>NC_053157.1:200606775-201856775 GCF_016835505.1 Polypterus senegalus
CTCCCTGACTTATTTTAGAGTACTCACCTTGGATTATTTCCATCTAGCTGATACTCATCAAGCAGGCAAAATGATAATATTCCAAGTACAGTGGAACCTCGGCTTGCGAGCATAATTCGTTCCGGAAACGTGCTCGCAATCCAAAGCACTCGTATATCAAAGCGAATTTCCCCATAAGAAATAATGGAAACTCAGATGATTTGTTCCACAACCCAAAACTATTCATATAAAAATGATTAATACAAAATATAAAGTAAAATACATAATACAAATTAACCTGCACTTTACCTTTAAAAAGAATCATGGCTGGTGTGAGTTTGTAAACTCATGTGGGATTCCACCCAACGGGACGACACGCGGAAGAGCGTCCCAAAGCAATCGCAGTCTCCCAGCGCTGTAGCAGTTCGCCATATAAGCGCATCCAAAAAGATCGCAGACATGCTATAAGTGCCTGTCGTCAATGGGTCATACAAAGAACATTATTAAGATCCCGCTACAATAAATAACAGTGCTGTTGCTGTTTCAAGCTGACTAAAGCTGGTGTTAAAGTACTGAGACTCAGCTTCATGTATTGGGGAGCAAGATGGGGACTTGCACTTCACAGCACACACACACACAGTCACAATGCTGTAGTAAACAGTATACGCTCGTACGGATGTTGACTATATGAGTGAGGCACACAGATTCAGATGGAGAATAGGAGACGATTGCCAGAGAGAGAGAGAGAGACGCGCTGGGGGGCGAGCGAGATAAGGAGAGAGAGAGAGAGAGAGACGCGCTGGGCGAGCGAGCGAGATAAGGAGAGAGAGAGAGAGACGCGCTGGGCGAGCGAGCGAGATAAGGAGAGAGAGAGAAGAACCATCAGCTCAGTTGTGATCACATGACGCTCAGCAGACAAAGTGTATCCATACTACTCGTATTGCAAGACATCGCTCGTTTATCAAGTCAAAATTTATTACAAATTTTTGCTCGTCTTGCAAAACACGCGTAAACCAAGTTACTCGTAAACCGAGGTTCCACTGTATGTGCCTTCCTTTCCATCACCCAAAGAAGATACCAAAGATCATGCTTTTTTAGATTCAGATGCATGGCATTCTACACTCACCTAAAGAATTATTAGGAACTCCTGTTCAATTTCTCATTAATGCAATTATCTAATCAACCAATCACATGGCAGTTGCTTCAATGCATTTAGGGGTGTGGTCCTGGTCAAGACAATTTCCTGAACTCCAAACCGAATGTCAGAGTGGGAAAGAAAGGTGTTTTAAGCAATTTTGAGCGTGGCATGGTTGTTGGTGCCAGACGGGCCGGTCTGAGTATTTCACAATCTGCTCAGTTACTGGGATTTTCACGCACAGCCATTTCTAGGGTTTACAAAAAGTGGTGTGAAAAGGGAAAAACATCCAGTATTGCGGCAGTCCTGTGGGCGAAAATGCCTTGTTGATGCTAGAGGTCAGAGGAGAATGGGCCGACTGATTGAAGCTGATAGAAGAGCAACTTTGACTGAAATAACCACTTGTTACAACCGAGGTATGCAGCAAAGCATTTGTGAAGCCACAACACGCACAACCTTGAGGCGGATGGGCTACAACAGCAGAAGACCCCACCGGGTACCACTCATCTACACTACAAATAGGAAAAAGAGGCTACAATTTGCATGAGCTCACCAAAATTGGACAGTTGAAGACTGGAAAAATGTTGTCTGGTCTGATGAGTCTCGATTTCTGTTGGGACATTCAAATGGTAGAGTCAGAATTTGGCGTAAACAGAATGAGAACATGGATCCATCATGCCTTGTTACCACTGTGCAGGCTGGTGGTGGTGGTGTAATGGTGTGGGGGATGTTTTCTTGGCACACTTTAGGCCCCTTAGTGCCAATTGGGCATCGTTTAAATGCCACGGGCTACCTGAGCATTGTTTCTGACCATGTCCATCCCTTCATGACCACCATGTACCCATCCTCTGATGGCTACTTCCAGCAGGATAATGCACCATGTCACAAAGCTTGAATCATTTCAAATTGGTTTCTTGAACATGACAATGAGTTCACTGTACTAAAATGGCCCCCACAGTCAACAGATCTCAACCCAATAGAGCATCTTTGGGATGTGGTGGAACGGGCGCCCTGGGTGTGCATCCCACAAATCTCCATCAATTGCAAGATGCTATCCTATCAATATGGGCCAACATTTCTAAAGAATGCCTTCAGCACCTTGTTGAATCAATGCCACGTAGAATTAAGGCAGTTCTGAAGGCGAAAGGGGGTCAAACACCGTATTAGTATGGTGTTCCTAATAATCCTTTAGTATAGTGTATATTTCCTCCTTTTCTTAAATTTAATCTTGTGTTTTGAGTATTCACACAGTAAGCACTGTATTTAAAAGTACATTTTTAAAGCCTTTAAAATCATCATAAATTAAATGTGTTTCTGTTGTTTACTCAAGATACTGTACATTTAAAGGGGACAATTATTAAAATTTTCAAAAATTAAACCGCTGTTTATTTGTTTGCTTCGCAGTTGACAAATTTCTCACAAAGCAAAATTTAACATTACTTTCACAAAATTGTATGCAAAGGTGTACATTTAACATATAAACACAATAAACACACAGCAAAGTCCATGAAAGAACCAAACCAGATGAAATGAGAAGTGACGAGATTGAGTCCAGTGATCCGTATGTAGAAAGGTAATGGAAAACACAGTCCTACCAGTAGCTTCTGAAAGGATGACGATAGATGGATGGTTCAGAAGCGCTCCACTCTTCCGGGAAAGCCAATGAATTCCAACACAGTCCTCAGTGCACAGGTAGACAGACGATCCAGACCACAACAAACGAATACAGTCCAGGACACAATGATTAATTAAGGTTCAAATAACAGCAGGCAGCATGACAGATAAACATAACACACAACGCACCAAAACAAAACAAACTTTTTTTTCTTTCTTTGACACCTGCCCTCCTTTTAAACCCCTCTGGCCACCTTTGACCCCAACAGCCCATGCAAGGACTGCTGGGAGATGCAGTTCTAACTACTAGTAGCATTGCTACAAACGGAAACTCAGCTTTTTACCTCTGTTTATTTCAGTGATGCCCTGCTCTGTGATGCTCAAACATCCAGGTAGGAATTTCACTGCACTGTGTACATGTGACAACTCTGAGATGAACTGATGACACTGCATTTTTTATCAAAGCAAAACCCTACATGTTTGAAAAGCCATGATGAAATAGAACGAAATGCACATTTTTAGTGTATCCTAAAGTCAGTTTTCAGAATATGGTAGACAGAATGACTGAGGACACTGTTAGTAACTTCTATTGTTTCATTATGGTAGACATTTACTTAAGTCCATTTTATGATGAATACAGTGCCATGATTTGCAGCAATTTCAAATCAACATTGAATGAATTCATTCTAGATGCTCTTTTATAACATTATTGAATATCAACACTGGTGCTGTCTCCTGTAATAATATGGAGACCTACCGCAATGTCTGTGTCTGTAATCCCATTGACTAAGCATTCAAGCCAGCTTGAAAGTGTTACACTCTCTCCCTTTTATATCTCTAAAGCAGTCATTTTCTCAAGGACTATCTAAAGTTTTGAACAAAAAGTAGTTTTATAACCTGGAATGCACAAGAAGGTTTTGGAAAAATAATCAATTAAAGATTAGTAAACAGCTAGAATAGTTTATTTTGATGTTCTCCAGAACTGAATTAAAATGTTGTTCTAATTAGTCTAACACTAGTATAATTATGATGCCGCGGTTAAAATATCTTAATGAACAGAAGTTGTAGCAAGTCCTACAAATTATAACCTGGCTTAATTTTACAGCAAAGCAGAAGTTTCAAGGTCATTAATAGTTCATTGCACTAAAAGACCTTTTATATTTTATAATGTTTAATGGGAAATATGTCAGACTGAATTACTATTCAAAGTCAATAAACATCACCAGAACAAAACCAATCTTGAAGTCAAGATGAAACAATATCCCAATTAATTAAGCTATTTCTGAAAAGCTTTGTTTCTTTTGTTCGCTGAAGCAGTGATTCTCTTGTGGAGGTCTTTATTCGGTCTGTTCTAAGCCTGGATGTGTACTTTTCTCTTTGGGGCTGATCTTCCAAAGTTCCATACCATCTGTTCCATTTGCTGTCTCTGGATGGCTGAATCCATCACTACTGATGCTTCCCATCTAGCTCATCCCCTGTTTTCACTCCTGTCCTCTGGTAAACGATACCTGAGCTTTACTGCATGCTCCAACCACTTTACAGACAGTTCCTTCCTATAGGTCATGATGTCACTGAATTCTTTTTAAATCAGAACTTATCTGCCTCATAATGTACCAATTTGATGCATTATGTCTAATCCTTCTAATACTTCTGTATTTCCATCTGCACTTTTTTGCACTGTTTTTGCACTGCTGTTAACCTGTATAATTTATATATCTACTAGCAAAATACCCGCTTCGTGCGAGAAGTAGTGTGTTGAAGAAGCAATGAAAAAGAAAAGGAAACATTTTGAAAATAACGTAACATGATTGTCAATGTAATTGTTTTGTCACTGTTGTGAGTGATGAGTGTTGCTGTCATATATATATATATATATATATATATATATATATATATATAAAATATATATATATTTACACACACATAAACATATATATATATATACTTATCTATACATATACACATATATACACATACACATATATACATACATATATATATCTACATATATACACATACATATACATACACACATACATACATACACACACACATATATAAACATATATATACATATACATACATATCTACGTGTAAGATTTTGCTCTCCATAAAAATATATCCTTTCAAAATTATACAAATTCAAATATGAACATGCTGCATAACAAAACCTGGAAATATAAATAAAATGTGTTCCTTTCAGCAATAACAAATCAAATCATTCAGTTGTCTTTGCTCATATGTTATTTTAGAGCTGGACGCCTGGCATCTATTTTTGGCAACAGGTTCGTTTATGTTTGGTGTGAGGTTCTGTGTTGTGGAGATTCTCAGGATGGATTGCAGGTGCTCATCAGTGAGGAGACTCCTGTGTGCTGTTTTGTTAGTCTTTATCACTGAGAAGAGCTTCTCACACAGATATGTGCTACCAAACATGCACAAGGTTCGAGCCGCATGTAGACGGACTTTTTTTGTTCTTCAAAGTCACCAAAGCGCCGTGCAAACTCAGTGCGCTCGGTTTATCAGCAAAGTGCGTATTTGGGAACACCGTAGTGACGACTTGGTTTAACATTACTTGGCAACAGGGAAAGTTGCACTGGTGCATTTGTGTCTCCCATAAAAGCAACTTCACTTGAAATCACTTTGTGATTGTGCACGGGTAAAAACGTCCGCTGGTGTCAGATTCTTATTTAATTCTTCTGCTTTCTGTATCTTCTGCATTGCATTCAGGTCTTTCAGCCTCACTGATGAGCACCTGCAATCCATCCTGAGAATCTCCACAACACAGAACTCCCTGATGTTTTGTCTCATAGTGCCGTCTTAGATTAAATTCTGTAATTACAGCCACATTAGCTCCACAAATGAGACACACGGGTTCAGTAAACATATACTCAGCCTCCCATCGGTTTTTAAAGGCTCTATTTTCAGAATCAACTTTTCTCTTCAGCATCGTGTGAGCTACCTTCGCAATAACTTGCAGCATCATAAGGTAGACTTGATTAACTCGGTAAGTGTTCGGCAAGGCAGCTGAAGCGCTGCATTATGGGATCTGTAGTTTATTGTGTTACCAGCGCTTCATATACCCGGGCCATTAATAACAATAATACAGTATATAAAATGATCTCGGGCTGGATATAATTACACGCCGGGCCGGATGTGGCCGCGGCCCTTGAGTTTGACACATATGGACTAAATAGAACTTGAAAAGATATATTTTTTCAAATGTGATCGCAATTCAGATAGAGTTGACGCACTACAGCCTGCATGCCTCAATAAGTCATCCTCCCTCGCTCTTACTTTTTACCGTTCATCTAATGAATACACTGAGTATGGCTTTACCAAAACAATCATTGATGGCAAATAAAGTATCCATTATTCGAGTATGTAGATCGAATATATATATACATATATATATACCCGCGTATCGCAGCGAGAAGTAGTGTGTTAAAAAGCTAGAAAAGAAAAGGGAACATTTTAAAAATAACGTAACATGACTGTCAATATACAGTATTTGTTTTGTGAGTGTTACTGAGTGTTGCTGTCATCAATGATTTGATTATCATTATTTCTTTCAATCAGGTTTGTATTTGTAGGATGTGTTGTGTTCAAGTTACATTCCGTGTTTGTCAATCGTTGTAAAGATGACAGGTTTCATTCATCGATTCGTTTCTTACTGCATCAATAAACAGCTCGTCTTCTTCTTTATCTGAGACCTGACACACTGCATGCACGGGTTTTTTTACACTGTCTTCCTTTAGCGGGACATTGACTTTTTCCACCGTGTGCTTTGTTTCCGCAGTAGCTGGATTTATGAATATGCTTGTAAGTATCAGACGCTTCATATTTTTTGCTGCCTTTTCAATTGTGTAATTCGGTTTTTGTTCAGCACTCTTTGGAACTGTTGCTTTTTATCTGTGCACTGCGTCAGTTCACGTGAGCCGCTCGGTGTACATGCATCGAAGTTCCCCAGTTGTGCTGGTGCCATCTCGTGCTATGTCCATGGCTGTATTTAATGTTACCTTAGTCCTGGCACTTAAAACTTTCTCTCGCAGTTTCGCTGAGTTTGTGCCAAACACCACGCTGACCATCTCATCTTCCTCTGCATAAGCACAGTCCTTAACCTGTGAATATTTAGTTGGAGTTTGCTATTGGATTGCCGCTGACGGACGGCCTTATATGGGCAGGCACTAAATTACAAACGTCAGCGCAGCCTGTCTATGAACTTAATTTAAAGTGTAGGTTTACATCGTGCTTTGTTTCCGAAGTAGCAGAACTCATCAATATGGTTGTATATGTCACTCGCTCGCTTCTTATTGTTTCGCTGCCTTCTCAATTATATAATGCATGTTTTCTTCAGCGCTTTTTGGAGGTCTTCCTGATTTTCTATGTACTGCGTGATTACGTGTGAGGCGTGATGATGTCACACGAAACTCCGCCCCCACGGCGTTCAAGCTCATCTCCATTACAGTAAATGAAGAAAAACAGCTTCCAGTTATGACCATTACGCGTAGAATTTCGAAATGAAACCTGCCCAACTTTTGTAAGGAAGCTGTAAGGAATGAACCTGCCAAATTTCAGCCTTCCACCCACACGGGAAGTTGGAGAATTGGTGATGAGTCAGTGAGTGAGTGAGTGAGTGAGTGAGTGAGTGAGTGAGGGCTTTGCCTTTTATTAGTATAGATAGAGTTCTGTTTTGCAATATGTACAATTAATGCTATTTAATGCTATCATCCTTATTGTCTTATTGTATGTATGTTTCACTCTTTACACCTCCATTGCCCCTGCAATTGTGGAATTAAAAGTTCATTATGCAGTATATGCGACAATAAATAAATAATGATAAACAGAGCTGATGTCACTCATCATATCATGATGTTCAACAACATGACACATCCACAGCCAGGAGAGGATGGCGCCCACTATAAAAAAAATAGACAATGAGTACAATTTAATAACATATCAAACAGGACAAAGGGTCACACATTTACAGTAATTGCTAACACCTTCTTTACAATGCCTAAATATTTACATCTTTGTAACAAAATGCAATGCATCAGAACACAGTTGACTTGGACTATGTTATGTCAGCGAGCTGACAAGTAATTTGAATACCAGGGCCTCATACACCCATTTTCCACGCTCACTTCAAGATGTATAAAAACTAAATTTGGTGTAAAGCCACGCATATTATGATGGCAGCCTCCCCCTTGCATACGCAAGTTTCTGCTTGGTTTTGAAAACTGTGCTACTGTTTCTGTTGTCTGGTTGTCTTTTTTAGATTCACATCTATGACGCTGGTTTTATCAAATACAATGAAATTAACTGCATATCGTTTACAAATTTAATTCACTTGATTTTAATCATTCTGAAACAATATAATGTTGCCCAGAATGGCCAGACTATTCCAGCTACCATTGCTGCTATAGCATTGTTAGAAGATATTGCAAATGGAAGAATTAGAAGATCACGCGTATTCATAGATGATGGCGGATGGCTTCTAAGTCAATTTTGATCTCCAAGAGCTATCATCTTGGAGCTGTGTGCTGAACTGGCACTATCTTTACAAAGGCAGACTTTTAGGAATTGTGCTATACCTGCTCCTTTGAAGGTTCTGTCCACTCTCAGGTTTTCAGCCACAGGAGCTTTTCAATGTGATCTTACTGAATCATCAGGTGTTTCTCAGTCATCACTGAGTCACACCAAGCCAGCTGTATAAGATGATATTATCTGCTTTCATTCAGATATATAAGATTTCCTTACACTGTGGTTGAACTGGGAAACATCAAAGAGCAATTTACAGCAACATCTGGTTTTCCAAATGTAATCAGAGCGGTCAGCTGCACAAACATGTTATTGCAACAGTGCTGGACAAATTGGTTGAAAATGATACATAAAAAATACCATGTTTCTGACCTCTCCTCAAGATTCTCAAGAATCTCTTCAGGAGCTGAGAGTTGAATTCATCCCCATCAGAGGCATATATACTGGATGTTGTGTGAAGGATATCCTCATTTCTTGTTTGGTTCCCCTCTGTCTATCAAACTGATGTTTCAGCTTTCAGAGACAGCTTAACACTATTTGGTAAATGGTCAACAGCTGAACACCTTCCCACCATAAATATTTTAAATATTCAGCTTTATAAAAAAATGTTTGTTTTTTTTTTTGTTTTTTTTTTACCTGTTACACTTCCGAGAAACCTGATTCTAAAACACCTTTTCTTTTCCTAGCCATTTCCTACTTTAATCTCTGCAACTACAGTAACATTTGATGGCATCTTTGAGCACTTTGCCATGATTTCTTTAAGAAGGTCAGTACTCTGAACAGCTATTAAGTGCTTACGCAGATTTTTTTCTCCTTTCAACTCAAAGTCACATTAGGTTAACCCTTTCATTTACCTCATGAGCTCCACCTGCTCAGAGCTCATGAAAATTTCAGCAACTACATGAGGTCTTTCCCATGAGGAAACTCCATCACAGCTGATAGAGCAACTTGCACTTTTCAACCTCCAGCATGAACACTATGTCCTTCTCCACCAGGGAACTGACATTTCACAATTATCCATTTATCTAGTCTGTCCAAAACCTTTCAAATCTAAAGACAGGTATTGAACTTAACCTTAACTCTTTGCCTTGTGAACTGAACATAAGCATGAACTAACTACTGCATGTGGTCTATCCAACAATAGACAGTCATTGATGTGCACAGTCCCTTTCCTTGCTCTAAGAATAGGCTCCATATTTCTGCAAAGGACACAATTTTTGTTTGCAATGCATACAACATGGGAGTTGATTTTCATAACTCATTAAACTCCAGGCTCCTTACCAGATTGCTAGTTTATCCATTACTACCTGTATACTTGACACAGAATTCAGAATTGTAATATTTCATTTGAATAAAATATTTTAAAATTATATATTTTTCCATACACTTTGACTACCTTGGAATTGCTCACCACCAAAAATATAAAAATAAGCTTGCCATTACAGGCCATTTATAATAAGGAATGTAAACTGATATACCTGCCTTCAGCCACAGTTTCTTCATTCTCATGCTATATTTATCCATTTCCCTTGTAGCTTATTGTAATGTTGTAACTAATTATGTTAAATGCAAATTACATATTTCACAAATGTACTTATTGCTGCTTGGACGAATAACACTTAGGCCTCCAAAAAGAACAATTTTCTTTATCTGAAATATTAGAAAAACTGATTGATAAGGCAAAAAAATCATTTTTTGAGGTTAATCTGTTTTTTGTGCTGTCCTATCTGTTATTGTTTTAATAATACTACTTAGGACTCATTGTGCCATTTACACTCTTAGATTAATAGCTTGCATAAATCAGAAACATTAAAATGAATTATTAAAGACACCTGAGATTCCCTGACGTGGGCCTTCTCACTGTCCCAAAGCCTCATTCTGCCAAGCAACTCCCTGACAGCATTTCATTTACCTTTCTGGCTTCTGTTCTGAGGAAAGGTTTTGATAAGTCTGTCTATAAGGTCATGTCTATTGTAGGATTCACAGTTTACCTTTTCTATTCTTGCATTTTAGATCCATTATACAGTACATGATGTTGTTGATGTTACCCTGCTAATGTTCACTCTGTTTGACTTCTGTCAGTTCTTACCATTTTCAGCTCTTACAATGTGTTCTCTCATATCATTGTTTTATATCTCATAATAATCCCAGAACATTGGAAGCCTTCAATCTTTTCTTTAACATTTAAAGGGAACCTTGTATAATTTATGCCTAAGTGTTTTTTCTTCTCTTCCTCTGATCTTCTACTTTTAATTAATTTCATGCTGACATTTATAGTAATGACCTTAAAAATGTAATTTGAATATAAGAAAGTTATTTTGCACGCTTGCTTTGCCGGTCCAAACACACTTTTTAGTCAGCAACCACATCATTCTTTGTATGTAACTCTTGCCACTTCTGAAGGATGAACTGCTTTATGCTGAATGGCCCCTGCAACTTTAATTGAACAAAGTGGGAATGAAAAATAAGGGGAAGGATGGATGGATTTAAAACAAATTGAATATGTGTGGGGAAATAATAAAACTGTAAATCTTTGTTGAAGTTGGGGGATTCTCTTGAGCTGTCCCCAAACTCAAATAACATCAAATATACAAAAATAAAATAGTATTTTACAATAAAAAGGGTAAATACAGAATGTAACATGCAAATAGAGACAATTATCAAGGGAAAAGGACAATCCTACACCCACAATCCACCTCCCTATGCTGGATTTGTGTCCCACCTCACATTGTGGCAGACCCACTCAAGTATCAAAATTATACCTTTGACCTTTCATTACCTACTATCACCTTCATGTATCCTCTCTTCCATGTGCCATTCAAACCCTTGCTTGCCTCTTACACCAATCCCAACAGCAATTACAATTCTTTTCTGCCAGGAAGGGGCTTATGAGCCTTGACCATGAATCAGTCCAGGGCATGCTCTTGGGTATCACATTCTGTGCCAGGACTAGACTCTATATTAACTGAGACCATTGTCCTAAACTTTTTCTAGTGACCCCAAAGTCTTCTTGTGTCCATTATTACAAGTAGTCTTCTGTCCATTATAAAATAGAACGGGAAGCGACGTGTATTACAATGAATCACCCTGCTACCACCTATCATGATCATGTGCAATTGGTTTATTATAGGAGCACAGCTTTGGTGTACTGTATAAGAAAGGGGTGGTGGAAGAGCAAAAAAAAATTATTCTGATAGATACAGCTGAATGTTTAAGGGTGGAACTATTCTCTGTCTTCACTTTCACCGTATTCAGACTCATACCTCTCATTTCAATACAATATACCTATACCTATTCAGACTCATACCTCTCATTTCAATACAATATACCCTGCCCTTCATAATGTTTGGAACAAATACACATAATTCCTTGATTTATCCCTCTGCTCCACAGTTTTAACTTACAAATCAAACAACTCAGATGTGATTAGTGTGCACATTGCATATTGCGGAGTTTAATTTAAAGGTGTTTACATACATTTTGGTCACACCATGTAGATATTATAACTTTTTCTACCCCATTTCAGGGCACACTGAGAACAATGATGCTACAAATCAGAAGAAATCCAAAAGAATGAAAAGAAATCAGCCTTGATCAATAATGCAACACCTTACTTGCATTAATTGTAAAATAATGGAATCAATTACTAAATACCGAAAGACAAGATAAGGATCAGGTCAGGTCAGTTTGGAGAGTATGCACTGGTATAGTGTGTTGCCAGTCCCACGGTCTAATTCCATGCTTTGGAAATGACCATCAATCTTCCACAGCCAGGTGTTACGTGGGAGTCCCTTTGGCCTCTCACTCGGGTCCTTATGAATGAGGATCCTGTGAGCCAGATCACCCTCAGGGAATCACACCACATGGCCGTAGTGCCATAACTGACGCTCCCTATCAATGCAGGTAATGTGCCTCATTCAGGACTCCATGAGCAGCCACTTGTCCGACAAAAAGTCAAATCAGCGGTACCCTAGGATTCTCTGAAGAGATACCCTACCAAAGGAGTACAGTATTCATCTCTGGTCACTAGATAGTGTCCACATTCATCCTTTTGCAGAGATATCAGGAGCGCCATACACCCTTTTCCAGAGACCTCATGACCCCCCAATGCTCTCCCAATCAGTCTATTGACTTCATAGGAAGAGTTACCTTATACATGAATGTCACTGCTGAGGTAAGCAAACCTCTCGACTAGGTCAACATTCCCTCCACAGACAGACATACTGTTGATGGCTGTGCCCAGGAAGTCATTAAAGACCTGGATCTTGCTTTTTATGAAGGACACTCACAAGCCCAGACTCTCACATTTCTAGGTCAGTCATTCGAGAGCCCCAATCAGAGCCTCCATTGACCCTGTGAGGATCACAACATTGTTGGCAAAATCAAGATCAGTGAATCTTTTTTTACCAACAGATGCCATATAGCCACTTGACCCCATGACTCTGCCCAACATCCAGTCCAGGAAAGCAACTGGGAAAAATGCAGAGATTCTGCCTCAACACTGCAAAGCACTCACAGTATCAGTGTACAGGCTGGCCATGATATCCAGCAACTTCGTGGGGAAACTGCAGAGCCTCAGGATGTCTTACAGGACAGTTCAATCAACGGAGATGAATGCTTTATGAAAACCAACAAAGGCTGCAAAGTAACTCTGCTGATATTCTCGTTTCTGCTTCAGGATGCGGTTGGTGGTAGACTTCTTAGGTGCAAAACCAGACAGCTTCGGTCAGTAGTAGATAAGCACATGATCGATAGCAGTGTTATCCACCTGTAGTTGCCGCAGTCTAGGCGATCACCCTTCCCTTTCCGGATAGTGATGACAAGTCATGTTTTTCAGTCAGTTGGGATGACGCCTATATCCTAAATGGAAGCAAAGATTACTTGCAATGCCAGGAGTTATTCAGGGTGTCTTATTTAACTTGCTTATCTGGTCTGCAGATTCCAAAAGATTTTCAAAGATCTCTTACTACTTTTCCTTCATGCTAGTGTTGTTCAGTTTTGATCACTTTTGCTTAAACTTTTTTGACCTTGGCTTTTGTCTGATGCTCTGGTGTGATTGCTATATTAGTTCTACCAGCTTTGATCCTTTTTTATGTCTGTAAGTGCATCTCTTGTTTTATATATATATATATATATATATTGTCACAAAACTGAGACATACTCGAAGAAGTTTTGGGGCAGCCACCCGTATATTTTGGTATCCTGGCTGCAAAAATCGTTTCTTTTACCAACAACAGCACTGATGTGCATACAAACGAGTCCAAGACAAGACTGAGGGTAAGGGGAAAAGGGCAGGCTTTTAAAGGGGAAGACAGGAAGTGAGGTCATGGGAATCGGGCACGTGTTCGTCACTCATTGGATCAGGCCCGGACGTGACATCAGGGGGGCCGGCGTCTGTTGGTTCTGTCTCCATTGGTTTGGTCCCGGAAGTGATGTCACGAGAGCCAGGTGGAGTCTCCCAGGGATGGTCTACAGGGAAGTGAGAAAAAGAGTCAGTGCACTCTGCCACAGCCCGGCCTGTCTCAGAACTGCCATCACTCAAGCCCTTTAGCTGCCTCCCATGCGCGTGTGTGACAAGGCCCCCTTAGCCCAGACCCGTGGGTCGGGCGACCTAACCGAGAGGTCGTGAACCGAGAAAGAGCATCAGCGTTGGCATGGAGAGCACCCGGCGATGAGCGGCGAAAACTTATGCGGCTGCAGGTCAAGAAACCACCGGGTGACCCGGGGATTCGACTCCTTGTGCAGGGCCATCCACTGTAGAGGCGCATGGTCCGTGACAAGAGTGAACTCCCGGCCCAACAGGTAGTACCTCAGCTGAGTAATCGCCCATTTAATCGCCAAAGCCTCTCTCTCCACCGCTGCATACCTGGTTTCCCGTTCCAACAGTTTCCGGCTTAGGAACATGATGGGGTGTTCTACACCATCGACGGTTTGGCTCAGCACGGCGCCCAGGCCTGTGTCCGAAGCGTCCGTCTGGAGGATAAAAGGCAAAGAAAAGTTAGGTGCCATCAAAATAGGTGCGGACGTAAGGGCCTGTTTCAAGTCACTAAATGCAGTGCCTGTGTTCTCAGTCCATACCACAATGTTCGGGACCCTCTTCTTTGTTAAATCAGTCAAGGCGCGCTCTCTCCGAAGCGGGGCACAAACCGGCGGTAGTACCCGGCTAATCCGAGAAAGGCTTGGACCTGCCGCTTGGTTCGTGGACGGGGCCATTTCAAAATGGCATCAACTTTGGAGCAATGTGGCCTCACGGTACCCCGACCCACCAGGTAGCCTAAATATTTGGCTTCACTTAACCCAAAGAAGCATTTCTTGGGATTAACCTGGAGCCCGGCCTCACCAAGTGTTCGCAATACCGCTCGGACTTGCTGTAGGTGTTCTGTCCACGTGCTGGAATAGATGACCACGTCATCCAGGTAGGCAGCACTGTATGAGTTATGTGGCCGGAGCACTTTGTCCACCAGACGCTGGAAGGTTGCTGGCGCCCCGTGTAACCCAAATGGAAGAACACGATACTGCCAGTGTCCGCTAGGGGTACTAAACGCGTTTTTTCCTTCGCGGTGTCCGTTAAAGGAACCTGCCAGTACCCTTTGTCATGTCAAGTGTGGTCAAGTCCACTCGAGGCATAGGATAAGCATCAATTGGGAGACTTGATTAAGCCGACGGAAGTCATTGCAAAACCTCCAACTCCGTCAGGCTTACTGTCGAGCACAATTGGGCTGGACCAGGGACTATAACTTTCCTCAATCACACCTAGCTCCAGCATGCGCTTGATCTCAAGCTCCACTTCAGCCCTTTTGCCTCGGGAAGACGATACGGGCGTTCTCGGACAACAACCCGGGCTCTGTCACAATGTTGTGCTCAACCAGAGAGGTCCTTCCAGGGCGTTCGCTGACTACCTCCCGGACGGTCCGGATAACTGTTTCCAGCTCCTGCCGTTGTCTGGGACTTAAGTCCGTACCGAAGTTAAGGCGGTATGTGTGAGCGAAGAGTGAGCGGGGCTGGCCGGAGGAGGGATCGGGGTCCCTGTCCTTCCACGGTTTCAGCAAGTTCACATGATAAACCCGCTCCTTTGGCCGGCGATTGGGTTGACTCACCAAATAGTCGACCAGCCCCTTCCTCTCCTTAACTTCGTAGGGGCCTTGCCAATGGGCAAGCAGCTTAGAGTGGGAGGTAGGCACTAGGACCATGACCCGATCTCCGGGTGGAACTCCCAAGAGAGCGTGCAGCGGTTGTAATAACGGGCCTGTGCTGCTTGTGCTTCTTCCATGTGACTTTTAAGGAGAGGCCGAATCTTTCCCAATCTATCGCGTAACTGCGCGATATACTCTAATATATTTGTAGAGGGAAGAGCCTCTTCTTCCCACCCTTCTTTTAGAATGTCTAATATGCCCGAGGTTGTCGCCCATACAGTAATTCAAAGGGGAGAACCCGTGGAGGCTTGTGGGACTTCCGATAAGCAAAAGGACGAGGGGAGGAGCTGATCCCAGTTCCTTCCATCCTCGCTGACCACCTTACGTAGCATTTGTTTGAGAGTCTGATTAAACCTCTCTACTAACCCGTCGGTTTGAGGATGATACACGCGGTCTTTAAATGCTTTATTTTCAGCAACTTGGCAGTCTCCTTGAACGTCTCTGAGGTGAAAGGTGTCCCCTGGTCTGTCAAGACTTCCTTGGGAACACCCACGCGAAAAGACCCTAGTAATTCCCGTGCTATAGCTTTGGATGTAGCTGAGTGCAACGGAACAGCTTCGGGGTATCGTGTAGCGTAATCCACGAGGACTAAAATGTACTTGTGTCCTCGGGCTGAGGGCTCTAAGGGTCAAACCAAATCGACCCCGATTCTTTGGAAGGGAACATCAATCAGGGGTATAGGGACAAGAGGAGCACGGTCCCTCCTGGGAATTTGTCGTAGTTGACACTCCGGGCAGGAAGCGCAAAAGCGACGAACCTCCTCATTGACTCCCGGCCAGTAGAAACGGAGCTTGATCCGCTCCAGAGTTTTTTCGGTGCCCAAGTGGCCACCTAGGAGGTGGGCGTGTGCTAGCTCGCAGACCTGCCGCCGGAAGGTACGCGGAACTAGCAGCAGCTTTCTCTCCTGCCCATCATGCATTGCTACACGATAAAGAAGGTCGTTGTCTAATACAAAGTAAGGGCCCTGTGGTATAGACTGATCAGTGCGCTGGCCATTTACAAGGACCACTGCATTTTTGCAAATTTCAGGAGTCGTCATTCCATTGCTCCCTTCTGAAAGAAGCCGGCGTCTCTTTAAATTGAAACCGCAATACAGAGAGAGGGTCAGCGTCGACCTCAAGGGGCGTGGCCTCCTCCCGTTCGTCTCGGCTTCAGTGGATGACGTACCAGCACGCGACGGCCCGAGGGTAACCACGTCACTCAGGGAAGCCGCCTCGTCTCTCTCTGGCGGCTGATTACACGGCGTGGAGGCAACTTGAGACGGCTCATGCCAGTCTATAACAAGGCTCAAAGTAGTCCCGGGAGTGGTATGTGTCTCACCGCTTTTAATTTCAGGCCAGTTCCGCCCCAGTATCACCGGGTGTGGAGGATCAGGAAGGATTGCCACAGTTAATTTCCGAACCGATCCCCGTAACTGATGACACACGTGGCGGCCTTGTACCAGCGGGTTTCCCCGTGGACACAGGTTATACCGACCTTATAATTTAACCACTGTCGCGGTAGCACAAAACGGCGAGCAACAATGGTAGTGTTGCTGCCGGTGTCTAACAGAGCAGACGTTTTGTACCCGTTGACGACCACCATGCCTGTGTGTGGAACCGCCAACGGGTTTATCAGAGCACACCAACCCTCCTCCCCTCCACCTGCATTCCGCCTCATTCCAAGCGGTTTGAGCGCCCGACGGGGACGCCGGCACAAGCTCTGGGTTGTACAGGGGGGGGCTAGGTGTTGGGACATACCCCGGTTGAGTTTGGCTAGAGGACGGTTCAGCTCCCCCAGATTGCGAGGCCGTCCTTTGTTTTTCCACGAGCTCTATGAGCTCTGCCATGTTTATGAATTCCCTACCCCAGACCGGCTGGGTGAAACCACGGGGTAGTGTGTCCAGAAGCAGGTAGCGAGCCACCTGCTCTATGACTTGGGAGGGCTTAAGTTTCTGTGGCCGCAGCCACTGCCCTACTTTTTCCCATAGGGACCAGGCTTGCTGTGGGGTTGGCGCTCTGGGTCAAACCTCCAGTTTTCAGGTTACTCACCTGCCAGTCTGGGGCACCCCTAGGTGGAAATCGGGGCTCTGGCTTCACAGGGAGGCAGGCACTCTCCTCGAGAGAGCACAAAGAGCCCTCTTCGCCTCCCCCTTCCGAAGCAGCCCACGTCTGTGAGCCCCTCCCGAACACTCCCTGGCCTGTCTAGATTGCCTATATGAGCATGCCGGGAGCAGAGCCTGTACCGGGCCACTCCGAAACACGGGCCACCCTCCCCGCCTGAAAACTCGGCCCCGGTACGATCCCACCTGGACGTTTGCAGGTCCTGTCCCCTTCTCTTCCAGGACTTCTCCATCCTGCCGACTACGCCAATGTCACAAAACTGAGACATACTCGAAGAAGTTTTGGGGCAGCCACCCGTATATTTTGGTATCCTGGCTGCAAAAATCGTTTCTTTTACCAACAACAGCACTGATGTGCATACAAACGAGTCCAAGACAAGACTGAGGGTAAGGGGAAAAGGGCAGGCTTTTAAAGGGGAAGACAGGAAGTGAGGTCATGGGAATCGGGCACGTGTTCGTCACTCATTGGATCAGGCCCGGACGTGACATCAGGGGCCGCGTCTGTTGGTTCTGTCTCCATTGGTTCGGTCCCGAAGTGATGTCACGAGAGCCAGGTGGAGTCTCCCAGGGATGGTCTACAGGGAAGTGAGAAAAGAGTCAGTGCACTCTGCCACAGCCCGCCTGTCTCAGAACTGCCATCACTCAAGCCCTTTAGCTGCCTCCCATGCGCGTGTGTGACAATATATATATATATATATATATATATATATATATATATATATATATATATATATAAATATTTTTTACCTGTCAGTTTGCTGTCAACACAATTTCTGTCAATGTTTTTGTGAAATGTGAGAAAATCTCACTAAGTTATTAACTGAAGTATAGACAAAGGTCACCCATTCACTATTTTGATACATTTCACAGAAATACAAACCAGTATTACTGAGAGAGAAAATTAAAGGCACACAATACAGTGACACATATTACAGCCACATACAAGGTCCCTTGCCATTTAATATAGACTGTTCATACAAATGTTTATGCACTACTGTTCTAGCGCCCGTTATTTTAACGGGCTTAATGTCTAGTATAAAATAAATAAGCTATACAACAGGCTTGACCTGCCACTTACTAGACCAGTGTTTTCTAAACTTAATTTCCTCACAACCCAATCTTTCCCTTATCAGTGAACGTTGACTTTCAGTTCTCCAAGAGGCGAATCTGCTGCCGACCATCACCACCGATCACTGGGGATCCCCTTAGGGTCAGAGCAATGGCCATTGTAGCAGAGCAATGTTGGTGCTTAAACTACCCAATGCGACCCATCGCTGGACACTTCACAAACCATATATATAAATAATTTTTTTTACCTGTCAGTTTGCTGTCAACACAATTTCTGTCAATGTTTTTGTGAAATGTGAGAAAATCTCACTAAGTTATTAACTGAAGTATAGACAAAGGTCACCCATTCACCATTTTGATACATTTCATTTTTTCATGTTTCCTCCTTCAGTCTGGTAATAACGTCATGCTTATTGCAGTTTCTGTGTGAAGTATTGTTTAAGGTTTCAGTATGCTTTCAGTTTCTTACATGGACAAAAATAATTTTATTCCAGTTGCTTGCATTAATGCAAATTGTGAATTTTAAGTATTTTCTTTACAAGTAGATCTCTATCTGCCAGTTTAAAGGATGTTTTCTGGGTTCACTCAGGTTAGAGATTTGTCCTCCACATTTTACTGATAAATCATTACTGTAAAAGGTTTTAATGAAAAGGTAACTATTTTTTAGGTATGTTTATCTGGATTTGCAGTTCATTGTATATCAACTCATATACTAGTGAAAGAAGACAATTTTCAGAAAAAAGTAGAAATTTAATCAGTAGACCTTAACATGACTTTAAACCCATATATAGTGCACATTAATCTAGTTCATAGATTCTTAAACTATGGGTCACTACTCCTTTTGCGTTGTAAGGTGCCACCTTTTGGATGGTGCAGGGTCGGGATGCAACATTGTTCTAAATGGGAAAGGGTCATGAATGGTTTGTGAAGTGTCCAGCGATGGGTCGCATTGGGTAGTTTAAGCACCAACATTGCTCTGCTACAATGGCCATTGCTCTGACCCCAAGGGGGATCCCCCCAGTGATCGGTGGTGATGGTCGGCAGCAGATTCGCCCCTCTTGGAGAACTGAAAGTCAACGTTCACTGATAAGGGAAAGATTGGGTTGTGAGGAAATTAAGTTTAGAAAACACTGGTCTAGTAAGTGGCAGGTCAAGCCTGTTGTATAGCTTATTTATTTTATACTAGACATTAAGCCCGTTAAAATAACGGGCGCTAGAACAGTAGTGCATAAACATTTGTATGAACAGTCTATATTAAATGGCAAGGGACCTTGTATGTGGCTGTAATATGTGTCACTGTATTGTGTGCCTTTAATTTTCTCTCTCAGTAATACTGGTTTGTATTTCTGTGAAATGCCTGTAATTTTGTCTGACAGTAATACAGTGGAACCTCGGTTCACGACCATAATCCATTCCAGACCATATGAGCTGTATGTAAATATATATTTTTTTAAGTTTTTAAGCACAAATATAGTTAACTATACCATAGAAAGCACTGCGTAATAGTAAACTAAATGTAAAAACATTGTGGAGGACTGCCGGCTTTTCATGCCGGTCCTCACCCCCAGGCCGCCAGGAGGAGCTCTCCCGACAGCAGGATAGTGCCCCGAGGTCCAGCAGGGCCTCATGGACTTTGTAGTATTTATACACAGCCCTGCTGGATACCTTGGGGGCCACCAGGAGTTGCTGTGGGGGGGCTTATGGGCTCTTTTGTGCCATATGACCCGGGAGTACATCACGGTCATGTGACAGGAAGGAACAACGTGCTCCCGGGTTGAAAAAAAGGACTGTTTGCCCTGACCCGGAAGGAAAAAGGAACTGTGGACTGTTGGGACAGGAACACCTCCGGGTCAGGGGCTATAAAAAGACGATGCCTCAGTCCAGACACTGAGCTGAGCTGGGAGGTAGGAGGGCGAAGTGTCTGGGCGAGGAGGAAAGTGAATAGTGTTGCTGTGTTGGATTTATTTGTAATTTATGAGTGTAGAGTGGAGGGTGCTTTGTGCACTGTATTATAATAAAAAGAATAGTTATTATACTTTCACCTGGTGTTCAGAGTGGTACCTGAGGGTGTTAGAGGTGGACCACTCCTCTATCTGCTACAACATTGATAACACTAAGAAAACCTTGAACAACAGAGAAAACTAACACTGCAAGAATTTGTGCTATAGCCTTATGACCGCTCGCTAAAAACTCTTTTTTTAATGAGTTTTAAGCACAGGGGAAAAAATGAACATTTGAAAAATCCGTAATTTAATAAACAACCAAAAAAAGTAACATTGCAACAATTCATGCGCGTGCCTTTGTGTGTGTCTCTCGCGTGTGTGTCTCTTAAGCACACGCCTCTATGTCTGTGTGTGTGTCCGTCTGTCTCTCACCTGTGTGTGTGTGTCTGTCTGTCGCGCGTGCCAGTTTGTCTTGCGTGTGCGTATGTGTGTGACTCGTGTGTGTGCGTGACTCGCGTGCGCCTGTGTGTGCGTGACTCGCGTGCGCCTGTGTGTGTGTGACTCGCGTGCGCCTGTGTGTGCGTGACTCGTGCGTGCCTGTGTGTGTATGCGTGACTCGCGCGTGCCCGTGTGTGTGTGTGTGTGTGTGTGTGATTCGTGCGCGCCTGTGTGTGTATCTCTCTGCACAGGGAATGCACAGGAAGAGACTGAACACGTGCTGTGTGGCCCCGCGCATGCACACTTCACCAGAAGACACACACACACGGACATTGGACACACACAAGGGTTTTATTAAAGAGGATTAACGTACCAAAGCTTAAAAATAATTTAGAGAAGCTGAGCCTCTGAGAAATGTATGCAGTACATGTATGTTTTTTCATAGTGCTAATTTGTTTGTGATGATGCAGACCTTCACCCACATTTCCTGATCATCATTGCATGATTCCTACTGCAACACTGGTGGTCCAACAACAATGAAATAATCATTTCAAAATTAACACACTAACATACTCACACACATAACACATGGCCAACTACTGAAATATTTATTGCCTGAAAAATATCAACCTGATAAATCTTTCATTTTTTATGTATGTGCATAAATTAAGGTCCCTGTCTGTGTGATGAAGTCTGTATCCTGTTAGTTTTTATTGCACTGTAAAATATATGAGATGGCACATGCTGGAAAAAAGATATATGTAATTTAATATTTTTGACCATTTAGGTGACATGCTGTACATCAGTATTTTAATTGGGCTGAATTCACAGACTGTGTTCAATATTCAAACTAATCATATTTAGTCTAAGCTTAAAATAAATGTTGCTTTCACCATATTGACTCAATTTCCAGCTTTATTTTTATGGAACTGTTTTATCACTTATTTTAACATAGATTTATGTGGCTTCATTTACACTTTTAACAGACATGTAACATCTGTCTTGCTTCATCTAATAAGTCTTCTGACATTCGGTCCTCAAAAACTGCTACATACATTATATAGTTAAAGAAATGAATGCACTCCAAGATGCCAACGTATTATACTCAGTATTATTTTGCTGAACTATTTTTGAAACACCCTGAAACATTCAGCAATCTGTTTCCAGATAAGTAACATCAATAAAATATAACAAGGGACAAGTTACTCTGCTAAGACACACCCTGAACGGTGTTCACACATGCTCTTTTTGAAATGAGAGAAATATTTGTTGTTATTATTAATGTTAAAATATAAGTATGTATCATTTCATGTCATCTAGAACTTAAATAGTAATGTACCACTTTATAAATACTGTAGTGATGCAGAATTAGCTCTTTCCATCACTATGGTGGCTCACACTTTCAAGATATTTATCACAATGCAAGCTATTTTAATGGAAGATGACCTCTTTGGTCCTTAAAATTCTTTCACATCAACACAATGGTGGCAACCGGGGGGCTATGAATCATCAGTTTCTGTAATGTTCAATCTCTGAAAGCTCTGAGCCAGGCATTCTGAATAAAAAACCTATTATGCTGTTAGTTCTTATTAAGGTGCAAGATGACAGTGCCAAAGAGCTGAAATTGCAATGCTCTGAAGGTCAGATCCATAGAAATAAAAGACAGTACAGAAATCCCTCTGTATTGTCTCACTGCTGAAACTGTATTGACAGTGTATCATGGTCAGCTAACTTAATTTGAAATGGGATAAATGTGGCAGATTTACTGAAATTACAAAGTTAGCAAATGCATACAAATATGGTCCTGTAAATAAGTAGATATTCTAAAGACAAATACTGTATTCAATGCAGTTTAACAGTTCTAACCAGAATGTAGCATGGCATAACTGATTGCTCAAAATTTAATAAGACAGCCGAACAAGGCCACTAACTGAGCTTAAGGCTAGATCAGTGGTTCTCAACCTGTGGGGCGAGCCCCCCTAGGGGGGTGCGAAGTAACAAAAAGGGAGGTGCGAAGATGTGAAAAAAAGAAAATAAGAATCAAAAATATGAAAACAAATTTGTAGAAAACAAAACAAATTAACTTAAACTACATTCTGATACTAGAACAATAAATATAGAGTTAGATAAATGTCAATAAAAGTTAAGTAGGTGTAATAAAATATGCATCTACATTTCAAACAAAATGTTGGGGGGGGGAGCAATTAAAACTGTTATAAAAACTCAGGTCGCAAATACTTAAAGGTTGAGAAATGCTGGGCTAGATGAAATATAAGTTTTCTGACACGGATTTGGCTGGTGGATACAATCACACCAGTGGAATTTTGAAGTGCCCAATAAACCCAGCACCACATCTCAAAAAACAGGATGAAACTCCAGAAGAAATCCAGGTAAATGGGTTAGGTCCTGACTAGTCAACATAAGTGGCACCCTAGGCAGCGAAAATCTGGGAGCCAATGTGAATGACATTATAGGTTTAACTTCATTCAACTCAGTTTACTTTTGTTTTGTGCTTTTCAGAGCACTTGCATAAGTTTCTAGCTGTAAAGCAATGTGAAAACAATTAAACCATACATTATTTATAAATGTGTAATCTAGAATTATCTTGAATATATGGCAAAACAAAGTCAATTTCAAAAAAATATCATAAGTTCATCCATCCATCCACTTTCCAAACCAGGGTAATGGGGAAGCTGGAACCCATCCCAGCAAACATGGGGTGCAAGGCTGGAACAGTCCCTGGACAGGACACCATTGCAATTCCATCAGTCCATTACCTTAATTGAGTTATGGGTATGCAACTACAGAGGATAGTTATACAAAAACTCTCATTAACAGTATTCCTGAAGGAAATAAATCTTCTGGTGACCTAGGCCAACTGGAGTCAGTTACATACCTGGGTATACTTCAATTGTCTCCAGCTGGGGAAGTGTGTTCCCTGGGAATATGTTCTTTTTTAGAAATGCAGGAGCTACTTAAACTTATATATGTACTCGTTCAGTAACCATGGTGGAAATAACCAGATGAGAGAAATATGGTAATAATGAATATATACTGTATATCCTAACTGGTGTTTTGCATCTTGTGGCCTCTGTATTTCTGTTCATGAAAGCTTCTGCAGATAGTGGTCTCCGACACATACACATCTGCCTCCTGAAGACTGTTTCTGTTTCCTTTACTATCATGAGGATCCTTCTGTCATCAGCAGTGGAAATCTTCCTTGGCCTACCATTTTCTTTTGTGATTACTAAGCTCACAAGTATGTTCTTTATTCTTAATAATATTCCAGTTGATTCAGGTAATCCTATGGTTTTACTGATGTTTCCAGTGGTTTATTCTTGTTTTTCAACCTCATAATCACTTCATTGACTTTCATTGGCACAACTCTTGTCCTCATGTTGAACAATAGCAACAACAGACACCAAAGGGTAGAAGCAAGCATAGATATCTTATGCCCACACTAATGAAGCCAGAAATCTCCTAACCTAATTCCAAACACCTGTGACGCCAACTGTTCCAAAAATGATGGTGTCCTTAAATGGGGCATATATATACTGCTCAAGATAATTAAGAGAACATTTAAATCACACATTGGATCACTCTGAATGAAATATTCAAGTGGAAAATCTTTACTCAGTAATACTGTGTAATTAATTGACAACCAAATGTATGTATCAATAGAAACCAAAATGAAAAAAACATTCAGGGCTTCCTTCAACATCACACCAGAAATCAAAGTCAAAAATTAAAATTGTGAGATGGCAGAAAGTGTCTAGGGCGGATCTCATCTAAGACTTGGTTTAGTGCCTCAGTGAGCTTCTGGATAGTCTATGGTGCTGCTTGGTGGCATTGAATGCACTGATAGATAATGTTACAGAGATTCTCAATTGGATTCAGGACTGGGGAATGTGCAGGCTAATCAATGGCATCAATGCCTTTGTCATCCAGGAACTGCCTAAACCCTCTAGCCACATGAAGTAGGGCATTGTCCTGCAGCAGGAGGAACCCAGGACCCACTGCACCAGCATAAGATCTAGCAATTGCTTTTAGGATTTCATTCTGGTAACTAACAGAAGTCAGGGTACTGTAGCCTAGCGCGTGGAGATCTGTACAACCCTCCAAGGAATGCCTCTCCAGACCATCACTGACTCACCACCAAACTGTTTATGCTGGATGATGTTGCAGGCTGCACAACATTCACCATGGTGTCTCCAGACTCTTTCATGTATGTCACATGTGATCAGTGTGAACCTTGTCTCATCTGTGAAGAGAAAAGGGTGCCAATGGTAGAGCTGCCAATTGTGTATATTCTGGTGAATGACAGACAAGCTGCAAAGTGATAGGCTGTGAACAGAGGTCCCACTAGAGGATATCAGGCCCTCATGCCACCCTCAAAAATTCTGTTTCTGACAGTTTTCAGAAACATGCACACCAGTAGCCAGCAGGAGATTATTTTGTAGGGTTCTGGCAGTGCTCCTCCTCACACAAAGGAGAAGACACCGGTCCTGCTGTTGAGTTGACGCCCTTCTATGGCCCTGTCCAGCTCTCCTCGTGTAATGGCCCATCTCTTGGTATGTCCTCCATGAGACTATGCTGGCAGACGCAGCAAACCTTCTTGCAACAGCACATATGGATGTGCCATCCTGGAGGACCTGGACTACCTGTGTAGTCTGAATAAGCTGCAGGCACTGTCTCATGCTACCAGTAGTGACAAGTACACTAGAAAAATGCAAAACTAGAGAAGAATCAATCAAGAAGGATAAGGAGAGAGCAAATGTCTGTGGCATTCAGCTGTAAAATCATTCCCTTTTTGGAGGTGTCTTGCTGTTGCCTCTCCAGTGCACCTGTTGTCACTTTTATTTGCACCAAAGCAGGTGAAGTTGATTCACAATCACTTTTTTAATAATATACTGTGTGTGTGCATATACATTTTTTTCCTCACTTAATATATATATATATATATATATATATATATATATATATATATATATATATATATATATATATATATATATATATATATATATATATATATATGCTTTAAAATGCATATTTCACTCCCATTATACATTGTAGTATAATCATTTATAAATACAAATCCAGGCCAAAGTGAAGCCATTGGAACAGTACAATCATCATCCAATTCTTCACTGGGAAATGCTGATGACTGTAGTCCTAGTTCAGTGGAGTGCAGGAAGCATTCTAATTGACAGTTTCTGACTTTTAGATAGTCCCTGACCATTAAATAATCACATATTTTGCACATTCAGTGAGCTATTTGTGAAAATTGCCGGTTACAGGTAAATACCATCTGAGCTATGTGAATATGTTATATATGGACTGTGCTCTTCTAATATCCAAACAGCACCTTTTTCCTATCTCCACATAATGTACCAGCTCTAATCACTCATGGCCTCTACATGAAAGTGATGGTTCAGACCTGAGGTGATGGATCAGGACTGCATTAATCAATCAAGATCCTTGTCTGAAAGAACTGTCCTTACTTCTGCTGCATGTATGTTAACACAATTAGGCTCACAAATCATAATGATCAGTTCTTAATTCTGGTTACAACAATTTAAGTACATATTATGCCTAATGTAATATCAAGATCAAGCTCTGGCATTCTTTGATTCCAACGGCTTCTACTGTCTGATTCTCCTTTCCCAGGGGAAAGTGCATCAGCTTGGCAATGTAACAATGGCACCAAATGCCACCGCAGGATACCAAAAGAGAAACAGAATTGGTTAGTAAAAGTTCATAATGATTTGTTACAGTAGCATTTTTACACAAATGACTGGTAAACAGATACACATAAGTATAGGTAATCCGAAGCTTTCATCAGGGTATGCTAAAATAAACTAGTTATTAGCAGCTTCCAAACCTTTATGGATGACAGTTTTCATATGTCAGTGGTGGGAGGAGACCACCATGAATTTAGCATGTGCGACATGGGGTGTGTGAGAGTGTTAGATGAATCAAGCACACTGGTGAACTGAGCACGATCGTCAGAGTGGAGTTTAGGGAAGTCGTCCAGTATTAGCCTCAGCCCATCTGCATTGTGGCAACAGGTTTGGAAACACTGATTAGACCTTTAGGGCATCATTTACACAAGCACACAGATTGTTCTACTGTCTTATAGCCATGCAGCCAAGAGCTTGACCTTTCTTTGTTGTTTTAATAAATTTTCAAAGCTTTGGTTGACTGACATCTTAAGATCACAATGTATGCTCTGGTGTTCATGTACAGTGATCCCTCGCTATATCGCGCTTTGACTTTCGCAGCTTCACTCCATCGCAGATTTTAAATGTAAGCATATCTAAATATATATCACAGATTTTTCGCTGGTTCACGGATTTCTGCGGACAATGGGTCTTTTAATTTATGGTACATGCTTCCTCAGTTTGTTTGCCCAGTTGATTTCACACAAAGGACGCTATTGGCGGATGGCTTAGAAGCTACCCAATCAGAGCACGTATTACGTATTAAATAAAACTCCTCAATGATATACGATATACTTCCCGCGCGGTGCTTGATTGTTTGCTTTTCTCTGTCTCTCTCACTCTCTGCGTCTGATGGACGGGGTGTGAGCAAAGGGGATGTTTGCACAGAGGCTGTTTGCCTAGAGGATACGGACACTCCTCTAAAAAATGCCGCTTTTTCGAGGTTCTTCGGCATACTTAAAAGCCCAAAAACACGTATTGATTTTTTGATTGTTTGCTTTTCTCTCGCTCGCTTTCTCTCTCTCTCTGACATTCTCTGCTCCTGACACGCATTCTTTGAAAAGGAAGATATGTTTGCATTCTTTTAATTGTGAGAAAGAACTGTCATCTCTGTCTTGTTATGGAGCACAGTTTAAACTTTTGACTAAAGGGTGTTATTTCATGTCTAGAGGTCTCCAATAATGTTAACAGTGTGGGAGAGTTTATAAGGGCTTAAAATATATAAAAATAACCATACAAACATATGGTTTCTACTTCGTGGATTTTCATCTATCGCGGGGGTTCTGGAACGCAACCCCCGCGATCGAGGAGGGATTACTGTATTGATAAGTTTGCAAAGTAAGAAGAGCTTAGGCTTTTTAAAGCTCTATATGTAAGAGAAGGGACTCTGAAATCACACCTGAAAGTCAGTGTAAAGATTTAAGAACTGGAGCATTATCAAACAGTGCTTCTTAGTTCTTGCAGCATTTTGAATTATCCAAAGACTACAAATAGAACAATTTGACTCTATTTTAATTTTTTGTGTTCATTTTTGGCCTCAAAAAATAATTAAGCTCTCATTATGTTGATTTCTGTGGTCAAGAATTTCAGTGATTTTATTGATTTTTTTTCTTTGTAGTTATTTCATTATATTTATATGGTGCTTTTTGAGCTGCTAAAAGCGCTTTAGATACATAGTTAGATACATCATTTATCACCAATATACACCATTTAGCTGGACGATGTGACAGCAGCCATTATTATACACTCTCTACACAATAGCAAATTTGCATTTTATGATTTTTTTTTTTTATTCTTTCTCCTGTGATGACATATTGCTTTTGTATAAAGGCTGCCATTTTTGTTGTGCAGTTTCTAGAGCTAACAATCTGAGATGTACATTGTGTGACATCATCGCCACAGCCAGATAAAGGTCAACATCACACATTAGCAAATTGTCTGTGCATAGAGACTACTTCTATGAACTTTCCATTTGGCTTATTATATTAGTTTAAACTACTGGCTTTCACTTTATTTTCCTAATTTTGACTCTCGCCTCTTGTTTTGGCTGATAAATATTAATTAACTTGGCTACCAACCCTCCCACTACATTCTATACGATCCTTATTTCTACTTTGAGTATTGGGCTCTGACCAAAATACTCATTTTCTTGATGCCACTGACCTTAGCTTGCTTTTCTTACATCCCCCCTGAGCCTTAATCTAAAGCCATCTAAGACTGTTACTTTCTGCAGTCATTATAGATATAGTCGAGAATCATATACACACAAGTGAAAGCAGACAGTATGCTTTTGACCTATATCCTCCAGTGACTACATGGAAAATAAAATGGGGCTGGTGTGAATACTGAGCGCAAAGGTACATCATATACTATTATAGTTTAAAACTTAATGATGGAGTGCCTATCAAATTTTGCACATACAGAAATTTATTTGCAAAGCATGAACTATACCATGCAAGGATTTGAAAACCTATTCTAATTTTGAAGCCTGTGTAACAGAATACAATACCTCGGGTGACCGCTATTAGAAGATTTGTTCTATGAGTGGTGTGAAAGCCAGATTGAAAGTTCTCAAGTAATCTGCAGTTGTACATCAAGTACTTTTTTGCATCTTTTAAAGAGAAATATATATTTGAAATAGAACTAAAATTATTAAATATATTTGTCTGTACCTTTTTTTTCAATAATGGTCTGTCAATTGAAGCTTTTAGTGCATTAGAAACTGTGGCAGCCAGTAATTAATATTTTATAATGTTAGTAAGAGGCACAGCAAGAACATCGATCAAGCCTTTCAATAGTTTTGTTAGGATAGGATCTAAGAAACAGATTAATTTATGTTTTCCTATTCTGTTATAAAGTAAAAATGACTACTGTGTTGTGCACAAAGACATTTGACAATACAGTACTGTTTTCTACTAAATGTGTGCCATGGGGCTGTGATGAAGAAATTAGGAATCATTTCAGTGGATGGCAGCCAACCATTATATATAGCCTTGAAATTCAGTAAATCACAGTGGACAGTTGATTTAAAGGCCCACTAAAACCACTTCAGGAATTGCTTTCTCCCTAGTGCAAAACATCAAAAACATCATAAGCAGCAAAATTTTACAATTAGAAATAGTATCTTCATAATCATGTTGCAAATGTTTAAGTAAAACCTTTGTCAATTGTCCTGTCGTTTTCTAACCAGCTTCATGCAGACCAAGGTCACCAGGGGTTGGAGCTTATCGCAGCTAACATTGGGTGTAAGGCATGGTGATGGTGATGGTTTGATGTCTGCATCATGGACATATACCTAGGTAAGGGTGCACAGACAGTGCTGCAACAACCCTTATAATAAGGTTAGTTCAGAATAGTAATTGATAAAAACTTTATAGTCAATCTTTCATTTTGTCTTTTAAAATGATTATTTCTCTTAAATTCAGTGTTAATTCACAAAATTTTTAATTTTAGTGTTTTATGAGCCTTGTGCATGTTAGTTTCCTCGCTTTTATGCGACATTTCCTATCATCAATTAAAAAACTGCTTTCACTGTTAAAATGTATGAGATTCCTGCTGCTTGTGCTGACACCACTCTTTTTGCTATGAAACACTCAAGAGGAAAATCCCTTAACCATGTATCATGTTTACGTTCATGGCCATGTTCAAATCCAAATCAAGGGCTGATACCTTTATACTCATGTGAACACAGTCATACACTCTTGTCCAAGCTACATTTCCAAATGTCTGTGAAAAATACAATACCTTCGTGTATTTCTAGATTGGCAGATGCCACCACTTAAAATTTCTTGACCTACTAGTGATCATAGAGTATCATCAGACCAAAGTACTAAAGCAGTGGGGTTTCAGAATCAACACAACTTGCCGCTAAACTCACGTCTTGGCCTTAATTTGAAATTACCAATCTGTACTTTAGTTTACAAGTTTACAAGGTATCAGCTACATGGGTAAGTTTTATTGTCATCCTTACATTAGGGATGAAGAAATAAGCGTGCGTGTTAATATAAAGTGGTAAAAATTACATGTCCTAGTAAATTCTAATAAAATATCCTAAAATATCTGTCTACACATCCTTGCTGCTCTTTCTGCTGGCCATTCTGCAATTTGATGATTATGCAGTCAATAAGTTATAAAGAATTTCATGAGCTCCTGTCATTTCTCTGCTATCTTTGGATACACATACATATTAATGATTTTCTCTGTTATTCTCACTTTGCTGTAACTGTCTTTCTTAAGACAGGTTTTACAGTTGACTGTCCATTGTTGTGATCAGCTTATTTCACTTTTATTCTGAGTTTTCCTTAGATTTTTATGAAATGTTCTATAGGTAGAAGCTCAAGGAATCCATTTCCGACTTTTTTTTGTTTTAGATTAATTTTCATAATGGTAAAATTTTTTGAGTTCTCCCACAATGCCATTTTGTTCTCCTTTGGGAGCTACTACTTTGAGGAATTTTTATTGATCATTGCTATTTCATTGTGAGACAAGATCAACTGGGTGTGTATGGTGTGTGACAGGATCAAAGATATAAAAGTCGGCATAATTTCCTGGTTTTCTGAGATTGCAGATATCATTCACAAAGACTTGTCAGTGTGTTTTTTCTTTACTTGTTTTAATGGAAAATGATTCTCTGTGTGAGTTTTCCTGACTAAGAATTTTAGTTTAGTGTTTTAGGTTAGATGTCTTGGTCTATTGACTTTTTGGTATCGAACTTAGTCAGGCTTTTTGACTACTTTTCATCTCCTGATTTTTTTCATTAACAACCCTGCTGATTTCTACAAAAGGAATAACAGTGAACTGTGGCATTATGAATTAGCAATGCAAGTTAAGGTACCATTCCTTCAGCTTGGAGGTCAAATAAAGGTGTGGTGCATTGCAAGGACCGCATAACATTAATTGACAATCTCTACTTCTGTTAAATATTGAAAAATGATGGATCCATTTACAGGCGGCACGGTGGCACAGTGGTAGCGCTGCTGCCTCGCAGTTAGGAGACCCGGGTTCGCTTTCCGGGTCCTCCCTGCGTGGAGTTTGCATGTTCTCCCCGTGTCTGCGTAGGTTTCCTCTGGGGCTCCGGTTTCCTCCCACTGTCCAAATACATGCAGGTTAGGTGCATTGGCAATCCTAAATTGTCCCAAGTGTGTGCTTGGTGTGTGGGTGTGTGTGCCCTGCAGTGGGCTGGCACCCTGCCCAGGGTTTGTTTCCTGCCTTACGCCCTGTGTTGGCTGGGATTGGCTCCAGCAGACCCCCATGACCCTGTAATTGGGATATAGTGGGTTGGATAATGGATGGATGGATGGATCCATTTACCAGTATCCGAATGTGTAAAATTACTTGATTAAATTGTAGATCAACATGTTCAAGGTCAAATTAAATAAACCAACTTTTTCAAGATTTATATTTGTACACTTTAATGTCTGAGGTATTAAATGGCAAATTAACAAAAAGGAAAATTTTATACTATCCTAGAGATACTAAACCTTAAAATTATAATGAAAGTAAATTTACATGTATAGACTATTACCTCCAGATGTAATATTTACACAACACAACTCTAATTCTTCAATCACAAAGTGATTAACATTTACCACTATTCTTTCTTTGTCTAATCTGGCCATTTGTTTGTTAGGGTCAAGTGGGGCTGGATGGCAGGGGACAGAGAGGAAGCAGCCAATGATGGAATTCTAGTTCATTACTGGGTAAACTCTGGCCTATATCTGAATTCTAGCCAATTACAGTCCAGGCCAGTTAAGAGTTGGTAATTAACCTAACAGCATTATTTTTGGAATGCAATGCGAATTTGGAGCTCCTAGTGCTGTGAAGTTGCAATGTTTATTTTACATATTGTATAGTATATGTTCTTTAATTTAGCTTTTCACTTTGTATTCTTTAAATTCAAATACTTCCCTAACGGTTCAGTTCTTTCTTATTCTTTAAATCTCAAACCACCTCTTTGTAGCAATAAACTAAAGCATGAATGTGACCCAGATCAGAGTCTGGGTTTGATCTTTGTTAGAAAATAATGAAGCTTGCGTTCTAACATTTGTGCTTAATTGGACCAACTCTGGAGTCTACCATTGGAGCAGTATGTATATTCTGGAGTATTGATACCTAAGGAAAAAAATGGCCCCGAACACATAAGTGTGGATCTGCCAGCATTAGCAAAAAATAACCAGGGTTGCTTAGTGCAATCATGTAACTCAGTTATGTGACATTATGTTTGTTTTGTTTGTTTGTAGGATTGATGCAGAGTGGGGGATACACACAGAGTAATAGTAAGAAATTACAGATTGACACTTTCTTCCATTTGCTATAACCAATTTGTCTTTGTTAACATGGCAGTGATTGTTATTAGAAATAAAACGATGGTACAAGGGTTTCTAGAAAGTAGATAGGAAATATGAAAACAAAAGCATTAATCCCAAGGGTCAAACTGGACAATAACTGGAACCAGATGCATTGTTTGATGAAAATGTGACACTGATAAAACGAGTGAACCTAGAATTAAGGATAAGACTAAAGAATCATCACTTACCTCTGTCTGCTGATTATTTCCTTTTCAAGGAACCTCAGTATAGCCATCATTTTTGAGATGAATACATTTACTAGCAATGAAATGATTTTTAGCTCATTAATAATGAAAATGAATAATTCCATTCCTTATACAGGTGGAATTTTAAACTATTTGGAGCATGTGGGAGCTCTTAAGATTAAATGAATGTTAAATAGTGTAGCAACCAACATATTTTAAGATTCAAGTGAGGATGATTTTTTAATTCTTTCCAAATTTTTTAATTCTTAAACCTAGAAACTACAGTGTGTGTGAGCTACGTGGAATTAGAAAGCAGCTCCCATTACAATGCTCCTTATGTCACAGGGCCCTGAGGGTGTGGAATGATCTATCAGTTTATATAACAGGTACCTCTTCACTCTCAGCTTTTAAATACGGACTGAAGACTCACTAATTTCATCTAGCATACCCTGACTAGAGCTGCTGATTAGATGTACATATTGCCTCTCTGTTTGTTAGTCATTTGTACAAAAACTATGTAATACAGTCTTTTTGAACCATTACTATCCCTCCTCTTTTCTGTTTCTCTTCTCTGTATCTACATGTGGAACTTGGTGCCACTGCTTTACTGCCAGGCTGCTCTCCTGCATATGGAAAAGTCATCTTGCATAAAGCAGCGTTTGAATCCACGGATGGAAAGATTCTCTCATCAGATTAGACGGCCAGCACTGACGCCACTACAGAAAACCCAGGAGGGGGTGGGCGACCAGTTGGCTGAGATCTCCAGTTTTTATTTTTGAATTTATTTTTGACTTTCTCTTGTACGATTTAAACTCCAGTGTTGTCAATTGGCCATTGTTCATCCATCCAATTAATGGTTACAGGGTCACGGGGTCAATATTGTTGGTTTCCATTTATTTTTAACCAGTTCTACCTTGTTCTATGTTGTGTGTTAACAAATCTGCATGTATATCTGTAACAGTTCTGTATAGTATTCTGTACTTGTATTTTAACTGAGAATTGTTCACAGCCCTCCTTTATTTTCTTAACTGAAAACAAAACAACATGAAAAATATTGAACACCAACTAATAATAACAATAATGATGGGAAAAAAATCTCATTGAATTAGACTGAACTTTCAGTTTAAATGAATAATTAAAAATGTCCCTCATAACACACAAATAAAAGGTTCTTCATTATTTGTGTCCAAGTTAATCTGAATTTATTGTGAAAGGACATTTAATCATTTGTCTGCCCTTTTACATTCTAATGGGGGTTAAGGTAGACTAGACGTCAGTCCCATCTGCAGTATGTCATGCTTAACGCTAGGTTAATCCCCTGTACCTTTCTGGATATCTTATATTGTATTTAGTTATTTGAAAATATTTAGGTGTTCCCAGATTAGCATGAAATTGTAAAGATTCATTTTTTTTCTCTCTCTCTGCTTGCTACATTCAGCTCTCCATTTCTAAATTCAATAATCCAGTTGAGACTTAATGGGACTGAAGACTTTCCAAGCAGTACCAGATTCAAGAGAAGACTCAGCCTTAAATTGAGTGATAATTCATTATAGGATACACATACCCATATTTGGTCACACTGGGCCAATTTAGAGTCGCAATGTATCCTAACCACATACTGTATGTTTGGGATGTGAAAGGAAAGCCAGAGTATCACATCTACCACAATAGTCATCTTTTTACCAAATCACCATGCCAAAACAATACAAGTCCATTGGACAAGGACCGTGTATCAGTTTGAAAGCTTCTACCCTAAAGCTTTCTTGTCTCTTAATAAACATATTTAGATGTAATCCTTTCACTTTTCACTTTTCATGCTGTCAATGTCATCCCATTCTTGTTTCTAACCTGATTTTACTACATACCTGTACTGAACTATACTTTTGCGTTACTGCACTGTTTTTCATCTTTGTTCCCCTTGTTCAAAGCTGTTGTCACCATAATTTCCTCTAATGTATTGTATATTGTACTATTCCATTATATCACTGAGTCAATTGAAATACTGACAATAAAGTGTTCTAATCACCCAGAAAATGAATATCCAATCTTTACACAAGAGTGAGGTAGTGAGTATTGTATCAGCATGAGTAAAATTATCAGATGGATTAAAATATAAGTACTCAACTGAGAAATCATTTTTTTTACTTGATACATGCTTTGTCTATTTGGTCTGGTATAATAATACGCACTTAACCTGTTTTCCTCACGACAGCCTTTTCCACCTCAGATAGACCTACACGTTTTGTTGCCTTCTCTCAATGACCGTTCCTAAAGTCAAAGTGTTTTGCTGGGAAAATTTCAGTGGTGGTTGCTACTGTATTGGCCCTGTTTAGTGACTCTAGCCTAGTTGTGTTGAGGCTTTGGTTTCCCAAATTGTGCATTGATTTATCTTTACCACAAAGTTATTGGTTATTACCAATTATAAACCTCATTCAGATGACCCGAACAGGTGCTAGAAAGTCACTGGCATATTGTTGTTGCCAGTGTTTAAGGATGGACAACAGATTAGGCAGAGAAGAGAAGACCAATTCTCTTATTTTTAAACCTGCATTTGATATTTTTACTTATCTTCCATCTACATGTTTTGCCTGTTTTAAAATTTTTCTTCCTAACCCTAGCAAGCGTATGGACACACACACACAACAAACACACACAGGTTCTTGGCCTTCTATTGAGGTGGATATGCTGACTTCTGTCTGTCCAGCAGTTACATTCTGTTGGACATATTCAGCATTAATGTTTGCAGTTAATCATTGTGGCGGACGGCTGGGGGTCCTGCACAGCCGGGACGCCCGGAGGATGGAAGGACCAGGAGAGGGAAAATACCTCATCCAGGACATGAGAGGGCAGTCACCCTGGTTTGCATCAGGGCCACGGGATCGGAGCTTGGAAGCTCAATCTTATTCAGCCCCGTGGCCACCGCCAGGGGGCACCCAGATCATTTCAGAGCCATGGACTTCAGCACTTCTGCCACACCAAGAAGTGCTGACGAAAGAGGAACCAAATCACCTGGAGTGCTTCCGGGTGCCTTTGAAGCACTTCCACCACACCAGGAAGTGCTACAGGAAGTTCATCAGGGTGCACCAAGAGCACATCCGGGTGCAGCATAAAAGGGGCCGCCTCATTCCATTTGGAGAGCTGAAGTTGGGAGGCAGAGGACAGAGCTTTCAGGAGAGGGGTGGAGGTGGCAGAAGAGAAGGAAAAAGAAAAGAAAAGCATTGTTGGGGATTTGGGCACTGTGTGTGTGCTGTAAAGAAGAAAAACAAAACAAACGTGTTTGTTCTGGACATTGGGAGTCCTGTGTCTGTCTGTAGTCGAGCTGAAACTCCACATCATCTATTGGAATGTATTTTGTAATGCATGTAGTAATAAAAAGCATTGCATTGTTCTTCCAAAAGATGGTGTATCACAAACTTTAGAAGTGTTTTATGAATCCCATACCAAATGCCATGTAACAATGACAAATCAACCAGATGGACAAATACAGATAAACAGATGGACAGATACCCAGACACAGTCCTTTAATTAAGGTGGAGGTGGAAGCCACTCATTCAAACTCTATATACTAATTGTATGTTATTAATTATTTCTTACTGTACCTCTTGGTTGACAATCCTGTCTGGAACCTTATGATATTCTCTAACCCAATGTTTTACCTTTTTCTTATCTTGACGATGTTTTTTTCTATTCAACATTATATTATTTGAGCTTAAAAGATGCTCAGAATGCTGATAATATCAAGCAAAAATATTTGTATTGTTTACTCATAGCCATCAAGTAAATCTTGCACAATATTTCTCGAGCCTTAAGGCACAAACATACTTTGTTGCTTCTCTATATTGTCTTTTGAAATTGCTTTCATTTCTCCATATTTTAAACAGTAATAGGCATATAATGTAATTTGTCAGACTGAATTCAGTTTTTATACAGATGTGTAATATTGTCAAAGTCCCAGTGTTTAGTAATTTCCCCAATGTATAGTGACCAATGAAAAATATACTTTAATGTATTGATGATATTTTATTTGATTTTAAAAACTCTCAGATGCAACAATATTATTATGATGTACATGCAAATTAAAGTTTTAGCTAAATCCCTCCTCAGACCCAGGCTGCTATTCTTTAAGTCAGTCATAACCAGCAGTTAGAAGTCATCACACTTCATGCAATGCAAATGGGTGTTAGCACATAAACGATAGCATGGATGTTTTCAATCTTTCATTATTCTTACACCTCCATTCACTAGTCAACCACAATTTATCAATGGAAACCCATTAACATTTAAAAAGAAATTGTCAAAGGAAAATTACATTTGCTGTAAATATGAAAGTAACCTGATTACGTATGTGATTGATTTAGGATCGAGGCACATTTGTTTTTATTCGGGTAGCTATAAGGAAAATAGATGTTACTTCACTATCGATTTCATTTGTCCTGATTAAAGCAAATCCCTGGATATATTGATTACACTTATCTGCAGACAACCTCATTATGTTTATGATTTTATAAAAGCAAAACAATAAGAGTAGAAACAGTTTAAAATAAATGATATTGAAAGTAATTTGTTTCTGCTGTTTAGGTTATATTTATCCTTGGTATGGCAAATTTGCAAATGTCTTCTTCAGATTTTATCATTCCTGTGAGAACAAATACTCTAAAAAGCATTTAAAAATATAATAAAAAAATGGCAAGACAGAAAAGAGTGTTTGTTTCTTACAAAGTAACCCAAATGGGAAGGAAAGGATGGTGAAGATTACAATATAAACTACAAAATTAACTAAAAAGCATCCATCCTACAAAGGTCTACCCAAACAACATGTTGGTAGATATCAAATGTATACTTTATTCTCTTACAGTTTTTAAATAGCAAATAATCTTCTCAGCCCAGATATTTTCCACGCATCTGCAAACTTGTTTAACACTTGTCTAAATAAAGGTAATCATTCTACAGATATAACATTATTCTTGAAAGAGAAACCAGCCATGTTGCAGTTCTTTGAGATGCACTTGTAAAATGTTACCATTCCTTAATTTAAATCTACTTACACAATAAAACACTAAGGTCTGTGTTTCCAGTCCTTCTGAGCAATCTGATTGGTCAGTTTGGCTTTGGTGACGCGATCAACAAAGGAAGTGTGAGTGTGAGTCGCACGAGGAGATGTAAAGGAGTATGAGGCACACTGAGAGTGTCACCTTTAAAGATGGAAAGTATAAAGATGAACAGAAGACGAGAAAGACACGCTGAAGGTACATGTAGAACAAGAGATAGCAAATTTTTGTTCATTATTCTGTAACCTGTCCTTGATAGACACTGTTGCTAGTAAAAAATAAATGCTGTTAAATTTTCATGTTAAATTTTTCATATCCACATGGATATCCTCTGTAAATCCATCAAATATTTTTAACGATGAAAAATAACTATCAGTTATGTAAAAACAAGCCTGTCAAATGCAAATCTCTTTGAAACAAGATATTAAAGGAGGTTGTAAAATATTTTACTTAGTATTATCGATGAGCAATATGTCAGGGGATAATAAAAACTTCAAGTAGTAAACAGAAGTTGTTTTTTATGAGCATTATTTGCAGGCCAATCATTCTCTCCTGTCTTCTTCCACTTTACTTGGTCTCCTGATCAGATCCATTAGCCACCCCTCCTTGTTTCTTACCACTCAATCAAAATTGGAATCCAATAAACACAACAGTATCTACAACTAACAAGACAACAGACAATAAAACTTGTAACTGAAGGAATAAACCCTGAATTACAAACAATTTAAAAAGGAATAGCATTATTTCCTTCTTCAGTCTTAAAATTGTTTGAAAAATCTCACAAAATAAATCCAGTAGTGACTAGCCTAAAGCCAAATGGAGAATTTTATTCAAGATAAGTTTAAATTGTTAAATAAGGCTATATTAAATACGAAATGTAAAGGGCCATAAAAAGCTAAAATGTTAAAACTGAAATTATTGAAATGATATTGTAATACATTAGAATATTTTTTTCTGAATCTTATTATATATTTTTAAAATTATTTGTGTTTTAAATGTGCATGACCAAAGTTTTTGTTACTGTAGTTAGTCTTATTGCTTGCCTAATGCCTTTATCCAAGGCAGCTTACAACATTTGAGAGATATGATTGGTTACATTTCTTTTGTTTTTACAATTGGAGTACAGGCAGGTGAAGTGAATTTGAAGCTGAATAATTTGTTGTCTGAATGTCCTCAGTGTTAGTGTGTCAGAGATAGGATGTTCAGCATTGTTCATAATGGCACTTAGTTTTGTTTTCATTCTCTCCTTTGCTGCTACCTCCTGGAGTGCCTTCTATAACTGAAGTTACTCTTTTATTTAGCCTATCGATTCAGTAGGTCTGTCTTGAAGTGATGTTATCAGCCCCCGCACACCACAATGTAGAAAATTGCACTGGCCATCAAAGAGTTATAGAAGATGTGAAGAATGTCACTTCCCAACATTAAAGGAACACAATCTCCTTAGGAAAAAGAGCCTGCTCTGTCCTTTCTTGTACAGTTCCTCTGTTCTTTTGAGACCGGTCCAACCTGTCATTGTTGAGGACCCCCTGTAGAAGTGGACCACCTCTAATTTCATTCCTTGAATAGTAAAGACATAGAGGCTCTTTAATGTGATGAAAGTCAATAACTTTGAATAGTTACTGTACTGCCTCTCCGCAGCCCTGAACTAGATAAAGGAACTAAAAGATGGATACCTTTATTTCAATTCCCTTTATTCCCAGACAATTTCTACAAATCCATTATACTGTCTAAACACATGGGAATGCCATAAATAATACGTTACAAGTTCCTTAATAATGCCTTTGGTTAATTAAGATTTTCCTTTAGGGCTTTACAAGCGTTAATCCACTGTTTTATTTTTTGAGCAAATACAGCTAGCTGATAATCACATTATTCTTATTTCTTAATGTATGTTTAAATATTTGTTAATGATAAACTAGATACGTCAGGTAATCCATCCATCCATTATCCAACCCGCTATATCCTACCTACAGGGTCCCGGGGGTCTGTTGGAGCCAATCCCAGCCAACACAGGGAGTAAGTCAGGAAACAAACCCCAGGCAGGGCGCCAACACAGCGCAGTGTCAGGTAATCTTTTATTCTTTTTTTATTTTGATTGTGACAGTGCTGTTATCACCGGTTCCTAATAATTCTTTATTTTTCTGTTTCAAGGAGGTTAATAGAATGCCTTAACCTCTAGGTGTTAACTAGTAGTAGAGTGTTGTACCATGTTAACCATTATGGATGCAATTAGAAGTGAAGAAAAATGACACCTTTTATTGTTCAACTGAACAGAGTACAATATGTATACTGTATTGTAATCTGTTCAGTTAGCCAATAAAAGGTGTCATTTTGCTTGACTTCTCATTGTCTCTAGGTGTTAACAAACTGATTAAGATAACAATCATGTACATGCTTTACCTTCGCTTTTTATTACTTCTTTCCTGTTTAAATTAGGGTACACATTGAGATAACTTATATGCCCTCCATGGGACCTTTATAAAACTCCTCATAAATCTGTATATGAGCTCCTCCTTTGATTCAAAGGGTGCTATTTCCTTCATGGACTCCTTATAAACTATCAGCTACCAGTTTTATCCTAAAATGCTAGGCCCTCAGAATGTCTCAGTGATGTGCTTATCAATATCAAGTGTGTCTTTGAATTCTGGTCAGTCTTTTACTATCAGTCATTTCTGTGTTACTCCTGCAGCCTAATTATCAGTGTACATACTTGCATATTGAATATTTAACAGTTATATATATCTTGATACTTCTTGATAGTTGATTACATTCATTTACTTTTTAAAGTTTCCATAAGTGCACCGCAGGTGTGAAGTTGCTCTGAGAGTGTTGATGGAGAAGTATAGAGAAGGCCAGAAGAAGTTGCATTGTGTCTTTGCGGACCTGGAGAAAGTATGTAACAGGGTGCCGCAAGAGAAGATGTGGTATTGTATGAGGAAGTCGGGAGTGGCAAAGAAGCATAATAGAGTTGTTCAGGATATGTACAAGGGAAGTATGCAGTGCCAATGGACAGGTTGACAGACAAGTTTAGACAGGAGTCCTCATAGACTATGATGAGATTGTGATCTGTAGCGATAGTAGGGAGCAGGTTGAGGAAAGGCGGAGATATACTCTAGGAAGGAGAGGAATGAAGATCAGTAAGAACAAGACAGAATACATGTGTGTGAATGAGAGGGAGGTCAGTGGAATGTTGAGGATGCGGTGAGTAGAGTTGGCGAAGGTGGATGACTTTAAATACTTGGGATCAACAGTACAGAGTAACAGGGATTGTGGAAGAGAGGTGAAAAAGAGAGTGCAGGCAGGGTGGAATGGGTGGAGAAGAGTGTCAGGAGTAATTTGTGACAGACGGATATCAGCAAGAGTGAAAGGGAAAGTCTACTGGACGGTAGTGAGACCAGCTATGTTATATGGGTTGGAGATGGTGGCACTGACCACAAAGCATGAGACAGAGCTGGAGGTGGCAGAGTTAAAGATGCTGAGATTTGCATTGGATGTGATGAGGATAGACAGGATTAGAAATGAGTACATTAGAGGGTTGGTTCAGGTTGGATGGTTTGGAGACAAAGTCAGAAAGGTAAGATTATGCTGGTTTGGACATGTGGAGAGGAGAGATGCTGAGTATATTGGGAAAAGGATATTAAGGATGGAGCAACCAGGTAAGAGGAAAAGAGGAAGGCCTAAGAGTAGGTTTATGGATGTGGTGAGAGAGGACATGAAGGTGGTGCATGTAACACAGCAAGATGCAGAGGATTGGAGGATATGGAAAAAGATGATCCGCTGTGGCAACCCCTAACAGGAGCAGCCGAAAGAAGTAAAGTTTTAAAGTTTCCGCAAAAAGTCTTTGTTGGTATTGTGCTCTTTTATTGCTCCTTATTATTTTATTCTGATGATGTCTTAATTTTTGTCTTCAGCATTATTCTACATTATTTCCCTTTTGTCCTCATACCCCTAATCTAACTAATCTAGAAAATATATAGTTGAATCTGGATGAAGACTGCAACATTCCACTACTGTCCCAGTTTTCTAAGGAAGCAGCTAATTTTTATATTGTGCCCATTTTAATGAGAGATGACAGTCAGTGCCTAAATTATTTATAGAAATATGATCAATTAGTGTCATGCATGTGCATCGGAAGATCTCCTTATAGGATTGATTGAGGTTTATAATAACCTGCAGGGGAAGAGTGGGTGCTGTTGCTAATATTCTCATCTCCTTTTTCTATGCAACACTGAAAAACTAACCAGTGAGGGCACATAGCCCCTCCATTTCCAGTTTGTGTGATACAAGAAGCCCAGCTATCTAGAAGAAGGTGTCATTTTCACAAAAAGCGATCTGCCAGATGGAGCCCCAGTGGTCAATACTTATTTTACCACTAGAGAGGCAATTTACACTGAGGCGTAACATTTGTTTGAACTGTAGTCATTAAAAGGGACAACTTTTCATTTGTGCAGCGATCCTGTCATTCCTGCATCCGGCCACACTCGTCAGTTTCCCACTAATACTGGAATTAAAGTTTACTTTTAACATATATAACATTCTCCATTCCTCTTTGTTCAGTAAGTTTGATTTAGGTTTAACCAAAATGATTCACTGTGTATGTATCCTTAATGAAAATCTTTTACACTAAAGGAGAATATGGGCTGGTAAATAACATAGGAGTTGCATGCAATTGAATCTAAATTTCCTTGTTTTGTCCAGGAGTATTACTGTGGATGGAAATAGCTGAAGCATGTTGTAAAGAACTGCGGTGGGCTGGCACCCTGCCCAGGGTTTGTTTCCTGCCTTGAGCCCTGTGTTGGCTGATTTTGGCTCCAGCAGACCCCCGTAACCCTGTAGTTAGGATATAGCGGGTTGGATAATGGATGGGTGGATGGATGGATGCTGCAAAGAATTATTATTATTATTATTATTATGCTTTTAGTAAATAAATACATAGTGTTGAAAGAAAATGAGAAGGTCAAAACAAAGAATTGTGGTGCCAGGGTGGCAATCCTATTGAGTGATAAAGGTTTCAAAAGAAAAAGGCACATGAGGTTGGAAAATATGGCAATGTGCTGTTAATAAATGGAAAGTGTTGCTTCTGAGTTGTAGCTTTTGTTTTCCTGCAGTCACAAGTCCTGAATGAAAATTCATTTCTGATGACCGCTGTGTTTTTAAACAGCGAACTGGAAGGGCAGGGCTTTGTTGGTGGAAGCTTAAATGTGATCACTTTGTCATCCAGCAAGTAAACCTCTGATCTGTGGGTGAAGGTGTTAATAACAGTGCCCCTTTTTTGTAAAGAGTGGTATTGCTTACCTTATTGGAGCCATGAAGATGTTCCTTAAGTGCTTTCAAATTCTTACGTTTATGACATAAACTCTGTTTTGTAGTACTATATTTATAAATAGAAAATAATGACTTATTTTAAATAAGCAATATAGTATTTTAAACACATTATCTGTGCAAAAACATTTCTTAACTTTTATTTTTAGCCTAGTTAGATGTCTAATTTGGACTCAACACTTCAGAATCAGTTCAGTTGTAAGGTTGGTCATTCTTATGTATTATGCAAATTTTATTCATTATTTGATAAGCTAATATGACACATGGCTAAAGCAAATTAACATTTTATAGTCAGTGTATTTGTATGATAACACAACTTTCTATTATGTTTCTCTACAGCTATCTGTGCTATTTAATAATACTTCATTACATTTATATAACACTATTCTCAGTACTTAAAGCGCCATCCACACAGGGAGGAACCGGGAAGTGAACCCACAATTTTCCACAGTCTCCTTACTGCAAAGCAGCAGCACTACCACTGCGCCACCTGTGATGACGAATAATCTCAATAGATAAAATGTGTAGTACATTACTTCATAAATGTTACTATAAAATCCACTAAATCCTAAAATAATGCATTGGATGAATCTTAAATTGGAAACTTTTGAGTGAGAACTGTGCAGGTTAAATGACTAATCATGAGCATGAATACAATAAAACATTAAGCTAAGAAATGAGCTTGTCCCTTCTATTGTGCTAATTGTTCTGTAAAGAGCATTAAAGAAAAATATTGAAATTACAGTTCACAAAGTGTTTTTCATAGAAGGTACCATCTTCTTATATAATACGCTACTGTGGTTGTCCGTTTGTCTGTCCAGGATTTTAAATCACCTGTAGCTTGCAAACCATTTGACCTATTGACCTGAAATTTGGTACACATATACTACGTGACGTCTACTATCTACTTTCATGGTGATGATTAACCTCCAAGGTTATTTCTCTTTTTATTTTTATTTTATTTTATTGTAGAATCAACTTTCAGCTGGCCAGCAGGGCCATTTCCTGTTCTCATTCCCTAAAACCTTCATCGTCACTACCCCTACGTCTTCATATCTTAAATCATTGTTGAGGCAGATTGAAAAATTAAGGAAAACGTACTAAGTAATTGCAACACAAACACTGGCCTAATCAGTATTAACATGAAAAGATTCAGAAGAAAGAAGAGAAGACAAGTACAATTTTTCACATTCAAAATGAAAGTTACCTTTTTAAAAAATGTGCAGAGGATTCAAGCATTTAATGTATTGCTGTCACTAAACGTATGCCCTTACCATATTTCTATCTTTCCAAGTTATGCTGCTGCTAGACCTTTTGCCCAACTATTCTTTCTTTTCAGTGCAACATATCAAAGTATAATTTCAGAAGCAGTCTGTAAACCAGAAGACAGGCTGAGGGAAGGCCATTGTCACTGGAAAAAAACATTGATAAAGAAACAGTGACGTGCCTCACCAACCTGATCGTTCATGAATGTAAACAGGAAGAAGAGGGTGACGATGCTACAGTATAAACCTTATTTGTATCAGTTGAAGTTACGAGTGGTGTCCCATAGAGGTCAGTGCTAGGGCTGCTGCTATTTTTAATATATATAAATTATTTGGATAGGAATATAAATAACAAGCTGGTTAAGTTTGCAGATGACACCAAGCTAGGTGGACTGGCAGATAATCAACAGAATCATTACAAAGGGACTTGGACACCTACTCAAAGCATCATGATGCACCAACATTGATGGACTGAAAGCCAGAAGTCTACGTGACCATCATCATCAGGTCCTTCCATGAAAACCCTAAATACAAAGAGGACTGTTTGACTAATGTTAGGTAGATTGCCCAGAGGGGACTGGGCGGTCTCGTGGTCTGGAACCCCTACAGATTTTATTTTTTTTCTCCAGCCTTTGGAGTTTTTTTTTTGTTTTTTCTGTCCACCCTGGCCATCGGACCTTACTTATTCTATGTTAATTAATGTTGACTTATGTTTATTTTTATTGTGTCTTCTATTTTTCTATTCATTTTGTAAAGCACTTTGAGCTACATTTTTTTGTATGAATATGTGCTATATAAATAAATGTTGATTGATTGATTGATTGGACACCACACAGGGCTGGGCAGATTTGTGGCAGATGAAGTTTAATGTTAGTAAATGTAAAGTATTACTCATCGGGAATACAAAATGTTAGCTTTGAATACACAATGGGAGGAGTTCTGAAAACTGAAAGTACACCTTATGAAAAGGATTTAGGATCCGTTAATGGACTTGTTATTATCAACTGCCAGACATTATCAAGAAGTCATTAAGAAGGCTAACAGAATGTCAGGTTAAATAGCGCCCTGATGTGTAGAGTACAAGTCCAAGGGGGTTTTACTTGAGCTTTATAACGCACTGGTGAGGCCTCATCTGGTGTACTGTGTGCAGTTTTGGTCTCCTGGCTACAGAAATGACTTGCAGTCTCTGGCTGATCATCCACTTATCTGGATGATGAGGTTATACGGTTACTTTCAATGTCTAGATGGTGCAATGTGCCTTACTTTTCTTAATTATTAAGCAAATAGGGCTCAGAAAGAGATCCACAGATTTTGATACAGTTTCGAACCCCCTTTACAATCTATGTAGTTTTATAAATGTAACTCTTTCGTAGAATGTTCTTTAGTCTTAACTTTCACACTTTTCATTTAGATTTATTGGTTAACCAAATATTTTATACAGCAATGTGCAGAGTGTTGATAATAATTTAATATAAAAGTGTAAAAATAAGGAAATTAGATCCTGGCAAATTTTATAAAACCTAGAGCTAGCAGAGCACAGAGATCTGAAAACATATGCAAGTGGCTCGTTTCTGGTTTTTGCCTTTACTTGCTGTCAAATAACTCATAATGCCTTAGCAGGCTTTCTTCTTAAGCATGTGAGCTTACAATATAACTGGATTTGAAAATTATTAAAATGGAGTTTTTGTTTATTTGATTTTTCTGTCCTCTTCATCATCAGACCTTACTTTATTCTTCCTTACTTAGTATTGACAATTCTTATTTTTATATTTTTCTTTTTTCTTTCTTCATCTTGTAAAGCACTCTGAGCTGCATAATTTGTATGAAAATGTACTAGATAAATAAATGTTGTTTTTGTAAATTGTATGCCATCACCCCTGGATTAGTTTCCAAGAATCTGAATAATTTTGACATTTTAAAGTTTATTAAATGTTTATCTTTATCAGCAGTAAAGCTTTTTAAGTTGAGGGTGTGGAATCTTGGCTGTTATTTTAAAATGAGTTCAACAAGAAAACAGACTCAGTTGAAAACTGGTTAAGGGTAAATTTCACACAAACCTTTGAAAGTATTTTTCTCCCAGAGAACCATAGACCCATGGAATAAGTTACCAGGTAGTGTGGTAGACAGTAGGACTTTAGGGACCTTCGAAACTTGACTTGATGTTACTTTTGTGGAAACAAGTGGATAGGAATTGCAAGCATTATTGGGCTGAATGGCCTGCTCTCGTCTTCTTCTTCTTTCGGCTGCTCCTGTTAGGGGTTGCCACAGTGGATCATCTTCTTCCATATCTTTCTGTCCTCTTCGTCTTGTTCTGTTACACCCATCACCTGCATGTCCTCTCTCACCACATTCATAAACCTTCTCTAGGCCTTCCTCTTTTTCACTTCCCTGGCAGCTCTATCCTTAACATCCTTCTCCCAATATACCCAGCATCTCTCCTCTGCACATGTCCAAACCAACGCAATCTCACCTCTCTGACTTTGTCTCCCAACCATCCAACTTGAGCTGACCCTCTAATGTACTCATTCCTAATCCTGTCCATCCTCGTCACACCTAGTACAAATCTTAGCATCTTTAACTGCTACCTCCAGCTCTGTTCCCTGCTTTCTGGGCTGAATGGCCTGTTCTCATCTAAATCTTTTAAATGTTCTAATGATGGATTGTGTGCAGTGATCATTTAGTTTATTTATTTTATTTTGTCAGTCCCTCTATTTATAAAGTCCAGCTTTCTTTAAGCTGCTACAGCAGGAGGTAGTTCTGCTGTTTGAAAAAATGAATGTGGCTCACTGAAATGAGACAGGCAAGTGATAAGAAAGATTCTGAGGCACTATGGCTGACCCTACGCATAAAGTGAACATGTCATGTTTAAACTTCTACCTATATCTTTTACATTTGCTGATTATGTGGGACACTTTAAACATAATATTTCCGTTTTTATTTTTGGCCAGAATGTCATTCCTGAATGTTGTAGTATTCATGCAGACCTGAAAAATATGAAATGAACAGTACAATGGGCCAATGACAGCTGCTGCCTCATGGATATGGTGCAACAGTGTTTGGGGTTCATATCACAGTCACGACTAATGAGGAGTTTCTGCATTCTTCCTGTGAGTTTTCCAAAGATGTGAATGTTAAATTCATTGGAGTTTCCTAACAGAGCCCAAATAAGTGTTGGTATGTATGCCATTGTGGCCTACCATGAATCGTTGATTCCTGCATCATCCTAAAAGTTGCTGGGACAGGGTGTGGGCCCCACTAAAGCTAAATTATATTAAGCACCCTAAGAATGTTTAACAGTGCATATGCATCTTTACTTAAAGCCATTCCTGAAACAAATGTTAAAATAAAAAAAGAAAACTCTGGCCCACGCATTTTATTGAATTGCATTGAATTCAAGTCAAGTCAAGCTGGGGAGCATGCACTGGTACAGTGTGTTGCCGCACCCACTACACAACAAAACAACTCGGGATCCCGGTTTGCAACCCCTCAGGCAGACACACGGTACAGTCCCACCCTCCGGAAAAGACCCTCTATCTGCTGCAGCCAGGTGTTACGTGGGTGACCCCTTGGCCTGGTCCAGCCACTCAGGTCCGCAACAATGAGGATCTTAGAAGCTGGATCACCCTCAGGGAAACGTGCCACAAGGCCATAGTGCCGTAACTGATGCTTCCTCACAATGCAGGTAATGTGCCTCATTTGGGACTCAATGAGCAACCGCTCATTCAACACAAAGTCAAACCAACGGTACCCAAGGATTTTCCTTAGAAACACAGTACCAAAAGAGTCCAGTCTTCGTCTCAGGTCACTGGATAGCATCCATGCCTCGCAACTATATAGCAAGACATAAAGCACCAGGACACTAAAGTCTTGAACTTTAGTCCTTTTGCATATCGGGAGTGCCACACACACCTTTCCAGCAACCTCATGACCCCCCCATGATCCCCAATTCTGTCTACTGACTTCATAGGAAGAGTCACCTGAGACATGAATGTCACTGCCAAGGTAAGCAAACCTCTCAACAAGGTCAACACTCTCTCTGCAAACAGATACACTGCTGATGGCTGTGCCCAAGAGCTCATTAAAGGCCTGGATCTTGGTTGTTATCCAGGACACTCACAAGCACAGACACTCAGACTCCTCGCTCAGTCTCTCGAGCGCCCCGATCAGAACCTCCATTGACTCCATGAAGATCACAGCATCATCAGCAAAGTCAAGATCCGTGAACCTTTCTTCACCAACAGATGCCCCACAGCCGCTGGACCCCACAACCTTGCAAAACACTCAGTCCATACAAGCATTGAACAGAGTAGGAACAAGAACACACCCCTGATGAACCCCAGAATTAACTGGGAAAAACGCAGGGGTCCTGCCTCCACTATGCACAGCACTCACAGTACCAGTGTACAGGCCAGCCATGATTTCCAGCAACCTTTAGGGGATTCCACAAATCCTCAGGATGTCCCACAGGTTAGCTTGATCAACTGGGTTGAGCGTTTTGAAAAATCGACAAAGGCTGCAAAGAAACTCTGCCGATATTTGCATTTGCGCTCCATGAGAACCCTCAGTGCTAGGATACGGTCAATGGTAGATTTCTTAGGTGTAAAAGCAGACTGTTCCAGTTGCTAGTAGGTAAACAAGTGATCACGGATCCTATTGAGGACGACCCTAGCAAGGACCTTACCTGGCACCAAGAGCAGTGTTATCCCCTTGTAGTTGCTGCAATCCAGGCGATCACCCTTCCCTTTCCAGATAGGGATGACAAGTCCCGTTTTCCAGTCAGTTGGGATGATGACAGTCTCCCAAATGGAAGCAAAGATTGCTTGCTTCACACATCCCTGCCTTCTTTCCTCCCCTCAGCTAATTCACCACCTGTGCAATCTCAGTGAGATTGGGTGGTTAATTGCTAATTGGAGGATCAACCTCAAGAACCGTGGACCCAGAGATATCCAACGCCCTAGCCGGAGGATCAGCTTTGAACAACTGCTCAAAGTAGCCAGCCCACCGGGTCACAACTGCAGTGTCATCCGTAAGGGCTGTTCCATCAGCTGCCCTGGCTGCGACTCTCCGAGATGGATCATTGAATTCACCTGAAGGTTATTGTCCTAAGAGTGAAATTTGATTTGTCACCAGGTTTTTACCAGAAAGCCAAAATATCAAATTAAAAACGCAGAAAACAGGACCTCATCTTTAAACATAAACTTTGAAAACACATAAATAAAATTTCTGCGGTGGGCTGGTGCCCTGCCCAGGGTTTGTTTGCGCCTTGCACCCTGTGTAGGCTGGGATTGGCTCCGGCAGACCCCCGTGACCCTGTAGTTAGGATATAGCGGGTTGGATAATGGCTGGCTAAATACAATTTGCTATATAATATAATACATATGTACCTTTTAAATATAAAAATTAAATCAGCATTAAGACATTATTAATGACTGATAAGTGTTTAGCCTATGATTTAAGTGTGGAAATGTTTACTAAAGTAAAGGTTATTTAGCAGTTCAACTGAAAGGGATATTTGACTAAGTGGCTTTTTATCCTCATAATCTTGAAACTGTGACCTGATGGCAATAACTAAATTGTGAATGTAGTGAGTGAGCCCTGACTGAGCGAATTCATCACAATTGCTTATTAAATAAATTAGTCAAATTTGATAGCTGGGATCTTGCTATTTGTTGCCCCATTACACAATTTGATTTAAGCTATTTTTGTTACTAACATTAGGATTTCTAGCAGAACATTAGCTAAGACAAATTCATTACAAAATTGTTAAAAAGTGACAGTGTTATCCTTCTTTGTAGACTGGTTTAATATTTTGATTAAAAATCAGTTTTGATATTTCTAAAAGTCAAATGAAGGTAAGTATAACTTTTAACAACCTCCACTGTCTAGGCTTTGATGATTGTTTCTTGCGCGCAAGCTGTTTCAATTTTTAATGATTTGGTTATTGTAATGTTAATGTGCATAAAAGGCTCATCATACCAGTTAACAAAAGTATTTACAACTGGATTGTGACTAATTATATTCTTATTAAGCAAGCTTACAATCACAGTGGCAACTGCAAATTTTAAGATGAACCTATTTTCAGATTTACTCAGCAAGCATTAGTTCAGAAAAGCTGAGGGAACTCTGCGGATGAAGAGAGCACATCAGACTGCCAACCATTTACTTTTAATATCTGAGTCCTGTCTGATATAAAGTCAGAAACTCTACCAAGTTAAAATCCAAATTAAAATCTTAAGTACCGGTAATACTCTCTGCAAATAGGTAAGGCTGGATGGTATTAAAAGCCGATGAGCAGCCTACAAACAGGATATGCGTATGATTCTCGATTTCTTCCAAATGGTTATACAACTCTCTTCCTCTGTTAGCTTGATAGACATACTGAGATGGATCAAATAAACCATCTCAGCTTTCCCCCTGCCAGTCTCCTCTTTATAAGTTTTTCAAATAACTTCATAACCATTGATGTCAGAGAGACTATCCATCAACCCGCTGAATCCTAACTACAGGGTCACGGGGGTCTGCTGGAGCCAATCCAGGAACCAATCCTGGGCAGGGTGCCAACCCACCGCAGGACACACACACAAACACACACTAGGGCCAATTTAGAATCGCCAATCCACCTAACTTGCATGTCTTTGGGAGGAAACCCACGCAGACATGAGGAGAACATGCAAACTCCACGCAGGGAGGACCCGGGAAGCGAACCCGGGTCTCCTAACTGCGAGGCAGCAGCGCTACCCACTGCGCCACCATGCCACCCATCAGAGATAACTAGTTTGAAGTTATTTAAAGTTTTGAAGTTTTTGTTTTTTAGCTACATGAATTACTGTAGCATGTTTTCATGGCTTTGGGACCTTCTGCTGTTCTAATGATAATATAATAATGATAGAAAAAATGGTGCTGAGCTTCACACAATTTCAGGAGTCATCTACCAAGACGATATGGCCTAGGACTTTTAATTCTTCTTAATCTTCTAAAATATTCCCTAGATTCCTTTAAACAAAAAATATCTCTCCCTTATCAGGAGCTTTCTGCCTCAAGAATTGGACACAGTAAGTAAAATTAAACAGCTCCCAACCTAAGCAAATTTCAGCAAGCATGGCTAAATCAAACCATAAATCTGAATATCGGTATTATGTTTTGGCTGTACTGGCAAGCTGAAGTTTTAATACCTAACCAGGCAAAGCTCTAACTATGTGTAGACATTTTCTGTTCAATGTTATCCTTATAATGAGGTTTTCTTTTTTAAAATTGCAAGCTTTAAATTCCTCCATACAGCACATATTTATTTAGTATAACATTGTCTAAAACTCATTTTGTTTTTCTGTATAATAATAACATTATGGATATGTTGTCCCAGGTTTTGCTGTTAGGGTAGAACTGAATGTTTTTAGATAAGCATTTCTTCATAGAAAGTACTAAAGCTGCTGACAACATTAGAAAATTAATCTATAATTGATTCAAAAAATAGATGTTGCAATCTCATTTTTAAATGGATAATTTTGCCATTTATGTCCATAAATCTATACTCAATAATCAACAATAACAAAGTGAAAACATTTTCAAAATGGTTTGCAAATTTATTAAAAATCAAAAGCAGAAATCTCTCATTCATGCAAGTATTCAGACCCTTAATTCAGCACTTTGTAGTAGCCCTTTTGGCTGCGATTAGAGCTTCCAGTCTTCTTGGGTAAGTCTCAAGCTTTGCACACCTGAATGTCAGCAGTTTAAGCTCTATTAGACTGAATGGTAAGCAATTGTAAACTGCCATCTTCAGGTCTCTCCATAGATACTGTATGGGCATTGCCTGGGCCACTCAAGGACAGTCAAAGACTTGTCCTGAAGCCACTCCAGCATTGTCATGGCTGTATGCTTTGTGTCATTTGTTGTACTAAAAGGTGAACTGTTACGGCAGTCTGCGGTACAGTGCACCCTGGAGCAGCTTTTCTTCAAGGACCTCTCAGTATTTGGCGGCATTCATTCTTCTCTCAATTCTGATTAGTCTTCCTGTTCCTGTCACTGAGAAGTAGACCCAAATCATAATGCTGCCACCAGCACGTGTTACCATAGGGATGGTATTGGGAATGTGATAAGCAGCGCTTGGTTTTCACCAGGCATAACACTGACCAAAGAGTTCAATATTTGCCCTATCAAACTTGAGAATCTTTTCCTTTGTACTCTCAGGGTCATTGAAATGTCATTTGGTAAACTCCGCACGAGAGCTAGTCACTCTACCATAAACACCTTATTTGTGGACTGCTGCTGAAATAGTCATTCTTCTGACAGGTTCTCCCACCTCAACAGGACTTCTGGAGCTCTGTTAGGCCTTGTTCACACGGGCGTTAGGTTTTTGGATAAACGAACTTGCTCTGAACGTCCTAGACGTTTATGTTGCATTTTGTGGTGGCGATCGATTGACTTCAACACCGGCGTTCGTTTGTCTCTGTCTAACGCCAGCCTGCAGCCCAAATTGTAGTTTGTGTGTTAACCTGTGGAGGCAGTGTCGGGAACTGGATATGAAAGCCCTTATCGTTTTATTTGAGGTGCCTCCTTTCAATATGGACCATTTTGCTATGTTAGATATTAATCTTTTTGTTTTAAAAATACTCGTAATACGCGACGTAGGGAGAGAAAAATCCCCGCCGCTGCTGGGTTCATCCTCTGACTGCACAACGTCGAGTTAAAGCAGTGCTTCTCAATTATTTTCTGTCATGCCCCCCCTAGGAAGAAGAAAACATCTCGCGCCCCCCGCACGACTATAAATAGTATCATTTGTCTATAAAATTGTTATAAGTACAACTCTGCATAACACTGTATCCTTATTAACGTATAAGATAAAAAAGAAAGAAATATGGACCAATTTACAACAAATAATAGCTTTATTAAATGTAACAGAAAAGATTTAAAGTGCATTCTAAATTAAAAAAAAATTTAAAAGAAAAAATAAAAAAGCATGTTCCCGAGGTCAAGCGCGACCTCCTTGACGGAACCACGGGGACGCCCACTATTTGAGAAACACTGGGTTAAAGGAAGTTTTTGTGCTTTATGAAGAAATGCGAAAATTTCGCGCAAGTTTTTAATTACTGTCGGATGTCGGTTTCCACTTTTGATTGTCTGCTGCAGCTGGTGCAATGCCACATTGCACGCCGATCAACCAATATGCGACTTGGTGTTAGCCCCGAAGAGAGACTACTTGTCACTTTGAGGTAAGGAAACAGTCGAGTGTGCGCTTACACCGGTGTTATGCACTGAAATGCCCCTCAGCCCCCGCCATGGATTGCCCCCCCTACATAATTGTTATCAAATATTATATTAGAACATAAATTAATAGGTTCATGGTTTACAAATTACATGAGACAATAAAATAAAATAAGCAATATGAAAATATATATGTTGTACATGAAAACATAAAAATATTAATATTTTTTCATATACAACATGTAAACTTATATATATCCGGTCCTCCGAAGCGTAAAATAAGCACGGAGAAAAAGCACTAGAAGCGGTTTCCTTGCGTTCGTTTGGTTTTGAATGCCAAGAAAAAGCTGCATGCAACGTTTTTTTGATGCCGTATAAACGCGCAGCCGGACAAACGCACGTCACCAAAGCCCGTGTGAACACTCTCATTGACTCCTACGTGTAGAAAACACTCGGCGCTTGATCCGCGCTCACCGGACGCTACGAACACAAAAAAACCACTCGATTTTAACGCCAGTGTGAACAAGGCCTTAGAGTGACCATTTTGTTCTTGGTTGGTGACCAAAGCCCTTTGTGCCCAGCTATTCAGTTTGGCCTCACAGCCAACTCTATGAAAGGTCTTGATGATTCCAAACTTCTTCCATTTCATAATTATTGATGCCACTGTGCTTCTGGAAAGACTCAAAGCTTTAGAAGTGGTTTTCATTCCTTGCCCTGACCTGTGCCTCACCCCGACTTATCACAAAGGACTACAGAGAGTTCCTGGGCCAAGGTGTGTTTTTTGTCCCGATGTGCAGTGTGAATTATGGGACCTCATATATACAGGGGCATGCCTTTCTAAACGATTTCCAATCAATTCAGTTTCCCACAAGTAGGCTCCAATTAAGTTATAGTCACATCTCAGGGATTATTATAGCAAACAGGATGCACTTGACCACAATTGGAATGCCACAGCAAAGAGACCAAATACTTATATGAATTAGACATTTTAGGTTTTGATTGTCCCTAGTGTGTGCTTGGTGTGTGTGTGTGTGTGCCCTGTGGTGGGCTGGCACCCTGCCCGGGGTTTGTTTCCTGCCTTGCGCCCTTTGTTGGCTGGGATTGTCTCCAGCAGACCCTGTAGTTAGGATATAGCAGGTTGGATAATGGATGGATTTTTAATAAATTTACAAACTTATCTGTAAACATATTTTCATTTTGTCTTTATGGTTTATTGAGATTAGATTGATGGACAGAAATGGCAGTTTTATCCACTTACAATTAAAGCTACAACACAAAAAACTGTGCGTTAAGTAAAAGGGTCTGAATACTTTCCGAATCTGCTATAATTCGGTGCTTATATCATTAATTAGATCCCAATCTGTACATTGAAGGCATCCTGGTAGGCACTGAATAGGATCTTCACTCCAGAACTTAAATATTTTTTGTGTACTTTCTCTCTTTCCATGGCTGTCTTACAAATAGGGATATGGAAAACTGTGTTCAGAAGAGCCTAGCCACAGTTTGGCTACTGATTTGTTTGCTTCCTTTCTTTTCCCTTAGCAAAGATCAAGAGTTTTATAGCTCCTTGTCAAGCAGGTTACAAATTGATATGAGTTTGTCAGAGATATATTCAAGTAGAAATGACTGAAGTCTCCTGTGACTATGCGGAAGTGGAGGTTAAAATTCAATAGAAAAAAGTCTTTTAAAAACAATGAGGTTAAAACAATGCTTGAAGTAGTCTCTCCCATCGAGCTTTGCAACAGGGGAGTCGCCATACCTGCAGCTGACTTTCTCTCTCACTCAACTTATCTGGTGGCCTTCCAATCCCTGGCTCTGGTTCAGCTCACCTAGATCGAGACTTAGGTTCCCCAACGGCCAGGACTCCCACACTGGGGAATCCATCTCCCAAGCCTCCTGACTCCCGCTGCCTTCTCGGCCTTACGTCTTTCTTCTGGTCACTCCAACTCCTTGATCGCTCAGCTGGAGCGACCGCTTCCTTCTGTACCACCGAGTGTCAGCCAAACACCCCTGCTTGGGCTCACTGTCCAGCTGCCTGTGAGCGAGCACCTCCGTTTCTTTTTTTTCTCTCCCCTCACTAGCTGCCTCACGCTTCTATTTATCAAGAGGATGTGGCAGCTGTGGCAATCAGCAGCTCCTGGGAACAATTATGGATGCAGACTGTTTCTCACCTGTACACTTAGGTGAGAAACAGCCACATCATGAACTCCTTAGGAACCGCTTCGGCCACACATACCCCACACCCCCTCACTAAACCGCGAATGCGGCGATTATTTATTTTAAAAGTGTCCCTTTTAACATGAGCTGTGGACCCGCTATACAACATTTCCGAGAACAAAATGTGGCACGTCTAGCGCGAGACTGGCTACAAACTTTGTAACCCATTAATAATCGTCTCTGTTTGCCTTAGGATGAATATATACAACTATAACAAGTATTTATAGAAATGCACAAGGCAAATAAACAGCCAGAGAAAAGCAGAGAGCAGCTCAAAGTCTGTCAAATGCACCCTTGTTCTAATTCACATAATCATTCATTTGCACACAGAATCCACCTCCACGCCCTTTACCTGTGGAGCAGCTGTCTTGATTTGTTTTCCCCAGTACTCCAAAGCCATCCATCATAAGCACTGTGTCACTGATTATCTCAGAGAGCCACATCGCTGTAAAGGACATAATGCAGGCTTCATTGAGTTAATTACATAAAGACTTCATATTCATCAGAATTGCATAAGGAAAAGGAAAGTGGTGGGTTACCTATTGTCTGTTCAGCCTCAAAAGAACACCTCTGCATCTGTGTTTAAAAGGCACAATGAACTTACTGTTAGTGATACAAAGCCAATGTCATTATTACTGTTGTTGCCAGGGGCGACGACCCGGCCGGGACGCCTTGGAGGACCGGAAGTGGGCGTGTGCCCATCTGGGATCACGTGGGGGCCACCTTCCTGGTTGCTTTGGGGGCCACAGGTACAGGGCATGGAAGCTCCACCCTGTAGGGGCCCGTGGTCACCCCCAGGAGGCGCCCCAATGCCTTGGGGACCTGTTACTCCAGCACTTCCGCCACACCAGGAAGTGCTGGGGGGAAGAATTAGGACGGCGCCCGGAGAGTTGCCGGGAGGACAGCCGGCACTTCCACCACGCTGGGGCATGGCCAGATGAGGAATTCCGGGAACACCTGGGGCTCATCTGGGGACTGTTTAAAAGGGGCCGTCTCCATTCACTCAGCGCTAGAGTCGGGTGGAAGAAGGACGAGGCAAGAGAGGAGAGTGGAGGCGGCCCGAGAAGAAGGCATTTGTGGCCAGGATTGTGGCACATGAGACTGGGTCTGAGTGACCATTTATTTGTATATATTTGTGTAAATAAACGTGTGGTGGTTTGATGAACAACATGTCCGCCTGTCTGTGTTCGGGCCACGTCCACACTGTATACCAATAGATCATGTACAGGATATAATGACAGTGCAGGAAGTTTGCTTCATAACAATAAAATCAAATTGCAAAAATGTAAAATTGTCATTGGGTGAAAGCAAATTTTACAAAACATGGAAAATTCCCAAATAATACATTCTTAAATATACTATGTGATCTAAATAATTTACAGTTACCTAGATACTGAATGTTTTTCTCAGCTGCTTTCTGCTCCCCACCACTTTGTTTTCTCTGCCACATATACTTCTTCCAAAAACCACTGTGCCAGTTTCAAGCTCAAAGATGACAACAATCGCAGCTAAACCTGGAACTACAGGAACCCCCAAGAACAACACTTTGAGGAGATGCTTAACAATGTGTACTGTGTAAATATGATACACTTGTTTAACAGATTCTTATAATATCCTCCACCTTCAAACAGTCTAAGCTCACAACAGAGCTACGTAGGTCATCATTGGGAACACACTGTAAGAGAGTGATTTAGGCATTAGCAATGGTAAGGTATATGATCATTTTCTTGCTGGGCATACCTTAGTGAAGCACCAATGTTTGCTCTTCTGAACAAAAAAGCAAACAGTGCAATCCACAAAACATTCTTTCTTCTTAACTTTTTATATAGGTTCTGTCACCATGTAAAAACAGGACAAATAAAGATACCAAAAAGGTTTTGGTTAGCCTGTTTAATTACTTCATCCAAAGCAACTTCCATGAAGAAATATAGCTCGGACTGGGCCAACATATGTACAGTATATCTCATTCCTGTGCTTGATCGAAATAACTCCAGCTGCTTGAAGACACATCATTTAAATGGCATTTGGACTGGAAGAGGGGTGTTGGGTGATGTGGCTTGGGTGACGTTAGTGTTGTTGAGACTGCTTGAGGTTTTCGTGGCTGGGAGGTGAACTAGAGGTGAACTAGAGAGTAGTTAAGACAGTGTGCAAACCTTAAGTGCTTCCCTGTGTGTCCTTTACATACCAGGGCGATGCAAGTGACAGCCTATAACAGTCAACAATATTACTGTTGATATTGTTCATGATTGACTATTGAATATTGAAAATAATATTTAGTGTTACCATTTTTTTTCTTGCTTCTGTAGCTGAATGTAATTTTTATTTTGGTTTATAATTCAGACAAAAAAGTGAAAACAAGTGAGAACAATTAAAGGGCAGTTATACCATCAATAGAGAATAACTTATAATATTATATTATATTATATTATATTATATTATATTATATTATCACCATGACTCTGCCCTAGATACATGGGTTTGGAAGATGGGATGATGGATGAATGGCTAATATAATATAATATAATATAATATAATATAATATAATATAATATAATATAATATAATATAATATAATATAATAGTAATCAAGCAGAAAATCTTGGCACTTTGAATCTATAGCCGCCGGTTTTTGAGAAACTTCACGGCAAGTTTGATTGTAAAATGACTTTTTTTGTTTGTGCTACTAATGAAGAATAAAAAAGATACACATACTGAGTTTTTCCAGCTGCAGAGCTAAGTAAAACATTTCTCTTTGTCTACTTTCATAAATATTAATTAGATGTGTGGGCTGATACAATAAATTCTATCTGCTTAAATGACAAAATTTGTTGAGCTGTAAGAGCAACTCTGATCATATCTGACTTTCAATTTCCAGCCTTTAAAAGACTACCTGTTTAAGGTATCTCTCTGAGTTGTAAGCTCTCCTTTATACAAGCAAAATTATCTCAATTGGTTTATCTTTTCAATCACAAAGGTCACAATGACCCACAAGACAGTTAAACCAACATAGGCTCCAGTTTAACACAGGGATACATTAGCATTTAGATAGCCCTTCAGGATTTAAGGGGGAAGGGAGCAGAAATCGGAAAAAGCTATGAATAATAACACCATTCATTTAAAATGATTGTTAGGCAAACCTTTTTTGAGCAAGAGCTGACTTCCTTTTAGGCATCAAGTGGTAAGAAGAAAGAGTCACAGTCGTGATTGGAGAGAAAGCCATTATTTAACTCTGCTGTGGAAGGCAATTTCATTAAAATGATACATTGTTAGTAGACAATTGAAAGAATGCATGTTTTCAAATGCAGATCATAAATGATAGCCAAATATACTTTAACATTTTTTCTTTTGCAATTTCTCTCTTTTTAATGGATGAATAAAATAAAAAATAACGTTTTAAACCATCTGCTCCCCAAATAACATTCTTACTGTTTTGTTAAGTTGGCATCAAACTGTTTTTCTTGTTAAGTGTGTCACATTTAAACTCTTTTAACCATTGTAATAAAATGTCAAGACTCTCTGGCTGAAGCCTATAAGAGTAGAATTATATATATATAGAGAATTTTTATTTTTATTTATTTATTTTTATTTTTTTTCATTTTTATTACTATTTAATTTAATATTGTTTCTTAGTATTAGTATACTGCTGCTGGATTATTCCGTATTCTGAATTTCCCGTTGGGATTAATAAAGTATCTATCTATCTATCTATCTATCTATCTATCTATCTATCTATCTATCTATCTATCTATCTATCTATCTATCTATCTATCTATCTATCTATCTATCTATTACTTTAAAAACACTCCTGAGATGTAAAGGCCTTTTTCTGAGTATTTCAAATCAATTGGAACCACTTTTTTAAAAAACTATCAATATTTTTTTCTTTTAAACACACTGTTGTGTTAACTATTTTGAATAATAACTGTACTTTAGTAGGTCTGGCTATATACCAGCATGGCACCCCCAGTTCCAGAGAACCAGTAAGTGCTACATTACCATGGTCGGTATATTAATATGAAGGGGAGCAGGAAAATTCCATATTACCTAGTGCAAGTGGAGGGATAAGTTTTGATTTATGAATTTTGTTAATTAATCTGAAAAATGTTACACAAATCACATTTAGATAGACTAAACATGCTTGCTTTAATAAATACAATAAAAGAAGTTATGCATAACACAATTAATACAGAATTGGACATGTAAGCACAAAAGATGTAGTGGTCAGTTTTGTGTTTTATCATCTGCACTCATTCACACAGTAGTTACACTATGGTTTTGTCAGAATTCAACTTAAACAAGCCAGTAAGGTGTGAAATCTAAAAATGTTTATTGATTACATAAATTAATATGTTATTTTACTATTCACAATTGCACAACTGCGGCCCTGGTCTGGGTTAAAAAAATTAGAAAATGACATGACATTAAAAAGGCACCATTGACAGTAACATTAAAAATCACAAAGAGAAACTTGTCCTACCAATTCCAAAAGCATAGTTTTAGCTGAGATGAGTGTTTTGTTTTACTTTGTATTTTATCATAGTTTGTGTAAACGCACATATAGTCTAGCAACTTGCTGTTGTAGTTGTAAATATACACTTACCAGCCACTTTATTAGATAAACCTGTTCAACTATTTGTTAACGCAAATATCTAATCAGCCCATCACAAGGCAGTAACTTAATGCATTTAGGCATGTAGACATTATCAAGACAGCTTGCTAAAGTTCAAACCAAGCATCAGGATAGGGAAGAGCTGATTTAAGTGGTTTTGAACATGGCATGGTTGTTGGTGCCAGACAGGCTTGTCTGAGAATTCAGAAACTGCTGATCTACTGAGATTTTCACGCACAACCATCTCTATGGTTTACAGAGAAAGCTCCAAAAAGGGAAAATATCCAGTGAGTGGCAGTTGTCTGGGTAAAAATGTCTCGTTGATTCCAGAGTTCAGAGTATAAAGGACAGACTGGTTCGAGCTGATAGCAAAGCAACGGTAACTGAAATAACCACTTGTTACAATCGAGGCATGCTGAAGAGCATCTCTGAATGCACAACACATCGAACCTTGAAGAAGATGGGCTACAACAGCAGGAGACCACACCGGGTGCCATTCCTTTCAGCTATGAATAGGCAACTGAGGCTACAATTCGCATGGGCTCATCAAAATTGGACGACAGAAGAGTGGAAAAATGTTGCCTGGTGTGATGAGTCTCAATTTCTGCATCACATCATCTGACTCTTAATATGCATCTTATGCAGAACTTTATTATTACATTCAATCAACTAGTGCCTCCAGTATTTTCTGAGTCGTGTGGGTGTTTTGCAGACTTTTCTATTGATCTTAGTGATGCTTCATAAGTGGGGTCTTTGGGATTTCCCATTAGTTTATCATCTCTTTCTAGAAGGGTGTTTGTTACTCATTTACCTCATTTTAACCTTGGGAAATCAAGCTGGTGGTTTCTCTAAAATGAGGCAGAATTCACATGTTCAAGCTTTAAACCATGTTTAGTTAACCCTTTGGTTATCTCCAGTCCTTTTCGTTATGTTTTAATAATTCATTGTTACAACTTCATTTAAGTATCTACTTGTAAGAATTTGGAAAAAAATATATTTATTAACTAAAAATTCCAGATTTTCTTGGACATTGCAGTGGATTTAGACGATTACCAGCGACAACAAAACTGAACACTGCATTAAGTGAAAAAAATTACGTCATTGTGTAAAAATGAATGAAAACATAAGGACACATGAAAGAAATTCTTGCTAAAGCAGAGTACATCCATTTACACATGCATTAACTTTAAGTCATTACTGGATGACACTTGACAATATGTGTAAATGTGCTGGTGATGAATCACTCAGACAATGTTAGGAGTTGGTCAGAAATGGGTAGTGATACATTTTCTATCCATAAACAATACACTACAGATATTTATGGAAATGTGGCTTAGTCACCTTCTTTTCACTTTTTCTTGTTGGGTTATTATGAGTAGACCAGCTTCTACTCTAACTACTGGTTAGTAACTGCAGTGTTCTGCAATGCGTGGATAAACACAAGATGACAGTGGAGGCTTATTTTAATCCCAGGTGTAAATGTAATCCAGTTAAATTATATAGGCATTAAATGAATGTTAGTCTTTAAGAGAAGTAATGGTCACTGTAGACTGTATGTACAGTAACATGTTTTGAATATTGATAAAGCGAGACACTTTACAAAAATTCAACAGCTAGATCTGCACTGCAAGTCTTGAGTTTGCCACCCTTGCTCTTTAGAAATTGAAACTAGCTCTCCTATGCATAGCAGGAAGAGAATTGTCAAAGCAGCGCAGTGCTTCGAACATTTAAAAGCCTGTACAGCAGCCATCCTTTTGTATCATTGCCTTGTCTCACGGTTCGTTAATGTGTTTCCAAGAAAGTCACGTCTCGTCTCCTTCCAAGATTTTTTTATAATAAAGAGATATTAACCTAATTTTATTTTTACTTCTATATTTGTTACTACTTTTTTATTTTATTGTAATGCTTGACTTCATTGCAAACAAGGATTTCCTGTAATAGAATCCTGATTTTAAACAGAGGTTTGAAAAACAGATCCTGTGTCCTTCAAAATAAATCATAATAGATAAAATATAAATTCAATAACCATTTAAAATTATATTCTTTTTATATTCCATTCTATGAATAATCACTTTTAAGCATACTTCAATACTATTAGAAGTGAATAATGTTGTCCATTCATTTCCTAAGCCCACTTATCTTCTTATATAATACGCTACCGTGGCTGTCCATTTGTGTGTCCAGATTTTTAAATCACCTGTAGCTTGCAAATTGTTTGAACTATTAATCTGAAATTTGGTACACATATACTAAGTGACCTCTGCTGTCCGGTTTCGGGATGATGATTTTTATTGCTTTTTTATTTTTATTTTATTGTAGGATCAACTCTCTGCAGCGGCCAACATTCCTGCCACCTTCGCTGTCACTTCCCCTACCTCTTCATACCTTAAATCATTCCTGAGGCAGATTGAAGACTTAAGTGCCAGCTTAAGTGAAAAAAGAAGGAAAATGTACTAAGTAATTGCAACACAAACACTGACTTAATCAGTTTTAACGGGAAAAGGTGCAGACGAAAGAAGAGAAGAAGTGGGCCGCTAGGGTAGAGAAAAGAAGAGCTACTCAGGAAGCAGCAAGCGCATCAACCTCTGAGCAAATGAATGCTAAATGATAGAGGATGAAAACTAGGAGTAATCAAGTCAAGTGCACCATTACTGGTTTCAAAATAAAGGCTGTAAGAAGCCAAAGCTTTTTGTACAGCAAGGTAGGAGCAAACCTTAAAAAGGGAGCCTGTTCATTACAGGGATCACTCTCACATGTCTGACTAATTAAGAGTCGCCATTTAAGGTGATGCTGTTTGTTATGTCGGCGGAAAAGTGCAGTGTCCAGAGGGCATGGTGGAAATTAAACTGTAGAAAAGAAAAGAAAGAAACATATCCACCACTAAGACAAGTTTGATAAAACATCTTTGAGTCAGAAACCAGGCAGGAGAAAACTTGTTCATTGCATCCTTTATTTACTCATACAGCAAATGCTGAAGAGGGAGCATTAATCACAGAAGTCTGTTACAAAATTGTCAAAAAAGTAAGGGCAGAGGTCTGTTTTATAAACTAATGAATTTGTATACCAGTGCTGAATTAATGCTTACATACTATATTCTGATTGATTAAAAGACATGAGGTGCTTTAGCATAGTCTTTCTCCATTTTACCCTTGTTCTTCAATATCTCTTGAATTCAGCTCTTATTCTGTTATGAAAACTGTATATGTGCCAACTAGCAAGTCTTACTAGGTGCATGAAAGAGCCTTACATCAGCCAGTTTCCTGAACCATTCCCCTGGAACACTCCTTCTGTCCACCTGACCACATCAGCATTCTCTGCTTGATATTTCTAAAACAAAAGCTTATTTATTTCAATGTGCACTGCAAACGAATATGTAAAATCCACTGGACTGAGGTTCAGACTCAGTCTCCTGTTGCTGTGAAAGACCAGCATTAACCATGGACCCACTCTGCCACTCTTTATAACACATGCAGAAACAAAAACTAAAAAGCATTAATTCACTAGTAAGCTGAATTTTGTTGTTACCAATATTCAGAGGACTACAATAATTTAAGTAAGAGTGGCATCTATACCAGTGATCTTCACTATTATTTAGGTGAACATGTTTTCTTACAAGAAATCAGTGTGATAGACACCCCACTACCAACAAAACAAAATGATGGAGATTTATAAGCATAATATTCTACATGTTGTCCCCTACTTATTGTAGCTGTAATACCACTTCTTTTCTTTGTGTTATGTATTTGACGGCTGTTTTTAAAACACCTCTACAACATTTTGTATGGATTATATTAGAATCTGATAGGTAGTCAAAAGCAATTCAGTTTTTAAAAGAAAACATTTGCTACTTTTTTCTTTTCAAGCTGGTATGTATTTGCTAAAGTTAATTTAATTCAGATCACCTACTGCTGGTTTGCTGCTTGTCAAGTTATTTTCTTACTGAATCACTATAGGAGAATCTGTATCAATTGTATAAATGACCTGTAGCTGCCAATTCCTTAGTTTAAAACTGACTACATAGCGAGAGAAGCCAATATTAAATAGTCCGTTGATCTATTTTTCTTTTTTGGAAAAGTCTGTTATTATTTTCTCGTATGCTTGTGTAATGTGTGCACAGCTATTCCAGAATGCACTGTGTTTTGTTTATAAAGACGTACAGACATTGATGAATATCTGTTGGGAAGAGTAATATAGTAATATATATGCCTTACTTTTACTGGCTAATTAAATTCAAATAGTCCTCCCTAAGTAGAGAAGAGTTTCCAGAGATGTTGTCTAATTGTGAAATGTCTGAAATCCTCCATTTCCTCATAGCGGCACAAACAAGTTTAGGCTGTCTGCAATCCTAAGAAAAAAATTACATGCTACTAAAGATGCAAATTTATACTGGCATAAAGTCAATCATTTTTTCAAAATCACAGACCAGTGGTCAATAGGTAGTGTTTGTCATGACCTGAACTTTGTTTTCAATATTTTTTCAGCCTTTTTCTTAGCCTCTAGAAATAATGTACATCTCGTTGTTGGGGTTTTAGGGGTCAAATAATTAAATGGTCAGATTTTGTTTTATTTTGAATGTTTTCGAAGATGTTATTCTTGAAATGAAATATGTCTTCCCACTGTGCCATTTTATAGTTTTGCCCTTTTATGTTAGTTTTTATTTCTGATCTTTCTTGGAAATTCACTTTTAAGTGTTAGTTTAATGTAATGCATATTTATTTTTTAATTCAGCAAAGACATTTCTATTTTGTATGCTGGGATTCTGACATTAACTGTGAGAAAACAGCCAAAGAGGACCACCCACAATGCCCAGGATGGCCCCACCCCTTCCAGCCTGGATGTCATTAAAACAGGCAGTCCGCAGAAGATGGCATCACATTTTGATGAAGCAGTCATCATGGAAAAAGGTCCCATTGATGCTATGTATTTAAACATTGAGAGATTGTTTAAGGACGGTTTTATTTTTGTGCTGAGAACACATCTTTCTGTTGTTTCCTTGGCGGGTACCCCAACTTTTCTTCCGGTCACCTTTGATCTACATGATACAGTACCCACCAAATAATACAAAGAGTGTTCGCCCAATTTGGAGATCATCAAGTGTACACACCTATACAGTATATATATATATATATATATATATATATATACAGGGGGACCTTGGGTTACGACACAGTTCTGTTCCTACAAAAGTGATGTAACCCGAATTTTTGTGTAAGTTGAAAGACACCCTAGCCTAAGTCACTTACCTATCCTAACACATTTGCAAAATCATAATCTATAACATAAAAACACAACTAAGCCACAGAAAAAGGAAAAGCACATAAATATACTGTACTGTACACTGTACTACAGTAACAGAAAAAATTAGTGTAAAAAAAAAATCTTTACCTTTATTCCTTCTCATGTCTCAATTTTTTTTAAGTTTTTATGGAAGTGAGCGTTGTAAATTCGAAACGTTGTATGTCGAGACGTTGTAACCCGAGGACCCCCTGTATATATATATAGCATGCATCCTGTCCAGATCTGGGATCAAGATAGCGCACAAACCCACAAACACTTTACAGACTGTCCTTTTCAATGCTAAAAGCGAAATGCCAACCACAGACACAAGAAATACAGTTTTCAGCATTCCATGCAATGCATCTCCAACAGTATACATGGCACAAACAACTAAAAGACTCGCAACACATATACAGGAACATCGCAATGCCATCATAAGGAAAGACCCACAGTCACTGATTTACACACATATAAGTTCCAACAGTCACACGTTTGACTGGGACACTGTGAAAGTAAAATTCAGGGCTAACACTAAGAGTGCCAGAGAGCTAGCTGAATCATGGGTCTCTAATGAAAATACAATTAGCAGACAGTGTTTTAATAGTTCATTATGGAAAAAAAACTTGTAGATGTTGCTTTCCAATTTTACCTGATATTTTCTGTCATGAATGCAAGCAGTAAGTGATTTTTCTGTAGGCTCAGTCTAGTGAAGAATAAGCTGAGATCCACAATCAGACAGGAAAAAATGAATCTATTGACTCTAATGTCAACTGAAAGTGATGTTGTTCAGAAACTGAATTTTAGTGATCTAATCAGTTACTTTACTGCAAAGAAATCCAGACAAGTACAATTTTGAACAGCAGGCAAAGTGAGAACCTTAAAAAACTCCTCTTTCCATAGCTGCTGCGCTGTTACTTTCCTGGTATGGTTCTTCCTAAAGAAATGCTTTTACTGGGTGAAATGGTAGAAAACAGTTCCTTGCCTAGAGTGACTGAAAATAGCTTCATCTTTATACAGATTGTCTAGGCAATATTAGATATTCTTGTTTTTGTAGGCATTTACAATAGGTTAATACAGTTGATTTTTCAAATCTTGGTTTTGTGATGGTTACTTGTGACTAATTCAAGAAATAATTTTTGAAACAGCATACTTTGTCTCTCATTATTTTAGAGAGTAAGCCCATATTATTTCTGCTCTTCAGATTTTTGCCATTGATTTTAAAGCTAAGACCCTGAGGCCTTGAAGTTGATGTGTATAGAATTTTGTGTAGCACAGTACCAAAAATGCCTCTAGACCAGGTGCCCACACCCTGCTCCTTGGCAATACCCAATGAAGATTATTGCAAAGGATCCTACTTGGGTTGACCTGTAAAGTAAACCTAAGTTACCTGTACTCAGGTACACATTTGAATTTTTCCAGAAAGTACTGTTGGAGCTACGCAGTGGCAAAATTTCTCTGAAGATTTTGTCACTGAAGAACATGTTGCTGAGCTAAGGACATACTGTAGATACTGCAACATACTAGAAAAGTTCTGTTAAAAGAAGCAGCAGCAAAATGTAGACAAGCATGCAAGGCTTTTAAACAATCCTTTTTACGTGTGTTTGAACTGATGATTGCCATTCACTGGTATACTGATCAACATAAAATGTTGACATTGTAAGACTTTTAAAAGAAGAATATTTTGAACTTGAACTACAAAGATTTGTGTGCTGTTAACAATTAAGCATGAAAAAAACTTTTACTTCATTCCAGGTATCCATCACATGTTGAAATTGTCACTTTAACTGGAGCAATGCTGAAGTTTTCTTAAAACCATGTCTTTTGTTTTTTGATGTTTTAATAATCTGATTTGTTTGAGCAATTACCTGAAGTAAAGACCATTATAACCTTGCTTTATAGTGTATATATAAGCGTATAAAGACAAATGTATTTGATTTTTTAAAACTGCTGCTTTAAATTATACAGTAAGGCACTTTTAAAAAAACATACTTGAGAGGCTGCTTTTTATCTTTTGTGTGTGTGTGTGTGTGTGTGCTGAGGAGGTAAGGCAGGCCTGTGCTGTAAACAATTAAATGTCTTATTATATTATTTAAACATATTTATTTAATTGTCAGTTCTTTTTTGATGGTAGTTGTGTTAACAGCATTATCTGTACAAATATAATTAACGTTAATTAATCAACAGTACTTAACAGTTTTTCTGACTTGAAACCATCAAGGTCTACAGTTCAGTAAATTTAACTTAGCTTAATATAATTGACATAAAGTCATTTAGTGAGTTCCTCAGAATGTCAAGCTGAAGCAATATAATTGTATTAGCTGACATCATTTTGACAATCAAAATTTTTTAAGTAAATTAAGTCAAATTTACCTTTACATTTGTGTATCTCTAACAAAGATTTTCTAGTTAAGTTTAATCTAAGAATAAATGTGTTTAAGAAGATTTGCAATCTCCAAAATCAATCACTGACTGAGATCAATACTCATATTTTAAGGTAGGTCTAAATATGATAAAAGTTATGTTTAAATATGTCTTAATACGTCTGAGATCCATAGACACACAAAAGCAGGATGACTGTGTTATGATTTTGGTTTCTTTCTTATTTTTCTGAATATCTTTAGCACAGGTTATGGTTCATTTGTTTCTCATTTGGGGTTTTTAGTTCAGACACTTCAGTCTGTTTTCATATGGAATCTTTTTTGTGCCTGGAATAATTTTTCAATTTATAAGAATTGTAAACTTTGAAAGTTTAATCTTGGAGCTTTATTTTCGTTTATTGCCTAGAATACTTTTTTCTTAGTGGAAGAAAGTTTATATATTTTAACTTAAATTTAAACGGTATCATAAATCCATTTCAAAAGCCACTACTGGCAAATAATGGTTACAATGGGAGCCAGTCTGCTGTGTAGATCTGCCTTCTTGGTAAATTGCAATGCAGCAGCATAAGCTCCTTAGACTGCCATATGGATTTAGTCTGCAAATACGTGCTCCTAGAAAGTCCTGTTACCATTGTTCTGGTTTCGACCCTTGCTCTTTCATTTTGACTTGGTCTTTGTCTTAATGCCTTGATTCTGGTTGTATTGTAAAAGTTTTCAAGCACTTTGAGCTAACAGATAAAGAAAAGACAAAGAAGAGGAAGAAGAAGAAGATCTCCTTGCAGTTCATTCCTAATAAGAATTATAGTTTAGCACTCTGGTTTAGAAAGAAACAAATTTAAGTGCTAAAACAAGTTTACCTTTGGATTTTCATTTTATTCTTAATATTCAAGATCAAGATCGTTTTGAGTTATTTCTGAATGAGATGCACATCTCTTGGTAAACTACTTTTAAAATCAGAGCAGTGCTCTCCATCACTCCAGGATGGCCACATCAGGGTGTCCCAGCTGTGGATCTTTCACTTTTGCATGATATCATAACTGATTATTAGGGGTAAGGACCATTTTTGTCTGTTTACTTTGCTATAGAGTATTCCCCCAGAAATGACTCATAGTGTGTGACAGTAGACATCATCAATGCGGTTAGATAAAGGTCAGAGACTGTGGATAAATCTTTAAAAATACTCTGAAGTGTGTGCTTCTTGGTTATCAAATCTAGCAATAGACTTTCTTGTTTTCTGCTTTCAGTTTTTGGGTTTAGTTTTGGGCACTGAAGAAAGATAGCGAAGACTTTCTGATTTGAACTTGGCTTGACTTACAACTGACGTGTTATCTTTTGGTCGCTTGTAAAATCTATAAAATAGGTACTACTGTCATCGTGGAAGTAGACATTAACTTCGGCTTTTTAAGCTTGTAAATTGGTCTGTACCATATTTAAGGAGTAGATGTTTTACTTAAAACCATCCAACCTTCTTACATACTATTGCTTATCATAGATGTAGATTACCACTTTCTTTGCATTAATTGGTATAAAGCAATAGATGATCTTATTCTTTTGAAAGAGCTTAGTGCCAGCTGTTTAATATCCTTTGCTTTTCAACACAGCTCATAATGACTTGGTATACCCAAGTAGCTATTGCAACAATGGCAACATATTTCATCATCTTTATAACAATGTATGGAGAAAATGTTATATTATTATGCTTGTTCTATAAGAAAATATATACTTAAATTCAAATACTAATTATTATCAAACATAAAGCCATTACAACAAATTAAACTTATTTCCAATAAATGATGCACATTTGTCATATGTTAATTTTGTATTATGGCTCTTATTAAATTTGAATGTTTATAGAGGAAATGAGGTCACAATATCATAGACTTAAATGTGTTTTGACATCAGACTTGCTGATTTATCAAAATACATGTACAAAAACCTGAAGAACCAAAAGAAGGAGAGACGTTGCATGGAGAATTCAATGAATGCAGTAAGTATTCTTCTGAAGTTTATTAAGGAATGTTTAATTATTAGATCAAAAACAGAGACAAGTGACTTAAAAAAATTTTGGAATGATTATGGTGGAAACAAAAGGTGGAAATTCTACTACATTTGTGTTTTCTTTTGTTATTTACATGCTAACACAGAGTTTGAAAATATACAGTCTTTGTTATTTTAGACTGAAATTGATTGGTGGCACTCAAATATATGTACAGGGGGTCCTTAGGTTATGACACAGTTCCATTCCTACAACAGTGATGTAACCCTGATTTTGGTGTAAGTCGAAACACATCCTTGTCTAAGTCACTTACCTATTCTAACACATTTGCAAAATCATAATGTAGAACATATAAACACAACTAAGCTACAGAAAAAGGAAAAAGACATAAATATACTGTAATGTAAATTGTACTGTAGTAACAGAAAAAATGACAAAAAATGAGTGTAAAAAAAATTCCTTACCTTTAGTCCTTCTGATCTTTTTACAATGTCTAATTTCACCTCCATCGTGATGGCTTTCCTCTTCTTCGAAGCACTACCATCTGAAGACTCTGACTTTTGTTTAGGAGCCATGATAAGGGCCAAAGAGTTACCAAACAAAGCAACACAAACAGAACACTTGTGCAGCGCCTAACCAAACTAGTTCACCAACTCCCTTGCTCATATGCCGTCTTACTATGTATTCTTCTGCTGCATGCAACCAAACTAGTTTGCTCACGTAGTCTGTAAGTACGATACTAACGGCGTAAGCCGAAACACGTCTCAATTTTTTAAAGTTTTTATGGGAGTGAGCGTTGTAAACTCAACACGTTGTATGTTGAGACGTAGTAACCCGAGGACCCCCTGTATTTTTTACACACCTGGGAAAACCTTTTTGAATGAGAAAATAAAGTGTGAATGGCAATATAGGGATAAGCCATGGACATTGTTTTTGCTGGCAGAAGGAAAAAGGAAATTTTTTTTTTTTTTTAGTGGCTGAGAGGTGAGAGTCTATTTTTAAATAAGGTCATCTTTAAAAATGTAAATGCTACCATTTCAATACCATTGGTTTTATTAATATTATAGACTCAAGTCTTACTATTATAATTAACAATTCACATGATTAAATGATTCCTTTGTTATCACTTTCAGTGCCATTTGACATTAAACCTTAGCTGATTTTAATTCTTTTCTCTGTGTTTCATGGCAAAATACTGGTGATGCATCTTGAAAAGGCATTTATACATTGGGGACAAAGTTACTATTGACCAAGTTCACTTTATCAAAGCAATATTGTTTTCTGATGACCTAGAAAAAAAATAGAAATATGTGCAAATAAAACGTATCCACAACAAGTTATACATAAATATTTTACATACATATTCAAAAATAAACATACCCTCAAAAAAGGCATAGAAAGGCAGAAAATGTAATTGAATCATATTTTTTCACATGTTATATCAAGTAGCAGGCTGGAACATTGCTGCTTACTTTGTGTTGCGAGTTAAGTTATCGTTGTGGGAATTGTGAGACTGCATTTGCTTTGGGAGTTATTGCATAAAGGCAGTGCCAGATTTGCGTCACATAACAACTCTTAGTGATTTTTTAGATGGAAGACATAATCACATTTAAGGACTGCTGTTGCTGAAATCTCATCACTCGGTACTCATTATGCAGTGTGCCACATCGTGGGATAGTTAATGGTATACTGCAGTTTACTTATTACAGGATTGTTTTAAAATTTTCACATCTCGCTATATATAAAATCTAATGTCTGTCTGTCTGTTTTCACGAGAGAACTGCTTAACAGATTTACAGTAGATTTTTTTTCTATAATTTGCTTGAACATTCCTGTTGATTTTGCGACTTCTCTCATAGAGCTAAGAATCATAGTTTGCTTGCAGCAGCGATATATTTATGCTAATACTAGACAGAGGTTTGCGGGCAGAAGGGGAAGCGTGACGTCAGGAGTAGGGAGTCAGGCAGGGCCTTCCTCACTGTCCTGTTTCACTACCACGTGGGTAGAATCACAGAGGACGGCTAGTTAGTTTTAAGCTGAAAATTAAGAGTAGCACAAGGTAAGTTTCATCAATCTATCTATCTGAACCAATCTATATATCCAAATGGATCAATTTAAACTAACATATATAATGTATCTGAATGAAGATACAGTATATTGCTTGCTTGCTTGTTATGAATACACACTAAAATTAATTTTGGAGACAATTAAGCAAGTGCAAATTGTGAAATTCACTTACGAGATTTTGGTGTATAAAACCTGTGACTCAAAACAAGGAATGCTGCTTCTTAAAGCATCATTCACACTTCTGTGTTTACTTCTGTTATTTTCTTTAGCTGCTTAAAGCATGTAATCCATACCACACTGGCAAAATCAATTCTTTCTGTCCTTCTTATTCACCTAATCACCTGACATGCTGCATATTTTCCAAATAAAGACACACTAAAACACGCCATAGTCCACATTACCAGGATTTCTCCACAGCAAAAACTCGGCATATTGAAAGTTTCACTGCAAATTGGTTTCATTCATTACTACTTATGAGGATACAGTAATGTGCATATCCAATCTAATATATATCAACCAATGTATAAATATATCAACCAATATATATATCTGAATGGATCTATCTAAACTAATAGAATATATAAATCTTGCACTCGATCATAATCAAAAAGTTTCTGCACTTTTATATCTTTGTTGGCAATTGCAAAATTGCATCGCAAAGGAAGGTGGTTATGTAGAAAACTGATGTGATTTGTTTTTGAAATTCATATTAAATAGAGTTAAAAAAGGTGTGGAAACTTTTTGAATGCCCCTTGTATTATTATTATTATTATTATAAAATAAAAGAAAGTCACTACATACATATAGAGATACATGAATAAATATATATATGCATATATGAAACATTTCTTATGTTTTTGTTGCTTGTAATAAATATAACATTATACAATTATAATGTAGACTGCATGTTAATTATGTATTGATTATTCATGCTATGATGTAAAAATATAATATTATGCAGCTTGATGATTAGATGCAAATTTAAATAATAGGGACAAATCAAGTTTCTGTGTGTAAATTAAAATGCATGTAATTAGAATTTGCTAAAATATTGTGGAAAAATATTGATGTTATTTTTTCTCAAATCAAATCTTTTTAATATGAAAAAATATAAGTTTATGAGTTTGTGTAAAATTTTCTCCCCCAGACATAAAATATGCAGCCTTAACTGTCAGAATTTTTAAATCTTTACAAATAATAAAGATCATTTGGGACTTCGGTACTGGAAATTGGTTTCATATGCCAGACTGAATAAATTATTATTTCGTATTCTCATTGGATTTTATTAAAAGTTAGTATATGGTGTTTTAGCCACCATAGTGAAACCAACATGTACAAACAGTATTTAAAGTACTACCAGTCAGATCTCACATAGCGTGTCCAGTGGCAGCATCTAATGCAATCACTTTTCCAGCACATGACTCTACATCTCAACCCCTCTGCTACTTGTGTATTGACACACTTGTACTCTGTCTCTCTTGTTCTCTGTCACTGGCTCACTTGGTTGTATGGCTGTTGCTGTCAAATGTCTCCTTCCTTCCTCAGCTCCTCAACATATGCCACCACCGACACAACTCTTGTACAAGAGTTAACAAAACTCTTGTAATGACACTCCAAAATAGAGATTCCTGACACCCACTGTGTCAATTTATCCATCCATTTTCAGATGCTGCTCTTTCCAATACAAGATACCAGTTTGGTTTATATTTATGTTATCCTGCACAGTACTCACCACTGTTTTCTCTTTCACCACAGTTTTTACCCTTTTTTATCCATTTGTATGCAAACTTACCTTACCTGGTCTACTTAACACCATGACAAAACTGAAGACCACCTCAATGGGTACACACTGTGTAAACTGTTATCTGTCTGTTTGTAAGCATTCATCCTCGTATAAATCTATACCTTTTTGGATTTGAATTGTCAAAACTAAAAACTCTGACAATAGATAATATTATTTTGTGACTTACCAATGAGGATTATCTTTTCTTGTTTGCCAAGAAGCAAATCACCCCAGTTCTTCTTTCAGTGCTTTTTTTTTCTGGAGTAGGCACAACAAATTTTAGTTATCTTTAAGAATGCTCACTTTCTGCTATGCATATGATCCCTCAAGATTCATTGTTAGAATTTTTTTTAACACTTATTTCCTTCATAGACATCATTAAAGTAAAGAAGATTTTATTACAAACAATCAAACAAATGATTTTTTAAAAATTTAAACACAGATATTCTCCCTTTCAATTCTGATTTGTGTCTGTTAAAATTGATGCTTCTCCAACTGATTCTTGGGTTTCGTTAATACTGTGTGACTTTCAGGTATCTGGATGCATGTGACATTTAAAAAAGGTGGGTTTCAATGGTTGCTGAGGTAAACAGCAAGTAAGACTAGAGCCTTGACAAGAGCAGAGCTCAGAAGCAGTGAATCAAGTCAACAGGAAAATGTTTTCAATGTTTGTTAATCATAGGAAAGATCAAAAACAAAGGTAGGCCAACAAAAGTCCCCAAAGAGTCAAGTGGGAAAATCTAAAGAAATAAGAGGAAGCTCAGATTCTACTAAATATTAAACAAGAAACTATGAAATGAAAGTAGATGTTTACAAATGCAAATGTCATAATGTTTGAAGACCTTCTTCAATGTAACTAACCGAAGGAAGTGTTGCCAAGCAACCTAATTAGATGGATTTAGTGAGAAGCAGGCCGCTCATGTTAGAAGGGGCCAGAGGCAGAGCTTTGGGCAATACCTGACAATTACCGAATTTACGTTTCAAAAATTCTGGTGCTTTTTCCTCATCCTTAAAATGTGAGTTTACATTTTATATTATATATAGTAACTACTATTCAAAGTGTACTTATGTGAAATGTTACTATATGCATTAATTTCCTATGCCATTTCTATTTGCTTTGCCATCATTTCAGTCCAAGTGACTTCCACCCTGACTTTTTAAAAGATAATGTACAGATTCATTCTAAACTAACTTAATAAAATCCAGATCAGTATGTCTCTTTTTTATTAATCGAAGTTTCAGCCATTCTCAAAATAATCTTGCTACACATCTAACCTCTGATTGTTTGTGTTGCCTTGTTACTTTGAGAAATGGCTATATAAGTTTCCTAGCAGGCTTCACTTATGAAAATGTGTTTTTTTATTTCTTAGGTGCTCAGAAATCACTGTTCAATCTTTCTCAAGTAATTCCAAGTCATACCCTTTAGTAGGTGACCTAAAAATGATCAATGACACAGTTTTATGATTTCATATCAAGCCCAGTAAAACTGATATTTCAGGAAAGGTCTCTCTACCTTTAATTTTGAATTCTGTCCATACCTAGGTCCATACTTAACCCTAACTTTCTTTCTTGCTGTTATTGTTCAGAAATAAGATGTAACCCGCCGGTAGTTATAAATGAAACCAGGCCAGTGGTCACTTGCCTCTGTTATTTTCGTCATTTTAATTCATTTCTTCATACATCTGGTTTTCTTTATCACTTATTTTTATGTCGTTCACGTTGCCTACGAGAAACAACAGCAGCTGGCAACAAAGGGATTTACAGTAATCGAATAAAACAGTTGGAATTCTGGGAATGCAATGTCTATTAAATAAACATTAAAGGCATTTTAAATGAGGTGCAAAGCATTCTTAGAAACAATAGTTTATGGAGCAGCTTTGCATTGGTGTTAAAAATATTTACATACATATTTTAAGGGAATGAGCCAACCCCATCAACTATCATTATATTAAATCAAATTTTATTTGTCACATACATTATACACACAGTATAATATGTAGTGAAATGTTTAGTTGCTGAACTCCAAAACTGCATGAGAAGAATACAAAATAGACAATAAATGCTAAATATTCATACTCTAGAAATATCAATAAATATCAATATGTTAATATGAATACTATGAAAGTAAATAATAAATAACAATATAGAAAAATTAACAATAGGGCATCATGCAGATGCGGATGGACTGCTGAAAGAAGCTTCTTCTCTGAAATGGTTTTCAGGTAGTGGTCTTGTTCCTCTGACTGCAGCACTGAGAAAAGACCCTTGCTAGTATGGCTGCCATCACTGATAATTTATTTGCCCTCGTTCAACATCACTTGGAGTAGATGTCCTGAAGCTTGGAGAGATGACTGCACCACTCTCTGCAGAGCTTTGTTGTCATGCCACAAGCTGTTTCTAATTCAGGCAGTAATATTTCGTATTTAGATTCTTTCAATGGTGGATTTATAAAGACTCTTTAGTAATAAACATAAGTAATTTAGCAGACAAGAGGGGAGCATTCAGTCCATCAATCCCATTTGTTTAGCTAATAATGTCCCAATATCTCATCCAGATATTTCTTAAAGGTTTTCAAGGTTTCTGCTTCAACTACATGTTTCAGTAGTTTTTTTTTCAGAGTCCCACAATTGTTTGTGTAAAGAAGTGCTTCTTGGCTTGTGACAATGTGGGTCCTGCTTCATGCTCCCTCTTGTCTTCTGGGAGCCTAATGAGCTGTGCAATGAGGACAAATCACACTGGGAGCAAGGGGATAGTGTAAAAGTGCTTTTAATTAAAAGCAAAAAAAACAAAACAGTGTCCATATTACAGTGCTTCCAGATTAATAAATAAAAAATCTATAAAAACGAAGTGGAAAAAGTGGAGGTTAAAAATCATTGCAAAATCCTTTAAAATGAGGTTAAAATCAATAGGCTGGAAACAGTCCCTTTTTAACAACCTGGTGCCTTCTTCCTTCTAACTTGCAGCTTCCCTGCTTCTCCCATTGGGCTTTGCAACAGGGGAGTCGCCCTACCTGCACCTGCAGCTGACCCTCTCCTGCTGGTCCAGTAGCCTTCCGTCCCCTGGCTACGTCCCACTCCCACCAGACCCAGAGACCCAAGACTCAGATTCCCTCACCCAAACCCCCAACAGCCAGGGTGTTCACACTGGGGATCAACATCTCAAACCTCCCCAACTCCCGCTGCCATCTTGGTCTTACACAGTGAGCCGTCCATGATCCTGGTCACTCCAGCTCCTCTAAAAAGCTCAGCAGGAGTCACCCAATCCATCCTCCCAAGTGTCGGCCAACCACTCTTTCAGGGCTCTCCTTCCAGCTCCTTCCAACAATGATGGATGGATTAAAAGGCAGAACTCTACGTGACCATCTTCATCAAGCCCTTCCGTGAGAACCCTAAATCCAAAGAGGATTGTTTCATTTATGTTAGGTAGAATGCCCAGAGGGGACTGAGCGGTCTCATGGTCTGGAATCCCTACAGATTTTATTTTTCTCCAGCTGTCTGGAGTTTTTTTGTTTTTCTGTCCCCCCTGGCCATTGAACCTTACTCTTATTCGATGTTAATTAATGTTGATTTATTTTGTTTTCTTATTGTGTCTTTTATTTTTCTATTCTTTATTATGTAAAGCACTTTGAGCTACTGTTTGTATGAAAATGTGCTATATAAATAAATGTTGTTGTTGTTGTTGTAGCTGCCTGCCTTCGCTTGCTCGCACCAGCTCTCCATATCTCCAGCCTTCTTCTCCCTTAACCTCCGTCCTTCTCTCTTTTCTTCCTTTCATTTCTCCTCTCATTTATTTCCTTCTCCCATTCCACACTCACCTTCCTCCTATTTATAATGGGGACGTAGTGCAGGTGTGGTGATTAGCAGCTCCCGGCATCAGTTATGGACATGAGCGATCCCGCATCTGTGCATTTCAGTGCAGAAATGCCCATGCCCGTATCACACCCAGGAACCACTAAAGCCACACTGCTACACCTCCTCCTTAAGCCGTGAGTGTGGTGATTATTTATTTAATAACTGGCCATTGGTTAAGAGCTGTGGACCTGCTATACCACATGTCTTCAATCTTAAATAGACTTCTTAATTTCAACTGATTTCCTAACGTACATGGTTCACCCTTAGGCAGAAAGAATGTTGCTGGATCTACTTTATCAATGCCTTTGAAGATTTTAAATTCCTGGATTTGCCAACCACGTATTTGCCTCTGCCTGAGACTGAACAGTTGAATTCTCTGATTCTGTCACAGTACAACATGAGATCATATCCTAGGATTCAATCGGCTGATGTCCTCTGCACAGCTTCATATGCTTCTACGTCTTTCTTGTACCATGGTGACCAGAACAGCACAAAATACTCCAGATGTGGTCTTACTAGTGCATTATTTAGTTTGAGTGTAACGCCCCTTAACTTAATTTTTATTGCATCAACTAACACATTATTTGAGTTTTTAATTGCTTCTGCACATTTTTTCTCAATGAAAAGGTTATATCAACATATACCTCTAAGAGCACCCAGGAGGGCCGCCTGAAATCCCTGTTGGACTTGAGGTGGTGAAGACGTTTTGTTATGTGTCTGAACCAGTGATATTCACTGTGATGTGGACACTAATGTACAGTATCTGAAACTGCTCACCCTTTGCACCTAAGTGCTATTAATGCTGAGGAGGTGGCAGTGTCTTTGATATTTTCTCCCAAAGTCCATAATCAGCTCCTTTGTCTTACTGACATTCAGGAGTTGACTGTTGTCCTGACACCAGCATGATAGACTCTTGCTGTTTCAAGTGTAAGCAGCACTGAAAACTGCACATCCTCTGCATTTTATTCTGATTATATCTGTAGATAATTAGCACCACCTCTAATTTGAAACTAAATGCACTCCTGTTGTAAATACAGTTTATCTTCATTTTCATTGTGACAAATCATACAACAATCTAACAGTTTATTTCTCTGTGTATTGTCTTTGCAATACTTCACGCTCAGGATGCTTACATGCACCCATCATGGCTTCCACACATTCCCAGCATTGTTTTCACGTGTCCTCTAAGCACATCATCAGAAATTAATGCAATGCATGCACAAGTTGCAGTACCAGCAAAAATATGGGTGACGTGTGTGTAAGAGTTTTGGTATAGGATGTCAGCATTGTTGTTTACAACATGTGACAGATAGATTTGGGTGCTTCGATATTTGATTAATGATTCAATGTGGTGAAGCAAATCATCAAGCTTAAATGCTGGCATTCAAATGTACCTTTCTTCATCCATAGGCAATACAAGCATTGCACATTCCCCATCATAATGACATGATATGCCATCTATATTGCTGTTGTCATCTGTTGTAATGCAAAGAATACAGTGAAACTTGGTGGAATCCTCCAGATTTTTTTTAAAGTAAGCTTCAAATATAGAGAGTACTACTGCTTGTGTATTGACAGCGTCCTCAAGCACATTTGTCGCATAACGTTAAGTATATCCCTGGCCTTAAACTGAAAGGATAGTGAAAATCCCAGAACGTGGTAAAGGAAGTAAGTTTTAACATCTACAGTATTCCTATAGGTGGGTAAATAATGGAGAGAAGACCAGAGAACTTTTCAATGTGTGCCCTACAGATAAGTACAATTAATGAGAGTACCAATCTAGTACTGAGACAGTACAATAGAATCATGACAGTATTTAATAAATACTATTTGTCTGCTGGTCTATTTTGTAAAACAATCACAACTAGGAACCTTATTAACACACTGCTGTTTCAGGACTGTCAGCACTCTTTATAGAAGGTCAATTCCATTAACAGTCCTTAATGTTTTTATTTTGACTCAAGGGTTTTTTTTACTGCATTTTAAGTATAATATTTACTATATTAAAATAAAAAAGAAAAGTGAAAAAAATAAATGTGAAAGGTGCAATAGTATACAAAAACAGTGACACTTGAGGCTTTTGATTCCCCTGCAATCCCATTTTTTCTGACTAGATGATTGCCTTAAGTAAGATTTCACATAAAATCACACTCCTCTGCTTTTTTCAAAACCACAGTCAAGACTTTTTCATTCCAAACCCGGTGATGGTTAGGGGTTGCAGACACTATCCTTTCATCTGCAGTAGTCATTACATCATGTATTCAGCATGACACATTTTCAGTGCCAAAGACTTAATCTTAAAAAAACACACACAGTGCACTACCTCAAATAAATGAAAAGACAAAAGCAAAAGCAAAAGCAAAGAATATAAAATACAGTCAATATGTTGTGCCACCCACAAACTTAAGACATGATATATCAGGCTTTATTATTTAGACTATTATTAATTACTTTGGGATATGGGAGAAAAACAGTACCCAAAGAAAAAAAGCTTACACAAAAACACAAAGAGGACATGCAAACTACACAAAATTGTTGAGTTTTGATTTCGTCTTCTGGGATATTCTCTTCACCACTGTGACACCCATGTCTAAAACCTCATTACTAAAAATAAAAAGTACTTTTGTGCTTCTGCGGTGGGCTGGCATCCTGCCCGGGGTTTGTCCTGCCTTGCACCCTGTGTTGGCTTGGATTGGCTCCAGTAGACCCCCGTGACCCTGTGTTAGGATATAGCGGGTTGGACAATGATTGACTGACTGACTTTTCTGCTTCATGGAAATCAGAATCAGTACAAATATTAAAAGATATGAAACATAAAGAAACTACATCCAATTTACGACACATACAGTACATAGTAAGCTTTATAAAAGTGGCACGATTTTTTGATTTAGCTGTATACAGAAGGAAAGAAACCGTAAGCTCCAAGAAATACCTTAGCAAGGTGAGTGTCAAGTTTAAAGTTATTAATCTCAATTATCTTAATGAACTGAGAAGCCCATAAAGGCAAATATCAAACTTAAATTAATGAATAGCCCCTTTAGAAGCCAAAAAAGCAAAATAATAATTAGCAAGAAAACTAATTCTTAGTAATAAAAAATTACCATCAAGAGAAGAACTATATTAGAAATAATAGTTTCTGAAAGGGTAAAAAGGTGGAAGTTTAGTAAAATCTAACATAAGAGAGAGAGAAAAGGCAAAAACTGCTCTATTTAAGATTATTACAATAATAACTAAACTAAACAGGTAATTCCTAAAGGTGAAAAAATAGTGGAATTTGCCTTCTTTTGCAAAAAAATAAAAACTATGAGTAGTATGAGTGATTAGAGAGTTAGCTCTGCACTTAAAACACATGAACCCAATACAGAATGATTAAACACTAAATAGAAAATCTTTCACAAACTATTAACTAATAATACAATAATCACTAATAAATAAAAAGGTAAAAAATCTCAAATAGCAAAAACCACTTTGATTTGGCTTATTCTTGGATAGGAAAGGGTGACTGTATAGTAAAAAATATTTCCAATGAATTTCTGGATATACCCCCACTCCCACAAAAAAAAAACATGAAAGAACAATCAGAAAAATGTGTTTAAGTCAGTAGAAAAACATTAACAAAGTCACATTATTACAGTAGCTCCCAGCTGTCAATACAAACCAGTAAGATTAAATGTGTCAGTAAAGATCCAATGAAAATATTTGATCTTATCTATACCCCATCTTGGTACTTGTTGGGGAATTTTCATTTAAATAACAGCCGAGATATCCCTGTAATAATTTCAATGGACATCCTTTATTCTAGGGGAGTCCTGCCATATGAACAACCTTAGTTAACTAGGATATATGCTAACAAATTTGAAAATAAAATTTCCTTGGTTTATAAAGGCTAAGATAATTTGCATAGCATAGCTGATCACTTAGGGATCTCCTAAGCAGTACTACATGCACTCCATGATGTACAATTTTCAGTTCATAGAGGGGGGTGTTCGCTTTGGTTCTGATTGCACTGATATGCCTACATTATATTGATGGGGTGGGGTAATGGTTCCCATTGGAGTTCCAATCATGATCATACATATGCATTTTATCAAAATGTCTACTCCCCTTGGAGTTACAGTTGGATCAATTTGCCTACATTTTAACAAAGAGAATAGGGAACTTGGAGTTCAGGTTAAGACTGTGAGGTGTTGGTATGTCACCATTTAATGTTGGAACTTGAGTCCCTTTTACAGAATAGTTCTGGTATGCCATGAAAAACCTGAACATTTTCGAGGATTTTTGCTTAGCCTGTCACATGTAGGACTTAAACTCAAAAAGGAGCATGTGTTCTCCTTTCGTCAGCACATTTTCATACAAATAATGTAGCTCGAAGTGCTTTACATGATGAAGAAAGAGAAAAAAGGCAAAGTAAGAATTAAAATCAGAGAACACTAATTAACATAGAATAAAAGTAAGGTTCGATGGCCAGGGAGGACAGAAAAAACAAAACAAAAAAAAAAACTCCAGACGGCCGGAGAAAAAATAAAATCTGCAGGGGTTCCAGGCCATGACTGTAACTGTCATTCTGTTATTGAACAAAATCATATAGACTGAGGGGAAGTATTCATATGCCAGTGTAATTATCCAGAACAAAACAGAGGTTACAACATAACTGGGAGTATAACCAAATATCCACCAGATATGAAAACTCATCATATTTTAAATGGTCCAAACATATTAAAACATGGCTAGGATTTCATTCAAGTCTACAGTTGATACAATACTTCATAAGATTAATCTGTCATCTAAAAACTAGTAAGGCAGAAACATATATTTACACTTCACATACAAGAAACAATATTAGCTTAACTGTACAAAGAAAGGACTCTTTAAGTACAAAAACAAGTGTCCAAACAACGTCTTCTGATGCAATTCAAGCTCTTACGGTACAATAAGTGCTTAAGCTAAAGCAGCAAAATCGTTTACTTAATACAACCGAACAGTGGGATCTAGAAACATGAAAAACGAGACAGGTGGTCAGTGAGGACATGACATGGGTTGCCATCTCAACAATTTTTTTTGCCTGGTATGCGAACGTAGTTGGCACTCACATACACAAGATGATAGTCAGAATGAACACAACTGGCTGGTAGTCTTACTAACTCACACATACCTTTACCTTATATGCATGGGAACTCTCATATAAAAGGATAAATGATCATGTGACCACATTATCTCCATCTTTTTGCTACATAGAAAAGTATGCAACATAATGCATAAAGATAAAACAATAAATATTTCCCTTAGAGTACTCCAGGCCAAATTCATTCTAACAAATCATTATTTTTCTTTGCAACACAGTAATTGATGCATTGCATAATGTATTTGGTAGAATTGTATTTACTGTAGTTTCAATAAACATTTCTAAAAATAATGGTGCAAACTGAACCAAAAACCTTTTATAAAACTTCAGTAGATATCGATCTGGACCTACAGATTTGCAATAACTTGAAAGCATCTTGAATTTCTGTGATTTATCAATGTTTATCAAACTCTTTCCCATAGAGAATATCAAGTATTTGTATGTTATTAAATACGACTTTGGTGTGAGTCTCACTTTCTAAACACTATGAGGAATTTAAGGACTTATAGTATTCCCTAAAATGTGTTAATTATTTGTTGTGCTCGCACTGTTATTACAGTTGTTTGCTCATGTGTCCCTCTGTCATAGAGGTATCTTATGCTGTTGTCACATTACACAGCTTTTAGTTGTGGGTCATGTCAGACTTGACGACCACTTTTGCTAATCTCGTTACTAGGCCATGTCATTTTAAACAACTGAAACTTGCTGTCCATATCAGCTTTAGCGACTGCCTGCCTACCCGCCAGCACAGTTGTGCTCACCCCTTTATGTGACAGCCTATAACGAGCTGCCTGATGGAGTTAGTGCTTTACGAAGAGTTAACATATATGGCAAGTTTAGCCATAATCATTTTCTTTTTTTCAATGCTGTTGTCATATGTATAACAAGAGACATCAGACAGACGGGCTCCAATTCTGTTTGAGAGGTCTAAAATGCCCATGTTTCTTATTCCTCATCACTGCATTAAATGCACTGTACCGCCAGTTGAGCATTCATTGGTTGTCAGCTCTCATTCACATAGAGCTAGTTCCTACAATTGGAGATAAAATCAAATTTAATTTTATCAAAGCAAGTCACGAACTAGTTGGAGTCAGTTATTGGGCCTAACATACTTCGTAAGAGGTCTTCAACAGACCATACTGCCGATTACCTTTGGCACTCTAAGATTAAATAAAGGCTATGATAGAAAATTGATGGAAAAGTTGTGTAGTATTACATGGTGTTTAAACAACTGTCTATATCACCCATGGCACCTTTAGTAATTTCAAGGATGACCATAAACCATAAACTCTTTAACAAGAAATTTTTAGATTGTACATTGTAATTTACAAATGTTAATTTTGTTATGTATCATGTTGGGGTGAAAAGTTTTGTATTATAATGTGGAGAGCATAGGTGTCTTACAAGTAGAAACATTCTGCTGAATGCTTTTAATTAATTTTTTTTTTCTAATTTTTTTGATTTTATTGTAATCACTCCATACAGATATATCAATTTTTACAAAAAATAGGATTAAAAACAAATCAACCCAACCCCCACCCCTGAGAAAGAGAGCATGGCCAACAGAGTAAAACTTAAAGCTGGTCAAAATACATAAACTGATGAGTTTAATAGGTGGATAAAAAAAAAAGGTGAAGAGAATTATTTCCTCAGTGTTTTAAGAGCTTATTCTAAAATATTATTGATTAGATCCTGCCAGGTTTTGAAAAAGTTCTGCACAGATCCTCTAACTGAGAATTACATTTTTTCCAATTTCAAATAATATATAACATCAGTTACCCACTGACTTAAAAGAGGAGAGTTAGGATTTTTCCAGTTTAGCAAAATAAGTCTGTTTGTTTGTCCTTCTCCACTTTAACACATTTGGAAAAACACCAAACACAGCTGTTAATGGGTTAGAAGGGATTGTGACACCAAGGCTCTCTAATAGGCACTTAAAATTTTTGTCCAGAATGATGTTAATTTGGTGCAGGCCCAAAGCATGTGATTCAGTGAGGCTGGGACTTGATTGCAGCGTTCACAGGTTGGATCTTGCCCTGGAAACATTTTGGACAGTTTTAAGCGAGACAGATGTGCTCAATATATAATTTTAAGTTGAATAATCGTATGCTTTGCGCATATGGAGCTCGAGTGAATTCTCTGCATTGCTACCCTCCACTCCTTTTCTGAAATGTTGAGTGATAGATCTTTTTCCCATTGTCCTCTTGGATCTTTGAAAGGGAGGGACTATAAAATAATTTTATATATTGCAGAAATGCTGTCTGAGTCCTCCAAACTGAGCAATATTTTTTCCAGCAAAGAGGAAGGTGTGAGATGAGGAAAATTGGGCAGGTTCTGTTTAACAAAGTTTCTAATTTGAAGATAGTGAAAGAAATGTGTTGCTGGAAAGTTAAATTTGGAATGTAATTGTTCGTAGGATGTAAAGACGTTGTCTATATAAAGATCTCTAAGCAATTTAATCCCAAATGTTTTCCAGATATTAAAAACTGCATATGTTTGCGAGGGTTGAAAAAGGTGGTTCTCATGTAGAGATGCCACAGATAAAAGATTCTCCATCTTAAAATTCTTTCTACATTGGTTCCATATTCTGAGTGAGTAAAGCGCAATTGGGTTATTAATATATTGGCGATAACTTGCATTTATTGGGGCACAAAGCAGGGAATATAAAGAAGTACTGCAGGATTTTATTTTTATTGCACACCAAGCCTGTGTTTGTTCTTCTATTTGTGTCCAGGTTTTTATAGCTTGTATGTTTGCTGCCCAGTAATAAAACTGAAAGTTCGGTAGAGCCATGCCACCTTCTGCTTTAGGTCTTCGTAGGGTCGCTCTTTGGATACGTGAATGTTTTGAGTTCCAATAAATGAAGTTATGGTTGAATCTACATTAATTGCTTAACAATTATTTATCGATGTATATTGGAATGTTTTGAAATAAAAAGAGAAGCTTAGGAAGGATATTCATCTTAACAATGTTAATTCTTCCAGCTAGAGTGAGATGAAGGGTTGACCATCTATACAAGTCTTGCTTAATTTTTTCTATACAGACAGTGAAATTTTGTTGATACAGAGCTTTATGTTTACTTGTGATATTTACCCCTAGGTATTTAAACTGTTCTGCAATGATAAAAGGGAAGGTGTCCAATCTGATACGGTATGCTTGAGAATTCACTGAAAAGAGCACACTTTTATTCAAATTAATTCTGAAAGCAGAGATCTTTTGAAATTTTGTAAGTGCTGTTTAGACAGTACTTCATTTTTTTAACTGACTTCATATCTTTTTAAATCTTATCCTCCATCCAATCAATTTGCTGGGTTTTGAAGGTTTAAGACTAGAGCCACTTATGAAAGGTGAAAGAGACACAAGTCCATCCAGGGCCACTCTTACATGCAAATACAGTTGCCAACAAATTTAGCATGCAGTTACATGGATATAACGAGAGAACATGCATACTGCACTCAGATAGTGCATAGGCAAGGATTCTACCAAGTGCATCATCAGGCTCCCCAAACTCTACAGAGCATATACTAACTTGAAAATCATCAAAAATACCACAAAAGTTACACTTTGTAAATTGTGGTGGTCCATTATCTACTAGTACACTTACCAGAACATAATTTTAAAAAGAACAGTGATAATAGCTATAATATTACACACTTTACATACCATAGTTCCAAGAATTGTCTATTACAGTATAGTAAATCACAGTCTGGTATGAGTGAGTAATACAGTACTGTAATACATGAAGAAATCCGTAGGGGCTAATTTATTACACTCTTAATCAAGACAGACCATCTTTTGGGTTTCGGCTGTCTTTCAAATCTAACAACATCGCCAGTCTCTCTCGCTCTTTCGCTCTCTCTCCTTCTCACTGCCTCTTTGTCTCTCAGTCAGGGCACTCTGTGAACCTGAACGGCATTAATTACCTCCTATTATGTGAGGCTGAATGAAAGGAACATGGCAATTAGCCACAAAAACATGTAGACCGGAGACGATGAAGGGCTGAGGATTGCTGGCATGTCATGCTGGCTTCAAACAGAGATAAGAGGACTGGTACACAAAAGGCTTTAATTTTTAGTTAACCTCCGGAGTTCAGGCTAGAGCAGTGGTGATCTGCTTTCTTTTGTTTAGATCTGTCTGCTGTTTATTAAAACCAGTTGCTTTAATAAGTGATTTAGGGTGTAACATTCATGTTCAAAAGAATTATTCAACGAGACACAAGGACTCACTGCACTTTGCAGTTATTCTCTGGGATTAACAATTTCTATTGTCATGTGTTTTTATAGTACTAAGCTGTGAGAACTATGAGAGCTGATTATGTGCTCCTGTCCACTGTTGTCTGTAAGATGTAATGGGTAAACTTAACGTCTGCTGCAATCCTCTTCCCATTATCAGGCCATCTATTGTTCTTGGTTCAATAACATGGGCATTTGTATAGTTACATTTGGATTTTAAATGTATCATCGAATTTAAATTTAGACAAAAATTTAAGCTACTGTAGATGAATTTTTGTCATTGCAGGAGAAAGGGCATTTTTCTTATTGGTCCCAATGAAGGCTTCTTAATTGTAAATAACAAATAGCAGGATACATTGTAAAGGAAAAAGACCACTATAATCTTAACCCCTAGGTAAGTTAGGATAACAGTCTCATCTGTACAATACACATTTATTAAAAAATACATTATTTCTGTTTTGTAAACATTTCAGAGCACATGTACTGTGATATCACACAGTTGGCACTCTATGATTGTCAAAACTGTTAACTGCTTATCCTAGTAAATGATCTTTTAATTTTATATAAATTGCTGTGAGGTGCTTTATACTATGAACGCTGCTACATGACATAAAGAATGAATGATGTTGATGTGTTTGGCTCTAAAAAACACAACCAGTTTGAAACTTATATCATCAATTTGCAAAAAGAAAGGCAAAACCGCCGATGTAGACCAAACTATGCTTTATTTTACTAGCAAAATGAGAGAGGAGAACACATTCACCTCATCATATTAGCAATGAACTTTTTATCTGAACACAAAAATTCACAAATGTAATATGGATTCTTGGGTTCTGTATGGTGTAAATGATAGGAGCAGTGGGTGAGTAATCTGCTGTAGAGGATGCAGTACCATTAGCCACCTGATCCCTCTATAGCTTAGACAACTAGTGGACTACTGGATCTTATAAGTGAGATATTTTTTAATATGAGAAATAATTTATTTTGAATTGCAAAATACATAAATAAATATTTTTAAATTAGTATTTCACTTGTGAGGGGACTGGAATATAGGCTGCTCTTTTTCTGTACAAAGCAAATTAGAGACTGAAGGATCCTTTTATTATTCTGACCTATTCCAATAATGAGTGCATACAACTGTTAATTTCATGATTTAACTTTAACTTAATAAAGTTAATATACAACAAAAAAATGAAATGTTTATTTTATTAATTTTCTGAATTGTACAAAATGTATTTGACTCAGTAAAGAATATAACAAAAATGTTTGGCTGGAACAGGCTATTCTGTCTTCAATGGCTCATGAGTTCTTGTTCATCTGATGAGTTAAAAATACAATGATCTGAAGGTTTACACAAAGTAACTTGTTCCATGTGTCCATGATGCACTGTTTAAATAGTTTGTTGGAATGTTTGTACAAAACTTATAATTTTAAACACATCTGTCATGTTTCTAATTAATCTTTGTTTGTCTGGTTGAACAGATGAGTCTTTCCTCATACCTCATACTTCGCAGTACTGGACTAAATTTACTAGACATTTCTTATGTATTTTGCAAACTACTCAAGGCAAAACTGATATACAGTAGGTATTCCAGATGCATCTATACAGGTGTGTTAAACAGCTAACTACATAACTTGATTTTAATCTGTACATGCAGGGGACGATACACTGAACTACAGTGCTACCCTGGCCTCAAACATATTTCATCGATACTATAAAATCCCTCCTTCTTGTCACTGCAAATAATGTTTCTTTTGCTGTAGGAATTATTTCTACCATTTTCACTCCTGAATTTTGAACTAAGAAACTGTTTCTAAAGAAACGATCCTACTGTTGCTATGTCAGTTGCATTACAGCTACACATTAACTACGTGATTTTGCTGACTTTCACAAATATATTTATTAATTCGATTAAGCCCTGAACTTACTGATAGTTTCTCAGTTTTAATTTATAGTGCTGTCCATTATATTTGGACATAAGAATTTCACCTCAGTGTAATGCAGTGTACATCTTCAAAAGGCTATATATAATTATTATAAGATGGTAGCATCTGACATTGTGCATCCTTAGTGGTGTTTAAGTTTTCTCTGTATTGTATGTTAGGTCTAGTATGCATGTCCTGCTCAGCAGTTTCTGCTGTTTTAATCACCTAGTCTTACTTATGGTTTTTGAAAAAGTAGGCTTCCAAATGCTTTGGCATAATGCTCCGCTTCTTTATAAATCATACTTCCTTATATTGCCTGACCCTGAACTTCATCAGATAAAGAGCTCCTAGGAGATATCACACGAGAGAGGAAAAGACACAAACCACAATCTGAAAATTTGTAAAATCATCTTCTTTTAGATCCCTCAAACTTGTGGACTAGTATGATTGTAAATGTGTGACTGAATGAGACAAGTTGGGGGTAGGTTTGAATGGACATACTGCAGTGACTCTGGATGTTCACTGATTTCCCAGTGAATCATCCCTCCTTCAGCACAAATCTGACATTGCATGAATTGTGTAGCCTTTGATCTGCATTTTAAAAACTACTGCAGAATTGTTCCCAGATGTTCTACACCTCTATAGACAAGCTCCAACAACACAGTTGCTAGAATCACATATACAGTAAGTGTGTGCTCCACTTCTGGACCTTAACTGACAATTCCATTGAAATCAACACTGCTGAACTGCTAATAAATAATTTTATTCATTGTTATGTTATACTGTTATATATATTGTTATGTTATATGTTATTTCACAGCAGCCATGCCCCATACACTTCAGAAGAGTTCATCCACCCGAAGCTAAGCATGTATGGGCCTGGCAAGTACTGGGATGGGACACCATCTAGGAAAAACTTGGGTTGCTGCTGGAAGAGGTGTTGGTGAGCCCAGCAGAGGGCACTTACCCTGTGGTCTGAATGTGGATCCCAATGCACCAGTGGAGTGATGGGGACACTGTGCTGTAAAAATGGCACTGTTCTTCAGATGAGACATAAAACACATGCATGCACACACCTGCCTGCTAGGCTCCTCCATCTGGTAAGCTTTTGCTTGGTACTTTTTCACCTCGGAACCTTTGCTCTCTAATGGTATTCTGGTGCCCTATTCATGCCAGTACACTAATAAAAAAATTCCATAGCCCTGCAGCTGCCTGCATCTTCTTATTCCATGAGACTCTAATGGCAATGTATCTCTTCATCAGCTGCCCCCGAGTCATCTTGCATCTCTCGGGTACATGCACCCAAGTAACTGCAGTATCATCTGCTTACCAGCCTTCACACTTCTTCCACCAAAGCAAAAGAGGTAAGTACCTCTGCACCTTGAACTTTATATCACAACCTGGCACATAGATGTGCTGAGAATTAGCTCCTCAAAATCTAAGTTTATGGTTATCTCCTGGAAAAGAGGTACATTCCTTGGAGATAAGTAGTAAGCAATTTTAAAAGTTACTGTACCACGTTCATCAGCAGGTTTAGAGGTGATTAACCTATAGAAGTAGTGGCAGCAGGTTCAGGAGCATTGCACTAAACCATGATGGTGATGGTAAACCACATGCATGGAAAAATTGTTTACTGGTCACTTTAGATCTCCAATACACCTATTGTCACAAGCTATGAGTACCTTAAACAGTGAGATCACAAATACACAAGGCCAAAATGTGGCTTCTGTGTATGATTACTGGGCTCAACCTCTGTGACAGGAGGAGGTGTTCAATGCATGTTCTTGTTGTTTCTTCTCTGATGTACAGTATACTGCATATGAAACAGTTATGCAGCACGAGATTCATACACAGGAAAAACTCTGGTGGTGTGGTAATAATCCATTTAGAGCACCCAAACGCATATACAGCATACAATTATTTGATCCAAAACTCATTTTTGGAATATTGTAAGAAATAAGAGAAAACTGTCATAGACATAAGGAAATCGTAAAAAAATCTCAACCCAGACCATACTTGCATAGCGAGTCAATCACAGATCCTTAAGCCGAGAGAGACATGTGCAGTAAGCACAGTACCTGTGCCTCCCAATATACTTATACAAAAAGCCATAACTGATTTTAAATGCATAATGAAGAAAATGTAAACAAAAATGTAAGGAAAAGAAAAAACAAAAACAGAAAACGTGCCTATGTTGAAGTCAGAGATTAAACCCTGTGGGGCTATAACATTTGTAACAATTTCTAGTCATTATGAATGCTCTGAATTCTAGTGGTGTCTCTCTTCGAAAAGGATGCACTTTGAGCATTGCTTTAACAGCTTCTGCATCTTGATTTGACAATAATGGATTATGATACAGAAAGAGCTGAGTCAAGCTTGAGAGAATTTTAAAAGAAATAAAAGAAAAAGGCATTCCTTCCATATGTCACAAAAAATAAAAAAGGACTAGGAAAAGGACTTTGAGGCAGGGCTGTTTATTATTTAAAAATAAATTATATATCAGTCTGGATTTTAAAAAAGAGAGTGACAGGACGCCTACCATGGATGTTGCCCACCAAGAATACAAACATCCTCTATTTTACATAGCAAATTTCTACAGTCAACAACATTCCCAAGGCATGAGTACAGATACTTAATACAACTGTTTATGTACATTTTTTAAGTTTTCAGAACAGACAGGTAAACTGACTTACTCCATATCCCTTAGTGGGTTAGGGGGAAGAATCAAACCTTCTTTTGTTTGTTTTCTGAGCCTTATGGAACACTATTCACATTCCGCGGTGAGACTCAGTTAATGCAATTTCTGTCAGGTTAATAGAAAGGCTTTAAAATCAGTCATCTGTGTGGTAGAAGCAAGTCTTTTATACAACCACTGGAATCAAATACAGTCATTTGATGTTTTACTTATAGTTAAAAAAACAAATGAATCAATAAAACCTAAATAGAGAACAGTGCAGAAGAGATCTAAATTATACCTGGATACACAGAAGAGTTTTATGGGAAACTGAATCATGGAGAGCACAGAATTTCTAAAATGGATTTTACAACGGACCTCTATCCATTTGTTCGCTCAACTGTTTCCCAACCATTTCTGCTGGTGATAGTTACTGCAGCAGTAAGGGCAGATAAGACTTTGTTTTTTTCCAGCAGCTTATTCCAGTTCCTCCTGGGAAACATTACACATTTCCAGGGAAGGCAGTTCAGTATAATTCCATCTGTGTATCTGTGTTTCCTCTTCAGATTTTCAGTACATCTTCTCTTGTTAATGGCAATTAGAAATCCTCTTGAAATGTTCTTACTATTTGCTTAACTATATTGCTAATTCAGAGAAAATCCCTACTATGTACGAGCATTAAGTTGGAACAAAAAGAGCAACATATTGGATCAGTGTAACAAGCTCACCAATCCTTTACCGAAACAAAGTAGAGTTAGGTTGTTTATGCAATAATAGAACAAGTTGTTAAGGTGGACCAAGTGTTGGTAATTTTCCTCGAAATTCAGTTCTTATCCAAAAAATCTAAGGTAATATACTGTAGTTTGATGCACCAGTAAATTAATACACTTTACAAAAATCAATATTTGTGAATTAATTAGTGACAGTTAATGGCAACATTTTCCTTGCTTAAGTCTTGTATATTGTGGATTTAGACATTTCAGAATTACTGCATTTTGGGTGCACTCAGTGTTTATCAATGACAGTCACAGTAAGATGCTCAACAGTTTTATGACAGCAGTATGAACTTCAATGAAAACACTAAATACATCTACAGATAGTCTTAGCAGCATAATTGTTTTCTCAGAAGAGTTAGACTATAGACATATCCCAAAAAAATCATGCAGAATTAGTATATACAGTCACCCCTTTGTATCCACGGAGGATTGGTTACAGGACCCCTGCGGATACCAAAATCTGTGGATACTCAAGTCTCTTATATAAAACTGACTGTGTAAGCCCATGCTGTAAAAAGCCCAGGGTCCCAGAAACTATTGAAATTATCAGAAAAAAAATTGAAATGCAGAGATTTCAGGTGGTTGAAAGGAACTACTCTGGGGTTCTCTCTCCTGGGAGGATTTGTGTCATCATTTGTGCATTGACGGCTAAGGAACTGTTTTCTTTGGAGGTTTCCTTTTGCTGGCGTGTTCGCCTTGCTTGTGTATTAATGCCAGGAGGAAAAGTAAAAGGGATACTGTCTTGCCGATGTGCTCGCCTCACTTCCGTATTAGCCGCAAAGCGAGCGACTCTTTTTTCCAAGGTTTTGCTTTGCCAACGTGCTGGTCTTGCTTGCGTATCCTCGAAGGTGGAGCCCTCACCCCGACTCCACCTCGCACTTCCGGGCCAGACAGACACAAACACTTCCATGCATAGACTTTTATATATAAGATGATGCAGAATTAGAATATAACCTACATAACATCCTCCCAAATACTTTAAATTATCTCAAGATTACTTATAATAGCTAATATAATTTAAATGCTATGTAAATATTTGTTATACTGTATTGTTTAGGGAATTATAACTTACATGTCACTTTTCAAAAGATCTAACATTTTTATTTTCTTGTCAAGCAGTTTTCACTCCCTCGAAGGGTAAGAGTAATTGCTTTTTAGGAGCCATTTTTTCACAGAAAGAAGGGTGCATACGATGTGGCACCAAGTGCATCATAGCGCCTTACTGTCAGGGCTTGCCACTGTGTTCGCATGTGCTGCTGTCAATAATAACCATTTCTTCCATTAATATTTTAGTATTTAATTTACAGTGTACCGATTATCTTCAAACAGTCTATGTACATTCAAACTGTTTCTAGTGTGCCTAGCTTTTTACACATGCATATAGATAACTTTAGCTAGGTTTTAAACTGGTGATCTTGGCAAGTGTCTGTGGGCTGATGGATGGACTCACTTTGATGGGGAGCAAAGGTTTAATGAACTACAATTTCAGTTTAACTTTTTGGTTAGTGATTGTTTAGTCCACTCTGTTTCAGTGTCTTTATTTTCCACAATGCAGTATATGCCTGTCTGTTGTGTTTTGTTTAAGAGCTGCACTACTGTGGGCAGTGTAAAGATGGAAACTCTTTCCCACATTGGCAATTGATAATATTCAGAAGTCAAGGTAAGATAGGTGAGCAATAAACAGCTTTCCTATAATAAAAGAAGTTGATAGCTGCAATTTGGGGTTGATTGATCAACAGAGTAGAGTGGTGGTGTTTCCTGTGAGCAGAGCTAGTCAGTTGAAGACCAGCGTGGTGGTTTATATAGAAGCTGTAAGTTTACTTCTACAAGCCTTTTTATTCAAATCCTATGACAGAAGGCTACAGCAGAGTATGCCTACAGATTACTTCATTCTCGAATTCAGCGCAGTGACTGGCACACTGCAAATTCACGTTTTTGGATTTTTCTTTTTAAATATGTTCAATTCTTAAAAGTGGAACCCTGGGATATGGAGAGCCAGCTGTATGCCAGATAAAGAACATAATGCCGTGAATGAGGTTTGTATATAGACAGGTATTTTGTGGGGAAGGAGAGTAACCCATTGAAAATAGAATGTTTGTGGACTTCCCTCAGGGTGATGAAGAACTGTTTAAATGACATCTCTCTCTCATTCCCATTGGTTCTTCAAGCTTAGCCAGTTACACCCCCACCCAGGGCCAACACCACCATTAATGTGAATTAGGCATTCACCTAGGGCACACATCACAAGGTGGGGAAAAACCCAGCTGCACAGGTTAGCTACTGAACATTCGGTTGTTGCACTCTTAAGCCTGGCATAGGGCGCAAGATAACCAAGCCCTGGCACTGACAAATTTTAGAGGTGCTGTTTGAATTGTACACAGCTGTACTTATCAATAGCTCCTGATGACCCTGATTCTATTGATTCACTAACAGAATGTCTGACTAGTATCTCAGAATGGATGAATAGTAACTTTCTCAAGTTAAATAAAGAGAAAACTGAAATTTTAGTGATCAGCAATAATGGATACAATGAGGCTATTAGAAATAAACTGGATACATTAGGATTAAAAGTCAAGACGGATGTAAAAAGCTTAGGGGTGATTGTTGACTGTAATCTGAATTTTAAATCACATATTAATCAGATCATTAGGACAGCATTTTTTCACTTAAGAAACATAAGTAAAGTTAGACCTCTTATATCACTGAAAGATGCTGAGAAATTAGTTCACGCGTTTGTTTTCAGTCGACTAGATTACTGTAACACACTCCTCTCAGGACTACCCAAAAAAGATATAAATCGTTTGCAACGAGTGCAGAATGCAGCTGCTAGAATCCTAACTAGGAAAAGAAAATCCAAACACATTTCTCCAGTTTTAATGTCACTACACTGGTTACCTGTGTCATTCAGAATTGACTTTAAAATTCGGCTTATGGTTTATAAAGCCTTAAATAATCTCGCCCCATCTTATATATCGGAATGTCTGACACCTTATATTCCAAATCGTAACCTCAGATTCTCAAATGAGTGTCTCCTTAGAATTCCAAGAACAAAACTTAAAAGAAGTGGCGAGGCGGCCTTTTGCTGCTATGCACCTAAAATCTGGAATAGCCTGCCAATAGGAATTCGCCAGGCTAATACAGTGAGCACTTCAAAAACACATTACTTTAACATGGCCTTTTTATAACTTCATTTTAATCTTAATTTAACTTAATCCTGATACTCTATATGTTCAATTTCCTCAAAATAACTATTCATGGTGGCTCTAAAATCGGTACTGACCCTACTCTCTTTTCTGTTTCTTTTTCCGGTTTCTTTGTGGTGGTGGCCTGCGCCACCACCACCTACTCAAAGCTTCATGATGCTCCAACAATGATGGACGGATTAAAAGGCAAAAGTCTACGTGACCATCATCATCATCAAGCCCTTCCGTGAGAATCCTAAATCCAAAGAGGACTGTTTCATTTATATTAGGTAGAATGCCCAGAAGGGACTGGGCGGTCTCATGGTCTGGAATCCCTACAGATTTAATTTTTTCTCCAGCCATCTGGAGTTTTTTTGTTTTTTCTGTCTACCCTGGCCATTGAACCTTACTCTTATTCAATGTTAATGTTGATTTATTTTGTTTTATAATTGTGTCTTTCATTTTTCTATTCTTTAATATGTAAAGCACTTTGAGCTACTGTTTGTATGAAAATGTGCTATAGAAATAAATGTTGTTGTTGAATTACATGTGAAAAGATTATTGTCAAGGCTGCACAAAACTATGCTTTGTATTTAGACAGGTACCTGCATATACTACCCTGTGATTGCAGACACTTAATTCCAAAGGTAAGAGCACAGAGACATTGGTGAAGGTAATCCCAACCACTGTAAAACTATTTAGTAGGAATAATGCATAAAAGAAATTAAGTCCTATTTTTTCAGCTCCTGGACAGACTTTAAACAACATCTAGTCAAATGCGTTTAATGTTATTTATTATTTCTCATTTAATTCTTTTCACATATGCCTAATTATATCTGCAATTTTTTATTATAGTTTGAAAACAAATTAATTGTCACTTGTGTACCATAAAGGCAATCTGCTGTATGTCCACAGTATATAAATAACCAAATTACAACATTGTATACTGAATATTTCTTATATAATTCTGAAAAAATATTCAGTGTTCGCAACAATCACATCTATATACAGATGATATAAATGATTCCTTCTCACCAAGTGGCACACATCCATGTATATACCAGTCCTTGTGTAGCTTTTAATAAACCTATTTTCTATAGGGACGGTGTTATACTATGAAAACAAGATTGGAAATTCAGACTTATCAGTCAAGGCTGTTGAGGCTAGTTTATTAGGTTTCTTTACCCTCCTGAATAATTTTGCTGGCCGAGTTTATGGCCGCATCCATCATGCAGTTGTGACATCTTAAGTGATTGACCCTTTATGCTTATTTTTCACTAAATGGCTTTTGCTGCATGCTGAATCCAGAGACTGCTTGTTTAGATTAATCATATTTCCTATAAATATTGGTGACTGCTCAAGAATGGCCTATGACTATATCCAGCAATTCTTTTGCAATTGATAACAGTTAATTCTAATTTTACATACGTAAAATCTGTTTTAGAGGGGAACTGGATTGTGACAATAAGAAACTCCCGAAGAGATTATAAAGCAAATAGATACATAAGTGGTAAATGACTGTATTTTTCATCTGTGTTAACTGATCCATCAGGAAAAACTTTCTCAATCATTTGGAATCCAAACTCTCAAGCATCCTAGCATTTCTAAATAATTTTTAATTTACATGGTGCAAGTGACAAAAAAATGAACAGCAGATGGGCAAAGATTAAAGCTCAAATTTTGTGTTTTGTGAGTGGTCTGGATTTTTCACTATAGACAGAATTTTACAGAGAACATGTCTGTACACTGTCATTATAATGAGACTTTCAAACTAGCTGTTATCCTTTTGTGTTATATTCTTATTCTTTAATTCAATTTATTTTTCTGCTGTATTGTTCCAGTATAAGACACCTCGTTTGATAAATCATCCGCATTGCCAAGCTTTGGGAAAAGCGGTATTGTTTCAGCATTGTCTGTAGACAAAAAAACACCTGCTAGATCAGATGAAAAATCATTAAGCTTTATCTTATGTGTGCAGCTGGGCTGCAAAGGTGAACCATTTAGGAATGGATATTCACATTCATTCTAATGGAAAAATGACATAAAAAGAAAATCAGCATTTGCTCTATTGGAGAAAAAGCCAACAAAATATTAAGCATGAGTGATGCTGTCAGTGCATATAAAAATAATGGATTTTAATTTTCTGATTCCAAATTACATTTAACCTAGGATTTTCTGTATCATTCTTCATAATTTCAACTACTACTGAATGGTAATGGCAGTGAATAAACAAACACAGTAAATGAAAGTTACAATATATATAGATATTTTCATTAACTGAAAATTTCCAGCACCATCTACCTCATGTGCCAGTTAAAAGACTTGCAATACATATTTTGAGCTAACCCTTAGCCTGTACAAAGAGGCCAGTATTAGGAATTCTGAGGGTCTCTTTTTTTTCGTTTCTCTTTCCTCATGAAAAGAAGTAGATGAGTTAAACGAGAACTCCACAACACCAGGACATCATTTGATGGAGGAGGCCACGTAGTCCTACTTTCTTATACAAGGACACCTAGGGAAACGGGTAAGGTCAGCAGATGTTCTGATTCATTTTGGAAAGCCAGACTGCATCTTTTAAAAAATATTTTTACAAATCATTTTATTTTGAAGAGTTGTCTGAAGGTGCAACATTGAGAACACTGGTTTCTGACTGTCATAATGCACTATTCTGCAATGCTGCACCAGGCATGGTCAAAGAGTGAAATAAAGTTGTGATTTGCTTTTCGTTAAACATTTTCCATACCTGATGTGACACTCTGACCCTCTGAAATCTGACTGTTGATTAATCAAAAACTGTGGAGAAACCTGGAAAATGAGCAGCAGGATTACTTGCTATCACTACGTGTTTCATTATTTCATTGCTAATAAGTCACAAAAAAGATCATTCCTGTTAACTAGATAACTTACAGTGGTAATCAAGAAATAAAGTAATTATATAATTTTGATTCATTAGTAATTAGCATATTTTTAAACAGCAGAGGTTTAAACCTTATAAACTTACAGTTATATTCTGCTGTGTGTTAATTGCATATTTAATTGCAAATGTGCGCAATTAGGTGGAAAATTAAAGTATAGCAAAACAGATACCTATGATTTTATGCACTAATACACTTAACTGCTTGTTTTGTGAATTCATTTTGTAAATGGGCTTTAAGTGAGGAAAAGCAGCCATAAAGTGACTCCTAAATCAGACAGAGCAGAGAAATGCAATGAAGTTAGATATCCCATGATACCACCCTTACCACGTTAAGGCAAATTTCATTTACACATTTCAAATTTAATGCAGACCTGACATATTTTCTACTCAAATTTAATTGCATAATATTAAAAAAGTGTGATATTTTCCAGAGATAGGAGAAATGCATATGTAGTAATAATCCCGACTCTGGAGTTAATGCCATTCTGCATTTAGGTTTTTTTTTTTTTTTCTCTTATTTTTAATCTTAAATATGAGGTACACATGGAGAAACATCAGCATCATTTATATTTATGACGGTTCAAAGTTATGAGGCTGACAGTTTTGGTGTCTTTTCTGTTTTGCTTTTCTCAGATGGCTGGATTATTGAATATTTATTCATATGTACAGTAAGTAGTATGCATATTATAAAAGCAACTCCCCATCGAGCTCGGCATGGTACAAAGCCAAATGTAAATTGAAATAACAATGTAACACACAATTAGGCGACAACTATCAATCGAATTCATTTTCGTTTAGCTTCAGTGAAAATGGAAAATAAGAATGAAAACCTTGGATATACCAGATGAAAATGAACAATAAACAAATGAACAACTGTAAATTCTAATTAACCAAACGGTTACAAGCGTGTTGAAGACTATAAGTTAGGGTTATTCATTTTCTTTAAAGGAACAGATAGAATCACCCACTTGGACAAAGCATTTTTTAATGCCTTGAGAGCCAGATCACTGGTGCATTATAAAACACTTTACAACCAGGCTCAAAATCTCCAAATCCAAAAGAGAGTATTTATAACATATGGAGACTGTCTTAATAAATAAATGAGTCCTGGCTACTGACCTTAATAAATAACACGTCCTAGAATATAGTTTTCTTATTTCTATCAAATGGTTTACTAAATTATTTATTGCCCTCACACAGGTCATGCCCCTGATGCTTTGTAAGCCATTTTCTTTTTTAGTTCTCTTATTAAAAAAAATCACAATAACCTCAAAATCTCTTTAAAACCAAGTAATATCAAGATAAATTCATTGTACAGGTTGTGCTCTAGCAATACGTTTATGAGAATCCTTATCATCATATCTTGACTGATGAATATCTAAGTTCCCAGACCAAATCTATAATAGGTATTAATACAACACAATCATTTCAATGTGAGCATATTGTAAATGACATTGGATTCATTCTTTACATATGCCATATGAGTGCAGCATAGGTCTGTATGTCATATCTTTATATGAAACATGATCATATTTAAATAAATAAATGTTTTGGCTTTTATTTGAGTAAGTGCAATATGACAATGGTCCATTATAAACCATTGCCTTTACAGTATTTACAACAGGGGCCTTGAACTCATTTGCCATTCATTCCGTTTCAACACTGCCTAACTGGCATCAGCTGTGATGCATAAAATTGATATGCCAATACATTATTTCAAATGGTACTTAGGTTTTTCTTCCATGTTGCGATGCATGCTTTTCAGTCTTCTGGCTTGGAAGAATCTTCCAAATCCTTACAACTTTAGGTAAATAGTTTGCTCAAAAAAAGTACTCAGCCATTCCTTCCCTGTCCTTCGATATCCATCTGTGGTTTATCCCACTTCTTAGTTTAAACATCTTTAAGCTTTCTTTTTTTCTCCCTATGATCATGCATGCTCTCTAGCAACCATCTAACAAACTTTATTTATAAACAAAACCTTTAATTTCTCTGAGGGATTCATCTTGCTTTCTCTATATTGTATTGTTCAGGATACAAAAATGAAATACCACTTTTCCTTTTGTTTGCAATTTTTTTTACTTTTCAATCAATAATGAAACTAAAGTGTTCTCACAAACTGAGCTTAACTCAAGGGAATTCATAGTTATTTCATAGTTCCAAGTGTACTGCCACAATAAACAAAACAGTGAGTTAAATCCAGAAGACTTTTGCTGTCATATAACAAAGATCAAAATGATTAGCAAAACTCACAGTTATAATATTCAAAGTCACAAACCAGCCAGAATAAAGCACTAACAAAAGAGATTCTTAGAGAATTTATCCACAAATTTGGATAATCAATATTTTCTGGCATTGGCTTAAATATTATTGCACCAATGACGTGGTAAAGTGTGACTTCCTGGGCCACACCTCCTCGTAAAAGGTCATTGCAGAACCACAACAAGACTACAAAATAGAACAGGACAATCCAAAATATAATAATGATTTAAATCAACAAAGACTAAACAATGATGCAAATGGAAAGTCTTTAATATTCTCAATTAAAATAAAACATTAAGAGACTTCAGAGAAAGTAAAAATTAAATTAAAAAAATGACCACTGTCATTCCAGCCAGTTGCTGGTTTTGCTTTCACAATATGCTGACTTAAAATAGGACAGTGAAGTTCAAATGAAAAGAAACAGGAAATAAACTGTAGTCAAGAAACTGAACAGAGATTGTTGCCAAATATCTAACCAATCTGTTGTCAAGTTCAAAAAGTTATTCAAAAAATCAAAGTTCTGAGAATCAAGAAGCAAGTTTGTATACCAGGAAAGATTTGGTCAAAAATAGAATCATACACAAACACTGTTTTTATCCTATTCTCAGATACTTAAGGGAAGCGCATGCTGACTTTTATATAATCAATCCAGTGATATACCAGTGCCTTCTGGGAATGATTGTTATGGAAACATTGTCAATAAGTACAGAACTTTGCCCAAAATAATTCAAAATGATGTCATGACATAATATAAAAAATTATCATTTTTTCCAGAATTCTTAAAAATTTCAAAAATGAACTTTCTTTGTGAAAAAAAAAAATGGATGCATAAATTAAAAAATTAGGTTTAGAATTACCATTAAAAAATGAAAATAAATCCCTGATTATAACATGCACTTTTTCCCCCTTCTGCCCCATGCACATTGTTAGAAGCTGCCCATAAGTTCCAACATTGACTAAACCTGGGCTCTTTTTTGGTGAGAGAGATAAAAGATTAAAAAATGAGCTACAGAAAGCAACAATTTGTTGTACAGTGTGCCCTAACCCTAACCAACTTTTTACAGTTTTGGACCACACCTTAATACACAAAGTACAGTTTTAAATTCACCTGATACAGATGTTTATTCGCAGGTGTTCTGCAGTTACCTGTGCAAATGCAGAACTCTACTCTAACTGTCAACCCCAGCCCCCAAACCCGCTCTTCTGAAAGGGGAGTACCTAGTGTTAGGTATTCTAATGCACACCTGAAAAGACTGAACGATTGTAAGAACGGAATCTCCAAAAGTAGGGAATACTGCTTGGGTGTTCTTTCCAAAGGGATGAAAACCTTAACAACAGAACTTTCACATTAAACTTTCACATCCTACACCCACATAAGGGAGGCATTTTAGATTGACTCCCCAGCCTAAGGAAAAAAAGCCAAATAGGTTTATCCTTACAAGACAGCCTAAGGCTATATGGGCAACAAAGGCATACAAATAGAAACTTAGGAGACCCACTATAGCATCTACCTCCTTGTGGTGTGTGTTGGATATTTGATACCAAGTAATGAAAAGATGCATTTATTAGAAGCAAAAACAAGCCAAACAAACAAAGCCAAGGGAGAAGCCCTTGGAGCTTAGAGCCAAGGAGGCTACTTTCCAGTACTCAACCTTAGTCAAAACCTACAGGGCCTAGGGTAACCTTGTTTGATGAGGGTCAGTGACACTGTGGCCAGGCCCAAACCCCAGTGGCAAGCATGGCTGATGAAGGCCATACAACTCTGTGACCAGGACCAACCCCAATCGGTAGGCCTGGATGACAAGGGCCAGTTACTACATGGTCAGACCCATACCATAACTCAAAGCCTACAAGGCCAAAGGAGAAGCTGGTGAGCCAACAAGACAATAACTCTAAGGACCCTATCCACTATCTGTACCCAGATATGGCTCACATGATAAGGGAACAAGGCCAAGGGACAAGCTCTTGAAGTTTAAAGACAAGGAAGCTACTTCCCAGTCCTTGACCTTACTCAAAGCCTACAGGGCCCTAGAGGAACCTGGAATATGAGGGTCAGTGACTCCATAGCCAGGACCAAACACAATCGGGGAGCCTGGATGACGGGCCAGTGATTGCAGCTCAAAGCACACATGGCCAAAGGGGAGGCTGGAGAAAGACAACAAACAAGCTGACAACTCTAAGGACCCTATCTGCCATCTGTATCCATATACGGCCCATACAACAATAACAAAAACACATACTGGCATAAGTTGTGACGGCTTCATGTTTTGATGGACAGTTCTCTCTCCCTTGCCAGGAAATCTCCACAGTGACTTTGGGAACTGAGTTTTATCTCAGAAAAATATAACTCTCTTTACCTCAAATTTAACACCTGGGACATTGAGGCTGTAGTGCATACCATAGTGCCAGTGTGCTGCCGACTCTGCTTATACAAATAACAAATGATATTTTAAGAAGATGTGTAGATTAGTTGCAGTTGGGACCTCAGACCAGGTTTCCCTTTCAGAATGTTCTCCCATTCAAGTTCTTGTTCTGTCACTTCTGTCACTTGTTTCAAAACAGTCCCCAGACTAATGTTTATTTGATTTTGTTTACCTCTTTTGAAAGGATAAGAGCATCTTCTAAGTTAATAGTTGTAAAAGTAAATAGGAAGCATGCATGAAGGATACAGAACTTAGTTTGACAAATCCTGGAAGAGCTAGCACAACATTTCAAAACTTGGTAATGCTTTCTTACTATCCACGAAAAATATAACCCTACAAACAAAAACACTGGGTGGTACCAGAGAGAAAACTAGATTTGTAATTAATGTGGATATTGATAATACCACACGCTCCTCACCAGAGTACACAGAATGCCTGCAACATCTTTTTTAAAGAACTACTTAAATTGAAAACTGGTTGAACAAGTCATATCCTGCCACTGTGTTGGAATTCAGGTGGTTGATCAACTAAGATCAGCAATGTGTTCTCATAATGGGTATACAACATCAGAAAAGTCTTTTCTGTGTTAAACTGAAATACATCAGTATTAACAGCTATAATTTTTTATATGTATCTCTGTTGAGGAGTGTTCTATTCTTTGGTCTGATCTGATGCATGTTTAAAATAAATTGAAACTGCAGTACATGATTAAGGCAACAAGCACAGTCACTAAGGATGATCAAACTTCTGAAGAACAGCTATATGCAGACCTTGTCCTAACAGGCTTGTTGAAATCCTTAATGATCCTCCTCATCATCTGCACTGTAAATTACATTTTGTCAGTGTTTCACAAAAGAATCCTCCCTTAATCACTCCACTTTTGGGATTCTTTTGTGCTGTACCAGATCATATTCCTCTGAAAAAATAGCAGACTGATTTGGGGATATTTGAAACCTTGGTAGTAAAATACCTAATTTTAAATTACTGGAAGTAAGTTTCATGGGTTCATTGTTATTCATTTCCTTAAGCTCGAGAAAATTAGATTTGCATGTCAGGGTGATACACATTCTGTTCACAATGGCAGGCTTTTTAAATTAGTTTGAGTACCTTTTGACCTTTTTTGATAATTATGACTACTGCACAAATTGCTGTAGATTCATATTTTTATTTCATCCCCAAAGTGTTTTTTTTCTGTTTGTTTACAAACAGATGGTGTGGGAACTGTTAAACGATACATGGCTGTAAATATTGTTAATATATTTATCATTAACAAACATGTCGATACATATCTTCTTTATATTTAAAAAAAGGGATATAGTGAATATTTTGAAACTCAGTACATTAACAGAGAGAATTGTAGACCTTAGTCTATACCATTATTTTGTTTTATATTTGACACTTGAATGATTTATAAATCAGCAGAAGACACTCACACACTGATTGAATAGCACATTCATATATAATGAAGGTCACACTTCACTGACCGCATAACTGTCGATATAATTAGATGAAAGTGTTCTACTAGTTTGTTCTGTTGAGAAACACTTTAACACTCATTGATGTGGGACCATCTAATCAGTTTGTGCTGTCTGTCTAGTCAATGGGAATGCCTAATGAGTGGATTTCATGATTTCAGTTGGAAGAACACTTGGTCACTACACTGGTTTAACAAGATTTTCTGCAGTTAAACCAAATAACCAAATGGACATTACAATTTTTTAAACCAAATTACCCTATATATACATATATACAGTAGGAAAAAAATCATGCTGGATATCAATACTGATATGGACTGGTTAATGTGTTACGAACGAAAGGATGCCAGATTGTTTGATGGAAACTAAAATTATCAACCTACAGAGGGCTGAATTCAAAAACACACAGAAAATGAAATTGAAAAAATGATGCAGCAGACTAGTTTATTTTGCCGAATTTTCATTGCAGCAGTTTAAAATCATACTCAGTAGTTTGTACGGCCCCCACGACGGATGGTGTCCTGGGGGATCTCCTCCCAGATCTGGACCAAGGCATCACTGAGCTCCTGGACAATCTGAGGTGCAACCTGGTGGGTCGGATGGACCAAAACATAATGTCGCATGGATTTAATTTTCTATTGGATTTAGGTCAGGCAAGTGTGGGGGCCAGTCAATGGTATCAGTTAGTTAATACTCAAGGAACTGCCTGCATACTCTCGCAAACATGAGGCTGGGCATTGTTGTGCACCAGGAGGAACCCAGGAACCACTGCACCAGCATAGGGTCTCACAATGGGTCCAAGGATTTCATTCTGATACCTAATGGCAGTCAAGGTACCGTTGTCTAGCCTGTAGTGGTCTGTGCATCTTTCCATGGACATGCCTCCCCAGACCATCAGTGACCCACCACCAAACTGATCATGCTGAATGATGTTACAGGCAGCATAACGTTCTGCATGGCTTCTCCAGACCCTTTCACGTCTGTCACATGTGCTCAGGGTGAACCTGCTCTCATCTGTAAAAAGCACCGGGTGCCAGTGATGAGCCTACCAATTCTGGTATTCTATGGCAAATGTCAATCGAGCTCCAAGGTGTCGGGCAGTGAACACAGGCCCCACTAGAGGACATTGGGCCTTCAGGCCACACTCATGAAGTCTGTTCCTGATTGTTTGGTCAGAGACATTCACACCAGTGGCCTGGTGGAGCTCATTTTGTAGGGCTTTGGCAGTGGTCATCCTGTTCCTCCTTGCCCAAAGGAGCAGATACCGGTCCTGCTGATGGGTTAAGGACCTTCTACGGCCCTGTCCAGCTCTCCTGGAGTAACTGTCTGACTCTCCTCCATGCCCTTGAGACTGTGCTGGGAGACACAGCAAACCTTCTGGCAATGGCACGTATTGATGTGCCATCCTGGAGAAGTTGGACAACCTGTGCAACTTCTGTAGTGTCCAGGTATCACCTCATGCTACCAGCAGTGACACTGACCAAAGCCAAATGCAAAACTAGTGAAAAAAACAGTCAGAAAAGATGAGGAGGGAAAAATGTTATTGGCCTCCATCTTAACTACAAAGAGGACTATTTCATTTATGTTAGGTAGAATGCCCAGAGGGGACTGGGCGGTCCTGTGGCCTGGAACCCCTGCAGAATTTTTTTTTTTCTCCAGACGTCTGGAGTTTTTTGTTTTTTCTGTCCACCCTTGCCATCTGACCTTACTCCTTTTCTATGTCAACTAATGTTGTCTTATTTTAATTTCTTATTTTGTCTTTTATTTTTATTTTTCTTCATTATGTAAAGCACTTTGAGCTACTTTTTGTATGAAAATGTGCTATATATATAAATGTTGTTGTTGTTGTTAAACCATTTCTGTTTTGGGGGTGGTCTCATTGTTGCCCCTCTAGTGCACCTGTTGTTAATTTTATTTAAATATATATTGTGACGGGTGGTCTCGGCCATTACCCGGCCGGGACGTCACCTTGATGAAAGGACCAGGAGAGAAAGCATCTGTGAGGCACTACCTCCCCTGGGATGCTAGAGGGAATCCCTATTGAGCGACTGTGGCACCACGGATTCCTGCTGGTCACGCCGGGACTTGGAATATGGTCTACCCTGCTGGGTTCCGTGGGGGCCGCCAGAGGAAGCTGCAGAGCCATATGATGGATTTCCACCACACCTGGGGCTAATTCCAGGCAATCCTGATGTGCCACCTGGAGTACTCCCAGGCACTGAATAAAAGGAACGGCCTCACTCCAGTCTGGGAGCCAGAGTCAGGAGAAGGTGGATGAAGTTTGATGGGAGAGGAATGGAGGTGGCAGAGAAGTAGAGAAAGAAGAAGATCAATAACAAAGAAGGGACTGAGCATTGTGTACTTCTCTGTGAAGAGGTGGAGAACGAAGGAAAATCGCTGCCCCTTAAGAAATAAATGTGTGTTGCCTTGGACTTGTATCTCTGTGCCTGTCTGTGTCCAGGTTTAGGGTGGCTGCATGCCCCGGTATTCCACAAAATATATATATATCCATATGTCTGATTATCACAGTCTGATTATTTGGGTGGTCACCTTCCAGGTAATGCTTGTGGTTAGTCGGCCAGTCAGCATTTCCCATGCCCTCTCAGTTCAGAGAAGCAGATCAGATAGATAGATAGATAGATAGATAGATAGATAGATAGATAGATAGATAGATAGATAGATAGATAGATAGATAGATAGATAGATAGATAGGTACTTTACTAATCCCATAGAACATAGCTATGCTACAGAGTACTAGTCAAATAATACACAGAGTACATGACACCTGTTTCGCCCTAATTGGGGCTCATCTGGTGTATGTACATTTGTTTCCTGGAAAATGGCTCTGATAATCTGAACATATATAGATATACATATATAGATATATATTGTATCTAGTTCAAATCAGTAGAGGCATTTTCCAGTTGTAGAAACACATGAAAGCATATCAAAAAGGAAACATTAACCTTTTAACTCTTTTACAGTACTGAACTATCCTGGATGCTGGTTATAGATTACTTACCATTCTTGACTCATTAATATTCACACATTTATGTATTAAATGATATATTTATCATGACAAGGATTAAATTATTCATATAAACCACAATCTAAGTACATTTTAGACATTTAAACAGAGATCATGACTACATTTCAAATGGGATGCCAGTCTTTCACACTATCCAATGACACTGGCTATTTTCGGAGATTCCAGATCACCTAATTAGCTCGTCTTTAGACTGAATCAGGACCCAGAAGGCCCTGGGAAGAAAAGCCCATATGTACACAGGGAGAATCAATTCACAGTTACTGAGCCCAGAATTGAAATCAATGTGCAGGAAATGTGAGACAGGAATACCTATCATTATACCCTCATTTTAAATATATTTATTTATAAATGTACCAAAACATACAAATCTTAACAATGCTTTCATACAGTGTGTCTTTAGAAAGCATACCAATTACTTGTAAAGTATAAAAATGTTTTGAAAGCTCAATGTGTTTATCATTATAAAAATACCCACATGCACTGAAAAACAAGTATTCCTCTTAAAAATAAAAAACATATTTTGCTAATGCACAACATTTGCTTAAACATAAAAAGCATGTGAAAGAGTCTTGAAGCTCTGTATCAGCAGTATACAGAACTGAAACATTTTACAGATTCCTTTTCATGTAGTGATTGAATATGTTTAAGATGGTGTTTTCAGCATTCATTTCTCATGAGAATTCAAATCATCAAGGGATTTTATTTTGTTATTTTGCTCTTGCTGTTTAAATATTGAATTTTTGTATATACAATATCCTGCCAAGTTCATGGTTGTTCTTATATAATTAGCCTTCAGGATTAAATAACAAACCATTTGTATTTGAACAAAATCCTTACAATCAAATTGTGAAATAATCGCATAAACATCAATCTGGGGGACTGTTTGGGAACAACTGTTACAGGACTTCTTCTTTTTCCTTTTTATCTTTTCCCTCTTCTATGTGCTTGATCAACCTTCACCAAACAACTCGGGCCTGCACCTCCTCATCGGTCAATTCTTTTTTCTTCAGAAATTCATCTACTGTATCCATTCACCTCCACTTTGGCCTCCCTCGCTTTCTCTTCCCTTTTATTTCCATTCCAATCACTCTTTTGCCCACATATTCATTGCCTTTCCTCATCAAATGTCCGTACAACTTCAACCTACTCTCCTGTGCTTTCTTAGATATCGCTCTCACTTTTGTTGCACCTCTGATTTTCTCATTTCTTAGTCTGCCCATTTTTGTTACTCTACACATCCATCTCAACATTCTTATTTCTGCCACATCTAACTTCTTCGCCTGCATTCAGTTTACTGGTCATGTCTCTGCTCCATACATTATTGCTAGTCTTACCACCTAAAAATCTTAACTTTAACCTTCGCCTTAATTCTCCAAACAAAACAACACACGACTAGTTATTCTTACCTCAGATAGTAAGGACTTAGCATCCTAAGGTTGTATGGTTGCCAATATTCAGATGTACTCTGCATGTTGTTATTATTTATGAATATTATCAATAATACATTATTTAAAGTGTAACTTAATTCCTGCTTGTCTCTTACTACACCTAATTGCCTGAGGTTATACATGTAGAAGGGAAGGTAGGGAGAAGTTATATGGTACAATACATTATAAACAGTGGTAAGTGTGAGATTTGAGGAATTCTGACAAAGGCTACATATTAATAATTCAAAAGGGGAAAGTGGAGTAAAATATTGCTCTACCAAGACAAAACAATGGGATTTATTGCACCAGATTTGTTTAAAAAAAATTTGACCAAATTTTGGTAATACCAATTGAATTAAGAGTTTAAATGAGCTAGGAGATTTTTCTTTCCAGTTGTTGTATGGTTTCACCAATCATCTCGGCTACAGCTGTCATGTCCACATATTAGTGGGATAGAATATTACAAAACTTTTGCCAAGAACAGGCCATTCAGCGCAAAGAAAGTTGACAATCTTATCCATTTAATTCCTCCAAAATAACATCAAGTGAAGATCTGAAGGTCCCTAAAGTCTTACACTCTACCATGTTCTTGTTGAACTAATTTTAAAGTAACCAGCTCGATCCACTGTGCTAATTCCTTTCATAACTTTAAAAACTTTAATAATGTCACCTGTACCCAGTGTTTGCTTAATTTCATAACTCTCACTGTGCAGTCCTGAAATCAGCCTAGTAGATCTTTTTTGGACTTTGTATACTGCTGCGGTATTTTTTTTTTTTTGTATCCTTGAGACCAACACTTCAAGTAGCACTCCAGGTGAGGCCTCACCAGTGCATTATAAACCTTAAGCCTAACTTTCTTTAACTTGTACTCCACACATCGTACTACATAACCTAACATGTTGCTAGCCTTCTTAATGGCTTCTGTACACTGTGGATATTGATAGTGACAAATCGACTGTGACTCCTAGACCCTTCTCATTACTTTTAACATCACCTAATTCTGATAAAGACCCTTCACCATTACTTTTTGCTTCTTGTGTTTGAGCCAGTCTTTTACCCAGTGCAAACTGTGCCTTTCATGGGGTACCTTATGCAATGCTTACTGAAAGTCAAGATAAATAATATCATATTCACCTCTCTAATTCTGTTGCTTCAACAAAGAATTCCAGCAAGTTAGCAAAACACGACCTTTTGTATTAATGGTGCCCTCACAGATGTGCATTTTATCCATTACATGGGCACTGATACATTCAAATAACATCATAGACATTGGATTTTTGGACCTGACACTGACAAACAGCTTGGATGGTCCTTTTCCTCTTTGGCTTGCAGAACACAATTGCTGTTTTTTTTTCAATTTATTTGAAATGTTAATTTGTTGGACCACTAAATATTATTCCACTGTGTTACTTTCTATCCCAGCTGAAACTTCTAAACAGGGTTGATGTATGGGTTCAGCATTGCATAGTAAACTTTAACTTGCATCTGTGGATGCAGTGGTGAATGGTGTTGAATAACAAAGGTCTCCCAATGTATTCCTGAGCCCATGTCATGATTTCCATTTCAGAAGCATGATGATTTTTAAGACACCAGTGACGTGCAATGAGGTTCATGGCTGGTGAGGCACTGACTCTGAAATATATTAACCCAAAAGAGTAGCTTATTCACTGTTCAATTGGCAGCATGCACATTGACTACTGGCTATGTTTCATATCTCATTAGCATACTTTACACACACATAGGTAAGGTACATATATGGATAAGAAAGAACTTTACATTTATATCGGCGAGAAAGAGTGGAGAGAGCATTTCCTCTGCACCCTCCATGTGTTCTAAATCTGGTGCTGCAATTACACAATTCATACTCATTCAATACAAATGAAAGTATAGAGTGGTGTACAAAAAAAAAATGGATTTCAGTTTTGACCTTAATTGAAATATTTAGTTGTTTTTAAAAGCTTTTAATTCTAATGCTTTAATCAATTTTAATACAACAAAAGCATAACAACAAAAACAAAATAATATTTTATTTAAGGTCAAAATTAAGTTTTAAAATATTGGATTTTATTTTCTTAGTCTGATCCCATTTTTTATTAAATCAAAAAATGTTAACAGTCTTATCTTTATTTGTAAATGAAGTAAATGTGGCTATCCTTCTCCACAAAAATCTCTGTCACTTTCTTGTAAAATTCCCCCTTATTTTCCTTAAGTTTTAAAAGTCTCTCCGCCTCAATGAAGATTATTGCCAAGAAGAACAGCAGCAATAGGCACCTGTTGGGCTCACATGTGCGACGTTCAGTGCGGCACGATACTGTCTGCCTCACCTTGTGTCTTTTCACAGTGGTTTTATGCCCGATCAGCAAGACTAAATATATTAAAGATACTAGCCAGACTGTGGAAAGTCAGGGTGTATAATAAACGTGTCTGGAAACCTTATATTGGCCGCATACAGAGAGACAGCAACAGGCACGCGCCAATTGCAACTCAGTGTGTGTGAGATAGCGCAGTCCAAGGTGAGGCTCAACTTGTTGCTACCGCACCTCCCGTTTCTCCTCTGTATTTGAACAAGAAATGTGAAAATTCAGTGATTTTGACTATAAAAATGATCAAAATTATTGGAACCATACAGAAAACAAATTTATAGCAAAGACCAGTGGACAAATTTATTTTATGTTATCATTATTAGTTTTTTTACTTTTCATGCTCACCTGCTCCCCTGACCGCACAATGATAATGCACTTTTAGCATTGGTTTTTGGCCTTTCCCTTTACGCGTTGAGATTTGACCAGATTCATTAAAACGTTACATTTTATTGTGCACTGTAGAAGGTGAAATAACCCAGCCACAGGGGATGCACAAACCAGTCTGTTTCTTCATGCTGGTCTCAAGCCCGGATAAATGGGGAGGGTTACGTCAGGAAAGGCATCTGCTGTAAAATTTTGCCAAAACGATATGTGGACAATACAAATTTCCATACCGGATCGGTCGAGCCCTGGGTTAACAACGACCGCTATCAGTACTGTTAGTCAACAGGGTGCTGGCGAAAATTGGGCTACTGTTGGCCAAAGAAGAAGAGGAGGGAGACGTGTCCGGAGGCAGGAGGAGAGGAGGAAAGTAAAGAGAGTGGAACTGAGGGTAGGAACTTTGAATGTTGGCAGTATGACTGGTAAGGGGAGAGAGTTAGCCGATATGATGGAAAGAAGGAAGGTTGATTTCAAATTGTTCTATCATGGTGTAGATGGGAGGAGAAATAGTGTAGGAGTTAATCTGAAGGAACAGTATGTCAAGAGTGTTTTGGAGGTGAAAAGAGTGTCAGACCGAGTAATGATTATGAAGCTGGAAATTGGAGGTGTGATGATGAGGAGAAAGAAGATTTTTGGATTGAGTTGGATGAGGTGATGAACAATGTATCCAAGGGACAGAAAGTGGTGATTGGAGTGGATTTCAATGGACATTATGGTGAAGGGAACAGAGGAGACGAGGAGGTGATGGGTAGGTATGGTGTCAAGGAGAGGAATGAAGAAGGTTAGATGATAGTGTATTTGGTTGGGAGACAAATTCAGAGAAGCGAGATTATGTTGGGTTGGACATGTGCAGAAGAGAGATGTTGAGTATATTGGGAGAAGGATGTTAAGTATAGAGCTGCCAGGGAAGAGAAAAAGAGGAAGGCCTAAGTGAAGGTTTATGGACGTGGTGAGAGAGAACATGCAGGTGATAGATGCAAAAGAACAAAATGCAGAGGAAAGAAAGATATGGAAGAATATGATTCTCCCTAAAGGGAGCAGCCGAAAGAAGAAGAAGAAAACTGTATAAGGTGAAATGCCCAAAATCTTGATTTGTCTTTGGGAAACATTCTTCTTAAAGTGCTAGATTATTCGCTGATTGCCACTGCTGGAAAACTGGCAACTCAAAACCCAATTTTGCTCTTAAATTACTAGATTTATTTTAGAAAATCCTTATATACTGTAACAACAGCAACAACAACAATGTATTACTTGTGTAGCCCAAAATCAGACAAGAAATGACTCAATGGGCTTTAACAGGCCCTGTTTTTTGACAGCCCCACTAGCCGTGACTCCCTATGAGGACAAGAAAAAGCACCCAATATAAACATTTTCGGGAAAAGAATGGAAGAAATCTTGGGAAAGGCAATTCAGAAAGAGACCCCCCTCCAGGCAGGCTGGGTGTGTAATGAGTGTCAAAAAATGGGATAAATGTAATACACAAAACATAATACTGTACATGTAATCCTTTTCACAGAGCTAGATGGCCAATCTGTGTTTACCACCTCAGAAATACAATACAGTAGTACAAACTACTTCATTATTGCACAGCACTCTTCATCAAGTGCAGGAGAAGACTAGATTATACCAGTCACTAAATGCAGAACATGCACATATAAAGATTTGTTCAAATACATCAAAAACAAATTAGAAACTAACTAACATAAATGCCTCACTAACACAATTGCCTCGCTTCACATCATCTTGGTATTTCAACTTGTCACATGGTCAGTGCTACTGCTAGGTTATTTTGTGCCCTAGGCCAACCTTATTAGCATCCAGGTAACCCTTTATGATCTTTGCCCTAGGTGAATGCCTAATTTGCCTTAATGGTGGCGCTGGCCCTGAACGTGACGTGATTATTAGTCTTAAACTATCACGTTCCAAATTGTTTGCAACATGTTGCAGGTATGAAATTCAGAATAAACTATCTTCAAAAAGCAATGCAGCTAATTAGATAAAACATGTAATATTGGGGATGTAAACATCTTAAACTGAGTTTTAGTAATGCACATTAAACTGCTTTCCAGGTACTTGTAGAGTATTATTTAGTTGCTATTAACTTGTCCTATTTATTCCAGGATGATTATGTGTTGACTGTATTGTATTGATAATTGTCCAAATCCAGTCTTCAATTGTTGCCCTCGCAAACTTGACTTACTGTGTTTGTGTGGATTTTCTTCAGTTGCTCAATTTTTTCCTCTCACATCCCCAAAGGCAGAAAGGTTATGCTAATTGGCTACTCAAAGCTGTTCCAGTGTGATTTCGACTATGGGTTTATGTATGAGTGAATTGTGTGATGAACCAAGGTCCTGTCCAGAGCAGATTGCATCCTGTCTTGTGTCTGATGCTGTTGAGACAGGATCTGGCCATCACAACACTGAACTGAATTAATTATATTTTAGAACTATGTTATTAAAAGGTTATTAGAGAATGAAACAGAGTAGTCCTAGAGTGGTTAAGTTGGATACAATAAGCATGATAAATACTTCATTTGATAAAAAGTGAAGTAGTAATGAACACAAAACTTCTAAGGAAGTAAATGGAGTGCCAGCACATGGAGTAAAAAATGCAACAAAGAATTACTTGGGAGCTCCAGAACCGCACTTTATATCTGAAACTGCTCCCAGTCATATATATTAATTGAAACTATCTTTCTTGGGCAATTGGCTAAAAACTGCTTCTGTTCCTCAGGCATAGCTTCATGAATATGGATGGGCTGTTAGGCAGAACACCTGAGAAATGTAGGGAAAGTAGGACATTGTAATATTTCTTTATAAGCAGCCTGATAAGTTTAGACAACACAGAAAATGTCTTTTTTTATACAAAAAAAGACTTGCAAAGTTTGGTCATGCTAGACAGAATTATCTTGCTCCATTAGATTTCCAGCATTGCATATAAACATTTAAGTATTTTGTAGCAGTTTTGAAGTTAATGAAGTAACCTGAATTAGTAATTGTTAAGGGAAGTATCAAAGTACCAAGAAAGTGGTAAATAAAATAAATGATAAGACAGACAGCCTTCTGTGTGCCTTCTGCTACTGATTGATGTTAGAATGTCATCCAATCAACTATTTTCTAGTTTTTTTCCACAAATGAAATTCATTAGGATTCAGATCCTTTCCCAGCTTTAGTTTATACAAATGTTGGAATGAAATTTGCAAACATACAGCAGTTTATGTCAGGTAAGGTAAAATGTAAATTTTATTATTATTACCTATTATTATTAGCTGACATTCAGCTTTCTAGCATTTTCTATGCTGAGTTATCTGCTCTTAAGAGTATTTTATCTTGTTAACTTTCAAATGCAGACTAAAGAGGAAGCTCTTATCTACTCCTTGATAAAATTGTATGTATTCTATACCCAATGCATGCCTGCATTAAGAAGGGCGCAAAGCAGGAAGCAACTCTGGAAGCGATGCTAGTCCACTAGAAAGCATTCAAAACTCATACACATATCCTGGACAATCCTGATATACTTCTATGGTACTCCTTTCTCTGTCATTCTCCTCCAGACCTCTTGATGTGACACTCTATCATAAGCCTTCTCCAAATCAATAAACATCATATGCAAATCCTTCTGTTTTTCTCAATGCTTCTCCATGAGCTGTCTCAATGCAAGAATGCATCAGTTTTCTCTCTTCTTGTCATAAAACTAACCTGCTCCTCATCTGTGGTGGTCTCTTCCCTAAGCCTTTTCTCTATATTCTTTTCCCACATTTTCATTGTGTAGGACATCAGTTTAACTCTGCTAAAATTTCGATGATCCGGAATATCTCTCTTTTCCTTATAAATAGGTACAATCACTCTATTCCTCCACTTCTCTGGTATACTCTCCTGTTCATATATTTTTGCATTAAATCCCACAACACATCTACTCCCACTTCAATACTTTCACTTGTATTTCTTCCAGTTCTGTTATCTTTTCATTCTTCATTGTTTTCAGTGCCTTTTTTACTTCCTCCCTCCTTACCCTTAATAATAATGGTCTATGCTGTTCTAAAAATCTTCCAGTTTTTCATACAACTACTCCAAAGTCTATGCATTAGCTCTTGCCACTGCCCTCTTTGCCTCCTTGTTTGTTTGCTTATACATTTCTCTTTATTAGTACAATGACTTCTCTGCCTTCTTCTTGGCCATTCATCCTGCAACTCTCTGGTCCACCACCACATCTCTTTGTTCCCAGTTTGGCTTCTTCCTGTCTTCCTTCCTAACACCTCTTCACTTACTATCATTACAACTTTGATATTCTTCTTCCACCATTCCCTCACACTCTCAAATGACTGCACTTCATTTAAAACTTTCTCACTAAACCTGTTCCTAAGCCCTTCCTCTCTTAATTTATTCATGAGACACTGTGAAATGTTTTAATAAACTGATTTAACAGACACACAAATTACCAGCGGATATAGGCTTTTACATATAATATGGTGTTAAACATCAGAAGAATGAGCAAAGAAAATGATTTGTGATTGCATGTTAGTAAAAAAATCACAGTCTAGTGTCATTGCCGGCACTCAATAATCACTCAGTTCAAGTGTAATAATTCTTCAAAGAAAAAAAAATCACACAATAAAAAAAGAAGGAACAGAAAAAAGGATTCAAACATTCCAGATTATTTTCTCCCCTTTCTTCCTATAGGGTTTTTTTTAAATAAAACATAAGAAACTTAAAGCCTCCAATCCCTTTTCTGATCTTTCTTTTTAAGGGTATCTCTAGGAAAAGACATCTGCTAGACATAAAGTTTACACTTAAAGAAAATCTACTGGGTTGAAGCTCACCACACTTGTTCTAAAATGCTCTACCTCCACTTTTGGTTTATTTTGGAGGTCTCCTCTCTCTCTAAACAGCACTACCCTTTCTCACTAATGAGTTAATCAGAAGGCTCTCTAGCTGAATTCGTCTGTTCCACCTCACACCTCCCTTTCTCCAATAAATCAAAGGTCTCCTCAGCTCCCAACACTGAACAACCTTCTCAGTTTAGGGTAACTCAGAAGGCTACCACATTAAGTCTGATGAACCCCCACAGCAATTCCACAACAACACTCTCGCATATGGCAAAGCATCTACAGAGCAAGATGCCATGTCACCAATCTCAGCAGACTTCCCATTAATCCACGCCTATGGGATTGCACAAAGAATATACCTCAGGTCGGTGCACATGCGCATATATTAGGATGTTCAGTTATGCACACATGCTATATGCCTTGCTCACTCACACAGTCCTCCCTTCTAGGCACCTTACCGACCCTTGGATAGGTATCCTCATCATTCTCAGTCTCTGACCTCACTCAGATCTTCACTCTCTGCTGGCAACTCTCTACCGGTAACTCACTTTCTCTTTCTCATTTCAACTATGTGGCTACTCTGCAGTGATGACCTCCATGATCCTTGTAAAAGTTCAAAGCTCGAAGTCACAAAAAATCAAGCACAACTGCACCTGCACAATGCTTCTCAGAGCTCACTGAGCACACAACCTGCCATCTCATCTCCTACAGACCTGTTACCTGGCACTGCTTTAAGTTGGTAAGTTAAAAGAAACTGTTTAAACCAGAATTGTACATCTATAAACACCTTCCCAATTGCTTAAAACAAAAAGCTTGTGACATGGTCTTGTCACACAGAAACACGATTTACCAGAGAATTATGAGCTTTTGCATACTGTATAATATGGTGTTAAACATCGGAAGACTGACCTATAAAAATGATTGCCATTGCATGTTACTAACTGTAAGGTGAGCCACAAGTTGAGAAGTCGTAGCCCATTGCCACTCTAAAGCACTGCACCACATGTAATTAAAATTACAATCTATAGGAAATCCCAGTATTCCTGACATCTACATCTATACGGAACTGTCTTGTCCGTTACCTAAGGTAAGATGGCTAATAGTGATATCACAAGACTTGAATTTGCAGTGTTTTGGCATTCATCTTGAGTTGTTTTTTAAACAGTAAATATACACTATACATCAAAAATATTAAGAAACTTCTAATTCACAAATTTTAGCACATAGGTGCTAATCTTTGGTCATTTAAAAAATCAGCACCATTGAACGCCCACTTTGGTCCAGGCTTCTACCTTTTCTATAACCCTGCAGAAAACAATTTGGTCTCTACAAATCCTATATACGAACAGCTTTTGTGTATATTAAAAGGCTTCAAAGTAGGTTAGCAAAGTTTCACCAGTGCCAAGTAATCACATCTGTAGTTATGCTGCTGTGATTTCCACTTAAATAGCAATTTATTAGTCATCTGTGACTCCTGACAACCTGCATAAAAACATTCAACATTTAGTATGAGAATAGAGTACCTTCTCAGAATTTGACCTACCCATCCTATCTACCTCTATTTCTTTGCAGATCCCTTTAGTTCTTTTTATGTTCAGTCCAAGACTGTCAAATGACATAATACCCAGGCTAAAACACAGAAAAGATGTGTGCTTATTCAACTCAAAACAAATACAAAGAAGCTTAAGGTCTAAATCAAACTCAAAATTAACAATGGAAAAACAAAGTCCTAACTGTCTAACTATGGCAGGAATCTACTTGTCCATCTTAAAGTACCACAGTAAATCACTCACGCCTTTCCTCACTTCATATTTTTCTTTAGCACTGGCCTCTCTTTCTCATACTAAGAAAGCTCATATTTTCTCCAAACTTGCTGCTCCAGCAAGGTGTCAGTCTAAAAGCTTAAAGGGCAAACAGGCCACAGTGCTCTCCAGTGACCCCCAGGCAAACCACTCACTGGCTATAGTCTTGCTGTCCTGTCGACAGTGCTAGTGTATGAGGTTCTCTATGTCTCTCTTTTTGTGTGTTGAGCCCCTTCCATATCCTAAGGTCTTTCTTGCATGTATGTCATTTGCTTCCAAGGCTATTCATCAAACACTTCTGTTTGCACAGTCAGTTCTCACTGTCCTCTATTTCACACTTAAACCCTTGCTTGATATCAAACTGTGGTATATTTTGCTTATGACTCCTGTATGTTTCCCTCATTGATCCAAAAAGATTCTCTTAACTTAAGAAGTAATTCTAAACTGGCTCCATTCAAGTCACAGCAGTGAAGTAGCCCCCCATCATTAGTTGGTTCTTGTCTTATGCATATTGCTCCTGGGATAGGCTTTGTCTTTCCATGACCCTGAAAAAAATGCATGAATGAATATATTTCCTCTTTTGTTATCTGTCCAAAAGGAATTTTTAAGATTCCTTGTTCATTTTTCTTTGTCAGCCTACCGTGCTGTTCACAGAGGAAGTGATTTTAGGTATGACAGATTATATATGTTCATCTGAGTTCAGTTTGGTACAAGGCACACAGTGGATTTTTGCGATCTATTCTTGCCATGTGACAAACTTCCAACTATACTATGGATCTTTTCTTCTAAATCACCAAAACACAGTTCCTTGAAAAGCAAGTACCACAAAAAAAAAAAAAAATTATTTCACTACCTCAACCTTTATATACAAATTTAGGGATTGCATCATAGGTGCAAGGCAGAAAAGAAGTCTTGAAGGGGAACCAGTTCATTGGAAGATATTCCCTCAAATAGTTATACTCTTAATTTATAGATACCATTATGATTGTTATCTGACAATAAACTTACCACCTCAGCAATGTTGGAGATATTTTACATTTACAATAGAACACCAATTTAATGTTCCCATATTTGGTATTTGTCTGCGCGGGTTTCCTCCGGGTGCTCCGGTTTCCTCCCACAGTCAAAAGACATGCAGGTTAGGTGCATTGGCGATCTGAAATTGTCCCTAGTGTGTGCTTGGTGTGTGTGTGTGTGTGTGTGCCCTGCGGTGGGCTGTTTGTTTGTTTCCTGCCTTGCGCCCAGTGTTGGCTGGGATTTGCTTCAGCAGACCCCGTGACCCTGTAGTTAGGATATAGCGGGTTGGATAAAGGATGGATGGATATTTGGCATTTTCACACATTTAACATTTTTTGAGGTTTCTTGTAGGAGCTGCAATTACCCCAAAATTAGACACTTACCATAGCCTCTCAAACTGAGGACATTTTTTAAAAGCTGCTGTAGAGCAAATGGTTTCTGGCTCTAAGCTGCTCTCTAACCACTCTGTAGGCACAAAAATTGACACAGACTTTGAACTGCAGATTCAGAATAGTACTGTATATGTCATGCTCTCCCAAAACTGCATAAGTGGTCCATGACACCACAACAAAGTCTTTAGTGTTGCAATTGACATCACCAACTGCAGTTCTGAAAGAAGCATAAAAGCAAAAAGTCCTTTTCTATTCTAGTCACTCACTTGGAAACAAAGCAAGCATTATTAGTATGGTAAAATTGGACAACCTAAAGAAAAATGTAATAATAAATTGGATAGAAACAATATCTATTATGACCCTGTCAAATCTTAAATATTCAAGCAACAATTTTGTTTTTATTAAATTCTCACTGAGCATATACAGTGGTGTGAAAAACTATTTGCCCCCTTCCTGATTTCTTATTCTTTTGCATGTTTGTCACACAAAATGTTTCTGATCATCAAACACATTTAACCATTAGTCAAATATAACACAAGTAAACACAAAATGCAGTTTTAAATGATGGTTTTATTATTTAGGGAGAAAAAAATCCAAACCTACATGGCCCTGTGTGAAAAAGTAATTACCCCCTGAACCTAATAACTGGTTGGGCCACCCTTAAGCAGCAATAACTGCAATCTAGCGTCTGCGATAACTTGCAATGAGTCTTTTACAGCGCTCTGGAGGAATTTTGGCCCACTCATCTTTGCAGAATTGTTGTAATTCAGCTTTATTTGAGGGTTTTCTAGCATGAACTGCCTTTTTAAGGTCATGCCATAGCATCTCAATTGGATTCAGGTCAGGACTTTGACTAGGCCACTCCAAAGTCTTCATTTTGTTTTTCTTCAGCCATTCAGAGGTGGATTTGCTGGTGTGTTTTGGGTCATTGTCCTGTTGCAGCACCCAAGATCGCTTCAGCTTGAGTTGACGAACAGATGGCCGGACATTCTCCTTCAGGATTTTTTGGTAGACAGTAGAATTCATGGTTCCATCTATCACAGCAAGCCTTCCAGGTCCTGAAGCTTTAAAACAACCCCAGACCATCACACTACCACCACCATATTTTACTGTTGGTATGATGTTCTTTTTCTGAAATGCTGTGTTCCTTTTACGCCAGATGTAACGGGATATTTGCCTTCCAAAAAGTTCAACTTTTGTCTCATCAGTCCACAAGGTATTTTACCAAAAGTCTTGGCAATCATTGAGATGTTTCTTAGCAAAATTGAGACGAGCCCTAATGTTCTTTTGCTTAACAGTGGTTTGTGTCTTGGAAATCTGCCATGCAGGCCGTTTTTGCCCAGTCTCTTTCTTATGGTGGAGTCGTGAACACTGACCTTAATTGAGGCAAGTGAGGCCTGCAGTTCTTTAGACGTTGTCCTGGGGTCTTTTGTGACCTCTAGGATGAGTCGGCTCTGCGCTCTTGGGGTAATTTTGATCGGCCGGCCACTCCTGGGAAGGTTCACCACTGTTCCATGTTTTTGCCATTTGTGGATAATGGCTCTCACTGTGGTTCGCTGGATTCCCAAGGCTTTAGAAATGGCTTTATAACCTTTACCAGACTGATAGATCTCAATTACTTCTGTTCTCATTTGTTCCTGAATTTCTTTGGATCTTGGCATGATGTCTAGCTTTTGAGGTGCTTTTGGTCTACTTCTCTGTGTCAGGCAGCTCCTATTTAAGTGATTTCTTGATTGAAACAGGTGTGGCAGTAATCAGGCCTGGGGGTGACTACGGAAATTGAACTCAGGTGTGATACACCACAGTTAGGTTATTTTTTAACAAGGGGCAATTACTTTTTCACACAGGGCCATGTAGGTTTGGATTTTTTTTCTCCCTAAATAATAAAAACCATCATTTAAAAACTGCATTTTGTGTTTACTTGTGTTGTATTTGACTAATGGTTAAATGTGTTTGATGATCAGAAACATTTTGTGTGACAAACATGCAAAAGAATAAGAAATCAGGAAGGGGGCAAATAGTTTTTCACACCACTGTATTTAATACCTAGCTAGTGTTGAACAATGAGGCAAACAATTTTCTTCTCTTGAAGCCAGAAATATGCATACTCATTATTTTGCAAATTGCAGTTAGAATAAATCCTTGACTCGTTTGGTGGCTTTTTTTTAACATATTATTTGTAGTCACAACAAATTATCATTAAATTACAAGGTTGGTTCCTGCTTTGTAGCAGATACTGCTGGATAAACTCTTTCCCCTTGCAACCCTATATTGAGATAAGTGGGTTCAGAAAATAAATACTGCAATAAACATATAAATAATTGTAAAAGGGAAAATACCAGAAATAAAATAATGATCACAGAACATGACAGTATGGAAATGAATGACAAGCAATGGCAATTTCCAGGTATGCCAGATATGATATGATATACCATTTCATAAACATATTTAGACAGTGTACAATAAATGTATTACCAATATGGTTTAACATATATGGACAATACAGGCTTAACAGTACTCTGATACTGGTCTACAGGTGTCATCTCACCCTACTCTCTCCTGTATCAACTATATAGCATGTCAGTCACCAGAAAAAACACTTATAAATATCACTTCCGGACACAGAAGATGAAGAGACTAACTAGTTTTATGTTGATCAACGCTGTATCACTCCCTATCAGCAAGAGTTGTTTAGTTAACGTTCCCTGCTTTACAATTCATATCGCTTTATCTTATAATTAGCCCTAATATAGCTTTATCTATAAAAACGCTGAGAAAATGTATTCAATCATTATCCAGATAATATTAAACTTATATGTTCTTTTACAGCACTTTGGTTCAACTTCTGTTGTTTTTAAATGTGCTTTTATAAATTAATTTGACTTTGACTTATTTAGGCCTAGATGCAGCTATTGGAACCGTTTTTTTTTATATTTAGTTAAGCTTAAAGTTTAAGTATGTGTCTTCTTCAACTGGTGTCAACAAGAAGTCTTAAAGGTCTTTCTTGGCTTACTTATTGGTCTGTAGTATTATTTAAAATTTCCTAGAATTTTCCAAATATGTCTTTTGCTCTCTGTCATGTTATTACTCCTGGAAAAATTCCCTTCCAGATAAAGTATCTCTTATGAAGACATGGCTCACAACCATCTTATACCATCTTTTTTTACACATTCACTAGCTTGCAAAGGTAATCTCCAAATGACAATGTGACGTTCTCTCCACATTGTCATCTCTCGATTGTTACCGATGAAAACAATCCATAGACACCCAGATGTATAAACAATAATGCCTATTAACAAAGGATAAGAAAAGGGAGGAGTCATCACTTGAAATAAAAGAAACAAAATTCCAGAACTCTGTCAGGGAAAATTATAAGTTAAATAATAGTCATGATCACCGTTACAAATATTCTCCAAAATGGACGCTCATGGTTACAGCAAGCATGAGGGAACTTGCCATTTCATCAAGTCAGTTCACAAAATGACAAGACTAAAGAATATAACAAAGCAACAGTCTTACACAAATTAGGTTAATTTGCATAACATAGTTAAGAAGCAAATTAGTTTGCACCATCAGCGTACAGAAGAATGGTATAATCTTTACCACACCTAAAAGTTTACTATTTATACTGTAAAATATGTTTCGTAGTGCATAAAACATTTTAAAGTAATTAAACATGTAAGAAACAGTACAAGATGAGGAATATCAATATCAAATGATTAATTACACACAGGTCAGGGAATCTTCGAACCAATCATTTTAAGAGCAAACTTTTTTGGTACTTTTATAAATGCTTAAAGCTTAATAATAACTTTCTAAAGCCATGAAAATTTTGAAAGAATAAAAGTTCAAGAAAAACAAGAGTTTTATTGAATAATGGAGAATAAAGTCAGAATCAAGTATTTTCTTTCCATCACTTTATCAGAAAAAGACTAATCACACAAACGATCACACAATCATTTGAGCATTAGAACCATCTAGACATGAACAGGCCTTTAAGCCCAACAATGCTCGCCAGTCCTGTGCACTTAATTTTCCAAAATAACATCAAGTCTAGTCAAGAAGTATATGTTTAGAACATTACTAGTACCAAAAAACATTTAAGGGCAAAGTGTAAAGTCACTAGCTGTGTTACCCGTCAAAGACAGGCAATAGAATACATTTTAAAATATTGGATATTTGACATCTCTTGCCCTGAGTGTACTCTCAGTGGTTTTGACTCTTTTCCTCAGTATGCTCACGTGTCTCAACTTAAATTGCCTGCACTTCATCTCTTGATTGTGACTGTGTTGATTTCAGGTGCCTTGCTCGCCTACTGTCCATTTTTACACTACCACAAATGGCAGACAGGCCACCATTTACCCACTGTGAAAACATCATTTGTATTCTTGCTAATAATTTCTATGTTTGAAGGTGTTCTTCAGCATTCCTTCTTCACCTTTCCTTGGTATCCTTGTATGTGTGTGTCAACCTTCCTTACCTGGCACTTCCCGCCTTAAATGTGTTTGATCGAGCAACTACTGCAAAACATAAAAAAATCATTTAGACCAAAGCCAAATTGACCATCAAATATTTTGGAGTGGACACATTCACAGACATTACCATTTCATTGCATAGATTAGACATGCCGCAGACATTTAGGAGACTTAAATGGGGTGACAGGATGCCACCTGACAAAGCTGTTTTAGGAATAGAGCAAACACTGAAGGTTTGGGAGAAAATATCTTTAGAGGCTTTAGGGACAATAAATGCTGTGTCCCTGCTCAATATGCTGAAGGGCCCAAGACGTGTTCTTTATCCCCTAATTTCTAAATGAACCTATAAGTGTGAGACCGGGCACTGACAGAAGAGACTGTGGCATGGTACACACAGGGCTAGGTAGTGTATTACCCCACCCCAGATGTGACCAGTGGCTGACCCAAAAATGAATCTTCAGCATAGCATTATCTATGCTCTGTCAAAGCACTTTGAGTGCAGGTCAAGAGGTGAATTGGGATGAAAAGAGAAGGATAATTTTGTTTTGTTTATTGGAAGTAATCTATTGCCACCTGAAAGTCTACTTATACAGTAGATTAATCTATTGTTTGTAGAGCAATAATGTGGAATTTATGAGACTTATTTTGCATTTTGTGTGTTCCATTGGTTCAGTATATATATATATTTATATTTTGACTCTGAACTGTTTCAAACACTCTCATTTTGTGTTGGAACTGGATAGAAAGGATAAGCTTTCGGATGTGGAAGAAAATAATAAAACCGCATAGGTGACGTCAAAGTAATAACTCACATTGTAAGAAATGTAAGTCTTTATTTTTAAGTTAGGTAAAATGCTTACTAGTTTTCCCAGTAACCATCAGTTGCAAGCATTGTGCTGCAGCACGACAGGTCTTTTGTACGAAATGTGATGCTTCTTGTGAATTAATAATATATCTCATTACAATGGCATTATTTCACTCTCTAGAAAGGCTGGATTCAGCAGCTTTCAATGCCGTAGAATAGTTCCAGAATTTATGAGTATGACTGTTATTCACTGGCAGACTTGGGCAGAGGTACTACATCACATCAAATTAAAGACATACACTTGGTTGTGATTTAAAAACTCACAAATATTTAGGAATATAGCTCTCAAGTATTCATTTTGATAAGAGTACTTGTTTTTTCTTCTTGGTTTATTTTGGACTGAAATATAGTAGTAGATCACATTTTGTTTCAAATAACCACACATATGGATTTTGGTGCTTGGACGTTTGGATGTCCTGTGCTACTGGGAGCTGCAGAAGCAAACCTACAATATTGTAGCTAACTTCAGAAATTGTAAAAACTATACCTTGTCAGGGATGCCAGGGGCCATGACCCGGCCGGGACGCCAGGAGGGACCGGAAGAGGGTCAGAGCCCTGCCTGGACCACGTGGGGTTTGCCTTCCGGGTTGCTTTGGGGGCCACGGGTCAAGGGCATGGAAGCCCTTCCCTGTAGGGGCCCGTGGTCACCGCCAGGAGGCGCCCAATGCCTTGGGACTTGTTTCCCCAGCACTCCCGCCACACCAGGAAGTGCTGGGGGGAAGACTTTGGAGGATACCCGGAGAGCTGCCGGGAGCACAGCCGGCACTTCCGCCACGCTGGGCGTGGCTAGAGGAGGAATGCCGGGAACACCTGGGGCTCATCCGGGTCCTGTATAAAAGGGGCCGTCTTCCTTCATTCGGGGCTGGAGTCGGGTGGAAGCAGGACGAAGCTCAGGAGGAGAGTGGAGGCGCCCGAAGACAAGGCATTGTGGCCAGGACTGTTTGGGGTTTGTTTTGTGCACGTGACTGAGGTCTGAGTGACTATAATTGAAGTCTGTGTGACCAATGAACTGGGGTCTTAGTGACATTGAACTGTAAATATTGTAAATAAACGTGTGGTGGTTTGACAACAACATGTCCGCCTGTCTGTGCCCGGGAAACGTTCACAACCTATATATGTGATATAAATCAGCGTTTTATATTAGAATAGGTTAAGTTACATTTTCTTTTTAAACATTGAGGCAAATGTTTTCTTTTTGTTTGAACATGTATGTCAAGCTAACCCACTAAAGGAAGATTAGACCAAGCAGGTGGAAAATTTGAGAAAAATATGTGGCCTGACAAACTAAAATGCTAGTTTACTAATCATGTTAAATGTACCGCCATGTTAAAACGGACACAATTTCAATAAAAACACAAGGATGGTATGTTTAAACCTGCATTAGCTGAGTTTTATCTTATTTACAATATATGGAAGTTGTACTCCTCCTTGAACCGTCACCTTATCGTGGTGGAGGGGTTTGCGTGTCCCAATGATCCTAGGAGCTATGTTGTCCGGGGCTTTATGCCTGGTAGAACCACCAAGGCAAACTGGTCCTAGGTGAGGGATGAGACAAAGAGCGGTTCAACAAACCTCCAATGATGAGTGAAACCTTTGGACGACGTTTTCCCTTGCCTGGCTGGGTCACGGGCCCCCTCTGGAGCCAGGCCTGGAGGTGGGGCTCGATGGCGGCGCCTGGTGGCGGGCCTGCACCCATGGGGCTCGGCGGGCACAGCCCGAAGAGGTAACGTGGGTCCTCCTCCCCATGGGCTCACCACCTATGGGAGGGGCCAAGGAGGTTGGGTGCAGTGTGAGTTGGGTGGTGGCCGAAGGCGGGGACCTTGGCGGTCTGATCCTCGGCTACAGAAACTGGCTCTTGGGACGTGGAATGTCACCTCTCTGAAGGGGAAGGAGCCTGAGCTAGTGCGCGAGGTCGAGAGGTTCCGCTAGATATAGTCGGACTCACCTCGCACAGCTTGGACTCTGGAACCAATCTTCTCGAGAGGGGCTGGACTCTCTACCACTCTGGAGTTGCCCCCGGTGAGAGGCGCCGAGCAGGTGTGGGCATACTTATTGCCCCCACTGGAGCCTGTGCATTGGGGTTTACCCGGTGGGCGAGAGGTGGCCTCCCTCCGCCGGGTGGGGAAGGGTCCTGACTGTTGTTTGTGCGTATGCCAACAGCAGTTTGGAGTATCCACCCTTTTGGAGTCTCTGGAGGGTTGCTAGAGGGCATACCTTCTGGGGATTCCCTCGTTTTGCTGGGAGACTTCAATGCTCACGGGCAATGACAGTGAGACCTGGAAGGGCGTGATTGGGAGGAATGGCCCCGATCTGAACCGGCGGTGTTTTGTTATTGGACTTCTGTGCTCGTCATGGATTGTCCATAACGAACACCATGTTCAAGCATAAGGGTGTTCATATGTGCACTTGGCACCAGGACACCCTAGGCCTCAGGTCGATGATCGACTTTGTGGTGGTGTCGCCGGACTTGCGGCCATATGTCTTGGACACTCGGGTGAAGAGAGGGGCGGAGCTGTCAACTGATCACCACCTGGTGGTGAGTTGGCCGATGGTGGGGAAGATGCGGTCAGACCTGGTAGGCCCAAGCGTGTTGTGAGGGTCTGCTGGGAGCGGCTGGCAGAGTCCCCTGTCAGAAGTAGCTTCAACTCCCACCTCCGGCAGAACTTCAACCCGTCCCGAGGGAGGTGGGGACATTGAGTCGAATGGGCCATGTTCCGTGCCTCTATTGTTGAGGCGGCTGACGGAGCTGTGGCCGCAAGGTGGTCGGTGCCTGTCGTGGCGGCAATCCCGAACCCGTTGGTGGACACCGCGTGAGGGATGCCGTCAAGCTGAAGAAGGAGTCCTATAGGACTTTTTGTCCTGTGGGTCTCTGGAGGCAGCTGATAGGTACCGCAGGCCAAGCGGAACGCGGTTGTTGCTGAGGCAAAACTTCGGGCATGGGAGGAGTTTGGAGGCCATGGAGAACGACTTTGGACGGCTTCGAGGAGATTCTGGTCCACCGTCCGCGTCTCAGGAGGGAAGCAGTGCAGTGTCAACACCGTATATGGTGGGGATGGTGCGCTGCTGACCTCGACTTCGGGCGTTAGGGTGGTGGGAGGAGTACTTGAAGACCTCCTCAATCCCACTAACATGCCTTCCAATGAGGAAGCAGAGCCTGGGGACTCTGAGGTGGGCTCTCCCATCTCTGGGACTGAAGTCACCGAGGTGGTCAAAAACTCCTTGGTGGCAGGGCCCGGGGTGGATGAGATACCGGAGTTCCTTAAGGCTCTGGATGTTGTAGGACTGTCTTGGTTGACACGTCTCTGCAACATCGCATGGACATCGGGACAGTGCCTCTGGATTGGCAGACCGGGGTGGTGGTCCCCTCTTTAAAAGGGGACGGAGGGTGTGTTCCAACTATAGAGGGATCACACTCCTCAGCCTCCCTGGAAAAGTCTATTCGGGGTTCTGGAGAGGAGGGTCCGTCGGATAGTGAACCTCGGATTCAGGAGGAACAGTGTGGTTTTCGGTCCTGGTCGCGGAACAGTGGACCAGCTCTTCACCCTTAGCAGAGTCCTGGAGGGTGCATGGGAGTTTGCCCGACCGGTCTACATGTGTTTTGTGGACTTGGAAAAGGCATTCGACCGTGTCCCTCGGGAATCCTGTGGGGGTGCTCGGGAGTATGGGGTACGGACCCCTGATAAGAGCTGTTCGGTCTCTGTACAACCGGTGTCAGAGCTTGGTCCGCATTGCGGCAGTAAGTCGAGCCCGTTTCCAGTGAGAGTTGGACTCCGCCAGGGCTGCCCTTTGTCACCGATTCTGTTCATAACTTTTATGGACAGAATTTCTAAGCGCAACCAGGGTGTTGAAGGGGTCGGTTTGGTGGACTCAGGATTGGGTCACTGCTTTTGCAGATGATGTTGTCCTGTTTGCTTCATCAGGCCGTGATCTTCAGCTCTCTGGATCGGTTCGCAGCTGAGTGTGAAGCGGCTGGGATGAGAATCAGCACCTCCAAATCCGAGCATGGTCCTCAGCCGGAAAAGGGTGGAGTGCCCTCTCAGGGTTGGGGGAGAGATCCTGCCCCAAGTGGAGGAGTTCAAGTATCTCGGGGTCTTGTTCACGAGTGAGGGAAGAATGGAGCGTGAGATCGACAGGCGGATCGGTGCGGCATCCGCAGTGATGCGGGCTCTGCATCGGTCTGTCGTGGTGAAAAGGAGCTGAGCCGTAAGGCAAAGCTCTCAATTTACCAGTCGCTCTACGCTTCTACCCTCACCTATGGTCATGAGCTATGGGTAGTGACCGAAAGAACGAGATCGCAATACAAGCGGCTGAAATGAGTTTCCTCCGCAGGGTGTCTGGGCTTTCCCTTAAAGATAGGGTGAGAAGCTCAGTCATCCGGGAGGGGCTCAGAGTAGAGCCGCTGCTCCTCCGCATCGAGAGGAGTCAGATGAGGTGGCTCGGGCATCTGATCAGGATGCCTCCTGGACGCCTCCCTGGTGAGGTGTTCCGGCACGTCCAACCGGGAGGAGGCCCCGGGGAAGACCCAGGACACGCTGGAGGGACTATGTCTCCCGGCTGGCCTGGGAACGCCTTGGGATTCTCCCGGAAGAGCTGGAAGAAGTGGCCGGGGAGAGGGAAGTCTGGGCCTCTCTGCTTAAGCTGCTACCCCCGCGACCCGACCTCGGATAAGCGGAAGAGAATGGATGGATGGATGGATGGAAGTTGTAATGAAAAACAAAACACTTCCAGAAAGGAAAAGAGTTGGGGACCATCCCCGTATAATATCCAATGGACAAAAGACAAAAAAATGATGGATCAAATACTATTTATAGCAGATGATTATCTGAATTACAAAAGACGGCATTTATATACTGTAACAAAATGGTGGATGGAAATGATGTAGCAGGAGAGGATGTTGAAACTGGCAGAGAGATACGACATCATCAGAAGTAACTGTAAGTGATGAGATGGAGGAAGTGAAGTCATCTTCTGGAGACCGCACATGACATCATTGTAATGGAGCCGGAAGTAATGTCATTGGGATGGAGCCGGAAATGATGTCATCAAAGGGTCCCAGAAGTGACGTTTGGTGGCCATCTTGGAAACCAGGAAGTATAGAAGATACATTACTTTTCTTCTTTGGGTTTGATGAAAAAGAGAGAGAGGCATTAGTACCGCAAATCAACTCCATGTCTCTCGATATTTCACTCACCTCAGGGCTTGTTGACTACCTCCAAAGCACACGTGTGTGACAAAGTATACAGTTAATGAAGGGTTTTTGGAATCCTTTACTTATTTTGGTGAAAAGTCCATGTAGCTGGAAAACCAAAGACAAACAGCACTTATAAGTTTACTGGTTCTACATCAAATTTTTGGTCTTCTGTTTTTACTCTGATAAGATAAAAATGCTGTATAGAATCTGGGAGAATCTCCTTTTCAAGCAGTTAGTGAATTACTAGCCATTCACAAACTGATCTTGAAAACAGATTATCTTTTTAAATATATTGACATGCTTTTAAAGCATTTGACATATCTTTGAACATTTTCCTCTATTTAATTGTCATCATTTATTTGTTGTTTGATGGATTCTTTAATTTAAAACAAAACAATCAAGCAGATTACTCATTTGAAAAAACTCAAAGATAAATTAATCTCAATAAATATTAATGAAGGATTTTATGGTTCATGTCAGTGACAATGTTTACCACTTATTTAAACTGTTAAATGGTATATGATGCATAATTATTATGAGTGACATTTTTCTGAATTTTTCCTAATATTTGCTCAGTAGGGATATGCTACACTATTTTTAAGGGTTTCTTTTCTGGAAGCACAAATATTAATAAAACCTGCTGCTTAAAAATTACCACATAATTCAGAATTAAATGATTGTTCACTGTAGGCATTTCAAATTTCTTCCTCATTTACTGGTAGAAAAGCTTTTCTTTCCAAGAAGAAGGGTGATGAGAGATTCATTGATATGCCTCAGAACACCAATACTCTTTCATAGTCCAAAATGTGTTATGGAATTCATTTATAGTATTAAGATATGGGAAATGCACAGTGTTACAATGTAAGTGAATCATAGACAATGTCATGCACATGCGCATAGAGGACAGTTTAAGGGATTGTAATTCCATGCTGCTCCAGGTGCTGGCGCTGTATCCTAATGCCTTTTCTCCTCCTCTCTCTGCAGACCAGAAGATGAGCAGCTGTAACAACACTGATGTCACTTCCAGCATCTTTCCACCTTAAGTCACCTCTTAATGCAGGAAGGACTTAAGACTGAAAGATCCTCCATCTTGAGAAAGTTCAATTGGGAATTCTCGTCTGGAAGGACATTTTGCAATTAATGCGTTCTTCTTTTGTGTTTGCTGCACTTCAGCTGTACTGGGGTGGTACCCTAAGTCTTTATCATTGTCCATCTATTCTCTTACCTCTGTGTTAGGTCATTAAGTATTGTAATAATAATAACTAGCTAACCCGCGGCGTACCATATGCCGCATAATCAGGCCGGTTTTTCAATGATTTTTAAGCACAGGGAGAAAATTAATATTTGAAAAATCGGTAATGTAATAAATCAGCAAGAAAAGCAACATTGTAACAATGCACGGAACGAACCAACACACAATCGTCCGTGACTGAAAACTGGCGAACCGCCATTGCTCATGTGCCCACCTCCAGCTCGTCACGTGAGTTGTTGTCATCTTTGCACAGTCCAGATGCATCTGTGACTCACGTGGACTTTCCGTGTTCCTGCAGGAGCATCTAAGAAGACGCACGTTTGTCACGGATGCGAATTGCTGTATGTAGCGTGTAAAACAGTTTGCCATGGTGCACGCGGTCGTGCGTCATAACCGAAAACTCGGTTTTTAAAGACTGCTTACTTCATTGTGTTTTAACCTCAGTTGTAAAGGATTGTTTTAAGGATCCCATAAGATACCCCTCGCAAACCGATTTACATGCTGCATATGGCGATTCACCTCCGCGAGAAACATGCCTCTATGAACAGTCAACGTGGCTCAGAGTTGCCAGGAGTTGGTGGGCGTGGCTCCTTCCTGCGTGCTCCATAGGTTTCTTACTTGTCCAATTGTATGCGGCTGCTCATTGAATCCACGCCCCTTCCGGTGTGCTTTCCATGGTTGTCATGCCTTAGTGAATTATATATATATATATAGATGATAATAATTAATACATTTACTAATCAATAATATAATAATTAATAGTTAATTAATTAACATTTTAGTGCTTTTCTCACTACTCAAAGTGCTTTCATACCCAGAGGAGAACCACTTTAACCACCACCAATTTGTAGCACCCACCTGGATGATACAATGGCAGCCATTCTTGCATCAGTACAATCACCACACATTAGATATTAGGTGGTAAAGGGATGAGAGAGATGGCCAATTAGAGACAGGGGATGGTTAGGAGGGCAGAATGGATTAGGTTATGATGGGCTATTTAGCCAGGACATTGTGATGATCCCTGGACATCTTTTGAAAAGAGTAGTGTTTTTTGATGACCACAGAAAGTCAGGACCTCTGTTTTATGCTTCATATATTGTCCATAAGTGACTTGGGCCAAAGATTCTCTCCTGGCCAGACTAAGAGTCAACAACCGGACATTATCAGAAAATATCTGTAGACATATTGAGTTGGAACATATATAATTGTATGTTAACTTTTACTTGATGTTTCTGCATACAAATGCATCATTCCCTTCCATAGAAAATGACAATGTTATATTCTATATATGGTGCCTGATCATTATATGTGTAGAGCATGTATATCCACTCAATGTCTGCACTGATTTTTCTGCAGGTTTTCCTCCCATATCCCATATACGTGTCAGAAAGAGTGTTGCAGGTGTTATATATCAACTTCTGTTTGTGTGTATTTAATGTTTCATGCTGTTTTAATTAAATTTTAATTATTCTTTTTCAAGTAATTTTGTAATTACTGTTGGTTTGATTGTTGTTCTTTTATTATGCACTGTGCCTTTAAATGTGTGTTGATTCCTTGTGCTCTGTCGTTGGTACCCAAACACCACCAATCCTGAGCCCTTTAATTGGTTATTTAGGCTGTTTTTTTCTGACTATTATGAACTGTCTCTTGGATTACAGGCTCTTTATTTCTGTATTGGGATATGGTTACCTGGGATTACATTTTAAAGCAAGTGCTTTTTGTGTCTTATGAGCCCTTTTGTTATTCTTTATTTTTGTTAATAAATGATTATAAAAATGAGTGCTTGGACTTGTCTCTTCAAGCCAGAGTTTTAATTTTTTTCGCTCTAATTTAAGGCATTTTAATGTTTTCAAACTTTTAAGAGTATTTTGAAAGTTGACATTTTGGGCCTAGTTAGGCTGAAGCCTGCATTTAGATTATTGGCAACAGACTCTTCTTTAACTTGTCAGTGATGGTCCTGTCTAGCTTTCTGAGGCATTTTTGGAGGCCTCATCCCATTTTTCACCATGTGTGACATTCACAACAACAAGATATGTACCTGGAATGCTCAACACTGCAACTGGCCTTCAGCTGGGTTCTAAGGAGACCCCAGCGTGGGACAGTCTAATAATAAGACTGAATTCTTTCATTGTAGTGCTTAAGATTCTGAGTATTTTTGTTGTCTTTTCCATTGGCGGGAGTAACAACTTGGCAGTACAGCAGTGGCAACAAGTGCCACAGTAAGCTATCAAGAAGATACAGTAGCTATATAGCCCGCTATTTGTGTTAGCTGGTAAGTTAGTGGTTTTTGCTTAAGACTTGCATCTTATCCATAGTACGTTCCTATTCTTATTCCTTCTGACCACTATTGCCTTAAGCAGCTTTAAGAATGTTGTTATATCATACAGTATGGTATGTGTTCTTGCTAACAGGATATAAAATATTTTAGTACAGCTAATTAAAAATTTGGAGATTAATAAAAAATAATTGCAGCATATCTGAGGAGTGCCATATTTTGAATGCTTAGGAAGTAGGGTATTGATTGCTTTCTTTTATTTCAGTAGCAGTGTGGCACCGGAAAACTCTATTTTATATTAAACCTTATCACAGCCATAAAGTAATAATGAAGAAGAAAAACCATGAAGATTCAAATCTACAAAAGTAAAAGGCAGTTATGCCTGTGACAAATTGGAAACCCACCTAAACAATTTATGCAAGATTACTAGAGAGAACCAAATGAAAATTTCAATTTGATTTTATCTGGTAATAAGAAGAAAGGGAATATTTCTTGAGTGAAAAGTAGAAACAATTTAACACATATCTAAAGAATAATTTCATACAAAAATTAAATCTTAAATAGAAATTCAATGAAGGATTATACACATTTTTTCTGCTAGTGGCAAGGTAATGAATTAATTCTTTTTCTTCTTCAAAAATGTATTTCATAATTTTATAAAATGTAGTTTAGAAAATACATTTTTGTACTTGTATAGCATGAACGCTTTGATGTTATACTTCTGTTCCACATCTTACATTTTTTGAGGCATACATTAAAATGCACTCCTAATGTAGATCAGTATCATTTGTATCCAATTCCTGTGTCTTCTGAATACTGTATGTACTGTGCATAAAGTGTATATATTATTCAAAATAAACCACACTTGGAGGGAAAATAGTGAGATCATAAAGTAACAAAAGTAACTGATAAAAAAACAAAACCCTGCTGTTCCTAGGAGCTTTCCTTAACAGGTTTTGGTTACATTTGCTCCTTAAGCACAGTTAAAAACAACCTCCTTTTTAAACTCCCCGGAGTGATATTGAGCAAAGTAATTTAAGGATTCTTCAGTTGATGGCGGTCGTTCTTTGGCTATAAGGACAACAGGCTAGTGTTCCAATTAGTAGCCGATCCCTTACAAAGTTGGACCTCTACAGCAGAACTCTAGGTTTACTTCTAAAAGTCTAATATGGTCCAACTCATCCAAGTCAGGGATGTGTGCTGCCCCAAAGTTGTTGATTAGAAGACTACTGACCTCCTTTGAGGATTTCGAGGACAAACTTTAAAACATCATTTTTCCAGCTTTTCTGACTAGGGATCACATACTAGAACTTCTCAGTCGGGTCATCTAGACTTCTTGCCAGTTCTTTTATCATAGAGGCGTAACCACCCATCTGTCTGGTAGGCCATCCTATCTTCTAATTTATCTTTTGTTTTATAACCTCATTAGTGATTTCACTTCTGGGACACTATCACTAGCAGCCCCTTTTCTATTCACACTGGCATGTACCAGACTTGTGGACTTTGTGATATCCTTGATAGTACCTTTATCTCTCACATTCTTTTGCCGGTGTGCTAACTTGATACTATATAGTGTGCAAAACTGAATTAAAGGGATTATGGACAAAGTTAGGGTTTCAGAAAAGGAAAAATAAACTACATCTTTAACACAGAGGGGGAAAATGATTTGCCCCAAAGCCACCTCCACTACTGATTAACGCCTTTAAAAACCCCCGAATAATATTTAGGAGTCTAGATGTTGCCATTTGGAGACATAACGAAAGTGCCTTGAAGCCTCGAAAGTTACCATAAAGCAGATCAGAACAGTTACTGAAGTGCCTTAAAGATGTCATGACAAGTTGCTGGCTGCGGCCTACACGGGCCTAACAACAGGAAGTTTGCTTTTCAAGTTAAAAAAATATAATGAAGGATACAAAATTTATAAAAATGTCTCACAAGGTAGAAGGAAATGATGAAACTCTAGATTTAAGAGACACATCTCACAAAGAATAAACTAAGACTTTATTTACAAAAAAAGAAGCAACCAGGTCCCAAAGCACAATTTACAAGCAGAATCCAAATAAAAATCAAAAACAGATAAAAGAAAAACAATACTCACAGAACTCCAACCACAAACTTAATGCTCCACTGCCGATTTCCTCTTCGTGGCTGACATTTTAAGCCACATAACACAAAGAACATAGGCAGTACATAAATGTGAAATTATAAACAAGCATGACAGAACACACAGAACAATATTAAAAAAAATCATTCAAAAATAACAAAAACAACAATAAAACAGAAAACACATATATACACAGGTTGACACATAACACTAATGATCTGGCAGGAAACAGAACAGACTTGAGAGAGAATGAGAGAGGAACTAATGGAAACCATAAAAGATTTTTCAGATGTGGCTGTTGGTTGTATGCTTGTACTTGCTCATTAAAATAATAAACATATCTTTTAACTTTTTTTTTAGACTTATTTGTAAAGCATTTATTTTCCATATTTTCTTTAAAATACTTCCAAACTGTAATGAATGATTTTAGTTATTAATTTATTCAGTTGGAGTCTTGTGCTTCATTTCTTATTATAAGCAGCTGTCACACGAATAAAAAAAAAGATGAAAAAAGTTTGGGGAAGCCACCAGTAGTTGTGTTCAGGTTCAAGTCCAAAACAGAACTGATTTTAAGGCTGTAAAAATGGGAGCTTTAAAGGCCGAGACAGGAAGTGACGTCATCAGGACCGGAAGTGATGTCATCTGGACCAAAAGTGACAACATCATTGGCACTGGATGCGGAAGTGACGTCATCAATGATGCTGGAAAACTGGAAGTGACGTCATTGGGAACAGAAGTGACAACATCAATGGCACAGGAAGTGGAAGTGATGTCATCAATGGCACCGGATTCATGCGGGATTTCCCGTGGATGGTCTGCAGAGGATTGAGAGAGAAAGTCGGTGCACCTCACCAGGCCTTTTAGCAGACCTAGAACAGAGAATTGTCAATTACAAGGAATTTTTTATTGTCAGGTCTATAGCAGGCTTCATACATTTGCAGGAATTAATCCACTAATACCTATGAAATCTCAAGTTTTACTTAAAAACTCAGATTATTAGGAAGCAGATGAAAATTTGCACCAGTGGAGTCATATAGCCCAGAAAAGGAAGGAGGAGTTTTGGAATTCTGATGTGATATACAACCTAATCTGATCTAAGATGGCCCTCACTCCTATAGGGGTAAAATTATTTAAGAGCCTGGTGCCGGAATACTTTACATAAAATCTTCTAGATATGTCAGTCCACTTTATTTATTTAAACTCCCAACTGGTCTACAGAGAATACCATATCCCCTGCACCATCCTGGCAAATCCAGATAATACAAAATAGAATTCCAGGGTATTGTTTATTACCGGTAGCTTAACCTTTAACCTTTAACATTGTTTTTTCATCAACAGTGATCACCTAGCTCCTAGATTTGGGACTTACTGCAACTCTCTGCATACAGATTTTGGACATCCTAGCTGCTAGAACCTAGTATGTATGGATTGGTACTCTACAGTGACACACAACACAAGAACTGGACAGGGTCGTTTGCTGAGGACCCTATTATACTACATATACACATGAAAACATATGCATTGTAAATCTGATCATTAACAATGAAGACTTGGTACTCAGAGAAGATTTTTGAGTTCTGACCCATTGGTGTCAAGACACCATGTCTGTAAAGCACAGAGGTTGATCAATGTATTAGGAAGATGACAGCAGATGACTCTCCCATCTGTGTTGGCTGGGATGCTGTGGAGAATGTCAGCAGTTTTTAATTCCTTGGTGCCACCATCACTAATGACCTAACGGGTGGACAACTCATCTTAGCTATAGTCAAAAACAGTCAACAATACCTTCATGTCCTCAAATGTCTAAGTAAAGCCTGGCTATCTCCATTTATAGTCGCCAGCTCTTACAGGTGCACAACAGAACCCATCCTCATTGGCTGCATAACATTTTGTTCCGGCATCTGCTCAGCTCAGGGACAGTTTTTAATCCTTGGGTCATGAAGAAGTCTAAGAGCTACTGTCTGACACTATAATTATAGTGACTACTGTATTTGTGTACTTGCTATTGATGTATTTAACACATGGTGCTGCAATTATTACCTTTAGGATTGCACTGCTGTCAGGAGTTTGTATAATACAATCAATTAAGAATTGTATGTGAATACATGCAACAATAAACTTGAACTTGAAGTAAAGGCAAATTTGTAAGCTGGGTTGGCCACCATTATGGCAAATATATACACTATACTAGAGCATATGGGTCTTTTGTATGTTTTTATGTGAAACAGATTTTTCAGTAGTCATTTGAAATACCTTTTATGTAACTAATGTTAGTAAGATATATCCTGGGTTTAATATGCTGTTTGTTTCTAAAATTCTTACATGTGTTCTTCATTTTACTATGAGAACAAAAGATCTATCTAATCTGGTATATCTAAGCTTTCACTTATATTTAAAGTCACATGAAAAAGAAAAACACCTTTTGGAATGTTGTTCTATGTAGAGTGTAAACAGCAGTTGAGTGGGAGAGACATATGGAACTGCCTACAGACCACAGTTTTTGAAATTCATATTTTACAAAGCAGAGAGCATGAGGTCAGACAGACAGCTCCTGCCTTATCAAGTAATCATTCCGTGAATCAAGTAATGTTAATTTTATGTATTGTCTTTCACAGTGAGTATCATCATAAGACCCTTAGAGAGAAAACAAAAAAGAATATAGTAAAATACTACACAAGATATAGTAATTAATTACAGCCTTATACAACACCAAGCAAGGTCGGCTGAACTGCTCTGCACTGCTATCTTAAATCATGCTGCTCTTATTTATTTATTTATTTATTTATTTTTCTTATCTAAAATCAATAAAAGCAGTCACTGAAAGCCTGACTTCAGTGTCTGTTTCTTTATTTTATTCTTCTTTCGTCATTTTTATTTTCCCTTTCAGAGCACCCAGTTTGTAGCATGTACTTAGGTTCTCTGATCTAATCTTATATCTTAACCCTTTCACATTAAGCACTTTTCTCTTTCGCCACTCTTGCATCTTTTCCACACCCATTCACCTTGTGTATCTGTTTTCTTCTTCAGTTATACTGTTACAATGATCTTAAAAAACTGTTTCTCTTTTTAAATGACCTATACCACCATTTTCCTTACAATCACTTTTGGTCTATTGTTCTATTCTTTCTTGGTATTGTATTATTTGTTATGTAATCAATATGTGTCTGTCTCATAACTCTCCAGTTTTTCACTGACAGCATTTCTCTGTCAAGATGTGAAATTTTCATCACCAGTAGTTAAGGAGCCGCAGGATGTCATTCACAAGTGAGGGCAAAGGTGACTGTGAGATTGACCAATGAACCTCTGCAGCAGCAGTTTTATTAGGACTGTTTCACAACATGGCAGTGAAGCGAGACGTATATCTGTGGTTGAAGCAGTCTGTCTGTCAGTCAGTCCATTGCCCTATTCTCACTTATGGTGATAGGCTCTGATTTAGTGTTTGGAATAATGAGATCACAAGGTTGGGTCACCTCATTCTTCTTTCAGCTAAACTAAGTAAGTAAGTAGTTTTTCTCTTCTATTCTACAGAAATTTCAGCACCAACATCAGCAGAATTTACAAATCCACCATCATCTACATCCTACAAAATAGTGAACCTTTCAACTAAACAATATTAAAACTCTCAACCAAGTCAATGTGCAACACCCCTTACCTCCATTAACTGCCAACCTGACAGATGTTGGCCAAGATGCTAAAACTTGATTAGCCAGAAATGTTCACACATATTCAGAAAACATTTACATGCTGATGAGCTTGCAGTAATGGTGCTTCCAGAATCAGTTTTTTCAATGAGTAAAATCACCCAAAGATGTCTAAATCTTGAAAGACAAATGATTGGGCATTTGATATCTAGGTAATCACCTGTGAAGTGACAGGTTCTCCAAGAATTAACATTGACTTGTTTTTTTTTTTAGACTGTGCCATTGGGTTCTGCACACACACTGTATTAGCTGTCTATAAAAGCTGATAACAAAAAAAATTGCAGGTTGTTATTTTGCATTTTATCGCAGCTATAGGAGACTTGTGACTATATGTAGTGCACTGGACATAGAAGTGTGATTTGTAAAAATATATTTCATTGAACTGACATCCCAAATATCCATCCATCCATCCATTTTCTAACCCGCTGAATCCGAATAGGGTCACGGGGGTCCGCTGGAGCCAATCCCAGCCAACACAGGGCACAAGGCAGGAACCAATCCTGGGCAGGGTGCCAACCCACCGCAGCATCCCAAATATTTGTTTTTATATTTGGAAAGCTTTCTGAAGGAGTTTTATGATTAAAGAAAGATTGTCAGAAACATACTGTACATATACTGTATATAACAGAACACAACACAAAGATCCAGTCAGAGAGTCAACTCCTTGACTTCCTTTCATAGCTTTCTTAACCTCAATCTCTGATACAGGAGAAAGTAAGTAATTTTACCCTACTTTCTTCTGTATTAACCTCAGTCTCCTGAGATTGATATTCTTTGAGTATATAAAAATAGATTGAATTTACTCTGTAAAGTTTCTAAACTCTTTTGAGGCTCCCCCAACAGGATGACATGCCGAAGAGTGTCCCAAAGTGCGATCACCGCATCTATGAAAGATAGCCTGTTGGTTGCAGAGGCAACTGCGGGCTCCCACTGCTGTGGCAGCTCGCCATGAAAACAAATATGAAAAGATCACAGTGACATTATGAGCACCTGGCGTCAATGGGTGATGCAAGGAACAATGTAAATGCAGGTAATAGGATTACTTGGCCACTAAACTGGCCACGACCCAGCCTGAATGCTGTGTCTGTGTATAGGAGAGTGGTAGATCCCACTACAATAAATAACAGTGGATGAGTCCAGATGGGGTGGACACCTGAAGTGATGTCAGTGATGGTAAAGCCATCATCAGTCTTCTACTCTGTAGAGAAAGGAAGAGAAAAAGCCTTAGCACAAGAAATTATCATCACCAGAGCCCTTAAGCTGTCCTCTATGAGCATGTGCATACAGTATAAAAAATATATATTTAGCAGTAAAACACACTGAAAATGCTATCTTGAAAAAGCTTGGATTGCTACAGAAAGAAGTGTTGGTGAGACGAGCAGGGGGCTTTTACCCTGAGGTGTCTATGTGGATCCCAAAAGCCCTAGTGCATTGACACGCACACTGTGCTATAAAAATTGGCACTGTCCTTCGAATAAGACGCAAAACCAAGGTCCTGTCTCCCCATGGTCATAGAAGTTTCCTTGGCATCTTTCAAAAACATTAGGGTGTATCCCGATGTCCAGGCTGAATTGCCCACCTCAGCTTGGTCATACTAGCCCCCTAATTTTCCCCGTCTCTAATTTTCTATCAAAAATCAATGTGTCGTGAGCATACTGGCGCAAGAAGGGCTGCCATTGCATCATCCTGGTGGATGCTACACATTGGTGGTGGTTTAAGTCGCCCTTCACTTTCATTGTATAGAGTCCTTTATGTAGAATAGAAAAGCACTATATGAATGAAATTATTATTATTTTTATTATTTTTAAGTACCATGACTGTTACTAAAGTACGTTTGTCTGGCTTTCATATGATATTAACTGTACATTCCTGGCTACAGAAAATATTTTCCGTACACACGCACTACACCAGTGTGACATCTGTTTTCCAAGTATTTACTTTGGCAGCTCATGATGATTCCACACCATTTTGGTGCTTTGTGGATGGAACAGATGTAGCTTTTACCTGGGTAGACAATCACCACAATTTCATAGCTACTTCTGCCATCTTTTTATTTGTGTTTTCTTCAGCTGAAAGTTAGACTGTGTTACTTCCATTAGAAAAGGGTGGTCCCCCACTTTTAGTTCCTTTGTCATAAAGATTGGTCAAACCTACTCAATTCCAACTTCAGCCTACAAACAGGAAGGAAATTCATAATCTATCATCTATAGTCTTATCTACCTGTCTGGTAATGTTTCTGTTTGTAATATCATCAAGGGATCTCTAAACGTTTTCAGTATGTCCTCAACTAAGAAGTACCTACTAACTGATTTAGCACACTGATTAAAAGTATGGCACTACCACAACCTAACAATTGTTTCTGTTTGGCACGTTACTGAGTGTCCCCCTTCCTATGACTGAGGCAGTGCAACACCTAGTAGCCATTCATGCCACTCACTTCCTTTTCTAAAATGATCTATCTGTTGGCTGTGGCTAGAGATCCTGTACCTCTAGGTGGTAGAACCATTTTTTGGATTCCTGCAAAAAACAGGATTTCAAACTAAATTTCACATATATTAAGTTGGCTGTCCTCGGGACATGTTTGCTATTTCACCTCATAGATTTAACCTGCGGACTCACACTAGAAAAAAGCCCTTATGCTTATGTTCTTCCTCTTTTGGTTCAGATGCAGTAACTGTCTCCAATCGTGTCTGCACCATTTGCTTTTAACAGACAACAAACAAATTTGCATTTGACAAAAAACACTAGGAGCATTAGAAAAACCTGTGAGATCTTTCATAACTTACCTTTTTGATTTTAAGAAGTTTTTATTGGATACTTTTCAATATAGCAAAAATTACCCTATAAAAGTATAAATGGGGGATAAATGTCAGTGTTTACAAAAGAGTCTGCAGCAACCCCTATAGACATCCCCCTCTCCATTTACTCCCCTAGTATTTTAGTTGTTTACAACAACAACAACATTTATTTATATAGCACGTTTTCATATAAATTATGTTGCTCAAAGTGCTTTACAGATGATATTTAGATGTAGAGCTTAATTTAGAGTAATACTACCATACCATACTATTTTCTAACCCACTTAATCCTGTTACCAGGGTCTGCAGCCTATCCCAGCAAGCACAGGGCATAAGGCAGGAACAATCTCCTGAACAGGTTGCCAGTAAATCATAGGGTGAACACACTCACATTTACACACAAACACACGCATGTACACACACACACTAGGGCCAATTTAGAGTTGCCTATCCACCTGACCTGCATGTCTTTGGACTGTGGGAGGAAACCAGAGCACCCAGAGGTCTACTTACTGTGAGGTGGCAGTACTACTACTGTGCCACTATACTTCTAGGGATGTAGTAGTCATTTAAAAATAGATTGATGCTTAGCATAGTGCCCACTGGGGGCTGGGTGGTCTCATGGCCTCAGAACCCCTGCAGATTTTGTTTTCTTCTCCAACCCTCTGGAGTTTTTTTTTTTTTTTGTTTGTTTTTTATGTCCTCCCTGGCCCTTACTTTATTCTTTGTTAATTAGTGTTGCCTAATTTTGTTTTTAGATTTGGTTTTCTTTCTTTTTTTCCTTTCTTCATCGTGTAAAACACTTTGAGCTACATCATTTGTATGAAAACGTGCTATATAAATAAAAGTTGTTGTTGTTCAGAAATGGGGTTATTTTCAATTTTAGTTTAATTCACTTGTGTATATTGCACTACATGAAATATGCATTTTTGGCCTGCATCTCACCCATGATGCTAGTATCACGTTGAAGCTTTTGTTATCAGCTTGCTGATGCTTCGTCTAACAAGATGAATAAAAGAAAAGTGGCAGAAATCCAGGGAAGCAATAATGAAGGCATTAGAATGGTGTTATCTTTGATAAGTGTACTCCGTAAGTGTATATGCGAAAAGTAGTAAATCGATTTTGGACTTAAAAGCGATGTTGCTTTCACTCTGTGCATGTCACATTGATTAATGAATACAAAGATTAACAAGAAAATGAAGAATAAGAAGGCTTTTGCATTTAGTCACAGGTTACAGTAAAATGTTTGGCTATTACATCAGTTAGGGTACATACGCATATCTTAGGAAAATTATATTTCAAGTCAGATATGTTTCTAAGGGGAAATAGCTGCATCAAATGTTATTACCGCCTCAAATATTTTGGAACATCCAAGTTCCTTACAGGAATCATACACCTGAAATGTCACAGGAAGAGCAGTTGTATCATATTGCATAAGACAATACTACTGGTAAACATCTCAAATTGCTCTGCTTTGTAGAGACACATATTCATATTATAAGATTGCATGCTGAGAATCTGTTGGGAGAGGTGGGATTTAAATCTGTCACCATTCGGTTTCCATCTTTTTAGCAGCAAGACCAACTGTATCCATGCCTTAAAGCTTTTTGCAGTAAATCTGTCTCACTGTTTACATAAACAGGAAATAAAAAAATGGCATATGCATTAAAAGAAGTGAATTAATATCTGAAAGTAAAATGAAAATAAGTATTTGTGGCATCAGAGTTTAGCAGTCACAGTTTGCCACTACTAGTTTTCTTAGTGCATATAAGAAACCTCTTCTTTTTTTTTTTAAACATTTACCTATCCGGGTAAACAATTGCTGAAAACCTGTTTAGTTAAACTGTGTTTTGTAAGAGTGTATGTCGATTAAAATATTTTTCCCTTTTTTGTTTTAGGTTGATAGGAGTGTAATTTTAATACAACGCATAAATTCTGCTGAGGATGACAATGAAACCCATTTAGTGTTATAATGTGCAGTAAGCAGATAGCAGAGCTGCATGTTAATAATGGTTAGGGTAACAGTAAATCAGTAATCGATCTGAGCATTGCCCTGCTATCATCCACTAAGCCCACTATGCTTGGACGCACGGCTGCATCTTTTATGTTGCTCTAACTGATGCTTACACATCTGTGAAAACATTCTCATTCTTAATCTTTGATTTATATGCAAAATAATTCTGAATTATTTAAAGGCCACTTGAGTTTGATTACTATAACAGCATATAATGAAACCCTAAATCATACACACCAGAATTTATAGGAGTAATTACTTTGGCTAGCTGTCACCAGGGCATTTTTTCCTATAAACATCAAACACAGACACTCTATCCTTTCTTAATTTGAGATTTTTAAAGTATGAGCCTATACAGTAATGTAATTGTCTAAAACTGCATGCTGTATACTGCAACCATACTGACCATGGAAGAACAAACATATAATCATTAATCACTAATTCAGTTAAAAAACAAATGCATTTCTGAATTAGACAGTGAGAATGTTAATCTGTGTATTTATTTATTTATTTTCTACATTTATTATTTCATTAAAGCATTGCATGAATCTGTTTAAGGGTTTAAATGCGTCCTAAAGAATTTCAGATTGGGTCCTAAATCATTTTAAGTCTAGTCTATTGAGAGAAAGCAATGAACTCCTTAGTCTTCAGTAAAAAAAGTAGACAAAACAATAATTTAGCTTTTGAAAAAAGGTAAAGAAAAGCATTAATGGTAAATGGAAAACCTTAACCAAGGAAAAGTCCTATTCTGGTACATCAAAGAACTAACAAAACCTTGGTGTCTAGTGGAAGCCCCCAAACAAAAGATTTTTATTTATTTTTTTAGGGGATGAGAAAAAGAATAATAGGAAATGGCGTCTGTCAGATCGAGCACATTAGTGTGAAATTGGAAAAAGAGCTATGTCAGTATTTGATATTAATGTAATAAGCCAAACCTTAGTGTTTCAGGAACAGAGTATGGTGTTGGAGGTACCTTAACATTAATACTCCATACAAAAATATTTATTCATATGTTACTTTTTCCATTGACATTGTAGTGATTTAGAATGTAAAGAAAGAAGTTTATGACATTACAGAAGTGAACAGTGACCATTTATGACAACAGCAAAAAAGTGAAAAATGCCCAACAAAAAAACAAAGAAATTTCACATTACTTCCTGCAGCATAATCCTTTCTTGCTAAAATATTTTTAAATAATATGCTTCAGCAAAAGTCAGCATACATCACAAACAGAAAACTAGTACTAAACTAAAGCCTCATGGGGTTGCATTTTAGATTTGAAGACAAGACTCTTGACCAAAGACTGAGGGGTGGAGGTGGATCTTCAATTCTAAAAGTCCTTCCCATGAGTCATTTGTTTAGTAATAGTTTTCTTTTTTCGATGGTGATATTTCACATCATTTGTGCACTCCTGGCCATTATTGACTTTTGTTCTATTATAAATTTATTTCTTTCCATTCTGCACAAAAATATGAGATTAACACTTTTTTCCTGCTCACAACTACAAAGTACAGTACATGAGGTAAGTGACATATAAAAACAATATAATTTTAAAGGAATACTCCACCCAAAAATTATATTTTAAAATCTTTACTTACCTCATATAGTTTGTAGCGGAGACCAAAACATTTTTAATCTCATGTTTTCATGAAGAAATTGCATATTGAATATTTACAGTTAATGGGCCAAAGCAGTGACTGATCCTGGACAACAGTAACAACACTTTCAAGAAAAAAAAATTCCCAAGTAATTTGTTTCACATAATCCACTTATCTGTTATTCATTTGCATGGTCAAAATGTGGAAAATGTGTGTATTTCTTGCTAAAATATTATTTTAACAGTTACTCCATAGCAAATGGGAAATGTCATCAATTTAAACACACAGCATTATGTGAATGACTTTGTCCCCATTTACTATGAACACCACTTTTTCAGAAAGTAAATGTTAATATTTTATCTGCAATTATGTTTTTTTCGTCAGTTACTGAAGGCTTACCATCTAACACAGGGGTGGGCAAAGTTAGTTCTGGAGGACCGTATTGGCTGCAGGTTTTTGTTCCAACCCAGTTGCTTAATTAAAAGACAATCCTTGCCAATAATTTAATTTCATGGCTTGTTAGTGCTTCAATTCTGCCATGCCAGGTCATTCTCACATCCAAAATTTTTTTTTCCTTTTAAAGAATATCTTCCAAATGATTTGAATTTTAAAATAATTGAGTAATTCTCAGTCCTCCATTTTTTTTTTCTTCACTTACCTTCCAAGTATTTAATTAAACTAAATAGTTTACGATAAATACACACAGGTTTAAATGGAAGCACACTAACTAGCGAAATGCTGGTTTCTTTTGTCATTTGCATTTTATTGCTAATAAGGAGCAATTACAAACCAAGAATACAGCTGTTTAAGATTAAAATATGCAATAAGAGTTCAAAATCTTAATAAGCGAGACAAATAAAATGAAGTAGAAGTGTTACTTGAGCAGTAAGTGCTTCTTATTAAGGAATTGGGTTGGAACAAAAACAAGCAGTCACTGTGGCCCTCCAAGAACGACTTTGCCCACCCCTAATCTAACATTATTAATACATTTTTTAATTCTTGTAAATGTAAGATGTAATTGGGGGAAATGTAATTTTTGTGCCTGGGTCACTTGCTACATATTTTAAAAAGTGTTTACTTCTTTCTCATAAACTTTGCAAACGTATAATGCTCTGACTATTGTCTGTTGCTATGATCAGTTCTATGGCTGTAACACCAAGCCAAATTCCTAACCACCACTGTATGTTACCCGGCAATCTAAAGAGCTAAAGGAATGCTCATCCAGCTTAGGAAGTAAAAGTCACAATCCTCGACGTTACAGTACCATACAATGGAAACTGTTCACTTCTTAATTTTTGTGAAATATTAATAACAAAATCTCACCTGGTTCCCTCTGAGATGGAAACAACATGACTCATTAGGAAGAAGAGACAACACTAAGAAAGAGGTATCAGTAATATACAGTAATAAAATAGAGTAGTTATTAAAGTGTGGTGACACAGGGTGCAAAGGCAACCCAGAAAAAACTCAGTGTTCTATCAGGTTTCATTAGGTATTCATAAATGAGAGATACTCTGAACAGTGTTTTCAATGACAAGAACAGTTTAAGACAAGTTTATTGTTGCAACTAACATCTGTAACTAAACCTGTGGTACAAAGATGGCCCACAGTCATCCCACGTGAGACAGTGTAAAATATACAAGGTTATTTGAGAGACACAGTTGGTTTTGATGTTTTATAACAAACATAAAAGATCCTAATATAAATGTGATCAACAGATTTCCATAAACAAAACAGGATGCCTAAATAAATAACACAATAATTTTATTAAGGGTCAGTGTAAAAAATTATTTATGTTAATGGTGAATCCTATTAGTTTTAATTTGTTGCTGAATATTTTATTGGAAAATTCAACCATTCTATTTTTTCTTTTCTTTCTTACATTACTTATTATCACTTGCCATTTTCACATTAGCTTTACACAATAATGTGGATTAGTGCATCACTGGATAACGCTTGTAGCTGTTCATCCAAGTTCATCTAGGACTATGTAATAGAAGGCTAACCTGACAGCTCTGGTGCCTTTTAGGCATCCTATTGAGTTTGCATAAAGAAAGCAAGAAGGGCTTACTTAGTTTAGTACAAGAACAAACAATAATGCAGTTTTTTCTTTTATCTTTTATTGAATTTATTAAAATCATGTAACATTCCATGCAGTCAAGTCAAACTTACCGGTACTAAATTCAGTTCAACCTCCCCCATGAGAAGAAGGCCAACAGCCAGAGTAAAACTTTGAGAGCAGTAAAGACAGAAAGGAGTCTTTCTCCTCAATATAAATGCTTATTCTAAAATGATATTGATTAGATCCTTTTAACAAAGGTTTTGAACAGATTCTCTAAGTGAGAATTAGATTTTTTTCCAATTTCAGATAGTATATAATATCATTAAAAGAGGTTGGATAGGATTCTTCCATTTGAGCAAGATAAGTCTATGTGCTAATAATGAAATAAAAGCAATTACAGTTTGTCCTTCTCGACTGTAAGCCCATCTAGAAGAACAACAAACATAGCTGGTAATGGGTTAGGAGGGATTGTGACACCAAGGCTGTTTGATAGGCATTTAAAAATTTTTGTCCAGAATGATGTTAATTTGGTACATGCCCAAAACATGTGGCCTAGTGAGGCTGAAGCTTGACTGCAACATTCGCAGGTTGGATCTTGCCCTGGAGATATTTTGGACAATTTTAAATGAGATATATGTACTTGATAAAAGATTTTAAGTTAGATAATTGAATGCTTTGCGCATATGGAGCTAGAGTGAATTTTGTGCATGACTGTCTTCCACTCCTTTTTTGAAATGTTGAGTAAGAGATCCTTTTCCCACTGTACTCTGCGATCTTTGAAAGGAAGGACATTTAAAATGGTTTTATATATTGTAGAAATGCTGTATGAGTCTTCAAGACTGATCAATATTTCTTCTGGAATAGAAATAGGTGGGAAGTGAGGAGAATTGGGCAGATTTCATTTAGCAAAGTTTCTAATTTGGAGCTAGTGGAAAAATTATGTTGATCGGAAGCTACATTTGGAGTGTAATTGCCTGTAGAATGCAAAGACATTATTTATATACAGATCTTTAAATGTTTGAATCCCATATGTTTTCTAAACATTAAAAACTGTGTAAGTTTGAGAGGGTAGAAAAGGGTGATTACCATATAGACTTTCCCACTATCCCACTTCTTTAAATTGCTTCCAACGTTGGTACGTTAAATAGAGCCATGCCACCTTCTGATTTAGGTCATTGTAGGGTCACTCTTTTATTTTTCCACAAGACAGTATTAAGCTTTACTGAATGTCGTTCAGTGTTTCATGATTATGGTAACTTTCAATGTAAATAAAAGCTATGACAAGTATAAAGATCAACATTGTTTGACAGTGTCACACACGTGCGAATAGGAGGCAGCTAAAGGGCTCGAGTAAATGTAATAAAACATCCGACCAGGAGGCGGCGGAGTGCGCTGACTGTCTTTCTCAGTTCCCTACAGACCATTCCCGGGAAATCCTTCAAGGTTCCGGCACCTCTGAAGACGTCACTTCCGAAGCCGGCCCCTTTGATGACGTCACTTCTGAAGCCGGCCCCTTTGATGACGGCCTTTAAAGCCTCCATCTTAGGCTACTATAGCAGTTCTGTTTTGGACCTGTGATATGCACATCGATTGTTTGATAAAGGAAACCCTTTTGCAGCTGGGAAAAACAATATACGGGTGGCTGCCCCAAACCTTTATAATATCTTGGACTTGTTTTAATGACGTGGTGTAGTCGGCAGGATGAAGTCCCAAAAGAAACCTGGACTCGGACATGTAATGAACCAGGTAGGAAAGTACCGGGGCCGAGTTTCTGGGGGGGAGTGCGTTTGGGGGTCAGGAAGGACTCAGTACAGGCTCCGCTCCTTAAATACAACCCCGGGCTTATAACTTAACAAATGGAGAATGTGAAGGGGACATACAGGCGTAGGCTGGTTTCTGGGGATGAAACAAAAAGGGCTTATTATGTTCTCTCAGAGGAGAGAGCTGAGGCGCCCATTGGGACTCAGGTCCCAGATAAATATGGGCTATCCCCAGTCCAGCAGGTGAAAATAATAAAAAACTGGACACTAGATCCAGAGAGATCAGTCCAGGAACAGGCTATGGCCCTCTGGGAGAAGGTGGCTGTGTGGCTAAGGCCATTTGAATTAACCACCTGCCAAACAGTACAACAGGTAGCCTGTCTCCTCTTTTTAAAAGGCCTACCTAGAAACTTTGCCCAGCCGGACTGGGGTGAATTCATTCTATGGAAGAGCTTATAAAGCTGCTCTTGAAAGCACCTGAGCCAGTCTCAAAATCTGGGAGGGCAGAATGACCCTCTAGTGGATTTCCTAGAGATCATGTTCTACTGAATAAGTCTCTTACACATACATCGGAGCCTGTTTCTGAGTTCCCGGGCCACCGGGCGTGCAACCTACCTGGGACCGAGGCAGGATGTAGGTGGAAGGGGGGAGATTTGTTTGTGTGCTCTTGCCAACCCCCTGATGTGTTCAAATACAGGATTTGTAGTCATTAATGGTTATAAGCTCCTTGCCCTGTTTGATTCCGGCAGCAACATTTCCATTGTTGATTGCCAATATGTTTTACCGCGACAGAGAATTAAAAAAAAGACCAGTATTAAATATATTCACGGAGACATCCGGATGTACAATACCGCCCTATGTTTCGTGAGTCAGGGAGGAGCACTAAAAAAACATCCCATTGCGATCCACCCTAATCCTCCCTTCTCAGCAATTATAGGACGGGACTGGTCAGAAAATAAATGCGGTAAACTATTGACTACTCCTGATAAAAACTTAGGCCTCATTGTAGATGGGGATAACTCATCTCAAGCTTTCTCCACGCCGTGTATACAGCCGGCGGAGAGAGATACGGAAGCCCACGAGGAGGACGGGGAGAATCCTGGTCTGTTGCAGGCGAATACGTCATCCACCCCTCCCCTTGAGGTCAGACAGGACCCTCTCTCCGACATTTACTTTCAGTTCAAACAAACACCGGCTTCTTTTAAAAGAAGTGGAACGATGACTCCCTACAATTTGCAAAAAATGTAGTAGTCCTGGTCAACGGCCAACGCACACACCAGCCAATGCCACAAGGACCTCACTTTGTAATAGAAAATGATCTAATTTATCAGGTCACGGAACATGGGGCGGAGGTTTGGAAACTGTTGTTAATTCCACAAACTTACCAGCGTCTGGTGGACAAAGTGTTCCAACCCCATAATGCGTATAGTGCTGCCTACCTGGATGACGTAGTCATCTATTCCAGCACATGGAAGGAACACATACAGCAGGTCACTGCGGTATTGCGGACACAAGGAGAAGCCGGGCTGCGTATTAATCCCAAGAAATGTTTCTTTGGATTGAAAGAAGCTAAATATTTGGGCTACCTGGTGGGTCGGGGTACTGTGAAACCACAGTGTTCAAAAATAGATGCCATTGTTAAATGGTCCCGTCCGAAAACCAAGAGGCAGGTCCAAGCCTTTCTCGGGCTTGGATCGAGAGACCAGGTATGCAGCGGTGGAAAGAGAAGCCCTTGCGATTAAATGGGCGATTACGCAGTTGAGGTACTACCTCTTGGGCCAGGAGTTCACTCTAGTGACGGATCATGCTCCTTTACAGTGGATGGCCCTTCACAAGGAGTCAAATCCACGGGTTACTAGGTGGTTTCTTGCCCTTCAGCCTAACAAGTTTTCGTTTATTCATCGTAAGGATTCTCTCCATGCCAACGCTGGTGCTCTCTCTCGTGCCCACGACCTCTCGGTGCAGGACGCACAACCCGATGGGTCTGGGCTGAGGGGGGGGCCTTGTCACACACGTGCGAGTAGGAGGCAGCTAAAGAGCTCAAGTAATTGTAATAAAACATCCGACCAGGGGGCGGTGGAGTGCGCTGACTGTCTTTCTCAGTTCCCTACAGACCTTTCCCAGGAGATCCTTCAAGGTTCCAGCACCTCTGAAGACATTACTTCTGAAGCCGGCCCCTTTGATGACGTCACTTCTGAAGCTGGCCCTTTTGATGACATCAGTTCCTCTCAAGGCCTTTAAAGCCTCCATCTTAGGCTACTATAGCAGTTCTGTTTTGGACTCTGTGATATGCACATCGATTGTTTGATAAAGGAAACCCTTTTGCAGCTTCAGAATAACAATATCCGGGTGGCTGCCCCAAACCTTTATAATGTCTTGGACTCGTTTTTATGACAACAGGTATAAGTTTTATACAGAAATAATGAATGGTTCATCTTTAAAAACCTCCAATACTGTATATTCACAGATAAAACTGTTTTACATACTTCTTAATTTTTTTAAACATTTCATAAATGTGTAGCTCTTATTCCCTTTGAACAAGTTTAAAGCGGTAGGTTGTATGGAAACTTTCTTAATCACGTTATTTCTTTCCAGGAACAACATAATAATTTGGGTTTATGGAGCAGTAACTGCAACCAGGGCTCAGTTAGCCCTGGGAAAAATAATAACATACTGTAATGCTGCTGAAACCTAGCTGTGTGTTGTGATGGGGCAGCTAAAGTTCCTAGAAGTCATATAAATGTTATCAGAGTGAAATCCAATATTGGGCAGTGCAATGAGCCCGTTGGGACTTGTTTCCCTTGTCATGCCTTAAAAGAAGAAAGAATAAAAAGAAAGAGCTTAGCAAAGTACTTACTGTGATGAGTCTTAAAATATGACACAACTGACATTACTAAAGAAAAAAAGCAAAGAAAATAATAAACACAATACAAACTACACAAAGAAAACAATGATTGAAAGATTCAAAATGAGGGAAAAAATCCCTAGGGATATATATATATATATATATATATATATATATAGAGAGAGAGAGAGAGAGAGAGAGAGACATGACAAAGACAACAGCAAATCTAACTAGCCTAGGGTCAGATAAAACCTAAAAGCATGCGTGCCTTATTTCAGTCTTCCTTTTCGGGAGATATCCTTCACACAAATAACACAATTTTACTGAAGGATAGGGGTTAAAGGACATCTTGTCAGTGATGGTAGATTAGTAATTGTGGTTCAGCTACTCTGTGTTGTAAGCTTTTCAAGTAGTCCAGTATTTTAGCTCTAACTACTGAATTGTCTGGTCAAGGGCCAGAAGAGTCTGCTTGCCTGACCTCATTACAAGACGTCTTATTGTGCCTGCTGAACTTGCTCAGAACTCTTGAACTATCCGAAGAAGCCTTTGAAGCCTGCGGTTATTATGATTTTGAATATTTTGAATAGTGTAGAATTTGTGACTATAATTTTGTTTTTTGGCTTTTTTCATTGACATTTTCAGCTATAGTTATATTTTGTTGTTTTTGGGCCCCTGTTTTGTTTCTCATATGTGCTGCCATTTTTTGCTTTTTAGTTCTTGGTAGCAATTCCTGTTGCCATCTGCTGTATTTAAGATTGCACCATGGTGCTTTTGTCATCAAGGATTCTGGATTTACAACAAACTTTTCACATTGTTAGTCACAGTCAGGACAGGTTTTTCATGCCTTTTCTATTACCAGGTTTGGCCTGCATATTGGCTTTGGCATTCCTCTTTCCAAAGCCTCGCCATTTCCAGCACTGCTTCAGGTTTACAAAACATGCTGACAGACTGCGTGCTGGCTGTGATCAATAAGATGTTGGTGTTTGTCCACAATTGAGCCCATATTAATTTCTACTCCATTGTGACTCCTCAAAAAAGCTGTGCAATAAACCCATTTATTACAAGGGCAAAAGCCATTGGTCTGCAACTATTCCACATGTACCTGACATATTTAAAAGCTCAGTTAGAACTCCCAAATGTTTTATTCTGCAGAATTACTATGGGATATTGAGGAACTCATTTAGTCTGCTGTCCTATCTAACAATTCATCCATCTTGGAGACATTGTTAACAGTGCCTTCAAACATTATTTAAAGAGAATTTCTCTAACAATACTTATTAGCATCCATGTAGAGATCAGATGCTGTAGTGGCTGGAATAGCAGATCCCCAAAGACAGAAAATACACATCTGATACACATCAAAATTCAATTCCTGTGAACGTGAAGAATTAATATCTAAGCCTTGTAAAAACACTACACAGTTGTTATAACCGGTGATGGCAAAATCTCTGCCATCTCTATGATGTTTGAAAAAAGATGACTAGGCAGCTGACTCTGTCATACTACTTAAAATTTGACATTATGTAACACAAATACAGTACATATTGGCTTTTTGTGCAAAAGAGCTATTTCATTGTGCTTATGCAGATAATCTACATACTGCACTGTGATGGTGTGGGTCAGGTTCCATGCTCCCTCTTCTCATTTGGGGAGCCTCCTGAACTTGACACCATAGATAGTCATGATTGGGATGAGCTGTACACATGAGGACACCACATGAAGCAAGGAGAAGGTGTAAAAGAGTTCAGTGCTTTTATTAAAAACCAATTAATAAAAGGTGTTCAAAAGTGCAGTGCTCCAAAATGCAATAGTTCAATGAATATATCATTTATAAAAACAAAGGTGAGGTGGAGGCTAAAACCAGAATAGATACCTCCATTAAAACAAGGTTAAAACCAACAGGCTGGAAACTAACTTTTTTAAAATCCCATTGCCTTGATCTTTTAATTGGCGGCTCTTCTGCTTATCCCGTGCGGGCCATACAGCAGAGGAGTCGCCGTAACAGCAGATGCAGCTGACCTTTCTCAGGTCCGGGTCAGTCCTGTCCCTTGGCTATGGAAAAGGCTCCCTCTTCAGACCTCACTTTGGGCTCCTAATGGCCAGAGCGCTCACACTGGGGCTTTCCTCCCAAGGCCCTTGACCCCCGCTGCCTTCCTGGTCTTCCATGGTAAGCTGTCTAAACTCTGGTTCACTCCCGCTCCTCATTGTAGCTCCCATTCCAACTGCCCACTGGGTGTCAGCCTCACACTGTTCTTCAAGGCTAATTTCCCAGCTGCCTGATTTTTCACCTTCAAGCCTGATCTCTTTGGGTCACTCATTCCTGCACTGGCTCTTTCCACCTCCTGCCTTCTTCTTTGTTTAACCTCCATTCGTTCTCTCATTTTCCTTTCCCAATCCTCCTCCTCAAACTCACATTTCCCCTTTTAAAAAGGGGATGTGGCACAGCTGTGACGATTAGCAGATCCTGGCACCAATTAGGGTCACAGACAATCCTACAACTGTGCACTTAGGATAGAGCCATCAGCTCCCGCATCGCAACCGGAAACCACTCTCGCCGCACTAAGATGCCCTCTCCTACCAAGGTACGAGTGCGGTGATTATTTATTTAAAAAGATGCTGATCAGCCATGGACCTCAATTTATCACATGCAGATGTTGTCAATGTAATGTATATGTCTAATATATGTGTAATGTATAAAGAACATTTAAGAAAGTTATGAGTGTAGGGAAATCTAAACTTAATGGAATGACCGGGTAAACCAATTCAGCCTTTCTTGACAGCTTCTCATCGGGCCATGTTTTATATTCCTGACAGAGGAGGATGTGGAATGGAAGGCAAAGGAGGGATGGGATAGAAGGCTTTGTTTTGGTGTTGGTCCTCTTATCTGTAGGTAATGAGATGAGTAGGTTATTTCCTGTTAGCCTAACAAAAGCTTCTCCTGTCTTCTTCTTTCAGCTGCTCCCATTAGGGGTTGCCACAGCGGATTATCTTCTTCCATATCTTTCTGTTATCTAAATCTTGTTCTTTTACACCCATCACTTGCATGTCCTCTCTCACCACCTCCATAAACCTTTTCTTAGGTCTTCCTCTTTTTCTCTTGCCTGGCAGCTCTATCCTTAGCATCCTTCTCCCAATATACTCAGCATCTCTCCTCTGCACATGTCCAAACCAATGCAATCTCACCTCTCTGACTTTGTCTACCAACCGTCCAACCTGAGCTGACCCTCTTAAGTACTCATTTCTAATCCTGTCCATCCTCCTCACACCCAATGAAAATCTTAGCATCTTTAATTCTGCCACCTCCAGTCCTGTTTTCCTGCTTTCTGGTCAGTGTCACCGTCTCCAACCCATATAACATAGCTGGTTTCACTACTGTCCTGTAGACCTTCCCTTTCACTCTTGTTGATATCCATCTGTCACAAATCACTCCTGACACTCTTCTCCACCCATTCCACCCTGCCTGCACTCTCTTTTTCACCTCTCTTCCACAATCCCTGTTACTCTGTACTGTTGATCCCAAGTATTTAAACTCATCCACCTTCGCCAACTCTACTACTTGCATCCTCACCATTCCACTGACCTCCCTCTCATTCACACACATGTATTCTGTCTTGTTCCTACTGACCTTCATTCCTCTCCTCTCTAGAGCATATCTTCACCACTGCAGGGTATCCTCAATCTCCTAACTAATATCGCTATAGATTACAGTGTCATCAGCAAACATCATAGTCCACGGGGACTCCTATCTAATCTCATTTGTCAGCCTGTCCATTACCATTGCAAATAAGAAAGGGTTCAGAGCTGATCCCTGATGTAATCCCACCTCCACCTTCAATGCATACGTCACTCCTACCACAGACCTCACCACAGTCACACTTCCCTCATACACAGGGATGTCATCTGGACCAACGGCTTTTCCATTCTTCATCCTCTTCATAGCTGTCCTTACTTCCTCCTTGCTAATCTGTTGCACTTCCTGATTCACTATCTCCATATCATCCAACCTCTTCTCTCTCTTGTTCTCTTCATTCATAAGCCTCTCAAGGTACTCTTTCCATCTGCTCAACACACTCTCCTCGCTTGTGAGTACGTCTCCATCTTTTTCCTTTATTATCCTAACCTGCTACACATCTTTCCCAGCTCGGTCCCTCTGTCTAGCCAATCGGTACAGGTGCTTTTCTCCCTCCTTAGTGTCCAACCTCTCATACAACTCACCATACTCTTTTTCTTTAGCCTTCGCCACCTCTCTCTTTACCTTGCGCCTTATCTCCTTGTACTTTTGTCTACTCTCTGCATCTCTCTGACTACCCCACTTCTTCTTTGCCATCCTCTTCCTCTGTATACTATCCTGTACTTCCCCATTCCACCACCAGGTTTCTTTTTCCTCTTTTCTCTGTCCAGAAGTCACGCCAAGCACCCTTCTGGCTGTCACCCATACTATATGTGCTGTAGTTTCCTAACTCTCTGGTAACTTTTCACTACCACCCAGTGCCTGTCTCACCTCCTCCCTAAACTCAGGCCTTGCAGTCTTTCTTTTTCAACTTCCACCATTTGATCCTTGGCTCTGCCCTCACTCTCTTCCTCTTCTTGATCTCCAATGTCATCCTACAGACCACCATCCCATGCTGCTTAACTACACTTTCCCCTGCCACCATTTTTCAGTCTTCAATCGCCTTCAGATTGACTCTTCTGCATAGGATGTAATCTACCTGTGTGCATCTTTCTCCACTCTTGTACGTAAGCCTATGTTCCTCCTTCTTTTTAAAATACGTATTCACCACAGCCATGCCCATCCTTCTGGCAAAATCCACTATCCTCTGACCTTCTTCATTCCTCTCCTTGACACCATACCAACCCATCATACCCACCCTTGTCTCCTCTGTTTCCTTCACCAACATGTCCGTTGAAATCTGCTCCAACCACCACTTTTTGTCCCTTGGGTACACTGTTCATCACTTCATCCAACTCACTCCAAAAATCTTCTTTCTCATCCATCGCACACCCAACTCGCGGGGCATATGCACTAACAACATTCATCATCACACCTCCAACTTCCAGCTTCATAATCATTACTCTGTTCCTTCAGACTAACCCCTACTCCATTTCTCCTCCTATCCACACCATGATAGAACAATTTGAATTCACCTCCAATCCACCTGGCCTTACTCCCCTTCCATTTAGTCTCTTGCACACACAATATATCAACCTTCCTTGTCTCCATCATATCTGCTATCTCTCTCTCCTTACCAGTCATACTGCCAAAATTCAAAGTTCCTACCCTCAGTTCCACTCTCTTTACCTTCCTCCTCTCCTCCTGCCTCCGTACACATCTCCCCCCTCTCCTTCTCCTTCCTCTTCTTCTTCAGCCAACAGTAGCCCAATTTCGGCCAGCACCCTGTTGACTAACAGTACTGGTGGCGGTCGTTGTTCACTCGGGGTTCAACCGATCTGGTATGGAAATTTGAATTGTTGTCCGCATATTGATTTGGCAAAATTTTACGCTGGATGCCCTTCCTGATGTAACCCTCCCCATTTATCCAGGCTTGGGATCAGCACGAAGAAACACACTGGTTTGTGCATCCCTTGTGGCTGGGTTAACAAAAGCTTCTCCTGTGTTCCTGATAAATCAATCCTCTGGAAAACAATGGAATGGTCAGACTTCAGAATATACAGTATTTAGGTAGATAGACAGAAACACATGTTGTTGAAAACTAACTTTTGTGCACAATAATCAAATTTAATATGAACAGTTTAGAGTCACAATTTGCACTGGGTAAAATGAAACAAATTTTTGTTATTCATCTGAGTAGATATCTATACTTCATTAAATACTGTAAGCGTGCTGATTTTTTGCAGAACAGGATTTTTAACGTTTTACCCAACTAAAGCTGTCTTTCAAAGATAAAGTATTCATCTTTTCTGAAGGCAGAAAAAGCTGAAGTACTGAAGAAAAATATTTTGCTTTGTCAAAGACAAGTCAAGGAGAAACCTGAAGTAATACCTTCAAGAAATTATACATTACCAGTAATGGTGCACTCCACGATAACTCGCAGTGAATACACTTGACTTGATCATTCATAGTTTCCATTCTCTTTCTTTCTCTGTATGTTTAGCATTCATTTGCTCAGAGGTTGATGTGCTTGCTTCTTCCTGAGTAGCTCTTCTTTTCTCCATCCTAGTGGCCCGCTGCTTTTCTTCTTACGTCGGCATCTTTTTGCGTTAAAACTGATTGTTAGTTTTTGTGTTGCAATTACTTAGTACAATTTTCTTAATTTTTCACTTAAGCTGGCACTTAAATCATTCTTGAGGCAGATTGAAGACTTAAGATATGAAGAGGTAGGGGAAGTGACCACGAAGGTGGTAGGGAATGAGAACTGTGCACGTACGCATGCGCCACATGGCCATCCTGCTGTGCACCGCCAAGAGTTGATTCTACAATAAAATAAAATAAAAATAAAAAGAGTAATAAAAATCATCACCATGAAAGCTGATAGTAGACGTCACGTAGTATATGTGTACCAAATTTCAGGTCAATGGGTGAAACAGTTTGCGAGCTACAGGTGATTTAAAATCCTGGACAGACAAATGAACAGCCATGGTAGCGTATTATATAAGAAGATTATAATTATTTGTAAAAAAAATAAAGTTGCTAGAGAAATTCTTTGAGTACTTATTTTTCATAATAACCTTTGATGTGAGAAAGAATGTCAGTCACCCCCTCTCTCTTTCTGCTGCCCTGTCTCTCCCCCCAACACACCATCCTCTCTCCCACCCACAATTTTAAAACTAGTTAGCTGGAAATATACTATGTGTTCATTGTAGTATTTATGTCTGCACTTACAGGAAGGCTACCAAGAATTTTAATGCATTTATCTATAATGTTTGGGGTGTCTTTATGTTATTAATAGATAGTCCTTGAGATAACATACTCTAAATATTAAAATGAAAGATCTGAACTTTCTCTTTTTCAGCATTTTGGTGTTTAGAATGCAGCTGCAGTTAAACAAGTTGGCTTTGAGCAATTCTTAAATTAGTACACTGACTTCCAGCCCCATTTTAAATGTACCTTCTAAAAAAGAAAGTCTGCTTTTTAAAGGAATTAATTCAGTGCTGGCTATTGCTGCTTTTCGCGCAACACAACTGAGACCAACATTGGCTTCCATAACCCTGAGCCCTAATGAGGTTTGAAAATGGTCAGATGGATACAATACAATACAATACAATTTATTGTTGTATAGCCTAAAATCACACTAGAAGTTCTCCAATGGGTATTAACAGGCCCTGCCCCAGCCTTGACTGTCTAAGAAGACAAGGAAAAACTCCCAAAAAAAACCCTTGTAGGGGAATAAAATGGAAGGAAGCTTGAGAAAGGCAGTTCAAAAAGAGACCCCTTTCCAGGTAGGTTGGGCATACAGTGGGTGTCAAAAAGAAGGGGGTCAATACAATACAATACACAGAACAGTACATGGATGAATGGATGAACATATAAAATAATAAATCACTCAGCTATTAAGTCATAACTTATAATACTAAGGACAGATACAAATACTACAGTAGGAAATTCTGAAGGCAAAAATAACTGAATATAACAATGTAGTTCACCTTGAGAGGAAGTCCTACTTCTCTAAAATTATAAATGATAATACTGCAAATACAAAAGTTTTATTCTCAACTATTTGATCACCTTTTAAACCCAGCTTACTCAATGGAATACCTCCTAAAACCTACTAGTGAAACTTCTAAGGCTTTAGGTATATTTTTTAAACACAAAATAAGTGATATTAGAAAAATATAGTAACCCAAGTTAATCCAATTTAATCACAGCATGCCTTTTTAAGTGAGTTAAATTCTTTCATTGGAATGGATTGACCAAACTACGTAGAATAATTTCTCAGCATAAACCCTCCACCTATGTCCTTAACCTAGTATCAACAGGTCTTTTTAACACTGGAATTACCAGAGCCTACGAAAAAATTCTTAGATCCGTCCCACCTTAAATCGCTTCTCACCTCTCCGTCAGCATCTTTTGTCCTGTAAATGCGTGGATAAGCAACAAACAGCAAGCAGCCTGCTATCACATCCCCCACCCCACACCTTGCGAAAATGTTTGTTAATTTTACTCGTTAACGGTGATTAAACAGCAGCTCTAATTTTTGCAAAAAATTATCAAACAAAAATTTAGCTTAGGCCAGCACGGTGGTGCAGTGGTAGTGCTGCTGCTTCACAGTTAGGAGACCTGGGTTTGCTTCCCGGGTCCTCCCTACGTGGAATTTGCATGTTCTCCCAGTGTCTGTGTGGGTTTCCTCCCACAGTCCAAAGACATGCAGGTTAGGTGCATTGGTGATTCTAAATTGTCCCTAGTGTGTGTGCATGCCCTGTGGTGGGCTGGCACCCTGCCCAGGGTTTTTGTGTTGGCTGGGATTGTCTTCAGCAGACCTCCATGACCCTGTAGTTAGGATATAGCGGTTTAGATAATGGATGGATGGAAATTTAGCTTAAGAAAGTTTAAGCAATTGTGTAGCAATCACAAGGCATCTGCACACAATGAAGTCTGAAATAGGCTGTTGCTATGTTTATGCAAATTTGTTTACTTTCAGTTGAACTTACAGTATATCATTCATACTGTACACTCACACAATGCTGAATGAAAGAAGCAAACACAACCCTTGTTATGTAACTCAAGTTTAAACCATTGATTGCGATTCCTCTTTTCAAATGTGGGGAGAAACTCTGCACTCAGTACACTAAAGTTAATGCAATACATTTCAGAATAATATGTACACATAAAGAGAATAATGCAAAGTCATTACTTCATTCATTTGCAAACCCATCTTAGTAATGCTCAAATTGATTTAAAATTTTTACGTTGGTATTGCTACCTATTCCTCATATGGATGCTTTTGCTTTAAAATAAAACATGAAAGATTTGTTTTATTGTTTCCATCAGGCTGATATCTTTGTAAAAAATTCAAAGGGGATAATAATTAACTGCCACACAAGTAAATTCCCACAATATAAATTTGTAATTAACTGAAGCAAACTGAATATATTGTTAATGGACTGGTTTCCCCATCTAAAGTTAGTTCCTGCCCTGCACCCAGTGCTGCCAGCAACATTTGCATGTTTATTTAGTAACTTACTGTGCTGCCTGTCTAAGACTGGTTGAAATCTTAGGAGCCAACATAAACCATTAACGTTCAGAAAGTACCATGCAATGCATATGTCTCTGTTATATGCCATTTGGTATGGGATTCGTAAAAACAGTGTTAATCTTTGTGATGCGCCACCTTTTGGTATGACAGAGAGACAGGCAGACAAGCTTATCCTTTCATTAAGGCGGACTACAACGGTTTGCAAAAGGAGACCCTATCAAAAAAACATTAAAAACACTATTTTTACATTTCAATATTGCTCATATCAGGCTATAATATTATATAACATGCTATTACTTAATTAAAATACAATGAGCCGACAGTGGTGGATGTAATTAAAGGTAATCAAATTTTAGATCCCTGTAACACCAGATTGTCTAGTATTGAGATTTACCCCAAGTTACAGTTGTCACACAAGTGTGTGAGTGAGGACAATTCTGAATTTGACCAGGATGTGGCAGAGTGTACTGACTCTTTTTCTCGCTTTCCTGCAGACCATTTATGGGAAGTTCCACCTGGCCCTGTTGACGTCACTTCTGGGTCCAGACCTATAGAGGAAGGCCTTGCCGGTTCCGGCCCCCTTGATGTCACGTCCTATGGCTGAAGACCTTTCCGATTGTGACCCCTTTGACGTCACTTCCTGCCCTGACCTTTAAAAGCCTCCACCTTTTCCCTATTCCATCAGTTCTGTTTTAGACTCCAGTTTGTGCACATTATTGCTGTCATTTACTTGCAATTTGTAGCCAGGAAACCAAATATACGAGTGGTTGCCCAAAACCTTGCTATGGCTCTTTGTGGAGTTTGTGACACAGTATGTTAAGCAATACACAACTAACTTTAATTAAAAAGAAAGATTGCATCAAAGTTGGGTAGCAAATACAACAGGTGTGTGACAAGTGTATGTTCATTCAAAATTACACTGAAAATATGGGCACATTCATGTTACCTGTGCTCCCTGATGTTATCAGCTAATGAAAGTAAGTACATTAAAGCAACAGAAAAACGCTGGTGTTGTGCAGGTCCTGTACATGAAAGCGTGACAGCAGGACATCCTTTAGAAATCCTCTTAAGTTACTAAGGTTGCTATAGTAAATACTGGCTGGCTTCTTTCCCCCACCCTGCATTCTATAAATTAATAAGGACACAGTGACGTCCAGCACTATATATACTGAAGCAAAATAAGGAGGTCTAGTTATGCACCGGCATTTTTTTTTTTTGTATAGGAGATTTAACTTTGTGAGGCTGCAGCTGTGTCAATGGCCAAAGTAAAACTCCAAGAAGAGAAAAAGAATGAAAAAAAGAAAGGTTAAGGTAACCTTTCGAAATGATTGGCAGGCTTTTATTTTTGTACAAATAACTTTTGGAATCAGAATTAAATCACACTCAAGAAAGTTCTCAGATTCTTTTAGAAAAGGAAGGAACTTGTCTTGTTATGAAATACATTCCAGGAACATTAGCGCATGCATGATAATGCTCGTTGAGTAATACCTGAACCAGACTCTATAAGCAAAAGAAGGGATTGTGAGAGGATCTTACTGAATGAGTTTAAACAGGATTGGAAGTGTACATATTAGGTTTCCTTTCTAATCCAATATCATAAGAACTGTTAAACCTTCAATTAAACAGTCACTTCATGTCACTTCAACAATTTCAAATGTTCACAATGTTTATTAATCATTAAAGTGACATGTTGAGAGGCAATGTGAACAGGACTTACAAGAAAGTTGGGTAATAATAGGAGTAATGCTTATTGAACTGTTCCCCATTTGGTAAAAGTTGTAATAAAATTTACAAGTATCCAATAACTAACAACAATAATTGCAGCCCGGACAGGAGTACCAGCACGTCCCAGCAGGGTATGCGCCACTTAAGTAACAAGTCTTCAGCCTTGATTTAAATGTTAAGACCAATGAATAGTCCTTTATACAAGAAAACAGATCGTTACACAGTTTGGGGTCTCTGCTGCTAAAGGCTGAAACATTCGAGATACATCCCAGCTGCATATTAATTAAAAAAATGATCATATCTGTATGGAAAACATACCGAAATGAAAGAAAATATACATATGGTTGGTACTGATCAGAATTTTAAAATATGGGGTGCACTTTCAAGGGAATACTAGACACACAGATGTTCGGCTTTGTATCAAAAAGCATAAAAGGACTGTTAGCAATTGCGGTTTGAGATTTCTAGTCCTAAAATGCATATCTGATTCTGATACAACTTTTCATTAAGACAGAAATGCTGTTGATATATTCACTTCCTTTGCTATGTCCAAATTATTATTGGCAATGACACACAACTTGCCAGGCACATAACCCCAATGCAAGGTAGTGTCTTTCATTATGGGGTCCCTATTTATGGTGGCCTCTGATGACAGATGACCGGGGCCCTTGCCCCACCGGGACGCCTGGAGAAGCAAAGAACTGGGAGAGGGCAGCCCCCCCGGATTGCATGGGGGCCAGGGAGTGCTGCAGGAAGGTCATCAGGGAGTATCTGGAGCACATTCTGGGTGCAGTATAAGAGGGGCCGCCTCACTCCATTTAGGGAGCCAGAGTCGGGAGGCAGAGGACAGAGTTTGCAAGCAGTGGAAGAAAAGGAAAAAGGAAAGCAAATTAAAAGTAAAAAGCACTGAGTAATTGTGGCTGATTGGGGTATTGTGTGCTGTAGAGACTAGGAGCAAAATAAAAGTGTGTGTTTTGGGACTTTTGAGTCTGTGTGTCTGTTTGTAGCTGGGCTGATCTTCCATACTCTTAATAATTCACACATTTACAGTACGTGTTACTTCAATGGTTACATTAAAAAATGCTGTTAATTCTAGTGTTAAAGGTCACTAAGAGGAGCTACCAACAAGACGTTTGTGTTAGGACTTCTGTTTTGCTCTCTGGACTCTGATTTTCATGTCATATTCAGGTTTAGTTGCTAGAGATAAATAAAAGGTGCTACCAATAACACCTTAGTGTTACTTTGTCTTTTCTTAGTTTGATTTTTCCTTCTCTTTTCTAATTAGTTGATTACCCATTATTTCTTAATCTTATAATTCAGACCCCCTGCCTATTTTCCAATCAGTCTTGTCTCAGTTTCTATTTCCAGGTAATATTTTCTTACAGTTCCAATGTATCCACAGCTCATTCACAACATCAATCCAGTCATTCGCTGTGCCAGTTTATTCCAATGTAAGGTTCATAGAAACCAAAGCCTGTTGTGAAACCATTTAGTTAAAGTGTGGAACCAACCCTTTACAAGGAGTTTTCAAAATAAGCAATATCAATGGAAAGATGTGGACCCATAGGCCACCCTTATCAAAAGAAAACTCTGCTGTGGCATGTATGGGGTGTAGCAAAGCCCCAACCCCTAGACACCACTGGGACAAAGAGAGAGACAGATTAAAAAGCTTATTTAATTAAAAAAATACTTTTTTACAAGCCTCTTTTTCATACAAGCACAAATTCTCCTCATGTTCTTTCCCTTCTCCGTCTTTCAAACCTCCATTCCTTCCTACTTGAGTGTTGTCCTTCTCCTGTTCTGACTCTGAATCACCTGAGTAGGGTGGAAAAGCTATTTTATGATGGACCCAAGAAGAACTGCCACAAAGTAAGGGAGTTGGCACTCACTGCCAGCACCCAAAGAACCCAATAGGGCTACCTTCCAGAACTATAAGTCTCAAACAGGCCTGCAGGTATTTAAAGTGGAACCACTCCTGGGGAGACTGACACCTAACATATTGGAAGAACAGCTATCATTGGGAGGCATCCTCCCTCTGCCCATCCACTATTCTTGCTTCCCCATTGAAGCAGACAGTTTCGAACCCATCCAGGTCACGATGCTCCTCTGTCTCCTCCGTGTTTAGCCTCCTCCAATTTGGCCACATGTCAATCCATTAATTTTGTCCTTCCATACTAGCCTCCTGTCTGTGAGGAAGAACACAAAACTTCTGCCTTGGGACGTGCTATGATCCCTTATAATAAACAGGCAGGGTAAAGGAAGCTGCGGTGGGTTGGCACCCTGCCCAGGATTGGTTCCTGCCCTGTGCCCTGTGTTGGCTGGGATTGGCTCCAGCAGACCCCCGTGACCCTGTGTTCGGATTCAGCGGGTTAGAAAATGGATGGATGGATGGATGGTAAAGGAAGTCATGTTAACTCAGCAGGGATGTCACCCAATCCATGATAGTGTGTAAGTACAGAAACATTCACCCAGGTAGCAACACTTTACATGCAAGTACACTGAAACCAAAGAAAGAAACCTCGTCAACTGAGAATTAGCAGACAAAGCCAGGATAGACCATTCACATTTTGTAAGCTTCAGAACATGGAGAAAATGGATAAAAACTAAAAGTTGTGTGTACTTGTGGTCATCACTCAGAATAATGCAATCCGTTCTCTCCTATGTGAAAAAGGACAAGTAGTTTAATATATTTAATGTCAGGATTGTTTGTGTGTAAGAAGCTAACCTAGATGGGCTATGACACCTACTGACTTTTAGGAATGTTATTGGAAACATTCTGAAATTGCAAGTCTGTGAAACTTTTTTTGGAAAGAATTTCAGTAATCCTGTAAAGCAACTCTTATCCCTCCGGGCCAATAACACATTATCCAATCCTGCGTCATTTTGAGAATATTTTTGGAAATCATTACATGCCAGGGGAAGAGTTTTTTTTTCCAGTAAATGGAACTGCAACAGAGGACAGAGGAGCCCTGTAGCACCTATATTTGTCAGCATTTCCAGAAAGGCATGTAGGCTGCATATTGACAGATAATGTTTAATGGTCCCATTTTTTTCAGATTGAAATTTTAAACTTAACCCCAGAAACATAATACTTGGAATAAATCTGGTAAAGCTTGTTATATAAGTTACCAGATCAACATATAAGGTTACAGAGATAACAAGAAAACTGCCAGGGATGGCAAAAAAGTTACAAAGCACAAGTGACATTTTTTAAGCCTGTTTTCCTCTCGACTCACTAGTAGTCAAGAAGTTTAAATGCAGCTTACAATAGATCATTGAGCAAATTCAAAATTAGCCTTAATATGATCAGAAAAACACATGGTAGTAGTTTTCAGGTTATAAATTGCTTGGGAGGTTATGCTTGTTGTATTATGCATTAGTGAGGACTCGCCTACTGTACTGTGTAAAGATTTGGTGTCCATCTTACAAGAAAGATGTAGCAGTGCTAGAGAAACTCTAGAGAAGAGCGACTAGGCTGATTCAAGGGCTGTGAGGTATGAGTAAACTTTTTTAGATTAAAGAAACAGGGATTTAAAGGTGACATGATTGAAGTGTCTAAAATTATGAAGGAAATTAATACAGTGGATCAAGACTGTTACTTTAAAGTAAATTCTGTACCAAGAACACAGGGACATGGTTTTCTTCACACAAAGAAACATAGACACATGGAATGAAATACCAGATAGTGTTGTAGTATTTGAAAAAAGAAATTTTAGCTAGGTTAAATGATTATCAGTTTTGTCTTCAGCAATACCGGTAATTAAACAAATGATTCAGGCTCCTATGAGGCTCCTACTTTATTTACCTTACCTTTCTCTGTTGGGTCTCCAGCCTTTAGACTTCTATCAAGGTAACTGAGGCACTCACATTTTAAGGAATAGAATAATACAATTTTTAATAAACACAGTGATAATAGAAGTTTGATAATTGCATATATAATTATCAAACATATCAAATTTATAATTGCAATGTAGTGTGGACTTGTTGCTTTGTTGCTGTTCTGGGTTCAAGAGGAAGATTCTTCATGCATTGGAGTGCATTCTTTCTCTTTGCTGCATGATCTTTGTCAGTGGTGTCGCTCCTGATTCCTCAGCTTGCCTTCTGCTGTCTTTTGCTACTTCATATGGAGAAGGCATTACTCATTCTGGCCCAAGAGATTCAATGCTTAAGTTCCCTTTTTGAAGCAATGGCTCCTCAGTGCTGTCAGACTATTGGCACACAGCTTTGGCTTGGCAGACTGGGTCTCAACTTCAGGTTCACAAAGAGAAGAGTTTCCATGGAAGACTGGCTGTTGAATTTCACAAACATAATCTAAAGTCTCTTAAGGAGGAGCATAAAATGAAAATGAAGGTACTGCAAGTAGAACTGGAAATAAAGACGAAAGAGATACAACTGTCTCAAATATTACATCAATACATGAATTGGTGAAATAAATATTGCTTTTATTAACCCATGTTGGATGTTATGGCTATGTCTGTAACATACCAGACAAAGTATGCATTTTTATTTTTAAAACATAGAGGGATGTTTTATGAGAATATGAGTTCTGTCTATACAGTCTATGATCCTGGGAATGCTCCATCTGGGAAGTTTATGTATTGTCCTCTTAATTCATAAATGGCCCTCTTTACTCTGTGAAAGACTTTATTACCGTTGTTTTCACTGACACCACACACAGTTCCAGTTTCTCAGTGAAAAGAGCCAGATCCCAGAAACATTAAACTTTTGAGAAACTGGAGACAAACTGGTACAGGCCATCCTCTTTAGGTCACAGATGAAAGCCTGGGTTCCAAAAATGAAATAATCTACATGACATGTACTTACTGCATTTTTAAAAACTAATTTAATCAAAAGCCTGCAATGGGTCACTTTTTCTAGCCAGAACTGCTCTAGCTGGTAGTACACTTTGATCTTCATTGACATAGTCCAAATAATCCATGTGCCTACTTTGACAAATGATGTTAATCTGAAGTTAATCCTGCCTCCTTGGATGCTTAATTTAAACTGCAATTTACTCCTGCAGTAGTTCTATTCTTCTTTCAAGAATTCGGCTCAGTTAATTCAGGACTGGGCTAGTTCTTGAAGTATTTCTAACAATGGTTGAGGAAACATATTTCAGTTATTCTGGTTTACTGGGCCTTTTTAGTCAAGAATTAGGCTTATTTTCTGTCCGGAATACTGCCCCTAAGTGTATAAAATAAAAATATTGTAAACAAAACTGTTAACACAAGTGACTATTCCCAGGATACTACACTACTGAACCTGTAAATTCCAACCATTTAATACAGTGAATGCATCAAAGGAACCATAGCTTAAAAAAAGGTAATAATTCCAGAATATTATACCAGTTTAAATATGGAATAAGCACAATTTAATTATAAACCTTAATAAGTTTTCTTTGCACTCTATTTGTAGCACCAAAGGCAGCTGCAGCATTAACAAAGATACATTTTGGAAGAAGTCTGAATTGCAGTGTGTGCCACCTTTGTGTCCATTTTTGGGAAACTGCATCATGCTTCTGCTTTACTTGGGGAAAGATGATGTTTATGATTATTTTCAATGGATCATCCACGGGCTCTTCTGAGGTGTGTACTTCCACCCAGGGCGCTGGCATTAATTTTAGTCTCTGCTTTTCCTTCAACAGTGCCAAGAAGATGCCCAGTGAGGGCAACTGAGTCAGCCTTTTCCAGCCCCCTTTTCCATATCCTGCGGTTCCATGAAGGAAGTGTGACTCATTACAAGAACGCACCGCATTATGAGTCTGACAGACATTACCAGATGAGAAAAGTTCCTCGCTTTAGGACCCAACTGCAGATTTTATTTGGACATTTTCAGCTTGTAATATCTGCAGTTCCATCCAACGACCACAAGCTTTATATACTTTTGAATAGGCTGAAGGCTAGGGATAATGAAACCTGTTTATCTTATTGAAACTGTTTGAACATGAGTAGATCTTTGCATTAGTTGTTGCTGTAGATTACTAGATAAAATGTATAATATGGATGTAATACTGCGGTGGGCTGGAGCCCTGCCCAGAGTTTGTTTCCTACCTTGCACCCTGTGTTGGCTCGGATTGGCTCCAGCAGAGCCCCGTGACCCTGTAGTTAGGATATAGCGGGTTGGATAATGGATGGATGTAATATAGAATCCTATATTGTTATTACATTTTTTTAAATAAATAAACTAAAAAACAAAAATACCAGCGCTAAGGATTAATGAGTCTCTCCAAATTTTAAGACACCAGATTCCTTCCTTGTGCTAGCTGAGCTGGTGTGGTACCACAGGCAGGTCCTGTTCCCAGTAAGGAGTTGCAGTAATCCAGACATGACAAGCCCAATGCTTGGACTGGAAGTTGTGCTGCAAACTCCCATGAGATACAGCCCGATCTTGGTGGATATTTTACAGAGCGAATCTCTGGAAGTCTGCAGCAAAAATCTTGGTGCAACCTTCACTGAAATCAAAGATGGCATAGGAGATTGTGTCACTGTATCTTTTTGTTATCTATAATGGCACCTTTTTTTTTGGAAATTTGTAAGATTCTGGAAAAAATATATTGCCATTTTATAAAAATAAGTCACTTTCTTAATTATTTATGCACATAAAATGACACAAATGATATAGACCAGTCGGAGGAAAGACTGGATTTACAAAACGAATATATAAAGAGAAGCAAGAAACAATCAGGTTGAAGTCTCCATTACAAAACATGCTTTAGCTCCTGGTGACGCCAGATAACTTGCTCTCAAGAGTGCTTGCCTTGACTTTCTGTGTTTACATCACAGGAAATATTTATTTTCATCAGTTCTCTTTGCATTTTCCATAACAAAACTCCTCATGCATTGTTTTTCTTTCTCTTATTTTAAATCTCAGTACACATCTGGGCTGAAACAACTGAATTTCCAAGATTTTTTCTCAGTGATGCAAGAGTTTCCATTGTTTAATCACTGAACAATGAATAAGGAACTGAAAGAAAAGTTGAGACATTTATTTAATTGATATTTCACTTACTTGGCTCATATTTGACACAGGAAATGACTAAGTGGGTTAATAAACTAAATCTTAAACAATAATCATACATACATTGTGACTCATTTTAAACAAGCATATGATGACATTATAAAAGCGCTTTTTTTGGATCTGTTTCTATAAAGTGTTCCAGGACAAAGCTTGTTTTTTAAAATGTTTTCTTTGGCAGCATGCTGGGTGAATACTAATGCAGTTGTAACCAAGGTGTTATCCCTTTCAGTAACTGAAAAAGAAAAAAGGAAAAGGTTATATGCAAAGTTTGCCAAAAAAGAACAATGAAGCTTCCATGGTGGCAAAAATGATTGATTCACTGATTCATTTAGGTGGTGGTATCACGATTCTTCACAAAATCTTACAGAATGTTGTTTTATATGGTGTGTTAAGACTCATAATACAAATTGTAGTGGTGCTCCCTGATGGCACATGTATCATTGCTTGTTTTAACAGGTCTCCTGCAGGGAGAGAAGAAAAAGGAGGACTATCTGAATAAATATCTTCACTGGGACTTGATTTAGCTGAAATGTTTAGCACAGGAAATCATGTCCACCTCCAAACACAAGGCATCTAACTTCCACATTACTAGTCAAAGTGCCTCCCTGGATCTGCTTGGCTCTCTGTCTTTCTGCAATCAGCCATCTTTTAAATCAAAGGAAGGTTATGGTACTCTGATTTGTATCGGTAGCTTCTTTTTAAACACAGTATTTGCATCATGGCATTTCTAAATGTGTGTTATTTGGAGAGTAGTTTATGACTTCAATTCTTCTGGAAAGTCAAGTTTGAGTATTTACTTAACTGTCTGCCTGAGGCATGGACAACTACAATTGGGCTGATCTGAGGATCTCACTGAGGGCAATACTACTGAGAAACAATTTCCAGCCACAATTTCAGACTTGAACGGGGCTCAACAGCAAGATGTGGCTCTCTGTGCCAGGTAGATATTCATCCATGTAGTGTAGTATGTACCAGTGTATTAGAATATTTGGAATAAGGGCAGGGAATTAATATGTAATCCAAAAAACATGTATATGCACAATGTAGATGTCAGTGCTGGTGATAAAGGATTATCAGGATGAAAACTGGGATTCATGTCTGTTAGTTCAGTAAATGTCAACAGGAAGTTGGAGTAACTCCAGCTATTTATTACTGTTGAGAATATCATTTTTTTTTCTACTTTCTTCTGGGCTGATAACTTGTTACATAAATTCAAACACCTGCTAAAGATCCACGCTACAACAGATAACATAAATGCAGTATATAAATTGCAGAATAGGTTTGATTTAAAAAAATATATTTTACAGATAACACTGTTATGTCTTGCCACCCAGTGCTTTAGGTATTGTAGACTAATGAGCCTATTCACTGTTGGAAGAAATGCATTAGAAACTTTTTTTTAACATTTCTTGATTTCATTTTTGCATTTTGATACACATACCCTTCATTTTTATTATTCTTTTACTGTTGCATTGTTAATGTCTTTGTGGTGACATCTTGTTTGCCTCTGTAATAGAAAACACCAACACACTGTCATTATAAAAGGTAGTGGCATCCCACTTAACAAGTTTGGAAACCTAAATCATTGTTTTTTTCTAACAAATCACACAAAATAAATGACTAAAGCTGTCATTGCATAGACTATAGCTTAGATTTTGACTGCCTGATCTGAAAATTACTTGTTGCTTAACTCATTAACCCTCACAACATCTTTGGGTCAAATTTGACCCATTTTTGCAGGTCTGCGGCTCAGAAAGAATGGCTGTTTTATTAAATAATCCGTCAGTCTCTGTGCGCCCAGCTGCGGGGAGGTGGTAAAGTAGTTGGGGTGAGGCACGCCTGCATGTGAGGGTACGATCTTTCTCAATTGCTTCATCAGCTTCCTGTGGTGCATGATTGAGACACTATCTATCTATCTATCTATCTATCTATCTATCTATCTATCTATCTATCTATCTATCTATCTATCTATCTATCTATCTATCTAAAGATTATTTAATTATTGATTGGAAGAACTGCACTTTTGGACACAAACTTCTTTGATTTTTTTTATTGTTTTAATGAAGCACTGAACACTTTTCACCATCCTGTTGCTTTGAGTGTTTTGTCCCCATCTGCCACGCTCATCAGTTTACGTTATTGACGGTGTCAGGTTCAAGAGGCTCCCAAATATGGAACAGGGTGCAAGGAGCTGGACCCACACCGTCACAAGCACACTAAATTTCAGCTGATTAGGATGAATTTTTATGAATTTTCCCACATTTCCTCCAATTAACAAACAGTAAAAAAAATGTGAACATCTTATAACTTATACAGCTTCAAAAAAACTTTCCTTTGTCTTGTCCCTCGGGTCGTTATTTAACCTAAAGTTGACTTTAATGGATTTTCCATTATATTTAGGGCAGTGTGTTTGTTCACAACCAATATAAACATCCAGATAAGTGATGTTAAAACCTTTAACAAAGTGCCCTAACATTACACATGCAAAACAGCATCCAATTGTCATGTTTCTGTAGAGCTGCTACACATTTTGAACACAGTCATGTCTTTTGAGTTGGTTTTAGCCCACCATTGACTTTACTGGACTTTACTTTTCATTTATTGTAGTTTGTGTGCTCAAAATGATTATAAATATGGAAAACAAATCATGTTTTTAGTGCATAAACAATGAAGCTTTTAGTAGTGTGCTCTAATTTTACAAAAAAACAAAACACTTTAATAATGTCATATTTGTACAGATGCTACATACTGTATTTTGAATGCTACCATGTCCTTTGGGTCAATTTTAACCCATCCTGTACTTTAGTGGATTTTACCTGCCACTTAGGATGGTTTGTTCATAACCCATACAAACATCATACTTGGTCTCTTTTCAGTGCAGAAATGTGACAGTCTATTGTAAAGTGCTATAGACTTTTTTTTGCAAAAATGTTTCCAAATTCCATATTTTTGTACAGCTATACATTTTGAACAGTTCTATGTCCTTTGGGTTACTTTTGACCCATCATTGACTTGGGATGTTCTTCGGCATGTCGTCTCATTTGGGGGGATCCCCAAAAGAGTTTAGAAACCTTACAGTATGTAAATTCCGTTATTGCAAATACTGACATAACAAAATTTTCAGAATAACAAATACTTTTTGTGGGCCCAGACAAATATTCATAGAAACATCAAGTTAAACAAATCAAGTCTTAAAAAAATGTAAATATCAGTATAACAAACGCTTTTTCAACCAAAAATGATAATAATGTGATGAAAAAATACTTAGTGCCGCTCCTAGAGTTTCTGCACTGAGTCTCAGGAATGCTGTAACAGGTGGTCTCAAATAAAGAGACTGTGCATTGTTAAATTTCCAGTCTTAGCAAGAGTGTAGGCGAGGCATCATACACATAGCCGAATTCTGTCTTCCCACTCTTACTTTTCTTGGCTGGAGTATCATTATTAAGAACATGACCTTAGCATCTAAGAACCCCAATTACCAACATACTCAATTTACATTTGTATACTGTTTGTATCTAGCGACCCTCAGATGCTTTGCTATGGGTTTATCAGTTGACCCTCTGTGCTCCCCTTGTTCTTGTAAGTCCCTAGGTACATTTCTACAAATGTTCTGGGAGTGTCCTACAGTTAGGGTGCTTCGGGGTAATGTGTCAAAATTTCTCTCATCTGTTTTCTCCCTTATAAAATTCTTTTATTGCCTCAATTATTTCTTCTTCTAGACTTTTCTGCTGTCTCTCTTTCTTCTTTCCAGCAAAGGTTATTCTCTCTATTCACAATTGCTGCAATATCAGCCTTAGCCTCTTGCTTGGTTTATTAACTTTTAATTTATGGAAAACCTCCTTTTTTAATCTTGTTTTGCATCAATTATTTGCAGCACGGATTAATGGTTCGTCTAGCGCCTGTATTTTAAACTTGCAGTCAGTCTTACAACTTGTCCTAACTCATGTAGAGGGAAACTGCATAACAAACTTTTCTGAGTCAGTGCTCCACCATGCATCCGTGTGGGTAGTTGTGTTTTGCACAGATACTATTCTGTTATAGTTTCATAGCGCTTATCAAAGGTTTCTTTGTGATGAATAAAAAACAAGAAAGTGAGAAACTGTGTCAGTTTACACTAAAAGAAAAATTAACAATGCTGGAAAAAGTTGTATCTGAAACAAAGAAAAATGATGTGGCAAAAGCATTTTGGAATTGAACCTTCATCTTTATCTAATGTCTCATTTTTATTCTGTATTTTCATACCTGTATTTCTATAAAAAACACATCTAACGTCTCATTTTCAATAAAATATTTTTTGCAGTTTAAGAAGCGCTATTTTTTTATATAGGTATTGTCAAGCTTGGGTCACAGAACTGCACGAGAGACAGGAAGATGAGTCCAGGTTTTTGAGGAAAACACAGGTACTTTATTACTGTATAGAGAAGGCAGGTACAGTCTCAAGACTTCATTCAGAATAGGAGCTGTTAGGAATCACAACACTGGAACGATTGTCCTGCTTTAGCTCCCATCGTCAGATTAGAAGTACACCACCACTGTGGCAGACGCAGTCTGGAGAACACATACCAGAAGAGTTTGAGGAAGAGCAGATCAAAGCCATGTGTTAAATGTTGAACATTGTGTGACAAGCACGATATGTGGTAAACCTGATCTTGCATAGGAAACCCACTTGCTTTGCCCTTGGTTTACTGTTTACCAGACACAGCAGAGCAGCTACGAAGCTGTCCTTGCAGCATGACGTTAGAGATGAATAATACACATTTTACCCATATTAGATGCAGGTTAAGATGGCAAATTAATTTAAAATAGCTTTGTTGGGTTAGCATATGAAGACATTGTGAGAATTAAACAAAGATGTTTCTTTTCTCTGTCATACTCAATTTTTCATTAGTAAAAACACCTGGGGCCTCATGTATAAATGGTGTGTATGCACAGAAATGTTGCGTAAGAACGTTTCCACGTTCAAATCACGAGGTATAAAACCTAAACTTGGCATAAAGCCACGCACATTTCCACGGTGCCTCATACCCTATCGTACACAAGTTCTCCGCTCAGTTTTACAGACTGGCGGCACCCAGCGTCAAAGCAGTGCTACTGTTCCTGTGTGGTCATCCTTTCTTTTTCAGATCCACATCCGTGACGCGGCTTTATAAATACACTGAAATTAACCGCATATTGTTTATTAGTTTAATGCATCTGATTGTAATTAACCAGTAACAATCTAATGGTCCATGGCATGGTCAAACTATTCTAAATACCATAACTGCTTTAGAGTTGCTACTCTCACTGCATCTTCTTCTTCTTCTTCTTCTTTCAGCTGCTCCCGTTAGAGGTTACCACAGCAGATCATCTTTTTCCATATTACTCTCACTGCACCACTCAGAGTATTTATATCACTGTATCTGAGTGGGGAATAAAAGATCTACAGAATCTGAGAAAGAGAATTATCAGTATACAGCATCAAGCACACGTTGCCTCAGCCATGCTGTCTATTGAACTGCTCACACACAACAAACATTTCAAAGCCTTTCCTGTACAGACCTCGCGGTTCAGAAACAGTTTCATCCCAAGAACTATAAACGCACTCAATCAGGTGCTCCTTGTAGAACTGTTTGTACTTATAAGTAGAATTACCTCACTGTAAACTTGCATTACGGTTATAACCTGAGCCACTTTATAAAGCGCATATTTACATATGATGACGATATCATTTTTAAGATGAAATGCAGCAAAATAAGTTTATTATATTATACAGATAAAACTTTAACTTCATTTAAATAATGTTTATTGGAGCCAATCCCAGCCAACACAGGGCGCAAGGCAGGAAACAAACCACAGGGAGGGCGCAAGCCCACGGCAGTAATGTATATTGTTAATAATTAAACATGCCAGGACACTGTCCCACAGCGCTAGCTAGGAGCTTGCGCTCCGTTCACGGATTGTTTCTGCCTCATGCTGTGTTTTTGTTGGGGCTTCCGCAACACTAGAAGGATAGATGGATAGAATAATTAAACACGTACTATGAAGATATTTCAATGTTCCTTTAAAGTTTTGAAGAATCGGTGTTCTAAGCTTACAGATGGCTTAACGTCTATTACAGAGCTGATTGTAAGGACAGGAATTTGGGGTAAGTACGTTTGAAAAAGACAGTACTGCTGCAAATAAAGCATTTTATCGAAGGTTGCACAAGGCGCAGCAAGCATCTTGCGTGCGACATGAACAATCACTGAGCCACTGTGTCCCCATGTTTAATAACATGCTTTAACTCCTATCATCATGAAAATTATATCACGTATATACTTGTCAGTAATTTTAATTATTCAAAGAACTGTAATATCACAAATGTACAGTAATGGATTCTGTGTCCTGTCGGAGGAAGAGAAAGAACAGAAGCACGTAGTGATTCATGCACATAGAGTACATAGAAGATCAAATACAAAATAAAGCATTTAACATTCTACTTTAGTTACGATGGGATTTGAGAAACTAGTAAATTAAACAATTTTAAGATGAAGTTTATGATGTTCTACTTTAATGACACAATAAACTACATGATTAAAGTGGAGATTTGGAGATTAAAGTTGTCATTTCGTGCTTTTTTCACACTGTGTGCCTTTTTTTTTTCTTTACCCTAATAAGCTTTCATATGACACTCAGACAGTGGGCTACAACTCACATTTTCATGGCGACTTTGATATCTGACAACTTCTTTTTTTATTTCGGGCACTGTACGATTTTGTGAGCTTGAGCTTTCGAGTTTCTCAGACACGCTATGTCACTCAATCAACTTCCTTTTGTTGTTTATTCCACTGTATAAACCAACGAATAATATGTTTTTCTTTGCCTCTACTTGATATTTGCTGAAATTCTTCTATTTTTCCTCGTACTTTTGCCATTGCCTTTTCACAGAACACTGAGCTTAAGGGCTATTTATATTGATTTGCATATTCAAAGAGGCATAATTCTGGGAGGAGCTGGAGTGGGGCAGCAGGCGTGTGCACATGCATTTATTTCCACGCTGACTGGGATTTATGTAGAGGAAGAACGTGGAAGTTGGTAAATGCACACATTTATGCATCTGGATTTTTTTGTGTGTCAGTACATTTCCGCTTTTGTGATGTCATGTTATAGTGAATTCTACGCACAATGTTATGCATGAGGCCCCTGGTGTTTAGTTTAAAACTACCTGGATGCCTGTTCCATCACCATCCAACCTGTCAGTGCATATGTTGTAAATTATTATATACAATATGTGGAGGACTGCCGGCTTCTCATGCCGGTCCTCACCCCCAGGCCACCTGGAGGAGCTCTCCTGACAGCAGAATCGTGCCCTGAGGACCAGCAAGGCCTTATGGACTTTGTAGTATTTATACACAGCCCTGCTGGATACCTTGGGGGCCACCAGGAGTCGCTGTGGGGCTTATGGGCTCTTTTATGCCTTATGACCCGGGAGTACGTCACGGTCACGTGACGGGAAGGAACGACGTGCTCCCGGGTTGAAGTAAAGGACTGATTGCCCTGACCCGGAAGGAATAAGGAACTGTGGACTGATGGGACAGGAACACCTCCGGGTCAGGGGCTATAAAAGGACTATGGCTCAGTCCAGACACTGAGCTGAGCTGGGAGGAATGGTGGCTAAGTGTCTGGGAGTTGGAGGATTGGTTAGTGAATTGAGTGATTGTATAATTTATGAGTAGAGGGGAAGGTGCTTGGTGCACTGTGCTTAAAAATAATAAACAGTCTGGGACTTTTACCTGGTGTCTGGCGTGGTACCTGAGGGTTCAAGGGAGCACTAGCGCCCCCTACTGCCACAAATTATATATATATATATATATATATATATATATATATATATATAAATTTTGCTTCATCATGAGCAAATCCTATAAATTCATGTTTACTCCAGCCACACTGCACTTTTTAGGTAAAATGTTAGCACATGAGAGAAGACGAGAAGACCAAGGGAAAACTGTGCCAGTTTGTGCTTGTCTAATTTTTGGATAAAAAAGGTGTCATACTTTATGTTTATTCTCCATTCATATACATCAAGTTAATAATCCTCAGTAATTGCAAGTGGTTACAATTACTTTTTGCAATTGCTTTTTGATCCTGCCAGGGTATTCAGTTTTAATTATCAGGTGCAGAAACACTAGCAAACTGAATAGCACAAAAGAAAAAAATAAAATTCCTGAGACATACCAGAAATCCATGCTGTTTCATCCAATATTTTCTGAGATAGGGAGACTTGGGTTTCCATGATGTGCAGGTTATTAGACACCAAAGAAGTAGATATATGGATAGAAAAATTGATTTAGACCGCTGAGAGGGTGAGGTTCTTTATGCACCAAATTCATTTTTGCATACATGTGTGCCAGCAAGGCATCAAGCTGATTTTACCAACACAGTTGTGTACTGCAATAGGAAAGTCAGGAGAGAGGAAAACTGTGGTGATTGATGATGTGATTAAATGTGAAGTCAGATTAAATTTTGGTCTGTCACTTCGTAATTTAGAGCTGCGTAAAGCTGTATGGGGCGAATGTGAGGATGGCTGAATGTTGAATGGGGCATTTAAGTCCTCTAACTGCAGTATTTTTCATTAGCTGAAAATGTTGTAGCTACTTTTTGGCATAGACACCACTTTGGACAGCTGGCCATCTCATTTAATTGGGATGGCCATCTGGGTGTAGATTTAGTGGACGTTTTACACTAGACTGTATGTTCTTACCCAGTCTCCAAATGCTGATTATTTTCAAACCGTGCAATCAAAGATTCAAGACCAAACAATGGCCTCAGATTTCTACTAATTCTATGTCTGTAAGAGATAAACAGACAGATGAGGTAATCAAGCACTGTACGCTCAGACAGCTTTAAACTGAATTTCTTCTAGTGTTTTACCAAGTATAAATATTTCAATGCAATTAGCTTACAGTATACTGTAAAACAAACAGACTTTAATGCCACCCTGATTTTTTTTTTGTTAAGTCATGCCCATTGTGGGGCCAGTGATGTGCGGTGGGGGTGGGGGCTGATCAGGTGCCAGGTGCAGCTTCCAAGCTGCTGGGAGTTAAGCTCATTCAGCAGACTACTGGTTTGCATGTGTCTTTTGATTAGGTTGTGGTTGATTCAACACCACATTATTTATTATTTTATTCATTGTTTAATAAGTCCTCAGTCTCTTTTGACCAAAGTGTACTAATTAGTTTCTGAAAATGGATGGATGGATAGTTTAATAAGCAAGCTTTAATTGTAAATTACTCTGGTGTACAGTGCAAGACAAGGAAATAGTGCATGAAAAGATTAAAAAGATGGTCTGAGGGTCATTCTTGTCAAATCAAAATCAGAAGTGATGTTCTGCTGCTCTGCATGGAAGTAGAGTATGCACAGTTAAAGACCACCATTAATTCCTTACTTGTACAAATTAAATTGAATGACAAATGAAGGCATTATATAATATCAAGTTTGAATATATAAAGTCAAGCATAAGAAATATACAGTAAAGTCTTAATACATAAAGTAAAATGTGAATATAAAATGAAAATATTTAGAGTCAAATATAAAGTAATACTTAAAATAAGTGAATTCAAAATATACAGTATTAAATCATATTTCAGTTCATAAAGTCAAATTCTATGTGTACAGTGGATTTAGAAAGTATTCAGACTCCTTCACTTTTCTTTCATTTTGTTACGTTGCAGCTATATGCCAAAATCATTTAAATCCATTTTTACTTCACATCAAGCAACACTCAATAGCACAGAATGACAAAGCAAAAACAGGATTTTATGATTTTAGGAATGTATGCACATATATTCATAATAAAAATTGAAATATCACATTGAGCCAGGCATTCAGACCCTTTACACAGTACTTAGCTGAAGCACCTTTGGCAGCAATTCCAGCCTGCAGACCTCTTGGGTATGAAGTGATTTGCTTTGCACACCTGGATTTGAGGATTTTCTGCCATTCTTTCCTGCAGATTCTTTTAAACTTTGTCAGGTTGGATGGATACCTTCTCTCAGCAGCTATTTTCAGGTCTCTCAAGAGATGTTTGATTCATTTCAAGTCATGGCTCTGGCTCCTGTGTTGTCTTTGCTTTGTGCTTTGACTCATTGTTTTGTAGGAAGGTGAGCCTTCTGAGGTTTAGAGCACTCTGGAGCACGTTTCTCCATTCAGCTTTCCCTTGACTGTAACTAGTCCTCCAGTTCCTGTCACAGAAAACCTAGCTCACCACATGATGCTGCCACCACTAGGCTTCACCATTGAAATATTATCGCACAGGTAAAGAGCACTGCCTGGTTTTCTCTGACATGTCACTAATCTTGGTTTCATCAATCCAGAGAATCTTGTTTCTTCAGTCTGAGTCTCAGTTTTGCAAACTTCAAGTGGACCTCTGTGTGTTTTCTACTACTTGGCCACTGTCATAAAGCCCAGATCAGTGGGGTGTTGCAGTAATGGTTGTCCTTCTGGAAGCTTCTCCAATTTCCACACAGGTTGTCTGGAGCTCAGCCAGAGTTACTATCACCTCTCTTAACAAGGCCATTCTCCCCAGATTGCTGACTTTGGTCAGGCACACAGCTCTGCAGAGTGCTGATTGCTTCAAACTTCACCCATTTAAGAATTATGAAGGTAACTGTGCTCTTGGGAACCTTTTTTTTAAGGATTTTTTTCTTTATAGCCTTCCGCAGATTTGTACTATCTCTAAGCTCTGCAGGCAATTCCTTCAACCTCATGACTTTTATTTTGTGCTCTGATACACATTGTCAACTGTAGGACCTTCTATAGATAGGTGTGTGTCTTTTGTAATCGCGTCCTACCTTAAGAATTGACCACAGGTGGATTTAAACCAAGGTGTAGAAACACCTTGATGATGATCAATAGAATGGGAAGCACCTGAATACTTTTTGAATCTACTCTGTGTAATAAATTATTAATTTAAAAAGTCAAACATTAATGTATTTTAAATATATAAAGTAAAATTGTTTATATATTTTTTGAATATGTTTGTAGTGATTTGGAATATATAAAAAGCAAAAGACTTCACCATGTTCTACTAAGCACAACAGAATCTTATACATTATAAATATGTATGATAGATATTATGAATACCAGATTAGTAATAATAATCACTAAAAATTAATGTCAAGCCAATGTGTTAAATTTTTCTTTCCGAGCATTCACTATAGAAAAATAAATTGAATTTTTTCATGCATCCATTTTTTTTAATATGCAAATTTATTTTTTGCAGTTTTTCGATTAGATTGCTATGACAATAAGACACATTGGTCCTATTTCTTTTATTTGTAAGTGCTGACCATTACAGATCCTGCTGCGCACAGTGTAAACATTCAGGGAATTCTGGTAAATGTAGGCCACTTTAATTCACCAGAGTAACGCAAAGGTGTGTTTTGTCTATGGAAGTGTCTGAATCATCAGTTCTATGACATCTGGTCTAAACACTCCTAATGCTTGGCACTGTATAAGAAAAATATGTACACTAACATCTTTCCTTTAAATCTGAAAAATTTGGGTCAGTACATTAAAGTATATTTGAACACATGTCACCAGCAAAGCTCCATACCAAAAGAGCACAAAAACAAGATGATCATTCAGTTGTGATAACTAGAAACAGTGTGGTGTTAGTTCTCCCTCTGATTTTAACAAGGGAATGTGGGGCACCACCCCAGCCCCATAATTCCCTTAACTACACAATATGGTAGTAAACCCTACTGCACAGCTCTATGAATAAGGAATAGTAGCGGGGCGGGAATTGAAAGTGGGGTTTTGAGAGCGCTCTAGTGAATGGTGTGGACGGGCCAGCTTTAGAATTCACTAAATACATAGCAATTTTGACTTTATATATTCAAAATTGACTCCACATATATTGGAATAGACTTAATTTATTAAATTAACTCTTTCTTTATGTTAAAATTAACTCTATGTCATTATTGAAGATTCAATATTGTCATAAAATAAACAATCTCCACAAATCACAAAGAGTTAGGGAATGTCCCTGTATAATGTCCAGCAGACGTTGCTGAGAAATATATGAAACAAATGATGAAAAACACAAAAAAGCAATTGACAAATTGTAATAGTGACATGGCATTTGTATAGAGAAATATGGCTGACGGAAATGATGTGGCATGAGATGACGTCATAACGGGTGGACGGGAGACTGGAAGTGACATCATCAGCGGGGAGACCTTAAGTGACGTTCATCTTTACAAATGAATAGAAAAATAGAGACACAATAAAAATAAACATAAGTCAACATTAATTAACATAGAATAAGTAAGGTCCGATGGCCAGGGTGGACAGAAAAACAAAAAAATGACGTTATCATCTGGTGTCGGAGGTTTAAGTGATGTTGGGCGGCTATCTTGGGAATCCAGAAGTTTGTGTGGTGAGTACGTAGGATTATTTTTCTTCTTTTGGTCTAATGAAAAAGGTAGAGTACCATAAATCAATCCTTCATCTCACAATGTCACACATGTGTGACAATATATACATTTACGAACTGACTATATATTTGGAATTTATTTAAAATATTGAATTTCACATTATATGTATTCAAAATGTTACTTAATATATTCAAATGTTGATTCAGATCATCCATAATTCAATATATTTTAGCCTTTTTGCCACAATTAAGCATACTCGCATACTTTTGCTAACATAATATTTCAAACACCAGACAGTGAGTTCATTTAAACTTGAATACTTATAGAAACTGATGTGCTAAGAATTATTATAGGTAGTGCAAGGAGAGTACTCCAGTGATAGACCCCAGCCTCCAAACTTCCAGTAAGTAACACACAGTAAATACTTTAATGATTGCAGAAAGCAGGTCAGCTTTGCTTGCACTTTATAGGAGAGTTAATATAAAAGAAAAATTTTATTGTGGAAATCCACATGTACACATACATGTTGTATATATATTACTGTGACCCTGAAAGCATCCATGTAATCAATAACATTGCTGAGGTACACTGTGTGGCATTCACTCCAACTAGTATTAAAACTTATAATCTGGGCCAAGAAAACATTTTCCATGCCAGCCTGTAAGTAGGAAAGAACTAATAGATTTATGTTGTTAATTCCAAATTCTGACCTTATGATTAGCATGTTACAGTGCAAACTGAGATTCATGAGAAATCTAAGCATTTGTCCTATCTTTATTTGTTTTGTTTTAGTGATGATATGCACACTGCAATCTCACTCTCTTCTTTGTACCCAACAGGACAGTGACATCTGTTTTGAGGTCCGACTCAGTGTGAATTCGGAGATGCCCATTTGAATACCACTGTTGAAATAAGCAGTGGCCATTCTGATCTGCCTAAACTCTAGCAAGGTGTTTCCACCCACAAAAACATTTTTTACAGGATTGTATGTTGTTTATCAAACAAATCTTTACAAACTATGACGACTGTGGTGTGTGAAAATCCCAGTGGGCAGCTGTTTCTGAGATGTTAAAGCCATAATGTCTGGCACTAACAATCACAGTACAGTCAAAGTCATGAGTCATGCAACTAAACAACTAAATCACTTCACTGTGTCCTCATGCCACATGATTGGCTGTTTGGAGGAAAAAATGAGGAAGTCGCTGAAAATACAGCTACCCATTCATTACTCTGTCTTCATAAACCAGTTTAGGGTCAGATTCAAACATATAAATGAGACGTTGGAGTGGGGGGTAAAAACTGTTTGTGAGTCTGCTGGTAAGGAATTAAATATTACAATTTGTTTACTCTTCATTAACCTTCATTAACCTTTAACAAACGTACAAATGGAGGAAGGTTGACACCTCAACTTTGAAGGAAAGAGCAGGAGAGATAATAAGAAAAAGAACTTCTGTCCGTTGAAGGGAACCTCTGTACTGTAGGCCAGTTTGGGTCAGCCAGGGAACATTATAGCCTATTGATGCATTTGGTGTTCCTGGGATACATAACTTCGAATGCACTCAAGTGAGAGAGAAGACATCAGGACATAAAGAACTCCCACAAATCATCAGTTGACAGCAGATGTATCCTGGAACCCTGCTCCACAATACAAGGAAAATTTAAGGTAGAAATTTTCAACAGGGTTTAACTCTTCCAAACAATTTGTAGGCTCATAGTGTTAAAGTAGTGCTGGGATGCAACCAAATGTGAATGGATAAACCATATACTAAAAACCTGTTGACGGCTGGCGCCCTGCCCGGGAATTTGTTTCCTGCCTTGTGCCCTGTGTTGGCTGGGATTGGCTCCAGCAGACCCCCGTGACCCTGTAGTTAGGATATAGCAGGTTGGATAATGGATGATGATGAAATATAATAAAGATACTAAATAATACTAAAAATACTAAACGATAACCAGAGAGAAGATATTAAAGATACTAAAGACCAGAAGACTAAAACCAATTGGTACCTTAGAATCATAATCAAAAAACAAAAGAGAAAATAATGAATGCAAATGCAGAGAGTATCGGAATCCATCAAACTTGGATTATGACTGTACCATTGCACTGGTCCTTAACCCATCACATAATTAACGTGTTACATGAAACTTCAAGATCATTCACAAATGCCAACACAAAACAGCTTCAATGAGACAAAATGGTGACAACAGTAAATGAGTTGTTTGAAAAATAATTAATAAGCCCATGAACATAAATTATTCTTAAGTCAAGAATCATGGCATGGTGTCTATTAGTTTTTCCAATCAAAGGGCACTGTAACTTCTAAGTGTAGTACTTCATAGATTTCTCACAGATGATTGACACACATGTAGCTCCGGGATGGGGATTAACAGAATATTTTTTGTGTAGAATTGCCAGGTGAGTGGAATAAAAGTTCATGAAAATAAGGCAACACTTTTGAGAGAATGAGAGACTATAGGTGAGAGGTAGAATTTGATGTGGGATCAGGAGATGGAAAAAGGGAGTGCCGCACTATCCAGTTAAAATGGGCTCTTTAATCTTTTTATTTTTTGTGTTCTGTATTTCTAGAGTTGGGCTAATAAAGTACTTTTAAAAATGCATATCTGTACAAATACAATGTAAGTATGTTTTGTGTTTCCTTTTTTATTAAATGTTATTTTGCTGTTTTAATTATATTTGTAAATGTGTATGAGACTTTGTGATTGTCAATGGGAAAAATACACTATAGGAATTAAATCAGATGAACTCATTCTAATTTGTCTCGGAGGGCACCCTGTGGTGAAATGGTGTCTTATCCACTGTTGCCTGCTGCCATTAGCCTGATGCTTCTTGATTTACTCGGGCCTATGTGACCCATGACTTGACTAACAGGTCAGAAGATTGATGGGTTGATGTATGGAAGGATGGATGGATGGTTTAATTTTGTTTTCTATTCTGGTTGGCAGCATCCTCTTGTGGCAATTCATTTAGAAATAGTGCTGGATTTATAGAAATGTCTAAAAGCACAGCAGAGAGTTACCAACCTCGACTTCATTAAAACAATACATCTTTCAGCCAGTAGATGGTGAAGAAGAGACAACTTGACACTAAAACAATGCACAATTGTATGTGGAATTAAATAGCATTCTTGTGAGTACTCATGAAAAAAAGTTGGTTGAGGTCAAAGATTTGTAGATGGTATTACAGAGGAAGCCTCAGTAACTTAGCCAAAACCCTCTAAGAGACTGTTTTTTCGGAGAAAGGTTGTTTAGTAAGCTTTTCAAATGTCTCTAATTGTTTTTCCTCTGGAAAAAAAATCATGTCAAAGTTTAAAGATGTTTTTCTTTCCAAATGGGGGGAAAAATTCAGAATGCATACTTAATACTGTTAAGGATGAATAATGCACATTTATTTGTGCAGCTAACAAAAACATTTTTCACTGAAACAGATGACCGAGGTTTTAAAGTATGATTTTTTTTTTCTTTGTATATCTGCTAGGGTTTTAAATGTGTTTATCTGAATAAGCATTGCCCTCTTTTAGACTGCCAGCTCATTATGCTACGTCTTTTCAGAGCAAATGCCTAGTTTGTTTAATAGCAGTAATTGCTGACCATTAAACTGTAGGTGCATGCTAAAACATTCTTCAGTTCCTAAATGCAGCATATTTTACACACTGCTGCTTCTATTATAAGCCACTAAAGCTTGAAATCCTTTCAATTTTAATGCCTAAATATACAGTACATCATATTAAGTCTGTCTGTATTTAGATAGTGTTGAATATGGACAGAATGTAGCAGCATGTTTGCTTTGCTTCAATCCACTATGGACAGAAAATATTTGTTAGAAAATATTTCAATTATGCCAAAGAGTCAAACATAAAAACAATAATGACAAAATTTCTTTAAAAAGCATTCTGAGTCGGGTTGACGTTTCATTTCTTGTGTGCAGAGTATGTTTTTCTTTTGTTTTTGTCCTTTTTTGGTGTAGCTGTCTTGGTTAGAAGATAAGCACAGACATGATTATACTAAGGGCTGCTACAAAGTCCGGAGTCAGGAGTTGATAAAATGCCTTCTCTAGACTGCTACTGCCAATCAGTAAGAAAGGAGATACCCCCGCACAGAATGAATCACCACTGCTTGAACCAGAACACTAATACTAGTTAAGTACTTACAAAACATTTTAAAAAGTCTGTCTAATTATATTAATCATTTTTTATTAATTTTATTCAAGACACACTGACAATGTTTACTGTTTATACAGTGTGAAATAAGACCATTAACAGGACAGCACATATCAGGGAGTGTCCTGAATGAAATTTAAGAGAGGTAGACACAGCCAAACTGGTGACGATAGGACAACTCAGTGTGGCAGGATGGGAAAGTAGGAGCCTGTAAAATATCCAGTGGTCAGGGGCAGCCATTCAAGAAAAAGTCAGTGGGAGGCCTGGTTAGAAACATGCTGTGTTCCTACAGGATGCTGGAGGAAGACTCCAAAGATACTGTACTATTTGTAACTTTTTCCTAAGGCCAGTCATACAGAGAGGTGGGCTATGGAGGGCTGGCAAGAAGACAGAAGTCCTTCAAGGTAGCAGGTGAGAGTAGACAACTTAAAAGCTCCGCCAGATGGATGCTGCCATCCTGTGTATAGAGGGAATATATGGCCCAAGGAAGCAGTCTTCCTTTGTCCTTCCATTATGGCCTCCCGGCTGGGATAGGCACCAACAATCGACCAGGCTAGGATGCATGTCCATCCACATCCTTCCATTATGGAATTCTGTCCAGGCAAGGAATCACCATATATCTCTGTCAGGATGCCAGTCCCTCCATCATGGCATTCACACTGTTTATGACAGATGCTAAACATGCCAAATTCTCAACTGGTTAGATACTGTGCCACTGCTGGAAAACCTGAAAAGAGCTCCCTGAATCCATCAGCTGCTAAAAAACAATGCAGACCCAAAAAATTTAAAAGACTGTTTTATAGTTCTTTTCAGTTTCTTTTAATAGTTTAGTTAATCCAATTACTTTAACTCATAACCTCCTCTTTTAACGGCTTTCTTGCAGAAGAAATTACTCAGATTGTAATATGCAAATGAATTAAATTGACAAATGACACAGGAACACTTCAAACAATCAAGCAGGTAGCTCTTTACTTTTCTGTGCTATTATGCATCTCTTTTATTTAGTCTTTTGTAATAAGGCATGGGTTAGACTATAATTATTATGCCTAAACCTGCACCCATGAAGCTTTTCATTAAATATATTGCTGTGGCTTAAAACATTAACACACTGGAGTATGAATTAAAATCTTTTCTTGATCGAAATTTCCTGAATGATCCCATTAAAATATATCCAACCTTGACTTTGACACCAGGACATTGTTTCAATGGGACTTCATCTTCCCATGGTACTGTGCATACGATATTTAAACACATGTTAAATCATATTTAAAAAAAAGCCAAAAGCATTAAAAGTGTTGGAAGAAATTAACCAGAGAAGTAATGAAGAAAATAAAATAAAAAAATCAGAGTTTTACAGACAAACATTGGGGATTTAAAAAGGAATTAGATTTTGGGAAGTTTAAATATTTGATCAAACATATTTGTTTGTCTCAGCAAGCACTGAGTGCACACTTCTCTGGATAAGCAGGTTTGGAAGATGAAGGGATATATGTATTTATCTGGGTTTTTTTTGTTTCTGCATAACTAACATTCTCAAACCCGTCTATCTTTTTCCAAGGTGCTGGAGGACAGGAGCAAATTCTCACAGAAGTGTTGGCAATGAAGGAAACAGCCCTAGACAAGGCATTGGTGCATCTCAGGGAACATCCACACACACACACACACACATTGACATGGGGATGATTTGGATTCTGCTAGTCGACCTAAAAAGCATGTCTTTAGGGATGTGGATAGTACTCACTAAATTCATAATGGCTAACACGATACAACACACTAGGGATGTGGATAGATAAATCAGATTAACTCAAGGACAATTCATATGGACAATAGGAGGACATGAAAACTCCACATGGACAATAACTGGGTGTGGGTTTCAAACCAAAGATGTTAAATTCATGAGGCAGCCATACCACCCACTGTGCCATTGCATTTTTATTTATTTTAATTTATTCCTAAATAGCATTCTCAGCATGCATATCAATTTCTGTTGCATTTCATTGTGTGTGAAAGTGTGCACAGTTTGGTGCAAATTTAACACATACAAAACTAATTAAAACCCAAATAAGGAAATTATTTTGAAAGGTTTAAAATATATACCTGGATATATGTTAGTGTATTTCAGAGTAAATTTCAGCTCAGTGCTTATCTAGTCAATCTGCTAGCCTACTGCATTTAAATCGAATCTCTAGGACATTTACATAGAAACACTTGTCTTCTTTTCGTGGTTTTCAAGGTATAGACAAATTATAATGATTTTTATAAGACGAATCCTTTAGTTTAACAATGTTTAGGTTCAATGAATTACAGGTGTTTTCAATCCTTAATTTGAATGTTGGAGCTTTATTACAAGGTGATGAATGTAGCATACACATTTGAAAACATTCCAGTATTGCGCAGCGTCATAACATTTTTCTAAAGGAAATAACTTTGTGGAACAGCATTCAAAAAATGCTTTTGCATCTGGACTTACTTGATTCCTTGATTAGTCATATTTTCCACAATTTTTCTTCTACTCCAGACACATAAAGTCTCTTTATATTTAATCTTTATATGCCAGGGTTAAATGTATTATTAGCAAATAAAATCAGAATACAGTTCACGTAAAGAAGAAGTGGGAGCTAATGGGTCTCCATTTTCTCGCCAACATTGCATTCCATAAATTTTCCTCACAGAGTTCAGGCCGACATTATACAGCATCAGCAACTTGGTCTGGCATAACATGAATAGGCCCTGTTAGATGTTGAATTTCTTTTGATGAAAAGTATGCAGAGACTGTGGTGAGTGAGTGAAGCAGCTCAAGACTGCCTCACAAAGGATGTCTTTCAAAAGGAACAGCCAAAGGGTTCTTTTTTTTTCTTCATCTATCAAAAAAAGGAAAAAAAACGTTGATGGCATCCCAAGAAAAAGCTTCTAGTAGGCGAGTCCAAACAAAAGAACAGGTGTTTGGGGTTCTAAAGTTGCAGGCTAAGAAGATCATGGGATAACTAGATGTTGATGAACAATAATGACAGTAATAAAAGATAGCTGACAGCGATAATCTAGGAGTGTTACATTATTTAACTCAAAAACCAAGTCAACGTCACTGTAAAATTAATCATTAGAGCAGTAAAAGTCATACAAAAATGCAGCAATCTTTTGTATATTGTTAGAACAAAGTAAGGTTGCAGTTTTTTTCTACTTTTAATCAGACACCAAGCAACATGCATTGTAGAGTTTTCTCAGCTGACGAAGGAAGAGTAAGGAAAAGATGTCTGGCACGAAACAAAGTGTGCACCTGCAGAGGACATACAGAAAGAGACCTGCACTGGTATGTAGAGGTGCCCTGAAAATCATCATCATTATTTGTAGCTAATTTTGAGTTATACTGCAAAACTGATCTGATATTTACTGTCTGTAGGGAGACATTGATTTTAACTGTTGTACAGAGATATTTGTGTAAGTTTATTGCTATGTACAGTTGATTCAGAAAGTATTCAACCCCCATCATTTTTGAAGACTTTATTATGTTGTGGATTTCATTTTACTGTAAATGGATAAATTTGTCATTTTTGACCATCAATCTACACTCAATAGCGCATGATGACAAAGTGAAAACATGTTTCAAGTTTTAAATTTATTAAAAATCAAAAACTGAAAATTCTCATTTACACAATCCAAAAGGCGACAAGACAAAGATAAAAGATTTGGGGTGACCCTGCGACCCCTATAGTGTTGATGTAAAACAATAAATGCAGCTTTGCAAATAAAGAACATCCCTAAAGACGTGAGTCTCAGATTAGTCTATCCAAGATGGCGATACGTCTGGTTAAATGCCAGCCAGGCAGGGAGAGGCAGGTTCAGGTGGACAGATATTGTAAATGACATCAGAAGTGATAAGGTTGTCCATCATCTGGTCTGCAGCAGGAGGAAGAGAAGTGGCATTAGAATATAGGGCCACTTTGTGCATCGACAAGGAATTACCTTCACCAGGGCCTTTAAGCAGTCATGTGTGTGACAAAGTATTCAGACCCTTTTCTGTGGCACTCCAGAGTTGTGGTCAGGTGTATCCTGTTTGCTTAAATTATCTTTGAGATGTTTCTAGAACTTGAAAGGAATCCACCTGTGTCAAATTAAATTGTTTGGACATCATTTAGAAAGGCACACACTTATATATATGAGGTCCCACAATTTGCACTGCAAGTGAGGGCAAAAACCTTGAAGTCCAAGGAACTCTTTGTGTAATTCCACAATCATAATGGATTGCGGAATAGATCATGGCAAGGGCTTTAAACCATTTTTAAAGATTTCAACATTCCAAGGAGCACAGAGGCTCAATAATTGTAAACTGGAAGACATTTGGAACCACTAGATCTCCTTCTAGAGTTGGCCATTTGGACAAACTGAGTAAGTAAACAAGAAGAGCCTTGGTGAGGGAGGTGACCAAGCATCCAATGGAAAATATTTGCAACCACCAGGACTCTTTCTAGAGTTGGCCAAACTGAGTAACAGAACAAAAACAGCCATGGTCAGGGAGATGACTACGAGCCCAATGGTTACTCTAACAGAGCTTCAGAAGGAAGTCCTCTGCTGTGATGAGAGAATTTGTTGGAGAGACACATAGCAGCATTCCATCAATCGTTTGCAGTGCGGTGGCTTAATGAAAGGTGCTATTTAGATAAAGGCATTTGACAAATTGGTTAGAGTTTGCCAAATGTCATTTAAAGGACTCTGGTCTGAGTAAGTAAAATGTAACTATAGCCAGAATTTCAAGCACTATATCTGATGAATACTGGGCACTTCTGATCATCTGCCTAAAACCACCCCTACAGTGAAGTATCTGTGAGTGCTTCTCAATAGCAGGGATAAAGAGACTGGTCAGAATTAAAGGAAGGATGAATGTAGCCAAATACAGACAGGTCCCGAAGTAAACCTGCTGCAGTATGCACGCAACTTCAGACTGAAGTGACAATTCACCTTTCATCATAGCAATGACCTGAAGCATACTGCCAACAAAACACATGGGTAAATTTGGGACAGTTTCTGACTGTCCTTGAGTAGCCCGGCCAAAGCACAGACTTAAACCTCATAGAATATCTGTGGAGAAATCTGAAGAGGGTATTTTACAGATCCTTCCCATCCATCTAATAGAGCTTAAGAGGATCTATCAGGAAGAATGGGATAAACTACCCACATCCAGGTGTGCAAAGCGTGTACAGGCTTACATAAGATCCTCAAAACTGTAATTCTTCTACAAAGTAATACATGCTTGAATGCTTAGATAAATGAGAGATTTCAGTTTTTGATTTTTAATAAACTTGCAAACATTTTTGTGTGAGGATTTTGGACACTTTTTCAACTTTTCTGGGGTTTGAAAGTTAGCTATGTTCACCAACAGACCTGAGGCACCTAACAACATATACTTTGTTTCTGGCCATCAGGTGGTTGCCCTTGGACTGGCGTGGAGTCTGTTGCTTGGCCTGTGTGTTACCTGATATGACATTCATTTAGGTCCTGTTGCTACTCCTGTTTGGGTTAAACATACCTCCGATTCAAATTTTCAAATAACTGGTATCAGTAATGGCCTATGGTATGGAGCACTTTTTCTGTCCCAGAATTTTTTGGTCTGCAGCTGGAGCATGAATAAGTGAACTGGCTGAAGCACTGTAGCTGGTGGCTAATTTCTCAACTGAGGCCCTTCAAGAACTCTTGGCTTAGGCTCTTGCTACAAGAACTGTGACTTTTGCAAAATCGATGTGCTCTTGGCAGCCAAGGTAGGCACCTGCAAGGTGACAGGACAGAAATATAGTTCCTACCTCCTGGACACTTGTCACAATATATCTGACTTGGCATATAAAATTGTCTATTGCTGCTTATCCAGTTCTTTGCTCCAGATTTGGCAGCAGGACTGAATAATGACTGGTTTAATAATTTTCGTTGTTTTTTCCCAGCTTGGTTAAAAACAGTATTTGTTTCTTTAATAGCGTTTGTCATCATTATTCTTTTGTGTGTTTAAATGTATCATGCAAGCCTTTATGTTACGTGTCAACAACACCATGGTAGACACTTCTGCTCCCCCTCCTGATTATGTTGTCTTTCACTTGAACTACCTTATGCTGGCCCGGACAAAGACAGGCGGAAACCAATGGTTCAAACACCAACACAGGTTTATTGTACATATTTACAAATAAAGTGACACACAACCCGAAACTAGCCCAAAAGTTCAGGCCTCTACCAAAATGATGCCTCTTTTCATGCCGCCTCCTTTCCTCTCCTCCCGAGCTACATCCTTCTCCGCTCCCTACTCAAGCCCCCGAATGGAGTGAGGCGGCCCCTTTTATAATCACCCGGACATGCTCCAGATGCCTCCCGATTAACTTCCGCCGGCACTCCCCTGTGTGGCGGAAGTACTGGCCGTGCACCCGGAAATACTCCGGGTGTTTCTGGTCGTCTTCCCCCCAGCACTTCCGGGTGTGCACACTCGTGGTCTGGAGGAGGCGTAATCCCTCCTCCGATCCTTCCGGGCATCCCGGCTAGGTGCCACCCCCAGCCGCTTGCCACAGCTGATTTAGACCTACCTGAATCAACTGCTTGAAGGAAGAGCCTATTATTTATTGTTGTTCTTTAAGAACAAAAGCAGGGGATTATTACAGTTAATTTTTACTGTTAAAATGTTTTTCACTGTTTAATTATATATTCATATTGAATGACTTACTGTATATCCTTGTTAGTTGTAGCTGTAACTGTTAACCTTTCCTTTTAGCACTCTTGGAAAGAAAGCATTTTAGTATCTTGATCTAGAAGTCAAGATCTTCAAGTCACACTGCTAATTCTCTGCAGTGTTATGTAATGATAAGACAACAACAACAACAACATTTATTTATATAGCACATTTTCATACAAACAGTAACTCAAAGTGCTTTACATAATAAAGAATAGAAAAATAAAAGACACAATAAGAAAACAAAATAAGTCAACATTAATTAACATAGAATAAGAGTAAGGTCCAATGGCCAGGGGGGACAGAAAAAACAAAAATAAAACTGAAAGGGGAACATAAGTATGAAAAGATACCCCTTTCTGGAAATTGCAGCTAGGAATCAGCAAAACATTCTGAAGTGTTCAAAGAAATGATGAAACACTGCTGTAATGGAGACTAAAAGGAAGTCTCATTGAGATTTTGGTAAAACAATTACAAAGCCTCTGGGAACTACAAAATAAAGTTATCTACTAGGCTTTTAGAAAAACAGTCAGAAATGTAATAACAGTGAAAATTAAAAACAAATTCCACATTAAACAATGTTAAAGTATAAAAAGTAAAGCTGTGATAGAGGTTTGAAGAGTTACAATAAAATGTTCCGGGACTAAGGGCACCTTATCAGTATAGCTGAAGTAACTGAAAGATATTTTTTGGCAGTTGTATTATATACAGTAGGAGAGGGTTAAGCTACAAAGTCACAGAAGTAAAACTAATATATAAAATAATAGATAAAACCATAAAACCTAGACAGAAACAAGTTTTACATCTGTCCTATGAAATTAATAAATAAATTATGACAATTATTAAATCAATAAATAAATCAGAAGACTGCTCGTTTTAAATTAGAACTTAATAAACTAGTTTCACACATTTAACAAATGGCATTGAACTTATGAAGAAATCTAAAACCAACAATATAGAGTAGTTAATATAGCTTTTCAAAATGATACCAATTCCACACAGACATTCAACCCTGAAGCTACAAGGCTTGTGTATTAGCAATAAGATATGTTGTAATATTGCTATGCTAACTTACAAATATGAAACTGGGCCTGTAATCTTACATGAAGTCATTAGTTGATTGAGAGTGTTAAGGTGGTTAAGCCTCTTCCAATGGTATCCAGTTAACCAGTTAAATTCATCCATTTGTCCACTAAGACCTTACAATCCAATTTTAGGGGCATAGGTTGGAGGCAAAGGTTATTTCTGAAACATTTGGTTCAAGGCAGAAATGGGAGAGTGGTATACATTATGAACTAGAGTTAAAACACAAAAGAGCATACAAACAAATATTATTCTGTATGTGCATAGAAACATACTCAATATACTGAGGAGATCGTTCCTCCACCACACTATGCGACTCTTCAATTCCACCCATGGTAAACGTTAACATTATACAAAGTTATTGTCTGTTTTACCTGCATTTTTATCACTCTTTAATTTAATATTGTTTTTAATCAGTATGCTATTGTTGGAGTATGTGAATTTCCCCTTTGGATTAATAAAGTATCTATCTATTTATCTATCTACTGTATCTATTGCTCTTTTAAAGATTTGAAACAAAATATTAAATGTAAATACACTGAGCTATGCCCAGCTGAAAACTAAAAAGGGAAAAAAAAATCAGAAATTCCAAGCACATCAAATTTGAGAAAAAAATAAACATTTGAGGCTTACTGGGGAGATTAGGCCGGAAAAAATAAAGCAGGTCAAATGGGCATCAAGTAGATCTAAATCGATATGAAACATATACTGTATCTTATAGATACAGGATATATTATGTAACATGGTGAAATTTACAGATGGCCCCATAAAAAGTTAATCATAAGAAATACTAAAGGAATCTGAAAAACTGGAAAAAGAAGTTACACTTCACATAAGTATAAAGTACCACATGCAGCAAATAATAGCAGTACTTATAAAAGTTCTGAGCTCATATAAGGAAATTTTGAAAAAACGGTGTAGGTGTTTAATTTCACACAATTTTCTTTTCCTTAAGGCAATGTGCAGAAGCTATTGAAAAATCTAAATAAAACTATAAAACAAAAATTAAGGAAGCTTAAGGTGCTTTGTACTCTCTCTCTCTCTCTCTCTCTCTCTCTCTCTCTATATATATATATATATATATATATATATATATACATATATATATATATATATATATATATATATATATATATATATATATATATATAGAGAGAGAGAGAAGCATCACAACAGCATTATGCTGCCACTACCATGCCCCATGTTTTGGCATGTTTTGTCTGATGACCAAAAAGCTAAATGTAATCTTATCACACCACAAAACCTTGTTCCAGCTGACTTCAGAGTCTCCTGTCTTCATTCTGTCAAACTCTAGCTGTGCTTTTCTTTTAACAGTGGCTCTCTCTTTGCCTCTCTCCCATAAAGCTGTGGCTAGTGAAACATATGAACAGCACTTGTCTGTACAGTATCTTCAGTCTCAGTCACTGTAGCTTGTAACTCCATCAGAGTTATCACAGATATCTTGCTGGTCTTCCTCACTGGTCTTGATTTTTCACAGTCACTTTGTTTTTCTGGATGGCCTGCTCTAGGTAGATTTACAGCTGTGAATCAATTTTTCAATGATTGATTTAGCTGAACTCCAAGGAATATTTGGTGATATGGATATTTTCTTGTTTTCATCCCCTGGCTTGGGTTTTTCAATCCCCTTTTCACAGAGTTGCTTGGAGTGTTCTTTTTGTATTCATGGTGTATGTTAGGCCATGATTCTGACTAAGCAACAGTCTGTGCTTATATACTAAAGTCAGCTGAAACCCCTTGACTACACACAAGTGATCTCCATTTAACTAACTATGGCACGTCTAAAGCCAATTTGCTGCAGCAGTGATGATTTACATGTGTCATATTAATAGTAATTTATTTTGCATTTTATATTTATAATAAACTTAGACCACTTTGCAGAGGTCAATTTTCACTTTGACATTAAAGAGCCTTTTTCTGTTGATTGGTGTCCTAGAAGCCAACTTACATCCTTTGTGATTTAAAGTATAACAATAAATGCTATATAAACACTTCAAGGGGGTTGAGTATTACTTTCTACAGGCACTATATACAGTATATACAGTGATCCCCCATCCTATCGCAAAAGTTATGTTCCAGACCCACTAGCGATAAGTGAAAATCCACGATATAGAAAGACCATGTAAATAAACATTTTTTATAGTTTAAGCCTTAAAATAGACCTCCCACATGCTTTAAACACATGTAAACTTATTTAAACACACTTTGTAAACACATATGATATGTGGATGTCGGGCTAAGGATATGAGTAACATAATAATAATAATAATAATAATAATAATAATAATAATAATGTAGCGTACTGTCAATTCATTCAAGCTGTAATGGCGAGCAATGTCTGCATAACGCTTTTCTTCCCTTCTTAGAAGATGCAGGATGCAAGGAGCCATCATAGGGCTTAAAACAAAACGAAAAGTTTACAAAACGTTTGCTCACAACAATCGGACCACAAGCAAGGTAAGTGATACACAGAGAACTGAGATGCATCGGCGACCCACGCTCACTGCAGCCAATCAGAGACCAAGAATGAAAATCCTGCTCTGATTGGTTGAGTTTCCTCTTTCAGCCAATAACAGGCCTTCTAAGAAATCATCTGGGTACTGCAACGCGAAACTCTTTGTCTACTGTAGTGACTGCTGAAAGCCGTATGCTTTGTTATGAATTGGCTGCAAAGAGCTACCCAGGTGTACTATGGAAATAACAGTGTAGTCCACCTGGGTGTGAACCTGAGAGGGATAAGCACCTCAGGTGGTCAAGACCTGTCTGAGGAGGACAGGACTACCTGGTGAAGCTGGCATAAACGCAGCCTGCAATCGCTGAGTTGTAGACACAGTACTTAGAGCACTTCAGATGTGTCCCCTGGCTTCTAGAGTACATTTGCCTGGCTGTGTGGTCAGCAGTGGCTCTCAAAGGGCCGGTGGATATTTGAGCATGTGTATGAGACATAATGTGTCTGTGGTTGGTAGAACAGTGGTGTGCCTTGGGATGTTTTAGGTTACAAAAAGTTTGCCACCACATAAAAAACGGTTGGGAAACACAACTCTAGCCCATACAGTCTGGAGAAAATCTAGGCATTTGAAGTTCACAGCATAAAAATCCATAAACTTTATTTCAACTAAAAACTGAACCTCACCCTGGAAAACACTAGTTAAAGGTAGATATAAGTAAATGTGAGAGATATAAGAAATTATTTCTATATACTATAAGATATGAGATTTGGTAAATAAATATCAATCTATAGAACTTTAACTCATCTTTAACACTAATAGCCTGCATTATCACTAAACATGTTACAAAGAAAATTAACACAGTACAAAACTGACAACTGCATGAAAAGATTGAAATATGAAAATATAAAGTACCAGTGAAAACAAGAATGAAGTAATTAAACACATTAGCCTGAAGGTACAGCAGTGCTCTTTATCTGATACCACTGTGTAGTCAAAAGGACTGCGTCACAATTATCTAATAATTTGGCTTGCTTAAATTTGAGGATAATGTTTCTTCTTATATTTGTTTTTTTATCTTCTTGCCTTGAACTTTCTTCTACAGTTTTTGGATTATTCTTCTTCTGTTATTTTCCCCGGACTGTGATAACTTTCTGCGTGTTTGAGTTTGTCCCTACCTGTCTTTATGCTTGGAGTACAGCTTTGAATATCATGTATTCAGTTTTGAAGTGCAGAGGTGAGTTTTGTTTTCCTTTTGGTGAAAAATGTGGGCTTCTTTTGAACATCCTTTTGTTAGCAGACAGTACTTTTTTTTACTGTTCCTCAACAGGCAACAAAATGTCATCCAGGTGCAAATAGAATATATGTGTGACCTAAACTGAACCTTACATGTAGAAAGTTCCTACTTATAACTCCTGGGAAGCATTTCTGCAAAGATCATGGGCTCTTGAAGGAGCTGAGGGCAAAGACACATTCAACCTTGAACTCCTTACCATATTAATCCATACTGATCACAGCATACCCAGCAAAACAGACCTGAATTTTTATGTATATAATAAGACCATTCATTGCAGAGCAATTATCAGTTTACCAATAACTTTAAAAAAAATGTAGTAACTGAAATGCAGTCTGCAATGTATCAGCCAATTTAGTTTCATTTATTTATTACATTTTTTATTATGTTATTAATATTTGAGATGTTGTTCTGTATGTATTTTATTTACTTAATATGGGATGGTTTATTCATTATTTTTCAAATCTGCATTATGATAAGTTTTGATTTCTTGATTTATTTGTCCGCCCTGCACCAAGGACCACATAATGATGCAGTTAGGACATTTCTCCAGCTCTGTGAAAAAGAAGCTTCAAGTTGTTCAGAAGCTCCTGTGTTTTTATAGGCTTCCAATTTTCCTATTCTTTCTTGTGTGGATTATGTGGCATTGACCACCTCTTTAAGGTTCTGCTTTTGTATATTAATTTGGATTTGCCTGCATTAGTTTTTGACTTTGCTCTCTGTTTCTGCCTTGCACTTTTGTTGAAACCTTTTATGATTTTTTATAATAAACAATTAAATATTAAAGGAAATTTATTTGAAGATTTTTCCTCTCCCTCTATTTTTGATATTAGCTATAAAAGCCTTTGCTCCATTTTGGCCCAGTGCTTGCTCTAAAGCCTGGCATTTGCTTAGTGGTTAGGCTGTCTGGGGTGAGGCTAAATCCAAGGCCCAGACCTGAACTGAAGGCAGGTCTCGCCTTTTTTGTGACTGTTTAAGTTGATTTGAGACATCATAACAAAATAAATGCAAATAATACAGAAAACCAAAAAGAACAGATGGTGAAGAACAGATTTAGGTGGTGATAGTTTAAAACACAATGTCTTTAATGTGATAAACAAAGGATATTTGTTAAGCTTACATTTGGAATGAAAGTGGAAAGGAGCATTGACCGGTAGATCAGATAGAGAGGGCAAGTAGTTCGCGTTGCATTCAAAAAAAGTTTTTTTTAAATGTTAGTCTATCATATTGATTGACATACAGGGTGGCCAGTCTGAGATCTCTGTTCTTCTAACACACTTGTCATCCAGCACGCATGATCAAATGCACGAGCTACTGCAAAACTCTGACTATCTACAGTAAGTGATCTAGTTAGCCTTCCAATTTATATTGACTAAAGAAGGGATTTAAAAAAAATAAAATTGTTGTTTATGGGCTGGATGTGGAATTGGAAGAGGATTTTTTTCTCTCAAAATGTCACAATCGAAGTGTGTTTGTCTGATCTTTCAATCTATCATTGCTATTTCAAAGAAGGAAAATGTGTAAAGGCACTTTCGAACTGTTCATAAAAGCTACGAAACTGACTTCCTTCTGAAAAGCGATCAGAGAAAGAGAAAGGAGAGGGAACTAAAATCGCAGTTGAGACGCAATGGAAGGCGTGTGCGCAGCTTGACAGCATACGATACAGAGCAGATTGAAAATTGTCTGTCAGACTTTATCTAATGGAAAAAAAGTAACGATTCAAGCGTTGCCCAATGTAGTGGAGTAAGAGTAGTGTTTCTTCTTCACAAATGTACTCAAGTAAAAGTAAAAAGCATGGTGCAGTAAAACTACTCTTAGAAGTATGATTTTTTTAAAAAGTAACTCAAGTAAATTTAACAGATGAAATGTAACTCGTTACTACCCACCTCTGATACTCAGTATATATATATATATATATATATATATATATTATATACAGTATATATATATATATAATTTTTAATGTAGATAGATCATTTTGACCCCTCACATACATGAAATGTGTGTGTTCCAAATAACGATATAGTATTTATAAAAGGTGTGATTTTGCTTGACTTCTCACTCTATACAACTCCAAGCAACTGACACGCAGGTAAACAGACTTGAGATGAGACAACTGTGCGCCGATGGGGTGATGTGATAGCAGACTGCTTGCTGTTTGCTGCTTATCAACACATTTAAAGGACAAAAGACGCTGACGGAGAGGTGAGAAGCAATTTAAGGTGGGACAGATCTACGAGTTTTTTCGTAGGCTCTGGTTATTCTAGTGTTAAAGGAAAACAGAGTGAAAGGCAGGATCCGGAGAGCCCACGCTGTTGGAAATGGAGACAGGTGGTCGGTAGTGAGCCCAAGTGAGAGGAGCGTTTGACCAACAATTGACGGGGCTGAAGAGGATCTCTTCTGCTAAGCATCTTACAGAACAGGAGTGACCATGCACTCAAAGTAGGCTTGCACAGACACAGAGGAAAGGCAGCGGGAGTAGGAGCAGGGCTCAATGGGTTCCCTGTGTAAGGCTGAGAAATGGCAGTGAGGGACATGAACTGCATTTTGATGGTTGACTGTACCAGCACAGCTGCAAGTAAGAAGAGGGTCTGAGTTGCCTTGAAAGCTTGCATATTGTAATTTTTTCAGCTGGCCAATAAAAGGTGTCATTTTGCTTGACTTCTTATTGCATCCATAATGGCTAATATGGTACAAAACCCTAATAGTTTCAGCTAAAATATTATTTACATCTCTTCACTTTGACACTTCAGTCAGTTTCTTAAGAAAATGTCCCACTAAATATATAGCTGATGGATTACTTATCAATTTCCATGCACAGATTTTTTTATTTTGTCAGAGCTTTGAAGAATTTGAGGTAGCATGAATGATTAGAAAAAAAACATTGTAGGATGTAATTTTTAAATGTGTGTTGTCTGTCAAACTTTGCCACTGAAAACACATCACATGATCAGGGTGGCATTGTTCAGAGAATAAGAACTATACACTCAATACTTGGAAATAATTAACCTTTCCCAGGTTCAACTCCTCGAAAATGCTTCCTTCTAGCAGTTTGAGCAGTTTTCCTTTTTAAGTGCATTTAAATGATGATATTCACTGTTCCTTTCATACTGACAAGTATTTTTGAATGCATCATTTCATCCAAATTTGAGCCTGCTTAATTTTTTTTTATAATTTTTTATAACTAACAAAAATGCGCATATAGTATCTGGATGTTTGCAGACCTGTGCTTCATTATGAAAACCTTACAGGGTTTTAAATGTAGCATAATTGTCAGCTTTAACTTTTCCCTTCCGTTTATTTCAAATTAAGATGGCTTTGTCTTTGCATTTACTTTAATCAACATTGTTCATTAAGTAATTCTACAAGGAAATCTATGTATGATATGTATTACACATCTTCTTAAAATATTTATTTCATCTTGAAAGTTAAACACCAAGTGCTGGCAGGTCAGTAACCTTACCTTTTACATCATAAATTATTCATTTAACATAGGGAAGAGAAAATCTTACTAAAATAACAGTCATGTATGCTTATTTCCTTACCTATTATTTTTGTTACTTATGCTTAGAAAAGTAAATCTTCAAAAAACTGAAAATATTTGTATTTAAATTATAAATCTAAATTCTAGCTCTAAATATAGCTGACAGAATAAGACATAGTTTTGCTACATGTCAAATTAAAAGACTCACTATCTCTGCTATTCATACTAATATGTCCCTAAAAATGTAATTGTAATAATATTAGAATCATGTGATTATAAAATTTAGACCTAATAACCAGTGCGTATTAAATAATCAGGTCAAAGGAATTGTTTTATTTCGTTCAAAGAAAATCTTTTTGCCCTAGGAAATGAAATCTACTCTCAGTAAGCCTTCTATTAATGTCAGTTATAATACTTCCCATAGTTGGAAACTATGTGTTTTGAACAGCAGAACATTGTTTTGCCTGAGCTGTCTTTCAACAGGAATGCCATATGGAATAATTAACTGTTCTCTTTCACCCTTCTGAAACAGAAAATGTTTAAAGAACAGAGTTCATGGAATTTGATATTTAATAAATGATGTCAAAGAGAGCGCAGTTTCACAGAAGTAGATTCAGCCAGGTGGTTGCTAGGAGCTGATGTTAATCCTTTATGTGCTGCTAAAAGAACACGACCTCTGAGGACAACAGTTTGTGTGCTTTCTTATGCAAAAGAACATTGGAGTCCACAGGTAATAAAATCATCTTTTCTATCATATAAACCAGTAGAAAGAAGCTGAATATATACATGAAGCACAATACCTGAACAAACTTTAGGCAAACCCTGAACACAATAGAAGCTATTTTGGAAAAGAGGATAGTGGCCAAATTGGATGCTATCATGAAAAATCCCCTCTGTTCCTTTCCAGGAGCACTTTTACAACAACAACATTTATTTATATAGCACATTTTCATACAAACAGTAGCTCAAAGTGCTTTACATAATAAAGAATAGAAAAATAAAAGACACAATAAGAAAACAAAAATAAGTCAACATTAATTAACATAGAATAAGAGTAAGGTCCAATGGCCAGGGGGACAGAAAAAAAACTCCAGATGCCTGGAGAAAAAAATAAAATCTGTAGTGATTCCAGACCATTAGACTACCCAGTCCCCTCTGGGCATTCCACCTAACAAATGAAACAGTCCTCTTTGGATTTAGGGTTCTCACAGAAGGACTTGATGATGATGATGGTCACGTAGACTTCTGCCTTTTAATCCATCCATCATTGTTGGAGCATCATGAAGCTTTGAGTAGGTGGAGGTGGCGCAGGCCACCACCACAAAGAAACCGGAAAAAGAAACAAAAGAGAGAGTAGGGGTCAGTACAGATTTTAGAGCCACCATGAATAGTTATTATGATGAATTGAACATACAGAGTATCAGGATTAAGTTAAATTAAGTTAAATTGAAGTTATAAAAAGGCCATGTTAAAGTAATATGTTTTCAGCAGTGTTTTAAAGTGCTCTACTGTATCAGCCTGGCGAATTCCTATTGGCAGGCTATTCCAGATTTTAGGTGCATAGCAGCAGAAGGCCGCCTCACCACTTCTTTTAAGCTTTGGAATTCTAAGGAGACACTCATTTGAGGATCTGAGGTTACGATTTGGAATATAAGATGTCAGACATTCCGATATATAAGATGGGGCGAGATTATTTAAGGCTTTATAAACCATTTACCAGCAGGCTCATTCCACCACCGTGTGCTAAGGGGTCTTTTCTGCTCACTGCTATCAGGCAATTCAATGCTTCCACCTGATGTACTTTTTAAATATATTTATTTATTTATGTATTGCTTGACTGGAGTTCTTATCTGTCCTGTGAATCTGTATTCTTGTTTTTTTGTTTCTCCTGCTGTATGCATTTGAATTTCCCCATGGGATTAATAAAATTTCATCTGATCTAATCAAATCTGAACTAATTTAATCTAACCTAATCTATATTCACTATGTTTTTGTAGTTCTTGTGTTTATAAGCATATCCTTATGACAAAATAAATTTTCATTGGTCACTATACAATCAAGAACATATGGGAGAATGAACACTTGAAAGGTTTGCAGACACTTTTTATCATTAAAAATATTGATTATTTGAATGCAGATTTAAATATAAACACACTAACAATATATTCAATATTTCATTTACAGTAGTTCCTTGTACTTCCAGAGTTTGAATGCTAAATTCTAGGGAAATTTGATCTGGAGTTTGAAAGATACTTCTACATTTGAATTGTGAGCGCAGTGAAAAAAATGCAGCAACACATGGCGCTTATAGAGCAAACGTAAACGTTATCTGCTGTTCACCCATGTTGCCTCTCACTTTTGCTGCGAAAGTATCTAATACATTAACTTCTGTGTTTTCAGTGCTGTTTTTGCTTTATTTTTGGTGTGTTTGGTTATATATTTAGCCCCTGTCTATTAACCATGGCATCCAAGAAGTGAGTGGAAGCAACGAAGCCAAAGAGGAAGGTTGTAGTATTGACGATTGAGGTGAAAAAGGAATTTACCATGAAGTACAGTTATTTGCCGTGTTTATGGAAGATGACTCCCCTTCCATACATCACCACTCCTCACTACAGGTACAGTAAATGCAATTTTTATTTTATCATACAGTATTTAAGTACTTTATTTATAGTTTTCATGTTTCAATGTATAATTTAGGGCAGTTAATTGTGTTATTTCTACCTTAAATTATGTGTATATGCTGTTGAAGTGTATTGAAATGGGTATTTTTTAGCTTCTGAGAATGGATTAATTCACTTTACCTTATTTCTAATGGGGAAAACTGATTTGGATTTTGAACAATTTTAGCTTCAAATGGCCTCCTTAAACAAATTTAGTTTGAAGTACGAAGCACCACTGTACATACATTATGTAAAACTGGAAACAAAATAAAATTACTGCCTATGAATACCTCTGCAAAACAAATGTTTTTAATGTTCTTTATCTTCTAATCAATAGCAAAACAATCAGAACAGAAGATTTAGATTGTCACTCTCGATTAGGTGACGAAGGCTAATGAAGTCTTAACAGCAGAAACCTTATGTCGTTAATGCCTGCTATGTGGCATTCATTTTCTGCTAATTTCAATGTTCTGTACCATCACAGAGCTATAATCACTCCTCGTTGTGTTATTCATAACAAGTCATAACCTAACACCTGTTGTTTTTCTGGGCCTACATTTTATTACTGTCTTTATAAGCTCAGGGATGTTTATGAATGAGTAAGTTGCATACGCTTGATGGTCTCCTAGTCAACAAACAAAACACAAAAAAAAAATGGAAAACAATATCTGATGAAGCAAGATATGAACTATAAAGGACAACACAATCCCCTTGGGGACAAATAAAGTACAGTATATCTAATCTAATCTAAACTAAATAATTCATTCTTTTGCACTACTAAAAATTTTTGCATAAAACTGCCTCATGCAATGAGAACTTTGAAAAGCTTTCAAAGATCTTAGTTATTTTCTATAGTAAAAAACAAGTATGATAATGTTAATACAGTAATCCTGAAAATCCTATTATACAGTATTAGTTCAATTAAAGTATATTTAGTAGATTATAGAGTACTATGTCATTTCCTTTCCACAAATGTCCAAAATGCAATATTTAAGATTAAGAAAAGATTGTGACCTTAGGAAGCAGTTCATATTGCTCCACAGCAAACCATAGTACTGCATGATAAGTACAGTATGGTCCTATTTATATGACTCGGTACTGTCTTGTGAGCAAGCAACAGTTACTTTGTGCCACCTGATTTCAGTTAGCATAATTATTAAACACAAAAAAAAATCACTACTTCCTAGATTTATTATATTTCAGGCAAGTCAGGCTCATGATCAAGAATAAATGTGATTTTTCCTCATTCCTGGAAGATGTTGTATGCTGAAGTTTGATTTTTCCCTCTGTCATTGACAACATACAGTATCTGTCTTCCTGATTCATAAGTAATTTGCCGCAGTTGGCCTTGTTGTTCATAATGTGCTGCAGATGCCATTTCTCAGTGATGGAGGCTGTTTTTAGAAGATGACTTATTTAGAAAATAAGTGGCATTTTACCAAATTCGTGATCAGATTAAACCATATCACAATTTTCAGTAGATATAAAGAACACCTCAGAAATATATTTTAAACACGCTTCCATCTGAAACCAAAGGTAGGTAAGGCAAACCACATTTACATTGTACTTAACATTTAAAAAATTGAAATGTACTTAAAGGAATACTCCACATAAAAATATTTTCTATATGTTACATACCCTGTGTGGTTTATAATGATGGCTGAGAAAAAAATTTAGCCTCATGTTTTAATGGGAAAGGGAGATAAGAAATTTTCTAATAGGATGGGCATATAATAAAAATTATAATACATTTTATCGATATATCACTTTTCCCATACTTAAATTGCTTTACAAAAAGTGATGAATGTATAAGGAGACCAATGCTGGACAACAGCAAACAATATCAAAAAGTCCATAAAAAAAATGTTGCATAATCCACATAATTAAGTCATATAGTCATATGCTCACAATTTGCAAAACACCTGAATTTTTTAATAAAATATTGTTACAGAAATACTCCAAGAAAATCAGATTACAGGACCCCTAACCAATGAATGAGAGGGGAAGGCAGACCTTTAGTTCAAAAGCTTGTTTCCATGTAAACAAATAACATGTATTTTTATAGCAAATTATCTTACAAACAATGTAGCTCAAAGTGCTTTACAAGATGTCAAAGAGAAAGTAACAAGAAAAGAAAAACAAATAAGAGTAGGGAAGAATGTTAATAAATAAGTAACAGAAAAAATAAATCTATACAATCTTATAAAAGAGATAAATAACTAGTAGAAGAATAGTGCACAAGTATGCAATATTATTATGTAAGTCTCTAAACATGAGTCCAGAGATGAGGTCAAATGGCTGATAGGACAGAAAAAAAAACAAAAAACCAACTCCAGCTAAGTCGGAGAAAAAAAAAAACAAAATCTGCAGGAGTTAAAAGGCCAAAAGACCACCCAGACCCCACTAGACATTCTACCTAATATCATTGTGCTTAATTCTTTTCTTTTTGTTTCCAGGCTTTGTCTGAGAGGATTAAATGAATTTGGTCCCAAGGACACCCAGGGCACCCACTTTCAAGCAGAGAAGAGTAGAGATTAATGAAGATTGCAAATCCTTGAAGAACATTATCGTTCTATGTCTATAGTCTATTAGGAGTGAAACTAAACTAAAGCTATGAAAAAGCCAAATTAAAATAATGGATATTAGCAGCTTTTTAAAATGTATTAGCCTGGTAAATTTCTATTGGTAATCTGTTTTGGTCTATTGGTGCATTTCATGTTCATTCACCATTTTGATTTTCTATTCTGTTTTCCATTATTGGTCTTCATAGATACCCATACTATCAAAAGGTTTGTTATATCTCTTCTCCAAAAAGAGTAAAAATGTTTTATTTTTGAAAACCAAATGGGTTATGTAATTGTTAGAGAATAAGAATTTACTATGTAGTCAAAGTAATCAAGAATTTTAAAATATGTTTTGTCAAATTTCACTCTGGGGATGAATAAATCACTATCTATCTATCTATCTATCTATCTAAGTTTATTTGTTAAAGGCATTTTCTGGAAGAAAAGTGCAGCAGAGGACTGTGACTTTTGCTATTTTATTTGGTTTAATGTCTGCTCTCTGTAACAGTAGTTAAACATATAGAAGACAAAATGTCTGGTGGATCAATGGTATTAGAAGTTAAAACCAGCAAAAATTAAACTTGTCACTGCCAAAAGGCAGTCTGGGAAGACAAAAGGTCTACCCTTTAAATATTAAAATGGTACTATTTATATAAAAGCAAACCCCTAAAACCATTCATTATCTTTATGCATGCACACCTCATGAATATGTATATATGGCCTGTCAAAATGTCATTGGCCTAAGAGGGTCTTGGGGTGTTCACTTTGACTCTTGTTCTGCCCCACATGTTGTTATTTGTTGGACTGTGCATCTTCACTATCTTGTCATTATTTAACACTAGAATCTCTGAAGCATATGAAAAAATGTATAATCCTGGGCCACCTTAAATTCCTTCATACCTCTCCATTAGCGTCTTTTGTTTTGTAAATGTGTAAATGTCCTAATCAAGGACTTTGTTAAATGGTGCGACTCAAACCACTTACACCTGAACACCAGCAAAACCAAGGACCTGGTGGTGGATTTTAGGAGATGGGGCTAATTGTCTAACTTGCGTTTAAATTCTGTTTGACATAAATAGCAACCCCATCACCTTTTCTGTTCTGTCTGTCCTTCCTAAAAATGTGCATCCTTCTATGTTATACTCATGTCCATCATTGCTTTTTAGCCAGGTTTCTGTTATTGCTATAATAACATAACTATGCCCTGCTACATACAACTCCAACTCACTTGTGTTATTTTTGATACTTCTACCATTAAGGCAAGCTAGTTTTAATGTGTTGTTTCTTTTATTTATGCATTTAAACATTGGGTTAGAATTTACATTTCTATTCACTACTGTGCACTAATATGTACAACAAAGCTCATCCAGTAAAATCAAGAAAACTCACCAGCACTGGATGTTTTTTATGGTGTCCACCTTCAACCTCCAAGTTTTCCCTGTACTTTGGAGGATCTGCTTGCAGGGCAGGATACAGATTCATGTCATACCCCTGGCAGAGCACTTGCAGTTTAAGGGCTCCGAAAAGTGTAGATTCACTTCTGGCATTTACAGGATTCAAACATTGCTTCAGGAAAACCTACATACTGTATCTTATAGAAGGCTCCAATTCCTGATAAAGTATTAGACAACAGTTTTAAGGATGCATATACTAATCAGAATAAAGTTTGTTATTCAGAGCTATATTATTATTCCTAATCTTCTGGAAATCAAATAAATCTTTTTTTGTTGAGGTACACTTCTGAGGTAGTCATTGGGCCTTTCAAGTTTAAAAAACAGATAGTTAACTAAATGAAAAAGCCGTACTTATCCAAGTATCTTTAAAAAAAACCAATTACTTATTAAAGTTTATTACCTACAGACACCAAGCATCTGCTGACTGAATTAAACTGTGATTTCCATCATTGCAGTAAGCAGCTTGTATACAGTGAAAACAGATTTCAAGGCAAATCTTAGTCATTACAAAAAGTTGTCATTTTAAGTTCTCACTTGAAAGTCTTTGCTGAACAGCTTGTTGAAACTGGAGAAGGAAATAAGACATCTGACCTAAAAAAAAATTGGAGTGTGATTACAACCATATCATCAGAAATAACATGAATATTATTAGCTTGATCTTTTAATCTTAACGGTTAAGCTAAATATGCAATCATACCTTCTCTCTAGTATGCATGGATGTGCCCTTTAGTGGGCTGGCTCCTTGTCCAGTTTGGTTTGTGCCTTTGATCCGATGCTACTGGCATTGAGTCTTCATCCCACATCCCTATAAACAGATTAAGTGGACTCAAACAGTGGATGTATGGATGTTTCCCAGCTATGCAAACATACTTTCTTCTACTGCCTCATTTTTCAAATCTCACCATAAACATTGGATCAGTCTGGATGTTTTTACATTTTTTTGGCAACAGTATCTTCATTTCCCTTTGATTTTATAAGTGACAAAATGTCAGCATTGAATTTTGATATTCAAATGTTCTTATTGCACCTTCTAGGTGGCCCTTTCAAATGTAACTATTTTGATTTAAATTGGAGAACACTTTGCCCCTTAGGCAAAAAAAAAAAATAAAATTAAAGTACAGAAAGTTTTGAAGTGTCATTTACTTGTACAGGTGTGCAGTATTATGTTATCGGATGGTTTTCAACACTCCACCAGGCTTTTCAAGTCTTTTGATTATAAGCTTCTCTTTAGTTAGGCTTTCCACCTTTTATTCTTGCAATAAGGCATGTGATACCAATATTAGTTACAACCTGATTGGCTAAAATTACTTTTGCATGGTAATAAAAGTTAATCATTCTCATGATGAAATACAACACTATGTTTGAAATGCATTTTTTAATTTGTAAGTATGAAGCATTCACTTTACCAAAATAAAATGGCATTAACATGATCTATTATTTTAAAGTTCCATTTTAACATTAACTTTATTTTTATTGCGATGAACCATAGCTGCTAGCAATTTCTCTGGCTATTGCATCCTTACACATAACAAAGGAAATACTATTAAACAACACAATATAAAATATACAGTACTATCCATCCTGCCGTGCAAGATTCATCTTTCCAATTATTTTTTATCCTAACTCTCAAGTTTGGGGTGGCAGGGATCCAACAACACTGGGCAGAAAGTGAAACTTAACTTTGCATGGGGAGCCAGTCAACAGTAGTGTAAATTCTGACTCACTTGGGCTCACTACTGGACCAATTCACCTAACCAACCCATCTTTTGGGCATATAAGGAAATTATATACAATTTTCTGTAAGGGGATAAACATTTGCAACCCAGGTTTCCGGGACCATTTGCCGTCTCCATTATCAGAAATAGTGAATTGCAGGTGTTGGTGAAACAAAGGAGAGCACAAAATATAAAAAAACAACGAAAGACAAACAAGAAGACTTGAGAGGAAGATTCCATACCACTCATTATGCCTGATAATACACAATTACACTTACAAAGAAACAAAAAGCACTGATAGTGGTTGTCTGTAAATGTGATATAGTTTGATGAATTAGCACAGTGTTTATCACAAATAAAAGTCTTGAGCTCCAAGTGCTCAGTTTCAACTATGAAGATTTTGGATATTTGTATAATGCCTTGGGGTGTAGCTTTTTGATCTTGTTTCGTTATAAATAACTTCAGTGCTAATCAACTCTTGATTATTACATTTATTTATTTGGATGATGCCTTTATCCTTCCAACAAGCAGGTTTTTAAATTAACTAGTGAATACCTGAGGGCTACCAAAGTCGAAAAAGAATTACCAGAATTAGAGTCATTACTAAAAACACAATAATTGAACTGGTGCCAGAATGTTGAGATTGAGGATCAAATTGAGAGATGGAATGCTATAAATATTTATGAGAAAATCAGAACCTAAAGAACTAGACCAACTCTGGTTCACAGTTCAATCTGTAATCTGTAATCTGCTCCCTAGTAACCATGCATTGCCTCCTATTGACCTAATAACTACTTTCTGAAATTCTAATAAGGCAGCATGACACGCTTGAGAATAAACAAAAATCAGAAAAATCAAAACACACACATGAACACGAAATGTATAAATTCAGCTTTCAAATGAACAGATTAAAGTTATTGAAATGCAAAATAAATTATAATGAGAATTTCCTGTTCTTAACAATACATAGCTAAATGTAATCTTAAGATACTATGTTCATCCTATAACAAAGCATTTGCAGTCACCCAAATATTTAATAGGCATAATAAAGAAGTCATCCATACCCATCAGAGTCACCAGATATGAATCCACTGAAGATATGGAAAAACATCAGGGATAATGTTTTCCAAACACAGCTAGACTGAGCTTCGCACAGAGGATTGTCCCCATTATTATAATTTCAGGGTATTTTATTTCTTGTAAATACTATACAGCATGTGTTATTACCTTTGACTTAAAATTTCATATGTTAGATTAAGGATAAATATTTCACATTATATACAATGTGTAAATGTCAGTCATTATCCAACCCGCTATATCCTAACACAGGGTTACAGGGGTCTGCTGGAGCCAATCCCAGCCAGCACAGGGCGCAAGGCAGGAACAAATCACTGGTCAGGGCACACACACACACCCCAAGCACAATTTAGGATCACTAATGCACCTAACCTGCATGTCTTTGGATCGTGGGAGGAAATCGGAGCACCCAGAGGAAACCCACACAGACACGGGGAGAACATGCAAACTCCATGTAGGGAGGATCTGGGAAGTGAACCCAGGTCTCCTTACTGCGAAGCAGCAGCACTACCACTGCACCATTGTGCCGCCCCCATGTGTAAATGTCTTTTGGCCAAAATCCATTGTAATAAGTGGAGACCAGAGACGTGGAAAGGTTTGGGGCAGCCACCCGTTTATTACGGTTTCCCGGCTGCAAAAGTCTTTGAGGCATTGTTACACAGTTGTTTACACAACAGAGTCCAAAACAGAACTGCCTGCCTAAGCAAAGGCAGTGAGCTTTATAGCACAGAGGGCGGAAATGATGTCATCCTCTGGGCCGGAACTGGAAGTGACATCATCCTTGGGGCCGGAACCGGAAGTGACCTCATTCTTGGGGCCGGAACCGGAAGTGATGTGTCCTTCCTGGAAATGGCGGCTCCTGATGGGATTTCCTGGGTAAGACCTGCAGAGAACTCAGAAAGAGCGTCAGTGCACCCGCCCCCCCCGGGCAGATGTATAAACAGTATTTCCTAAGCCCTTCAGCTGCTTCCCATGCACACGCAGTGTGACAAGACTCCCCTCAGCCCAGACCCGTGGGTCGGGCGACCTGCACCGAGAGGTCGTGGGCCCGGGAGAGGGCATCGGCGTTGGCATGAAGAGACCCCTGTCGATGAACGAGCGTATACTTGTACTGCTGCAGGTCAAGAAACCACCTCGTGACCCGTGGATTCGACTCCCTGTGAAGGGCCATCCACTTCAGAGGTGCATGATCCGTCACCAGAGTGAACACGCGACCCAAGAGGTAGTACCGCAGCTGAGTTACCGCCCATTTGATCGCCAGAGCCTCTTTCTCCACCGCCGCGTACCTGGTCTCCCTGTCCAACAGTTTCCGGCTCAGGTACATAACGGGGTGTTCAACACCGTCGACGCTTTGGCTCAACACGGCACCCAAGCCTGTGTCCGAAGCGTCCGTCTGGAGGATAAAAGGAGAGAGAAGTTAGGGGAGATCAAGATAGGTGCTGAAGTCAGAGCCCTTTTTAAGTCACTGAATGCAGCCCCCGCTTTATCAGACCATACCACCGTATTAGGAGCTCTTTTCTTTGTCAAATCGGTCAAGGGCGCGCTCTCGGAGAAGCGAGGCACAAACCGGCGGTAGTACCCGCCAAACCGAGAAAGGATTGGACTTGCCGCTTGGTTTGCGGACGGGCCAGGCCATTATGGCTTGCAACTTGGAACACTGTGGCCTCACAGTACCCCGGCCCACTAGGTAGCCCAAATATTTGGCTTCCCTCAATCCAAAGAAACATTTCTTGGGGTTGATTCGGAGCCCGGCCTCTCCCAGTGTCCGTAATACTGCTGTGACCTGCTGTATGTGTTCCTTCCAGGTGCTGGAATAGATGACGACGTCATCCAGATAGGCAGCACAGAACGAGTTATGGGGCCGGAGCACTTTGTCCACCAGACGCTGAAAAGTCGCAGGCGCCCCGTGTAACCCGAATGGAAGGACACGATACTGCCAGTGTCCGCTAGGAGTGCTAAACGCGTTTTTCCTTCAGGACTCCGTTAAAGGAACCTGCCAGTACCCCTTTGTCATGTCAAGTGTAGTCAAGAATTTGGCTGGTCCCAGTCTCGAGGAGGTCATCCACGCGAGGCATGGGATAAGCATCGAATCTGGAAACTTGGTTAAGCCGACGGAAGTCATTGCAAAACCTCCAACTGCCGTCAGGCTTAGCAATCAAGACGATGGGACTGGACCAGGGACTACTACTTTCCTCGATTACTCCTAGTGCCAGCATTCGCTTGATTTCCAGTTCCACTTCTACTTTCTTTGCCTCCGGAGTCTGTAGGGTCGCTCACGGACGATCACCCCGGTCAGTCAATATGTCGCGCAATCAGAGAGGTCCGACCGGGTTTTCACTACCACCTCGGGGACAGAGCGGATAGCTGCTTCGAGCTCTTGTTTCTGCCTGGGGGATAGCTGCTCGCCGAAATTAAGGGAACTTACTTCAGCGAAGAGAGAGCAGGGCTGTCCGGAGGAGGGATCGGGACCCCTCTCCTTCCACGGTTTCAGCAGGTTTACATGATATATTCGCTCAGCTGGTCGGCGATTGGGCTGTTTCACCAAATAGTCAACCAATCCCTTCCTTTCCTTAATTTCAGAGGGGCCTAGCCAATGGGCGAGCAGTTTAGAGTGAGAAGTTGGTACCAATACCATGACTCGATCCCCGGTTGGAACTCCCGGAGAGTCGTGCCACGGTCATAAAGGCGGGCCTGTGCTGATTGCGCCTCCTCTATATGACTTTTTAGAATCGGTCTTATTGCATCAAATCTACCGCGCAATTGGGCGATATATTCCAAAATATTAGTGGAGGGCTGTGCCTCCCCTTCCCAGCCCTCTTTTAAAATATCCAATAAACCCCGGGGTTGTCTTCCGTACAGTAATTCAAATGGAGAGAACCCCGTAGAGGCTTGAGGAACTTCCCGATATGCAAAGAGGACAAGGGGGAGGAGTTGGTCCCAATCCCTCCCATCCTTGCTGACTACCTTACGTAGCATTTGCTTGAGAGTTTGATTAAATCTCTCCACTAGGCCATCGGTTTGAGGATGATACACCGAGGTCTTTAAATGCTTTATTTTCAGTAACTTGGCAGTCTCCTTGAACGTTTCCGAGGTAAAAGGCGTTCCTTGGTCCGTCAGGACTTCTCTAGGAATGCCTACTCGAAAAGACTCCTACTAGTTCCGCGCAATATTTTTGTGGTAGCCGAGCGCAACGGAACGGCTTCAGGGAATCGGGTAGCATAATCCACGAGGACGAGTATATATTTATATCCTCGGGCTGAGGGTTCTAGGGGTCCTACTATGTCAACCCCAATCCTATCAAAGGGAACGTCAATAAGGGGAAGGGGAACCAGAGGAGCACGGTCCCTCCTAGGAATTTGCCGCAGTTGACATTCCGGACAGGAAACGCAAAAGCGGCGAACCTCCTCATTAATCCCCGGCCAGAAAAAACGGAGCTTAATTCGCTCTAATGTTTTATCGGAGCCGAGATGGCCTCCAAGAAGGTGGGAGTGTGCTAACTTCGCAAACCTGCCGCCGGTAGGTCCGCGGGATTAGCAACAACTTCCGGACCTTCCCCTCATGTTCAGCGACCCGATACAACAAATCATTATCAATGACAAAGTGAGGTCCCTGTGGCATGGGCAAATGCGTGCTGGCCGGTAACGAGAACCACTGCATTCTTTATGTGTTTCAGAGAGTCGTCATTCCACTGTTCTCTCTTGAAAGAAGCCGGCGTTGCTCTAAACTGAACGAGCAATTCAGAGAGAGGGTCCGGTCTGACCTCAAGGGGCGGAGATTCCTCCTCGCTGCCGGGGCGCTAGTGGATGACGTAGTAGCCCGCGACGGTCCGGGAGTGTCTTCGTCACTCTCTTGGCCTACCGCCCCACTCCCTGTCGGCTGATTACACGGTGTGGAAGCAACTTGAGATGAATCGTTGTCATCTATAACGAGGCCATAAGTTTTTCGGGGAATGCTTTCTAAACTACGCCGTTACTATCAGACCAGTCTCGCCCGAGGATTACGGGAAACGGAGGATCCGGATGCACCGCCACGGTAAGCTGTCGAAGGGTTCCTCCGAGACATACGTAACACCGGGCGGTATTGTATGTGCGGATATCTCCGTGTATACATTTTAGACTGGTCTTCTTTTAATCCACTGTTGCGGTAGAATAAAACGGCGAGCAACGACAGACACGCTACTGCCGGAATCGAACAGCGCTGTTATCTTATGTCCATTAATAAGAAGCTCCCCGTATGTTTATCCGCCAGGGATTGCTAAGGGCACACAAACAACCCGCCATTGTCCCCTACGGTCCGCCTTGTTCCCGACAGGTCGCAAGCCAGACGGCCCGGCGACTTCGAACAAGCTCTGGAATGCGTGGAAGGGACTGCTTTAGTGGGACATAGCTCCCGGGTTAGTCCACAGAGCGGCTGTTCTGCCCTCCCAGGTTTCACAGCCGGCCTCTGGGTTTGCAAGAGCTGCAGCAGCTCGTCCATAGAATGGAATTCGCCCCAGGCGGCTGGGCAAATTCCTGGGGTAGTCTTTTAGCAGCAGAAAACAGGCCACTTGCTGCACTATTTGTAAGGGGGTTAACTCGAATGGCCGTAGCCACTCACCCACCTGTTGCCAGAGAGCCATAGCCTGCTCTGACAGCCCTTTGCTTGGGTTAAACTCCCAGTTTATGATTTCCTTCACCTGCCGGCCTGGGGACAACCCATCGCTAACTGGGACCTTGGTCCCGATGGGCAGCTCGGCTTTCCTGCCAAGGAGAGCATACTGAGCCACTCGTGTGTGTTCCCCAGAAGCCAGCCCACGCCTGTGGGTCCCCTCTACGTTCTCCACGAGATGGGTGGTCCCCACCGAGTTATGCTCATGGAGCAGAGCCTGCACCGCGTCCTTCCTGACCCTCTGGCGCACTCCCGCCCAAACTCGCCCCGTACTCACCCACCTGGTTCCGTGATAGTTCGTGTCCCGGGTTCATCGGGGACACCATCCTGCCGACTACGCCACTGTAATAAGTGGAGACCAGAGACGTGGAAAGGTTTGGGGCAGCCACCCGTTTATTACGGTTTCCCGGCTGCAAAAGTCTTTGAGGCATTGTTACACAGTTGTTTACACAACAGAGTCCAAAACAGAACTGCCTGCCTAAGCAAAGGCAGTGAGCTTTATAGCACAGAGGGCGGAAATGATGTCGTCCTCTGGGCCGGAACTGGAAGTGACATCATCCTTGGGGCCGGAACCGAAGTGACCTCATTCTTGGGGCGGAACCGAAGTGATGTGTCCTTCCTGGAAATGGCGGCTCCTGGTGGGGTTTCCCGGGTAAGACCTGCAGAGAACTCAGAAAGAGCGTCAGTGCACCCCCCCCTGGGCAGATGTATAAACAGTATTTCCTAAGCCCTTCAGCTGCTTCCCATGCACACGTGTGTGACACCATATAGAACTGTGATTTTTAAAGCTAAATCTGGTCACCCATACAGTATATAAAACTCGGCTGTAGGGCATCATTGTTTTTAAATAATACAGCACTAACAAAGCAAAACAAGCAAATTTTCATATTTATTACTAATTGTAAGCAGTACAATCAAATTCCTTATTGTTTGTCTGCCAGAACTTCCATACCAATATTCAATGCATGGGAATGTGGGCCAGCTGCTGTTCCTTGATATCTATAATCTGCTACAATGTTTTAGTAAGGGTATAGATCATTGTCATGGTATCACTATGACAGAAGGACAGAAGTTTTTACTTCTCTGTAAGCTGTCTTGTTATTGGTGATCACACCTAAGCTGATGGTGTCATTAGCAAATTTGAAAGAGAATTTCTGTGTTTTTCAAATGAAATTGTTTTTCCCAATTATGGCATACTACCTGCCATGGAAAATTGGGTTCTTAAGTGAAGCATTTTTTTATAAATAAAAAAATATTTAATCATTGAACCATACTACGTAGTTTTAATTTTGTGCTTTGCAATTGAGGGTTTTTGGAATGTTTATGTACCACCTCAAAATATTCACTCTGTGGTTAGGTTTTCTTTTGGGCACCACCATTTTGTGCTACTTTGCATGATCCTATGATCAGATGATACCATTATCACATATTCATAAAATCAATGCAGGCAAAGACTTTCTGTGTTGGATTCACATAGACAACAAACATATTTTGTACTTCAGTTACAGGAAAACAAATCCAGGTAGTGTTAGAACCTTTTTTGCTTGCTCTTTCAAATTCAGTTTTTGCTTTTGTGTGCTGAGCTTTTGCTGATCCGTACTTTTGACTTCTCTCTGGTATCCTAACCCTTGTTTAAGCGACAAGATCTCTGCTCTGTTCTGCCTTTGATGCCACCCTTAGTGTTAAAGAGACCTAAAAGGTAGTAGAATTCATAGCTGTTTCATTCACTTTGCCTTTTGCATGTAGTTAGCTTGTGTTCTGATTTGGATAGTAAGCTTGTCTCCTCCCCTCAACTAATACAAGACACAGCTGCATGCCTCTTACCATCTTCCCTATTTGAAGACATCTCCCAATCTTAATATCTTCTTCAATCTACTTGAGATCATAAAAAGTATCTGCAAAAAACAGAATATACCTTGCTCAATATGGACATTTTTTACTGTTTTAATACAACTGCAGATATCTATTTGGTTTTATTTCCTTATTTACATGAAAACTCCATTCACAATGGTTACTGGGAATAGTCCAGTGAAGGAGTTGTTGTGATTTAGTTAATTGGTTGTTTGGAATTAATTTTATCTTTTTTCTGTCACCATTTTGTTTTATGGGCATTGTCATTTGGGGTTTGCAGATGCTTTTCATTGCCGTGATATGATTCATGTCATACCAATGCATTGTATATGGTGACATCATCATACTGTATATGTTCTAAAGCATAGTAGGAAGAGCTCAATTCATTTTAAACCAAGGAGAAAATCTGAGAAAATCATATTAAATTTTGCTTTGAAATTGTTCTGCCACTAAAGAATAAAAGGGCTAAGAAAAATGTATTTTAAGAACCTAGAGAGCATAACGTTGAAATTGTGGACAAACGTGAAGGTCAAAAATACTGCGAAAAATGCTTTGCCTGGGATGTAGCCTACAACTCAAAATAACATGCACAAGTCTTAGCCCTTAGTCTCTTTAAATATTGCATCATAAAATCATGAAGGTTGGTCTTTTTGTCCTAACTCTAGTACTCCAGGAGTAGAGTGTGGTGATTTCACATCAACTCTTTGACATCAGATGATAGCAGCTAGGATGAGTTGCCATCAACAAAATGGCTACCAAAATCAAAACAACCCAACATAATGACAGCGACTATGTGGGAAAAAATGGCAGCAAAATACTAGCAATAAATAATGTAACAACAGCATCATTTTCATGGATATTTTGTGTCCCACTCACCAGAGAAAGGGTTATGTTGTGTTTTTTTTTTTTTGTTATTTCCTTGTTCAGGCTTTCTTTTATAGCCATCTAATTGATCCATCACCATGTTGTGACATGGAAGTTGCTGTTTTGTGTTTTTGGACATTTTGTTTTTCCTAGGACACACTCAAGTGTGTTGCATTTTGTGGTGATATTATATAAAATGTGGTGGTGGCAAGTAGCACACATCTTTTAAGACAAAAAAGATCTAATCTCTAGTTTTGCTATAACATTTTCACAAATTCCCTAATTTTCATCTCTTTTGTTTAGCAAAAATCTGTTTCATTTTGTTTTGTTTCCTGTTTCCTTAAAGAAACAGTGTTTTGTTTAGGTAGTTATGTAAGCTTCAAGCAAGTTCTTTTTGTTACTTTTAATTTATTTTGGCCACTTACTTTCCTTTTGTGCTGGCAGCACATCAGGAACATTTTCTCAGTTAATGGCACAAAGGATCTGTACAAATATATATTACTTCTAATTTCCTTTGTTGACTTAAACATACATCAGAAACATGAAAGGCATGTTTTCCAAAATTAAAACCTTTACCACTTCATAATGGATATGTTTGGAAAGTTTTAAGGTTTTTGTTTTAACATTTGGACTGGGTCCCAGTAGACTTCGCTTTACACTGCAAGGCTAGGCCTAGTAGTTTTTTAAATTTAAGAAAACAATTTTGAGTGTAGAATTAATGTACTGTATACCAAGAATGAGAAAAGAATAATCTTGAGTTGCAAAATACCTACCTTACCCTTTAATAATGAAGTGGGTGTGATTGGATAAAACAATCAATGATGAATAAGGAGTCCAGCAGGGGTATTCGGACACTACCCTGAGGTTCCTTGGGTTGAAGACCAGTGGGGAGGAAATCATGCTGCCCCCTGATGGTGTTTAATAGAAAGCATAAAATCCATTTGCAAACAGTGCCACTAAGTTTAGGATTATAGTCCTTAATTAGAGAATTCAGAGAGGTTTATATCATTCAGGTGTGCCAGAATTGTTTTAATTCCTGGAATATTGGCATCTTCTTTGGACTGGTTTTCACAAAATGTACACAGGAGACAGTGGCACCAACTTTGTAGGAAATCTGGACCCTGGGCATGCTGGTGACCAGGACAGCCTGTGCAGAAATTGTTTTTGTAACAGCACCACCAGTAATAATATTGATAAGAGATGTGGGGACAACTGTGTGGAGCTACAGAATATGGGAACACATAATGACTTAAACCAAGTGAGATGCTATGCAAATCAACTCCTTGCTATTCCACTATACACCATGGAATAAAAGCGGCCCCCAGCTGAACCAAATTTCAGTTATTTAACACGGTTAACCAAGCGGTCCTGTAAAAGATAAAGGTCTGAAAAGTGACTTAAGTGCATCGCTGTACCAAGAAAGACTGAACAATCTAGTGATTTTGTCCATCAAAAATGTGCTTGTATATCAGGTCAATATGGCCATTAATGAGTTTGCCCATGTGAGAGTTCGATGGTGGATTTTGTAAAAAAATAATTTAGTAAGATTCAACCTGTTATCCATCTTAATAAAAAGACAACTGTCTATGTGAATGGACACATTGCACTGCAAATGTTAACGTTGGGGTCTATGTTATTTACACAGATTTTAACCTGTCTTATATGGGTACCATAGCTGGTTTACTGTAAAGTAGAGTCTCACTTATCCTACCTTCGCTTTTCCAACATTCTGTATTATCCGATGTCCCACCACAAAAAAAACCCCAAAAAAACGCATCAATCGGCAACAAGAACTGCAAGTTGCAAGCGTGAGCGTAGTCTATTTTTTGTTGCTCCCAACTCTACCGTAGCTAATTACAGTGGAACCTTGGTTTGCAAGCATAATTCATTCTGGAAATGTGCTCGCAGTCCAAAGCACTCGTACAGTATATCAATGCAAATTTCCCCATAACAAATAATAGAAAATCAGATGATTCATTCCACAACCCAAAACTATTCATATAAAAATGATTAATACAAAATATAAAGTAAAAATACATAAAGCAAATTAACCTGCACTTTACCTTTGAAAAGAATCATGGCTGGTGTGAGTGAGTTTCTAAACTCTTGTGGGATTCCACCCAACGGGACGACTCGTGGAAGAGCGTCCCAAAGCAATAGCAGTATCCCAACGCTGTAGCAGTTCGCCATAAAAGCAAATCCGAAAAGATCACGGACATGCTATAAGCGCCTGCCGTCGATGGGTGATACAAGGAACAAGGAACATTATAAATGTGCAGGGCACAGTATTACTTTCCCCTGACCCTGCCTGACTGCTGTGTCTACGTATAGGGGAGTGGCACATCCCACTACAATAAATAACCACGCTGTTGCTGTTTCAAGCTTAATAAAGCTGGTGTTGCTAAAGTACTGAGACTCAGCTTCGTGTTTTCGGGTGCAAGACGGGGACTCGCACGTCACAGCACAAACACACACACAGACACACACGCAGTCACAATGCTGTAGTAAGCAGTATACGCTCGTACGGATGTTGACTATATGAGTGACGGAGTTAAGGCTCTAGAAACTGCAATTAATTACATTGAGCAACAAGAAGAAGCTACAGGAATCGACATAATGATGCTGCAAAGATGGCGAGACTTGGCAGTGAAGAAACGGCACTCATCAGGAAAGTAGACTACGATCAAAAATGTCTTAAATCATCACAAGACAACTTTTTAAGTACAGTACATACTGTATTTAACTTCAGACAATTCTGTAAGTTCATTTTTTCAGTTAATTTATTCTGTTGTTTTGTTGTAAAACATGATTATTAGGTTCGTAATGTGTAAAATTATAACATAGTTTGACGTTTAATAGGTTTTTTCTTAACATTATCCCATCCAACATTTTCGCTTATCCGACGTTCTGCCGGCCAGTTTATGTCGGATAAGCGAGACTCTACTGTATTTGTTTTTCATGATGTGAAAATATTTAGTTGTATCTAGTTTGCAGTGCTAAAAACAAAATACAAGCTGATAATATTTTTGCCTTTGGATTAAAATATTAGAGGATATGTTATAGCTAATGTGTTGCAAGGCTAATGCTGATGAAGGGCCCAATAGTACACTTCTGTCACAGGCCCTGACATGGATAATGACGACCCTGATGGGAGGTGGTCCGAATTACTGCATTTGGAATTGTGTGTTTATTTTGTCTTGGCGTCAGTGTGTCATCATAATATTAGGAATCATTGAGACAGTAATTATTTAGACACTCCATTTTTGTTTTCTTTTGTATGGGTTTTAACAAACAATCACTGTGGAATTTTAAATTTCAGTTAAAACATCTCAGCTGGTTGTTTGTTGTAGTGGTGTTTAAACAGTGTTTTGAAATTCCATCCAGCCTGGATTCTTGAATGCTGGCTCATTTAAAAATCTTTTCTTACAGAAAATGTGAACAATATCTATAGCAATTATACTGTATATATGCACATATAAGCACTGGCAGTTTTTTGTTTCATCAGTTTGTCATGTATGTAATAACTTTACAGCTCCCTTTAATGTTTTTATCCATTGTTTATTTGTGTACATCCATGTAAGGCTTCCAGGGCATAACGCACTAAATTGAGGTAACAGAAATATATTGCTGCATTACTATATAATACATAAATTTTACTTACAATTATTTATTTTCTAATCACATTTATACTTTAATGTCAAATTTTGGTCATTTCCTATGTAATAGTTACATAGAGATAAATTTGTTACACTTTAATTTGATCAAATCATCATTAGGAGGTATTGATTCTTGACATTATGCCACCCCAGATGTCATGCTCCCTTATAATCTTGGCAGATGGTATTATGCAGCTAAAGAAATTGCTCTTTCTTGAAGCCTACCATCTGTCATATGCATCACAGAGTGCACATGCGTGTCAAACCACATTTCATTAATATATCCAGATGGAGGTATAAAACTTTATATAGTGCTCTGCAAAAATGGCCTGACTACTTTCTAAAAGGCCTTTTCCCAGATTTGTGTCCTTCATAATATTCCATATATTCTATATTTTAAGCATAAAATTAAAAGTAATGTTCACAACTATTATCAGACCAAAAACTTTGATGCCATAAAACAGAATATTGTTATCTCACATTAGCTAAAAAGGTACTGATAAGTATATACACGTTTTTAGAAAGACTGACTAGGCTGGTGCTCACAATATAAGTAACATTCACCAAACGGTTTTTGTACCTGCTTTCAAGAATTTAAAATGCTTTAAATAATAGAAATTTTCATGCTTAGGACAGCTGAATGAGTAGAAACTCCACAACAGCAGGACACCTTTGAAAGATGACATGATTATTATTACTTATTTGGTCTACCGTTTTGCCCACGTTGATTTTGTCATGATCTAGAAGATACAAAAAAATAGTACTGGTCCATGAAATGATGGCTCTCCCTGTTGGCACCCTCTCCAGTTGGCTTTTGCTTTGTAACCATTGCTACCAGGACAGGCAGTGGCAATAAACCTGCTTGTAAAATTGATGGATGGATGAATTTGTCACCTTCTAGATCACTGTAAGCTGTTCTATTTAGGTGGCAGAGATTAAGAACCTAAATGATGGAAAGATAGTCAGAAAATAATGCTGGGATTGAAAAAATATACATACAAAGGTATTTTTGATAAAAGGATAAAGGCAGAACTCTGCTTTGAGTAAAGCATTGGTCACACAAGAAATGTAATAGGAGTCACAATCAATGAGGAAAAATCCAACGTACATTTTTAAACTGGGCAGCCACTGTGAGACCAGCGTGAAATAAAAGTAACTGCAGCTATGAGAAGAGAATTGGGATAGCAGACAGACAACGGGAGAAGGCCAGCTTCACAGACTAAACAAGAAAGACTGCAGCGGCACTGGAGAGGGATGGTTCAGGTACCCAGAAAAATAAGTGGCCGATATCAACTAGCAGTCAAATTGGACAGACAAGACAAAAACAAAGAAGAATGCAAAGTGGCTGGTCATATTTTTCTGTGTTGAGACCAAAACAAAAAGGTAAGAAAATGTGCACATGGTGTAACATTTATGTGCATTCTGGGACTTGGGTTGCTGGTTTAAAAGTTGGAGTATTTGAAAATCTAGTCAATTCATCAAGGAGTTTGTTATTACAATTTTGCTTACTACATATTATTGTGAGTCATATATTTAAAAATGATGACCTGTACTCATAGTGTACATTAAAAAAAGATATTGATACCATTTTACAATATCATGGGGCTGAAATTGTTATCAGAGATAGCAGATTCTGACTCAAGTGATGAAAAGATTCATGTGTGTATTGTTAGTTGTCATTGTATGTGGTGGGTCTGTGGTTAATTATACTTAAAATGTTTTAAATGTCAATTTTTTTAAAGAAATACCTAATGGAGATTTAAAATCTGTGCTGAAGTCTCAAGCTAAATTTGTTTGTTGTAGCTGAACATGATAGATAATGGATCATTGTGGCACTTTGCTGCAAAATTACAGTGTTATAGAAATACTGAACCATTATAATCTGTAGATAATGCAGGCATGAGGTTGTTTTTAGTGTAATGGAAATACTAAGTGCATGTTTAGTCACTGTTACATAAAATGTCTGTAATCTTTCATACACTTCTACATTAGTTAAGTTGCTTTTATATTTTACTTTTGCAGACATGTCATTTACCCACTTTGATTTCAAAGAGCAGAAGAAAGAAACTGTGACAGACACAGATGAAGCCACAGAGACGTTCATGGAATGAAGGCAGAAGCTAGACTGTTAGCATGTAACAAGACCTACACGTGCATTCTCGCACAGTAAGGAATGGAACTTACAGTACTTGGTACAATGATTAATAAATAAAGAGGTAATATAATTATTACTGTATTGAATAAATAAAAAATATTTAGCTAAATAAATAATACATGTAGATCTAACAATGTACATTTCTTATAAAGTAAGTATACAATCATCAAAACCTGTCTACATCTAATCCCGCTCCATCCCATGGTTTGCCCACTTAGAAAGTGAGAAAAATGCCATTAGGAATTCCTTTGACAAACTAACAAGACATAACTGAACAAATGGAGTCAAAAAACTGGTCTGAAGTGCTCAACAAGCCCTCCAGGACCCATAACAGCTGCGTTTCAAGAGCAACTGAACAGAACAGCATGGGTGCTGCTCAACTTTGGCAGTTACCTAGGCACATTCAGAAAACAAAACAGCACTCAATGTGCTGTACCCAGCCCTGTATATTCCTGATACTAGATGAAACAAAAATCAAACAAATAAGAATTTTCTTTTTTTTTTAATTAAACAAGCAAACATAATTTCTGTTACATCTTTATTTCTGCTGTTCATAAACAAAACATTAGCAAAATACTTATACTGTTTACCCTTTCATTGTTGATAGGAGAAATTAGTCGAAGCATTTTTCACAGTAAATAATACTGTAATCGCTCATGACCTCTTTTGCTGAACACTGGAAATTCACCATGCAGCTGGCTTAGATAAACTTTTTCCCAGTGCCCCATGATGCTTTACAAGGCCAGTGTGACATCACAGAGCTGTAGCAGCTAATGTTGGATGAGACACAATTTATTTTAGTTATAGAGGGTGTTACTAGTTACGTTACAATCACTTGTCTTGGGTCAGATTTCTGGGTTTTATTTTGGCTAGATAATTGTGCTTTTGTCTTTTTGGTTTTAACCTTGTCTGAGCAGTTCAATAACATAATTTCTACCATTCCCTTAATTTTCTATTTTTATGGACATCCACATCATGAGAAAATATTTAATAAGTAGTTTAGAAGATGGACATCTATCAGTCAAAGGTGAATTACATTAATCCATTACACTGGTCTACAAAAAAATATGTTTTGTCTGCTAGGGAACTTCAGAGCAGCTCTTTTAAATTTTTTACAGTGATTAAATATAACCGGAATTAAGCTAGCACATCAGGTTTTTGAAATACACATCATTGACGTTTTGACACTTTTGAATATCAATATAATATATCAACACGATATCTGCAGTTTGGACTATGTCCCACCAAAATCATTTTGATGTGTTTATTCTGAAAACAAACCAGAAGACGATACCAGAGACACGTTAAAGCATATTTATGTCAATTTACCTCAATATAAAAGTGAGCTCAGCATGCCCAAAAATGTTGGAGGCATTCACTTTTGCACTTGTACTGCACATCTGTCTTTCTTTGCAAGAACTAACAGTAGTCACCCATCATGCTTGGAGTGAATTTTCCCCGAAATCAGTTTTCCATCACTATCTAGATGAAATCTTTTCTTATACTCATCGCTGACATCACCCAGATTTTGTGGAAAAACGTCAACATGAGAATGTAAAAAATGCATCTTCAGTGACATTCTGGCTTCCTAAGCTGATACGCTTTCAACAGGTTCACCACAAGCTCAGCATTATTCTCTGCTCTCTGACTGCGAAGAAAATTCTGGACAACCCACACAAATGACTCCCATGCTGCTGATTCAGTGAGCTTCAGTTTCCTTTTGAATTCATCGTCAAGCATTAGTTTTTGGATTTCAGGAACAACAAAAACACCTTCTGTAGAAGGAAATTTTTTATTAGCATAAGAGAATAGCAAATTAGCATATAAAGTCATAAAAAGTAATTAAAAGCTTCTAAAACATTAGATTAAGCATTGTGAAAAAGGCGCTATATAGCGCCCGACCCGGCACAGACTACGAAGAGGCACGTGTTCACACTCAAGACTTTTTTTATTTTTTGCTCTTCAGCCGTGGGCACACGTCTTCCCCGTGTGCCCACGGGCCCAACACAGTCCCAAGCACAAAACCCACACCAAACCAACACTTTCCTGCTCCACCACTCCTCCCAGGCAACCTCGTCCTCTTCCTCCCGATTCTGGCCCTGCTTGCTGGGAGGCAGGCCCTTTTATACCCCACCCAGAAGTGTTCCAGGTGCCTGACCAGCTGGTCTTAATTGTACCTCCGGGTGGGGCTGATAAACCGTCCAGTGTGGTGGCTGGTTCTCTGCAGCACCCCCTAGCGGCCACCCCATCTCCCAACCGGGCTGCTGTGGTGGACTCCATGTCCCATGGAGCCACGGGGGAGATTGAGGAGGGATCCACGGCCAGGGAGACTGCCCCCAAGCGCCCCGGGGAAGGTACTGCAATGTCCATGATGGCTCCCCCGGGACGTATGCAGCAGAGGCGTCCCGGCCGGGCATGGGTCCCGGCTGTCCGTCACAGCATAAATTAGAATATTGAAGCAAATACGATAGGTCTAGCAAATATTTAACTAAAAATCAGTTATATTGCATTATTTTATACGCTTACATTAAAATTTCCAAAGTAAAGAAAAGAACAGCTAATTGATACACCGAGACCAGTTTTGGACAGGATAAGAGTTTGAGAACACCTGTGATTCAAGGCTAGGAAACAATAAAATAGAGAAGAGGCCTCTGGAACCAGCTGGGTTGCTGAATCAGCAGAAAGGCTTTTACTATAAGCAGGGTCACGCTGACCTAATGCATGAAGAGAAAATCTTAGTAAATGCAGGCATTAGCAAAAATATTATAAGAATATATTAGCAATTAACTTTAGTGTAGAAATTAAGACAAATCAAGCATGTCAAGCAATGATCAAATGAAAGCACATATTATACTTCTTTTTAATTAAAGCTTAAGCTTCAGGTCACTATTGTAAAAAGTTTGGAAGGCTTAAGAGAGGAAACCCATATGTGGAATTGAAGCCTTGGCCAGTGAGAGAAAATGGGAACAGCATAGAAAAATAACACATTCCATTAGGTGTCCAGTGATAGAAATAGTAAGGAGATGATAAGGGTTCCCATGGAAACTCAAGGTCCAGCCGGACAGGAGTAGAGGGTAGTCAGAGGAGTTACTGGGAGGAAGCCATCCACCCAGTATTATACCAATCAAAATAAGCCAAACAGAAACCAAGAGGAACAAAGGATAGTAAAACCAGGTGCAGAATGAGCTAATTGAATGAGCCAAAATGATAAGAAATTGTTATAAAAACTTCAATGGCTGTAATGATCGGGGCTCAATCTGATCCGGCCGAATTGGGTTGAGTCCGTGTGGTTGATTTATTGCAATAAAGCCTTAAAACTCTGTCTGTCTATCTTGAGTCCTAATAGCCTTTATTTTTAGGTAAAAAGCCTTCTGATGATGAATTTTTCGCCATGACACTTCCTTAATTTTGGCCTTACTTTTCTCAAGACCATACTTATTGTTAGCATGAAAAAAGCATCGGCATTTCTGTCCATCGCCTTGACAAAATTTTCAAAGTAATGGTCAATCTAATGAACAAAATGTCCTGAAATTCAATGTTATGTTTAACAGTTAAACCTCCACCTACTGCTTTAGAGTCATATACAACCTGGTAATCAGTAACAAATATTTTTTCTGCCAATAAAAATTAATGATTTTTAAATAAAATTAATAATGACAAGGTAAACAACTCACAGCTGTTAGTAATGTGTGGTGAATTCCGTTATCTCAATGGCAATCCCAAGTGAATTACCAGTATTTTTCAAAATGGTTATCCGCCTTTACTGTCCATTCACCCTAGTTGTCCAAGACCTGGAACATCATAACTAAAAAATGGGACGTGCTGGGCGAAAACAATTTTCAGATTTGGAGTCAGCAAGTGAAACCTGTTTAAGTAAAGGTGAAAGACTCCCAGTAGCAAAATGCTTGTTGATCATCAATCAGCCACATTCTCAATTTGGAAAATTAAACTAACATGCGGTTCTATAGGATAGGAGTAGAAAAGCCAGACAAATATGAAGAAATATGAAGGCTATGCACAGACAGTGCTCTCACCTTAAACGTTAACTGAAATTAAACATATCTGAGCAAACCATATATACTAAAACAACAAAATATTATGTTACATATTTCAACTAAGTAAATATACTTGTACAAAAAAGGCTAAAAATAGAGCAAGTCCAAACGTTGAGTGAGTAAGGATAGTATAGTCACTATTTAATGTTTCTCCAACAAATATGTTACTTACACAGAACAGAAGAGAACCTGCTGGAAGAATCAGCTTAAGGTTGGCATTGTTCACTAAATCTTTTACTCAGCAACCCCTTAGGTGTGTATGTACGTCTGAGTGGGTGTTTGCAAGTGTGTGTTTTCAACCTTTAATGCTTAGCTATTTGTAGGGTTGTTTTCATTTTATCATGGTATAGATAGAACATGTTGGATCGACTGAGGGACTGCTGTTGATTTGTAGATTAATAAATATTAGAACCTTTGGACAAAAGGCTAGGCAAAAGGTGAACGATCTGGGACAAAAAAGTTAATTCATAAAAAGGAATTCTAGGAGTTGACTCACACCTTGCTGATGGCTACTATTTCAATGTGGATGTTAAAAGAAGCTAATTCTTTTCTTGTTAAGGTGATCCAGTGTACTTTGGCTTCTGATTTCCTGTCTGTATAATCACAAAACCTGTTGGCTTCATCTTTAGTCATTCTTAGTATTCCTAAATGTATTAACAATCTCTGTGTTTAGATTTGTGTTTGCTTGTTAAAGGCTGATCCTTATTTAGTTCTGTAAATAACATGTAAATCCTGCAAATATTCCTTTACTGAGCTAGTCATTCTGACAATTCTGTGTTCTACTAACATATTCTCCAAATTGAATCCAATAAAATCTATCCTTGTAAAGAAAAGCAATCCTTCATCCATGTGAAAATGAGAGCTGAGGGTAATTTGGGAAATGAATGCCTGCCTAGATGTGGAAATTATTCCTAAATGCGAAAGAGGTATAAGATAAAGTATTTCTGTAAACCTAGTTATGTGTTATTCAATTCTGATTTGCTTTAGTGTTTGTTTTAATCCTTGCTGACTGTGTCCTTACATGATAGAATGCTTACATATGTATTGTATCTAATATTTCAAAAACAGTCTTCAAGGTACGTTCATAATAATATATGTGATAAATTGCTTAAATGCTATCGGTTTCTCCGACTCCATTTGCAGTTCGCAAAGGAGTCTGACATGAAATCCCACAGGGGCCCACTGACCTAACAGTTCTCTGACCAAAGCATACTTAGCAACTAAAATCCACTTGCTTACCTGTCACATTGAGAAGTATTAAACAGTTGCCAATTAGGATGATTTGGTACGGCTGAGTGCTAGCTGTCATGTCTCCAGAGTTAATCTGGGATACAGAGAGACAAGCATCTTGTGAAACTGGCTTAATCATTACTTTGAAAACTTGGACACAGAGAGAGAAAGAGAAACATGTAAACTGACACTTCACTCAGCTCTCTAGAGAGCTTAAATTATCTCTTCAATACCAAACTTTACAAGCCAAGAGGACAATATTAGCATCTGCTTAACATGCAGGGCTAGAAATTTTTATAAAAAAAAAATCAATAAACCTACATCTTTATTTTGCATTATGAAATCCCAGTGTATGTATAAAAAATAAACAGTATATTTTGTTATTTTATTTTATTGTAACGTGCCTACGTAATATCGATAGAGCATCTCACATGGAACTTTTGTGATATTTAAAACATATATGTCACTTGAATTGTCAGTTAAAATATGTGAAATTAAAGGTGATGTTAAAGTGACAGTTATAATCCTCTCCATGAGTCACTGCACACGTGATATTTCAAAAATATTGCATATTGTAAGTTAAATTATTTTACTAATTATCAAATATATCTTCCTGATTCAAAAAGTTTCTTGTTTCATCTGTAATTTGAAATAAATGTAGCCATGTAAAGGTTTTGGGTAAGGTCCATACCATCAGTTAATTCCTATTCAATATAAACTACTTTTTTAATTTACTGTGCAAGTCATGGTTGAATTAGATAGATAGATAGATAGATAGATAGATAGATAGATACTTTATTAATCCCCAAGGGCAGCGTTTCTCAACCTTTAAGTACTTGCGACCCGAGTTTTCATAAAAGTTTTAATCGCGCCCCCCCCAACATTTTTGTTAAATGTAGATTCATATTTTATTATACCTACTTAACTTTTATCGACATTTATCTATCTCTATATTTATTGTTCTAGTATCAGAATGTAATTCAAGTTAATTTGTTTTAGTTTCAACAGATTATTTTTCATATTTTTGATTCTTGTTTTCTTTTTTTCTCATCTTTTGCACCCACCTTTTTGTTACTTTACGCCCCCATAGGGGGGCCCGCCCCACAAGTTGAGAACCACTGCCCAAGGGGACATTCACAATTAAGAGATGGCAGACACCAAATCAGCATGTAGGTAGGAAATAAAAATGAAAGGAGATCACTGGTTGCTGGGAAGAGACCATGCAAAGATGAATTTTGCCTTCTGTTCAAAAATAACTTTTGTTTTCTGTCTACATACAGTCCAAGACACAACATCATGTCTTTCTCTGTTCAGAGTATGAGTGACTAGGGTTCCAGTCATGAAATCTGTTTCTTGTTATACATAACACATTTACATCTTCTTCTTCAACTTTTCCCACTTGTACGTGGAGGTCGATGTGCTTGATTAACCTTCTCCAAAAAGCTCAATCCTGCTTCTCCTCACCACTAAAGACCATTTCCTTCAGATTTTCTTTAAATTAATCCATCCACCTCTGCTTTGCCCTCTCTCACTTTCTCTTCCCCTGTACTTCCATTCCCATCACACTTTTGCCCATATATCTCCACATCATATGCCCATAGTACTTCAACATGCTTTCCTATACTTTCTTAGGTATCTCTCCCACTTTTTTTGTACCTCTGATTCCTAATTCTGCCCTTTCTTGTAACTCCACTAATCCATCTCAACATTCTCATTTCTGCCACATCTAATGTCTTTTCCTGTGCTTCCTTCACTGCCCATGTCTCATCTCTATAAACCATTGCTGGTCTTACCACCATATTAAAAACCATACATTTAACCTTTGCCTTAATTCTTCGATCACACAATACTCCTGATACCTTCTTCTAATTGTTCCTTCCACACTGCACTCTATGGGTTATTTCTTTATCTAATTTTCAATCTTGGGCTACCACTGACCTTGCAGGCTAACATCTGAATCCTAATCAAGTATCTATCTATCTATCTATCTAATCAAAATGTCATCAGCAATAAGTATGCAGTAGTGGGACTGGTTCATTTATCCCATGACTCAACACATCCAAAACCATATCAAAGAGGTATGGACTTACAGAACATCTGCGGTGCAGACCAACTCAAACCGGGAATGTGTCTGTTGCATAACAGGTTTAACTGGGGAAATTCCTGTTTCTTTCTATTGGTGCTGTCACATGAGGACCAGGAAATAGAATATATCTCAATATTTATGCGGTTTTAATATTCAAAACTGAGTCAAAAGTTTCAAGTCTTTCCATTCAATTTCCTGTTACTGCGATGCTACCATATGGCTTGGGTTTGAAGACCAGCCTGCACAGTAAGGACTAACTGGCAGTGTGGCGTAGTGGTTAAGGCTTTGGACTTCAAACCCTGAAGTTGTGGGTTTCATCACAATTGCTCTGATGTTCTAATAAAAGTTTCATATTTAGTGGAGATCTTTTAAACTAACTACTGAAAACTATAATAAAATGATTCAGCTCATTCAGTCTCTCTATTTGTGAAGCATGTAAACACAAACAGTGCTCAATGTATAAAAAATAGCCATTATTTTTGATAAACTTATACACCTCCAGACTGCATGGCAGCTAGCTTTTGTCGTCTACTTTTTTACCGGTTCAAATTCTTTTAATTAAAATGAATGAAAAAAATAAAGCTAACAGATTATATATAAATAATCAGGGTGAAATGTTGTTCTTGTAAAGTAGCTAAAGTTAGTTCCTGCATAAAGGATACATTTGTATTGCTTAAAACAAATCAATTCTACAAACTATGAATAGATTCAGACATCAGTGCCTTTGCTGATGTTTATTTCTTTGGATTATTTAATAACAGACTAAAAACAGATGTAATGTACAAAGTTGCAGGAAGCCAGAGTCTGTCCTAATACACAAATGCAAAGCTTATTAAACTTCGAAGGGACTCGGTTTTGTACTGACCTCAAGTTGTGATAAAAAAATAACAGCAATTTGACACAAAAGCCACATAATGCATTCATGCTGTTTACCACAAGTTCATAGATGGATAGATCTAGGATAGATAAGCTATCCTTATTTATCCAGAATATGTTCTGACATACAGTAAAAATGCATGTTTTGTGTGAGGTCAGCCCTTGCATTGGTTACTATAAATTGTAAATTATATTTTATTTCTTCATCTATTAGAAATTTCATTTTCTCAGTAATGAATAGGTAGTATATCAATGTTTTGCCTTCTGTAACAAACTCTTTTTGAAACAACAAATGTACAGTATGTACCAATAATGTTAATAATGTGCAGGCAACATATATTGGTACTGAAAGCTAATCTCATTCACATAAAGAAACATTCATTGGAAAATTGTGAACTTTCTTAGAATTCTAATGTATTTTCACATGCAGACAAGTTTATAATTAATTTTAAAAACTTTGATTAAAGTATAATATGTTATCACTGAAATGGAGTGGGCTGGACAATGGACATTCTTTTCTTAGCGTCCAGTGAGGATGTAAAGAGCACATTTTCCCACCAGCACATCCATTTATAATCCCTTTTAATGGTGTTTCTGTCTAATAATGTGCATTTCAGATTAAGCATGTGCTCGCAGATTAACAAACAGCTGGTTGATTGGCCTTTTCTCATAACAGTATCATCATGAATAGGGAGATGAAAATGGCCTGACAGGTTTGTAATGACTCTAATTAAATTGCACATTTAAACTCTCCTATTTTCTTTAAGTTACAAAAGGAAAGACATGTTATATAATTACAAGCTAGAATAGTACCAACAATAGGATGGTTTGTCATGGAGCACCTGTGGGTGGTAAGCAATTTGTCACCTTTAACCACCAGTCACAAAGAGTGCTGTGTGAAGTGCTTTCTCAGCTAAATTCTGTGTTAATGGAATCACAAGCTGTCTACACTGTATATGGACATTGCTAACTGTATTGAAACAGCTGAAGTTATATTTTTGATATTTACATGTGTTGCTATAACAGAGAGAGTTCTGGATTTATCAATTTAATCTTACAAATCATCACTAGAAATCATATATTATTGTTAAATAAATTAATATGAAAAGTGAATTAATATAAAGTATTTATCTTTTTCCCATAGTGTGCTCTCAAAACTGCTTAAAAGTGACTTCCTATTATGATATTCTTAAATGTCAGAATCTGATGTTAAATCTGCACTTCATATCAAGAATTATACCACATTCCTGTTAAAAATGTATATTGGAACTTATTCTAAAATAACAGACCTATAGAACTACAGGTACATAAGACTGACATTAATGTAGGGCTGTGTCTGTGTGCATCTGCAAAGGAAAATAAAAGTTATTTCCATGCTGAAAAAGAAATAAAGTAAGAGATACCCAAATTCAGCTGTATAATCACCTAATGAAGGCTAAACAGCCAAAATGTCATGGCTTCAAGTAATAAAACCTAATAAAAAAGGTTAATGTGACAAAATCATATAATTGTATTTTCAGTATATTATTGCAAAAAAAGCTTAAGCAGTGCAGTGAAGTGCAGGATTAAAAGTGATGTTCTCCTCTACCAGATATTGGGAGACGAGAATGCGAAAGTTAGGCATACATTTGATACAGATGATGTCTCCCAGTTAAACAGTTAATCACATACTGTCCAATCACATAACAGTAAAGGACGGCATCAAACACAGATGCAGCAGCCTCTTCGGCTCCCATGTACAGTGCTAATGTTTGTTTCCAGGAATGCTTGTCCTTTTCGTTTAATTTATAGCTGCAATATTCTTATGGTTTTGGACTTAAAGAACATACATGGAGGTACCTACATTGCAACAGTTTCTACATCATTAACAGAGAGGCTACACAACCTGCTACACAGACAAAGTTCCACCACAGCAATGAGTAACTCGGCTGCTGGGGCTGGGGGGGGCACCGCAAGCAGTGCAGAGGAAGCAGAAGTGTGGTAAGTGGGGTTAAGTGTCCGCTGTAGGCTGAAGGCTTAGCCTAGCGGTTTCAGCTCTCACGTCAGTGCTACGGGCCAACGTTTGCTCTCTGGAAAATAAAATGGGCTATCTAAGACTCCAATTCAACACCCAGTCTGGAATGAGGAATTGTTGAGTGTTTATTTTCTCTGAAACATGGTTGAAGAACAATGTCTCTGACTCAGCTAATCAGCTACAAGAACTAACATCGTAGAGACATTACTACCCCCAGTAAGACTTATGACAGGGGGCTCTGTGTTTATGTTGACGTTATGGCAGTCATGACTTACTGCTAAGCTAAGCTGGGTTTTTTACTGGTGAAATGCCAGCTGTTTTATCTGCCGAGACAATTCACTGCCATTATTGCTGTGGCAGTGTACACTCACCTAAAGGATTATTAGGAACACCATACTAATACGGTGTTTGACGCCCTTTCGCCTTCAGAATTGCCTTAATTCTACGTGGCATTGATTTACAAGGTGCTGAAAGCATTCTTTAGAAACGTTGGCCCATATTGATAGGATAGCATCTTGCAGTTGATGGAGATTTGTGGGGTGCACATCCAGGGCACGAAGCTCCCGTTCCACCACATCCCAAAGATGCTCTATTGGGTTGAGATCTGGTGACTGTGGGGGCCATTTTAGTACAGTGAACTCATTGTCATGTTCAAGAAACCAATTTGAAATGATTCGAGCTTTGTGACATGGTGCATTATCCTGCTGGAAGTAGCCATCAGAGGATGGGTACATGGTGGTCATGAAGGGATGGACATGGTCAGAAACAATGCTCAGGTAGCCCGTGGTATTTAAACGATGCCCAATTGGCACTAAGGGACCTAAAGTGTGCCAAGAAAACATCCCCCACACCATTACACCACCACCACCAGCCTGCACAGTGGTAACAAGGCATGATGGATCCATGTTTTCATTCTGTTTACACCAAATTCTGACTCTACCATTTGAATGTCTCAACAGAAATCGAGACTCATCAGACCAGGCAACATTTTTCCAGTCTTCAACTGTCCAATTTTGGTGAGCTTGTGCAAATTGTAGCCTCTTTTTCCTATTTGTAGTGGAGATGAGTGGTACCCGGTGGGGTCTTCTGCTGTTGTAGCCCATCCACCTCAAGGTTGTGCGTGTTGTGGCTTCACAAATGCTTTGCTGCATACCTCGGTTGTAACGAGTGGTTATTTCAGTCAAAGTTGCTCTTCTATCAGCTTGAATCAGTCGGCCCATTCTCCTCTGACCTCTAGCATCAACAAGGCATTTTCGCCCACAGGACTGCTGCATACTGGATGTTTTTCTCTTTTCAAACCATTCTTTGTAAACCCTAGAAATGGTTGTGTGTGAAAATCCCAGTAACTGAGCAGATTGTGAAATACTCAGACTGGCCCGTCTGGCACCAACAGCCATGCCACGCTCAAAATTGCTTAAATCACCTTTCTTTCCCATTCTGACATTCGGTTTGGAGTTCAGGAGATTGTCTTGACCAGTACCACACCCCTAGATGCATTGAAGCAACTGCCATGTGATTGGTTGATTAGATAATTGCATTAATGAGAAATTGAACAGGTGTTCCTAATAATCCTTTAGGTGAGTGTATATCTCCTCCATTGCAAATGTAAATGAGGTGCTACCAGAGCTGCATGATGTCATCAGTGAGCAGCAAACAGCCTATTCCAATGGCTTCTTGATTATTGCCTGCAATTTCAACCATGACAACTTAAAAATTGTAGCATCAAACGTTTGCCAGCATGGGAACATTACCATAATGGGAGATAACACACTGGACCTTTTTTACACAAACATTAAAGATTGTTACCAGGCTGATCCCTGCTCCAATTTGGGATTCTCAGACAACATCTGTGTTATGCTGCTTCCAGCATACAGGACACTGCTGAAATGATTCAGGCCAGTACAAAGAACCATCAGAGTCTTGTCTGAAAGAGCCAACTCAGCATTGCATATCTGATTTGAGTGTACAGACTGGAATATGTTCAGGGAGGTAGCAACATATTAACTTATAGAGATATACTGACCCTGTGACAAGTCTAAGAGAAAGGCGCTATACAGTATAAGCACCTGACCCGACACAGATGGACATGGAGGCATGTATAAAATGAAAGACTTTTTATTTTTCTTCAGCTGGAGGGCACGTCTTCCCCATAATCCCTCCAGCCACAACACAGTCCCAAGTACTGAAACCACACCACAAAATACTCTCTTCTTCCACCACCACTCCTCCACAAGCTTAGTCCTCCTTCCACCCCACTCTGGCCCCCGAGTGGTGGTTGCTGGCCCCCTTTTATCAGGCACCCGGAAGTGCTCCAGATGGTTGATTTCTGACATCCGGCTGCACTTCTGCGGAAGGTGAAACCAGTGACTATAAGGGGCAAGTCGCTCCTGTTAAAGCACCCCATGGAGGCGCCTGCGGAATCCCACAGAGCTGCACAGAACTCTAGTCCCCACAAAGCCCTGGGGGAATCCGAGGCACCATTGCAACCTAGGGATGCTGCCATCTAGCGTCCAGGGGGAGATTTACTGAGCTTCCCACCCTTGTCCCCCTGGAAAATGTGGTGAAGGGGCGTCCTGGCCAGGCATGGACCCCGGCCATCGTCAACCAGGAAGGCTGCCACCAAGCATCCTGTGGGAGATACTGAGGAGCCCATGGCTGCTCCCCTGGAACATAAGTAGAAGGAGCGTCCTGGTTGGGCATGGGACCCAGCCGCCCGCCACACTGGGTACATGGGAAAATACATTGAGGATGTCACTATTGGAAAAAAAAACATTATTATGCACGGCAACAGAGAAACCATGGCTGACAGCTGAGGTCTGTGCCTACAGATCAGGAAAAAAAGGGACTCTTGGCGCACCATGGGCTAAACTTTCCAGGTTCATTAGGAAAGCTAAATATCAGTAAGCACAGAAGATTAACAATTTCTGTGAGTCAAAAGATTCTAGGTGCATATGGCAGGGTATCTGGCCCTTAAAGGATTATAAAATCTCAGGTCAACAGCACTGGTACTTCTATGCTCATTTGAAGGCTTAAAACAACACATGGGCATATAAGTTCATGCCTACCCTCAAGGTACAGGTCCTCTGTCAGAGCCTACCAACATTAGGACAGTTTCCAGAGTCAATCCACGGAAAGCTGCAGAACCAGACAACATTACAGGGCATGTGCTTTGAGACTGTGCTGACCAACTGACTGTTGTCCTCACAGATAACTTTAACATCTCTTTAAGCCAGGCTGTGTTCCCCGTGAGCTTCAAAAAGACCCTTATTATTCCAGTGCCAAAGAGGTCAACAGTGATTTGTCTTAATGACTATCACCCTGTAGCACTGTAGCCTATCATGATGAAATGCTTTGAGTGGTTGGTAAACTCCATCCTCCTCACCTCATCACACCCATTGCAGTTTGCTTACTGTCCGAACTGCTCCACTGATGACACCTTGCACGCTCACATGAACAACAGGGATACATACGTCAGAATGCTGTTTGTTGATTTCAGCTCAGCATTCAACACAATCATTCCACAGCAGTTGGTGGGAAAATTCTCTCTGCTGGGCCTTGACACTTCACTGTATGATTGGATTCTAGACCTTTTGATAGGCCACAGTCAGTGCGCATTGGCAGCAGAACATCAAACACCGATGTCCCCTAAGGCTGTGTGCTGAGCCCTCTATTGTTCACGCTGCTCACCTACAATTGCACCTCGTAGTCTGAATCCAATGTCATTATCAATTTTGTGGCTGATATAACCATAGTAGGCCTCATCAGCAACAATGATGACACATCCTACATGGAGTAGAACAAACATCTAGTGAGGTAGTGCAGTGAAAATAATCGGTTTCCAAATGTCAATAAGACAAAAGAGATGCTTGTCAATTTCAGAAGAACATCAGTTGACTATTCCCTACTGCTCATCAATGGTTGTGCAGTGGAGAGAGTCAATGCCAACAAGTTTCTTGGTGTGTATATTTCTGATGACCTCTCTTTGACAATCATTTCCACCTCTTTTGTCAAGAAGGCACAACAACTCCTTTACTGTCTGCGAAAACAGAAGGGAATCATCTTGCCACAACCTATTCTTACCACCTTTTACAGAGGAACTGTGGAGAGCCTCCTGAAATACTGCATTATTGTGTGGTCAGGGAACAGCAAAGCCCATGAGGACAAGTCTCTGCAGTGTTGGCTCAGCCTGTATTCTCTTTCACCTTTCCCAAACAAAAACAAGCCACTAGCAGCAATACCGTGTTTGCCATTTCAAATTATAAAATGAATACAGTAAATATGCAAGCAAAAAAACCTACACCATGGCCACAGTATTAAATTGTGTCTGAAACCACCATCAATATTTTCACTTTCCCCAAATGACTAAGACATTTTGTAATTCACTGCCTCACTCATAAATGTCACAGGGGATTAGATCTGACCTACACCAGCCAAGGACTGATCTTAGGATCCAAGAAATCAGTGCAAGGAGATGGACAAGTGTGTGCATACAGTCTGTGTCCCAGAGTAGCAATGTTTTTATAAAACAGGTAGTCTAGCCTGTTGCATCCAACCCTAGAGCATGGAGGGAGAAATTTGACAGTCTAGATATTAATTAAAGATGAGCTAATACTCATCCAGAAGGTTGTGTAACAATATAAATAAATTGACAAATCTTTCTCAATTATGTCCCAAGGTGGCTTTGTTTTTATATGAAATTGCAGACATTAAGTGCTATAGTAGCAGTATTCTCAGATTTACGTATTGTGGCGAGTGGCTGGGGCTGCTACCCAGCCAGGATGCCCAGGAGGACCGGAGGAGGGCTTGCACCTCCTCCAGACCATGAGGGGGCAACTGCCCTTGTTGCTTTGGGGACCACGGGTAGATAGCTTGGAAGCTCAACCCTGTAGAGGCTCGTGGTCACCGTCAGGGGGCGCCCCAATGCCTGGAGAGCCCTGGACCTCAGCACTTCCGCCACACCCGGAAGTGCTGGGGGGAAGAGGATCGGGGACACAGCCAGTGCTTCCGCCATACAGGGGCGTGCCGGCGGAAGATTACTAGAGGACACCTGGAGCACATCCGGGTGGATATAAAAAGGGCCGCCTCCCTCCATTCGAGGAGAAAGACAGAGCTCGGAGGAAAGGAGTGGAGGCGGTCAGAAGAAGAAGAAAGGCATTGTGAAAGGCCAGGACTTAAGGGGTGATTGGTGCTGCAGCACTGGGTTTGTGCACTTTATTGAATATAAATATTGTAAATAAACATGTGTGGTGCTAAAACATCATGTCTACCTGTCTGTGTCCGGGCTGTTCCTCACAGTATGTGTTGTGAGGTCTCTGAACTGTTTTGGGACCTTAATGCGACGACATGCCGAAGTGTGACTGCTACATCTGTGGAGGGTTGCTTGTCCACTGCCGAGGCAACTGCAGGTTTGCAGTGCAGCAGAACAGTGCTGCGGAAACAAATACAAGCAGATCCAGGTCACACTATAAGTGCCTGTCATTGATGGGTAATGCAAGAAACATTAGAAATGCAGGGAACAGTTTAACTTGACCACTGACCTGGCCCCAACTATGCCCATTTGCTGTGTCTGTGTGTAGTAGAGTGGGAGCTCCCGCTGCAATAAATAACCCTGCTGTTCCTGTTTCAAGTTGAATAAAGCTGGTTTTGCTAAAATATTGAGAATCAGCCTAATTTTTTGGGTTACAAGACAGCGACTCACTAGTCACAGTATGTATGTATGACTATTCAAGCTGTTGATGTCTATTAATGAACTATTTACAAACTGTCAGACAATGCAGTAGGGATGTGCTAACACAATGCTGATGAGCCATTAGTGAGAACAAAAGGCCACAAATGGCATTTGATGTAGTGGCTATAGTACCCACAAAATGCATGTCTGTTCAGGTATTAAGTACTGTGGTGGCAAAACAGAAACAAAAAATGTACACAAATGTTAGTAGCTATTTCGTAAGATAGTTTTTTTAAATTAATATTGCTAGTATGCCAATGTACACCTTTCTTTGCTGTGATTTACAATATTCTCTATAATATTGCTGCACACTAAACATTATTCAATATGAATGTCAACATGAACAGTAAGATAATATTTTCATATAAACAGTTTGGTTGTTCAATTTGTTGTGATTGAAAAGGGTGAAAACTGTGGAAATATGCCAATAATCTTCCATTTGGGTGATATGATTTGAAATTGTTGCAAAACTCAATTTAATAACCACACCTCTTGTTTTCTAATACTCACACTTCACTCTTTCATTGTGTCACCAACATCAAACTGACCAATTCAGATTGCTCAGAGGGATTGGATGCACTGACCTTAGTGTTTTGTTATATAGTAGATAAAATTTTCCAATTTATATTCAATAGACAAAGTTCTTTTGTATAAAAGTAATCAACGTGTTTCTTAATAATAATGACAAATTAATCTAAAATAGTGAGATGTAGACGTTTATGCACACTTTAAATTGCATTTCAAATAATTAACTAATGAGTCACTTAAAATGGCTGCCCAAGAAATCACCATGAGGCACAAAAACAACAGACATACTCCAACAATATTTTTCCTAGACAAGAAATTTCTTTGAGCATATCCTGAAAAATTGGGAAAAAATTGAGTATATTAACAAAGTTAAACTGAGGCACATTTTCTGCTTATTTAATTTTTACACAACAGCATCATCTGCTTGAAGATCCCCCCACCTACTTGCCCTAAATTCAGGGGTACCCAAGGAGGCTGCAGTCTCTTCAACATTTTGCATGAAAGTTAGGCAGACTTTCTCTTTCCTGCAGCAAAAGGATCGGGTGGGGATTTTTATAGATGAATGCCATATGTCTTTGACAAAAATATGAACTTTAAAGGGATTGTATGTAGTGCTGTGCTGTACAGCATATTTGTAATTAACTGTCAGGCATTGATGCTTCACTGTTTGATATTTGCAGTTGCATGTTAACCTTATATGTCATCCAGTGAGCACAAAACCCCATTATTTTGACAGACACACAGATCCTGTGTAAGTAAGTAAGTAAAGTTTTTTTGAAAGTACATTTCACAGACAAGAAGTCACAAAGTGCTGTACTATAAAAGAAAAATAAAAAAGATTAAGCTAGGCTATACGTAGACACATTAAGTAAGATATATATAAAGAGTAAAATCTATCAAATACATTAAGTGAATTAAAATGGAATTAATAAAAATAAAATTATATGAAAATCAGTAATATTAAGACTCTAAGCAAAAGCCTGGCCAAACAATAAAGTTTTTAACTGTTTTTTCAAAAGGGTCCACAGAGTCAGCCATGCAAAGGTGAAGAGGGAGATTGTCCCAAATCTTCAGTGCAAAGTATTGAAAATCTCCATTCCCCTTGTTTTTAATCTTGTGCGAGGAACAGCTAACAGATTTTGAGCCTTAGATCAAGTGTGCTGCTAAGTGTGTGAGAGGCAGTAAGTTTGAGAGGAGATTGGATAAACAGACTGGAACTTGTCCATTCAATGCTCTATACACAAGTACAAGAAATTTAAAATAAATCCTAAAATCCACCAGAAGCCAGTGTAAAAAATATAAAATAGGTATAATATGATCTCTCTTTCTGGTACGTGTTAGCAACCTGGCCGCTGCATTTTGTATAGCTTGAAAACACAAAAAAGATGATTTAGCCAAGCCAGTAAACAACACATTACAATAATCTAATATCTAGCATGCTTCCTTTCTTTTATGATCATTGGTCAACAAATGCAAGATTTGTGATTTGCAAGTTCTCTGTTTCTAACGGTCTGTTCCCTGTTCAACAGGTGCAGAAACTGAAAGAATTTCTTCAAAGAATATTTGGTCATAAAATTAGTGGCACTTATACAGAGTAAATTAGATAAGAAGACTATAATATCACAAAAAAACTATTTGTAAACCGCTTTTTACTACATTGCCATATTTCTAGAATTCATGTGACGAATACAATAAATAAATGTAAATTGCACTGTACTGAATAATATTTCAGGTCTTATAATATTTTCCACATAAAATTTGAAATCATTGTTTATGTTTCTAGTAAGCATTATGAATTTCTTTTTAACTGTGTACGACAATACAAAAGAAAATGAAACACAATCTATTAATTATGGTTCTCTGTTTGACTGAGTTATATATAAAATCAATGTTATTAGCACTGGTTTTCATTGTTTTTTCTTATTATATATTTTCTAATATAGCCTTAATCATTGATGGTACAATCATTTAAATAAATAAAAGTTCAGAAATATGGGAGCAGCTGTTAAAAGAGGGCACAGTATGTTCTGGTAATTATTATATTGAAACAATGTCATCTGGAATCTTTAAAATTACATTAATCTAAATTACTATGACATTTCTAAGATTTTCTGAATGCATCTGATCATCTCAGTAAAGCAAGAACAAATATTTCATTTTTTTAAATCAATAATGAAAAAATAGGACCTTGTTTGGAAAAAATCTTTTTTGAATCTTCACTTGTGTTGTTTGCTTTGTTTCGATTCTATATTTAAGTTCTCTATTACATGAATATCTAAATATGTTAAATAATTACAAATATGCTTTGTTGAAATTAGTTTGTGAAATCATTTAAAATATTTGACAAGTTTCATATAAATGAATACAGTTTAATACATATTAATAAAATTGTATAATCATTTGAACCTTGGGCAGCATGGCGCCATATTGGCTAGTGCTGCAGTCAGAGACAGTCTTTGAAGGTATTAGTAATTCATTTACATGTTAAACATTTTCCAAAATAAACTTTGATTCCTCTGTTATAGATCATTTTAGAGGTGTTGTCGTGGTGAAAAATTCATCATCAGAAGGCTTTTTACCTAAAAATAAAGGCTATTAGGACTCGAGATAGACAGACAGAGTTTTTACGGCTTTATTGCAATAATCAACCACACAGACTCAACCCAATTCGGCCGAATGAGATTGAGCACTGATCATTACAACAATTGAAGTTTTTATAACAATTTCTTATCATTTTGGCTGCGTTCGATTAGCTCATTCTGCACCTGGTTTTACTGTCCATTGTTCCTCTTGGTGTCTGTTCGGCTTATTTTGATTGGTCTAAGACTGGGTGGGTGACTTCCTCTTACCATCTTTGGGCTTCTCTATGTAATTTCCGATCTTTTCTGACCTCGCTTGAATGAGCTCTCTTGCCCATCCCACTTCTGACTCCCTTCTATTACTGTCTGGCCAAACCTTGAGTTTCCATGGGAACCCTTATTATCTCCTTACTTTTCCTATCACTGGCCCCCTTATGGAATTTGTTATCTTTCTATGTGTTTCCGATGGGAGTGTTAGCTCTGTGGAAATATGTTCTTTTATATAGCGACGTTTTAATAAACCTTTATTTAAATAAGTATAAATTATAACGGCAATATCACTCTTTTCGGCGATAGGCGGCGACAAAGTCACAGAAAAGACAGAATATATGTAGCTTGTTTAATGCAGCTTACGTTGCTATAAAACGACAGGGAAGACCAGTCAAATTTCATCTCTTGAACTGTGGGATTCGGTCGTGTAGAAATTGCTTTTTTCTGTCACAACGGAGGTGGTGTTGGAGTCTATTTCTTCCACTCCCGCAGGTCTTCAAAGCTTGGCAAGGTTCCAGCGTTCTTTTATATTGTGTCCACACGACCAAATCCCCCAGTACAATGCCAAACAAGGTAGACAAACTTAAGCTAAGCATCAGACAGTCAGATCATATAACACTTAGGCCTTTTAGGGCTGACAACAGCTGTTCTTGTCTGTCTTTATGCTTTACCTAGCCCAGCAATTCTGAAAGCTGACACTCTGTGCTAAAGCTGGCTCAGCTCTTCATGGTATGTTACACAGAAAAAGAATGAAAAATACATTTAAAGAGATCTAAAACAGATACAGTGACACAATTCTTAATATTATAACAAACTTATTATAACAGACCACCCTTTGTCACTGGATCTGTGACAAAACAATCCCTGAGAATCTTATTTACAAAGCAAAAGGTACTCAGTCCCCCTTCACAATGTAAACAGCTCCTCAAGAATGCTTGTAACGACGTGGGGTGTAGTGCCGGTCTAGCTCCTGCTTTACTTGTCTAATATGCAAATGTAAGTAAATATTGGTAATGGTAAAAATGATAATAATAATAATAATTAACAGTACAATTGGATGAACAAGTACATTTACAATAGTATTACTCGATGGTGACCATTTCGTGAAAAAATCCCACCAGTGATGTGTAGATATCTCTTCAATTTCTTCTGCAGAGGTAATTACTTTCGTTTCATCTGTTTTCAATCTTACTAGTAGGTCCCTTGCTTTTTGTAATGTTACATTAAAAAGATGTTCATATTGTTTAGCATGCTCTAAAATCGCTTTATATTTCGGTAATTCTATTTCGTAGGCAAAGTGTAAATTTAGGAATGGGTTAGCTGCTGCTTCCCAATGTATATCCTCCCATGTAGTTAACATGTAGGTTCTTCCATAATAGTCATCTCGTATATTACTCACATTGGTGCGACAGGATACCCCTGGGCCCTTGTAGTGGGTACCATCACTCCAAGTGATGTTATTTACTGTCACTGCACATGCAGAAGTGGTATCAGTTTGAAACACTTCAGTGGAGTTTACTGCTATTTGGCGCCAATAACAGTCTCCAGCTAAAGGATGCAAACAGGGGTGTGGCAATGTACCCACCCTTTGACATACGAACCCTTCTTGCCAGTTATAACAAAAGGCAGGTTCAACAGTATTATTATTTAGATCTATCCATTGTCTATCTACTATGGGTGTCCACCATGTTCCTCCTAGTAAAACAGGTAAGACATGAAACGGACACCAAACATTGTCTTCTTCAGCAGTGGTTGCTACCTTAAATACAGTTTGGCATATTGATTCCTCACACATGAAGGACTTAGGCTGCAACCACCAGTCTGATGGTAATTTTAATTCGTTTCTCCAATGTTGGGGGTTTTTCAATTCCCAATCTGTCTTAAAATTTAAATACTGCTGTATAGCAATAATCTGTTTTAAGTAGCAAGCTGATTCTTCATCTATGGCCCATTGGCTTTGTAAACCAGTCCATAAGGACTCATTTAACCACCCATGGTGAGTCTTCCATAATAGCAACTCCTGTATATGCCTGTCTGCCAACTCTGGCCCCCAATGAGCCAAAGTTTGCAAACTATTGGCTTGTTTCACACTAATAGATGATATTTTGTGATATATTGCTGCTATATCAGCAGTATTAAGAGATCCTAAACCTAAACCTCCTACTCCTAAACCAGTATCTATAGCTCCCCACATGTCTCGCTTTGGCCTTCGTTTTATTTCTACCTTATGAGGAGGCCATAAGGATTGTATGTTTTTACAATTATATGTCTCACCTGTACTGTGTGGTACTATATGTTCTCCTCTTGGAAACTCGTGACGTTTTATATCAAACCCACTAACATTAATGTTGAGTGCTACAGTAATTATTTTATGTGCTATCCTAGCTTTTTTACAACCCTTCATTTGTCTCAGTAATGTTGCATCAAATGGATAACCATTCCCTCTCCTAGTCTTATGAATTTCCCATAACATTACTGGTGCTTTTATATTTGTTGTTGCTTCCTGTTTAAACACATATAATATTACATCATTTTCAGGTGTTGATATTGCAGTCAGTTGTTGCCCCCCCCTTCAATTGTCCAACATGATAGTCCATTAGAATCAGGTTTACAGTTCATCATAGCCAACCAGACAGATACGTTATTATGCACAGTCACAGTTATTTCAGTGTCTTCATAAGTCATCACAGGTAAAGGTAACAAGTCAGGATATTCCAGTTTCATGTGAAATGGAGCCGTAGATGTCTTGTCTCGTAACTGCCAGGTTCAGTTCTTGGTAAGTGTGAAGTTCAAGGTTACATACTTTTCCGTTCCTGGCGTATCAGCAGCCCAAAAGACTTTGTTATAGGGGGTGCATCGACTCCATCCGGTCCAGAAACCATCTATCCCGATTATTCCACATGTGAGGATAATCTGTGTAAGGGAAAGCAGAGGGGCGACTGAGAGCCCGTTAAAAGAACCATTCTAGTGTCTCCTGGTCCTGCAGCTATTATTTCTCCTGCCCTCAGCTTTTGCCCTGGAGTTAAAACCCATACCTTTCCTCCTATTTCTCCTTTAAACTGTTCAATACTGACTAAAACATGTGTGACTTTTTCTATGTGCAATTTACATATGGCCTGTCCTTCAGCTATGTGTATGTCTTTATTGCCTTGATTTTCTAAAACTAAATACCATTCATTTACACAGATCTCTAATGTCTCTGTTAAACATGCATCTGTTACAAGCATTTCAACATTTATTCTCACCTCCCATTCCTTTGGCCACTGACCTGTTATTCCCAAGCTGAGTCTTTCTGAGGAGTTTAACTTGATTGTAAGTGATTTAGGTGCCCTAACCAATAACCCTGTGGGAGTTACTTCATTGTTTGCCAGTGGACTAATTGTTGTCAGGCGGAGGGCACACACAGGTGGCTCTCCTCCGACATTTTGATGTCTCATAAAAGGTGTGGACCCTGCCAACGGACGATTATTGAGATTAAATAAGGCTTGCTTTAAAACTTTAGTCCAGCCTTTAAGATGATTGTGCCCAGTTAGTTTTTTAACTTGTTCTTTCAACAGGCCATTTATTCTTTCAATAAGTCCTGCAGCCTGTGGGTGATAAGGGATATGCAGAGTCCATTGAATGCCAGCTCCTTGAGCCCACTCTTGTACGTCTCTTCCAGCAAAGTGGCTTCCTTGATCACTTTGGATTTCTTCAGGCACTCCATATGCTTGGATTAACTGGCTCAGTCCATTAAGTGTAGCTTTCTGGTCAGCTCTTGTTGATGGATAAGCTTGTAACAGTCCAGAATAAGTATCTACTGCAGTTAAAGCATATAATAGTCTATTTTCTCGTGGCAGTGGCCCAATGTAATCCACCTGCCAAATTTGTCCTGGTCCCATTCCTCTCTTCAGTTTACCAGTTGCCTTCTTCTGTAGGGGCCATTGTTTTACTTCTGTACATGTGGAGCAATTGTTCACTATTTGTTTAACAATATCAATAGTGACTGGTATACATCGCTGATGACACCATTGATATGTTTTTTCTGCTCCCATGTGTCCTGAAGTTTCATGAGCCCACCTTGCTAATGATATTAAGGAAGGCTTGATTACATTTACTTCAGCATAGGTGCACAGGTCTTCATTCTCTGTATAGGCTTCTTCCAGGTTGATTTCTCGAACAGCAGCTATTAATTCAGCTTGTTGGTCATAAAGCCTTTCAAGGGATATCAGAGGGGCATGGGCATCTACATGACCAATGAGAGTTTCCCCTCTTGTGCCCATTGTCCAAAGCTGCTCCCACAGTTCTGTGCCACCCCAAAGTTCTCTCCCATGAATAGTCCAAGCAGCCCTTCTCCACATTGTGATCCACACTGTTAGTCCTTGAAAAACTGCCCAGCTATCAGTATAAACAACAACAGGGAAGCTTTGATTTTCTGTTAATGCCATAGCGAAGGCAATAAGTTCAGCCCATTGGCTTGATTTACCTTTCCCCTGTTGCTTCAGGATGGTCTCAGTGTGAGGTTGATAAGCCACTGCTCTCCAAAGCCTTGTACCTCCTTCTACGGTTGCTGACCCGTCTGTGAACCAGCTGTTCTCCTGTTGCACTGGTGTCAAATGACTGTATGCTGGTGCTTCTTTAAAGGGCGACTCCACTACAGGCACAACAGGTGGTATGTCCTCTGGATCTTCATAAATCACAGCTCCGGCCATAGCCCCTTGTAAGGCACTCGTGTCTTTGCCTTCAAAGTGTGCTCTGGCTTGTAAATACCATTTCCACTTGCATAAAGTCTGATTTTGGGCAGCGCCTGCTCTCGCTCCCAGACCATTATCTCTAACCCACCCAGCAATGGGCAAGTTAGTGCGTAGCTTTACCGGAGCAGGACCTGTCTGTCTCTCAGTGTGCAAAAGAGCCCAGTATGCTGTAAGAAGCTGCTTTTCAAGTGGTGCATATTTACTCTGTGACTCTGTTATTTGTCGGCTCCGAAAGCCGATGGGGATTCGCTTGCACCCATTTTTCTGCCATAAGCTCCACGTAGCAATATTGTTCTGTTCTGTGGCTTCCAGTTCAAAAGGCAAATTAGCTTTTAAAGGTCCCAGTCCTTGGTGTTGGACTAAAGCTTCTTTAGCTGCCTCAAAAGCAACTTGTTGTTTTCCTGTCCATTCAAACTGTGCCTTTTTCTTGACAACATCATGTATAGGTCTTAAAATTAGTCCCAAATGTGGCACAAATGCTCTCCAAAAGCCCATTAAACCCACAAAGGATTGAGCTCCTTTTTTGTTAGTTGGTGCCTTTAATTTATACAAAGAGTCAATTACTTTTTGGGGCACTCGTTTTTCTGGTCCAAACCACATCATGCCCAGAAATTTAACTTCTCTGGCGGGTCCTTGGATTTTGTCTTTATTGATAGCCCATCCTCTGCTCTCCATGTGGGATATTAAAACTGTCAATGCCTTTGTTACTGACGCTTCATCCCCAGTTAACATTATATCATCCACATAATGGAAACATCGTACCTTTTCCAAAGCTGAGCAGGTAGGTCCACCAAGACCTATCCATCGACCTGGAAAGGTGTGGTTGAGATAAAAATAATCCATTAGTGTTAACATCATTTTGACTCACCCAGTATTTTACTTTATTTTTACTGCTCAATTTTACTTCTTCTTCTCAAGTTCTCTACTTCTTTTACTTTTCACAAAAAAGTTGGTTCTCCTATTTCATAAATTGTTAATTTTTCATGAAGATCGGCATAAAGGAGTTCTTTGATGTATGGCTGAAAAGGCAAGATAGAAGTAATACACTAATACTAGGCCATTTGATTAGGTAAAGTATGATGCAAAAAAGTTGTATTGTTCAATGTACTGTATATCTTGTAACTCTTTTATATTTTGACATATTCTAGAAGGATATTTTGCTAATCGTAATAGCAATTAATGTGTGATTGAAATTACATATTTGTAGAAATGAATTTGAAACACCAAGATTGTGTTCTGCACTGTTTCACATTTAAGATAATCCATTTTAATAGTAACATAGAGAATTAAGATTAAGGGTTATTTAAAGAGTTTTAGCATGGAATATGGAAAAAGTAAAAATGTAACAATTAATGTTGCGTATCAGTAAAAGATAAGAGCATTTTGCTTTATGTTATTTATAACAACTAAATATGAAATTTGTAGAGAGACAGAAATAGCTTTAAGCAATGAATACAAGAAATAAAGAATATGTTCTTAAACCATCATTTCCACATGGATAACTTAACTCTTCTGAAAAATGTCAATATTTAATTTCACGCCCCAGATGTAGCCCAACTTCGTAGCAGTGACTGTGACTAGTATTCCACAGATTTAACTACTGAGTTCAATAATTTCTGCATGGGATATGTTATATAAGAACACAGAAATAAAATAGGGGCTTACATTATAGAAATCATCTCATAAATCAGGAATAATTAAAAAGAAATACATTAAAACATAAAGTGCCCATTAAAAGTATTCACTGCCTTGGACGTTTTTTCATTTTATTGTTATACATTACATCACAGTGGATTTAATTTGTCTTTTTTGACACTGATCAAAATTAAAACACTCTTTGATGCCAAAATGAAAACGCTTCTCTGCAAAATGGTTGAAATTAGTTCCAAATATAAACCACAAAATAATTGATCACGTAAGTAATCACTGTCTTTAATATCCTTTGTCCTTTTTTTAAGGACAAAACTAAGTCCTTACTGGTGCAGAAAACTGGTTTTAGAAGTCATATCATTAGTTCAAGGGAGATTACCTTTCTGAAGTTTCACTTGAATGTAGTACAAATGCCCCTTCACAGGAAGGTCCAACTGGTGGCGAGTCAGTATGATATAATCTACACAATGTAAATAAAAAGCACACTCCAAGCAACTCCATGATTGAAAAGCACAATCCAGGCAATAAAGACAAGAAAATTTGCAAGTCATTGAATATCCCTTGGAGTCAAGTTAAATCAATCTCTAAGAAAAGGAAGGAGCATGGCACAGCGGTAACTCTGTCTACAGTAGGCCATCCATAAAAACGGAGCAATCGTGCAGGAAGAAGAGTTGTGAGGGAGATCACCATAAAACCAAGGAGACCTCTGGAGATGTTACAAATGAGAGGCAATAATTAGGGAGACAACAACTGTCGCCCAGGTGCTTCAGTAGTCATAGCTTTATGGGAGAGTGGCAAAGAGGAAGCCACCGTTAGAAAATGCACAAGACATCTCAGCTAGGGGTTGTTAAAAAGTATATGAGCAACAGTGAAGTCAGCTCAAGGTAGTTGAGCTTTTTGATTATCATCAGGAGTGGGCAGGAGGAGGAGTATAAGAAGCTAATCAAGGACTTTGTTAAATGGTGCGACTCAAACCATTTACACCTGAACACCAGCAAGACCAAGGAACTGGTGGTGGATTTTAGGAGGCCCAGGCCCCTCATGGACCCCGTGATCATCAGAGGAGACTGTGTGCAGAGGGTACAGACCTATAAATACCTGGGAGTTCAGCTGGATGATAAATTGGACTGGACTGCCAATACTGATGCTATGTGTAAGAAAGGTCAGAGCCGACTATACTTCCTTAGAAGGTTGGCGCCCTTCAACATCTGAAATAAGATGCTGCAGATGTTCTACCAGATGGTTGTAGCGAGTGCCCTCTTCTACGCGGTGGTGTGCTGGGGAGGCAGCATAAAGAAGAAGGACGTCTCACGCCTGGACAAACTGGTGAGAAAGACAGGCTCTTTTGTAGGTACGGAGCTGGACAGATTGACATCCGTGGCAGAGCGATGGGCACTGAGCACGCTCCTGTCAATCATGGAGAATCCACTGTATCCACTGAACAGTGTCATCTCCAGGCAGAGGAGCAGCTTCTGCGACAGACTGCTGTCACTGTCCTGCTCCACTGACAGACTGAGGAGATCGTTCCTCCCCCACACTATGCGACTCTTCAGTTCCACCTCTGGGGGGGTAAACGTTAACATTATACAAGTTATTGTCTGTTTTCAGCTGCATTTTTATTACTCTTTAATTTAATATTGTTTTTTGTATCAGTATGCTGCTGCTGGAGTATGTGAATTTCCCCTTGGGATTAATAAAGTATCTATCTATCTATCTATCTATCTATCTATCTATCTATCTATCTATCTATCTATCTATCTATCTATCTATCTATCTATCAGACTAAACACCATGTTAGCCATAAGTCAAACAGTGCATATTATCAAAAACTCATGAAGATGATTTTCTGCAGGACACCCTGGAATACATGTGAGGGTAGATGGTACAATGAATGCATAAAAATATAGGAAAACCCGGGAAGAAAACCTGATACAGTCTGCAAGAAACCTGCACCTTGGTTAGAAGATTTGTTTTCCCAGTAAGCCAATGGCCCAAATCATAAAGCCAAAGCTACACAGGAATGGCATAAACACAACAGTGGCAATGACTTGGAATTGCCAGGTCAGAGTCCGGATCTCAGTATAATCGAGACATTAACATGAAAAAGGCTGTTCACTCATGATCCCCTCACAACCTTATCAAGCTTGGCCAGTTTGAAAAGAGAAAAAAAAAAATGGAGAAAAATATCTCCATTTAAAGTGTCTAGATGTACAAAGCTGATAGAGACCTTTGCACACAAACTCAAGGTGGTTGTGGCTGCAAAAGGTGTATCTAATAAATGTGTATTTGAAGGAGATGAATACTTCTATCAATTATTTAGTGCTTTGTCCTTGCAATTAACTTAATTAACTTAATCTGTTTTAACTTTGACATTGAAAACTCTTTTTCTTTCTCTTTTAGTGTCAAAGTTGTAAAATTTGAAAACTTTCAAAGGGGTTAATACTTTTTTAGGCAGTGTGGCATGTGCAACCCAACCCGTTCCCAATATGCAACACATGACCAAGAAAGTGTGACTTGGAGTGAAACAACTTATAGCAGAGCTGTTTTTTACCACAAGAAATAAAGGAACAAGTTGCTATAGTGGGCCAACTGTCCCTTTTTAAGCCAAAAAATAAGTTCAGTGTAGTACACTAAGTCAATTGATTAAAAGAGGAGTAAAATTAGCATTATGTGTATTGGATCGTGTGGGACTTCATCAGTAGCTGACTGTACAAATGCTGGACCAGTGTGAGAGGTTGTGTGTAAAGCTTCACACACACCATCAAATGTGTGCTCTTCGTTCAATTTGTCTTCATTAACTTTGTTTATTTTACTCTACAGCACTGTGTAATTCCATTCACAGGCTTTCTTATTGTTAACATAAACATATAAATTCCAAGGGGCTGTCTGTGCAGTATCTACATGGTTTATATAATATGCAGTCATTGGGCAGTTATTTTTATGTTCCAAAATAGCCTTTACAAATTAAAGGAAATGCTCACTAACTTATAGGAATTCACCATTCAAAGAATATATTTAACTTTTTTTATTCAATAGCTAAACATTCAAGCCAATTTTGGCTCTTTGATCATGAATGAATAGTTCTCATTCATGAACAAGAACTTTTTAATGATGTTTCAATTTCTGGAACTGGAATTAGAATTGCAGCCTTTATTCCATAAAAAATATGCTTATTGTAAGTGTGAACTTGTAAAACTTTACAGTAAACAAAACTTGATCACTAATGCCCTCTTTTATATATGTTGTACTACTTCTAGAGGTATTTTTCATTTATAAACATGTGTGGGTGACCTCAAATTGTGTGTTATTTTGTCGTTGCTCCAAAGAAAACACATTTTTCTGTCCTTTGCCATATTGTTCTGCATCAGTGGTCTTAGGTTCAGTCCTAGAGGTTCCCCAGTGGCTGCAGGTGTTTATTCCAAACAGTTTCACAATCAGTGAGTTATTCTCTGTGTAATTAACCTCATTGTGTGCTTAACTGGACTTTTATTATTCTCCTGATATTCTGCAATCAGAAAAGAACAGTAGAGTAAGATTAACATTTAAAATAAACTTAGGAATATTTATAATTTTACCATAACATGTAAGTTTCTTTTGTCATTTTCCTTTAAATTGACCATTTCTGCTCCATTACTTCTATACTAATAATAACAATTAATGACGAGCAGAGCATACATGGGTTAAAATAAACTAAATCCCATTGCTACCTCAATGCTAGACCCACTAAGGTGCTCGTTAGTAAATAATGACTTAAATAACCAGAACATGTGGAAAGTGGAATTTAAATCATGTTGATTATAATGAAAATCTTAAAAAAAGAAGAATAATAACACTAAATTATTCTCTTGAGACGAGCAAACTTAATTTTTCTAATTTCTGTATTACAGCAAGAGATATAAATAGTTAAATAACAGCTCACTTAATTAAACTATATTGTATACACTCACACTGGCCATTTTATTAGGTACACCTGTTGAACTGTTTGTTAACGCACATATCTAATCAGCCAATCACATGGCAGCAACTCAATGTATTTAGGCATGTAGACATTGTCAAGAAGACCTGCTGTAGTTCAAACCAAGCATAAGAATGGGGATGAAAGGTGATTTAAGTGACTTTGAACATGGCATGGTTGTTGGTGCCAAACAGGCTGGTCTTAGTATTTCAGAAATTGCTGATCTACTGAGATTTTCTGCACAACCATCTCTATGGGTAACAGAAAAAGGGAAGATATCCAGTGAGTAGCTGTTCTTTGGGTGAAAATGCCTTGTTGATGCCAGAGGTCAGAGGAGAATAGAAGGATTGGTTCGAGCAATAGTAACTCAAATAACCTCTCATTACAACTGAGGTATGCAGAAGAGCATCTCTGAATGCACAACACATCAAACCCTGAAGTAGATGGGCTACAGCAGCAGAAGTCCACACTGAGTGACACTCCTGTTAGCTAAGAGCAGGCAACTGAGGCTACAATTCACATGGACTCACCAAAATTGGACAATAGAAGACTGGAAAAATGTTGACTGGTCTATGAGTCTTGATTTCTGCTGCAACATTCAGATGGTAGGGTCAGTATTTGGCATCAGCAACATCCTGCCTTGTATCACAGTTCAGGCTAGTGGTGGTGGTGTAATAGTGTTGGGGATATTTTCTTGGCACACTTTGGGGCACTTAGTACCAAGTTAGCATTATTTAAATGCAACAGCCTACCTGAGTATGGTTGCTGACAATGTCTATCTCATTATGACCTCAGCATACCCAACTTCTGATGGCTACTTATAGCAAGATAACAAGCCATGTTATGAGGCTTAAATCATCCCAAACTGTTTTCTTGCACATAACAATGAGTTCACTGTACTCAAAAGGCCTCCACAGTCACCAGATCTCAATCCAATAGAGCACTTTTGGAATGTGGTGGAACGGGAGATTGGCATGATGGATGTGCAACCTACACATCTGCAGCAACTGTGTGATGTTATCATGTCAATATGGACCAAAATCCCTGAGGAATGTTTCCAACATGTTGTTAAATCTCTGCCACAAAGAATTACAGCCGTTTTGAAAGCAAAAGATGGTCAAACATGGTCCTAGCATGGCAAACCTAATAAAGTGGTCAGTGAGAGAGTGTGTGTGTGTCTGTATATTGTGGCCTGATGTGTGAGTGACTGGTCAAAGAGGTGAAGAATAGTTGGGACAATAAACAACCCTCTTAGGCAAAACTAAACAACAAAATAAATCTAGTTGCTTGCCATCATAAGTAGGGTCATTCAGAGGAGCGCCATCCGACGATTGGCTATGCTCATCAAAGATGCCTCCTTCCAGGCAGCCAGATTTCTTATGTTACTCAGACTGGAAGAGGTGGGACTAAGTGCCCTCACTGGGCAGTTTCTCTGTGCTGTGGAGAAGGAAAGAGTAAAAACTGTTAGTGGCAAAGCTTCCTCTCACCCTGGTGGGTTATCATAAGTGAACACATGAGGAAATCCTCAGGCATACATGTATCTATATATATATATTTTTATTAATCTTTTAAATTTTAGCATATTTTTTACTGGCCTGTACAATTCTTGTATTTTTGTTGACATTAAAAGTTAAACTATTACAGTATCAGTAAGCAGACTGAATTTCATCTCCGGAGGCATGCAGTTATAATAAATGATTTTGACAGTGGATAGAGGAGCTTTGTGTTGCTCATTAAAATAGAATAGCTTTTCATCTTTTTTATTTATTTGCAGAATGACATAATTTATTTTCTCTGGTGGTTTATTTTAATTCAGATGAAGGAAAATAGGGCAGTTAAATGAACATATAATAAAGTTTAACGTTTATAGTGCAAGCAGTGCAATTAGATTCTGAAAGTCCATCACTGGTAGGCTAGTGTTGGTGCTAAGCTATTAGGAGGTAAATTAAAATAGATAGATAGATAGATAGATAGATAGATAGATAGATAGATAGATAGATAGATAGATAGATAGATAGATAGATAGATAGATAGATAGATAGATAGATAGATAGATTAAACACTGTCCATAAGAGGGAAATAAAATTTGGAACTTTGGAACAGAAACTTAAAGAAAAAATATACAATACAATACCAGTTTATTTTTGTATAGCCCAAAATCACACAGGAAGTGCCGCAATGGGCTTTAACAGGCCCTGACTTTTGACAGCCCCCCAGCCTTGACTCTCTGAGAAGACAAGGAAAAACTCCCAAAAACCTTGTAGGGAAAAATGGAAGAAACCTCGGGAAAGGCAGTTCAAAGAGAGACCCCTTTCCAGGTAGGTTGGGCGTGCAGTGGGTGTCAAAAGTAGGGGGTCAATACAATACAATACACAGAACAGAACAATTCCTTAATACAGCATAATAATAAAAATTTTAGAAGTACAGTTTAACGTTAGTAGATGATATGACAAAATTAGGTTTGGATATTTTTAGAGTCCTGGAGACCTCATCAATCTAGCTGCTCCGATGAAAGGACCCCTCTTTTCCATGATTCCTGTGATCCTCCATCAGGGATGACTTTACCATAGGCAGGCAAACAACTTGGCAGGTGGGCCGTGGCACCAAATGCCACATTTGGGTACCGAGAAAAGAAACAGAATAGGTGAGGGTTAGTATTCAAATATAATTATCATGTTACTTATGTTATAGTGCTAATGACTAACAACAGAGATGCAGTATGTACAGTTAATCAGCAGCTCTATTCAGGATATGCTAAACTGAAGTAGTGAGTCTTCAGCCGGGATTTAAAGGCTGAGGCTGAAGGGGCATCTCTTATGGAAGCAGGAAGACCATTCCTCAGTTTAGGGGCCCTGTAACTAAAAGCTCGATCTCCCACTGTTATTTTATTAATCCTTGGAATCCTAAGCAGACCGGCATCTTGAGATCTTAATGTGCGCTCAGGTTTGTAAGTCATGATAAGTTCCATCCATCCATTATCCAACCTGCCATTTTCTAACTACAGGGTCTGCTGGAGCCAATCCCAGCCAACACAGGGCGCAAGACATGGAGCAAACACCGGGCAGGGCACACACACACACACACACACACACACCAAGCACACATTAGGGACAATTTAGAATCGCCAATGCACCTAACCTGCATGTCTTTGGACTGTGGGAGGAAACCGGATTACTTGAAGGAAACCCACACAGACACGGGGAGAACATGCAAACTCCACGCAGGGAGGACCCGGGAAGCGAACCTCGGTCTCCTGACTGCAAGGCAAGAAAAAATATTTTTATTAAAAAAACAACACACAGGCACCTCTGTTTAGGATAATGATAAGAGGGCTTTGCCATAAATTATATATAATATGCCACTTCACTATATATAAAATAATGATCTTAAATTAGTGCTAAAGAACTATCGGAATGTTTGAGACATTAACTTTTTTTTTTTGGTTTTTCAAAAATTGCAGTCTTGTCTTTGTTCAATAAAAAAGTACACAGGACAATGTGAAAGATGTACAGTATATAAGCAATACAAAGCCACAACCTAATTAATTATTGCCTGAATTTGGGCTTAGGAAGTGATGCTCGATTAATTAAAAAGTAAATACAAAATGAAAGAGGAAACAAAGTATAGCAAACCAATTTCAAATTGTGTAAACTAGTCGATCAGTGAGTGTTCTAGGAAGTGTGGTACTAATACTTCTCTGTATTTCTCTTTGAAGTTAAATTCTCTCATATATGTCAGTTAAGAATGCTACAAAGCTAAAAAATCCAAGATGTAACAACATCAGAGACAGTGGATGTAATGGTTTGCATCTCTAAACTGAACATGCTGTTGTCTCTGAAAGTGTGTTTGTTATATTAAGCTTGTGTTTAGGACCTGTTATCATAACCCTTAATAACCAGAAAGATTCCATTGAGCACTGCATTTCTCAAACCTGCTTAGTCCAACTCAGGGTCATTGGTCTGGACCCCATCCCAGCATCACTGGGAGCAAGGCAGAAAATGATAGAAACTTAAAGCAATTATGACAAGAACAGACATTCAGCCCAATATGCTCACCCATCCTATTCACCTAAATTTTCCAAAATAAAATCAAGTCAAGATTTGATGGCTCCTAAAGTCCTACACTACACCACGGTACTTTGTAATTTACTCTGTGTGCCTATGGTTGTTTGCATGAAGAAAAACTTTCTAACATTTGTACAAAATCTGCCCATAACAAATTTCCAAACATTGCATTGTATGCTTGTTGCAGAATTAACGTTAAAGTGGTGGTGAAAGAATATAACCTCATCATACACCAGTAGTAATGTTAAAGAAAGCCATTGTTCAACTTTCAATTTTGATGCAACAACTAGAATTGACATAAATATCCTGAAAGATGTTAATTTATACTTCTAATAAACCACAGGAATTGACCATTTTCTCTATGAACAATATCAAAAGATCTTTTGAAGTAAGAGGTGTGGATCTGGAGCTCCATGCATTCTTCTGTAATATTTTGAGGCATTCAAATTTGCTGTACAAATGAATGACCACTACAGAAACCAGTCTGTTCTCCTCTGAGGACCTTTTCAACATCAGGGGCTTTACCTGGGACTGACATAAGAATTATGGTCCATCAGTGTCACTTTCTTTTATGGTTTTCTTTTTTTCTTTTTTCTTTTTTTGCTTTGGTAGATTCACAATTCCTCCTTCCCTCCTGTCCTGTGGCATTGTTCTTTACTCCAACACTTGCTGAAAAGATGTGTCATTCTTCAACATTGTGACGGTATCTGATCTAACCCTTGAGACTTGCTATTTTTCTGCTTCTAAATAGCTGCTTTGACTTTTTCAATACAGATGGGTCCTAGTTTACTTGTGGTTCCTCGTGTTCTTCATTGTTAATGAAGCTGAAAGTTGTTTCAGGTTCATGTAGGTCATTGAGACATTTAAGTGCTCAACTTATTCTGCTGAGTAATTTCATTACTGCTCTTGAGTGGACATTTAGAATGGCACTGTCTTCTTTTAATTACCTGACAAATGTCAATCCTGTCTTCTGACTTCTGTGCTTTCTTTGTTTTATTCTCCATCATGTTTATGTGTCTTTTTGCAACAGTATTTTAATTGTCTGATATTGTGCTGCAATTTCTGCCTTCTCAGGTTCTGGGTTTGCTTGGCTGACCACTTTCCTTTTGCCCAGCACTACTGTTCATTTACCCACTATTGTTTGTGATTGCCTTTACTCACCTAAAGTTTTCTTTCACATATTTTTTTTTACTATTTCCTTGAATTATCTCCTTTGTTTCTGAAAGTTCTGCACTTGGATTTGCTTCTCAGTGATTAAAGTAATGTGTTCTTGCAATTTTTAACACATTTGGGGTTGTTTTTCTTTCCTAATACATACCTATGTTCAACATTTGTTTTTCCCAGTTTTATCATTTTTAGTTTTCTTAGTCCATGCTATAAGTAAAGATTGGATGCCACCTCTGCGCCTTTTCATCCCTTGACCTTTCGCAATGACAACATCTACCTCTTACTTATGCAAGTGTAATCAAATGTCAGAACTATGGGAGCAGTTCTGAGAATGTGGTACCACTGGAAGTGGTAGAGAGCAGGATCTGAAACACCTGATGCTGGAATATTTGGAAAGAAAGTCTGAGGTATAGGGATGAGCCAGATTATTCAGAGCTATGAACACAAACAAAAGCACTTAAAACTCAATCCTACACTTGACAGGCATCCAGCGAAGAGAGGCCAACACATTAGCGATGTGTTCCCCTCTTACAGATGCCTGTTAGTAACTTGGCCGCTGCATTTTGCACCAGCTGTAGATGAGCTAAAGAAGACTGACTGATACCAAAATACAGAGAATCACAGCAGTCCAGCAGACTGAAGAGAAAAGCATGGATAAGTGTTCCCAGGTTTTTAGTTGCGGAAAAAGGTTTAATTTTAGCTATATTTCTAAAATGGAAGAAACTGGCCGTGACTACTGTAGTCATCTCTCTGTCGAAACAGAGGGAAAAATCAGAAATCCCCCCCAAATTTTTGTGAATGCAATTTAATATATGGGGAAAGAGACCCAAGTTTGTTAGTGAAACTGCTAGTGGCAGTAGAACGACCAATGAACAGCATTCCTGACATATTTTCATTTAGCAGATTGATTTCATTAGCCAACCAACACATGGTACAAATTGTATTATTGTGTTGCCATTCATGCACTTCTTACCATAACCTCTCCGGTCGGTTTCATTAATACCCAGATTTTCAAGCTGATGACTGCTGAACTCCTTGAAAAGCTTCACTAATTTCTCACATTGGGATATTGTCTGTGCATACAATGTAGCTTTTAGGGCAGCAGTTTTATCAGTGAGAATTAGGTGCTTCCTTGAGAACTGGGTTTTATTGCAGAAAATACTCAACAAATAAAGAAGAGCCTTGAGCCATCATAACAAATGTACTCCACCATGGACTGGACATGTTAAGAGTCCCACATGCTCTTGTTTAATACAAAACGGCAGACTGAAGAAATCCAACAGAACAGCTTCTTTTATTCAACTATGTTTATTTACATATTGTATAATGACTACAAAAAATTTAAATTACAAAAATCAGTATACAGTGTGGCGGATGACCAGGGCCCTTGCCTGGCCAGGATGCCTCCACGCTGGTAGGATCAGGGAAGCAAGCCTATTCAGAGTGTTACCTCCCCTGAAACGCTAGATGGCAGCCCCCCTTGGGTTGCAGTGGTGCCTATGACTCCCCCAGGGCTTCATGGGAGTTGGAGTTTGGTGCAGCCCCGTTGGGATCCATGGGCACCGCCAGGGGGTGCTGTAGCTGCTGCTGAGCCCTACGGAGCAGCTCTTCCACCAAACTCAGAAGTGCTGCCGGAATAAGGTCTTCAAGTGCCCGGAGCACTTCCAGGTGCCTTATAAAAGGAACCAGCAGCCACTACTCCAGGAGAAAGAGTTGGGAGGCAGAGGACAGAGCTTGCAAAGAAAGGAGTGGAGGTGGCAGAAGAATAAGGAGAAGCAAAAAAAGATGAGACTGAGCCTAATTGGGGTGATTTGTGCACTGTATTGTGTGTGCTAAAGTAAAGAAAATTAAAAGTGTGTATTCTGGATATTCTGGGATCTCCATCCCTGTCCGTAGCTGGGCTGATCTTTCCATAATAGATAAATGGTACATTCTAGCAATATCCCTTCTGTCAAAAAGCATTATGTAAAATCCCAAATTAGTTAAACATATTTAAAGTCCTAAATAAATCTTAAAAGAAATATGACTTCTTATATGTTAACTTTTAACCAAGAACAAAATATAATGATAATGTTATATATTATCTCTTTTTCTGTTTTAGATGTGCTGGTACAGATGAAATCAGGATGTCCTAGTATAGCAGGGAAGCATTTCCAAGCACTTTTTTCTTTTCCCTTACAGTTACCTCCTGTATTTCACCCATTTTATCATGCTAAGAGGTAAGCCTTCCCCGCACTAACAGTAATCATTGTTTATTTCTTGCCAGTCTTTTATTGTCTCCATAGTATTTTGAATTTTTATAGCATTAGGTGTCTAACTCTTCTTGTTTTTTAACCTGCCCCAGGACTGGCTTTGGTGAAGAGTGCTAGGTTGATTGACTTGAACCCAGGACCTTGGATCCATGAATCAGCTGTGCTACCCACTGCATTATCATGTTGTCTTTGTTCCCAACAATAATCCTAAAATCAACAGATGTGAGAATAGCAAAGAATTTATGTGAGTTGTGCCAGAGTTGAAGAGGAAGGGCCTTGAGCCATGTACGCTATTACAAAATATCTCCTGTTATTTATATAAAAGAGCTTTTCTTTCCAGTTCAGCATACCCAATTAGTCTCCCTTCCTTTCACTTTTATTAAGTTGCTTATTTGAGGATTCAGTGAATGCAGATACTGCAGTTGTTGTTTATTATTCAAAATAAAAGAGTAAATAAAGGTTTTGGAAAGGATTATGTTACCTCTGCTGACATCAATGAAATCAAGTACAACTTATCCATAATGTACAAGTATGCTAGCTATGATTGAAAAAGTACTGGCTGAAGGGAAAAATATTCAGTTATTGCTACATATGAAAACTGAAAAAGCTGAAAAAAATGGAGGAAAGTGTCATGTATGGAATGCTGCAATGTATGATATGTACCCTGCAGTGATCCAACAAGATATGTTTACTTTTTCTACCGTGCAGTAACAATTATTTTACAATTTTCAAGTTGTGCAGAAAGAAGTTACAGCAGGAGTTTGTAATTTCTCTAACTATTAACCATTATATAATATTTGTAATATTCAACATATGTTTTTCTCACTCACTATGAATCTCTTTCTAAAGCTCAGTCCCCTGTTTGTTCTCGCCTTTATCATCCTTTTTATCCTGGATATTTTGCTTGAAGTTCTGTGCATTCTAAGATTTAGTTATTATTTTAAACTGCTGTTCAAAAAATACTTTCGATTTTTTAATAATACTTTTAATTGCACTGTTTTTAGACTGGAACTTGATTCATCTGTTTTTTTTAGCAATTCCCTCAAACCCTTACTCCATTGAAATTGTGGATGCTCCTTATCTCTGTGAAACATGCTGCTATTCAGTCAAGCCACTATTAGCAGTTAATGACAATCCATTTATAGGCCATCTGCAATCAGTAAAACACCTGAAAAAAAAGCATTCAGTGCGGAGGAAAAGGCCCAAGAAAACATTAAAACCCAATCAAAAGCTCTTAGAGCAGATTGACTGCAGCATTAAATGAGGCAAAGTCAATGGTAGACATATCATTTTGACAGCTAGTGTGCTATCCACAGCTGCAGTTCACTTACAGATTACCTCATATGCTGTGATGCACCAGCTGCAGGTAAGGTTACTAAAAGTGCTTTTGAAGACTCATTTCTATCAAAGGAGGAAATCAGATATCTACCTGTTTTCCTTTTAATTAGTGTATTTGAAGAAATGTTTAAAGATGCAGCATGTTAAGCTTGAAAAGCAGATTAAATTACAAATAACATGCATGACGTACATCTTTTTTTCATTTGTCTTTCATCAATTAGTCCTCTTTCTTTACCTTCAAACCATACCTATAACTCCCTACTTTCATATAGTTATATAATACTGGATTTATAGGGCATGCAATAAACCAAATATTAATGTTTTACCCTGCCTTTTACTAAACTGAAATTGTACTTTTTCCATTCTTCAAAATATAGGACAAAACAGGGCCAAGCTTATTATGGGACTTTTCATTTGCCATTTCAGAACCGCTAAGAATGTATTATAATTCAATGAGAATTACTTAGGAATTTAGTATAGGCTTGGGGGACATGTCATTTTGCCCATGACCCACACAGATTTCCAACAATTAGGATGGATTATGAACAGAATATTCAATCTAAAAATCTCTATTCACCCAAATTGTGCAAAGTAACATCTATAGTGCCCTCCATAATGTTTGGGACAAAGACACATTTTCCCTTGATTTTCCTCTCTGCTCCACAGTTTAAAATTACAAATAAAACAATTCAGATATGACCCGTCATTTTTACATGGTGAGACCGAAATTGAGACAAATACCCTAAAATTTAAACCTCCAAACTGCACTTTAATCACGTCTGAATTGTTTGATTTGTAATTTTAAACTGTGGAGCAGAGGGGAAAATCAAGGAAAACAGTGTCTTTGACCCAAACATTATGGAGGGCACTCTAGATAAAGTTTTCAAGGTCCTCAAAGTAGTATTGTCCGCCACACTACTTGGCAACAGATATCTATGATTCTTTGTGTGAAGGAAAGCTTTCTAACATTTGTGTGAAATTTACCCTAAAGGTGGTCCCATCTGTGTCTCTGTGTTCTTGTTGAAAAAATAAATTCAAAATGACAGGTGAGATCCACTGTACTAATTACTGTCTTATTTTGAATGCTTCATTCATGTCACATGTAATAATCTTAGTTTTAAGATCTTCATTTTTGTAATTTTTGTGTGTTTAAAGATCATTTTTATATGCCTCAATTTTTTTTACCATTCTGCTAGTGATATCAATATTGCATGATTTTTCTAATGGGGTTTATTGACTTGAGTTTTGCATGGCTGCTTCAGTGCTGTGAATGCCAATGGTGCTCATTGCTAATCACATGAATGGCCATTACTGTGACAAATCATAACAATTCCCTGAGTAAGATGGCAGTGTGGCAATGTCTTCATCTTTTTTCTTTAACGTGGACACCAAACTACACACTCTATTCCAGATTCACATCCTCCCTTGACTTGTACTCTACATATATTGCAATGTAACCTAATTTCCAATTAACCTTCATGATTTCTTTTCTTGAGTATCATGATATCAGTAGTGACATGTCCACTGTGACTCCTAGGTCTTTCCCCCAAGTGTACTTTCAAGTTTCAGATCCCCATTATATATTCGTAGGTGTAATAATTTACATCTGTTGTACATTAAATTTTCTATTCTGTTCTATTTATTTTTAAAGATAAAATTCTTTATATATATAGTCATTTGCCAATATACGAACGATTGAGTTAAAGTGATTCAAACTTGCTACTGTGGGCCATAGGAAAACAATAGGGAAACAAGTATCCTACAAATTACCAAGACCAGCCACATTAATAAATCTTTTGTTATAATCATTAATATTTCACAGGGTCTCATATGTTTTCTTACTGTTGGAGGGCTCTTTAAGGTTTGTTATGATTGGTGCCACTCCACGTGGCTAATGCATTCAGCCCACACCACCTTCCTTTACACCATTGTTTTTCAACCTTTATGGTCCCATGGCCCAGTTTTGCCATTTGAAGTTCATTGACAACCCACTAGGAGTAATTCTAAAACCACCCAGGCATGTTCAGGGACCCCCTTTTGTGAAACTAGCTCACTTAGAAATGAGGAAACATACCCTGCGGTGTTGCTAATCCCTTAGGTGACCCATTCACAAACCATCAATGGCAATATGGGTTGTGAGCCAGTGATTGAGCAACACTCTGTATGGATGTATAGATTCAAAGATCAGTTTGTGTTACTCTGTACCACCAGTTAAGGTATGCCCGTAGGTAACCCACACCAGACCAAAACAGCCTCAGCTTGCAATGACCTGTACACTTTGTGATTGACATATTGGCCAATTTGACATATGACCAAATCACCGGTCCTAAATGGAGCCGCAAGTCATCACATGACTGTAAGTTGTAATGTTGTAATATGCTTGCCAGCAGCAACCCATGAATCGATATCTAGTACATCACAGTGCCATCCTCATCAATTTTTATATTACACATACTGTAGTAATGTTTCCAGTGCACAACATAGCAACAGGTAATAAAGAATGATGAGTTAAGAGATCTCTTCAGGTTTGTTGACAAATGTGAAAATTGTGTATTGTATCAAATAGTTGTGTATTTGGCTTAGCAATATTGTATATCCACCCTGCCTGGGGTTTGTTTCCTGCCTTGTGTTGGCTGGGATTGGCTGCAGCAGACCCCCGTGACCCTGTAGTTAGGATATAACGGGTTGGATAATGGATGGATGGATATTGTATATCAGACACCTTTTTAAAAAATATTCAAAATATATTGCTTGTTGATTTAATACTCATTATTTAAACATCCTATTCCATAAATAATATTTTCTTATTATTTTGTACACTTTTGTGTCATTATTTAAGATTTTCATGTAATGTTCCTGCTGTAATGCTTAGTGGCAGCTGCATACAAAACAGCAAGAATAGATACTTCTTCCTCAAGGAACCCTTCTACCTAAACCCTGTCATTGCAGCAGTTTCTCCTCTATGCTGGGGTGGACTGATGATGTCATAAAAGAGATATATATGAGGGAGGGAAGGTGGGAGTTTGATGTGTGGATTTTAGGAGAACTGCGCCAGATTTAGTGTGAGCAGAATTTTAAAAAGTGCCAAGGGACATCTCAAACTTACAAAAATTCCTGGTGTTGTCTCCTTCTGTCTGCAGCCCACTTCAATATATTTACTTTATATACAGTATATTGTACATTCTCAAACCTGCCTAATCTAATACAACACTGGTGTTGGTCCGATAAAGCCTATCCCAACAGCACTGAAAGCAAGACAGGAGGAAACTTTTGACAGGTCATCATTCGACTACAAGCTAAAAACACACTCCCACTAACTAACACTATAGAGGTAGAGCACCTTGAATTCAATAATTAATTGAGGACGTTTGTCTATATTTTAAACTGTCAAGCATATCCTTATGATTCCCATGACAGAGAGAATTTGACTTTGGCTGCAACTGTACCTTTGTCTATTATAATTGATCATGGACGGAAGATTTGTTTTCTCCAGATTGCTGTTGATTGACGTTTCTGGTTTTCCTCTCCTCTAAAGTCAACTGGCCATGTTTCAATTATAACAGATAGATAGATAGATAGATAGATAGATAGATAGATAGATAGATAGATAGATAGATAGATAGATAGATAGATAGATAGATAGATAGATAGATAGATAGAAGGGAAATTTCTCTTTACATAAATAAATATACTGCGGTGGGTTGGCACCCTGCCCAGGATTGGTTCCTGCCTTGTGCCCTGTGTTGGCTGGGATTGGCTCCGGCAGACCCCCGTGACCCTGTATTCGGATTCAGCGGGTTAGAAAATGGATGGATGGATAAATAAATATATATTTACACACCCTATGGTCTGAACACATACCAGAATGACAACAAAGGAATAAAAGAAAAGAAAATTTGACTTGGCAGTCCCAGCCACAGTGAGGCATTATGCAGACATATTGATGTTAGTATAAATGAGCCCCAGTAGAGTTTCTTGACACACTTCTGTTGAATGATTTGTTGGCTGAAAGTCCTCAGTGTTAGTGTGTCAGAGAGAGGAAGTCCAGCATTGTTCATAATGACACTCAGTTTTGTTTTAATTCTCTCCTTTACTTCTACCTCCAGAAGGTCCACAGTGTGTGCCATAAATGAGACTGACCTCATATTTATTACTAGTAAACAGCATTAGAAGTGACGACATTATACATACATTTGACAAATACAAGTCAAACAAGTTATTCATTCATTCATTCATTTAAGTTAGGCTTACATACTAATGCATATATAGTGATGACTGTATGCTAGTTTATTTTAACTGCAGTGTTGTCAGAAACTACTCATCCTATTCATCATTTCTTGCTTTAGTGTGTTTTCTATACCTCTAGAAGTTATTCTTTGTAATGCTAAAATTTAGAAAAGAAATTAGATACCTTCAGAAGTATATTCAAAGTAAATATCTGATTTTCTTAACAGATCACACTAAATACATTAACAAGGTACAACAGTGTTCATTTTAGTTTTTATGATGGCACTGGAAATATCACCGACTTTGTGAGGCCTCATAACTTAAACACATCAGATCAGTCCGGCTGTCATGAAGACCAAGGATCTGCCTGTGGAACTTAAAGAGATTGTTAGGAGAATAAAGCAGGCAAAGCTTTGAACCTTCCTAAGAAGGATAATGAAATCCAGTGTAACAAAATGGAAAAAGTATGAATCATTTGAAAAATGGTCCTGACTAGAGATTTCTAGAGCATGTCACAGATTTTGAGAAAGGCCAAGGCTAGAAGCCATGTGACAAAATCTAAAACCTTTTGAAAGAACGTGTTGCAGTCTGATGAGACTGAAAACAGCCATGTAACAACAACAATTTATTTCTGTTATAGCCCAAAATCACACAAGGAATCTCAATGGGCTTTAACAGGCCCTGATTTTTGACATCCTCCCAGCCTTGGGACTCTTTAAGAAGACAAGAAAAATCTCCCAAAAAACCTTTCTTATTAAAAAATGGAAGAAATTATGGGAAGGGCAATTCAAGGAGAACCCTCCTTCGAGGTAGGTAGGGTATGCAATGGGTATCAAAAAATGAGGTAAATACAATACACAAAACAGAACACAAGTCATCCTCTTCACAGAGCTAGTTAGCCAATCTATAATTGCCATCTCAGAAATACAACAGTACAAAATGATGTAACACGTATGGACACAGATTTGTTAAAATACATCAAAAACAAAGTAGAAACTAATTAACATAAATGAAAAACAACATCTGTCTATCAGTCAATTGTAGAATCATGGCCAAGGCAACACCATGTCTACCACCAAGGATGGGGAGGAGTTGCTAGAAGGGCTGAGTTGCCCTCGAAAGCTTGCATATTGTAATCTTTTTAGTTAGCCAATAAAACGTGTCATTTTGCTTGACCTCTCACCACAAAGGAGGAATCAGAAAGCTTGCTGATACTGTCATCTCATTTGGCAGAGTTGGAGTTTATTTGCAAAAACGCAAAATCTAAATGTGCAAAGCTCCTACTGGTAAACTCATGACTATTCTTGCTTCAAAAGTATTGATTGTGGGGTGAATACTTTTGAAAACCAAAAATGTATTTTTTTTGTCAGAAACAAATTTTCTTGAATAAAAAAACTGTTTTGTAATTTTTGTGTTAGCAAAAGGAGAAAAAACTATTTCAGTCTGTTAAAATTTGGAAATACTGTATAATAGAAACAAAATGTGAACAAATTCAAAGGTGTGATTACTTTCCTACATGAATACTTCCAGGAAGGAACTTAATTCTGCAGATTTGAGACATAATGTCCCTAACACTATAACAGCTCTGGCTGTGCCTCTTGTGCATTTAGCAAAGCTAAACACCATTCCAGTCTACACATATAAAGTTATATCTATCTATCTATTTATCTATCTATCTATCTTTATTGCTACCTAGTAGTTTCCATACTTTTTTTAAAGATGCATTATTTTGTACCGAGAAACAAACTATGAATATTTTGCACCCCATTTTTCTGGTTTTGTAGATCAGTTTATTATATTATGTTTCAGAAATTGCTTCTTACCTTTCAACATGATTGTGATAATACTTACATTATGCCACTCAACTCTTATCTTATTCTCAAACCCACTTAATCCAACACTGAGTTGCAAGGGTTAGAGTTTATGCTGATAGCACTGGGTACAAAGCAGGAAACAACCATGGAAAAGGTCTATTATGTTAGTATTGAGGAAAAAAAATACTTAAAAGATTATTTACTTTAATCCACAGTAAAATGTTTAGGAAACTAATTTTAGAACCAAGAAGTGAATTCTGTGAAAAGAACAGATGTTGAGTAAAGGCCCATTCTGGGAAAGCTAATGTAACATGCATTCCTGTCTATAATTCTGTCTTTCAATTTTTTTCTCCACATGGGGTTCTTATTGATGCTATCATACACTGACTCTTTTTTGGCCATCTCTATTATAGCTTTGAGGCATTCCTAATGCAGCATATTTTTTTCAAAAGCTAATGGCATACTATCGAAAGGAGCAAGAAACTCTCTAATAATGTACAGAAATAGAGATGTGGTGGCTGCATATTGCATCTCATCTGAGATTTAAACATTTTTTTCAAGTGAGGTCAAAAACATTCTTAATGTAAAGTAGCCGAGATCAATTTGACTGAACTCATTCATGATTAAAGCAAAATGAAACATTTCATGTACTGTTCACAAATGCATGTAGCTAGATACGCTATCACATCATCTACCTATAAAAGTTCTGTAACTGCCTTTCCAGTACATAATCACAGGAAGGTGCAACAGTTCTGACAATAACTGGTGTAAGGATAAGATCTGCTCTAGACACAAAGCCAGTGTTACAGTATAGCTAGGATTTCATCCCTGGCACAGGTATATTTTCTACATACATATTAAATTATTGTCATTTAACTGTTATGTTGTTAATCTGCTATTGAATATGTTTATGTATCATTTGCATTTCTATTTTACTATTGCTTAATGAACGAAAAATGTTGTTTATCAATTACCCTTTATTGTTGTATCATGTTGATCACATTTCTACTTTGTATTTGTTTCTTGAACTTTATATGTTGAAATCAAAGAGGCAGGGTCCCCTGATTCAGTAGCCAGAGGGACAACCCTCAACCTTTATAAGAGGCTGTATGGCTTCAGTTCCTTGTTGAGACATTAGATTCTGCACTGAGATTCGGCCCTTCTTCTGCTTTACTAGATAAAATCATTACACTGTAAGTGCTTCTTCCTATTTTATGGTCTTCACTATATTTTTGGATTTGATTATTGGTTTGCTGATTTGGATTTTCTAACCATTGGGAAATCCTTTTTGTCCCCTTTTGATCTTGTTTTTTTTTTTTTTTTTGTTTAATTTTGGTATTAAATTAATTAATTAAAGATTTTTTCTTTGTGAATTGAACCACAGGTTTAATGTGGTTTCCCCCTCTCCCTTATGAATTTATAGGCGTTTCTCCTTTGGTCTTGTGTGGGATGCAAAGCCTGCTTCTGAAAGTTTGGGGCCAGGCCTATTTTGTTTTTTGGCCTCATATAAGCTTTGGGCCTCTTTTGCATTTGTTGTGATTTTATTAATATTTACTATGGAACATTTGATGCCATTTTTGTTTATAACAGGAAATACTGTTTTCGTCTACATGTTGCTAGATAGCTTTGACAGTTGTTAGGGGTGGAGTCATAGAGGTCATGACCCTAACATTAATCATGCAATGGGTTAAAAGGTTGCACTTGCTTATCCGAGTTTACAGATAAAATCACTTGATACTGCACACTAACGTTTGTCTCTTTAATTTGTTCTTATTGTATTTTCTGGTTTTGCTCCTTGCTCTAAGATTTTTGACCTTGATTTTTCATTGAGTCTTGGCACTTTTTTTTTTTAATCTCAGTTTTGACCTCCTTTTATTTACATCTCTTCTTCTGATCTGTTTCATAAAATCTTCCTGTGCTTCCTACAGCACAATAGACTTTGGTGTGCTCTGTACTCATAGTAAGCAGATCATCAAAGGACTAAATAACACAAACAAGAATAATACAAAACTACAGTTCGTTTTAATAGCATGCATTTGTACTACAGAGGCAAGCAAATGAACCCAGATAATATTAATGCAAACAATTTCTACATACAACACACCCAGCTTTGTATGAAAACAGTACTACAGGGAATGCAACAATGCTTCCTCTAAGTTTGTACAGATACATTAAAAATGTGTCAAAAAGTTTTTGTTGCATATGGTATATTTCAATAATGTGGGCAAAAATGACAATGGCAACATGCAGTTTCTTTATTTGTGGTACACTTAATACTGTGTACATTATCAGTACAACAGTTATAATTAGGTTTCTTAATTATTTTTGCAAGGCTTTGTATTTTTTACATATATATTTCATACCACTACTTGGGTTTCAAATGTGAGGAATTTAATTATGATGTCATTTTGGATTTTAACAATGAATTATAGTTATAAAAAAATATTTTGTAATGTTTCTTTTGCCATTTTGTTTTGGTTACGGCACAGCCATTTTGGGATTGCTAATGCTAAGATGCAGCTCCTGGCTGACAGGGGCACATTCTCTGAGGTAGCGACACCATTGACTTAATGTTCTGTGCTATTTTCCATCCTTTAGCACAACGGTAGCACACAATAAATTATATGCAATATTTGTTATGATATGTTTTTTTCCTGATTATTTCTTAAGGTGGGATGGCGCCCTGCCCGGGGTTTGTTCCCTGCCTTGCGCACTGTGTTGGCTGGGATTGGCTCCAGTAGACCCCCGTGACCCTGTAGTTAAGATATAACGGGTTGGATAATAGATGGATGGATTGATTACTTTGAAATTTCCAATATATGTAAAATCAAAGGAAATGAAAGCATATAATAGAAATATTTTGCCAAAGGGTCCATTTGTTCCTCCACTTTCTTGTAGAGAACAGCAGTGTCATGCATGAGCTGTAGCTCCTCCATAGCTACCTACCTTTTCTGATTTTGTGGTTCTTGCCTTTTGCCTCAATTTTCCTTTCCTTTGTTTTGATTGACCCAGGATTGGAGCTACTAATGATCCATTATTTGATTTTGAAAAGTAAAAAAGCTCTGAACTGAAAAGAATAAATGGATGCCTTCTTCTGTTATGCATAGAACAATTTGATACTTCAAATATCTCTTCAAATATATGGCTTTATAGCAGTTACACATACTCTAGGAACAGCTGGTCCATTTGTCAAGGCTGCAGCTCCAAAAGTCTTTTGCCTTAACTTCTCCTGTTGTGAAATCCTTTGAGAAGCTGATTAAAAGAGAGAAAATGCTGATAAATATAACTGTGGAATGTTGTCAGGACCCTTACCAGTTTTTATACATAGGTCAATAGAGAATGTGCATAGCTATAATTGTATATCTTCTAAATCAGATTTTGGAAGGTTGCAAAACGCAGGCAGACTACTATTTATTGATTTTAATATTATCTATACTTATATTTTAACACAAAAATACTTTTTCTCTGGATTTTAACTTGGTTAGCTGGGTTATGAATTTTAACTAATAGAACACAAAAGAGTGTGTCAGTGACTGTTTCTCTGATGAGTTACCTTCTTCCATCTCAAGGCTTCTTCCTGTCTCCTTTTCTATTGATTCTTTATACAAGTGAATGCTCAAGTTCAGGCATACCCTTCAATTTTACGAATGGTACTGCCCTTGTTATCTTTTGGAATGTAAGTAGAGCGGACCTTTGTTAATGATTTTGTGAAGTGTTGTTAATTTACTTTTAGATTTACACATTGCCTTCTTTCTCCTCAATAATAATAAAATGACAGACTGTGTAAAATTTTAAGACAATCATAGAAAATAGGTAACCCTATGATGGGAACAGAGAGAAAGTCACAGGTTATCATTTACCATTCCACTATAAAGGGAGGATTTCAGTTCTTAAAACTAAAAAGAATAAAATGGCAAGCGAGTAGTAATTGCATATTTGTGCATTTGTACTGCATACAAATGTTTCTCTGCAAGAGTAAAGTCTACCTAATCCTATTCATAATCCTGATATCAGGCTCTAAGGTTTGGAAAATAACAAGGCAATATTTCAGTCATTTATAAAACACATTTTTAATGATCTGCCAAGGATCTGTGTTATATTTTACGTGAAGAATACCTTTATTTTTGCCCTAATGTTAAATCTTAAGTTGGTCACGAGCAGGAGTCATAATTTATTAGCCGAACTGGATAAGTTTTCTTCACAATACGCTTCACAAGTACTGTGCTATGAAATCTTTAATACAAAACTTTTAATGGACACAGATATGTCCTGCAGTGGGTTGCTGTGTTACTGTAACCATAGTGTAAGTGCAAATGTTTATCAGGTTTGTCAGCTATTATTGATCAATGTGCTCATAACTGCTTGTACTAATAAGGCAAAGAGAAAAAATTCACTGGCACTGAAATCCAAATAAGCCATTAAGCATCTTAAAAGAAATGTTTACTAAAATCTCCATGCTCAGCTATCCAGATGCTACTCTCCATTTTGAGATGGAAGTAAATGCTTTGGATGTCAGCATGGGTGCAGTTCAGTCTGAGCATTCAACTAATGCACAATAATTACACCCGTGTCCATTATTTTCATGTAAGCTCTTGTTTGTGGAATGTAACTATGAATTAAATTCGCAAGTAGTGCTGGATTTTGGCCAGACTCTGGAGTACTAGAGTAATTTGCTGGAGGTAACACTCATAATGCTGTGATATTTAGCAACAATGACAGCCTCTCGTATCTAAAGACTTATTTATTTAGCCAGTATAATTTTTTCATCTTAAATCAGCTGGAGGAGAAAAATCTGAAAACATTATGGTTTAGCCCAGCAACACAAGGACATTTAGCCTGAAGGCAGATTCTTGGCATAATTAACAAGTTCCAAGACTTAGTTGGATGGTGCCCAGTTCATTCCCTCTGCTGTGGTGGATTTGAATTAAGGTCGAACCCATGGTAACTCGACACCACAATTTCATGATTAACAAAGAGTTGTCATCCTGCAATCTGAAGTCTTATGCTAAAACATGTGTTACATACAAGACAGCTAAAGCAGTTAACTGGCTTACACAGTCTTCTCTTCTTGTGCCACATCAATGATGGGTTCATCTGTCCATGGACTTTATTGTTGGTTTACAGCAGTCTGAAGGGTTTTCAGTCATGCTTGTGGTACTGGATAACTCAAGAACTACTCACCATTCCTCCTTGAAGAAGCTTACTTCTCCTTTCTTTTCCAGTTCCTTTCATTATGTATGACTAGTATGCTATACCGTTTTAGAAAGATTGGTCACCTCTTGTTATCTACTCACAGTAAGCTGAGCAAAGTGAAGAGCAAATCAGCAGATACATTTTGGGAAAGAGTAAATATTTCTTATGCAGTGAATACTCCACAAACATAATAAGTTCAGTACTATACGTTTAACCATTAGAGCAACTTTATACTAATAGTTTATTGTTTTACATGTGTGATCTATTTCAACTAAATTGTGGAAAATAAAAACTTTCACTAAGTAACTAAGAATATAACAAAAAATATATTGATCAATGTGAGAATATACGAAAATATGTATTATTGTACAAATAAAAAATTCTACAGGCTCTAAAAGTAAAATAAGGAAACGTCCATTTGCCTTTAGTCATAAAGCAAAATCATAGAGTAGGTGTATAATGTTCATTACTTTGATAGTTATTCACTTGAATAGGCTGGCTGAGTAGTCTGGCTAATGTGTCTCAGGAAATCTTCTGTAATAGACATCCAGGAACCCTGCCCCGCCGGGATGCCTGGAGAAAGGAGGAAACAGGAGAGTGGCACTTCTTTTCCCTGGGTACCCAGCCGGTCCTTGATCCCTGGGGGGACAGCACTTCTGGGATTGTTTATGCCCGGAGTGCTTCCTGGTGCAAGGGCAGCACTTCCACCACACTGGGGAGTGTTGCCAGAAGTTCATCGCCATGCACCTGGAACACATCCGGGATGAGATAAAAGGGGCTGCCTCACTCCAATAGGGAAACCAATGGTCGGGTGGAAGAAGGACGGAGCTTGCAAGACAGGAGTGGAGGCAGCCAGAAGAACCAAAGACTGGACTGTGTAATTATATGTAAATAGTTGTCCTACGAATAAACGTGTGCGTTGTGGACACTGCGTTGTCGTGTCTGTCTGTGGCTGGTCTAGACTCTTACACTTCCTTTCTTCAGAGCCAAGGCAAGCCACAAGGGATAAAAAGAGTACACATGAGTATAGTATATATGAGTATGTAGTATATTATGAGTATACTACATAAGTAGTGTAGACAAATGAAATGATACAAACAGCTATCAATAACTGAGGCCACCTGGCTACCAGTCAAAAGTTTTAGAACGCCTCAGTTTTTCCAGTTTTTCTTCAAATTGGATCTGTTAAAATGCAATCAAAGAGCTAAACTGTGAAAAGGTGAGAAGTGAACAGCCAGAGGTTTAAATTTAAAGTTTAGGTTAGCAAAAATAGAAAAAAGGAAATTTCAGAATATTACATATGAGCCTTCTTTAGGAAACAACTAATAGGTTACAACCTACAGATTTTCTGTAGCAATTAAAGTAAATTATGTCTTGCACGGTGAAGCAAACAATTTGCACAGGTGTCCCAACTTCTGTTGATTACTTAAAAATCCTCTGTTTTTCTTAAATCAGAGTTGGACTAGACTTTGTTACTACACCCTCTGAAGTACTACATACAGTAGATAATATCACACTGACGTAGAACAAATAAACAATGGCAAATTAAAAAATAAATCAAGGAATCAATATATGTGCCAAATTTTATTCAATATTTTTGATTCATCAAAGTAGCCACCTTTTGCTGATATAACAACCAAACTGTGGTAACCCTTTTGATTAAGAATATCAGTCACTCTGCCTCCAGAAAAAGAACCCCAAACCATCACAATTCCTTGTCCATGTTTGACAGTTAGTGTCACACACTGAGGAACCATCCTTTTATCAACTAAATGCTGTACAATCACCCTGTGTGATGAACCGAAGATTTCAAATTGTTGTTCAAGACTGCTATGACATTCTGTTATCCAATTAAAGAAGAGGTCTATGGTCATATACTCTATATATGCCTGATGTATTTGTATGATCTGATAATTATGCATATGCATGTTAGTATATCATGGGTGACATCTTGAAGAAAGTAGAATGCAAGCAGAGCTTACTTGTTAGATATTTACAAGGCCAATTGGTGAACCTGTTAATCTTGGTAATTTTTGAGAGCTACCATATAAGCTTGTTAACAAACAAGGAAACGGTTTTTGGTGTACCATTGACAAAGTCATGTTTTAGTTGTGCCTTTAAACTGGCTTCTGTCTCTTATTGGTTGAAATTTTATTTTTCTTTATGACATGATTCAGATTTTCAAGTACAATTTCACATCCTGAAAAGGTTGCAAAATCTATAAATACCTAGTGTAACCAGGTCCGCTTCACTCGAGTCATGCTCTATTCATGGCACATACCCACTGAGAATACAAGCTCAGGTCTGCATGATGTATGCTGTGAGAAAAGGAAATATCATCATCAGTCAAGCCAACACAGATATTTATAAATTCAAGTGACTAATCTGGCTTTTATCTGGAAGATTATCTGCTATTTACAAGCTAAGCTCTCCTGGCATACAATCTCACACTAAAAGGTAAGGTGCTTCTCACGCCACCTCTCCTTGGCAAATTCAGGAAATTGCATCGGCATTAATAGGTTCTTTTCAAGCCACATCTCCACTGGGCTCCTGGGACAGGTACGCACAAAGGAGAAGTCTGTAAGCTCAAGTGACTGATCATGTTTCTGACTATGAGGATCTTTTCTTCATACTGGAATATAGCTCTGCTATATTTGTCATCATATAGAAAAGAAATTAATAAGGATCAGTCCAACAGGCTTATGTTTTGACTGGCATCTCAAAAATGTGGTTGCATTGATAATATCTTTACAGGCAGTTCTTCTTTCAGATGTGTAATATGAAAGCAACAAACTAGAAACTTTTTAAACAGCACTATAGCAGTACTGATGGTAAGATGTCAGCAATACAGTTACGCTAATAGACATGTGATAAGCTTGGTTAATAGAAGCGACTACCTGAGAAGCAATAAATTTCACTAACTTCTCAGCCATTTACTGTAATATTTTTTAGAATGTCACAATCAAATCTGGTATACATTAATTTTTTTCTGTGACTTAGATAAATATATTTTGCATACAAAAATATTTAGAAAGAGTATGTTTTTGTTTTTTTTAATGTTAAATATATAACACTCAATATGAAATACTATATACAGTGGTGTGAAAAACTATTTGCCCCCTTCCTGATTTCTTATTCTTTTGCATGTTTGTCACACAAAATGTTTCTGATCATCAAACACATTTAACCATTAGTCAAATATAACACAAGTAAACACAAAATGCAGTTTTTAAATGATGGTTTTATTATTTAGGAAAAAAAATCCAAACCTACATGGCCCTGTGTGAAAAAGTAATTGCCCCCTTGTAAAAAAAAATAACCTAACTGTGGTGTATCACACCTGAGTTCAATTTCCATAGCCACCCCCAGGCCTGATTACTGCCACACCTGTTTCAATCAAGAAATCACTTAAATAGGAGCTGCCTGATACAGAGAAGTAGACCAAAAGCACCTCAAAAGCTAGACATCATGCCAAGATCCAAAGAAATTCAGGAACAAATGAGAACAGAAGTAATTGAGATCTATCAGTCTGGTAAAGGTTATAAAGCCATTTCTAAAGCTTTGGTACTCCAGTGAACCACAATGAGAGCCATTATCCACAAATGGCAAAAACATAGAACAGTGATGAGCCTTCCCAGAAGTGGGCGGCCAACCAAAATTACCCCAAGAGCACAAAGACGACTCATCCGAGAGATCACAAAAGACCCCAGGACAACGTCTAAAGAACTGCAGGCCTCACTTGCCTCAATTAAGGTCAGTGTTCACCACTCCACCATAAGAAATAGACTGGGCAAAAACGGCCTGCATGGCAGATTTCCAAGACGCAAACCACTGTTAAGCAAAAGAACATTATGGCTCGTCTCAATTTTGCTAAGAAACATCTCAATGATTGCCAAGACTTTTGGGAAAATACCTTGTGGACTGATGAGACAAAAGTTGAACTTTTTGGAAGGCAAATGTCCCGTTACATCTGGCATAAAAGGAACACAGCATTTCAGAAAAAGAACATCATACCAACAGTAAAATATGGTGGTGGTAGTGTGATGGTCTGGGGTTGTTTTGCTGCTTCAGGACCTGGAAGGCTTGGTGTGATAGATGGAACCATAAATTCTACTGTCTACCAAAAATCCTGAAGGAGAATGTCCGCCATCTGTTCGTCAACTCAAGCTGAAGCGATCTTGGGTGCTGCAACAGGACAATGACCCAAAACACACCAGCAAATCCACCTCTGAATGGCTAAAGAAAAACAAAATGAAGACTTTGGAGTGGCCTAGTCAAAGTCCTGACCTGAATCCATTTGAGATGCTATGGCATGACCTTAAAAAGGCGGTTCATGCTAGAAAACCCTCAAATAAAGCTGAATTACAACAATTCTGCAAAGATGAGTGGGCCAAAATTCCTCCAGAGCGCTGTAAAGACTCATTGCCAGTTATCGCAAACGCTTGATTGCAGTTATTGCTGCTAAGGGTGGCCCAACCAGTTATTAGGTTCAGGGGGCAATTACTTTTTCACACAGGGCCATGTAGGTTTGGATTTTTTCTCCCTAAATAATAAAACCATCATTTAAAAACTGCATTTTGTGTTTACTTGTGTTATATTTGACTAATGGTTAAATGTGTTTGATGATCAGAAACATTTTGTGTGACAAACATGCAAAAGAATAAGAAATCAGGAAGGGGGCAAATAGTTTTTCACACCACTGTATTAACAAAATGAAAAAAAAACTAATTTGTTAATTTGTTAACTCATTAACAAAAACATTTACCATTTAGTTAAAATGCTGTTATTTGTCAGGATGATACATCTAGGGCAGTAGGTATCCACTAAGAAAGGACATTTGATACATATATTAATATTTAGGAGTAACCCCACCACTCACACAATCGAAAAACTGAATACCCAAAAATCTCAAAAACACTGGACTACTTTGAGTGAAATTTGGTGATGATATAGAAAAAAAGAAATTACCCGAGCCATGTTTTTTTTGTATGTTGGTATCTGTCAGTAATAATATTGGAGAGCAGGCTTATTCTCTGAGTGGCCCAGTCCGTGGTCCTACCACCAAGTGATTACAAACGTGTCCGAAAATAGGTTTGGCGATTATCATTTCTGCTTAGTTCACCAGTGGAGAATGAAATCATTGAAAATTCAAAGTTTTATATTGTAACTAATCCAAAAGGCAATTTTTTAATAGTTGAGCGTACTGTATATGACATTAACATATGTGTCAGTATGGGTTCCCCTTGCATATCCCTGAGCCACATAAAGACTGATTTATATCCCACGCTGGGTGCTCGGGAGTAAATGACATCAGAAAATATTTCTAAGTACACGCCGCTGCTGAGGGGATGGCCATGAATTTCAACAAGAATCTTGTTATGCTTGTGTCAGAATAATGCACGAAGATCTGAATATGACGCAACCGGTCAGCAAGACAAAGGGAAGTGCTGCCAGAAGGAATACCAGGGACACCCGGAGTGCTTCCAGGTGCTCATGCGGCACTTCCGCCACACCAGGAAGTGCCGCAGGAAGATCATCAGAGCGCACCTGGAGCACATCTGGGTGGATATAAAAGAGGCAGCCTTCCTCCAGTCAATAGACGGAGTCAAAAGGCAGAAGACAAAGCTTGGGAGAGAGGAGCAGAGGTGGTGAAGGAAGGACCCTTGAGAGGCCTGGACTTCAGATAGGTGTTTGGTGCAGGGGCACTGTGTCGTGTGCGGGACAATTCTGTAAATAGTTGTGTAGTTTGTAACTGCCAGTGTCTGTCTGTTGGTGTCCAGGCTGGTTCTCAACATTTACTCAGGTTGTTTTTTTCTGGGGAAAAAAAAAATATTCTGCAGGAAAAGCTTTGTTGTGGAACTCATATTTAACCTCTGTCATATGAGTGATTAAAATTGTGTGAATGAAATAGTTTAAGTTCTATGAAAAAAAAATCCCTTACCTGTCATGACCATCCATTTAAATTGGGGGAGGATTTCATATTTCAAAAGGAAAACAAATGCTGTTGCTAAAACTGTGCCCGTTTTTTGATTTTTATACACTTTGAGATGTACCTGGGTCAGATGTGAGCAAATGTTTACTTTTTTATTTCAAAAGTGGAAAAAAAAGCATTGCTACTGCCTCAGATTCTGTTTAGTTGTATCTTTTTTCAATTTTTCAATGTGCTTGTGTCAGATGTGACTAAATTTAAAAGGGAAACAATAAATTAACATTACTTATTTTTCAATATATTCATTTATGTTGATTTAAGATTTGTCTTAAATCAACAAATCTTACTGGCCGCTGACAATGCCTGGCCCAGATAAATTTTGTGGCTTGAAAATCTGGCCCAACTGAATTTGTAATTGAATTAGCCCTGTTGCAGAGAGTAGGCTATTCTTAGGGACCATGTCTGTTTTCTAGCTTGGCCCTGAAAAGGGAAAGGGCAGAGAAAATGGGGCTTGCATTATCATTATTAGATTATCAAGCATGCTGTGTGACAGGTGACTCTTGGTGGCGAAATAGATGCAATATTGTGCATAAGTGGGGTGTTCCCTTGGAGGTCTGACTGCAATGTGCCGCTATGCTTTGGTTTGCAAAACAGAAGCAGAGAATTGCTGGTACCAGCCCACTTCAAGCCATGGGTACAACACAATCCACGAACTATAGCATGCTTTTAACTTTAAATGCTTGTACAGTTCAGTAAATGAACTCTCTGCATACAGAAATTAGAGGAAGTGGATATTGTATATTATTTCTTTTCACCTGTTGTTTTCTGAAGAATACCTACAACTTTCAGCTCATTACATGGGCCCTGCAAATGTAAAGCCTAAAAATGTCATTGCTGTATGTAATAAGATAAACAAAGCCACGATTCAGTGTATATTACTTTTGATTTTACCCTTCCAAAACTTTGTAAAGGTAAAAGATTACAGATCAAAGCATTTACAGCCAAATTAGATTGAATCTAAACTTTTTACAGGGTAAAATTATATTTATACCCAAAATTCCCATTATTTTTACTGATTACCCATTTCAATTCAAATACGTACAGTTTCCTTTAAAATTGTGTATTTTTCAATGACCATCAACAAAAGCCAAAGTCAATCAATAGGAAAAGAGGGAACTGATCTATGGCACAAATATTTTACTCATGTGCAATTGTATGTTGCATGTTCAAGAGTTAGGAGCTCCTTTGAGCTAATAATAGTAGCCTCTTCAAAAATAAATAAATACATATTTGAATACAGAAAAGTATTCACTTAGTTACATAGTACTTCTGATACATCTGCACTATCAATGATGACCATTGACACTGGAAATTTCCTGGGCGAAAAAGGGTAACACAGCTACAGTAGTCTATTATAAAAGTTTTTAGAATTCCTATCAAATCCCTTCTGAATACATACTACTTACAGGTAGTCATCTACTTACAATCTATGTGTATTATAACCATTCGACTTAGATTGCTACTACACGGGCAAACGTCAGTTTTCACCATGCCAGCCCTGTATGTCATGACTCATTCATCTTGATCTCAGTTTATTACCTGCAATGGTTTCCACTACATTCAGTTACATTTGTCTTACAATTACTGGAAGAAAGGCAATTGATTTTGACACAAAAGTGAGGGTGATTAAACAGTATGAGGGAGGAAAGCAACTGATTCTGATTGCCTGTGATTTTACGTTATCCCATTATAACCGTGGTTTGCCACATGTGTCATACTGCTGCGCTTTGGCTTTGAATCTGGTTAACCTCTGAAGCTTATGCGTTTGATTCATGATGTGCCACATTGTGTGAACCGCCACAAAAGAGTAGTGAAACCACCTTGAACTTTTGTATCTGTTAATGTTTATTATTAACAGGCTGAAATGCTAAAATAGAAAACATATGAGTGCACAAATTCTGCTGGTGCAACTCCTCCTATCACAGTTAACACAATGAACGTTGATGACATAACATAACACAGACAAAGAAAGGATTCCTGAAGCAGTTCAAGGTTCAGCACTCATGAGACCAACAGTAATAATGAAACAAAATAATAAAAATCAAAATTACAAAAAAATTATAGAACATCTACACAGGGTGCTAAGAATGATGATTAAAAAAAGGAAATAACACTAACAATATGACTTAAGGGACTTATTATACAGTGCTATACATATTGTTAGGTTTGAATACATATATCGGTCCGTCTGGAGTCCAGATTGACTTATGACTGGTCTGTCAGAAATGAGTGTGGCTGTAAATTGACGACTACCTGTATTTAAAAGATTTTTAAGTGGGTGTATGTATGATTTTAGGTTTGATGGTAGCCTTGTGCCTGTTGCTGCTGGGATAGCTTCTACTCTATGGGATCCTGCATTGCCTTAAGTCAGCTAAGCAAATGGATGGATTAATAGACCACACCACTTCACAAGAGTGCATATTATACATCAACTAATGGCCAAACGACAAACTGGCAGGTATACTAACAAGCAGTGAATTTATGAAACTTTATTTGTGCATATAAAGCTAACTCTAAACTGACTAAATCAGTGTTTTTTCATATTCAGTCCTGGAAGACTCCTTTAGTTTCGGGTATTCCAACCAATTTCACACTTGGTGTGCCACACTTACTTTTAATTGATCGAATTGTGTAATCATCTGGCCTATAAATATTTCTAAGAAGTTAATAAGTACTTAGCAATTAGCAATGAGCCATGTAGGCACAGGTACAACTTTAAACGCTAAAGGAGAGCAAACACTTCATTGCCATGTTTGCCTAAGTCCTCACAAAGAAATGTTTTTTAGATATGAGCAGACAATTGAATATGGCCCTGAAATAATTGCCCTCCTTACGCATTCAGTTTGTCAGCATTTGGATATAAGTAAAGGTGACAACTCTATAAAAAAGGGTAGAATTGAAAATGAAAACAGCACATATTTAAAATGTTGTCAAATATAGTTATTTTAGAATTTCTTAGAATAAGAGAATGAAAAGGAACTGCTGATTAAGCAATGGGATCAGTTAAAAGAAAGTATAATACCCAGGTTGTGCAACTGGGTAGAATAAAAACCTGAAGCCACAGGCGTCCCCCAGGACTGAACTAGGAACCACTCTTTTGAACCCAAGGAAGATGTACTCTATCCAACATGCATCTCAAGAACTTATTTATAAATTTCATCAAAATATCTGATTTAAATCTGCTGTCCTTGGGTTTCTTGCCTTTATTTTCACACTGCAGTCTGATTTCCATCACGTTCAATGATTTCCTGCAAACATACTGAATGTGAGAATACACTCAGGTAAAATATAATGAAAACAAGATTGATGGATAACAAACAATAGGTAACATTTACAGCAAGACAAAGCTAACTAATGAAATAGTGCTATAAAATTTAATCTAAACCATCTACGGGTTGCATTTATATCCTGAAATAATAGGTAACTGTATATAAACATGAATTGTTATGAATTGCGAGCTTCCTACTGGGAAAAGTAAATCAGAATACCAGCATAAACTGAACTTTAGCGGCCATCTGGACACATAAATTCCAGACAGATAACAAGCTGGGAAACACAAATGATCTTAGAAACATTGAGATCGGCACCTATGAAATCAAGGTCGCCACAAGAAAAAAGTGGAATGCAAGCATATTTAATTCTTCCTTCTGAAAAAGAATACAGTATAGATCTCAAAAATAGTGTTCATAAGTAGATTGTAGGTGGCTAGTAGTGAAAACTGATTATATGTCAAACAACTTTATACAGCATCTCTAGTCAGTTTTTAAATGGTCAAATTGGTTGATTGAATATATTATTTTTAAAATGCTGTTCTTCCTAATAACATTAAATGCTAAGATAAATTAAATCCATTCATTTTCTGGACTTGAATAGGGTTTATACTCCATCAGAAAAATCAGTGGAACCAGAAACCAACCATAGACAACATAGGACTAGAGTCACACTCAAACAGGCAACTCACTTTTTTGCAGTTATTACAGAAAAAAAAAAAGAAAAAACTCCTCATTTTATTAATTCAATTAAATATGCTAACTGTAGGGAAAATGCTTTTTCTCTTGAAGGTATTGCTCCAGTTCAGTTAACAGCCTGAACCACTTAAATTATGAATATATGAGGCTACTGCTTATCAACTTAATAAATCATGTTTGACATGCTTAATTTTTTTTGGTATGAAATCCTCACACATTAGGGAGCAGTCTGTTTTGCTTGTGTTTGTGAACATTTTAAAATCTTAATTTATGCACCCACTAATAATAACTTTTTGAATGTGGGCAACCAAGTAAAGTGGATATGCGATGGCTATCACACATATAAAATGTTAACTGGCTGGCTGTATTGTTTTCCTATTATTAACTGACATGCTTTACTATTATTCTATGAATTCATTTATAATTATTTGTGATTATGCTTGATGCTTAGAGTTTTCTTTTTGTTACAATAAAAATGCATGGGGTTCTTGATCTAGTCTGTAATGCTGAAAAGAAAATAACTAAAATTATGCTAAACATAATTATAATTTTCAGCCCCTGCCTTGGATAAGCAGGCTATGAAGATGGATGGAAGGATGGATAATTATAATTTTCATTATTTTCTCTCTTAGAATTACTCATTTAAAAAGCATTTTACTTTCCTAGACATACATGGTATTGTTTACCAGTGGAAAATTTTCATTTGAGCAGAGGATAAAGTGACCTCTGAATGGTAAATTATCTCATGTTTGTAATGACTGCAGGATTGAAGCTGAGATTTAAAGACATCATTAATTATTTATTATATATACATTTATATATATTCTGCTTCCCAGCTGCCATATAAGCTATTGAATTTCTGCTCCTTCTGTCTACTCAAAATATTTATTGAAAATGCATTTTTTATTTTGTCATGTGCAAACTGCTGCCTCCGTGACTAAGTGTGCAAGGAAAGGATAATGCCAATGTAGATTGCTCAAATTTAGTGCCACCATGAGTTCAGTAAAACATGTCCAGAGTAAATTGAACTCAGCAGCAAAACAATTAGAGAAATCCCATGGGCTGAAGATTGGAAATGAATCCAAAAAGCCTTCTAAAATTACACCCAACAATGGCAAGTTGCCATCAGAGATGTTATGTAACCTTTTAAACAAACTTCAATATAATTGAGTAAAATTAGAATATCCTAATTGTACTAGCCTTCAAAAAATAAAGTAGAAAAAAGATTAGTTATGAGATAGGACCTGATTGTATACATTTATAAATCGTAGACCTATGTAGAGGTCTGCTATGTAAAACTGGGTATTCCAGTTTTATCTTTTTAAAATAACAATTGTAAATTAATCTAATTTCCTACTCATAAGGGTCATGGGAACAAGTTATTGGGCAAAAGACAGGAAAAAGCCCTGGACTAAACACCGGTACAATGACAGTGTACTATAACATTCTCAAACTTGCTTATTTCAATTCAGTGTAAGTGGAGCTGGAGCTTATCCTGATGGCGTAAGACGCAAGGCACAGGCCAACACAATGACAATAACACACACTACATTTTTAGAAACAATTGTCTACAAAGCAACAAAAACCTGCAATCCATTAATTCATTTTTTCATCTGTTTTTATAACTGTTTGGTTCACTTAGTTTTAAGGAGGCACCAGATCTGATCCCAGCAGCTTCATCCTGAATTAACTGCTACAATGTAATAATATAAAACAAAAATTGAATCTCAGTACATTAGGGATAACGGTACAACCTATATGAGGGGTAAGGAGACACAGTAACCCCCTCAGATATCACTTTGGTAAGGGCATCATTCTCAGTAAACAGTTTTTTAACAACGTGATAATGGAAAATATTGAAATTTAAGTATGAACCTTAAAATACATACACATCTAGTGTCTTATATACGACTATACTATACTACTAAAAACTGTGAGAAATATTTTAATTTTAAAAGTTTCAAATTCAGCATAACATAAATACTGCATCAGAAACCTCTGAGAATTAATTGGCACGTACATGTCAGTTGTTAATTTTCATGATTTTCACATTTCATGCTCGTTCTCTCTTTCTCTCCTTATATATATATACATATAATCCAATATCTGTCCGTCTGTATGTCTGTCCGCTTTTCACGAGAGTACTACTTAATGGTTTTTTTCTATAATTTGCTTGAACATTCCGGTTGATTTTGCGACTTCTCTCATCACTCTAAGAATCATAATTTGCTTGCAGGAGTGATATATTCATGATAAACTTAGACAGAGGCTGCGGGCCGAGTGGAGGGAGAAGCGTGACATCAGGAGTGGGGAGCCGGGCAGGGCCCTCCTCACTGTCCTGCTTCACTACTACACAGGAGGAGCCACAGGGGATGGCTAGTATATATATATATTACATAGTTTACTGTCAAATAATGCAAAAAGTGCGCGATACGTGTTTTGCCCTTATTTGGGCTCATATGGCGTACACACTCCACTGCACCTATCGCGGGGATCGAACCTCGGACATCAGCGATCGAGACTCAGACTATGGATGCTATAAATGTAATTACTCCAATCTCCAGGCTGTCAAATAAACAAACCACACGCCGTGGCGCAGCATAAAGGGACTTCGCCTCAGCTTTTCATTGTGTTTGAAGACACGTATATATAAGTCAGTCTTCCAAATATGTAGAACATTTTAAGCTTAATTGCACAAGAAATTTAATTGAAAAATATCCAGTCTTTAATATTCAAACAAGTCTTCTACGGCTGACACATTTCATAATTTGCCAAACAATAAATAGCTTTACCTTTTTCTTCACATGTTTTCTACATATACAGGTTTCATATTGAATGCCTATCTGAGACACTCACCATAGCTCACCTTAGTGCAACTTAGATCATGAACTGCCTAAAGAAATTGTGTTATGGCCTCTGATTCATTCAATACTCAAATCACTTGATTACATGAAATTTCATAGCTTAAGGCAATTTATGCCACTTCATGTATGCATCAATTTTAACTTTCATTTGTACAGACACATTGTAGCTGCACCACAAAAGCATGTTCAGATGTCATTTGCAAATCCCAGCAAGGTTCACAAGAAGACAAACGATTTTAACATAAAGCAATGGAACAAGCCGCAAAGACTGAATATCATTAGCATACAGTATCACTAACTAAGCTCAATAAAGAAACTTGACTTAAAATCAGCAATGAGTGCAAAATTTAGAAAATAGAGACACCATAATTAGACTTTGAAATGAAGTTTACCAACTGCTTTGTATTCTGTTGGATTCTGGTTTACGATCATTTGCCTGTTTTTTTAACTAATATTTTTGGATTTGGCCATTTATCTATTTTGTTATGCTATCCATGACCACCCTCTAGCCTCTTTCTGGACTGTGATGTTTTCATTCCATATTTTTATAATTTAACTTATGATCATTTACTATCATGTCTGCTATTCCAGTGGCTCAGTCTGATCGGTATTACTATCAACACTGCTTTACGGAGTGACACAGTGGTTACTCACCTGCGCTTGTCTAATGGATAGCCAATACCTGGAGGCCATGCTATATGCACCCCCATTATTAAGGTGCAGTACGGCTCGTACACACCTAACACCTGTTATACTTGCTGTATAATTTTTATTTAATTAAAATAATTCAGTGCAGTAGTACTGTGCACAAATCAGGGATCATCCCATGTCAGGTTTTCATTTCATTAGCACACTTTAAAATATGGGCTGCTGAGGTGCATTTATTGGTCACATAACACCATGTAGCAAGACTTTAATCAGTGCTTTGCTGTATTACATAAGTAATAAATGAATTCAAATTTATTTATCATGTGTAGAGATTACAGCAAGATTCTTACTTGCTTGTCTCCCACAGACTAGGGACAGCAGTATAATGCAAACAGAGAATGAATGTAATACAGTGAATAAAACACTGTACTTTAAATGCAGTAATCAGTTAAATTCTGCACACACTCACTTACCTTAAACCAAAATCATCGAAACATGCAGATCATTAAAAATTAGACACACAGAGAAAACTAGCAGAATATGCAATGTGTCGACAAAGTGGCAATATTTAGACTAGCAACTGAACGGAGATCTCCGAAGCCACTGAACCACTTCACTACTTCAGTCACATGCCACAAATAAATGTTTAATGTGATAAAATAAAATAAGCTTTTTTTTTGCATTTTATCGATCATTGCATTGACAACAGTGCTTCATTGTCTAACTTTTAACTGTTTAGCCCTACATGAGCATGTAGTTGCTATAGGGATATTTGGAAACAGGGAATATTGCTCCCTCAAGCCTTATTCACACTTCCGTAGGTAATCCACAGTTCATCAGTAAAATAATCTCTTTTATGGCTCTCATTCACAGCACTGTCTCTTTTTTTAATATGGCATACTGCAGACTTTCCACTCAAAATCACACCAAAACACTTTATCATGTACAATACTGCATTTTTTCTCCACAGGAAAATTCAGTCCATGGAAAGCATTCCCCTTTCTGTTAGTTAGGGGTTGCTTTTTACTGATTTTTGATTCGTGTAGATGAGGGTGACAATAACCATTCTCTAAGTGCTGCAGATCTTCAAGTATTTTTTTCTGTCTGTGATGCATCTTTAGGATTATGATCAACAAGGTTATCATATATTACAAAGCGTGTATCATATTACCAGAACACACACAACACATGTGAGATCTTTCTTTAAGCACTAAATGACAGGCAGATGGATGTGGAATTCATGCATGAAATTTACAGGAACTTGACAGCTTTCTTCCTGTGTCAATAATGTTAATATAGCTGGTCTTGAAATACCAGTCGATTAACAATTTTGTGAAGCTTAAACTAAAGTTTTGTGCACATTTGCTCATTACTACCTGTGTTTCTACTTTTCTCCAAAAATCATTTGGTACAGAAGGAAAGTAATTTAAATGTAAGGGATTTCTCATTTTACACAATTGCATTAAAATGTACATTTTTTTATTTGACCAATGCTTTTATCAAAAGCAGCTTATAACATGTAGGATACAATTGGTTACATTTCTTTTGTTTTTCCAATTAAAGCACACATGGGTGAAGTGATTTGCTCAGCGTCATACAGTGCCAGTGATAGGATCTGAACCCACAATCTCAGGGTTTGAAGTCCTCTACACCACACTGCCCTATAAAAGAATAACATAATATAATAGTCAAGGTGTTGTGAACAATGGGGGCGCATACAACTTGACACAGAACCTAAAAATGAGTGAAAAAGGCCAAAGTATAAAATTACATACAGTACAATTATTACAACTGAAAATCGCAAAGCTACAGTTTCAGGGCATAACTCTACAGAGCTTACCCCCATTTGACATGTAGAGTACTTGCTGCCCTTATTTCTTCCTCCCTTCCTCTGTATTCTCTACCTCCTGTCAGTCATACTGTTGCTACCCTTAATTCTCTGGGCTTCAAGTATGCAATTTTGGTTTTCTAAGCTTTGACCAGGAACTACTTCAGGAGCAGGCCTTGAGACCATTTCCAGGTTCCAGGAATAGCTTTGGGTACTTCCTAGATTCCACTTCCTCCTAGACTCCTAAATTCTTTCTGAAATACTGAATTCCACATCTCATTTGAATAGACAGGCCTATTCATGTCCCCTGTCTATAGTGAGGAGGAGCAGGGACACAAGAGTCATCCTGATACCATCGGCTTATCTACTTTGCAGTGATGCCAGTGCATTTGCCATCACAATGTTCTTTTGACCGGATGCCAGTGAAGAAAAGCAACAGTTGTTTCCTTAGCAGAAAGGACTTGAAAGTAGATGTGCGACTATTAGCAAAAATATAGCAATTCATGAAAGTCACAATGTGAAACTGGTCACAATATTAAGGACATGTGTCATTTACCTCATTGTATTTTTTTCTTTTCTAATTTATTTCTACTAGTAGTGTTATTACTTTCAACTGTTCTGAGGAGAAATTACTTTAAGAATTCCATTATTCTATGTACTCTGTATATTATATACACATGACAATAAACATGAACTTAAACTTGCTAAAACACAGTCAGTTTTCGGTATCTTTATTATCAACAACATAGTATTATCTAAAAAGTATAAAATATATGGGTTCAGTGTTGCTCAGAAGAAATGGGCATTTTGTTTCAGATAAATAGATTAAGAAAGATTAAGCTGCAGGATCTTGAAAACTAGTTAATTCATTTTCTCTGTTGTGATCTACCCCTAAAGGGAGGATAAGACCATCATAAATCCCAAAACACTGAGAGCCGTTTAATTAGGTTTAATACAGTTTATAAATTAATTAGCAAAAATTAGCAATTATTTATTATTTAAAACAAGTAAAGAAGCTGTCATAACATAAATGCAAATAAAGATAATCTTCTATGAATTATTAAACACAAAAACAATTAACCAAACTGAAGAACAGCGAAATTAATACCTTACTAATTAAAGAAAACAACAGTCAAAAAACAGAAATGCCAAACCCATTAGGGACAATCCAGTAAATCAAAATCCTTAAAACAAGCCAGAAATTCCCAAATGCTAAAACTGTAAATTCTCTAGAAAGACTTGGATAAGTTCATATTAGTAGAATATTTAAAGAAATGAAATAAATCTCAAACAAATAGAGCTTAAAGCATGACAAAGTCCAAAAAAGTGAAAACAACCAAAAGGCAACATTATAGAAACTCACAAGAGATGAACAGCACTAATAAAATTACAAAAAGTACCTGAGAGTAAAAAGAATCTTTTTATATTGAAAGCAAATCTTTTTTATGGCAGGAACACCAACTAGGATTCCAATCCCAACACAAACAGCAGTGGACAAGAAGGTTATCTTCAATAAATAGTTCTTTCAGGTGATTGCAAGTAATTTACAATAATGAAATACTACTACTAGTACTAATAATAATAATTTTTGTGGTGTGAAATTTTGTATATAAGTTGATAAATATTTTGTATGTCTTTATTTATAACTTAGACAAAGCAATATCATACTGTATTAGTTTTATACTATTTATAAGTACAGCAATGGTTTGATGCCCCCCTTTTTGGACTGAGTCTTTGTAATTTTATGACAGGGTTGGAAGAAGTGCCTAAAATCAGTTTGGCAAGTGATTCTCTGCAGACTCTCTTAGTCAACCCCCACAGGAAAGCCTAATTGTCTAGCTGGCAAGCATCAGCTTAACAAATGGTATTGGGGACAGGTGTGAAACCATTGTGTCACACCAGAATTCTATTGGTCTAAAGATGCCTGTTTGGTTTTAAATCAGTAGCCAATAAGTACCACAACACCCTATTGGCTGTAGGGTTTGGACAGAGAAACTATATATTTTCTTGCTTTATCCATCCCTATCTCTTTTACACCTGATGAAGGAGCATCTTGCACACCATGAACTGAAAAAGACCACACAGAGAAGCACAACTCAGCAGCCATATTGAGACAGCCTGTTGTTCTGAAGAAAGCTGACCAAAAATAATGCCTCATCTAGAAACATTTTAAGTAACAAACAAGTCAGTGTGCTGCCTGAAACTAGACATCAGTATTTATCAGGTTGTATGGTTGCCAATATTCACTTGTACTTTGCTTATTGTTATTATATTTGAATATTATAAATAATGCATTATTTAAAGTGTCAATTAACTCCTGCTTGTCTTTTACTAATTGCCTGAGGTTATAAATGTAGAAGGGAATGTGGGGAGAAGTTATATAGTACAATACCTTATAAACAGTGGTAAATCTAAGGGATTTGAGGCATTCTGACAAAGGCTACACAATAAAGAATACAAAAGGGGAAAGTAGAGTAATATAGAATTCTACCAAGACAAAACAATAATAAACATTTATATTTACTAAAGATGGATCAAGAAAAAATAAATAACAGGAAGAAAGTAAACCAATCATTAACAAGGAAGCTAAAAAAAAACCCAACAAAAATAAAAACAGGCAAAAATGCAGTCCTAATAGTCTCAAGATGATTAGATTATTTAAGTGCTGTGTGGTCTGGCTATTAAAATCATTAAGTGTGCTACACTTAATTCAAAACATGACAGCAAGGATCAAAAATAGAAATATGGAGCAGGACCCTATAAGCCCAGGTCTTAAATCGCTACACTAATTTACAGATAACATGAGACTCATTTGAAACTTGGAGTTCTCATATATAAAGTGGTAAGAGGTTTTTCTCCTCCTTACCTCAAAATACATAGTGCCTATACTCCTGAAAATTAAATCTCAAAATGCATGCCTCCTTAATATTCCAAAATTAAAGACTAGTGTAAGAGGCAGAGTCGTTAGCTATAGGGCAGCCAAACACTGGAACAATCTGCCTATCAGTTTTAAAGGAAGTCCCTTCAACACTTCAGCACTTAATGTGACTCATTATGTTATCATGCACCATGCTTGTTAAAGCCATTTTCATATTCCTGTTTTATTGCTTATTAAATAATTGTATAAACTGGTTTTGATTTGTGATTTATCTTTGAAAATTTTGGGGCAAACTCTCCTAAAGCATCAAATTCTTGATCTCAATGAGCAGTCTCTTTCCCATAGACGCACAGTTATATGTGGTGTACTTGCACTCTAAGCTGTATTCTTGCACTTACCCATTTGAAAGGAGTTACAGCCACAATGCACTTGTACCTCAGACTATGGGTCGACTTCACCCAGGATAAAGTGCTACTGTGACTCTTTTCTTTCTCTTGGATGTGCCCTCTTTTCCTTTCAAGCCCTGGCAGAACAATCAGCAGAGAATCAGGTTTTAGTACTTTGTTAATGAATTTTCTTTAACATAACTTAATTTGCAAAATGTGGAAGTAAAGCAAATGAGTGTAACAATCACACCATACATCCTGGATGTTTAGCAGCTATCACAGATGGCACTAACTGAAGCACCCAATGTACAGTGGTGTTTCAGGTGGCTTACAGCTCTTGGAGCTGCAATGCTGTAACTCTGACATCTCATGGTATGATGATTATGTTCAGGTTGATGTTTCTTCTCCTAGCTTATTGTATGACCTTAAAAACACTGGTGTTGAATGTCTTGTTTCCCGAAACTGTGCACAGCTCTCCTTTTTATGGAATTATGTGAGTTGTTTCGGTCTAAACTATACTTCTAACATTTAAATGTCGCCATTTGATTTTGCCCATTTGTGAAACTAGTGGGTTGCATACTAAGCAACCCACATTCTGCAAGCATTTTTTTGTCTTTCAGCGATATCAAAGCATTTCTTAACTTTTACAAAAATAAAGCAATGTCCCCTGATTTACAAAGTCTTAAAGTAATATAGCTGAGGAAGGTTACATCCTTAGGTGACTTATTTAAACACACAAACTTATCAACTTCAAATACTTTTAACATCTTTAAAGCTAGAAAGAAAGACAACTAATATAATATTAATATTCTACAACTATTTGCTATTACTGAGTCTTCCATTTCTATTTTCTTTTTCTGTCTTCTCTGTATCTGTGTCGATACATGGTTTATCTTGGGAATCGATGCATCTTCACACGTAATTGACCTGTTTTCAAATGTCTGCTATCCAAATAAAATGGTTATCATCTGTCATCAGCATTGTTTTCATAATGTGGTTGACCAAAGACAGTAAGAATTTTGGACCACCCTGTTTATTGTATACATCTATATTTTTGCATATATCATTGTGATTATTTGTTTATGATGATGATGATAAACAGAAATGATTAATCCCCACTTATGTTGTAGCTTTGGTGTGGTTTGGTTCCATGCTATAGGTTGCATCCTGGGAAGCCTCTTGAACTCTCGACTGCTGATAACATACCCGAGGGATTAGCTAGCGGATGCGGACACAACACAAAAACATAGGAAGGGGTAGGTAAAATAATGCCTTGATGCTATTATGAAAACCATCCAAAAACAAAAGTGTCCAATGTGCAGTGCAGAACTTCAAAAGAACAATCCAATAAAACAGTGAAAATCTGTGAGTTTAGAAACACGACTTAAAATGATATTAAAAACCAACACTTGTTGGGCCGATGTTCCTTCCACTCAGAGATGAGCCCAGCAGAATGCCCTCTTCATCTCCCCAGCTCACCTACTGCTCGCTCAGCTGGCAGAGACTTCAGCAGCCACAGTCCTTACCAACCTATAAGGATCGGTTGTCCTTTCGACTTCCTTCTTGCTTGCTCTGGTATACCTTGGATCCCTAGAGAGGAGGCCTCCTCAATCATGCCCACTCCATTACAGCTATTCAATGGAGACAATCCAACCCTTAGAGAATCAATCCTTTGCTAATTTTTGGGACCAAAAACACCTCTGCCTTTTCCCATACTGACTGGCTGGCTGTTAATGCTGCTTCTATTATTTTTTCACTCTCCTCCTGCAGGCTCCCCTTATACCAGTGCTCCTATTAGGGCACAGGTGCGAACGTGCTGTGCTCTCCAAGTAATTAATGAGGCACCTTCCGGACCTGCTCACTTCCACGTACCTTCGCAATCAGGCAGGTACCCACAGCTGTCCTTGGAGCAAAGCGTGCTTGCACCTGATAAGAGCCTGAACTCTTATGGGGCATGAGTACCTATTTGAAATGAGCACAGCACCATGGGTCACTTATTACAGCATTATGTTTTCTTTTTATGTTGCATTTAATAATTCATACTGTATAATATGTGTCATTAATTTATAGCTTGCTAGGCTTCTAAACAGAAATGTCCTCAATAAGAAAAAAATTTCATTTAATTGAATTTAATAGCACAATATAAACAGGTTAATTGTAAAACATGTTTTATATATTATGATATGCATTTACCAAAGACTTTGCATAGTATCATACGATGCACACATTTGTTTTGGCTGGCTTAGTGCCTGAGTGCCACTAATGCCATTGGAAATTTGTCACATTTCAGTATTCCTCTCCAATCAGAATAACAATGCCATAACTCTCAATTATTCAGAAGTTACTTATTGGTTACTGATTACATCAAAATGTTAAAGCAAATGTAAATAAAACTGAAAACCTAACAACTACCAGGATTTATCTATACACAGTTTTCAGTCTCCATCTTTCTACTGGTAAGGCTTAAGGTCCTGTCAAATTACACAGCTTTTTCAGGGATTTTCAGTCTCATACTTTATTTGTATAGTCTTCGTATGTCAGAAGCAGTTGCAGCACACTCCCATGACCACCAGTTGTAAAGTTTGAATATACAGTGGCTCAGTCCAACCAATCTGTGATTAACCCTGACAATGAAAGTTGTATGGGCTGAGAACCAATGATTGCTCATCCTGTAAATAAGATGTATGTAATGCAACTATGAGGACTATGGAACACTGGTATGCTGATGTTGGGTATTTTTATGTGATGAAAAAGAGAAATGGGTAGGAATTGTGACAGAACTTACCATAAATGTAAAGCCTTTACCTGACCACTGGCTCTGTCAGATAGCATTTTATCTGTCAAAAAAAGGGCTCAGCTCATGATACATTGGAAATGTGAAACTCTGCTGGAACGTTGTCACTTATCTGACTAATTTGACATATCCTGCAATTTCTAGTCATGAATTTGACATACTCAGGTGACAAGATCAGCATTTGTCAAGCTTAACATCCCCTCTGACTAAAGGTTTGTGTAATGTGACTTCGGCTTTACTCACTTACCTATAATGCCTTTACCTTGCAACATAAGGTTTAACCCTGTGTGAAACTGAAAGTCACTATACCTGTTAAAGAAACTAATTGTTAAAAAAGGGGTCCTGCAGCCCTCAATAAAGTGAGATTTATAAAGTATGTAAAGAAAGTCACAAGTATATATAAGTAAGAGTTATGAAGTAAAGATTATTTATAGTTTATTTGTCACTTTCTCAAACTTTCCTTTCCTGTCTTTAATATCACTTTCTCTGCAACAGTTGAATCATATGCGCCCTCAACACTCCAAATTCAGTTAAGTAGTGTTGCATTTTAAATCACACTTAGGCTTCATTTACAAGCTGCCCTCTGGGACCTTTGGTGTGAGATGCAGACCTATGACATTTCACGATCAATGGCTCCACAGCCCCCTGGCAACCCTTGAGACCACTGAGCTCTTTAGTCCTTAACTGTGTTCTTTTGGATTACCTCTGCTTTTTAATTCCACTTTGATATGACCCCTCTGGGGATAACTAGGAAGTATGGAGTCACCATATCAAAGTATCCTCATTGCACTCCAGTGACAATGTACCTGTGCTCTGCAAAGCCAAGTGGAAGAGTCAAGCTTGTATAAGAACATGAGAACATAAGAAATTTGACAAACAAGAGAAGAATATTTAGTCCATCAAGCTTGTTAGCTAAGCATTCCAGATTCTTCTTAAAGGTTGTCAAGGTTTCTGTTTCAACTTCATGTCTTGGTAGTTTGCTTCAGATTCCCCTAACTCTTTCCGTAAAGAAGTGCTTCCTGGATTCAGTTGCAAATGCACTTCCCCTTAATTTCCACTGATGTTCTAGGGTAGGCTATGTGATTCAGCCTGAAAGAATGTTGCTGGGTCTACTTTGTCAATGCCTGGATTAGGTCACCACACAGCCTCCTTTGCTCGCAACTAAACGGGTTTAATTCTCAGAGTCTGTCAGAGTAGACCATGTCCTTAAGTCCTGGGGTGAATTTGGTTATTGTACCCTGCACAGCTTCAAGTGGTTCTATGTCTGTCTTCTACCGTGGTGACCAGAACAACATGCAATACAGTACTGCAGATGCAGTTTTACTAACATTCCTTGACTAAAATTCAACAGGTTTATGATATAACCTAATATTTTATTTGCCTTTTTAATTGCCACACTGCATTTCTTAGTCAATGAAAATGTTGCATCAGCATGTCTGCTCCAGAGTTATCCACCAATGACAGGTAGAGCCAGACACCTTTAGCTCCTTACACGGGAATTCCTTATGGGATCCCTTCTGCTGCCCTTATATTAAGTATTTCAGAAAAACTCCATGCCAACTACTCATAAAATACATTTAAAATGACAAATTAGGATGAATTATGTATTTGCTCTTTAATGGTTTTTGGTTGCTAATATGTGAGAAATTTTACATTCCCCTTCACCATTATAGCGGACTCCAAAACATGCCATTAAATTGCTTGCTGATTGAAGAATACTTGAATCACTCATTCCTTTGGTGGAGGAACCACAGAAACTAAAATTGATGGTCACAAAAACTAAAACTGGACTTTGAAAAAAAATTCAGTAATACAGTATTACTATTTAAGGAGGGTGTAATTGTTACCTTGGAAAAAAGAGAAAGTAATCAAAACATATCACAATGTGAGTTCCTTTATCAAGTATTTGAGATTTATGACATAACAACATTAATAACATAATATAACATAAATCATTATAACATTAATAACATAACCAAAACGATATTAACAAAAACACTATCTTGCCTTAAAAAGACTGTAAAACATAACATATAACTGAAAATGTGCAACAGATATATTAAAAAAATGTGATTTTCATATATAAAGTTATAGTAATTAGTAAAAAATGAAGGTAAGTAAAAACTAAAACTGAATATGTTGAAGTCATTTTTCTACTAATTTTTTTTTGTCCCAAACTGCCCTTAAAGATAAATTGTTCATGCAGGAGTTCAGATGCCTTGTCATCCTCTTAAGGGTGCCAATCAGATGGAATGACTGTACGATCGAAACTGCCAGGTTCTGTTGTGTCAGTGACAGCTCCAATAGGCTCAATAGCTCGAATGGAAAAGACAAAATCTTTCACACCGGGTGCTCTGGTAATGATAAGGTCCTATGATGATAATACTGACCCACAGATCAAAGATTTCAGTTGCTCAGTTCTGCTGATACAGGCCTAAAGAAAATAAATGCCATCTGAAGAGACTTTTACTGAAGCTGTTTCTGTTTAGGTGAACTGAAAAGTTGTTCATGTTAGCATTAGATGTGGTTGACAAAGGTACAAAAGAGCAGTGATAAATTAACTGTATATTATAACTATACTGTATATATAACTCTATATACAGTATATAAATTAACTCTATATATAGGCGCACACGTTCCAAATACATAGCACCCCCTTGAAGATATTCACATTTAGTTGTTACAATGTGTTCATTGAAAAAAAAAAACTCTTTAATGTCAAGGTGAAAACCAGGTGTGTGTAAAGTGATCTAAATTAATTACAAATATAAAGCAGAAAAATAAGGGATCACACAAGTATTCATCCTCTTTAATATGTCATGTATTTTCTGACCCACTTAATCAATTAATCAAATCTGCGCCTGCAAATTACAGCTTCGCTCATGCGGATCGCCAAGGTAAGAATGGCGGCGGTTTAGCAAACATTTACTTGAGCCGGTTAAAGGATGTCTGCTTTTGCAAATTCAAGTCCTTTGAGTATCTTACTGTTGTTATTCAGTTTCTCAGTTTCTAGTTTTATCTGTGTATAGACCTCCTAAATACAATGCGTCTTTGTTTGAGGAATTCTCAGACTTGTTGTCAACTGCAATTATGAACTATGACACGTTCCTAATAGTCGGTGACTTTAACTTTCATATAGATAATCAGTGTGATCCGAAAGTAAAGGAATTCATGAACCTCCTGGACTCTTTTGACTTGAGCCAGCACATTTGTCAGCCTTCACATAAAGCAGGTCATATGTTAGACTTAGTAATTACTAAACGAGTAAACGTTGATGTGAAGCAGATCATTGATATTGGTCTATCAGACCATTTTCTGTTACTATTTAATATAGAAATAATGATAGAAAATATTCATGAGAAGCATATTGTTAAAAAAACGCTTTTTTGATTCATCAGCAGCTTCAAAATTTACAAACTATCTAAGCAACTAGTCCGTTTGTAGTGCTTACTACAATAGTAAGAATAATATAAATAGTAAGGTGGAAAATTAATATTAAGGTGAGAGCTGCTGCTGACATAGTCGCACCTGAAAAGATCGTTAAAAAATCTTCTAATACTGTTATACTGTGAAAGACCCAAAGAATGTCTGTTCTTAAGAGAACATGCCGGAGAGCTTAGCGTAAATGGAGAAAAACTAAACTGACTGTCCATTATGAAATATTGAAGGTTAAAATAACAGAATACAACAACATAGTCCATCTTGAGAGGCACTGTTATTTCTCTAGAATTATAGATAGCAATGCTAGTAATCCCAGAGTCTTATTCTCTAACATTGATTGTCTGCTAAATCCAGGTCACTCAATGGAATGCCTTCAAAAACTTCCAGTGAAATTTGTGAGGCTTTTGCTGTATTTTTTAATCAAAAAATTAATATTAGAAATAATATAGTACATCTCCCCAATACTGAACCACTTAAACCCCGGTACTCCATTTTAAACAAATTAAATTCTTTCACCAGGATAGATTTATCTGATTTATATAAAATAATTTCACAACTGAGACCCTCCACCTGCGTCCTCGACCCAATACCAACAAGTTTTTTCAAAGAAGTATTGGGCGTGCTGATTGACACTATTCTTGACCTAGTAAACTTGTCATTAGATACGGGGGTCTTCCCAGACTGTCTTAAGAATGCTGTAGTTAAACCCCTGCTCAAGAAAAAATAATCTTGACTCCTCTACTTTTGAAAATTTTAGACCTATTTCTAACCTGCGTTTCTTGAGTAAAATTCTAGAGAAGGCAGTTATTATGCATCTTAATGACCACCTCAATAAACATGGTATTTTTGATAAGTTCCAGTCGGGTTTCAGAACAAATCACAGTACAGAAACTGCACTCATTAAAGTAGTAAATGAATTGTGGGTAAATGCAGACAGAGGCCGTTTATCTGTTCTCATCCTCTAAGATCTGAGTGCTGCATTTGACACCATTGATCACAACATTCTTAGAAATCGCCTTAGTCAATGGGTGGGCCTCTCTGGCAGTGTCTTAAATTGGTTTGAATCCTACCTGGCAGGTACAAAATTCTTTGGAAGTTGTGGTAATTATATTTCAAAGACCCATGATATTCTATATGGTGTTCCACAAGGCTCAATCCTGAGTCCGCTGCTTTTTTTCATTTAAATGCTTCTGTTAGGTCAGATTATCTCGGGGCATAAGGTGAACTACCACAGCTATGCTGATGACACACAACTGTACTTATCAATAGCGCCTGACGACCCCAACTCTTTTGATTTACTGACACAATCTCTTACTTGTATTTCTGAATGGATGAGTAGTAATTTTTTCAAATTAAATACAGTAAAGGAAAACAGAAATTTTAGTGATTGGCAATAATAGATATAATGAGGTTATTGGAAATAAACTTGATGCATTAGATTTAAAAGTCAAGACGCAGGTAAAGAATTTAATTGTGTTTTTAGCAGTTTTTTTAAAGAGCTCCACTGTATTAGCCTGGCAAATTCCTATTGGCAGACTGTTCCAGATTTTAGGTGCATAACAGCAGAAGGCCACCTCACCACTTATTTTAAGTTTAGCTATTGGAATTCTAAGTAGACACTCATTTGAAGATCTAAGGTTACAATTTGGAATATAAGGTGTCAGACATTCCGATATATAAGATGGAGCGAGATTATTTAAGGCTTTGTAAACCATAAGCAGTATTTTAAAGTCAATTCTGAATGACACAGGTAACCAGTTCAGTGACATCAAAACTGGAGAAGTGCTTGGATTTTTTTTCCTAGTTAGAATTCTAGCAGCTGCATATTGCACTAGTTGCAAACAATTTATGTCTTTTTTGGGTAGTCCTGAGAGGAGTGCGTTACAGTAATCTAGTCGACTGAAAACAAAAGTGTGAACTAATTTCTCAGTATCTTTCAATGATATAAGAGGTCTAACTTTTGCTATGGTTGGGCCTGTTAGTGTATGAGAACACATCCATGACATATCTCACTATATCATCCTCCAAGCCACTCTGAAAAGGTAACTGAAAACAAAAATAGGGAGACGGACACAAGAGAATATCAAAGTTATTGAATAAATAAATCAATCAAGATCAAGAAATGGAAAGTGTATTGCACAACTCTGCCAAAAACGGGATAATCATGAATAAAGAAGACTAGTGAAGGAGGTCAACAAGAGATCTATGAGAACTCAGAAGGAGATACAGTGGTTGAGATTGGAGAGACTCTGCATACAACTGTTGCCTGGGTGTGTCACCAGTTGCAACCTTATGGGACAGTGGCAAACAGAAAGCCACTGTTAAAAAAAGTACATGGCATCATGGTTAGAGTTTATCAGAAGGCACACGGGAGACTCTGAAGTTAGCTAGAAGAAGTTTTTATGATCTGATAAATCCAAAATTGAGCTTTTTAGTCATCAGGCTAAACACCTTGTTTGGTGTAAATAAACAATATCAAATACACACAGTCTTCACCGTGAAGCATGGTGGCGGCAGAGCGCTCATGTATTAGGTCCAGAAAGGCTTATAAGGGTGAAATGAATGCAGAAAAATACAGGGAAATCTTGGAGGAAAACCTGATTCAGTCAGCAAGATACATGTGCCTTAGGATAAGATTTGTTTTGCAGGAAGATAATAACCTTAAGCATAAAGCCAAAGTTCCAAAGTTATGTAGGAATGGTTTAAAACAATAATGTTAATATTCAAAGTGGCCAAGTTAGAGCCCAGAGCTCAATCCTAATGTAAGTTTGAGACTGGGCTTGAAAGCTAAAAGAGTAAGAGAGACCTGTGCACACAGACTTAAAGCTGTGTTGACTTGGTGGTGAATAATAATTGTTTTGTGTTTTAAATTGCAAAGATGTGATTTCATTTTGACAGTCTTTTTCTGTTCATTAGTGTCAAATATCAGTGGCAAAATGCCAAATTAGATCCACTGTCATGGAATATTCTATAATAATAAAATGTGAAGGGCTGTCCAAGGGGTGAATACTTTTTATAGACATTGTATATCCACTTTGAGGGTTAATGTAACACTGATAATTTTGATGTGTGTCTAGATATTTCAATAAACATTACCATTTTTAATTTATGAACCCAGTGGTGGGACAGTGACTTGTGCTGCAGCATCACAGTTTTACAATAGTTGGATCAGATCTCAGCCTAGTTAGTATCTTTGTGAAGTTTTTATGTTCTCCCTTTGTCTGTATGTAATTTAATTTGTTGATAATGTTTCTAACATCATGTTTTGGGTTTATGTTATATTTAGTTTTCCATGTAATATTTTCATAGTGAGCTGAATTCATAAGTCAATAAGAATAAACTGATATTGAGCTGAATAACTGAGTCAGGTGACCACTCCATCAGGCTGAATACCTGGTATAGCTAAATCTGTTCCTTAGACTGAGGCACCATCTTGCAGGAGGCTGACAGGAAGAGGCCAGGGCTTAAATGATGATAAATGTGGCTTACCTGTCCTCACTGGGTGGCTTCTTGAACTAAAGAGGAGAAAAGAAATAGCATTATTAGCAGTGGCTTTCCGGGTTATTTCATACCTTGTCTGAGCTTAGAAGGTGATCCTCTGGTGCCTATGTGTGACAATATGCATTTTAAGTTAAATTGGTAACTCTAAAATGTCCCTTCTTTGTTTGGTCAAGTGCTTTTCCCCACCTTGAATTTAATGCTGCTGGTGTGGATTCCAATTGTGTTCAACCCAGATCAGAATTAATTTGGCTTATAAAATATATAAAGAGAGAAGTACTTTATCATAGAAAGACTTGAGTTTATTTGTCCAGTCTAATCTCTTAGACAAGTCGTGTTTAAGAATATGAGTGGACATTGCAGAACTGTTGATTTTGTAAGTTATATGCTATCAACAGTGTCTATTCACTTATTTTTGAGGAATGGAGGAGTCTCTAAAAATGGTCGGGCTTGTTAGTGATTCGAGAACACCATCCATGACATATCTCACTATATCATCCTTTTCTGTTGGGATTCAATGACTTACAATAATCTCTGCTAATATACTTTGGCTACAGACCACATCCCAAGACACATAAGACAAGTTACAAGCATAGCATCACTATTTTAATTGCCCTGCATATTACTGGCTGTATAATGTATACCTCTGTCTATCCAGTTACATTAACAACTTCTGTTTGGACAGCTGTAGGTAACCTGAATACCTGGAACAACCTCAAGCAAACACGCATATAAAACTGAAACATCATACAGAAGGGAGGACTTCGGTTAAGAGAGCTGCTAGACAGCTGTGACCTCAATATTATATTTAGCAAGCAGTGCATTTGTGGTAATGTCTCATCCCTCTAATCTAAACAGTAGAGGCAACGCTCCTATTTTAAACAAGCAGGTTTAAATGATCTTGGTTAAATTACAGGAATGCCACTAAAGTTTAACTGTTTCATATTTGTACCTTGATGCATGATTTCTATTCACATTTTGGATTTTATTTTTTATATCCTATTTAGATAGTCTAAGTTGTAAACCACTTGTTGGGTGAACTTGAAGTTCACCATTAAAATTACAGTATAAACTAAACATTAATTTACTGTAATTAAGTCTATTTTTAGCTGTTGTGTAAGTTAGTAAATGCTAAGTCATTTTAAACACATATTTATAAATGTACTATAACCCTAATGAAAATCTGTTCATTTTCTGAACCACCTTTGCTGGGTGCAGCTCCCTGTTCTAGCAGCATCTGGTGTAATGCAACCCTTTTTACTAACATGGTACCAATATAGTGTAGAATCATGAGTAACAAACGTGGAGTGAAACCCCAATAATAGCCATCCAAACACAATGAAATATGTAAAGTCCACATAATAATCCTTAGCCACTCTGCTACATCACGATGCTCTGTTGTCGTGTCATGTCATGTTCTAACCTGCTTAATACAGACCAGGGTCATGGGGGAAGCTGGAGCCTATCCCAGCTAGCACAGGGCACAAGGCAGGAACAAACCGTGGACAGGATGTCAGTCCATCCCAGGACAAACACACACACACACACACACCAATCACACACTAGGGTCAATATAGGATTTCTAATCCAACTAACCTGAATGTCTTTGGACTGTGAGACGAAACTGGAGCAGCAAAAACCCACACAGACACAGGGAGATCATGCAAACTCCACACAGGGAGGACCTGGGGCATGAATCCTGGTCTCCTAACTATGAGGCAGCAGTGCTGCCACTGCACAGCACTTTTCTCCTGTTTCATGTGTTAAATTGACTTTCAAAACTAAGTTTTATATTATTGGTCATAAATCTAAATCCCCCCTCTTTGCTTATTGATTTCATGGCAACTATTAATGAATGTCTCAATTTAGAACTGTTTGAATCACTGTTAGTACTATTGCCACACTGCCACTTTTCTGAGTTTTCCTTTTTCTACATTTGTGTTTGATTTGTAAAATGTTATGAAACAGTTGAACTATGGTACACTATATAAAATAAAGATCTATGCATATGTCTATAAACAAAACATTGTTGTTGTTGTCCAGTATCTTGAAGGCTTTCATCACTATTTACTATTCCTGTATGGAGTTGCATACCTCTGCCGCTGTTGTTCTCATGGTGTTCTGATTTTGTTCCACTCTCAGAAAAAGCTCAGGTTAGGCAGATTGGGGGCAGCAAGTTAACTTTATGTGATTAAACATTGGTGAGATGAATGACAGTATAACAGCAATAGGCTAGTGCCACATTCAGGCCTGGCTGCAGTTTTGTCCTATATAGTCTCCTATACTAATATGATCATAAATTGGAATTAAAGAAATCTATAAAGAAGTAATATCTTTTAAGGTGGTACTATCATGAAGTGGTTAAAACTGCTACCATATTCCCAAAATATACTGGGTTCAGTTCCTGCCAGGTCACTCTGTGGAATTTATACATTTTTCCCATGTTCCTGTGGCAGTTCTCCAAGAACTCTAATTTGCTTACAAAGATGTTCATGTCAGGGTTTAAGATATTCCATGGGTGTGTGGAGAAATGTATCTTGTAAAGGACTGTCATCTTTCTCAGGCCTGGTTCGTGCCTACCTCTCTAAACCACTGGTATAGGCTTTAGGTCCTCCTGACCTATTCATCCATTTACCAAGCAGCTAATTTAGTTCAAGGTTACAAGGAGCTGGTATCTGTCCTGACAGCAAGTCAAGTCAAGTTTATTGTCATCCCATCCATATACAGTGTTGCATCATGCAATGGCACGTAATAACGTCTCCTATACTATACTATACTATACTATACTATACTATACTATACTATACTATACTATACTATACTAACAGATAAATGAATAAGTGTACTAAACTGAAATAGAAAGTATATCAATAATTTAGTGATAATAGTAATGAGAAGTAAAGCAAAATTACACCTTTTATTGGCTAACTAAAAAGATTACAATATGTAAGCTTTCGAGGCAACTCAGGCCCCTTCTTCAGGCAAGATGTAATAATGTAATAATTTACTATTACATCTTGCCTGAAGAAGGGGCCTGTATTGCCTCAAAAGCTTGCATATTGTAATCTTTTTGGTTAGCCAATAAAAGGTGTCATTTTACTTAACTTCTTACTACATTCATAATGGCTAGCACGGTACAACACCTAGTACTGTGATAATAGTAAGTAATACTAGAGAAAACAGTACTACCAAATTTCCTGTCTATAGATAAAGTACTAGGAATAGATCTGAGTGGAGGGGGGGCAGCACAGAGTTCAGAGTCTGGACAGCCATGGGGTAGAAGCTGTTGCAGAACCTGGCAGAACTGGTTGGAATGCTACACAAATACTCAGATGAAAATAGCAAATGCACTGCACTTTGGGCTTACTTTAATGGGAGCTGAACCTCTGTTTACCTGGTGGAGGTCTCAGACTCTCTCACCTCTTGTTTTCACCAAATCATTCACTTCTCATCTCTCTCTAAAACAATCTTGGGCTCTATCTAATCTCTTCCTGACTCAATGCTGATTACAATGCTGTCTTGAAGCTACTTTTAATCCCCTGCTATGGTAATTTCCAATTAGATGCTGACAATTGCTGCCTTTGCTACAGGTATACGTATATATGTGCCTTTGTACTCCTTAACCTTCTTTTACACTTAATGAGCAGCGACATGCAGCCTCTCCAACTGTCTGTTCTTTAATCAAAACAACACAATTCAAAAACTATGTTCAGCACTCTGGTAATTAGCATGTTGTAGTAGCTCATAGAAAAAGGCCCGTCCTCCTGTACTTCGCCTTTACCTTTATGTGGGCATCCCGACCCAGCTTGCCTGCCCTTCTTAGCCTCAATAGTTTTTTTTTTTTTAATTCTTTCTCTCTTTCTTTCTATAAACACAGATTTAGCTGGGCTATTGCCTAAGTCACTTCTACTGCAGCATCATTAGCAAGAATTACATGCTGCTTCCTGGGTTATTCTTTCTTGCAGACTTTGCTCTACCCTTATCGTCTTGCGGGTGCTGATACCTCATATGAATATTTTCTTAGCATCTGCAGTTTCTCCTGAATAACTTAGTGTAAGTATACTAGTTAAGTATCCTCATCCATATCCTGTGTGCCACATCCTTACTTAAGTACAGTACAGTGCTACCTCGAATACTTCCTCTTCCAAAATTAATTTTACATTTTTAACGCCACATTTCAATATGCAACTTCTTCCAAACAACACCAAAACTATATGCTGGGGTAATAAGCAGGATGCCTAGGAAGGTGAGCCGTCTCCTTAATTGAGTCATAGCTCCCTTTGGGTGTTCACTTTTTTTTAGATAATTAAAGGAAAAAATCTATTTGTGTTTACACCTGCTTACTGCCAGTACCTTGGCTACTTGCTGTACGAACTGCAAACCGATTCTTCTACAGTGGTGGAAATATATGTTTGTATCTCTACCAGGTAATCTCGTGGGATAAGGGAAATAAAAAAAAAAAAAGATTCCATTCAAGGCATGCAGGTTTACTTTTAATGCATTTTAAAACAGGCAGGAAAGTCATCACTTGAAACTAGAGCATGTCATTCTGAAATTTCCACTCCTACAAACCTAATTAACAGGAGAAGAAAAGAATAAATAAACTCGACAGACGCTCGCTCCCTGTACTGTCATTTTATTAACCGCCTGCTCCTGACAGTAATGGCGAGACTTCTGGCCTGCTGACACGATGGTTTGTTTAAAAAATTACTCTGGCTGAAGTGAGATGGAAAAAGAAAAGCTGTTATGGGAAGGCAGTAAGCATACAAGTATTGTGTCCTGGAGCAGCTGTAACTGTTTTATCCTGACCTGGGAAATATTTCGACAGTCAGCACTTTCCACCAAGCTGGCATAGTGTTTATTTTTGCAGGACAGTGAGCTGAGCAGACCTCAATAAATATCCAAGCTGGTATGTCATGAGCCATTTGAGCTTGTCACAGTTGATTAATCAGATGATACAAAGGTGCATCTTCCACATTGATTGATCACATGAGAAAAACAAATCTGCTTTTTAAGCAAAGTTCATTATCATATTAGCCTAATATGTAGCACATTAACAACAAAACAACAGAAGGTTTGAAAGGAACCAGTAAAGGTTGAACAGCTGAACATACATTTTTTCATCTGTAAACATCTACCTTAGATAGTTTTTTTTTTGCTTCAATTTCATCTGAATTCTGTATTATTTCAAAAATATTTTTATAAGGGTTAGGGTTAGGTTAGTTAAATTTGAGTTCTAGATTTCTAGGTACCCTGTAGAATAATTTTCTGAATTTCCTCCTCTTGACTGTTAGTTTTCTCTCTCATTCTCCTGTATTTGAGTGTATTTTATAATAGTACCCCATCTTTCTTGATACTTTTTTGAAATCTTCAGCCTCAGAATAATGGATTTAATCATGTTTTTATTTGCCTATTTAAACAACAATAAAAAGTTTTGATTTGAATTGACTTTATAGCCATTCATAGCTTTCTCATTTTCACTTTGTATTTCCAATATTAGGTATATTTTAAAAGCTACCAAGTACTATCATGGCTCTATAATGAGCATATTATATGTAGAATTCAATAAAATATGAACAGAACATTAATATATATCAATGACATTTATGTTTATATAAAACTAGCTGTCCTCCTCGGCTCACCCCTGCGTACTAGTGAAACAGGACAGCGAGGAGGTCCCTGCCCAGGTCCCTACTACTGACATTACTCTTCCTCCTATCCACAGCCTCTGTCTTGGATTAGCACGAATGTATCACTCCTGCAAGCGAACTATGATTCCTAGAGTGACAGAAGTTGCAAAATCAACTGTCAAAGTCAAAGTGAACTTTATTGTCATCTCAACCATATACAAGTATACAGATAGATGAAATTGCAAGCTCAGGGCCCACAGTGTAACAACATGAAGTGCAAATAATAAATTAAAAATAGAATTAAAATTCAAAATTAAAACACAAACAAGACAAGACATTGTGCAAAGACAAGACAAAGAAGTAACAGCAATATTGACGCAATATGAACATTGATACAATGTATGGTATTTGCAATATAGATACATAAATATAGTCACTAGATATTTAATATAATGAATAAATAATTGATATAGATAATACAGAAATTACCAGTCTATGATAATAGTTGTTTAAGACATGTGTAAATAATGACAGGTCAGAATATTTCACAGCAGAAGGATATCAAGAGTGTCAAAATACTTAAAGCTCATTATGAGATTTTCAGTTCTTTTCTACATGCACACTCGTCTTTGCAGGAAAGTGGCTTGCATGTATAAAAGTTCTGTTTTTAAAGGGGTTAAGGCAGTGTGGAAGATCCCAGGGGGCAGCATGGTGTTAAAGAGTCTGACAACATTGGGGTAAAAACTATCCTGGAACCTGGCAGATCTGGCTTTGATGCTGCAGTATCTTCTCTTGGATGGCAGAAGTGTGAAAAGTCCATGTGAGGGGTGTAAGGGATCCTGCACAATGCTGCAGGCCTTGTGGACATGCATCTGTAAAATATGTCCTGTAGTGAAGGAAGAGGCACCCGAATAATGTTCTCTGCTGTCTTCACTATCCTTTGCAGGCGCTTGCAGTCGGATATGTTGCAGTTGCCATACCAGACGTTGATGTAGCTGGTCAGAATACTCTCAATAGTGCCTCTGTAGAACATGGTGAGGATGGAAGGGGGAAGACTTTCTTGCTTCAGCCACCTCAGGAAGTGTAGTCTCTGCTGGGCTTTTTTGATTAGTGATGAGGTGTTATGCGTCCACGTAAGTTCCTCAGTTATGTGCACACAGAGGAATTTGGTGTTCCTAACAATCTCCACATCTAAACCGTTGATGCTGAGTGGGATGTGCGCAGGATGTGATTTTCTGAAGTCCATGATTATCTATTTTGTCTTGTCGACATTGAGTTTGTAATTGTCTGAACGTCCTGCCACATACGACGTGTGTCTCTGGTGCTGCTGAAGTGTTTGTTAATTCTCTGCGCGTATGCCCACTTAGCTCTCCTTATAGCGTGAGACAGGTTGGCTCTGGCCATCCTGAGGGCGGCCTTGTCTCCCGATCTGAAGGCTACATTTCTGATCTTAAGCAGCTTGTGCACTGCTCTCGTCATCCAGGGCTTTTGGTTGACTCATGTGGTAACATCCTTGGTAACAGTAACATCCTCTATGCATTTGTAGATTTAGCCAATCTCAGAGTCTGTGTACTCCTCCAGATTGATGGAGTCACCATCCATAGCAGCCTCCCTGAAAATGTCCCAGCCTGTCAATTCGAAGCAGTCTTGGAGAGCTGAAACAGCACCAACCTGCCACACTCTGATGTTCTTGCGGGCTGGTTTAATGCGCTTCAGCAGGGATTTGTATGTAGGAACCATAAACAAGATGATATGGTCAGAGAAGCCGAGGTGTGGGCCTTGTAGGCGTCAGTAGTGCTTGTTTAAACATTGTCCAGACAGCATCCCCCTCTAGTAAGAAAGTTCATATTCTTGGAGACTTTTGGCCGAACTGACTTCAAGTTGGCATGATTGAAGTCTCCAGCAAAAATGAAAAATGCCTCAGGGTGCGTTGTTTGCAGTTTGCTGATGATCTCGTAGAGTTCCACTAGCACCTGGTTAGCATTTGTGCTAGGTGGGAGGTACACAGCAACCACCAGCACGCAACTGTACTCCCTCCGCAGGTAGAAAGGCAGGCACCTTACTGATAAAACCTCTATCAGCGGGGAACAGTGTCGCGCGGCTGAGGCAGCATTCATACACTACTCTCTGTTCACATAAACACACAGTCGTCCCCAATGGGTCTTACCAGACAAAGAGGCGTCTCCATATGCTCGGAAGATGGTCAGTCTGTCTGGCAGGTTGGCTGTATTTTCCTGTAGCCATGTCTCAGTGAAAATAATGATGCAACAGTCTCTCATTTCCCACTGCTTGTCCCCCTGCAGCTTTATGTAATCCATCCTGTTGTTCAGTGATCGGATGTTTGCGAGCAGAATGGGCGGTATCGCAGGTCTGATGGGGTTAGTTTTTAGCCTTGTGCTAACACTGCTGCATTTCCCTCATTTGTGCTTGTGTTTCTGCCAGCTCAGCTTCTCAGGCTGCCGAAGTAAGCAAAGGCTGCGGAGCGTCTCTGTCACCTTGCTGGATATTTGGACGCAGTTTCTTCAGAAATTGAGCAGGATTTGCCGCTCATAAATGTATGTCTGCATACCACTTAAATCTACTTCTTTTCTTATACTATTTGACAAAGACGAACAAAAATTAACACTAAACACCACGGACTCGGGAGCTCTGTAAGCCGCAGCCTGCACGGGTGCCGCCATCTCTTAGAATATCTGGAATAACTGGAATGTTCAAGCAAATTATAGAAAAAACCTGATCTAAATCTGTTAAGTAGTTCTCTCGTTCACTAGCTAAGCGGAGGTGAGGAACACCCCAAGGCTGGTGCGTGAGTGAGGAAAACCCTGCCCCCCTCCCCTCAGCCCACTGTGTGTCTCTCAGATTTGCGCAAATAAATCGGTACTGCAAGCAAACTATGATACATAGCGCAATGAGAGAAATCGCAAAATCAACTAGAATATTCAAGCAAATTATAGAAAAAACCCAATCTAAATCCATTAAGTAATTTTCTCATAAAAAGCAGACAGACATACAGATGTTGGATTTTATATATACAGACATTCATGCACCAAGTGATGTACTATTTCAGTCAGTGGATAAGCAGTGGTGTGTTATTGTCTAGTCCAGCAGTTTTCAACTTTTTCGAGTTGTGGAACAGCAGAAGACTGAGAAAATCTTTGCGGACTGGGGAGATAGAAAATACATAAAAGGAGAGAGTTAGTCGATATGATGGAGAGAAGGAAGACTAATATATTGTGCATGCAAGAGACCAAATGGAAGGGGAGTAATGTCAGGTGTATCTGAGGTGGGTTCAACTTGCTCTACCATGGTGTGGGTGGGAGGAGAAATGGGGTAGGGGTTATCCTGAAGGAACAGTATGTCAAGAGTGTTTTGGAGGTGAAAACAGTGTTGAACAGAGTGTTGATTATGAAGCTGGGAAAATAAGGTGTGATGATGAATGTTATTAGTTCATATATCCCACAAGTTGGGTGTGCAATGTATGTGAAAGAATATTTCTAGAGTGAGTTGGATGAAGTCGTGGAGAGTGTACCCAAGAGAGAGAGACAAAGGAGACTGTAGCGAATTTCAATGGACATATTGGTAATGGGAAGAGAGGGGATGAGGAGGTGATGATATGGTGTCAAGGAGAGGAATGAAGAAGGTCAAATGTTTGTAAATTTTGTGAAAAGGATGGACATGGCTGTGGCAAATACATATTTTAAGAAGAGGGAGGAACAAAGAGTGATGTACAGAAGTAGAGGACGATGCACACAGGTGGATTATATCCTATGCAGAAGAGTCAATCTGAAGGAGATTGAAGTCTGCAAAGTGGTGACAGGAGAAAGCGTTGTTAAGCAGCATAGGATGGTGGAGAGTGACAGCAAAGTCAAGGATCAAAAGGCGGAAGTTGAAAAATGAAGACTGTAAGGTGGAGTTCAGGGAGGAGGTAGGACAGGCACTAGGTGGGTGTGAAGAGTTACCAGATAGTTGGGCAGAAGTAGTAAGGGTGACAATTAGAAGGGTGCTTGGTGTGGCATCTGGACAGTGGAGGGAGGACAAATAAATCTGGTAGTGGAATGGGGAAGTACTGAAGAGAATACAGAGAAGGAGGTTGGTGAAGAAGTGGGGTAGTCAGAGAGATAAGGAAATTAGACAAGAGTACAACAAGATAAGGTGTAAGGTGAAAAGAGAGATTGCGAAGGTTAGAGATAAGGGATATGATGAGTTGTTTGAGGAGTTGGACACTAAGGAGAGAGAAAAGCGCCTGTACGATTGGCTAGACAGAGGGACCAAGCTGGGAAAAATGTGCAGCAGGTTAGGGTGATAAAGGATAAAGATGGAAACATACTCACAAGCGAGGAGAGTGTGTTGAATAGACGGAAAGAGTATTTTGAGAGGTTGATAAATGAAGAAAATGAGAGAGAGAGAATGGTTGGAAGATATGGGGATAGTGAACCAGGAAGTGCAATGGATGATCCAACAATGATGGATGGATTAAAAGGCAGAAGTCTACGTGACCATCATCATCATCAAGTCCTTCCATGAAAACCCTAAATCCAAAGAGGACTGTTTCATTTATGTTAGGTAGAATGCCCAGAGGGGACTGGGCGGTCTCATGGTCTGGAATCCCTACAGATTTTATTTTTTCTCCAGCCGTCTGGAGTTTTTTTGTTTTTCTGTCACCCTGGCCATTGGACCTTACTCTTATTCTGTGTTAATTAATGTTGACTTATTTTGTTTTCTTATTGTGTCTTTTATTTTTCTATTCTTTATTATGTAAAGCACGTTGAGCTACTGTTTGTATGAAAATGTGCTATATAAATAAATGTTGTTGTTGTTGTTGATTAGCAAGGAGGAAGTAAGGACAGCTATGAAGAGCATGAAGAATGGGAAGGCTGTTAGTCCAGATTCCAGACATTCCTGTGGTTGCATGGAGGTGTTTAGGAGATATAGGTTGGAGAAGGTAGCACAGACAAAAAGACAGGAGACAGAGCTGGAGGAGGCAGAGTCAAAGATGTTATGATTTGTATTTGGGTGGATAGGATTAAGAATGAGTACATTGGAAGGTAAGCTGAGGCTGGACGGTTTGGAGACAAAACTAGAGAGGTGAGATTGTCTTCATTTGGACATGTGCAGAGGAGGGATGCTGGGTATATTTGGAGAAGGATGCTTAGGATAGAGTTACCAGGCAAGAAACAAAGAAGAAGACCTAAGAGGAGGTTTATGGATGTAGTGAGAGAGCATATTCAGGTGGTGGGTGGTGGGTGTGACAGAGCAAGATGTAGAGGACAGGAAGATATGGAAAGATACCATCTGCTATGTCGACCCCTAACGGGAGCAGCCGAAAGAAGAAGAAAAAGAAGTTTTCATTACCACATAATATGTTATTTTTTGTTTTTTCTGTTTTTCTCTAATCAGGGTGGCCAACTCATTCCCATTTATTACTTGTTACTTAGTTCTATATCCTTTAATAAATAAACAAGTAAATAAACAAATATATCACAAACTTATTTTAAAGTGTACTACATTATAAATTTGGTTTGACACCTTTATAAAGTGTCTCTTAGGATTTATCAGTCACACTCTTTTCAACTTTCCTTCAAGTCAAAATTCTGACATCACATGGGGATTTATCTTGTCATGTTCCTTCAGTATTGCCTGCCACATTGACCATTTAAATAATCTCTCATAATTTAGAAAGCTAGAGTCTGATCAACTGTTTTCCACTTCTTCAGTTTGGTAAGTGAAAATGCAGACTTTCTGTTTTCTGAACCTGGTCTCTAAATTGTGGTTTCCTGTAAACGATACTCATACTCATCCATAACACATCAATTATTCCAACATTCATTGGTTTGGTTTATTATTTTATGCCATTCAACGTTTAGTTGCTTCTGCCGTGTTAATTGGCTACGAATCCAAAATGCCAGGGATTTCTGCCCTGGCATTGCCTTGGGCTTAATGTGCAAAACAATCACTGTTCTTCATTTCATAGAAAACACTGCTATGGCAATAAAATCTTGCATACTGTTATAATATTGCAACACTCATTCTGGATGAGTTTGACAATCCATTTTTCTTTTGGGGTTGCAGAGCACTGTGAACATTTGTGCTTATTATGGATTCCTTTAAATAGCTAAAGAAAATGTATGTATCTGTCTTTTGTTGAGAGTTGGTGTAAAATCCATTTTGCACTGTTTTACAATGCGGAAGGTGAGAGCTATTATAGTTGTTGTTGCTCTGACTTATATATATATATTGTGAAAGCTGGCCCGGACACACACAGACAGACATCTTAAGTTCACCCAACACACCGTTTATTTACAATATTTACAAGTTTGTAGTGCATCAACCCCAGTGCCTCTTGCACCGATTCCCCCAAAGTCCAGGGCTCACAGTCTCTGTGCCTTCTCTTCCTGGCCACCTCCAGTCCTCTCCCCAGCTCTGTCTCGCTACCTCCCAACATCCACCAATGACTGGAGGGAGGCGGCCCCTCTTATGGGAACCCGGATGGGCTCCAGCTGCTTCCCGGCAATTAGAGTTGGCCACACCCCTGTGTGGCAGAAGTGCTGGCTGCGCACCCGGAAGCCGTCCGGGTGTCCCCTGTCGTCTTCCCCCCGGCACTTCCTGGTGTGGCGGAAGTGCCGGGCTCCTGGGATAAATAGGCACTGGGGCGCTGCCTGGCGGTGGCCACGGGTCCCTACAGGGCTGGGCTTCCTACCGAGGCCTCCTGCATAACCAGGACGGACGCCCCCTCTTGGTCTGGAGGAGGCACACGCCCTCCTCTGGTCCTCCAAGGGACCACACGGGATAAACCGGCATCGGGGCGCCGCCTGGCGGTGGGCACGGGTCCCTACAGGGCTGGGCTTCCAAGCCCTCTACCCGCGGCCCCCAACATAACCAGGACAGACGTCCCCTCGCGGTCTGGAGGAGGCAGAAGCCCTCCTCTCATCCTCCTAGGCTGGAGCCCGGCCGGGGACCACAATATATAATAATATAATATAGATTTAGATGATGAAATCTCTTGAATGTTATGGCACAATGAACCCTTAAGAGGTTGAACACTTGAATGCAATAAACTGAGAGGTCCTGACTGCTCAGGACCTGCTTATTAGATATTAATACAGAATTGGTGTAATGCTGTTCAACAGATGTAGTTTGGTCCTATAACAAATTAGAGAAGACCTCTGTCTTGTGTTTAATTTTAAATATTGAGAATCCACACAAGCCTTCACATGGAAGTATCATAAAGTTTAATTTAACTTCGCCTAGAGCTGAGAATTAAAGGTTAATCAGAAAAAATCAGTAAAAAAGATGGTAAGAGAGTTTGTAAGTCTCTTTTAAGTCACCTTAGGTAAAGGTATCAGGCAAATGTAAAACAAAATAATAATAAAAAGTGTACATTGCTCTAGGATGACAATTTCATCAAAGTTAATTTCTGGTGCTGCTCTCAGAAAGTCTGAGTGGTAAATTGAGTAACAGCACTGAGTATTAGGAAATATTCCCTTGAAGAGAATGGACTCTGGTACAATGGAACTGAATTTGTTTCAAATGAAGCAAATAAGTAAACAGGAAACTGACTAGAAATGCCAAAACTGGCCTTTGGGCTTTTTTTCTGTCTCGGAGGATGAAAACACATTCTTGTCTACTATGAGATACCACTACCTAGAATTATAGTCAAGCCTTAAAAAAGAGATCTCTCCTTCTGGTTCTCACTGTCCTTATTCACTCACTTAAAAATAAAAGCAATCCCATATTTCAGTTTAATTAGTGTTATGTTACCTCTGTGCCCTAAAATATTAGGACAGCATTAGAACTTTACATTCTCAGTTTCTTGAGAACAATAAAAGACCTTCTATTAAACAGTCCACCTTAATTTTTTAACACAGCATGTTAGAGCACCAACATGGGGTGAAGCCTGTCTGGATTTAGTATTCTGTAATAATCAGGACAGAATTGATGGTGTAGAAGTGATTGAACCACTAGGGTCAAGTGACCATAATATAATACAATTCACAATGCAGATGCAAAAACTAAAATTGTTCAGCTGAACTTTGGTATGGAAAATTTTGAGCATATGAGACAAAGCCTAAGTAGGATACACTGGGATAAGCTGTTAAGTGTAAAGACAGTCGAGGAGCAGTGGAAAAGGTTTAAAAATGTTTTACATGTAATGCAGGACAGATACATACCTAAATTTGGAGTTAATAGGAAACTAAAAAAACTCCACAGTGGATTAATAAAGATTTAAAATTGAAGCTGCAAAGAAAAAAAACTGCTTTATAAGGCATATAAAACTAATGACTGCAAAGTGAATCACAGAACATATGAGAACATGAGGGCAAACATTAAGAAGGATATCAGGGAGGTTAAAAAACAGTTGGAGAGGAATATAGCAGATAAGGTGAAAGAAGACCCTAAGAGATTCTTTCAGTATTTTATAAGTGAAAGAGGAAATCAAGTGCAGCAGAAATAGTAAAGGGGAATTAAAAGATACAGACAGTGAAATAGCGGATTCCCTAAACTTACATTTTTCTGAGGTGTTTACAAGTGAGCAAGTGGATAACCTCCCAGAGGTAAACGCGACTACTAAGGAGGTACTGAGGGATTTGGAAATTGTAGAGGGAGAAGTGCTGCTCAGATTAAATAAGATGAAATCAAACAAATCACCAGGACCAGATCATATTTATCCTCGAGTTCTTAAGGAGGCTAGTGAGTACATATATAAACCCTTGACACATATTTTTAGGAAGTCACTGCACACTGGAGAGATTCCAAAGGACTGGAAAATGGCAAATATCATCCCATTATATAAAAAGGGTGACAGGGCAGATCCAAGCAACTATAGGCCAGTAAGCTTAACAAGCATCACAGGAAAATTAATGGAAGGAATTATTAAGGATAAGATTGAGCAACACATGGCAAGGACAGGAGTTATTCTCAACATTCAGCATGGGTTCAGAAGAGAGAGGTTGTGTTTTACTAACATGCTGGAATTCTATGAGGAAGCAGCAAAAGGTTACGATCAAAGTGGAGCTTATGATATTATTTATCTTGACTTTCAGAAAGCATTTGATAAGGTGCCACATGAGAGGTTGGGCATCAAACTAAAAGTGGGAGTTCAGGGTGATGTTTTTAGATGGGTGCAGAATTGGCTCAAACACAGGAAGCAGAGGGTGATGGTGCGAGGAACCTCATCAGAACTGGCCAATGTTAAGAGTGGTGTTCCACAGGGGTCAGTGCTAGGGCGCTGCTATTTATAATATAGATAAATGATTTAGATAGGAATATAAGTAACAAGCTGGTTAAGTTTGCAGATGATACCAAGATAGGTGGATTAGCAGATAATTTGGAATCCATTATATCATTACAGAAGGACTTGGATAGCATACAGGCTTGGGCAGATTTGTGGCAGATGAAATTTAATGTCAGTAAATGTAAAGTATTACACATAGGAAGTAAAAATGTTAGGTTTGAATACACAATGGGTGGTTGGAAAATCAAGAGTACACCTTATGAGAAGGATTTAGGAGTCATAGTGGACTATAAGCTATCGACTTCCCGACAGTGTTCAGAAGCCATTAAGAAGGCAAACAGAATGTTAGGTTATAGAACAATGTGTGGAGTACAAGTCCAAGGAATGCACTGGTGAGGCCTCATCTGGAGTACTGTGTGCTGTTTTGGTCTCCAGGCTACAAAAAGGACATAGCAGTGCTAGAGAAGGTCCAGAGAAGAGCGACTAGGCTGATTCCAGGGCTACAGGGGTTGAATTATGAGGAAAGATTAAAAGAGCTGAGCCTATACAGTTTAAGCAAAAGAAGATTAAGAGGTGACATGATTAAAATTTTTAAAATTATGAAGGGAACTGGTACAGTGGATTGATACTGTTATTTTAAAATGAGTTCATCAAGAACATGTGGACACAGTTGGAAACTTGTTAATGGAAAATTTCACACAAACATTAGGAAGTTTTTCTTTACACAAAGAACAATAGACACTTGGAATAAGCTACCAAGTAGTATGGTAGACAATAAGATGTTAGGGACTTTCAAAGATCAACTTGATGTTTTTCTGGAAGAAATAAGTGGATAGGACTGACAAGCTTTGTTGGGCTGAATGGCCTGTTCTCGTCTAGATTGTTTTGATGTTCTAATGTTCTAATTAATGATATATTAGATTGTTGCGTTTTTCTATTAGATTTGGAACTATTCTATTGGACATTTGTTCTTCATCCAATCTCAAGTAAGCTCTACCCGATTTAACCCCTCTTCATGGCGTTTCATCAAATCTAACTTAGGAACATTTCTGTTATGATTACATTTTGTTTATACTTTTTCTTGTTTAGAGTTTTTTCTCATCTTTACATGTCTTTTAGGGTTTTTCTACTAAAATATCTAGTTTAACTCACTTTGTTAAAAGTATTTCTGAAACTATTTTGATTTTGTTATGGCCGCTATTTCACAAATCCATTTGATTCAATATACTTTCAGCACCCCCTTCCATGGCATTTATACCTGACCCTTGTTTCTAAATCAGGTTTTTGATTTTCCAATAAAATAGGGATTTGGCACAGACTGGAGAAACATTTGGGATTCTCTCCTATTTGGCCATACCTACTTTTTAACAAACTGGTCAATGTTTGTTTCATGTATTTGTGAAAGCTGTATATTAATTTCCTTTTTAAACAAGTTGGAACATAACAACATCACCCCTATCTTTTTTCTTGTGTAGATCAGTTGTTGAAGCCTTTAAGTTCCTCACCACCACACTATCTCCTAACATACAGAGGTTCTAGCTCATTGTCAGTTGTCACAGGAACTGTGGTTGCCCTCTATAGTCTGCCACATAGGTTATCCTACCAATCATTGCCAATGTATTTGATTTGGCAATGTAATCTTTTGTTTTCTCCATTCTGTTTCTATAATTCTTTTAAATGAAGTGCCTTTAACTCATTAATAATAAAAAAGAGAAAGTTTGGTTTATTTAGGGTCAACAACTGAGGTTGAGCTAGAAGTCATCAAAAACATCTGGAAATGAGAATGATGTAGAATGGAAGAACAATAAGTAGAGCAGCACCTTCACCATTGAATACATATCCATCATTCCACCATAACTAAAGGATGGAATAAGCTGGAGCAACAACATTTTCAAGAAATATTGGTGAATGCGTAAGGAAGAAATCACCATAGTCTGCTTAATTTATGATGTATAGTCCAGAGGGAGGTAGCCAATTAAAAAGATGTTATTTGAAGGAGACTGCTGCCTGCCTGCTGCCTACCTCCCATAGAAAATTGATCTGTCACTGTTAGATATTTAATATTTAAAATGGAGAACACTCATCCATACACTGCACTAACTTATACAGGGGAGTTAAAATTAACCTAATAGTCATTTATGTGGAATGTGGGGAAAACCTAATGAGTAAAAATGAAGATAAGCATAAATGTGCCTCCTGACATCAGTGCCTAGGTTAAGATTCAAACTCAGGATACTGGAAGCATCCTCAATTAAAAGCTACTATTTTAAAATTAATTACAAAAATTGCTGTTCATACTTAAAATGAAATTAAATCAAAAGGCATTTTGTGGTCTAAATCCTCACACTCATTGTAGCATATCTTGCAGTCAGTATTCAGTAAAATATGGCAGCACATTTCCAAATGAACACCCCTCATCATCGCTAACCAAAACATTTACTAGGTTTAAGGAAGCACAGATGAGAACTGCAGGAAAATAACAAATAGAAATCCACATTTTCACAACAGAAGGCTATGTCTATACTGGGATGGTTTAAAATGAATGTGTAAGTCCTTGAGCTTTCCAGTCAAAAGCAAACAAAATGAAAATATGTATGGTGAGTATTGAATAATTCATTTATAAAAGCCCGAGCAAACCGAATGAATGCCCACATGGAATTTGTTTTTGCTGTGGTGGTAGAAGCCATACCCAAACTCATGTTTGTACTAACTAATTTTAAATGAGCTGCTTAGCAGTACTGATGTCAGAGCAGACTGCAAATCCCTATTGTATCATATTACTGTTAAATGTTTTATTAACTGCTTTATTATAGTGCTTTAGCAAAGGTTAACAAAAGAAGCACATTTTTAAAACAGATAAATTAATATTATATCATATTAAGTAGTCAATTAAAACTGGAATGAAATTTGAGTTTTAGTTTCAGATACCAACATACTGAAAAATAATGTTTAAAAAATGTTAAAATTGTGAATTTCCCCTTGGGATTAATAAAGTATCTATCTATCTATCTATCTATCTATCTATCTATCTATCTATCTATCTATCTATCTATCTATCTATCTATCTATCTAATGTGAATAGTGGTTAGAAATTTAAGATTTCATTTAATAAAGAAATCAAAGATAATGCTGGATTTGATGATTGCACCAAATATAAACTGTACAGTACATAGTTCTAAATATTTTGCTGTTTAGTATAATTGTACTTTCTATGATATATATATATATCCCAGCAAGCATAACTGAAGAAGGCTGAAATATTAAATATATTGTGATATTAAGGAGCAGGAAAAAAAACAGCATGTTCTGTATTGATTTTGGAGGACTGCAAATACTTATTATGTGGTTTGACAGCCATTAGCGGTGTGTAACCTCCTAATAATTGGACTGAAATCTTTTACAAGAGGACTAAGCAGCTCATAAAGATTTGTTCTTCTAATAAGTTTGTTCAGAGAACCTTTTGTATTTGAAATATGGGTGAGTTAGAGAGTTTGATTTGCTCCTAGTAATCCTGCAGGAGAAAAATCAGCATAAGCATGTAACTATGGCAAGGTTACCTCACTTGTAAGGGGTTACACCCTGGAAGAAGTGGCAAGACAAGAGCAACTTGCCCTTTAAATTGACCTTGTGGATCAGACATGGGACTCTTTGGAAAAGAAACAGGACTTTCCAGAGACATTCTTAACCCCAAAATGTGGACATGGAAATGCCTCCTAACAGGATATAAAGTTGCACCTTTCTTAGAGGATGAGAGAGAGCTTAGAGTCAAGAGGTAGTTTAGCAATGGCTCTTGCAGGTACTAAGGTGTGGTCAGGCTCAACTGGAGATGATTAGGGTACCTGTTTCTTCTGATGGTGCATTTTTAGATAGCAAGTCCATGGATTAGCCAATTTACTAGATAGAAAAGATCAAATTGGCTTTCATAACATTTGTCTGGCTAGCCATGGAGATTACTTTTCATTAGCCTCTTTTCTTTCCCCCCATGTATTCCTTCCTTTTTGCTCATTGTTCATAATAAACCTTGTATAAATACACAGGCATTTCATCAACCAACACATACATTTACAGGCCAATTCTGCCCTGTAAAAAGGTTCATTTTAAATTACAATTAAAGCAAAACCATTCTCTATATCTCTATGAGCCTAGGTTGTTAGGTCCTTGATTTCTCAACCAAGCCTTCTGGTGCCATTACTTCTCAACTACAGGGTTTCACTGTCTTTTTCTAGGTAGGATTATTCCTGGGATGCTAGGGTAGGAGTCTCCTTTGGTTTTAAATTGATAAACGGGGAGCAATTTAGGTATTAGCATCCATGTCAAGTCTGAACTTTCCAATTTAGCAATGGAATTGGAAGGCTGTTGCCCATATCAAAATGAGGACCGCCTGTTGTATTTTTTTTATTGCATGTTTGCACTTGCAGTTTGAGCTTTTCTAATTCAAGGCCTTATTGCACAGGCCAGTGAAGAGGTATGAACGGTCCAGGACCATTTGTTCCCATAAAGGTACCCAGAGTAATATAAAAAAATAAGAATATGAGATCAATAATAGGAATATATTGTCATCAAGACATACAGCATCTTGATTTTAGCTTCTGAGGATGACTGTAAATCTGAAAAAGCCAAGCCACCTAGGAAGCCTACATGTGCTCCTTCCAATTTTTTGAAAAGAAGCAAGCAGTATAATCTGCCATTTTTAAAGATGCCCAGAATTCTGTATGTATGTTTTTTCTCTATGTGGAAAATTGTGTTTTCATTTGTTTGATGGTCTCACTCACACCAGTAAACACCTGACCACATGGTGGTTAGCTCAGTTACACAAGTGCAGTATGAAGTTTCAGTTGTGCACTGTATGTAGTCTGTGTATTCTTTCCATGTTTTTGTGACTTATCCTTCTTCAACTCAAACTTGATGTTTTGTCAGTTCAATGTAGGCATTCATAGCCTATTACATTTTCCTGAGGAGCACACAGTTGTGATGTTCTAGCTTTAATTTTTAGAGCATTTAAATCTTTGCTGTATTTTGTCAAATGGTGACAATGTCAGAGGGTATCGCTATGATCTGATGCCAATTGAGACAGTCCAGGCACCAGCATCCCATTGTGTCATTGATTTTTTTGTGGCATGAAAGATGTGTGAATTTTTATGTTTCCATCTGAATTTCAATGCCAAATATTCCAAATCATACCAGCTAAATAACCCAACACACACATATTTGGAACATCTAGAGAAAACCTGGACAGACATCAATGGCAGACTTGGGTATGGGGAACTTTCGCAACCACCCTGGGTGGAATCTTGCCAGGGGTGGCACAGGGTGCCTGTACCCAAAATACTGAAATTATGACTACAGCATGAGCAGGTCATTCCATTAGCAGCACTGTTTATGACAGTTTAGTGGGTTGCGCTACAGTCATCAAGTGGTGCACGCTCCATAAAGTTTGTGTAATGTACACAGAGGAGTGCCTATTGTGTAACTGAAGGGGCATATACTCCAGACACCAGTCATCAAAGTCTAATACTGACTACCCGCTATAAACATTGAGGAGTGCTGGTCCCCCTACCCGCCTAGGGTTTCAAATGGGCTTTGATGGGTATTGATAGATATGGCAGAATGTGTAAACTGTACATTGTGTGCAAAATGGGATTCAAAATTGTCTTGGGCAATAAGATCACAGTGATATTCAATGTACGAAACCTGCACCTTGCTACATGACTTTTGTGCAAATATGAAGTGCATCATTTATAGTGACTGTCTTTATGGATACATTATAGAAGGATTTGGCTGCTGCACGTGTCTTCCTTTTGGACTCAGAAATTTGAAGCCAAAGAACCTTAGAAACTCTTCTAAACCCACCACTGACTCCACCCCTTCTGCTCCTCTACAATACGATCTACCACAAAAAGAAGTCATTGTGTAATCTGAACCAACCTGCCTCATAGGCACTTCAAATTGCCCAAAGCTGTTTTTCTTACATTGATCGTTTGTTTGATTTTTGATAACCCTAAGATCTTGCTATTAGATGGAAATTAATTTTTTAAGTTCTACATGGGTGTTTTTTAACACTATTTATACTCTATATTAATCTATCTATCGGTATGGTTGTTTGTCTATCTATGAAATATCACATATGTTTTTTTAATAAAGCTGTATAAACATTTCTTTGTTCTATATGGTTATTTATCTCAAATGCATGCATTGGAATTAGGAGTCAATTAAAGAATAACACAGTTTACAATATTTATTCACTATAAATACAGTAATAATAAGGGAAAAGATGGAAACAACCCCAATTTTGTATACCAATAAATTAAATTTTCCAGGTTTGGATGTGTGAGTGTGACTGACAGGGGTCCTCAGCTGCTTCACAAACCACAAATACAGTAAATATAAAATAAATCACTAGAACATGAATACTATGTCCACAAAGAACTAAAAAAGTATAAAATAAATAGAGATTAACAGTAAGAGTGGATATTTACAATGACATTCTGGGTGCCAAGTGATCACACAGTCTTCTCCCCAATAGGGTATAATTTTTCCATTTTTTGTCCACCAACATCATCAACAAGCAGATGAAAGGGATCTGTTTGCAGTTGAAAGTAGAAAACAGTAAAGTACTTCATGTGGGCAAAAGGAACATCAATTTCAAATACAAAAAGCTAAGACACTGTCTTAAAGCAAGCACCTCTGAAAATGATTTAGTGGTTTATGTTGGCACAACATTTTCATCGTCCAAGCAATGTGGAGAAGCTATTAAAAAGCAAATAAAATGTTAGGCTATATCAAAAAAACTGTTGAATATAAATCATGTGTCTTTATACTTAGACTATGCAGTGCACTAGTGAGATCTCATCTGGGGTACTGTGTATAATTATGTTGACTTCACTACAAGAAAGACATAACAGCACGTGAAGTTATGCAGAGGAGAGCAACCAAGTGTATCCCTGGACTTAAAAACGTGTCCTACTCTGACCGACTTAGAGAATTAAACCTGTTTAGTCTTGAGAAGAGGAGACTGTGTGGGGACCCAATAGACGAGGGCATCAGTGAAAATTAAGGGGAAGTGCATTTAAAACTGAAACCAAGAAGCACTCTTTTACTCAAAGAATTCTGTGATTCTTGAAGAAACTACTGGGACATGGAATTGAAGCTGAAACCTTGATAGCCTTATCTGGATGAGACATTGGGACAGCTTTGCTATTCGCTTAGCAAACATTGATGAGGGAATGAATGTTCTCATCTTGTTTGTCACATTTCTTATACTTTATTTTTCGACGTGCATTCTCTCACCAAATGCCAGAGTTTGTGAAGGGTAAAAGAGAAAACTGCAGTGTACCAAATGTAATAGAGAGAGTGGGGCACAAACAGTGTCAGAGAAGGCATCTTCATTTTATATATTTTTTACATGTGCAGTATTGTAACTAACTTGCATAACACATATCATAGTTATTTATTTTGTTGTACTTCTGATGCCATTGATGCATTTCTTAAGGAGAGCAATGTATGATAGTCACTGACTGATAAACCACATAAAAAATCATGATTACTGGTATGAATGAATCATGATAGAAAGGAATGTACCTCCACGCAGATATATTGCCAGATAGTTAAATTGCTTATAGCCAATGTGGCACTGCTCAGATTTTTGTTTGATTTATATACTGCTTAAATATGCACAAACGTTAGCAGAAGTAGAAAACCTAATACAGTTCCATGTGCTTTGTTTGCTCACATTCCAGATTAACGCTGTTTCACTTACTTTCAGTCATATAGTACCTCATTTATTATAGGTTATGGCATCCACAAACATTCCATAAAAATGTGGCCTATTAAAAATACATATTTTTGAATGCAATATGTTGCATGCTGGCCTCAAAAAGAGTGTTCCTATATTACTGGAATGAGGAACTAGTCTAAGCTTAAGAAGCTTTTAAACCAACTATTCATTTAAAAAAAGGTTTCTATCACTTTCATAGTAATTAAAAAGATATGTTAAATAATGTAATAATAAAAAAAATATACCTATAATTAAAAGTATTGGCTTTTAGATTATTCTCAAATTGAATACTGTCATAGATTACAAAATACAAAATGAAGGCAATAGACCAGTGGTTCCCAAATACAGTCATGGACCCCACTGTAGCTGCAGGTTTTTGTTCCAGCAAGATTGACAATCAGTGATAATAACTAATAATACCTGATCTCATTTAATTAGCTGGTCTTCTACTTCTCTACTTCTATTCTGCATTCAGAAAAGCAAAGCAGTATGATTTTTACATTTATAAGATATTTAGAAATATTTCTATTTTTACTATATAATAAAACACAGTCACTCCATGATATTTGATTGGCCTGGATCTTGTTTTTTATCCAGGACACTTGCAAGCCCAGACACTCAGACTCCTCACTCAGTCTCTCGGAAGCCCTGATCAGAGCCTTCATTGACTGAGAAAATCACAGCAGCATCAGCAAAGTCAAGATTAGTGAATCTTTCTTCACCAACAGCCACTGGTCCCCACAACCTTGCCCAACACCCAGTCTATGCAAGCATTGAACAGAGTAGGAGTAAGAACACACCCTTGACGAACCCCAGGATCAACTGGGAAAAATGCACAGGTTGTGCCTCCACTCTGCACAGCACTCACAGTACCAGTGTACAGACTGGACATGATATTCAGCAAACTTTAGGGGATTCCGCAAAGCCTCAGGATGTCACACATGACAGCTTGATCAACTGAGTCAAAAGCTTAATGAAAATCGACAAATGCTGCAAAGAAACTCTGCTGATATTCACATTTGCACTCCATGAGAACCCTTAGTGCCAGGATGTGGTCGATGATAAACTCCTTAGGAGAAAAACCAGAATGCTCCAGTTGATTGTAGGAGAATAAGTGATCATTGAGGATGACCCTAGCAACAACCTTACCTGGCACCGACAGCAGTGTTATCCCCCTGTAGTTGCCGCAATTCAGGCGATCACCCTTCCTTTTCCAGATAGGGACGACATGTCCTATTTTCCAGTCAGTCGGGAAGTTTGTCTCCCAAATGGAAGCAAAGATCGCTTGTAATGGCAGGAGGACAGCCTCATCATTAGCCTGGAGAAGTTCACAATGGATACCAAAGATCCCTGCAGCCTTCTCTACCCTCAGCTGGTTCACCATCTGTGTGATCTCAGTGAGATTGGTCGGTTTACAGCTAATTGGAGGATCAGCCTGAAGAACTGTGGACCCAGAGATATCAATCAATGTATGAAGCCTGAAGTATCAAACAAATACTTTCACAAAAGGTACAAATCTAACACAACAATTGCGCTTAGATTTGTACCTTTTGTGAAAGTATTTGTTTGATACTTCAGGCTTCATACATTATATAATTTATGCCTACATTTTGTCATCTACTACTAGAATATAAAAAACGTTTCTGTTTTAACAATGTGTTTACACAGATTACTATAGAAACGGAACAGACATGAAATGCGTGTGTTCCAAACAACAATCTATTATTTCCACTCGAAAACTCCACTTCACTCCCAGAAAATCAATCAAGGCATGAGCTGGGAGAAGTTTGTGCATGTTCTAAGTCGGTGGGGGGATGGAATAGCCGGCTGCTTGCACCCTGATTTTTATCAGCACATTTAGATGACAAAAGACGCTGGTGGAGAGCTGTGAACGATTTTAAGAAGTGATTTAAGGTGGGACGGATTTACAAGTTTTTTCGTAGGCTCTGGTAATTCTAGTGTTAAACAGCTTCTCAAAGTATTCAGCCCAGTGGGTCACAACTGCAGTGTCATCCAGTTCCATCAGGCACCCTGACTGCGACTCTCAGAGGAACAAATTTGGATGCATGTAATGCTTTGATTCGTCTGTAAGCAGGACATGGGTCACTAGACCATAAGTAGTGTGTCACTTGGTCACAGATTCCTCTAACAAACTCCTCCTTATCTGCCCTCAGAGCCCATTCAGCCATCCTTCTCAGTTTCTGGTACAGACCAGAGTTGCCATCAAGCCTTGAACTGCCACTCCTCTCAATGATATCCAGAGTGCCTTGCGAGATGAAACACCTTCTTCTGGAAACACTGGTAACACCAAAACAACCCTCAACAACCTTCAGGATTTTGTTATGGAAGATCTCCCACATCACAGTAGGATTTGCAATCGCTCCCATGTCCATTATTTCCTCATGCAAACTGTGTGCAAACTCATCAGAAACAGCCTGATCTTGGAGTCTGACCAGGTCCGGCCTCATTCTCCTAGTAGGTGGTAGCCTACTGGACCTAAGCTGGATCTTCAGAGTAGTAACAATAAGTCTATGATCAGAATTCACAAACTGATCACTTCTAGTTTTGTAAAAGCCTCCAGTGTCTGCAAACTAAGATGTGATCGATCTCCTTCACCAGTTAATAACCACACCACCAGTATTGGAGTACCAAGTCTAATGATGCTACTCAAGGCACTGGAACCAGGATCCTGCAATCTGCAGCCCCTAACCTTTTGTAAAGTCAAGGAACATGGAGACACTTTCACCACGGTCAACAGACCCATGGGGACTGACACAATCCACATAGCCAGCCCTGTCAGTGCCTCTTGTTGCATTGAAGTCATCCATGGCAAGAAGAGTGTCATCTCTTGGGCACCTATCAACCACTAAGCAAAGCTGAGAATAAAATGCCTCCTCACCGAGACATCACTGACTGCGGTCAGAGCATACACTGAGACAGTTGACAAGGCACCCAGAAAGTGCCGTAATCGGAGTATCATAATATGCTCATTGAAAGGAATGACATCGGACACCATCAGAAGGAGCTGATCCGCCACAGCATCATCTACTTCTTGAGTATGACAACCATCAGAGTGACCAGACCAATAAAAAGTTAAACCAACCTATTGAGATCTGACCAGTCCCTGGTCTGTGCACCTCAGAGAATGCCACCATTGAAATGCAGATTTTATGAAGTTCCTCTGACAGCAGAGGAAGATGATCATCATGACAGAGAGACAAAATGTTCCACGTGCCTACCTGGATTGGGACTCGAGTGCTGCTGTGCAGCGGGCGACACCTCAGAACCATACCAGTTCTGATCCCCAACAGGCCTGACCCCATTGGCTGTCTAATGGTTTTGACACTTCTGGGGATGGGTGTGGTGTTGCGGGTCCACAGCTCCCATCAGGAAAGCAAGTTTTAAATAAATAATCACCGCACTCATGGCTTAGCGAGGAGGCATGGTGGTTGGGTAGCTGAAGCGGTTCCTGGGATGATTTGTGATGTGTGTGTTTCTCACCTAAGTGCACAGGTGAGAAACCGTACGCATCCGACAGCTTTGCCACAGCTGCCACGTCCACTTCATAAATAGAAGTGCGAGGTGGCTGAGGGGGAAAAGAAAAGAAAACGGAGGTTGCTGGAGTGGGGAAGAAAGCAGGAAGCAGTGTGGCGAGAGAGCTGATGTGAGTGAGAGAGCGAGAGAGAGCGAGCGCCCTGGCAGGCAGCTGGACAGTGAGCCCTAGCAGGGGTGTTTGGCCAACACCTGGGGCAGTTGGTAGTGGTCGCTCCCGCTGAGCATACTGAGGAGTGGGAGTGAACAGCAGAAGGGCAGCTCACCGTAGAAGACAGCGGGAGTCGGGAGACTTGGTAGGAGAAGCCCAAACGTGACCATCCTGGCCGTTGGGTGAAAGCCAAGTCTCGGTCTAAGAGTGCACGACCGAAGCCAGGGTTTGGGAAGCCTCCAGACCAGATGAGTGGAGAGAAGGTCAGCTGCTGCAGAACAGCGACTCTCCTGTTGTAGGGCCCAGATGGGTGAAGCAGGGGAGACGCCAGGTAAAAGACACCGGGCTTAGTGAATTATTTTTAAGGGACTGCTTCCAGCATTGTTTTAATTTTGTCGTTTTAAAGGATTGTTTTTTTTTTCTATTGGATTTTAACCTCCACTTCACTTCTGTTTTAATAGATTATTTATTTAAAGATTTGAAACAATGCACTATTTATTTGAACACTGTTTCTTTTTGTTGTTGGTTTTAAATAAAAGCAATCTGCACTTTTGCACCATCCCCTTGCTCTATTTGTTGTGCCTCACAGCCAAGCTCATTGGTAACATTACCGACAGTATCGGGTTCAGGGCTCCCGGAAGCAAGATGGGAGCATGCAGCGAACCCACATCGTTACAATGGGGCTCCTGAGAGCTTTCCCCCAACCCCTTCATAATGTGGGCAGCCTTCCTATTGGTGGCTGCAGCAGAGCTACTCCCACAGAGAGCAGAAAGGAGTACTGTCTGTCATCTCAGAGCTGTGTGAAGTTTTTTTTTACAGTGGCTGGAGTGCCATTCCTGCCATCAACTCTCATGATTTCAACAAATTATTGACCAAAAGGTAAGAATGCAATGAATTCATATCCTATAATTGTTTTTTGCAATTTAGTAGTTCAGTATTCATCAAAAGAGGTTAACAAATATTACTGTAAAGAATTTATTTGCAAACCTATAAAGAAATTAAAAGTATTACAGTGGTCCATGCAGTCAACCTACAGTGTCTATGAAAAATATTCATGGAGTTCTTTTTAATTTTTCATATAAATATACAGTATGCCTTTTGTATCAAGATCAGTGGAGCAGAGTCAATCTATGCAGCATCAAATACAAGACAAGAACCAAACTCAGGATGAGACAGCAGTCCATCATAGATCATACTCAGTGCACTCTGACACACTCTTACTGAGCCAACTTAGAGTTGTCAAGTATCATACCACAGTATTTTTTGGAACGTAGGATGAAAAAACTAGATTATAAACATTAATGTGGACACAACGAGATTCCACACAAACAGTGACTAGGTCAAGATTCAGACACACATAGTAGCACGTAACTTGCTACCCATGTTTCCACTGATCTTTTTAAAGACACTCTGTAAAACACCACAATGTAAAGGATATCATTTTGGAACACATTTATCATCAAAAAATGTCTAAAACTTTGGAGAACAGAAATTTGCCAGTGATTTTTTTTAATATCTATTCTACCAAACAATTTCCACCCACATTTATACAGGATATTGCATAATGAAAACCTAATATTGTATAAGAAAATTGCCCCTGTTTGGTATTATGCAAAGCCTTTCAAAATGTCTATATTTTTATCTTTGCTTAAATATGTTATGTAGCTATTGTCAAGATATAAAAAGAATATTATTATTGATTTAGCCTGAAATTATTTAAAAAGCAAAATAATAAAAGACAAATTTCTAGCCCTTACTGATGTGGTGATTTTCACTGCATGGTGTCACCACTTTCATAATAATCAAGGCTGTATTTGCTGATTGTTCACCTCAAGCAAGCACCCAGGTGGTCATTTGTACAATGAGCTGGTTCAGTATTTGAATTTAATACTCTTAATTTTTGAGGAAGGCAATTTACAAAAGATTTTTTGATTGGATGGAATACATTTATACTCTATTTATATATACAATACTATATCATTTTCCTTAATGAATGAATCTATGAATGTCAGTTTAGGAACTAGTATTTTTTCACCGCTGATGTGTGAAATATTGTAGCCATTAATGAAGGAACTTATTTCTGCCTTTCAGAAATTTATTTCATCATCTGTTGAAGACTAAGATTATTTTTTATTACCTCCTCAAAATGAGAGCAGAGCTGGGACCACCTGCTGGGTATTCCTGCCTGACGCACTTCCGACAGTGCCACCTTGTTGGCTACAGGGTTATTAGCCAAGAGCCACCCTTCACTGATATTTGCTCCTGTAATTTTGGAACATCTCAAGGTGGTGGAGCCTCCTACCACCCCTGTATCCAGTTTTTAGGATTCTTGTTTCCCTCAAGCTTTATCCTTTCTTCAGAGCCACAGCCAGAAGCTCCCTTTTTCTGCCTCCTCCACCAGATCTTTGAGGGCCTTCCTCAGCTTTGAGCCTATAATCCCAAGGGACTCAGGAACCTCTGGGAGAGTGTTCCAGACCTCTACTAGAAAGATGAAAGCTCTCCTCCCTCCTTGTGAGTACACAGCTAACAGTCCTACATACTTTTCACTCTTTCTCTCAAAGGCAGCCTCCATCCTGTCTTCTCATGGAACAGTGAATTTAGCCATGAATACCATCCTATTAATGGTGGACCAGAGCACGATGTCTCGCCATAAAGAGGTTGGGGTGATCTCTTCTGGAAACTTCAGCTGAAGGTCAGGGTCAGCCCTCATGGTCCACTCTCCTCCAGGTAACAGGATGGACCACATCCTTGTGCTGCTGTCCTGGGCCTTGCACCCTTGCCTGACCAACTGGATCAGCCACTGTGAAGTTACCAGGCTGGCCCTGTTTGCTTCAAACCCGTATACCTCAAGGATTTCAGCTAACTTATACAAGACCTGGTTATGACACCATCTATACCACAATAATGCTGCCCTAAAGCCAGAGAGGTTACGTTGCCAACTCGGGTTCTGAGAGTCACAGAGTTGGCAGATCTCCTTCTTGACATACCAGAGGTTCAGGTTCCCAGGACTCGAAAGGGTGCCATAAGTGGCTCTGATCAAAAAGATCATCCTTGCTTGGGCATCCTCCATATGTCCATCCACGTGACCGTCCTGTTGATCATAGCCTCCCAGGTTGTCCATCTCCCTTGTTGTTGCTGATTTACAGCCTGCATACTCTCACCACACGAGGCCGGGCATTGTCGTGCACCAGGAGGAACCAAGGACAAACTGCACCAGTATAGGATCTGACAGTAGGTCCAAGGATTTCATCCCAATACCTAATTGCAGTGAAGTTGCTGTTGTCTAGCATGTAGAGGTCTGTGTGTCCCTCCATGGAATTGCCTCCCCAGATCATCACTGACCCATCACCGAACCAATCATGCTGAACGATGTTATAGGCAGCATAACATTCTCCACGGCTTCTCCAGACCCTTTCACGTCTATCACATATGCTCAGGGTGAACCTGCTCTCATCTGTGAAAAGCATAGGGCGACAGTGGTGGACCTGCCAATTCTGCTATTCTATGGCAAATGCCATGGTGCTGGTCAGTGAGCTCAGGGTCCACTAGAGGATGTTAGGCCATCAGGCCACCCTCATGAAGTCTGTTTCTGATTGTCTGGTCAGAGACATTCACACCAGTGGCCTGCTGGAGGTCATTTTGTAGGGTTCTGAAAGTGCTTATCCTGTTCCTCCTTGCCCAAAGGAGCAGATACCGGTCATACTGATGGGTTAAGGACCTTCTACAGCCCTGTCCAGCTCTCCTAGAGTAACTGCCTGGCTCCTGGAATCTCCTCCAAGCCCTTGAGACTGTGCTGGGAGACACAGCAAACCTTCTTTCAATGGCACGTATTGATGTGCCATCCTGGAGAAGTTGGACTATCTGTGCAACCTCTGTAGGGTCCAGGTATCACCTCATGCTACCAGTAGTGACACTGACCGTAGCCACATGCAAAACTACTGAAAAAAACAGATGAGGAGGGAAAAATATCAGTGGCCTCCTCCTGTTAAACCATTCCTGTTTTGGGAGTCGTCCCATTGTTGCTCCTCTAGTGCACCTGTTGTTAATTTTATTTCATTTCAGCCAAAGCAGATTAACAACCCCCTCTGCTACTTATTTGACCAGATAAATATCCCAGAAGTTTCATTGACTTTATGTTATACTCTGATTAAAAGTGTTCCTTTAATTTTTTGAGCAGTATATATATACCTGTATACTGTATATATTCAGGTTGGCCCACTTTATCCAAAAATATGTGGTTCCAGGACCCCCCTCAAATGGGAAAAAAACACAGATGCTCAGGAATTACAGTATATAAAAGCATAAAGATGATTACATGCAAAAAAGCAAACAGAAGGGCTGGATCAGTGGTACTTAGGGCTGTGAGTCCAGGAGGCTGTGATTCTTGATTTTTTTTTTTATTAAAACAATTTTGGAAATTAAAATCACATTTGTTTATGACCAGTTTAAAGTCCCCATCATACTGTGACCATAAGGTTATGAAAACTCATATTGTGAAATAATACAAGAAGTAAAAAAAAGCTGTTAAGGACACCCCAAAAGTAATGATATTCAGAATGACTAGAGAAAAAAGTAAATTATAAAAAAAATATATATTTAAAATAGTAGGCTCTTATTTAATTTATAAGAAAAATTTGACACCACAAAATAACAGAAATACAAACCCAAAACAGTAATCTCAATGTATGTTTTAAAAAGTCTTAACTCAATGTCAAAATGCTTGCTTGTTTTAACTATTTTGTGCAATCATATTATTTATTTGGTTAATCACTTTGTTAGATATGGATTTTTACTTTTAAGTACTTTCAGTTGTGTCGTGTTTTCTAATTAAATTTATAAGAAAAAATATATGTTTTAATTGATTGAAGTCACATGATTTTTGGCACATAAACATTGTATTTCTTCTGCAAAGACTTTAGGAGTTGTTTCCTCATTTAATCCCATCAGGAGCCCCAAGAATTTTAAAAATTGTTCTTCTTACTCAGGGGTTCATAAGGTTGGTATTGCCATTCTGTTTTTGGAATCCCTTTATTCCAAACAGCTTTACTTTTTATCTGAGGCAGACATTCTTTTGGCAGTCATGTTCTACTGTTTAAAGTGGAATGTTAACACTTTTTTCATGTTGTCGAGCTGGGCATTCTTCCTGTTCTTTGAATTCTTTATTTTACTCTTCGTTTTTCCAATCTTTGAATATAATGTTACCCAAAGACTTTCAGTTTATCCTTCTGTGAAGCCACCAGGGTATCTAATGCCACCCTAACCCAGACACACACAGGCAGGACACAGGTTCAACAGAACATTCAGTTTATTTACAGTTTTTAAAGTGCACAAAACACAAACACTGCAACACACCACCAATATACAGTTCCTTCTTGCCGCCAGTCCTTCCGTCTCCAATCCTCCTCAGGCTTTGTCTTCTTCCACCCAAGTCTGGCCATTCAATGCAATGAGGCGGCTCCTTTTATTCAGGTCCAAGGAGTGTTCCAGGTGGCTCATCAGTATTACAGGCGTGCTGGAGATCATCTATAGGGCTCTGCAGTTCCCCATGGCAGCCCCCACAGAACTCAAAAGGGCTTCATAAAACTACAACTCCCAGCATGCCCTGCGGGAATCTGTGGTGCCACAGCCGCCCAGGATAGCTGCCTTCTAGTGTCCCAGGGGAGGTACTGCCTTATCAATGCCCTCTCCCCTGGTCCTTTTACTCTGTTGGCATCCTGGCCAGGTAGTGGCGTAGCTGCCCATCACACCTTCATTTCTTTTTTAGTGTCACAGACTCTTAAAATTTCTTTTATATCTACCCCCACCTAATTAATAACATAATGAAATCCTTCAGAACCATTCTCTGAATAATCTTTTGTGCAGCACTCAGGTGGTGTTTATTACCCAGTGTTTGTTGGGATTGGAAGTTGAGACAAATGAGTTCCTGATTTTGACAAAATTCAAGGAGACTTCCCTATGAACATCTCTGTCTGCCTTGCTGTTGTCTAGGCTAGTTGCTTGATCCTGACAAATGGGGGTGGTGCTGGCAATGTTCCTTCAGTAACTGAAGCACCATGAAGATCAGGGTTCACAGTAGTATTTAATCTGTGTAGACAAAGCACTGTCATGTTTGTTATAAATTGGATTGTTTTCATAATTTGAGCTTTGTGTACAAGTGATGTGAATACCTTGAATACTGGACTTGGATACCTCAGGTTCGTATATGGGAACTCATGGGAATAAGTTATTTAAAACTGTTAAGTAAAAGTTTCATTTTAAGGAAAACTTTCTTCTAGCTGAAGTGCTGGTAATACTGACTCCCCAAACCTTACTAAGTAACTGAAGTTTTGCGGCGCCAATTTGTTTATATCACAGCTTTGAATTTTTAATAATGTATAACTAAACAATAAAGGAGCTTTTTCGTGTGGGAATGTCTTTTAATCCCTATTTTCCAGATTTATAAAAGTCTGAAATCTTGTAACCAGAATGGACAGTCTTCTCCTCAAATTAGCCTTACTGGGCAGGTTGAAGTCCATGGGCTTCATGTATAACACTGTGCGTAGAATTCACACTAAAACATGATGTGCAGACAAAAGTGGAAATGTGCGTATGCACAAAAAAATTCAGATGCATAAATCTGTGTGTATGCCATGTTCCACATACTTCCCCTTTACAAATCCCAATGAATTAATTTATCATATTTTAATATGCAAATCAATACAAATTTCACCTTCCATTTAGTGTTTGTTTAAAAAACAAAGGAAAAGGGACGTGAAAAAAAGGATTTCAGCGAATGTGAAGTAGAGGCAAGGAAAAACATTCTATTTGCTGGCTTGCAGAATGGAATAAGTAACAAAAGCATGGCAGAGACACTTGAAAGTTCAAGTTCAGAAAGTCTTACAGTGCTCAAAAGAAAAAAGAACTGGTCAGATATCACAGTCTACGTGAAAAGGTCAGATATTACAGTCTACGTGAAAAGGTGAGACGCAGCCCACCATCTGTTTATTCTGCTTCAGACAATATTACAAAAATTGACCCCTGTACGATGGTCAGGCGGTGATCATGCTGCTGTACTGAGCACATCTTCGGGTGCTGGCTGCAGAAACACACTTGCCTCGGAAAATGCTGGGAGGCCATCTGACTGTCTGCTGATGAACCATTCTGAAGTCACAAAATGCAATGGTGGATGCTGTAATGGATGTGGCCAATAAACAAGGAATGTAAGGGCTGTACTATGTGATGTTGACCACAAATTAAACGAATTGGTTAAAAAATAAATGCTACATCTGATTAACTGTTTTTACATTCTGCTAATTACATTCAAACAAAGTTGTAACGCTGTCCGATCTGGCTGATCATTTGGTGGGTCAGGTTCATCATAGAGCATCTGTTCAGGTATATGCTTTGTAAAAGACTCAATAAGAAACAGCATAATGGTTTGGGGTTTCCGGTCCCGTATATTGCAGACAAATCCACAATTCAATAAATCAAAATTCCGGTCAGAAAATATAAACAAACAGTTCATATGCGCGACGCCGAAGATGGTGTCGGCGGCCATTTTATGTAGGAGGAGCCAGAAGTGGAGGAATGCTGGGAAGGAACCGTGAGGGAAGATGGGATTGATGACGTCAGGAACAATGGCGGAGGAAAGGCGGAAGTAACGTGCTGAGGGAAAATGAGGCTTATGGTGGTGGAGCATCTTTTTTTCTGCAAGAAAGCAAAGGAGAAAGGTTAGTACCCCACCACTCCCCGCCGGCGAACTTCTTCCAAAGCGTGTTAAGGTCCGTCCGCGGTCTCCTATTCGCGCGTGCGTGACAGCTTATACACTGTGACATGTACTATAGAGCAGCACATTAATAGAGTGGAAATGCTTTCTATTTACATAAGCAAATTCATTCTCTGAAGGTGCTTTTACAGCATAGCAACAGCACTGAGCACCACAATGGACTGATTCACTGCTCTTTGAGGTGACTCACTATCCTTAAAAGGACTGCCTGCCTTTTGCTGCACTAGTTAGAAAAAAACACCTGAGACTGTGTGGCGCTTCTGTTTTTATAGGTTTTCCAGCTATATACTGTGTGATGTAATGTCAGCTCATTCTTTTGGTGATTCATCCGTCTGATGTAACTTGTCCGGAGTCATTGCAATAGCAATGTGCGTGCACTTGACCTCTCCAATTACATCTGAAAAATTGCTGCAAATTGCACTTTTATGTTTGCCAGTTCAACCACAGTGTAAGGAAATCTTATATATCTGGATGACAAGAGGATAATACCATCCTATACAGCTCGCATGGCGCAACACAGTGATGATTGTCAAATACCTGATCAGTTAGCAAGTTCAAATTGAAAAGTTCCTGTGGCTAAAAACTCGAGAGTGCACAAAACTTTCAAAGGTTTTTTTTTTTTTCTTTTTAGAAAAGAATTCCTCAAAGTGTGCCTTTGTAAAGCCGGTGCCAGTGGTGAGAACAACTCCAAGAGGATAGCTCTTGGAAATCAAAATCAACTTAGAAGCCAGTCATCATAATCTATAAATATGCACTCACTTTTAATTCCTTCATTTACGATGTTTTCTAACAACGCTAGACCAGCCATAGTAGTTGGAATAGTTTGGCCATTCCGTGAGCCATTATATTGTTAAAGAATGATTATAATCAAGTGAATTAAATTTGTAAATGATATGCAATTAAATTTTGGTGTATTTTAAAAAATCCACATCATAGATGTGAATCTAAAAAAGAAAAGTAGACCACAGAAACAGTAGTGCTGCTTTGATGGTGAGTGCTGCCAGTTTGGAAAACTTACCAGAAAAGTTTTGTGAACGCTGGCCCGGACACAGACAGACGGACATCTTTGTTTCCCCCAACACACTGTTTATTTACAATATACTGTATACAAACAAAAGTCACATGCACAAAACCCCAGTGCCTCTTGCACCGATTCCCCACAGTCCAGGCCTTACAGTCTGTGCCTTTTCTTTGACCGCCTCCCATCCTCTCTTCAGCTCTGTCCACTTCCACCCGACATCCACCGCTGACTGGAGGGAGGCGGCCCCTTTTATAGGAACCCGGATGGGCTCCAGCTGCTTCCCGGCAATCTCCCATGTGGCGGAAGTGCCGGCTGTGCACCCGGAAGCTGTGCCAGGAAGTGCCGGGCTCCCAGGATAAGTAGGCACTGGGCGCATGGCAGAGGGCACCTTTAAGCCGACCCGGCCCCAACACAACCAGGACGGACGCCCCCTCGCGGTCTGGAGGAGGCACAAGCCCTCCTCTGGTCCTTCTGGGCGTCCGAGCCGGGCTCCAGCCCCGGCCGGGGACCACAGTGTGTACGCAAGGGGGGAACTTGCCATGAAAATGTTCATCGCTTTAAGGTAAGTTTAGTTTTTATATATCTTGAAGTGAGCATGGAAACGGGCGTACACAACATTTTGTGTATATGCACCGTTTATACATGAGATCCCTAGACTCTTGGAGGCTAGAGTCCTGTAAGCCACCATAGACATTTTTGGGCTGTTTCTTGTCCCCTCATGCAATGAGACACAAATGTTTTTTTGACCTCATCAATTTCAAGAAAGAAGGCAAAGTTGTGACAATGTATATAAGCAGAATTTTAGCAGTTAATGTTTTATTCAATTAGTTAATCAGTTTTCTATGGATTTCACTCTTTTTACCACTAAAGCAACTCATGCTTCATGAGAAATGATAAAGTGGTTGAGTGATTACTTTAATTGATTATTTTTATATTTAATAATACAGCTCTCTGTGCATTCTGTGTCCCAAGATGGTGTTGTGTGTTTTGAACAAATTATCTCTTCTGTCTCTGCAGAGGGACCAGAGAATTCAAACTTCCATCAGATTCATTGAAATAGCCTGCACTGTCGTAAATAATGGAATATTCTGGTTAATATTTTTTTAGATAGATTTTCACCTACCTTTTCCTAGCAGCCATGGTCTACATAGATTTCACTTCTAGCTGAGATTATCTTGAGAAATTAGAGCTTTAAAATAGAAACATTAATATTAACCAACATTAAAAACACTAATTTATATATAAGGTCTGTAGATATAAATATATATGAAGTCATGCATCTGTATATATATTATTTATTTTAGCTATTGATCAGGTCAGGTCAAGTCAGGTTGAAGAACATGCACTTGTACAGTGTGTTGCCGCAACCACCACATGACATGGTATCCTGGTTACCAACCCTACAGTTAGACAAGTAGTCCAGGCCATCCTCAGGAAATTACCATCTATCTGCTACAGCCAGGTGTTACATGTGCATCCTCTTGCCCTATTCCAGCCACGCAGGTCCTCCATAATGTGGATCCTGTTAGCAGGATCAGCCTCAGGGAATCACACCACATGGCCGCAGTGCCAAGACTGATACTCCCTCACAATTAAGGTAATGTGTCAAATGCAAGGACTCTCCAAAGAGACACAGTACCAAAGGAATCCAGTCTTCACCTCAGGCCAATGGATACCATCCATGTCTCTCAATCATATAGCAAAACAGGGAGCACTAGGACTCTAAAGACTTGGACATTTGTCATTTTGCAAAGATATTGGGAGCACAATACACCCCTTTCCAGTGACCTCATGACTCCCCATGCTATCCCAATGTATATACTGACTTCATAGGAAGAGTCACCAGAGAAATGAATGTTGCTGCTGAGGTAAATAAACCTCTCGAAGAGGTCAACACTCTCTCTGCAAACAGATTATCTGCTGATGGATATGCCCAAAAGGTCACTAAAGGCCTGGATCTTGGTTTTTATCCAGAACACTAGCAAGCCCAGACACTGAGACTCTTTACTCAGTCTCTCGAGAGCTCCGATCAGAGCTTCTATTGATGTCCCACAGGGCAGCTCAATCAAATAAGTCAAACACTTTTCAAAAATCAACAAAGGCTGCAAAGAAACTCTGCCTATATTTGGGTTTGTTGTTGATGAGAACCCTCAGTGCCAGGATGCAGTTGATAAAAGTGTTCTTAGGTGTAAAACCAGACTGCAACGTTTGCTGGTAGGTGAGCAAATAATCAAGTATCCTGTTGAGGATGACACTAGCAAAGACCTTACCTGGCACCAAGAGCAATGTTATCCTCCTGTAGTTGCCACAATCCAGGTGATCACCCATCCCTTTCTAGTTATGGGTGACAAGTCCTGTTTTACAGTCAGTCAGGATGATGCCTGTCTCCCAAATGGATGAAAAGATTGCTTGCAATGCCGGGAGGACAGCCTTACTGCCAGCCTTGAGAAGTTCACTCTGGATACAACAAATCCCTGCAGCCTTCCCTACCCTCAGCTGGTTCACCACCTGTGCAGACTCAGTGAGATTGGGTAGTCCTGAGTCTGCCCATGAACATGTGATCGATCTTCTTCACCACACTACCAATATTGGAGTACCATGTCCAACGGTGTGGCTCAGGACTTTTGTAAAGTCAAGTAACATGGAGCCAGTTTCACCACAGTTGCCAGACCCATGGGGACCGACACAATCCTCATAGCCAGCCCTATCAGTGCCAGTGGTCGCATTGAAGACTCCCATTACCAGAGGAGTGTCACCTTGCAAGCACCTATCAAATACCAAGTGAAGTTGAGAACAGACTGTCTCCCTCACAGAGGCATCACTCACCATGGTTGCAGCATTCACAACAACGACAGACAAGGCATTTAAAAAGTGCCTTAACTTGATTCTCATAATACTCTTATTGAACGGAGTGACATTGGACATCATCAGAAGAAGCCAATCCACCACATGAACAGTTATTCTCTGAGTATGACAGCCATCAGAGCAACCACATCAATAAAGGCTGTTCCAAACTAACATCATACCCAGGACAGAAGCTATATATTTTAATATTTATAAATGTATACAGTAGTTAGGTCTAGTAAGTAGACATGTACTATATAAGAAAAAGATGTATAAAAAAATTAGTTACATAAAAAAGAAGAGACAGAACCCTTAACAGAACACTTCTTACTTATCAAAAACACACATATGCATCTTGCTACAAAATAAACATCACACTCAATTTTAAAGATATAACAAACAATTATAATCAATGTCAGAACTTTGAACAAACCGCCAACAGGCATTACTAATATATCACAACACAACACAGAGCTGTCAATTCATGTAGGAAAATACTTTTAGCTCTTTTCATCTTATCTATAACAGGCTTTGTATTCTTATTTTTTAATAACATTCACATATTGCATTCATGTCAACTTACAAATAGGACATCTTACAATCGATCCATTCACTTCAAAAACTCTGTGTGGTTATTTCTTTAAACAGTGGTAGTAATACAGCCTTTTTAAGTACAGGTTTGCAGGTTCAGTTCCCATAATCCAATCCATGTGTGATCTTGAGAAAGTTAAAAGATAAAAACATGGGAAGAAATTTAATATACAGTACATGTGATATTGGTAAGTCAACTTAAAAAATGTTTGAAATAAGAGTTTGTAAGAATAAGGAGAGAGAGAGAGTACAAGGATTTGGGGTAACATTGTGACAAATCCTGCTAATGATTGAATGAGAAAAGTGCACACAAGGGTGAAAAACAGCAACATCTGGTTTGATCAATGGGCTTAATAATGCTGTCATTTCTGAGATGGAGCTCTGTCTTCCTCAGGTGTGGGTGCACAATCAATGTCCAATTCTGGTGGCCTTCGAGACTTTATATAGTCTCCTAGAAGGATCAGGGCTTCACTCATTTTCTGGCCAGAATCACTCTGAGCTGTCAGCATAAAGGAGATTCCATTAGATAAAGCTAACCCCCCAAAACTCAGAGTAGAATTACTTACCTGGCTGGAGTCCTGGAGATGTCCCCTAAGTGCATATGCTTGACAAGGTATATACATAAAGGTATCAGAAATGAGACAAAATGACAGTACTGGTATTCTTTGACGGTAAAGAAATCAAATTTAGATAATATAGATAACCTTACCTAAGTTTAAAGGTAGTACTCTGGCCAGATGTCTGTGAGCAGATGGATGGACTCACCTGGATTGGCTGGGAAGGAGCGGTAATGGTTTAAGGAAGTCTGGTTTCAGTTTAACTTTTTGGTTACTGATTGTTCAGTCTTCTTGGTTTGGGAGTCTTTATGTTCCAGAATATATGTGTGTCTTTTGTGTTTTATTTAAGAGCAGCAGCAATGCATGAAGTGTAAAGATGGAAACTGTTTCCTAAATTGGCAAATGGTAGTGCTCAGAAGCCAAAGTAGGATAGGTGAGTGAGAAAGAATATTCTTTATATAAAGGATACAATTGTCAGAAAACGGGGCTGATTGATCTACAGAATAGAGTGAGGGTTCTTTGTGTGAGCAGAATTAGCCAACTGAAGAACAGTGTCGTAGCTCAACAACTGGCTGTCACATAGAAGCTATAATTTTACTTCTATGAGTCACTCATATGGCAGGAGGCTACCACTGAGTATGGCTACAGATCACTTCATTCACATGGATTCAGCACAGTGCTGTGACAAATCCAAATGTTTCTTTTTGGAGCTTTCTGATTGTTTTTTTTTAATAATTTCAATCTGCGGTTGTTTGAATCCATGGATGCAGAATGCATGGATACAACTGTACTTTCAAAATGCTTTACCAGTTAAAAATACAGATTTTTATTATTCATTCATTCTTGATATTTTGATTGATGAATCACTCATTAAATTATACTGAGAAACTAAAACATGTACGTTTTTTCTAATAGTAGTGACTGCTGCAATATCTTATTCACAAGCAGCTCAAACCATTTTATATGCAAGTTTCAGTTCATTTAAAATAATGCTGCAGGAGTCATTACAAGAACTACAATGTATGACCACATTACTTAAATCTTTACACTGGCTTCCAATTAAGCTTAGGGCTGATTACATTTAAAACAGTAAATAGCCAAATCCCTGCAAACTTATCTGAACTTATCATTTCTTACAAACCAGAGTGCACATTAAAATCTCAAGATTCCAGCCTACTAAAGATTCCAAAGAATTAACAAAAGTAACAATGGGAGGTTGAACATTTAGGTCCAGGGCCCAGTGCTGTGGAATGATCCACCTGCTTATATAACAGTTGCGTGTTTTAGCTGTCTCTCTACTGCCATCTAGTACTTCTTCTTCTAATTCATTCGCGGACAAACAAAGATCAAGATCCAAATGAAGATTATATATAGAGATATTACAGCTTAATGCTTGATATTACTCCTTACGTTCATTTGTGTATGTTTTTCCCAGTGATTACTTATGTTTTTAAACTTTTCCATCCATTTACCCATTTAATGAACGCACTTAAAGCAATTACAAGGTCACAAAGACCAGGGTTTATCCTGGCAACATCAAGGGGAAAGCAAGAAGGGCCCTTTTTCTAAGCCATATTTGCTCACACACCCAAACTCAACCACCCTGAGCTAATCAATCTAACCAGCAAGTCTTTTTTAGAATTTGACAAGGAAAACAAGAGTGCCCAGAATAAAAAATACACACAGGCAGTGACCAGAATACATTTTCCTATAACAGCATTGCTAATCACTGGTCCACTGTAACATTTCATTAGATATCTAAAATATAATGGATTATATTTTGCTTTTCAAAGTGTGTTCTCAAGGTATGCTCTGATAAAGATGCTTAATAATATTAAATTCAATTCAGTTTATTTCTGCATAGCACTCTTCTCTGAGTGCAGATGCAGAGCATTGTGATAAGTTCTAAGGTAAAATGTAGTTACAAATTTAACAAATTGTTAATTACAATAATGCATATACAAGAACACACAGTAATTCAAAGCAATTCCAAACTGATTAATATACCGTATATACTTGCATATAAGTCGGGTCTTGAAACCCCCCCAAAAAAAGATCAGACCCCAACTTGTATGTCCGTTTTGGCAGGCGGCTGGCAGCCATGCCCAGCCGGGACGCCCCTGCACACTATATTCAGAGGGAGCAGCCCTGGACAGTGCAATACCTCCCACTGGACGCTAGATGGCCGCCCCCCTGGGCTGGAGTAGTGCCTCAGTTTCCCACAGGGCTCCCTGAGAATTGGAGTTGGGGGCAGCTCTGTTGGGTCCCGCAGGTACCGCCAGGGGGTGCTGTGTTTGGGACTCCTGAGCCCATGTGGGCAACAGATTCATCACACCTGGAAGTGCCGCCGAAACTCGGTGATCAAACACCTGGAGCACTTCCAGGTGACCTATAAAAAGAGCCAGCGACCACCACTTATGGGCCAGAGTCAGGTGGAGGAGGACAAGGTTGTTGGGGAGGAGTGGTGGTGCCAAGGAAGAGAAAAGTGCTTGTGCTGTACTGGTGGTTACTGGGATTTGGGACTGTGTTGTGGCTAGGGGGATTACGGGGAAGACGTGCCCTCCAGCAGAAGAGAAACAAAAGTCTTTTTATTTTACTCGTGCCTCCTGTGTCCAATCTCTGTCGGGTCAGGCGCTATATAGCGCTTATCTTACACCGTTCAAAAATACGACAGATTTTTTATTTTACATCTCCTTGCTTCTTCTTACATCAGTTTCTCAGACACATTGAATTTTCTTGCAGCAGTGCAGTTACCAATTTTTTTCGCCACTTTAATGACTTTTTAATTTAAACCAGCTTCATATTTTCTTCTGATCGAATGCTCCATTGTAGATAAGGGATGCTCTTACAATAAAGGTGTATGAGGGTGTGAGACACACAAAACAGTGCAAACGTCACTGTTTATATACTTCATAGTTTGGGTATTACTGTGTGGTCACGTAGGCACAACACATAGAAAAAAGGGCAGTGTGCTCTGTGGTCTCTCAGGTGGGCATTAGCATATCATAATATCATGGACCAATAACATGGGTTTTCCGTATTTGACTTATACAACCAAAATTATTAAATACCAAAAATTATACGGTAAAATCAAGCCCGACTTAAAAGAGAGTATATACGGTAAATGGAACCTAACAATATCTGTCCATTAACATTAACATTGACTATGGCCATTTGACAACAAAGAAAAGGAAATTAAATTTCTACACTTGGAAGCATTCCTGGTAACCGTCTGATGGTCTACAGTCAGTTATAACAGACAGTCAAAATGGAAATCAGACACAGCTATAGTTCAGCGTCCTAGACCCCCTCATCAGCATTTTACAAAACAAGTCTATGCTGGGCCATCTCATATAGTGAAAGACTGTTTCCATATTTTTATTTCAGAACTCTTACTACCTTAGAATTTTTTTCATGTGTAGTAAAACATTTTAGAGAAGGGTTAGTAGTGGTTCACAATTTTTGTGTTACATATAATATTATAGAAATGACTAATCAACAGAGATGCAGTATGCACAGCTAATCTGCAGCTCTAGTCAGGTTATAAAATATTGAGTCTTCAGCCTGGATTTAAAAGCTGACACTGAGAGGGGCAACTGTTATATAAGCAGGTGGATCATTCCACAGCACTGGGCCCTGGACCTAAATGTTCAACCTCCCATTGTTACTTTTGTTAATTCTTTGGAATCTTTAGTAGGCTGGAATCTTGAGATTTTAATGTGCACTCTGGTTTGTAAGAAATGATAAGTTCAGATAAGTTTGCAGGGATTTGGCTATTTACTGTTTTAAATGTAATCAGCCCTAAGCTTAATTGGAAGCCAGTGTAAAGATTTAAGTAATGTGGTCATACTTTGTAGTTCTTGTAATGACTCCTGCAGCATTATTTTAAATGAACTGAAACTTGCATATAAAATGGTTTGAGCTGCTTGTGAATAAGATATTGCAGCAGTCACTACTATTAGAAAAAACGTACATGTTTTAGTTTCTCAGTATAATTTAATGAGTGATTCATCAATCAAAATATCAAGAATGATTGAATAATAAAAATCTGTATTTTTAACTAGTAAAGCATTTTGAAAGTACAGTTTTATCCATGCATTCTGCATCCATGGATTCAAACAACCGCAGATTGAAATTATTAAAAAAAAAACAATCAGAAAGCTCCAAAAAGAAACATTTGGATTTGTCACAGCACTGTGCTGAATCCATGTGAATGAAGTGATCTGTAGTCATACTCAGTGGTAGCCTCCTGCCATATGAGTGACTCATAGAAGTAAAATTATAGCTTCTATGTGACAGCCAGTTGTTGAGCTACGACACTGTTCTTCAGTTGGCTAATTCTGCTCACACAAAGAACCCTCACTCTATTCTGTAGATCAATCAGCCCTGTTTTCTGACAATTGTATCCTTTATATAAAGAATATTCTTTCTCACTCACCTATCCTACTTTGGCTTCTGAGCACTACCATTTGCCAATTTAGGAAACAGTTTCCATCTTTACACTTCATGCATTGCTGCTGCTCTTAAATAAAACACAAAAGACACACATATATTCTGGAACATAAAGACTCCCAAACCAAGAAGACTGAACAATCAGTAACCAAAAAGTTAAACTGAAACCAGACTTCCTTAAACCATTACCGCTCCTTCCCAGCCAATCCAGGTGAGTCCATCCATCTGCTCACAGACATCTGGCCAGTGTACTACCTTTAAACTTAGGTAAGGTTATCTATATGTAGCACAACATGCAAAGGGTTGTGCAAGCTAGAAATGGCTTGGACACACACATACATCCTGTTGGTGATCAGTACATTGTGCATTATTTGCTAAAGCTTCAACCGATTAAACCATTATTATTGACAGAGACACATGTGCACCCAGCAGCAAGGACTGCCCCGCGTTTCTTTAAACAAAAGCCATTCAATCGACAATCCTGGCTGTAAGACACAGCAAAACCTTGGCCTCATGTTGTGTGTTTGCTTATGTGAAAAATCGCTCAGTAAAACTACTTAGGTGGTCAAAGCAATCCCTCAAAGGCTAAGAGGGATCATAAATTGTTATCTCTCGATGAGAAAATAAAAAACCTTTTAAAAGTGGTATGTCATTATTTCTTAAACAATACAGCATAACAACTATTTACATAGTATTTACATTGTACTAGCTATTAAATAATATAAAGATGATTTAAAAAATACGGGAGCATGTGTGCAGGTTACATTCAAATACTACATCATTTTATACCTGGAACCACACCCTGCAGATATGGAGTTCTCACTGTAAATGAAGATTTCTTAGTTTAACTACAGTGGTACCTTGAGATACAAGTGCCCCAACGTATGAGTTTTTTGAGATACGAGCCGTCACTAGGTCGATTTTTTGCCTTGAGTTACAAGCCAAAATTCAAAATATGAGCAATGAAAGGGCTTGTCGACGCACATTCCAAGGAACTGATGACGGAGGAGTTGATGAAACTACAGACGCAGCAACATACGGAGGTTCTGCAGGAGACTGGTATCGCAGAGGAGCCAGAGGTGAAGGAGGTTATGTCTTCAAGTGAGATAAAGGAAGTGTTGGCAATGTGGGAAAAAGTTTTGGACTTTATAGAAAAGAAACACCCTGAAAAAGTTGTAACTGGTCGTGCAGTGGTGCTATTTAATGACACTTGCCTAACTCATTTCAGAAACATTCTAAAGGGGAGGAAGAAACAAAGCTCCTTGGACAGGTTTCTATTGAAACACCCTGCGAATGAAAGTGATGAAAGTATGGCAAAAAGAAAAAAAATAGTGAAGCAGAAAATTAAGTTAAGTAAAAGTGAAGTGAAAGAAAAAAATAATACAATATGCTAATCGGCTCCGCCAACATCTGTTTATTTCTTTAGATTCTCTTTTATGTATTAGGTTTTATTTTGTTTGTATACAATATTTGTTCATTATAAATACATTTTTCTTATGTTGAAAACATTTAACAAAAAATTGGGGTGGTTTTTTGGGGGCTAGCAAGAATTAATCTCATTTCAATTAATTTCAATGGGGAAAATTGATTTGATATATGAGGATTTTGACTTACGATCACGGTCATGGAATGAATTAAACTCATATCTCAAGGTACCACTGTATTAAGATACTTTACAACACCACCATCATTTGGGAAGAGTCTGACTGACACAACCTAAGAAGGAATCGTGATGTACACGAAAAATGAAATTTTCTCAAGTAATGTTCTCAGATGTATTGATAAGTGGTTAGTTTTAGTGCTGGGTGCGAATGTTAGGACTAAAGACATTTTTTTTCTGCTTCTTTTTTATTGCCTGATATTTACTTGTAATTCAATTGACCAAATTGATTTTCCATTGAGAGGATTTTTAAAATAGGACAAATTCTTAGGATTAAAAGAATTTTAGACCAAAAACACTTTTTGAAACTTCCATTTCAAAGTGTAAAACTGATCTGAACTGAAACATATCCAGCCAACCTTGAAACCCGTTTTAATGTTCTATCAGCCTATAAAATCCAAGTCAAGAAGAAGAAATTAAATTGCTCATCTTGTAGGCTACAAATATTGTTGTATGCAAACCTCCAAGTAATGTAACTTATTTTAGAACTGAAAATTTTATAGCAATAAGATTTCAGATTTTTCTTACTATTTTGGCTTACTCAGACAAGTTGCGATTGTATTGCTTATTTAAAATAAATCACCAACTTAAGAAACTGTTTGGAGTCTGTCCCTTTAAGATTGTGCCAAGGCCAGTTTGTTTTAAATTTAGACATCTTTTCCAAAAGAGGAAGAAATATGCGCAATAATCAGACTTTTTGCTCTGTTTGCACTGGGGCTATTTACACAAAGGCCAGTATTAAAATAATTTAGAGGATGCCTTTTCAATAGGGTGACTTTTGCTATTTAAAGTGAAACAAAACTCTTGAGAAAAGTAAAAGAAAAGGTCAGAATTTCCAGTACTTTCTTCTCAAGTAAGAAGGTCAAATATCCTTTTAATGAAAAGACATAGCTAAAATGTTCCCGTTTTCACTTTTCTGAAGGATTCAGTTAATTGTTTGTCTGGAACAAAACAAGCTTGTTGAGGACTGACATGTGAGCCTTTTTTCTCTCAAGTTTTAAATGCTGAAGAGGATCAAAAGACCTGTTTAAAGAGAGTACAGAATTATACAGACCATTAATGGGTGTACTTTGTTGATGGCATGAGCCTTTGCCAGTGAAATGTACAAAACTGAAATAACTAAGGAAACCTTACTTGCTCTCAGCTTTTAAAATATACTTTCAAATGAACCACTGTATGGGATAATACCTGCTGTTCTGTAATTTGAGTTGCTAAGTCAAAACTCAGTTACTCCATAAAACATTGCTTTCTTCTACATATTTTTATTTGAATTTCATTCCTATCAACTCTTAATGAAAAGGACTAGCTGTTTAACCTTTCGCTCTTTCCACTGTAGTGTACTTTCACTTACCCAATTTTTACTTTCTTATTTTATTAACTTGTCTTGGTCTTGTCTGCTATGGGCTAGCACCTTGTCCAAGGGTTCTTCCAATTTTGGACCTGTTGCTTGTTGGGATAGGCTCCAGCTTCCCCACTCCCTGCTCTGGATAAATGGTTGTAGAAAATGGATAGATGCATGGATAGATGGAATCTTGGGCTAGAAGGAAACACTGCATAATCACTGACAGTATTTCCCACTCTATTTATTGATATCATTTACACCTTACTGACACATTGAATTCCACTGATTAACCACTGATTATTCCATAAGAATGTACGCTGATCAGTGACCATGCTGGCTACCCCCATCTATGTACAACAGCAGCCATATGCACAATGATGGAATCAACCATGAGTAATGAAATTCAAGGACTACTTCACACATGCTAATTTGACTTAGAATGGTCAATTAACCGATTTTAATTCATATTCATTTATCAACACACCTGAAAGTGATGAGGTGTTTTATGCAGGTAGGGCATGCAAGTAATAATCTCACATTACTCCGTGCTCATGATAGTAATACTGCTACTAGAACAAAATGTATTATTTTGGGATAAAACAATTTTATTAGAAAAATATTAATAAAAATGAAAAAAAAAATACACAAGATACGTATAGGAAATTATAGTAGTGGCCTTAAAATCAAACATACAGTAGGTTCCTGAAGCTTGGAGGCAGCAGTAGCATTTTTCTGCCACAATACAACCTCTGTATTAAACCCTAATGATAAAACCATTAAGAACAAACGTGTAATAGATTACCCTTCTTGCATGTAGGCCATAGAAAATAAACATTTCATCAGGGTGACAAAACAAACATTATACATAGAATCAAGTTCCAGACGTTTCACTGTGCATCATCTTATTATGCTAAAAATATCTTTCAAACTATCCAGATAATGAAACGTATTAGGCTAAAGTTACCAAAACTTAAAAGTATTCATTTGCAGAACTCATATAATTAACTTTATTTTAAATTGTGAGTACAAGGCTACAGGCAGCACGGTGGCGCAGTGGTAGCGCTGTTGCCTCGCAGTTAGGAGACCCGGGTTTGCTTCCCGGGTCCTCCCTGCGTGGAGTTTGCATGTTCTCCCCGTGGGGTTTCCTCCGGGCACTCCGGTTTCCTCCCACAATCCAAAGACATGCAGGTTAGGTGGATTGGCGATTCTAAATTGGCCCTAGTGTGTGCTTGGTGTGTGGGTGTGTTTGTGTGTGTGTCCTGCGGTGGGTTGGCACCCTGGCTGGGATTGGCTCCAGCAGACCCTGTATTCGGATTCAGCGGGTTAGAAAATGGATGGATATAAGGCTACAACAGACATGAAGAAGGAATCAACTCAAAAAGCAACATCAATCCAATACTTATGCATTATGGTCCTATATAAAATGTATCATTAGCCTAACACCCATGTCTTTGGGATTAGTCAGGAAATTTGGATATCCTAAGAAAATCCCATATGCAAACACAAAAATTTGCCAATTGAACACAGACAATGATCTAGCTGGTGATAGAATGGTGATGCCACTAAAAAACGAAATTTATGATCACCACCTACCATGTAAGGAGACAGGGAAGTGTAACATTTCCATTAAAGGTTATCAAACTATTGTTGTACCCAAGAACTTTATTAAGAATAGTTTGTCATCTGCAGTGGGTTGGCACCCTGCCCGGGATTGGTTCCTGCCTTGTGCCCTGTGTTGGCTGGAATTGGCTCCAGCAGACCCCCGTGACCCTGTGTTCGGATTCAGCGGGTTGGAAAATGGATGGATGGATAGTTTGTCATATTTAACTATAAAGATATAGCAATATGAAATCATAAGTAAAAGGTATTACTTTACCTTGGTTACTTATTTAAATTAAAAAATAAAACAATATGTTATTATTTTACATTGGCTATGGATAAAAGATAATATTTTATCATTGTTTCTGTATGAATAATTTATACCTTCTAGCTATACTAACCTTAGAGTTAACAAAAATACTTTAAGGACACAAAGCAATATAGCTAAAAATGACTTACATGAAAAAGATAAGCAAATAACTTGAATTAGATCTCTCTCATAAGTTGATAAGAATGGTATTGTTAAAAAACAAGAACTGACATCTTATATAACCCTTGTATACACACCACTTGTCACTAGCAACCCATGATGTCATGTTTACAGCTCTCACGGGGTCTTATGATACAGTGTTGACACAGTTATTTCATCAGTTATTTCATCTGCAACAATTTATTAACAAGAATAAGCTAAAATAAATTGAAATTGCTTTATTATTTTCATTTATCCACCTAAAACATATATGATTGCTACTGATGCCAAATGCATTTGTTTCAGTATGTTTACATCTGTGATTTAAACATTGCTTTTATAAACAACCCTGGAACACTAAGTGCCATTTTCTGGATTTGTTGTAATTATACATGTTCATTAAAACTCTGTTTCTATCTTGTTACTTTTTATATAGGTATTTACGAGTTTTCCTGGATTAGTTATAATATCTGGAGTCACAAAATTTAGAAGCTCTTCCTTTGTATGTGATATGGCTTTGCACTGTGATATTGAAATTAACACATAAAGAAAAAACAGAGCAACAGACTACAGTGGCTGCCATCCTGTTAAAAAGTGTGATCCTGTAAATCAGACAGAATAGATGCCAATGGGTAAATGCATCCTCACCCATGGGGGCTGACTTAAATAGGTTTGAAGCTGCTGCTTAACAAAGTTTTCATTGTATTCACCTTTAAAGTTTCCAGTGAAACCATCAAAGTTTTGTCAAGTGCTTTAGTACAACAAAAAAAAAGTAACCACTGATGTACTGCTGATTCATGGGACTCAGCTTAAACACATGCCAAATGCTAGTTATTTGCTACAGGGAAAAGACAATTCTGGGATGTCAGCCTTAGAGGCAGAGTTTCAAAGAAAAAGCCATATGTGAAACTGGCAAATAAAAAAGAAAAGGTTAAAATGGGCAAAATAACACAGGCATTGGACAAAAGATGAGTGGAAAAGTGTATTATGCTCAGCATCCTGAAGTCTCTGTTGCAGAATGTCTCTGGTATTTGCTGTGTATTTAGTGAGGAAGATAACTGAGGATCTTTAAGGTGTTTGTTTTTGAAATAACGCTAATGTCCTTATCCTCTTATACAGTTACCCATCTGGGCCTTCCTCTACTTTTTCTATCCTGGTTAAATCTACTTTGCCGCCTTCTTTTAAGACAGTGTCACAATTTTTTTAAATATCTATTCTTTATTTTACTTAGTAAATCCCTTTTCACCGGCCCTCCTTAATTTGCTCTTTATCTGTTCCTGCCATTTTTACCATTCTTCCAAAAAGCGTATCTCCCTGTTCTCTAGTCTACCTTCCATTGTTATTTGCACAGTCCATGTTTCACAATCATACATTAAGAAAGACCAAACATAACACCTTTGTTTCCATTGTTATGTGTTGCTTTATAAGTGTCTGTTTTAACTGCTTTAAAGTAATTTTTGTGATAGCAATCCTTCTTTTGTTTTCCTAATTGCTTTTTCTGCCTTGTGTTAACATGCCAACTACACTGGTAAACAAAGTGATCCACTTTGACAATTAAGGATTTTAATTTTAACTGGCATTCTTGAACTACTTTTCCTTTTGTAAATACCATACTGACTTAGTTTTTGCAGCTTAAAGTTAGTAACTTCTATTCACTGCCTTCTATTTGCACATTTAAAATTTCATGTATTTCTTCTTCACTTTCAACATCTGCTAATCTTAAAATGGTGACAGTGACACCTCCTGCCTTTATTCCTTCCACTCCTTTAATGCCTCTTACAAAAATTTCACTGTACAACAAGAAAATATGCAGCAAAAAAACACAGCCTTGCTGTGCACCTGTCTTATCAACTTCCATTTTCCAAATTCCCCATTCATTCTTATAAGTGCTGTTTGTTCCCAGTATAGATTAATTACTAATCAAATGTCTTTTCCATTAAGTGTTAAACTTTTTAAAAAGTTTAAAGTATCTCCATGCTTTACTTTATCAGTTGCCTTTGTGTAATTAATGAGGCACATACACATATTTTTTTACTTTTTCTATTCCCATGTAGTTAAATTTATTATTATAAACATTGCATTTCTTATACCTTTTCCTTCCACAAATCCACAATACTCCTCTGAAACTTCACTTCTGATCTTAACTTTCCATCTGTTTAATGTGGGTCTTAAAGGTATCTTTACAACTGTACTCATTACATTTATTGTCTGGTGATTTTCACATTCCAGAGCCGCTTGCTTTTTCTGTTAAGCATTAAATAGTGATTTTGTTAAAACATTACAATTTTTTTCTATTAGTTATAGTACAATACCTTTAAATCAAAATTCTGAGTCTTAGGAGGCCAAATTTTTTTCTGTGTTCACATTTCAGAGAACTCACATAGTGTTATATGCTCGAGCATGCTGCAAACCTTATGTAAGCCTGTTGAAAGGCGATTTTAGGGAAAGAATTGTTATTTTCCTCTGGAACAGAACTTTCAAAACTGTCTCTAGCCTTCTGCTGTCGCATCCCTTTCCAGTCTCCATTGAATAAACACCCAAAGATCTCACAAATTGGCATTAGACAAGACCAGCACTTCTAGAAAGCACAATGGTGCGAAAGTCATAGGAATTTATTAATATTATTTTTTTATTTTTTGCCAACCTCTTTCTTTATGGCATTAAATGGGGAATCCCAGCTAGGTCCACAGCTCTTCCAGTCTGGTCTTTCTTAGAAATGCATATATTATACAAGTGTGTGTGTGTGTGTATATTTATATCTTGTCACGCTTTGGGTCACAGATTTGCACAGAGAATTTTATTCAAACACTGCAAACAAACATTTGTTTCTTTTTCAAAAGCTTAAACGTGCTCCATGAAAAGTCAGAGATGACAGTTCCGCTAGGAGCAGAGAATGTCAGAGAGAGAGAGAGAGATAAAAGGAAACAATCAATTCCAAAACTGACAGGCGCTGCACAAGGCTTTTAAGTTAGCGGAGTATTGCGCGAGGATTGTATTACGTGTTATAGCGCAAGTGAGAAGGTAAGGAGCAATGTGAGGGTAGTCTGTGTTTCAGGAGTTGGGGTTCCCAAGGGCGTCTGTATCTTCTTGGGGTGCGATCAGCCCTCCAGCTCACAATATACAGTATATGTATGTACAGTACCTGCCAAATAATACAAAGAGTACACAACACATGTTTTGTCCCAATTGGCACTCTTCATGGATAGGAGTATTACATTCATAGGTCTGATATCGCAATCTGATGATTTGGATGGTTACCTACTTGCAACTGAGAGGATGTAGGAGACCAACTTCAAGTATTACCTGGCAGGTAATCATTCAAATAATCAGACTGCAATTCAGACCTATAAATATCAATATATATATATGTATATATTGTGAACGATAGGGGGCGCTCTCGCTCCCTTGAACCCCTGTCCACGACTCCAGACACCAGGTAAAAGTCCAAATGTTGACTTTATTTTTTCTTCCACAGTGCACAAAGCACACTCTCCACCACAATACTCATATAAATCACAATAATTCAATAATACACAATCCTCCAGCTCCCAGACATGTTGCCACCCTTCCACCCAGCTCAGCTCATTGTCTGGGAGTTCCCATAGTCCTTTTATACTCCCTGACCCGGAGGTATTTCTGCCCAACAGTCCACAAGTCCTTATTCCTTCTGGGTCAGGGTAAATAGTCCTTTTTTTCAACCCGGAAGTCTGTCGCTCTTCCTTTGACGAACCTCCGGGTCACAGGGCACGAAGAAGCCTCGCAGCTCCTCCCCCCACGGCATGCAGCTCCCATCCATGCTGCTGGTCTTCTGGGACCTCCAAGGAGGGCTCCACCTGGCGGCTTGGGGTTATTGACCGGGATAAATGGCCGGCCATCCTTCACAGTATTCCCCCCCCAGCGACGAATTATTATTCGGAGCGGCCTGCCCCGAGAGGGAAGTCTTCCTCCAAGAGGACGTTCTGGTTGAGCCTTGATTAATTCGACCATCTTGGTCCCTGGAGAACCTAGGGGGAATATTAGTCCAAATCGACATCTTGTCCCCCTCTCTCCAAGGACAGTTCCACCAAATATGGCCCAACCTTCGGCACCCGTAACACTGCCTCTGTCCTCCTGGTATTCTCCCCCTGCGGGACTGAAAACAATTAGGAAATGTTAGGTCCACCCCTTGTCTTGCTGGGAGAGAAACCGCTGCCGCCTCTAACGGTGTTTTCTCTATTTCTGTCTCTATTCCTTTCTTGTCAGGAGACCTCGGTTTAATCTTAGAGCCCTCCTGTTTTATCTGGGGCTTATATACAGTCTGGGTCTCTCTATTACAAGAAGAGAGCCCCTTTACTGTCTGCACCCCTCTTGATTTACAAATTACCAGTGGCGGCGTCTTAAGGCCCATCTCGCTCCGGGAATCAACACTGTCTAGCTGCCCCGGATCGATTAGCCCTTCCGCTGACCACTCGGTTAACGTACCGGCCTCTCTTGTAGGGCACGCCGTGTATTGGCACCCGCTACTTAATAAACGCGGGCCTGGATCACACTGCATCCCTCTTTTATGTACGATACGGGTCTCGCCTACCTGTATCGCCGCATTATTCATTACGGGAGGCTCCCCACCAAATCGCCGCACGTAGGCCCTCACCTTCTCCAACGGCTCTCTGGCTGCAGCTCCCAACTCCCCGACGATCTTTTCAATGGTCGTCAGGACCTGTAAGAAACTTGCTACGGGCTCGATTAAGCGTTCGAGTTCCCGCAAGTCATTATTTATTTCGACCGGCATAAGACTTACTTCCTTGTCTTTCTGCTCTGCCGGCCGGGAGCCAATGAGCACGCCCGCTTCAGGCACGTGCTCTGACGGGTCTCGCGGAGGCTTCTGGGACTTGGAGTTCTCAGAGGGTCGAGTTGCCTTCTTCGGCGAACTGCGGTCTGTCTTTAATACTTTTGTGACATCACGATCAGCTACTTCCCGACCCTCCTTACCTTCTTGTGGGTTGAGCGATGCCTCGCTCGCCCTTTCCCTTTCCCTTCGGAAAGACCAAGTCCGTTCCTTCGGGCTCGAAGGCGCAAACAGCGGAACGCGGAGCTCCTCCTTCCCAGAATGCACCGGGTTTGCTGCCATGTCCCTCGTCGGCTGCCATCATGCGGAAGTCTTTTCCCCTGTGCTCAGGTTCCGACAGGAGCGGGCCGTTGTCTCCGGGGTAGTCTCCTTTTTCCCTCGGAGCCTCCAGGTGATCATCTCCAAGATACATGCACGGGACAAAGTGAGTAACAATAAAAGGATTTGTAATGTTGTTCCCGGCACGTACCTTTGAGTGATCGTTGCTTCCTGGAGGTTTCTCCGGACTTGAAAGGCCGCTCCTTAACTCCTCCCGAGCGTCGGCCATTACACACAGGTCACTCCCGCTGGTGATATTGCTCTGCTTGCCCTTCTTCTTCCCCATTTTGGACTAGGAATTTTCGGGTTCAAGCAATGCTGTGACGATTCCTGACTCCGTCGTCTGTTCAGGGTTCGTTTCCCACAGAAATTTTTGTTTCAGGTCCTCTGCAACTGATGCTAGAGTATCCTGCCGGCTACGCCACTGTGAACGATAGGGGGCGCTCTCGCTCCCTTGAACCCTTGTCCACGACACCAGACACCAGGTAAAAGTCCAAATGTTGACTTTACTTTACTTACACAGTGCACAAAGCACACTCTCCACTACAATACTCATATAAATCACAATAATTCAATAATACACAATCCTCCACCTCCCAGACACGTTGCCACCCTTCCACCCAGCTCAGCTCATTGTCTGGGAGTTCCCATAGTCCTTTTATACTCCCTGACCCGGAGGTGTTTCTGCCCAACAGTCCACAAGTCCTTATTCCTTCCGGTCAGGGTAAATAGTCCTTTTTTATAACCCGGAAGTCTGTCGCTCTTCCTATGACGAACCTCCGGGTCACAGGGCACAAAGAAGACCTCGGTCCTCCCTGCAGCTCCCTCCTGTGGCCCCCACGGCATCCAGCAGGGCTTTGCATAAAAACTCCATTGTCCATGATGCCCTGCTGGTCTTCTGGGGACCTCCATGCTGCAAGGAGGGCTCCACCTGGCGGCTTGGAGGTATTGGCCGGGATAAATGGCCGGCCATCCATCACAATATACACACATTACTTGTCACATAAATGGGAATAGGTAGCTTTCTAGTGGGCTCTGGTTGGGGAAGAATTTGGATGATACATAGTCAGTGACATATTTCACACTTTAGCTGTTAGAATTGAGTAGGACGTAGCGGAGGAGCAGTGACATCATTCCCATCCTGCCTCCTTGAGACCCACCTCTTCCTCTATGTGGGAAGCACCACAACTGGAAGTATGTGTTCATTCAGGACCTAGCTACTAAAGAAGAGCTTTGTGTTATAACTTTATTTTTTTATTGCACTAAATGGGGCATTCTGTGGAGTCCACAGCATTTGATGTGCTGTCAGTGTTTTGTTTTCACAACATACGAAGTGTTCTGTTACAATATTGGTTTAGCCACTGAGGATGAACTCCACTCTGCACCTTTATACGTTTGGAAGAACAATTCCAAGCTTTCCTAGATGTGTGAGTGACCTGGGGCCTCATGTATAAACGGTGCGTACGTACAGAAATGTTGCGTAAGAACTTTTCCACGTTCAAATCGCGATGTATAAAACCTACACTTGGCGTAAAGCCACGCACTTTTCCACAGTACCTCATGCCTTGTCTTACGCAAGTTCTCCGCTCGGTTTTGCAGACTGGCGGCACCCAGCGTCAAAGCAATGGTACTGACGCGGCTTTATAAATACACCGAAACTAACCGCATATTGTTTATTAGTTTAATTAATCTGATTGTAATTAACTCGTAACAATATAATGGTCCAGGGAACAACCATAGTATTCCAAATACCATAACTGCTTTAGCGTTGTTAATCTCACTGCACCTTCCTCTTCTTCTTATTTTTCTTCTTCTTCTTTCAGCTCCTCCCGTTAGGAGTTGCCACAGCGGATCATCTTTTCCCATATTACTCTCACTGCACCACTCGGAGTATTTATATTACTGTATCTGAGTGTGAATCACAGCAGCAGCTGATCGGAAAGAGAATTATCGGTATACAGCTTCAAGTACATGCTGTCTCAGCCACTGCAAAACGTTTTAAAGCCTTTCCTGTACAGACCTCGCGGTTCAGAAACAGTTTAATCCCAAGAACTTTAAATTCAGTCAATCAACTGCTCCTTGTAGAACTTTTTGTACTTATAAGTACAATCACCCCACTGTAAACTTGCACTACAGTTATAATATCGCACAACCTGAGCCACTTTATAAAGCGCGTATTTACATATGATGACGATATCATTTTTAAGGTGAAATGCAGCAAAATATGTTTGTTAAATTATACAGATAAAACTTTAACTTCATTTAAATAATCTATATTCTTCACTGGGAGTGTCGTTAAGGATAGAATAATTAAACATGTACTACGAAGATATTTTAATGTTCTTTAAACATTTTGAAGAATCGGCGCTAAGCTTACAGATGGCTTAACGTCTATTACAGAGCTGATTGTATGGCGATCGGTTACTTGGGGAAAGAAAAGCACTGACTGCAGTGACGGCTACGCCAATATATATTGAATATAAAACAGAAAGAGAAAATAACAACACAGCAAAAAACGCAGCGACAAATTTCGTCAAAAGTTAAATGCTTGTGTCATGAGCACGAGGCGGCTATGCAGTGTCTGCAATGGACGTGGCCATCCACAGTGCATGACATTGGCGGGCGAAGGAGCCACCGATTCTTCCTCTGCCCAGTGCCACCACAAGCCTAGAGCCGCCCCTGAGTACTGCTGCAATAAATTATTTCATCGAAGTGAAACACATGTTTAATAACGTGCTTTAACTCCTATCATCATGAAAATGACATCACGTATACATCTCAGTATTTTAGTTATTCAGAGAGCTGTAATATCACGAATGTAATGGACTCTGTGTCCAGTTGGAGGAAGAGAGTCGGTTTAAGAAGCAAGTATTGATTCACACACATAGAACACATACAAAATCAAATACAAAACAAAGCATTTAACGTGCTACTTTAATTACGATGTGATTTGAGAAACTGGTTAATTCAACGATTTTAAGATGAAATTTATGATGTTCTACTTTAATCTATACTAATAAAAGGCAAAGCCCTCACTCACTCACTCACTCACTCACTCACTGACTCACTCACTGACTCATCACTAATTCTCCAACTTCCCGTGTAGGTAGAAGGCTGAAATTTGGCAGGCTCATTCCTTACACCTTACTTACAAAAGTTGGGCAGGTTTCATTTCGAAATTCTATGCCTAATGGTCATAACTGGAAGGTATTTTTCTCCATTAACTGTAATGGAGTTGAGCTGGAATGACGTGGGGCGGAGTTTCGTGACATCATCACGCCTCCCACGTAATCACGTGAACTGATTGTCAACGCAGTGCGTAGAAAACCAGGAAGACCTCCAAAAGCGCTTAAGAAAACATGCATTATATAATTGAGAAGGCAGCGAAACAATAAGAAGCGAGCGAGTGACATATACTACCATATTCATGACTGCTGCTACCTCGGAAAGAAAGCAAGGTGTAAACCTAAACTTTAAATTAAGTTCATAGACAGGCTACGCTGGCGCTTTCACATGCCCACAGGTAATGCGGGATACAAGTTTAATGAGAGGACGCAGGATATAAACGAGAGTTTTGATCACTTTGTAACTAAGTTAAAATTGTAGGTGAAGGGGTGTGCTTATGCAAATTCCGAGACTGTGTTTGTGGGGATTGACGGATAAGGCGGGTGGGGGAGTCACGTCATCATCTCCCCTCCCATTCATCTAATTTCGGTCTGAGCTGAGCTCCGCGCCGCCGTCTTCCGAAGCAACTTTGTCACACTGCCACCAAATACTCCCAGAAAAATCCACAAGTTAATACACACGCTGTCTCTAGAGTTTCTACACACTGAATCCTCCAGGCACTACTTACAAAAGGTTACATTGACAATCGTGTTACGTTATTTTTAAAATCTTTCCTTTTCTTAGCACAAGCACAGCTGAGAAGCTTCGATGCATGTGCTCCATAACGCTTAAAAATAATGCATTTAATCACACTTTGCATTACAAGCAAAGGGGAGCTTTTGTCAATGCATGATTTCCTGGTACACGGATTACATTGATCAGCGCATCCCGATTCATTTTACCCTCGCACCACCTTAGTTTGAGAAGAAGTATGAAAAAATATGAGGTTAACACAGAAAAACAGATCACCAATTCAAGCTTTATGAATAATCGATTCGCCATCAATAATTGTTTTGGTAAAGCCATCCTCCTTCCATTTTATAATTTTTCCGCCATTAGCCATGATTAAATGAACGGTAAATAAAGTAAGAGCAAAGCGAGGGTGACTTATTTAGGCAGGCATATATATGACAGCAACACTCATGACAATGTCAATCATGTTACGTTATTATTAAAATGTTTCCTTTTCTTTTTCATTACTTCTTTAACACACTACTTCTCCGCTGCGCGGCGGGTATTTTGCTATATATATAATATATGAATGACTGAGCGCTGAGACTTTTGATATCATGAACTTGTCTGCAAAAACTGTAGTCTGCTGCCCTGCAAAAGTCGAGCAGCCAGCGCGCGCATAGCTGTGCCGGCCTTTGAGACGCTGACTGCGCTTCTGCCTTAAGTCAAAGTGAGCACTTTTAATTTTTTCATCCTCCCCCTGCGCTATAGCCCAGACAAGTGCAAACACGGGACCCCTTTTCTACACCACGGCAAACTAATATTAAGGCGATTCGCACTTTCTTTTGCACATTTACGATTATGAGGTTGTCAGCTCGGATTATGAAGACACGCATACGAGTGGAGGACTGACAGTGCCATCACAGCCGATTAATGGCGGGACGCCTCACCAGTCTACACAAGACCCACCCCAAGACTGTCCCCAAAAGGCGATCATAACGCCAGCGAACACATCTCTATACTATATAAAAGAAAAGGCAACTTTCCTTTCTTTACACCTTTTTTCCTTTTATCCCAAACCAAAGCCTTTCTCTTAACACTGCAGAAGACACAAAACTAATTTTCTTTAAATGCCGGTAAGGCACATTACCAGAGGCACAAATTTGAACGCTCACATAGAAAATTTAATTTCTATACCACAGCCGTCGTGTAGCGCCTTTCAAAAGGGATCAACTACCGAGAGATGATCCATATACATTTTAGCTGCTGTTAGTTGCTTACCTGTTGTGTTACACCGTCTTTAAAATGTAGTTTACCCAAACCACTCCAGTAGTGCTCAATGTACCTGTACTTCTTAAAACGTTAATGTTTTACTGTTTAATAACTTATAGACTATATTTTATTATTTTTCCCTTGCACTCAGTGACCAAAGCTATACACACACATATAGACACATACAAACATACACACAAGTATATGTATGTGTATATATATGTATGTATGTGTATATATATATATATATATATACACAAACACACACCCCATCTACATTTATATATATATATATATACATATACACACACACACACACACACACACACACATACACACATATATATAATTTGTGTGTGTGTATGTATGTGTGTATATATGATGTAGATAGGTATGTATATATATAGTGTATATGTAGATATGTATATAGATATGAAGATATGTATGTGTATATATATGTATATATATATGTATGTGTGTGTGTGTGTGTGTATGACAGCAGCAATCCAAGCTGTGAGAAAACGGTAAAAGGAGGCGTGTCAGACGTCGTGGTACATTTTCTGATGCAGCTAGATGAAAAACTTTGTGACGCTGCCGCCAAATACACAAAACAATTACTTTGACAATCATGTTACGTTATTTTCAAAATGTTTCCTTTTCTTTCTCTTTCCTTCTTTAACACACTACTTCTCGCTGCCAATATATATATATATATATATATAGATAGATAGATAGATAGATAGATAGAGATATATAGATAGATAGATATGAGAACAACACTCATATCAATGACAAAACAATTACATTAACAATCATGTTACGTTATTTTAAAATTTTTCCTTTTCTTTTTCGTACCTTCTTTAACACACTACTTCTCCGCTGCGAAGCGCGGGTATTCTGCTAGTATACTAATAAAGGGCAAAGCCCTCGCTGACTGACTGACTGACTCATTGATTGACTGACTCACTGACTCATCACCAATTCTCCAACTTCCCATGTAGGTAGAAAGCTGAAATTTGGCAGGCTTATTCCTTACAGCTTACTTACAAAAGTTAAGCAGGTTTCATTTCGAAATTCTACACGTAACGGTCAAAACGGACGATAACGGTCAACAACGTCCACCATTTTGAGCTTTCTTATTTATGGCCCCATCTTCACGAAATTTGATAGGCGGCTTCCCTGTGCTAACCAAAACCGATGTACGTACTTATTTCAGTGGTGTGACGCCACTGTCGGCCGCCATATTGAATTTTCCAAACGTCACTAATTCTCCAACTTCCCGTGTAGGTAAAAGGCTGAAATTTGGCAGGCCCATTCCTTACAGCTTACTTACAAAAGTTAAGCAGGTTTCATTTCGAAATTCTACGCATAACGTTCATAACGGTCAACAACGTCTGCCATATTGAACTTTCTTATTCATGGCCCCACCTTCATGAAATTTGGTAGGCGGCTTCCCTGCGCTAACCAAAACCAATGTACATACTTATTTCGGTGGTATGACGCCACTGTCAGCCGCCATATTGAACTTTCCAACGTCACTAATTCTCCAACTTCCCGTAGGTAGAAGGCTGAAATTTGGTACTTATTTCGGTGGTATGATGCCACTGTCGGCCGCCATATTGAACTTTTAACGGAAACCAATGTATGCATTCTTATTTCGCTGGTATGACACCACTGTCGGCCGCCATATTGAACTTTCCAACGTCACTAATTCTCCAACTTCCTGTGTAGGTAGAAGGCTGAAATTTGGCAGGCTCATTCCTTACAGCTTACTTACAAAAGTTTAGCAGGTTTCATTTCGAAATTCTACGTGTAACGGTCATAACGGTCAACAACGTCCGCCATGTTGAACTTTCTTATTTATGGCCCCATCTTCACGAAATGTGGTAGGTAGCTTCCCTGAGCTAACCGAAACCAATGTACGTACTTATTTCGGTGGTATGACGCCACTGTCAGCCGCCATATTGAACTTTCCAACGTCACTAATTCTCCAACTTCCCGTGTAGGTAGAAGGCTGAAGTTTGGCAGGCTCATTCCTTACAGCTTACTTACAAAAGTTAAGCAGGTTTCATTTCGAAATTCTATGCGTAATGGTCATAACGGTTAACAACGTCCGCCATGTTGAACTTTCTTATTTATGGCCCCATTTTCTCGAAATTTGGTAGGCGGCTTCCCTGCACTAACCAAAACCAATGTACGTACTTATTTCGGTGGTATGATGCCACTGTTGGCTGCCATATTGAAATTTTCAACAGTCTGTTACTTATGGGCCCATCTTCAAGAAATTTGGTACACGGGTTCCCAACGCTAACTGAATCCTACTTACGTACATATATACATCCATAGCCTGCAGCTTGGTCACCGTGTGAGGTGGCGTTGGGTCCCCTATCCCAACGCCTCCCACGTTGTTGGCTGCCTGCCTATATAAGACCGTCCGTCGCTCCAGTCTCTACATTCCCTTGTTTGCTTCGCCATGGGATTCACGTCTCCCTGCTGATAACTGCAGCCTTTTTATTTAATCCACGGCTTCTCCGCTGTTTTATTGTTCGTTTATTATGATTATAGTTATTGTATAGGTATTTTAGACTTACTTTACATTTCTCAGGTACCCATTTCCTTTATCATTCCAACCCCCATTACCATGTCTATAGAGGTGATCACTATCGATCAAAGAACTGCCACTTACCGAGTGGTTTCCATGTCCAGAGATGGCACCTACCTTTTCCATTCTCTTTGTTACATATTGCACAGCCATATCAGGCTCACTCTTGATATCCGGAGGAATATTGGGTCTTATGTATTGAATGACTGGGACAGGTTCAAGGTGTGGACTGATGACGGTACAGGAGATAATTATACTACACAGGAGCACTAGAAGAGTGAAATGCTTAAGCCCTTCACCTATGGTTCTGCATGTGAGTTGATGGCTGCCGCTGAATTGTTCGGTTGTCGCTTTCAAGTGTACCGAAATGGCCAAATATTTTACACCTTTTGACAACCACCAATAACTCTTAAACATCTTAGATTCACAGGTGACGATTTCAGTAGTGGACACTTTGATGTTTATGAATGTTTAAACTCTCAAAAGCTGGATGTAATTTTATCGATGAAACCGGTTGTATCACTTCAACACAACAAATCCTGCAAATACTGTCGTAATTGAAACAAAACATGAAACTGAAACCGATTAAAGAGTAAGCTCAGCGCACAGCTTGGTCATGTTACAACCTGGAGGGCCAAACTGACAACATGGTATACAAAGAGATCCTTAACAAATAATTATTGGCATATTTCCCTCAGTTTAAAAAGGTTTAATTTTCTTCTTAATAAAATTTTAATGCAGTACTTGCCACTAGCGCGGTATTTTGCTATATATATATATATATATATATATATATATATATATATATATATATATATATATATATATATAAAACAGCAACACCAATGACAATGTCAATCATGTTACGTTATTATTAAAATGTTTCCTTTTCTTTTTCATTACTTCTTTAACACACTACTTCTCCACTGCGAAGCGCGGGTATTTTGCTAGTGACAAAATAAACTACGTGATTAAAGTGGAAATGTCGAGATTGAAGTTGACATTTCGTGCTTTTCCCCACCGTGTGCCTTTTTTCTCTGTACCCTAATAAGCTTACATATGACACTCAGACAGTGGGCTTACAACTCGGCTTTTCACGGCGACTTTGACATGTGACTTCTTTTTTATTTCCGGCATTGTGCGATTTTGTGGATGTGAGCTTTCAAGTTTCTCCAACACGCTATGTCACTCGATCAACTTCCTTTTGTTGATTATACCACGGTTTATTTGAACAAATAGTATGTTTTTCCTTTGCCTCCACTTGGTATTCGCTGAAATTCTTATATTTTCCCCCGTGCTTTTCCCATTGTCTTTTTACAGGGCTGCGCTTAAGGGCGATTTATATTCATTTGCATTTTCAAAGAGGCGTAATTTTGGGAGGAGTTGGGGCGTTACATAAAGCGCGTGCGAAGTTAGTTTTCACGCTGATCGGGATTTATGTAGCGGAAGAACGTGGAAGTTGGAGTACGCACAGATTCCTGCATCTGGATTTTTCTGTGCATAAGCACATTTCGGCTTTTGTGCTTACGCCATGTTATAGTGCGAGTTCTACGCACGGCGTTATACATGAGGCCCCTGGTGAACCTTCTTGACAAGAGACAAAAAGTGCTGTGCCCACTCCAGTTTATCAGCAACTGTCACTTTAAGAAATAGCACTCTCAATAGCACCCCCTGCGATGTAGACAGATGTGTGATCTTTCCTCTGTTTGAGGACCAGCTTGCATGGAAAGTAAATTAGTGTACCAAGACAAAACCCACTCAAACACAAGTAGAATATAGACTCTATGCAGATAACAACCAGTACTGAATTCAAGCCCAAGACGCTGTATCCATAAAGCAGAAGCACCAACCACAGCACCACAGCACAATTATAGGCTGCAAAAATGTAAATCTTCAGAAGAAAATGTAAAGCCACCTTTTAACACATTAATAGAATTTATTTTTCTTTTGCACAAATGTCTTTATATTCTCTCAAACCAGTCTCATAACTTGAAATGCACTTTGAAACATTTTCTCAACCTCTGATCTCAAGATTTCGGCTTATAAAGCATTTATTGATAAAATAAGATATTGTTGGTGATTTTGTAATTTGTACTGACTTTCCTTATTAGTGTTCAATAGTTTATTTTCCTTTAATTTCATTCTTCACAATAATTAATAGATCTGACAATTTCACATGAACCTATACATACCAGACAACACTTTTTCAACTTTCCCATATTCTTATACCTTTTTGAAACATTGAGGTCTTTCAAATTGAGTATAATTTGTCTTTACTATAATTTACTTTTGCAGTTCACTTATGGTATTTGACATGTTTTTGAACCATTAATAAAGTACTGATGACTTTCATGAGGAATTGATTTTTTGTTTTCCAAAAATCAGTTATGTCTTCTGCTTTCATGTTATGGGGAAGCGGATCAAAAAGCTTTGCCTCGTTTTTAAAATGTTTGAACAAATGTAAAATATAACCTGTCTTTTGTGTGCTCTAATTACAAGGAAAACATTGATCAACGCTACAGAGGCTTAGCCTAATGTACTGTAAGGAGCTCTTGATGCTTGGCTTCATTTGCTTTTTTTACATTTTATATTTCCTCCATGAGAAGTGCTAAGACATATTAGTGCACTTATGTAGTGATTTGTGCCAGATGAAAATCAATCGCATACGCTTAAATTGAACTCGAGTCACATCACAGCAATATTGTTGTAAGGAGGATGTTTCCTTTCTGTAAATTGGGTTTACATGCCTCATTAAGTCCATCTCAATGCCATTTGAGTTCACTTTAGACAAACACTAGAAATAACATCCATTTAGATGTGTTGTACTTTTTTAGTTAATTGCTAAGCTGCCTACTTGAACAGGAATCAAACACAGTGCTTTTTGCAATGTTAATATTAATACAGTTTGTGTTTGGGCTCTGGAGCCTATTTTGAAAAATATACTTATCTTTCTTCTGTATCTAAATAGTATTAGCTAGCTTATTTATTTAGGAGTTTATTTCAGCTGTGAATTTCATAAGGACCAAAACTAAATGATAGCTCATTTATTACTTGTGTACAATAGGCATCTTGCAATTTATTTGTAATTTTGATGTCTCCTATCTCTGCATTTTTTAGACTGCTTGAATGTTCCTGTGAAGAAAATAAAATAGTAAAATAAATACTGTAATTTCAACACATGTGTTAGGCTAATAGTTGATTCTGAATTGGGCCCTGTCCTGGCCTTGACTTTAATGGTGCTTCAACAGGTCTGCTTCCCCAAGACATGGAATTTGATTATGTGGGTCTGAAAATGTTACATTGTGTTATGAGTTTCATAATTAGGATTAGACAGACATGTTTCTTTTCCAGGATATAACTAAGCTGAATTTTTTTTAAAAAAACATGACTAAACAAAAACGTAGAAAACAGAAATAGGATAAATCCACAAAGCAGCATCTGGTAAAAGACTGGTGAGGCTGCCTTCTGCTGTTATGCACCTAAAATCTGGAATAGCCTGCCAATAGGAATTCGCCAGGCTAATACAGTGGAGCACTTTAAAACACTGCTGAAAACTCATTACTTTAACATGGCCCTCTTATAGCTTCATCTTAGTTAAATCCTGATACTCTGTATATTCAATTGATCACCATTGTAATTCATGGTAGATCCAAAATCTGTACTAAATACTACTTTCTCTTCTGTTATTTTTCTGGTTTTCTTAGGTGGCGATCTGCGCCGCCACCACCTGATCAAAGCACCATAATGTCCCTACATTGATGGATTAAAGGCCAGAAGTCCACATGACCGCCATCATCAAGTTCTTCCATGAGAACCCTGAATACAATGAGGACTGTTTGAGGTCATTTATGTTAGGTAGAATGCCTAGAGGGGGCTGAGCGGTCTCATGGCCTGAAATCCCTGCAGATTTTATGTTTTTTTTTCTCCAGCCATCTGGAGTTTTTTTTCTGTCCTCCCTGGCCATCGGACCTTACTTTAATTCTATGTTAATTAGTAATTCCCTAATTTTAATTCTTATTTATTTTGTCTTTTTTCTCTTTCTTCATCATGTAAAGCACTTTGAGCTACATCAATTGTATGAAAATGTATGATATAAATAAATGCTGTTGTTGTTGGCGCAAGACAACAGTAGAGCGTTCCTGAAGGCTTAGTTAGCAGGTAACACGTTATACTATTGATTGTATGATTCAGGCGCCAACGCGAGTGGCAGCCTTTCCAGCAGCTCTGTGTATGACTTTATCTTTAAAGTCTTTATCTTTATCTTATACTTCCTTAGAAGGTTGGTGTCCTTCAACATCTGCAATAAGATGCTGCAGATGTTCTACCAGACAGTTGTGGCAAGTGCCCTCTTCTAAGCGGTGGTGAGCTGGGGAGGCAGCATAAAGAAGAAGGACACCTCACACCTGGGCAAACTTGTGAGGAAGGCAGGCTCTATTGTAGGAATGAAGCTGGACAATTTAACATCTGTGGCAGAGCGACGGGCACTGATCAGGCTCCTGTCAAGCATGGAGAATCCACGGAATCCACTTAACAGTGTCATTTCCAGGCAGAGGAGTAGCTTCAGTAACAGACTTTTGTCACTGTTCTGCTCCACTGACAGACTGAGGAGATTGTTCCTCTCCCACACTATGTGACTCTTCAATTCATTCCACCCTTGGGTAAACGCTAACATTATACAAAGTTATTCTCTGTTATACCTGCATTTTTATTACTCTTTAATTTAATATTGTTTTTTGTATCAGTATGCTGCTGCTGGATTATGTGAATTTCCCCTTGGGATTAATAAAGTATCTATCTATCTATCTATCTATCTATCTATCTATCTATCTATCTATCTATCTACTAGGAGCTTCGGGGTCTGGCTATAGTGCATCTAGTCACTTTTTGATATGTAATAAATGGAAAGCCTTATTTAGGTCTTCTTACCAAACAGTAAGTTATGTATAGATCTAGGTCATCATTGCTGAATTGTAAGTTTAATTAACACCAAAGAAAATGTTTGTTGAAGTCAAAGTTATATGTTCAAAACCATGGTACACACAGTAATAATAATAATACGACTAATAATAATAAATTACCATTTATAAAGTGTTATTCTAGCTACTCAAAGTTCTTTAAGCAGACAATGGGGAGCCACTTCAATCACCACCAATGCTCAGCATCCATCTGGATGATACAACGACAGCCATTTAGGTGGTGAAGGGGTGACAGAGATAGTCAGTTAGATACAGGGGATAGTTAGGGACCAGAGTGAACAGTTTAGCCAGAACATCAAATGATACCCTACTCTTTTCTAGAAATGGCCAGGTCTTCTATGACCATAGACAGTGAGGACCTCAGTTTTATGTCTCATCCACAGAATAACACCATTTTTTTCAGCACTGGGGCATTGTGATCTACACAGACCATAAGGTGATTGCCCCCTACAACCCAAGCTTTCAAGGTTAGTGCCCCATACAAGTACTGTCTGGGCCTACACCTGCGTAGCTTCAGGTGGATTAACTGAACAACATATTTTAATTTGTTACATTAAACTGTATTCTAATGTGAAGAATTTTTATAAGTTTTAAAAAACACCTCATCTATTCTAAAATGGAATGTGAAAACAAAAGCCATAAACTTACCGAATACATCCATTTTTCAAGTCAAGAGTGTAAGATTGCAAGCAATACATCCATTTTCTTAAATCAAAACCATTGCTGCTCTAAAGTGAATATATTTGAAACATTTTAAGACTTTTGTTTTCATATTTCAACTCCGGCCTGATTTACCTCCATTTTAAAATGCCTAAACATGATAGGTATTTTTTATTTAATTTATAAAAATCACTTCACTTTAGAACATAATAGTATGTGGCAAAAGAATACATATGTACCATGATTGTGAAGAAATAAATTCAACTTGAAAAATACCATCTTGTAATGTAGCTGTGCCAAGATAGCCCCTATTTGAAAGTGTTATCAGGGAGCAAATGGATAAGTTCACCAAACTCATTTTTGGTTGAACTATTGAAATGAACTATTCTTCATTTTCAAATTCATTGGATTTATGACAATCTGTAGACAAGTAAAATATTAATTTCAGGAAATAGTTTAATTAGATCAATTCTAACGATATTCACTGATGTTAATAGAACTTAGATATTAAATTAACCCCCATTTAGCCAGTTATTAAAGAAGCAATTAGCCAGCTGCAGCAAGCACTGCCAAGCAGCATTCAATTTTAGAAAGAATGCCTTTGATTTATTAGGATAACAACCATGTAGAGCAGTTATTACTTTGTAATTTTAGTAATTATACAAACTGACAGACTGGAAGAAAACACCATAGGCCTTGCATTTTAATACTTGCCCTATACCAATATTAAGAAATTAACCAAAACAACAGATCAATGCCATCTTCAATGGAGTTAGTTGGGTCTCATCAAGATACACCATTAAAAAAGTAATGCTTATCTAGATCATGTTACATGTGTGGCTTATTTTACTGTACTTCTTCTACAACAAAGATTTCATTTCTTTCTCAGTCCTGGTATGCTTCAGCTTGTTCCAAGAGTATATAATGCAGGTAAAAGAAAAAGTTATTAAAAGATTTGAAATAAAAAATCTCTATTTAAAGTTCCATGCATAACTATCCATCCATCATTCATTTACTGACCTGCACATGTGATTAAGGAGCACAATCTAGCATATTTTTAAATAAGAGTTAAGTGCAATGGTGTATGCATAAATCTTAAATGTTTGTTTGAAACATGGTTAAAAAAATATACAAGTACACTGTATGAGTCAAAGAAATTTAACAGTTAATTCTGTTCTGCCTTTTCTTTTTTACTCATCAGATCACACTATTCAATTTATTTTTGTATATTGGTCACTGAGTACTGGCTGAGAGTCAAGTTTACAGTTGTAATATAATGACAGAATTAATTAAACTATATATGACATAATGGACCCACCTCTTGGGGTTCCACCCATATAGCACATGGAATAATTGCACGTGTAAAGGGATATACTAAAAATAATCAATAATAAACAAGCTATATGGAAATTACATTAAAATACAAATACTAATTTAAAAAATGATAATAAAAAATCAGCCTAAGCCAGGGGATAAACCGTGGCTGTAGCATAATAGTCAGATGACATGAGAGAGAGTAGCTCCATCTTGAGCTATTTGAACTGTGGCTCTATCTGTTGTGGGGAACATCTTGGACACAGACAGGTAGACGTCATTAAATGCACCACAACACGTTTATTTACAGTATTATTTACAATTATGCCACACACAACCCAGTGCTGCAGCACCAATCACCCCAAAGTCCAGGCCTCACAATGCCTCTTCTCTCTTCTGGTCCACCTCCACTCCTCTCTTCCGAGCTCTGTCCTCTTCAATGCGACTCCAGCCAACGAATGGAGGGAGACGGCCCCTTTTATCCCCACCCAGACATGCTCCAGTTGCCTCCCGATAATCTTCCACCGGCACTTTCCAGTGTGGTGGAAGTACCGGCTACACACTCAGAAGCACTCCGGGTGTCCCTGGTCTTCTTCCCCACAGCACTTATGGCCCCTATAGGGTTGAGCTTCCAAGCTCAGTTCCCATGGTCCCCAAAGCCACCAGGGCATTCGCCCCCATGTGGTCTGGGGGAGGCATAAGCCCTCCTCCTTGGCACCCCGGCTGGGTACCACCCCCAGCCTCCTGTGACACTATCTACAAAAGGTCAAGGTGAATTAAATGACAATTTATGCTTCACGCCATTTCTTGCAAAAACCAAACTAATATTTAAAGATTGTAGCCTTTGTGACTGTACCATTTGTTCCTTAGCAACTAAAAAGGCAGTTAAATTAGAAATACGTTTTATTTGTTGCACTGAAGATTAAATTATTCATCATTTGTGAAAAGCCAATACATATATATAAAAAGATAATTAAATGTGGTTTACTATTTAAGCTATTTCAGGAATTCAACATTTAATGCCAATAAATTTAGACCAAAACAGAAAAAATGCAATATTCAATGACTTTTAGAAAAGAAAGCAGAACATCTTCCAAAAGAAAATATTATCTGTAAACTAATATATTATCAATGTATTTTTTGTTAATTGCTCTTGTTGTTTGAAACTACACTAAGTAGTGATTATTGCAGACTTCAAGTGTTCTGACATTAAATTTTAAAACTCTTTGCAAGGATGGAGGCTGAAATGGAAATTGAATCCATGGTCGATGAGTGGGTTCTCCAGCATGTCACCTGTCCAACATAGTGTGGTACAGCATGTTAGGGGTGCATGCTGGTGTATGGTAGTTATATAAAAACCGTGTGGTTCAGACTTGGTAGTGTGGGTGCATGTCACTGGAAAGCCATATGGCAGTGGGATGTGCAGCGCCGAGATTGGTTAATTATGTGTTCTTGTGCAACTGTGGTCACCACAGCTGGTTTACTCATGGACAGTGCACAGGTCCTTAAGCAAAGCACCTGCAGCCACAGAATATATAAAGAGTATGAACAGGACAGAGAGGAAAGAAACAAAGAAAGGACTGAGAAAGGAGTAGAGGATTGAGAAAGACAGGCTAGAGATGGGAGTAGATAAAAGAGGAGGATATGGTGAAATAGCACAGAGGGGATTGAGCTGATGCAGTGGTCAGGTGGGAAAGCAGTTAGGACATCTTGTGATGAATGAGAGGAATGGTGCTTGAAGTACAGGCTGTTCCTGTTGAGCATTGAGGGAACAGAAGCAGACTATGGCTTTGTGGGCACCAGGAATGGTGGTAGGATGTTGGAGCAGGGCTTTGGGCATCCCAGCGGGGACTGACTGAGGTGACTGGGGCAAAAGCTCTATATTAGTTGACCATGCATGGCAGTGAGGTTCACAGGAAGGAAGGCCAAGGAGCTCGATTTGTTTTCTGTTTGTATATTTGTTTGGATTATTTATTGATTGATTTAACTCCCACCAAGAGTACTTGTTTTTAATTGGATTATTTGTTGGCTTCTTTATTTAATGGATATTTTGCACTACACAATTTATTTGTTGTGCACTGCTTTGTTTGAGAGTAAAATGCACAATGCACTTTTGCTTGCACCAACCTTGTTGTCTGTGTGCCCTCAATGTACTACTCCATTTTGGTTCCAGGACTATTGATGCCCTGGGAAACGGGTGATGCCAAGGCTGCGGATATCTTTGGCATCACAGGAAGACACCTGTATAGACCTATTTTTCAAATCAACAAAATACTGTAAGAGAAAGAGTAGTAGTCAGTCTGCTACATAATAAATAAAACATGGCGACACTTAAAATATGGCATAGAGAAAAGGATAACTGTATCATTATCATCATTTTAGCTTAAACAAATTATGTAATTTTAGCCATGGGTTATGACTTCATTAGTACCTCTTTTCCACAGCTCCAGAGATCTAAAATCCTAGATTCCATGGTCACTTACTGTCTTTATAGTTACTGTGTACTTTGTAAGTTTTATCCAGGCACAACAGTGTTGTTCCACATACTATAAACTAGCATACTAGGTTAATCACTATGAGTACCTGAGTGTCACGAATGTGCCGATAATAGACAAGTGTTCCTTCCAATGTTAGTTCTTGACCTTCAATTAATGCTACCAGATTATGCCTTCCGACTCCTTGTGACACTGTAGTGAAAATGCAGTTATGAAAAATGGAAGATTGCTCAGCCATTCTTCCAATGAGAATCAAATACTTAATGTCTGTGAATGATCTACTTGTGACAAAAACTACTTTTTCCCTTTAACTAAGATAGAAGATACCTCCATTGCAGAGGCCAAGTTAATTTACTGTAATGATGCTGACAAGATAAATCAACCAGTGGATGACATCAACAATGAGTCACCACCACTGTGAGCTTGCGTTCCATCAAGCAAATGGGCAGCCTAAGAAACAGTTTTATGATAAGTGGAATGAGATAAAGTCAATTGGAGAAATGTGTTTCTTGGTGCAAAAAGAATTGTCTTGGAACTTAACATTAGCAAAACCAAGGCATTGGTTATTGACTTTTGCAGCACCAAATAGCCTTTATACCCAGTCACTATTCAGGGAGTGGATGTAGAGTTGGTGCATTGCCAGAAGTACATGGGGGTCCACATCATTGAGAGGTTGAACTGGCATCATAAAACAGAGTAATTACATAAGAAAGGGCAGAGCAGCCTCTTTTTTCTTATGGGACTGTATTCCTTTAATGTTGGTAGTGACATCTGTCACATCTTCTATAACTCTGTGATGGCCAGTGCGATATTCTATGCTGTGGTGTGCTGGGCTGGTAACATCACTTTAAGAGAGGCCCACCAAATCAACAAGCTAATTAAAAGGGAGAGCTTGTTATAGGACACACTCTGGAGCCCCCTGGAAGTAGCAGTGAAGAAGAGAATTATGAAGGAGTGCCATTATGAGCAATGCTGCACATATTCTCTCTGATACTCTTACACAGAGTGCTTTCAGCCAATGAATTATTCAGCAGTGTGTCAAGAAAACTGCTGGTGCTCCTTTATACCAACAGCAATACACCAGCAAAATGAATCACTGGGACTGTGACTGTCACATCAGAAGTTTTCTTTATTTTTAGACATTTCTTATATATTTCTTATATATATATATTTCAAATAAGCTTCTGTAAAAAGCCAGATTTTACCCTTGGGATAAAATAAAGTTTTATTTACTTAGTAGAGGTATCCTAATCCAATTTTCACATCTTGCATTGTTTGTTTTCTTTGGTAATTAATTATTTGTCTTTCTCATCAATTTTAAGATGGCTTCTCTTTCTGCCATAATTTGATCACTAGTATAGATGTAAACTCTGCAGATGCTCCCAGACTATTGTTCAGAAGTGCTGAATGTATGCAGTTTCCAACCATATTCCCATTTTTCAGTGTTATATGGCTTTTCTTATTTCTTTCTTTCATGTTAATAATTCTTAGTTGTTGCCTGTTCTTTATTTGGTATTTCCTTATTGGGTGCTTCTACATTATAAATATTTCTAAAATATCACATCCTTCTTTTTATCACATTGATTTCACTACAATGTTTCTCTCTTTGTCATGCGGATTATCTGGGGTGTTCCCCTTATACTTTTCTTACTTATAACAAATCATATAACCTTCTTATGCATTATTTCTTGCACTGTTCTCAGCCAATGAGGTAAGGACTTCTTTATTTTTTTCCTTAGTCTAATCTAACGCATTTTTAACTGCCTTGTCTTCTTATTTTTGATATTTTCTGCTAATGCCTCATTATGTGAATCTAGGATTTTTTTCTTTGTCTCGTTTCCTTCCTTTGTCCATGTTCTTGCGATGATCTATTTTTTGTTGTTTCTTTTCTTTATTCCAAAGACTTCCATTGCTATTTCTCTCTATAAATATCTTCTCACAGTCACTCCAAAAAGTGTCCACACTACTAGCTTCATTTGTGTTTAAACTTTCCTTTATTTTGTAATTCTTACACTAATTTCTAGGTCCCCTGAGACAGAGCAGGCTCTGAGAGACTACTTTGGAACTACAGACTGGGATATATTGCTTGGGTCACATAGTGAGAACATTGAAAAGGCTGTTGAATGCACAACTGATTACATCAACTTCTGTATGGACATTGTAGTTCTAGTAAGAACAGTGTGCTGCTATGCTAACAACAAGCCATGGATTACAAGTGACATCAAGGGCCTTTTAAACTAGAAGAAAAGGGCTTTTAAAGGTGGTGATAAGCATGAGCTGAAGTGCGTGCAGAAGGAACTCCGAGTCCAGCTCAGGGCGGCGAAAGAGCAGTACAGGAGAAAGCTGGAGCAGAAGTTGCAGAACAATAGTATGAAGGAAGTGTGGGATGGGATGAAGATTATCACTGGCTGCAGCTCGAAGCGGGGTGCCGCCATCGAGACAGACGTGGAGAGAGCAAACCAAATGAACAACTTCTTTAATAGGTTTGATCACAGTAACCCACTCTCACCTCAGAGTACTGCATCCTCCAACCATCCTTCTGCTGATACCAGCATAGGTGAGACATCCCCACCCACAATTACAGCAGCCCAGGGGCCTCATGTATAACGCCGTGCATAGAACTCGCACTATAACATGGCGTAGCACAAAAGCCGAAATGTGCTTACGCACAGAAAAATCCAGATGCAGGAATCTGTGCGTACTCCAACTTCCACGTTCTTCCGCTACATAAATCCCGATCAGCGTGAAAACTAACGCTCGTACATTATTAAACATGTGTTTCATGAGCCTCGTGCTCATGACAAGCATTTATCTTTTGTCGAAATTTGTCGCTGCGTTTTTAGCTGTGTTGTTATTTTCTCTTTCTGTTTTATATTCAATATATATTGGCGTAGCGCCCAAGAGTCCTTGCTTTTCTTTCCCCAAGTAACCGATCGCCACACAATCAGCTCTGTAATAGACGTTAAGCCATCTGTAAGCTTAGCGCCGATTCTTCAAAACGTTTAAAGAACATTGAAATATCTTTGTAGTACATGTTTAATTATTCTATCCTTCACGACACTCCCAGTGAAGAATATAGATTATTTAAATGAAGTTAAAGTTTTATGTGTATAATTTAACAAACATATTTTGCTGCATTTCACCTTAAAAATGATATCGTCATCATATGTAAATATGCGCTTTATAAAGTGGCCCAGGTTGTGAGATATTATAACTGTAGTGCAAGTTTACAGTGGGGTGATTGTACTTATAAGTACAGACAGTTCTACAAGGAGCAATTGATTGAGTGCATTTAAAGTTCTTGGGATTAAACTGTTTCTGAACCGCGAGGTCCGTACAGGAAAGGCTTTAAAACGTTTTGCAGTGGCTGAGACAGCGTGTACTTGAAGCTGTATAGCGATAATTCTCTTTCTGATCAGCTGCTGCTGTGATTCACATTCAGATACAGTGATATAAATACTCCGAGTCGTGCAGTGAGAGTAATATGGAAAAAGATGATCCGCTGTGGCAACTCTTAACGGGAGGAGCTGAAAGAAGAAGAAGAAGAAGAAGAAGAAGAAGTGAGAGTAACAACGCTAAAGCAGTTATGGTATTTGGAATACTATGGCTATTCCCTGGACCATTATATTGTTACGAGTTAATTACAATCAGATGCATTACACTAATAAACAATATGCGGTTAGTTTCTGTGTATTTATAAAGCCGCGTCATGAAAATAATGAGTAATCACACAAGAACAGTACCATTGCTTGACGCTGGGTGCCGCCAGTTTGCAAAACCGAGCGGAGAACTTGCGTACGACAAGGCATGAGGTACCGTGGAAAAGTGCGTGGCTTTACACCAAGTGTAGGTTTTATACATCGCGATTTGAACGTGGAAAAGTTCTTACGCAACATTTCTGTGCGTACGCACCGTTTATACATGAGGCCCCAGGTGAGAAGAGAGCTGAAAAGACTTTGTGCCAGCAAAGCAGCGGGTCTAGATGGTGTATCGCCACGATTGCTGAAGGCCTGTGCGTTGGAACTGGGGAGTCCTCTACAGCGCATCTTCAACCTGAGCCTGGAACAGGGGAGAGTCCCAAGGCTTTGGAAAATCTTGTATCACTCCTGTCCCAAAGGTATCACGTCCTAGTGAGCTGAATGACTTCCGGCCTGTTGCTCTGACGTCACATCTGATGAAGACCATGGAGCGGCTGCTGCTTCACCACCTGAGGCCACAGGTCCATCACGCCCTCGACCCTCTGCAGTTCGCATATCAGGAGAAGGTGGGAGCGGAGGATGCCATCATCTATATGCTTCATCGATCCCTCTCCCACCTGGACTGAGGCAGTGGTGCTGTAAGAATTATGTTTTTGGACTTCTCTAGCGCCTTCAACACCATCCAACCTCTGCTCCTTAGGGATAAACTGACTGAGATGGGAGTAGATTCATACCTTGTGGCATGGATTGTGGACTAGACAGGAGGAGGAGTACAGAAAGTTAATCAAAGACTTTGTTAAATGGTGCGACTCAAACCACTTACACCTTAACACCAGCAAGACCAAGGAGCTGGTGGTGGATTTTAGGAGGCCTAGGCCCCTCATGGACCCTGTGATCATCAGAGGTGACTGTGTGCAGAGGGTGCAGACCTTTAAATATCTGGGAGTGCAGCTGGATGACAAATTGGACTGGACTGCCAATACTGATGCTCTATGTAAGAAAGGTCAGAGCAGACTATACTTTCTGAGAAGGTTGGCATCCTTCAACATCTGCAGTAAGATGCTGCAGATGTTCTACCAGACGGTTGTGGCGAGTGCCCTCTTCTACGCGGTGGTGTGCTGGGGTGGCAGCATAAAGATGAAAGACGCCTCACGCCTGGACAAATTTATTAAGAAGGCAGGCTCCATTGTAGGATTAAAGTTGGACAGTTTAACATCTGTGGCAGAGCGACAGGCACTAAGCAAACTCCTGTCAATCATGAATAATCCACTGCATCTACTTAACAGTGTCATCTCCAGGCAGAGGAGTAGCTTCAGTGACAGACTTTTGTCACTGTCCTGCTCCACTGACAGACTAAAGAGATTGTTCCTCCCCCACACTATGCGACTCTTCAATTCCACCCGGGGGAGTAAATGCTAACATTAATTTTATTTTAATTCTTTTCATTTTTATTACTATTTAATTTAATATTGTTTCTTTGTATCAGTATACTGCTGCTGGATTATGTGAATTTCCCCTTGGGATTAATAAAATAAATCTATCTATCTATCTATCTATCTATCTATCTATCTATCTATCTATCTATCTATCTATCTAAGCAGTTGCATGACCTTTCACCTTTATAGCATTCCTTTACTCCAGGGCTTTTCATTTTTGGTCCTAGATGGCTGCATTGGATGCAGGTTTTTTATTCCAGGTCAATCAGTTTTTCCTGATTATGATAAATTTTACATAATTGGATGGCTTGTAAGTGATTTCACTCATTTCAGTCATATTTATTATTGTAGATTTTTTTCTTTTCTGTCAATCAAATGATTTGTTAGCTTGATCAAATTAGTAATTCTTAGCCCTTCACTTTTTCTCTTCCATTAACATATTAAAACAGATATTTCAGGATGAGCATCATGGTATTAATAGGAATAGTTTAGATGTTGAGTTGCAGTTTCATTTCTTATTTGCAGTTTATTGTTAATTGGTAGCTGATTAAGGAAGTAAGAAACAGTTAAGGCAGCTGTTTAAAACTAAAAGGATCAATTAAGGGTTTAGATCCCTAACAAGCTAGAACAATTTCTTTAGTAGAAATAATTTGCTTCTAGTTAAGATCTAATAGTTGGAACAAACACCAGCAGTGGTTCTCTAGTTCAGTCCTCTTAATTGTATTTGAATAATGATGAGCAGAGCAGACACGACAGTAAGGGCTCATTTATACTGCTTCGCATTCCCAGCATTCATTTGACGCTTCCTCTGAGCATGTCCTCAGAAATTAACGCAACACATGCGTGAGTTGCAGTACCAGAAAAATGTCAGGGGGCGCAGTGTGATAAAAGTCGGAATGTGACATCAGAGTAGCTGTTTATCATCTACATGTGACAGAAAACCACTTTGAGGATCCTCCGGGATGGATGTGCGAACTTTGATGTTTGATGAATGATTCGATGTGGTGAAACCAAATGCCGACATATAAATGCATTTGTGGTGCTTTTATATTCAAGTGTGCTGTTCTAGCTAAAGGTTAAAGTTAGGGAGACTTAAGATTCGCACCATCTAGTGGTGGAATTCAGCATTCCTTTACTTGAGAAGCAGACGGTCTCAGCGCGATGATCTCATAAAGCTGTGCCTAGAGAGTAAAAACAAAATAGAGAGCACATGTTTGTCTCACTTCCTGCTTTGAGCGTTCAGTTTGGCTTCGGGGGCATTGTCGGTATGTAGAGATGTTTACAGATGTTTAATTCTCTGTATTGATGCATATTTGTGAAAAAGTTGAGTATTTAAAGTTATTTAAGGAGGTATTTTAAGGTTAAAAGGTTCTAGTAACTTGCGCTGTTATCTGAGTTTTCGCTGCATTGTAGAAGCACTTGGAAGCGTACCTTTTTATACTTTAGCAGCTTTGCCAGGGTGCACAGATAATGTTTGTCATTCAAGTGAATGTTATTTATTTATTCTTTATATGTTTGCAAGGAATAAGTAATTCTGTCATTAAGTTTATTATTTGAGTTTGTACGTAAGAATTTCTTACTATATTGTATTTACGATTTATTTGTAGTTTTACCCTATTCCAACTGGCTTCAGTAAAGAAAGCAAACTGGAAACTCTTGTCTGTGTGGTCATTGGAAGGGAGTTTATCTGACTGTCGCTTGAGGCAGAGGGCAGGATATTAAGCGTCACATATTCCCCATCGTAATGACACAATACATTTTAAAGGTCTTACATACCATCTTCTATGACATTTTTTTTTTTGCACCTTCACAACAGCATTAGAATGTACAGCAGTGTATTTGGGTCAAAGAAAAAAAAAATTAAGGACATGGTGAAAAGGTATATTTTGTGATTAAAGTGGATGTTTCGACTTTAATCTCGAAATGCCCACTTTAACCTTGTAGTTTACTTTATCATTAAAGTAGACCATCGTAAACGTCATCTTAAAACTGACCCATTTGTTAATTGCTATGTGCTTCTGGGACTTCCTCAGACCTAACAGCAGTAATCGCCACACAGAACACATTACATTTATGATATTCCAGCTCTCTGCACATTTACAATCTTTATATTTATATTTGATATCACTTTCATGATGAAATGCATTAAACTATGTATATTACATTTCACAGATAAGTCATTAACTTCATTTAAATAATTAAATACTGATAATAATTACACATTTTGTGGTGGCATAGTCTGCCTCACAGGGAGTCACGTCCCTGGTGTTCCCTGCATGGTGTTTGCATGTTTTCCTGGTGGGTTTCAACAGTGTGCTCCAGTTTCCTTCCAAAGACATGAAGATTTGGGGATTTGGTGATGCTACAATGACACTAGTGTGTGTCTGTGCTTTTGTTCACCTTGCGATGAGCTGATGCCCCGTCCAGAAATTGTTTCTTTCTCACACCCAATGCTTGCTGTAATGGGCGCATCTGTGTATTGATAGATTTAATCATAAAACAATCATTTTCAGAGACATTGTGGAAAGGTGTCCTCAGAATTTAATGGATGTTTCAGGAAATTCGCAACACAGCGAAGCCGAACATTTTCTCACTGTGATAATATTGCGCACTGCCACCTGGTGAAATCTTCCAGATTTACATAAAGTACGCGTGCAAGTATAAACAGTAAAACGCTTGCATTGCAGTAGCGTCTGCTGGAGCATGCGTTGCGTTGTGTGAAGTATAAACCTGGCCTAAGTGACACCAACTGCTACAGAGCAGCTAGTTTAATGTTATCCCTAGTGTGCTGATAAGTAAATAATGGCATAAAACCACAAAATATAAAAGAACACAATACTGAAAAGTAAAAAATGCATTCAAATTCCTCTTTCACTCATAAAATTTAGCATAACCAGTTTATGTATCAGGACTGATGCCAAAAACACAAACTGGGTAGTAACGGCGTACTCCATTAAACAATGGACTCCAGTTAAAAGAAGAAATTAGTTGGGAAGAAAACCTGCAGCCACAAGGTCCTCCAGGACTAAACTTGAAAACAACTGCTCTACAGAACAGAACCTGACGACTCCAGGTTTACTTGGTCATACAGCAGCTAATTCAGTCTTTACCATTTTTAGTTACCAGGATGAAGTTTGATGCTATATCTACTCATTTCACAGGTAAGAGTTAATGTCATGTCGGACTCTGCCTTTAACGTGAAAACAGACAGTTGAATTATGAAGAAAAGCCTACGAAGTTAAACAAAAACCCTTTCATTTTTATAGGTGCTATGCTGCATTTATCCATCAAATCTAATCCAACAAAACCACACAAGTAAATGATACTCCTTTTTATATTTAATATTCCACTAATGAGAAGAAATGATACACTATAAACTGCCCCAAGTCCATCAGGAGCATGCCTGTTTCTTACAGGACGACTCATCTTGACAATTGGATGTGCTTGCTCTTCCATGCTGTTTGGTACAGCATTCTGTTCACATTATTCTCATTTTCTATCTCAACGTCCATATTTCTGTCACAATCCCAGATTGTTGCTGCATGGTGAGACTATTTGTGTTGCACTGTTTGCAGAGTTGCTCAGTATTTGATTAACATGTCACTTAACACAATTTCCATAAACCTTTAAAATGTAATTTACAGGACTAAATAACTTTTATAATTATGCAATGTATCCATTTCTCTCCTCCCCTGTAATTCCGCACTGGCCTACATCGATGGCTCTGACTCTTTGTGTATTGCCAGCTAACATGACCTGGGGATGTTTAACTCCAATCAGTGACAGCCTAGTATGAGCTTGTCTCTTAAGAATAAGTCTTTTTTGTTTTAGTGTTAGGTGTGTTGTGGTAACCATATAGAAAACTGACAACACAATGTCCGAGTGTCATACCTCCTACTGCTCTATTCTAGGCAAGAAATTTCTTGAAATTCTGCCAGGCTGTTTTTACCAGGGTGATGTGCAGATGAATTCTTAAACTCTTGGGAGGTAAATTGAGGACCATTATTAGATACTAGTTACTCAGCAGTTATAGCTGTCGCAGATGGCACGTGAATAATTTCAGACCACCTTGTGGCCTTTACTACACAAACATCTGTCTTTGTTCTTCACCAAAGCCTATATGTATTCTTTCCCATGAGGATATGCCTATTTCCAAGAAAGAACTGGGGCTGTAGCAGTCATGTTGCTCTGCTGCTGACAAATGGTACACTTATTTACTTGTTCTTCAAAACACTCATCCACTTTGGGCCACAAGAACAGATTTCAGCTAGAGATTTCATCTTAACTATTCCCCAAAGCCTTTTTTGTAACTCAAATAGTCATCTATCTTGCAAATTCTCAGGCTTTGTTACATATAAACACCATAGTATGCAGCCACCTTCAATAGATAGATATATCCTTCTTTAAAAATGTGGCTTCAGCACTTTATTTTGCACATGTTTTGACCAGTGTAACATTATGATGTGTTTAATCATCATTAAAATAGGACCTTTCTCAGTTTCTGTTGCAGTATTTCTGACAGTTACAGTTAAATTATTAAGGTAAGATACTCTACATAGTAAACCTGGCAATATATCCCCATTATTTTTGACAGGTAACATAAATACTGAGTCAGCATTACAATGCTGCTGTTATCTTTTGTACTAAATTTCATATGTATGTGCTACTAGAATTAGAGACCATCTTCATCCTTGCAGCAACTAAGGCCGGAAATACCTTTCATAGGACCAAGTATCTTAACAAGAGGCTTATGATCTGTCGGTAAGATGAACTTCCAACCAAAGAGGTATTCATGTAATTTCATGACACCAGATACTAATCCTAGTGCTTACTACTTTGGCTGAAAGTATTTCTCCTCTGTTTTTGTAAACAGAGTGGGATGCATCAGTAACAAGTTTTCGTGGTTCCATTTTCCATCTGATGTGAGATTATAGTATCCAATCCGACTGGACATGCAAATTAACTTAACAACTTTGTCATTGGCTGGATCAGCATGGACAGATTTTTAATGAGCCTCCTGTAGTAAGGTACCAGAGCCATAAAAGACCTAAGCTCAGTCACATTTTGTCTCTTGTTGGAAGGATACCATCAGCATCAATTACATATTCTATATAAGACACATTGCTTAGTAGAAATGAATATTAGTCTTGTTTAAATCAGAGGTTGTGAGTTTAGAGAGGCTTAAGAACCTTTTCTAAGTTTCTTAGGTGATCTTCTGTGCCTTTCCCTTTTATCAGTATGTCATCTAAATAGGAAATCTAGTCCATTAACCTTTGGAAAATGGCTTGTGCAGTAGTAACACTTCCTGAGAGCTGATAATAAGAAAATAATTCCTTGTGTGCATTTATAGCCAAGTAACACCTAGAGGTTTCCTCCAATGGTGCCTGCTGATATACCTGACATAAACCTATTTTGGAAAAAATTGAAATGTAGAGATGTCAGGTAATTGAAAGGAACTACTCTGGGCATCTCTCTCCTAGAAGTATGCATTTCGCCAATGTGGTTGCCAATGTTAGCGGCTAAGTGACTTTGCCTTTCTTCTGAGGTTTCGTTTTGCTGACGTGCTGGCCTCGCTTGTGTTATTAGCGGCTAAGTGAGCTTTCTGTTTCCTCTGAGGCAAAGCCCTTACCCTGACTCCATCTCTCACTTCCGGGCCAGACAGACACGCACACATTCACATGTAGATGTTTATATATAAGATATTTACACAGAGCACAGTGACATATTAAACTTTAGCTTTCTCAAATTGGCAGTGTACTCACTTATTTCTCGCCTTAAAGTTGATTTCTTGGGTGAAACTTTCATTGTTCCACAGTAAAAGAGGACCAGGGCATGTAGTGATTTTTAAGCAGTTGAACCAGCTCAGTATTTGATTTTTTTCCAATGGATTTGGTGGTGTGAATAAACTCATTAGCAAATGATGTGCTTTCTTACTCACATTGGTTAGAAAGGTTGTCTTTGCCCTATCATTCATTGGCACAGGATTATTTGCTGTGAAATACGCTTGTAATCTTTTCAAGTAGGTTTCAGATCTTTCTTCACTTTCCACAAAGTGAAAATTCTCTGAGATCCTAACTGAAAGCCATTTCAAGCTGAACAGTAGCTTCTACACCCTGCTCTGTGTCAATAGAATCACTTTTTATGCTAACTCGATTTCTTCTAATTTAAACATTCTGCCCACATCAAAAAGACTGTTGTGTTTTACTAAAGTAGTGTTTAAATTATGAAACAAAAATGAATAAAGCAGAGACTAGACTACACTAGCTTGGGAGTGCGTGCTGATACAGAGAGTTAGTCCACCCACTACACGAAGAACCACCTGGACTTAAACAAAAACTCTTTTATTTTTCTTTGCATTGAACTGCACTTAACTTTCACTCTCAATCAAGCTTAGCTCATCAACAACCACAAAATCATTTCTAAATCGTCCAGTTTTGAGAACACATTGTACATATTAAATTGCCTCAATGCACTAGGCACAAAAATTCAGAGTGCACAACACCACAGTAGTGTTTTTTTTATTAATGGGATAGGGGAACATGATTGGTTTAGGGATAGCTAAGTAGCTTTGTGGATATTGCTCTACTAAAATATATTCCCACCAATAACCAAGGCACACAGGTTTAAATAATGCACCATTCTCATGTATACTTCATGTATACAATATTTCCTTGCCAGTTGTATTTTCTTTACCTGTGTTGCTTACCTATTTCTTTGCAATGCATAATGATGTCAATCTTTCTTTTCCTTTTTTTGTAAAGAGAGTACAGGGGGTCCTCAGGTTACGACACAGTTCTGTTCCTACAACTGTGATATAACCCGAATTTTGGTGTAAGTCGAAACACACCCTAGCTTAAGTCACTTACCTATCCTAACAAATTCATAATCTAGAACATAAAAACACAACTAAGCCACAGAAAAAGGAAAAAGAAATAAATATACTGTACTGTACACTGTACTGTAGTAACAGAAAAAATTACAAAAAATAAGTGTAAAAAAAATTCCTTACCTTTATTCCTTCTGATCTCTTTATAATGTCTAATTTCACTTCAATCATGATGGCTTTCCTCTACTTCGAAGCAATACCATCTGAAGACTCAAAAGTTGCCAAATAAAGCAACACAAAAGGAACACTTGTGCCGCGCACAATCAAACTAGTTCGCCAACTCCCTTGCTCATACGCCACGTTACTGCATATTCTTCCACTGCGTTCAACCAAACCAGTTCGCCCACGTAGTCTGTAAGTACGACACTAACAGCATAAGCCGAAACACTGACATCTCAATTTTTTTACGTTTTTATGGGAGTGAGCGTTGTAAACTCGAAACATTGCATGTCGAGACATTGTAACCCGAGGACCCCCTGTATAGTGTCACAAACAGTTGTTTATGAAGGCATTTTTTTCTTTCAGGTTGTTATTTTAAAAATTTTTAAGGAAAAGTCTGGAATCTTTGGTGATCACAATCTAAAATATTATCTGAAAAATGTACTGGAGTAATGGTGTTGGATGGTGTGCAACACCAACAACCTGGTCTTAAATACCAAAAAGACCAAAGAAGTTATTCTGGACTTTAGGACCACTAAAAAGACCAATTACAGTCTGGTAACAATCAGTGCAGATGCTGTAGAGGGAGTTTCCAGCTTTAAGTTTCTAGGAGTCACCATCTCAGAGGACCTGTCCTAGGCTGACAACAACTTGGATATAATACTGTAGGTAAAGCACAACAATGCCTCTATTTTCTCAGGAAGCTATGGAAAGCTGACCTCCCCCAGAAGCTGCTGGTTAATTTCTATAGATGTACTATAGAGAGCATTTTAACTAACTGCATGATGGCCTGGTACAACGGCTGAGCCAAGGTTGCTAAAGAAGCCCTGCAGTGGATCGTAAAAACAGCAGAGGCCATTATTGGGACTGATCTGCCATCATTCAAACTCTTGTATAAGACTCGCTGTTTGAGAAGGGCCAAAAGCATTCTCAAGGACAAAATTCATCCTAGAAATTCTTTGTTTGAGCTCCTCCTGTCAGGAAGATGCTTTAGGTCAAGCGTACGCACAAACAGACTAAGAAATAGCCTTTCCCCATCTGCCATAAACTTTTTGAACTCTGAATCTCCTCAGTGTGAGATAATTTTTAATTGAACATGTGCAATAAGCTATATTGGTAATGTGTAATATACTAACGTAATACAATATATAATATGTAATGTACTATTCATTAACAGGTGCAATAACAATTTATGCTGCTGTACTCTGAGCAATAATAATTTGCTCTGGTTACTTGATCACTTAACACTGTATACGACATATTTGGAATTATTTGACTTTTCTTTAAATGCACCTTGGGGCTGTCACAAAAAGTAATTTTGTTGTGTTACACAATGACAATGAAGTGCTAGAACTTGAACTTTGTGGACCAGATGAAAGAGTGGTATCTGTAAGCCCATTTACAAAAGTGCACTAATTATTCCATGGAGAGTGTCCAATCAATTAATCCTTATTTCAAGTAGTGGCTCTCATGAAACATCTCCGCATAGCCTAATTGGAGTTCATTACAGATTTCTACATTTTTAGTTCAGAATTTCAGTACCGCAGAAGTTAGGTAAATGTCCAATGTAAAAGAATAGAAAAAGTGAGTTAATAATAGATAGAGAAAACTTTGTCTATCAGCAGAAGATTAAGTGTGTTCTCTGACTGATTTAACTAACAAGATTTACTTACATGATTTTTCCTGAGAATATCAGAGAAACAGGAAAAAGCACAAATCATGAAATGATTATTATTTTCTTTGTTAGAAAAGTCACTTATCTAACAGTTGCCAGACAGAGGAGCAGTGTTCTGCAAGACTTAGTAATTTTCTAGGAGCTGGAAATGACAGTATTAAGATAAAACACTCTTTACAGTAAAAGCTTTTTAGACAGGGTAGCCACTCACATCTGTTGTTGAGATTTGGTTCAGAGATATACTATCTGCGGTGAACTCACCTCACTGGCATCTTTTCAGATGTGGCAGGTGTGACTCTAAAAACCTGTCAGAGCAGTCAAAACAAGTGTACAGTTTCATTTTAAGCTGGCTTATTAAAAATGAATATTTTGGAACATTGTGTTTGATTCCTAAAGACGTCAAGCTTTTTAGGGCCTGCAGACCATGCATAATGAGGTGGTGGCACAGCCTAACCCAATGAGTGCAATATGTTTGTGATATATGGTCATCACCAACCACGTCAGTGAGCACTTCAACCAACTGGAAATCATGCAGGAACATCAAAGATGGTGTAGTGTTTTTAATTATGCTGCTAGAAATCTCATATTTGAGGACAATTCCAGCCAAAATCAAAGAGCACCATAAGTTTATTTCCAAGTGCATTACTGGATTTTATTAAATACTAATTAAATTGAACAAATACAAATATTAAATATATTGATATCTTTTCATAGCCAAAGTAGCGAGCACCTCAGTTGAACAAAAAGCATACACAAATGTTGATGGCTGAGAAATGCTTCACTGCCTTACATAAGCTAGCAAACTGAGCATCTGTGAAGACTGAAGAGCATCTATGAATGTCCCAGCATTCCGCAATTAAATAGAAATAAGAAAATAAGTGGACTGGGCTCCAAACCTTGCCCTTACGGAATATAAACATCTGCCACTGTAAGCCCTACTTGTTTATTAAATTCTACACTAACAAACCACTGTTTAGCATCCGTTTAACAAGTGAAAAATAAAATGTTTCTTCACCGCGACCCTCACTAGGAAAAGCAATGACAATGAGACAACGAGATGTTTCCTTTTTCACACTAAGAAGAACTGTTACAACACAGTGAAACAAATAATCATTGTAATGTAGTCACATCCCAGTTCTTCTCATATTGGCTCTGGTATTGCCTTCATCTATAATGAAATATGACTGGTGATCAAAAAGTTCCAAGCCTGAACCTGAAAAGGTTCTGCTACTATGTTGATTTTGTAAGAGACCAAAGAATAGTTCCAGTACACTAAAATAGTTTATGTAAATAGCTTCCATTTTTTCTGGTTTACATTGTTTCTCTGTTGTTTTAGAACAAAGTTAACACAGCTGCTGAAATATTCAAACGAAATATGTTATCACTGAATTTGTAATGTGACAGAGCAATATGTCCTCAGAGATACATTCACACCTAGTCAAGTATAAACAAACTTTAACACTGACAGCAGAAGAAAATGATGCCACAGTGAACCAAATTTTAACGAAGAATTAAAGAGCGTCAGTAAATTTAGGGATTACATATGGGTCAGGAAAGGGCTATCCATTGTTCATGAACAATGAAACAGGAGCAAAGCCTGTATACATTGGATCCTCTGAATGCTGACTCCAGAAATGAAGCATCACAGCATCTGGTGTTCTAAAGAGAATCTTGGGTTAATAAAATCAGACTGGAAGGAATACATGCATCATTTGATGACTCAGATACATCACTCTGACCCAGAGTATAATTATACAGTATACTGTAGGACCAAGATGTCATCAATGCTAGCGAAAATGCAACAAGTGGCTCAAAGAGTTTGTGTTGTATTTAATTGGTAGTTTGGCGATTTCAAAAGAATTACCAATTAGAACAGCTGCTAAAGAGAAAACAGAGCCTTCATCTACGATGCATACTTCATATTAGAAGAGTCAACAAAATGATTCACCAAAAACTTTATTTTTAAAATTTTAAAACTGTACTATATGCTAGAATTAACTGAAGGTCCCCGAAGAATTAACTACAATAGACAGTGAAATAAAAATTGCTAATAGAATTCAATTACTGTGCAATGGATTCAATTTAACATTTATTAAGTAACAATGCACAGAACCAAATCTATATATATATATAAAATCCAAAGTTAACTGACTCACTCACTCAGCTAAAAGACAGAAATTTGGCAGGACCGTACATCTAGGGTAGGAAGCATCTGCTAAAAAAGGTCATTTCCATATATCAATATATAGAGGTAACCCTTCCCATAGAAAAACTGAATAACCAAAATCTCAAAACTGACTAATTTGATTGAAATGTGGTGATGTTATAGAAAAAAGATGTATTTTTTTATTTGTTGGTAAATTTTTTGTTTGTCAATATTTGTTAATATTATGTTAACGTACATGCTCTGTGCTGTGCCAGGACAAAGTTTTATGCAAATTATGGATGCAGCAAAAGAAATTGATGGGCCTCACAAATAGCAGATGAAAACGATGCACTGTTTTGGACAGGAAATAAGAGACATGGCTATGTTTGGCATGTAAACTCAGGTGTGAAATGCAAAGAGACAGTTCAGTGGAAGATTCAAAGCTCAATGGTTAACAAGAGTTATAAAATTCCAGTGGCAGTCACTGTGTTGGTGTTATTTCACTAGAAGCAAAAAGGGAGGGAGAAAGAAGTAGTGGTGGAAATGGTCTCCTAGGATCCCAGATAAGCAGGGAAGGACTTGACTTAAATTTAAACTTAACTGGTCCCCTACAGGTTACTCCATTGTAATATAGAGTTGCATCTAAGGGGAAATTCTGAAATTGTTTACATTTACACTCACCAAAATTCTTTGCATACACATTCCTATCTTCAGACTTTAAAGGGGGACCACATACAACTGATGAAAAACACGAAAATAAACAGCTCATTGAATGACTTAAGCAAATTAAAATTATAAACATCTGACAATGATAGTAGTACTTGGGGGTTCGCCCCCTGCTCGCTTCGCCCACCAACTCCCCCAGACTGTGCTACGCGCCAGCCACTTAGCCTCTCTGCCGCTTGCGTTTTGAACAGGGGGGCTGAACACACCCGAAGGAGACGCAGTCACTCATCCGAAACCCCCTCTTAAATGGTAATACAATGGGAAACAAACAGTTTTTTTTTTTACCTCCTCTTTGTTTGATCAGCTGCTGATCTACATCTCATGCGATGCTTCGAATATATGCTTCGAGCAGCTGTCCTGCTCTTTTTCTTTTTTTTCTGGCCCCAGGTGTGGTTAAATCTCTTGATATTTTTTAGTTTATAATTTAAAAATGGAATAAGAATCTGAAAATCTAACAACATCACATTAAATTTAGATAAATTCTGAAAAGAATGATACCAAAATATACATTTAGGTTTTAAAATAAGCCCGATTTAAAGCGTGGCATAAAAATGTCACATAAAATCATTGCACAAAATTGTTGCACTATTGAGCTTAGGATTATATATATAGAGAGTAGATATACTCACATTTCACATTATTCCTACAAATGAACCATTTCAGTTCAAACAAGTATATCTTCCTGTAAAAGTGTGCTTTGCAATGATTATCAACAAAGGCCAAGTCACTGGGAAAAGCAGAAATTGACCTAATGCAGTAATGTTTTACTCATGGACAATTGTGAATAGCATGTTCAAGAATAAGCAGCTCAAATGACTTCATAGTATTATTACTTCTTATTTGACTGATGTTTTTATCCAAGGCAACTTACAACAAGTGAGATACAATTTGTTACATTTCTTTTTCCAGTTGGAATACAGGCAGGTGAAGTGACATGCTCGTGGCCACACTCGCACAGTGTCAGTAGCAGAATTTGAATGTAACAAATCTTATGTAACGAGAGTAGGTAGCAGATTCAGGAGATCTTGGAGAGGTGGAGATACACCCTAGAGTGGAGAGGAAAGAAGGTCACTAGGAGCAAGGCAGAATACATGTGTGTGAATGAGAGGGAGGTCAGTGGAAAGGTGAGGATGCAGGGGAGTGTGGAAGAGAGGTGAAGAAGAGAGTGCAGGTAGGGTGGAGTGAGTGAAGAACAGTGACTGGAGTGATTTTGACAGACGGGTACCAGCAAGAGTGAAAGGGAAGATCTACAAGACGGTAGTGAGACCAGCTATTTTATATGGTTTTTAGATGGGGACACTAATGAAAAGACAGGAGAAACTGCAGGAAGTGGCAGAGTTAAAGATGTTAGGATTTGCATTGGGTGTGATGTGGATGGACTGGATTAGGAACGAGAACATTAGAGGGTCAGCTCAGGTTGGACAGTTTGGAGACAAAGTCAGAGAGGTGAGATTAAGTTGGTTTAGACATGTGCAAAGGAGAGATGCTGCTTATATTGGGATGTGGATGCTAAGAATAGAGCTACCACGCAAGAGGAAAACAGGAAGGCCTAAGGAGGTTTATAGATGTGGTGAGAGAGGACATGCAGGTGGTGGGTGTGACAGAGAAAGATGCAGAAAACTAGAAATTACGGAAACAGATGATCCACTGTGGTGACACCTAAAGGGAGCTGCTGAAAGACAAAGAAGAAGAAGATGAAGAAAAACTAGAACTTCGGGGACTGAAGTCCTAACCCTTAACTACCACAGCTTTCTGCCACCTTAATAATATCACTTCTTGGTAAAAAAAAAATACACATTTTGAATACAGAAAACACTATAACTGAGGCCCATTGCCTAACAAACCTTCCCAGGCTAGTAATATATATATAGCTCTCATTAAATGTAACTTCACTTTTTTAGCAAATACTGTCTTTATTTTGAACTCAATTAAGCTTTGTATAATATCAGTAAAGCTGAATGGATATACAGGGTGACATGTATTTTCTAGCACTCTGTTTGTTGTAGTCTTCTGTCCACCATTTTGTTTCTCAATGGAGAATTTAGTTTTTCTTTCTTTTGTCTCATTAAAAATGGCTTGGAATGTGACTTGTATAAACACTAGAAAATTTTTAATACTTACTTGCAAAAACATTCCATAGAAATCCACCCTGAGAAAACTTTTTTATTTCTATTGGGTTTGGTGTAAGGAAAGTGATGCCAGATTACAAATGTTTTGTTTACCATCCTATGACATGCAGCCATTTTGCAAGAGGATAAAAAAGAATGTTGAGATAAATAAAAAGAAACATCCAAATGTGTCTATGGGTAACAAAGCATTGAAATATGACAGTTTAAAGAACTTATGATACAACAACATGGCACTGAAAAGAAGATATATGAAGGAGCAGGGCAATGTCATACTGAAAAAAACAAATAACATTTAGTAGTCAATAGGGTTATGAAGCATTTGTCAACATTAAAACAACTGTTTCCGTGCTGTTGTTTTATTCTAATGAAAGGCAGGAGCCAAAAACACAAATGTTAACAGATAGAAAGTTTTTTAAATTTTTCCCTTGTAACATAATTGTACATATAATTTGAAAAGCAGGATTTTAGTTCATGAATTTTCCATTAGCCCAGTTCACAGAGACAGATTATTGATGGACAGGGCCAGGTACATTTGCACTAAGTGTTTTTAGTCACACTAGTCGACATATGAAATACTACTCAGTGTAATTCAAGTACTGTACATATCCAATATTTGTTTCTGGCTGCTCTTTTCTGATTGAAGTTGGCATCTTTTCTTATAAATTTTACAGGTATCAAATGAAAGAAATTTCCATGGATTTGAAAGTGACATGTGAAACCACTGGCCTTAGGGACATGAAATAAAACTACAATTGACAAAAGACCTTTCAGTCTGTTGTTTGGTGTATGTACTCGTAGTTAAGATTTCCAAGTAGTTGTTGCCTGCTGGTAAGCCATCTATTGAGTATATAAGTCTTCAAAAATAATGAGACCTCTAGTTCATAGTTCTTTTTAATTATTGACTAGGACAGAGAGAATCTTATGTTTCAATAACTCTCTTCTCATTCTTGTTAAACATATAAGTGTACTTAAAAAACAATTACCAAATATAAGAAATATAATTTTTTTTTGGCATAGAACATCATACAATTAACTGGACTACATACTGTGACAGTCTTATGAACTTAAATTGCCATATAGATCAGAAGTAATCTAGAATGAGCACAATAACATTTTCTTTATAAATCACTCCAGCTTGTGTCTGCAGCTGCAAACATCACACAGCCATTGCATTGTCAGTCTTATTTTGGAAAGGTGTAGACACAAGTTGTTAGGTGTTCATGGAATTTAATTTGTATTGAAATGAACGTGAATAGCAATGTCTGGTTTTACGTTGAAGTGATTATTTTTCTAAACTGTTTGCGTAGAAGCACACACTCACACCCACACACACCCACACACACTTATACCATATATTCACAAAATCTCAACTGATGGTGCACACAAATTATTTAAAATAACTTATATTTTAAAACCTATACTTTATTTTATATAACTGTGTGTAATTTTTGTTTGTTTTAATTTGCACAGACATTTTCTTTAACAGTTCTTATGACTCTGGAGAGAAGTATGTTATAAAATTTTCAGATATCTGCAGCAGTGATTAGAGATAAAAAAAAGAGTTATCAATTCACAGGCTTCTGATTAAGGTTAAAGTTAAAATCCTCCTTCTTACATATAAATTATGAATTTGTTTGGTTGCTAGAGTTTGGGTTAGGTTAACCCTTAAGGGTGGCTATATTAAGAGATCCAAAAAAGATTAATAAGATACAGAAAGGAAATCTCTCTCGAATGGGTGAGTTTCAGTTCCAAATTTCTCTGTTCCTAATGTTTGTAGTTACTATTATTGAACCTACTGTAAATAAAATATCTTTATAGTTATCCTTGTTTTTGTTTGTTATTTTGGTTGCGGAGTATGACATTAAACTGCATCTTGTCCTACAAGTGGTCCTCCAACTTATGGGAAAAACTTGGGGGTTGATCGCAGGAGTGGCACTCCAGCCACCGTTAAAACTTTACGCAGCTCCAAAAAGACACACAGGACCCCTTTGTGCTCTCCGTGCAGCTAGCTCTGCTGCAGACGCCCATAGGAAGGCTTCTCACATTATCAAGGGGATATGGGGAAGTCCTCAGGAACCTCATCCCAGGAAGAGTCGAAACAGCAGTAGAGCCGGTGGGTCAGGCCTGTTGAGGATTGGAACCGGTGTGGTGCTGAGGTGTCGCGCACTGCATAGCAGCACCCAGGTCCTAATTTGAGGCAGCCTTTCTGGATAGGCGTGTGGAATGTTTGTTTCTCCGGCATGATGATCATCTGCTGTCAGAGGAGCGCTGTAAACTCTGCATTTCAGTGGTGGCACTCTCTGAAGTACACAGACCTGGGACTGACCAGATCTCTGTAGGTGAATACACCTTTTATTGGTCTGGTTGCTCTGGTGGCTGTCATACTCAGGAAATAGCTATTGCTGTGGTGGATCGGCTCCTTCTGATGGGGTCCGATGTCACTCCTTTCAAAGACCGTATTATGAGGCTCAGATTGAGGCACTGTCTGGGTGCCTTGTCTGTTGTCTCAGTGTATGCTCCAACCACGATGAGTGATGTCTCGATGAGGGAGACATTTTATTCGCAACTTCACTCAACTTCGTGCAGCTTCACTCAACTTCATGATTGATGTGTGCCCGTGAGGTGACACTCCTATGGTCATGGGTGACTTCAATGCGACCACTGGCACTGACATAGCTGGCTATAAGGATTGTGTTGGTTCCCATGGGTCTGCTGACCATGGTTAAAGTGGCTCTATGCTTCTTGACTTTGCAAAATTTCAGGGGCTTTGGATCACTGGATCCAGGTACTAGCACCCTAAGCCACATCATTGGATTTGGTACTCCAATGCTGGTGGTGCGATGATTGATCTCATCCTTATGGACACACACTCGAGGCTGCTACAGAACTATAGGACCTACAGAAGTACCCAGTTCATGAATTCTGACCACAGATTTGTTGTTTCTACTCTGAGGATCCAACTTAGGTCTAACAGGCTACTTATCTACTATAAGAATGAGGCTGGACCTGGCCAGACTCGAAGATCAGGCTGTTTCTAATGAGTCTGTACACTAATCCTAATGTGATGTGGGAGACCTTCCATGACAAGACCCTGAAAGTTGCTGAGGTTTGTCTTGATGTTGCCGATGTTTCTAGAAGGAGGTATTTCATCTCATAGGGCATCCTGGATATCATCAAGAAGAGTTGCAGCGCATGTCTTAATGGCAACTCCATTCTCCATTAAGAAGGACAGCTGTGAGGGCAGGTAAAGAGGCAATTGTTATAGAAATATATGAGCAAATGACACACCATCTATGGTCTAGTGACCCCCATCCTGCTTACATAGGATTCAAAGCATTATGCACATCCAGATCTATTTTTTTGAGAGTTGCAGTCAGGACGGGTGGTGGAATGGTCCTTACGGATGATGTTGCAGTTTTGACCCCCTGGGCTAGCTATTTTGTTTAAAGCTGATCTGGCTAGGATATTGGACATCTCTAGGTGTATGATTCTTGAGGCTGATCCTCCAACTAGCTGTGAACAATCCAATCTCAATGAGATTCCACATGTGGTTAACCTGCTGAGGGTAGGGAAGGCTGCATATGGTATCCAGGGTGAACTTCTCCACAATGGTGGTAAGGCTCTCCTGGCATTCCAAGCAATCTTTGCTTCCATTAGGGAGACAGGCGTCATTCCAACTGACTGGAAAATGGAATTTGTCATCCAAAGCTGGAAAGGGAAGGATGATCGCCTAGATTGTGGCAACTACAGAGGGTTAGCACTGCTCTCAGTTCTGGGTAAAGTCCTTGCTAGGATCAACCTTAATGGGGTCCATGATCACCTGCTCACTTGCCAGCAACTGGAGAAGTCTGGTATTACATCTAAGAAGTCTACCATTGACCGCCTCCTGACACTGAGGGGTTCTCATCGCAAAAGTGAATACCAGCAGAGTTTCTTTGCAGCCTTTTTCGATTTTTGTAAAGTGTTTGACTCAGTTGATCAAGCTGCCCAACGGGACATCCTGAGACTTTGTGAGATCCTCTGAAAGTTGCTAGATATCATGGCCAGCCTGTACACTGCTACTGTGAGTGCTGTACAGAGTGGAGGCAGAACCTCTGCATTTTTCCCAGTTGATTCTGCTGTTCATTAGTTCTTGCTCCTACTCTGTTCAGTGCTTGCATGGACCAACAGCTGTAGGGCATTTGTTGGTGAAGAAAGATTCACTGATCTTGATTTTGCTGACCATGCTGTGATCTTTGTGGAGTCAATGGAGGCTCTTATCAGGGCTCTCAAGTGACTTAGCAAGGAGTCTGGTGTGTCTGGGCTTGCGAGTGTCCATGCCTTTAATGACCTCCTGGGCACAAACATCTGCAATTTGTCTATCTGTGGAGAGAATGTCAACTTTGATGTGGTTTAGTGGTTTACTTACCTCAGCAGTGACATTCATGTCTCTGGTGACTCTTCCTTTGAAGTCAGTAGTAGGACAGCATAGGGGGGCCATGAGGTTGCTGGAAAGGGGTATGTGATGCTCCCAATATCTGTGCAAGTCTTTATAGTCCTGGTTCTTCCTGTGTTGCTATATTGTTGCAAGACATGGGCACTATCTAGTGACCTGAGACAAAGACTGGACTCCTTCAGTACTGTGTCTCTTTGAAGAATTCTTTGGTACCGCTGGTTTGATTTTTGTGTTGAATGAGCAGTTGCTCATTGAATCCAGAATGAAGCACATTGAATGCATTGTGAGGGAGATTCATTTACGGTACTATGGCCATGTGGCACAATTCTCCAAGGGTAATCCAGCTCATAGGATCATCATTGTTGAGGACCCAAGTGGCAAGACCAGGCCAAAGGGATGGCCATGTAACAACTAGCTGCAGCAGATATTCATTTCTTGAGGGTGGGACTAGACCAATTGTCTGCCCTGGGGGGGTTGCCCACTGGGATCCCAAGCTGTTTTGTTGTGTGGTAGATGTGGCACTATGCTGTACCAGTGCATGCTTCACAACTGGATCCGACTTATTTAAATTTTTTTTTTTTTGGTTATTATTTTTGAAATAATTGGTTTTCATATCATTCTGTTTATGTGTTCTGGTTTTATTTTCACATTCTTTTTTTAATGTTGGACCAATAATTATCCACTCTTTGTTTGACTCTTGCTTGGAAGTATACACCTAACAAGTATTCTGAGTATTTTATTTGTTTCAAACATTTCACTACTCAAAAGGTTTCCATCTGCTGATGGAAATGTAGCACTACTAGGAAGTAGGGAAACGACAAAGGACATTATTTTGAAGGACAGCTTCCCTGATCTGAACCTAAATGGTTAGATATTATTGGATTTCTGTAGTAGTCACAGAATGTATATAACAAGCATCATTTTAGTACATAGGGATACTAATAAATGTAACAGTCATTAGAATACTATAGGCAAAATGTCCATAATTGGCATTATAGTTGGATAATCTGATCTGAAGCTGCATTTTATGGACAATCTGGTAAAGAGGGGTGTTTAACTATCAATTGATAACCACTTGGTTAAGGTCTACTGAGAAGACTATGTTTATGGATGCAACTATCCCTTCTTGAAGTGCTTCTCCTACATCTCAAATATTTTTCAGGGACATAGAACATGAATGGATTGAACCCAAGATCTCAGAAGTGGTGGCAGCTGCAAGAAGACATCCCATTGGTGGATGTCTGTGGTAACAGAAGCTGTCAAGTTTAAGAAAGATTGCTTCCATATATTATTAGTGAGATATTAAAGGGAATTAACTGAGAAGAACCAGCACACCAAAAAGGCATCAGCTAGACTGGCTAAAGTCAATGTGTGAGTGGAGTTTAGTAACGCCATGGAAAATTAAGTTTGGACAGTCTCAAAATTTACAGAAACTTTCCATCCTTTGATTCCAAGGCTTTCAGTATCTAAAGTGATTTTTCCACAAGAAGGACAGGGTCTTGGCAGTAGTGCTGAACAGTAGTAACAGTTAATAATTATTGTAATATTTATATTTTTGTGCAAATGACTAACAACCAAAGGTGAATTACATATAGCCAATCAGCAGGTCTAGTCAGGGTATTCTAGACTAAAGTAGCAAGTCTTCAGCCTGGATTTTACAGCAGAGGTTGTAACAGCATAGCTTAGATAAGAAGGCAAGTCAATCTACAGCTGTCGGGCCCTGTAGCTAAAAGCTCACATTGTTAATGTATTAAACTTTGGAATCTTTAGTTTATAGGGAATAATTGTATTTACATTGCAATGGCATTAGTTAATGTTATTTCATCTGTGTTATACTTGTTCCTAATTTTTAACCTTGAATTAGGCCTCTGCTTCAGCAAAATGTAAAAATGAGGTCATATGTGAAGTTGCAATATTCTTTTTGCAATGTACACAATAATTGTAACCAGTTTCAGAACTGTTTCAGAAGCAATGATCAGTTTTTAATATTCACATTAAATATTTACTGTATTTATATTTCTCAAAATGATTTTTCAAAGTATTCTCTTAAACTTTCCATTTCACACAGCATGGAATTGATTTCCATATTGAAAAAACCCCATGATATTTATTTTTCAATAAGGTTAAGTATAAGGTCCTTGTTGTTGGGAATGTTATGGACATGTGTCAAAGGTGAAAGGAAAGAAATTGATTTTCTGTGTGTGGCAAAATCAGATCTTAAGTGATATGTAATATAAATCTTACTGTTACTAAGGCATGCAGCTGGTAATATACAATAATAAAACTACAGAAAATATGAAAGAAAACTAAAAAGAGTAAAACAAATTATTTAAAGTATGTTTTCATCCTTTTTTCCACTTTATCTTATTAATTAAATAATGTGTTCTTATTAATCACATTTGTAGGAGTAAAAGACAATGCGGAAATTCTGAATTAGCTAAAATTTTAATTTTTTGAACTTATGTGACTTAGTTGAACATATTTTTCTTTCATGAATGACATGACATTGAAAAATGACATTGCATATGACAATTTAACAAGCATAATGACAAATAAATTATTTTGATAGTCCCCATTGTGATGGACGCCCGGCAGTTCATTCCGGCTAGGACGTCCTAGAATGGGAAAAAGGGAGAAGAGCAGCCTTTTCAGGACACTGCCTCTCCAGGACGCTAGGTGGCAGCTCCCCTGAATGGCAAAGGTTCCCTGGATTCCCTCAGGGCACCCTGGGACATGAAGTCCATTTCCTCAGCCCTGTTGGGTGCCGTGGGTGCCGCCAAGGGGATCCCACAAAGAACCTGGGGACTCCTATTCTTGCTACAACCCAGAAGTACTTCGGAATCACGAGGACGGAAACCCGCAGTACTTCCGGGCTACTTGAAAGAAAAGGAACACTTCCGGGTCAAGGAATATAAAAAGGACTATGGGAAAAACATACATTTGATTCCAGTCTGTAACAACCGGTGTAATTTATGATACTTGTAAAGGTTAGCTTTGTTTTTTTTATTCAGTTTTATTCTCAGCCGCGTTCACGATCCTACCCTAACCCCCTCCCCCCCCCACACATTTGACACTGATGTTTTCACATAGATGAACTATAACAGAGGCAAACTCAAATCATGACGACGGTTCTACATCGGATTAAAAATGCACTTTTGCCATCGCTGTACTTTTTATATGTACATGGGAAGCTCTGCACTCTACTTGTTACTGTAGGAAGTAAGTAAATAAATAAAGGTAAATGGGTAAATAACATTCGATCTGGCTTTTATGTAAGTAACATATAAATGTTAATGTTTTGGGCACATGCACCATCCTTTGTGTGTAAGAGCCAGATCGAACTGGACATTCTCTGATCTGGAGGGATAAAAGCTGACACACCAACGTTGGTGAATCTGCTTTCTTCGTATCTCACCGTCACTTTATTTTTTTTTATTCAGTTTTATTGAGTGCTTCTTCTGCACTGAATAAGCTCATGCCTTCTGGTGCACGATGTCGAAGCAGCACGGAGAAAAAAAAGAAAGAGACAAATATATGGGACATTGGGTATAAAATTAATCAGAAAACATCATTGCACTAATGCAATATTATTTGAAAATGAACAGCATCAGATCGGGTGTAAATTTACGCTGGCGCTGTTACTTAGAGTCAGATCAGGAGGCGGGGGATGTGGTTGGTAGAGTGTGATCGTGATTGAGAGAATAAATCTGGAGCTTATTCAGTGCAGCCCCCTAGTTTTATTGTCTGATTCATGTTCAAGCTTCCAGACACACACACCCCCTTCCGATCTGATGCCGTTTTCAAATAAAGACGTGGTACAAACTTGTTTTGTTACACCCCCTCTTTATTTGAAAACCGTGTCAGATCTTGTGCACGAACGAGACTGGGAAAATTGTGTACGTGGATGTGAGTGTTGTGCAGGAATGAGAATGACTGTGGATGTGAATTTTTTTTATTCAGTTTTTTTCTTGAGTGTTCCTACTCACGCTGAATTAGTATGCACCTTCTGATCCATGATGTCAAAGCCGTACCGACAAAAAAAGAGAGACTTAGAAAAAGAGAGATATACAGTAACTTCTTTTTTAGTCGATTACTTGTCCATCATTCTCTTTAATTTTGTTACCATTTCTACATCATACACTTCTCCTGCATTACATGTAAAACACTTTTAAACCTGACCCACATCCCCTTAACTGTCTCCACACTTAAAAGCCTATTCCAGCTTATCTCTCTGAGGCTTTGCCACAGTATCAAAATGTACCCAATTAAAATAAAACTGATTTTTTAAAATTTTTGAATATGCACTGAATTTTTAAATATGCCAAAACACTGTGAAATGTATTATAGCGTATTAAGATAACTAGATCCCAGCAGTTCAATCAAATATATCCACTGAATTTTGTTCTGATTTTTACAGAAACATAGATCTAGACAGGCTTTTCCCCTCATTAGTATTTTAATATACAGTACTGTGTTAAAAACAGTCATTGATTAAATCCAGTAACTAGTGCTGCGACACCATGTCCTCAGATGTTTAATTATTAACAATATAGATCTGTATAATATAATAAACATATTTTGCTGCATTTCATCTTAAAAATTATATCGTCATATATGTAAATACGCGCTTTATAAAGTGGCTCAGGTTGTGCAATATTATAACTATATCGCAAGTTTACAGTGAGTTGATTGTACTTTTAAGTACAAACAGTTCTACAAGGAGCACTTGATGGACTGATTGAGTGCGTTTATAGTTCTTGGGATGAAATTGTTTCTGAACTACGAGGTCCGTACAGGAAAGGCTCTGAAGCATTTGCCGAATGAGAGCAGTTCAATAGACAGCATGTCTGAGGCAGTGTGTGCTTGATGCTGTAAACCGATAATTCTCTTTCTGATCAGCTGCTGTACATCTGTGATTCCCCACTCAGATACAGTGATATAAATACTCCGAGTGGTGCAGTGAGAATAATATGGAAAAAGATGGTCCACTGTGGCAACCCCTAACAGGAGCAGCTGAAAGAAGAAGAAGGTGTAGTGAGAGTAACAATGCTAAACTTTTAAGTACAAACAGTTCTACAAGGAGCACTTGATGGACTGATTGAGTGCGTTTATAGTTCTTGGGATGAAATTGTTTCTGAACTACGAGGTCCACCTCCTCGTTAATTCCCGACAGGAAAGGCTCTGAAGCATTTGCCGAATGAGAGCAGTTCAATAGACAGCATGTCTGAGGCAGTGTGTGCTTGATGCTGTAAACCGATAATTCTCTTTCTGATCAGCTGCTGTACATCTGTGATTCCCCACTCAGATACAGTGATATAAATACTCCACACATCTGGCAGTTTTATAATACCGGTATCCCCATGAATACAGTGTTTTTATTCTAGTCCACTGTTGCGGTAAACGAAGCGGGTAATGGAAATGTTACTCCGAATCAAACATTGCTCTTACCTTCCTGCCATTTATAATAACTGCACCTGTATATGGAAGAGATAAAGGATTAGTCAGTGGTGGCAGCTATGGTATTTAGAATAGTTTGACCATTCTGTGGACCATTATATTGTTACACGTTAATTACAATCAGATGCATTAAACTAATAAACAATATGCGGTTAATGTCAGTGTACAGTAATCCCTCCTCGATAGGTGAAAATCCGTGAAGTAGAAACCATATGTTTGTATGGTTATTTTTATATATCTTAAGCCCTTAGAAACTTTTCCACACCGTTTATAAATATTCTCTGCATAGTTATACAGTAAACCCTCGTTTATCACGGTTTATCCGCTCCAGATAGATAAATGAATTTCCACAAAGTAGGATTCTTTATTTATAAATCTAATATTTTTGCAGTTAGTGCATAGAAAACCTGTTTACGACCTTCTAAATACATTTTTTAACATTATTAGAGCCCTCTGGACATGAAATAGCACCCTTTAGTCAAAAGTTTAAACAGTGCTCCATGACAAGACAGAGATGACAGTTCTTCCTCACAATTAAAAGAATGCAAACATATCTTCCTCTTCAAAGGAGTGCCGTCAGGAGCAGAGAATGTCAGAGAGGGAGAGAAAAGTAAACAATCAAAAATCGATAGGGCTGTTAGGCTTTTAAGTATACAAAGCACCGCGATAAAGCGGCCACAATGAAGGGATCAATGTGAAGGTAGTCTTTCAGCATTTTTTAGAGGAGCGTCCATATATTTTAAGCAATCAGCCCCTCTGCTCACACCCCCTCCGTCAGAAGTAGAGAATGTCAAAAGAGAGAGAGAGACAGAGAAAAGCAAACAATCAAAAATCAATACGGGCTGTTAGAGCTTTGAAGTGTGCGCGCGGGAAGCATATCGTATATCATTGAGGAGTTTTATTTAATACGTAATACGTGCTCTGATTGGGTAGCTTCTCAGCCATCCGCCAATAGCGTTTCTTGTATGAAATTAACTGGGCAGACAAACTGAGGAAGCGTGTACCATAAATTAAAAGACCCATTGTCCGCAGAAATCCGCGAACCTGCAAAAAATCCATGATATATAGATATGCTTACATTTAAAATCCGCGATAGAGTGAAGCCGCGAAAGTCGAAGCGCGATATAGCAAGGGATCACTGTATTTATAAAGCCGCATCAGGGATGTGGATCTAAAAAAGAAAGGGAAACCACACTGGAACAGTAGCACTGCTTTGACGCTGGGTGCAGCAGTGACTGCAAGTTTTTGCTCCAACTCAATTGCTTAATAAGAATCACTTATTGCTCAAGTAACACTTCTGCTTCACTTTGTCTCACTTGTTAAGATTTTGAACCCTTACTTTTTATTTTAGTCTTAAACAGCTGAATTCTTGGTTATTAATTGTTCCTAATTAGCAATAACATGCAAATGACATGAGACCAGCATTTCTCCATTTAGCTTGTTACCATTTACACCTGTGTGTATTTATCATGCACTATTGGGTTTAATTAAATACCTGGAAGGAAAGTGAAGAGAAAAAAGTGAAGGACCCCTGCCCTAAAACATTCTGATATCTATCCATTATGTGAAGAGAATCATACTGTGGTTTAGAGATATACAATGTACAGAAAATTATATACAATCTGTATTTTTAGGCCATTAGATCATCAACATTTTTTTTTATTCTTATTGTGGAAGAAGTAAGTTAAGTTGATGCTAAATTCCTAATTTTGTAAATTGGGGGGCACCTGGTAATGTGTTTTCCATGAAACTTATGTCCTAGATTTTCTTTTCTGTTTAAGTACATTCTCCTTGTGAACTGTTTTTCTTCTTTTACTGTGGGTATTTAAGCAAAGTGGGAGAAGCCTCTGCTTGTGTTAAATACTAAGGTGTGCTATTCTTTGTTCCTAACTGAGGCATTGTCGTAAAGTGGGCTTCACTCACCATGCCTGTGGCCCCCTCTAAATAAAAAAACTTCAGTTTCTGTATTAGTAGCTTGTGCTGTATTTTGTGCTTCTTTCTTTTGGTATTTGTTTTGTTATAGTATTTGGAGAATTGACTTACATTCAAAAATGCAATAGGATTCCCCACTTTTATTTGAAAAGTACAATTAAGTGAGGACATCTTCAATATTGTGTGTTTCAAAATTTAAAGATGTTCAATCCCCCAGTTTTTTTTTTTTAAGATCAGAGTTATGGAAAAATAGTCTTTATGAACTAGTAGAACCATTAAATAAATCTAAATATTGTATTATTGATAAACACATTTTTACCATTAAAAGTGTCTGAGACTGTATACACGAAGCACAGAAAGGTTTGCTGTGTGCATGAGAGGATGCTTAGAAAGCGTATTATTCCTTTCACTGATTTTATCAGTTTTCTTTTTTTAAACTGTTTGAAATGGTAAATTAGTTTTAAAAAGCTTTGTAGATGTTTATTTGTTTTATATTTGAAATGCATGCTGCAAATATCAAAGTGTTTTATTAACCTACATTCTTACTGAAGCTGAAAGTAACTCAGTTTCAATTTTTGGCTCATATCTGTTTTTTGTTTTTTTTTTTATTTATTTTGCAAGCAATCCAAATCTGATTTTTTTGCAGAATTCTGTACTGAATTAGCCATGCATGTGCAAAATTGATAAAAACACATTTGCCAGATAATTACAACTAGAGCTGTAGTACTTGAGTTTGGACTAGAGACTTTTTTCTGTTGTCTCTGACTTGTCTTAAACTTGGTGATACTCGTATCCAGACTTGTCTCAGTCTTGGCTATTGCTATCTCCAATTACGTATTTTTTTTTTTATCTTGATCAAGATCACGTGCCTTCTTTAAAGTTTTGTGGATTTTATTTTTTTGGTATCTGTGCACCAGGCACATTCATGCCAGGATTCTGTTAGTACCGGTCACAGCTACTTGTACAAAATTTCTTTGTGTATTTTCACTTTTACTGGTTAGATTCATGTTTGCGAAAGTCGTGGTTAATTATATTTAATTTTAGGAATTATTACTGTTTTGCTTTTCTTTGAAATAATCTTAGTGTTGCCTTTCATAGGCACGGTTAGCTGGGAAAGAAAGTAATGACCCACAATTGGTATTACTTAGGAAGACTCAATTTAGCACTTGCAAAGACTGCAGTTTGAACATGGAATGTCTGAAAAAATAAGTATTTTAATGTTGTCTTGTTGTTTTCAGCTTTATAGATTAAAAAGGACAAGCTGTTTATTTATTTATAAATATATATATTCTGCCAATGCTAAAAAAGATAAGCATGTTTTCATTTGGTGTTGAAAATAACTCATTTTTACTGCCTCTGTTTCTCTATCATTTTGACTTACTCTCAATCTACCTTAGGCTCATGTTAACATGATCTTGATAAGCTGTGATCTTGAACTTGTCTTGGACTCCACGAAAATGATCATGATTACAAAACTGGATGCAAACTAACAAGACTATCAACTGCATGCTGACTTTTGCAACACTGTCCACAAACTTGTCAGTTCTTGGTGGCAAAAAAAAATTAAAGAATTGTAGCTGTTACTTAAAACACAGTAACCAATACTGTATCTGTATAAAGGAACCTTTGTACAAGAGAGAGAAACAAAAAATGCTGCGGCCAAGATGTTCTTGTTTTTGATGCAAAAAAGTGGTTTGACAGCTTCAGAATTTCAAGGGGTCCTCTGATTACCTATGTCAGGGTTCCTCAATCATGGTCCTGGAGGGCTGCAGCTTTTTCTTCCAGCCAGTTTCCTAATTAGAAGACAGTCCTTGCTGATAGTGAAACTTGGTATTTTACTATTTGGTTTCTTAGTTCGTTCATTCATCTAAGGGAACTTTGAAATGCACTGTAGAGTTTCCTTCTCTGAGGACATTATCCATGTGTTGTGTGGACCAGAACAGATTTAAACTTAACAGTCCTTCCAATTCCTCTCTCATTTATTTATTTGTCTATTTTTAACACAGATGCACATTTAAAATGAAGCCTGTTAGCTGGAGAGCTGCTGATTTATTGGTTATCTGCATTTCATTATTAAGTAATATCTGGTTAATTAAACAGGCAACAATTAAAACTTAAATACAGCTGCTAAAACTAAAATAGGCAATTATGGCTTCTGAATTGTAACAGGCCAGATCACTAAAATCCCAAGAACTGTATTGCTTTAGTAATAAATAAATGGGTTCTAAATAAGAAATTGGTTGAGGTGAGAAGCATTCAAAGTAAAGAAAGGAGGAAGATTGTTTTCTCCTATTTAAGAAGTGTACCTGTAGACATAATTTGCATCTAAGAATGTGCTCTGCCCTTTAAAAAATCCTATGATAGATATAAAGAGCACTGTAAAGATAGTGAAGCTATATTTTCAGGGACAAATGAAAATAAATAGGTTGGGATGTTAATTAAGAATAAAGCATATGAAGAAACTAGCAGAATACCCGCGCTTCGCAGCGGAGAAATAGTGTGTTAAAGAAGGTACGAAAAAGAAAAGGAAAAATTTTAAAAATAACGTAACATGGTTGTTAATGTAATTGTTTTGTCATTGATATGAGTGTTGTTCTCATATCTATATATCTATCTATCTATCTATATATATATATCTCTATCTCGCAGCGGAGAAGTAGTGTGTTAAAGGAGGAAAATAACGTAACATGATTGTCAATGTAATTGTTTTGTCACTGTTATGAGTGTCGCTGTGATATATATATATATATATATATATATATATATATAGCAAAATACCCCCTTCACAGCGATGTCGTGTGTTAAAGAAGTTATGAAAAGAAAAGGAAACATTTTAAAAATAATGTAAGATGATTGTCAAAGTAATTGTTTTGTGTATTTGGCGGCAGCGTCACAAAGTTTTTTCGTCTAGCTGCATCAGAAAATGTACCACGAAGTCTGACACGCCTTCTTTTTAGTGTTTCTCACAGCTTGGATTGCTGCTGTCATAATGGGTTTGAGTCTACATATATATATATATATATATATATATATATATATATATATATATATATATATATATATATATATATATATATACACACACATACATATATACACACACACAAATTATATATATGTATGTATGTATGTGTGTGTGTGTGTGTGTGTGTGTGTGTGTGTGTGTGTATATATATATACACATACCTACATATATATACACATACATATACTTGTGTGTATGTTTGTATGTGTCTATATGTGAGTGTATAGCTTTGGTCACTGAGTGCAAGGGAAAAATAATAAAATATAGTCTATAAGTTATTAAACAGTAAAACATTAACGTTTTAAGAAGTACAGGTACATTGAGCACTACTGGAGTGGTTGCGGGTAAACTACATTTTAAAGACTGTGTAACACAACAGGTAAGTAGTACTAACAGCAGCTAAAATGTATATGGATCATCTCTCGGTAGTAGATCCCTTTTGAAAGGCGCTACATGACGGCTGTGGTATAGAAATTACATTTTCTATGTGAACGTTCAAATTTGTGCCTCTGGTAATGTGCCTTACCGGCATTTAAAGAAAATTAGTTTTGTGCCCTCTGCAGTGATAAGAGAGAAAGGCTTTGGTTTGGGATAAAAGGAAAAAAGGTGTAAAGAAAGGAAAGTTGCCTTTTTCTTTTATATAGTACTAGAGAATACCAGCCATGAGAAGTAGTGTTTTAAAGAAGGTACGAAAAGAAAAGGAAAAATTTCAAAAATAACGTAACATGATTGTTAATGTAATTGTTTTGTCATTGATATGAGTGTTGTTCTCATATCTATCTATCTATCTATCTATGTTGTTCTCATATCTATCTATATATATATATACCCGCGCTTGGCAGCGGAGAAGTAGTGTGTTAAAGAATGAAAGAGAAAGAAAAGGAAACATTTTAAAAATAATGTAACATGATTGTCAAAGTAATTGTTTTGTGTATTTGGCGGCAGCGTCACGAAGTTGTTTTCGGTAGCTGCATCAGAAAATGTACTACGACGTCTGACACACCTCCTTTTTACTGTTTTCTCACAGCTTGGATTGCTGCTGTCATATATATACACACACACACACACATACATACATATATATATATATATATATATATATATATATACACATATATATATATATATATATATATCTTCATATCTACATATCTATATACATATCTACATATACACACACTCGCACATACATACCTATCTACATCATATATACACACACATACATACATACACACACACAAATTATATACATGTGTGTATGTATGTGTGTGTGTGTGTGTGTGTGTGTGTGTGTGTGTATATATATACACATACATATACTTGTGTGTATGTTTGTATGTGTCTATATGTGTGTATAGGTTTGGTCACTGAGTGCAAGGGAAAAATAATAAATTATAGTCTATAAGTTATTAAACAGTAAAACATTAATGTTTTAAGAAGTACAGGTACATTGAAATTACATTTTCTATGTGAACATTCAAATTTGTGCCTCTGGTAATGTGCCTTACCGGCATTTAAAGAAAATTAGTTTTGTGTCCTCTGCAGTGTTAAGAGAGAAAGGCTTTGGTTTGGGATAAAAGGAAAAAGGTGTAAAGAAAGGAAAGTTACCTTTTTCTTTTATATAGTATAGCAAAATACCAGCCGCAGAGAAGTAGTGTGTTAAAGAAGCAATGAAAAGAAAAGGAAACATTTTGAAAATAACGTAACCTGATTGTCAATGTAATTGTTTTGTCACTGTTGTGAGTGATGAGTGTTGTTGTCATATATATATATATATATATATATATATATATATATATATATACACACACACACATAAACATATATATATACATATCTATACATATACACATATATACATATATATATCTACATATATACACACACATATATACACACACATACATACATACACACACATATATACACAGAAATACATATATATATATATATATATACATACATACACACACACATATATAAGCATATATATACATATACATACATATCTACATATATACACACACAGCTATTTCGTATCAGTGCAATACGCTGTTTGTTAAAACAGTTGACTCCCGCTCTTACGTGCAATAACAAATCAAATCATTCAGTTGTCTTTGCTCATATGTCATTTTAGAGCTGGACGCCTGGCATCTTTTTGGCCACAAGTTCGTTTCTGTTTGGTGTGAGGTTCTGTGTTGTGGAGATTCTCAGGATGGATTGCAGGTGCTCATCAGTGAGGCGACTCCTGTGTGCTGTTTTGTTAGTCTTTATCACTGAGAAGAGCTTCTCACACAGATATGTGCTACCAAACATGCACAAGGTTCGAGCCGCATGTAGACGGACTTTTTTTGTTCTTCAAAGTCACCAAAGCGCCGTGCAAACTCAGTGCGCAATAACTCTAGCTTCGCAATAACTTGCAGCATCAAAGGTAGACTTGATTAGCGTGGTAAGTGTTACCAAGCAGCGCTTCATATACCGGGCTTTAATAACAATAATACAGTATATAAAATGATCTCGGGGCGGATATAATTACGCCGGGCGGATGTGGCCCGCCCCTTGAGTTTGACACATATGGACTAAATAGAACTTGAAAAGATATATTTTTCAAATGTGATCGCGCAATTCAGATAGAGTTGGCGCGACTACAGCCTGCATGCCTCAATGAGTCATCCTCCCTCGCTCTTACTTTTTACCGTTCATCTAATGAATACACTGAGTATGGCTTTACCAAAACAATCATTGATGGCGAATAAAGTATCCATTATTCGAGTATGTAGAGCGGGATATATATATATACATATATATATACCCGTATCGCAGCGAGAAGTAGTGTGTTAAAAAGGTAGAAAAGAAAAGGGAACATTTTAAAAATAACGTAACATGACTGTCAATATACAGTATTTGTTTTGTGAGTGTTACTGAGTGTTGCTGTATACATTATTTCCTAACTGAGGCATTGTCAGTAAAGTGGGCTTCAGTTTCTGTATTAGTAGCTTGTGCTGTATTTTGTGCTTCTTTCTTTTGGTATTTGTTTTGTTATAGTATTTGGAGAATTGACTTACATTCAAAAATGCAATAGGATTCCCCACTTTTATTTGAAAAGTACAATTAAGTGAGGACATCTTCAATATTGTGTGTTTCAAAATTTAAAGATGTTCAATCCCCCAGTTTTTTTTTTTTAAGATCAGAGTTATGGAAAAATAGTCTTTATGAACTAGTAGAACCAACCATTAAATAAATCTAAATATTGTATTATTGATAAACACATTTTACCATTAAAAGTGTCTGAGACTGTATACAGAAGCACAGAAAGGTTTGCTGTGTGCATGAGAGGATGCTTAGAAAGCGTATCATTCCTTTCACTGATTTCAATCAGTTTTCTTTTGTAAACTGTTTGAAATGGTAAATTAGTTTTAAAAAGCTTTGTAGATGTTTATTTGTTTTATATTTGAAATGCATGCTGCAAATATCAAAGTGTTTTATTAACCTACATTCTTACTGAAGCTGAAAGTAACTCAGTTTCAATTTTTGGCTCATATCTGTTTTTTGTTTTTTTTATTTATTTTGCAAGCAATCCAAATCTTCAGAATTCTTTGAATTAGCGCATGTGCACAATTGAAAAACTTTTAATTACACCTAGAGCTGTAGCTTGAGTTTCCACTAGTAGCTGCATTCTGACTGTCTTAAACTTGGTGATACTGAGATCAGACTTGTCTCAGTCTTGCTTTGCTATCTCCAATTTATGCTCAAGCCTTTTTAATTGTTATTTTATTTTTGGTATCTGTGCAGGCACTTTCATGCCAGTTGCTGTTTATACCGTCACAGCTACTTGTACAAAATTTCTTTGTGTATTTTCACTTTTACTGGTTAGCCATGTTTGCGTGGTTAATTATATTTAATTTTAGGAATTATTACTGTTTTGCTTTTCTTTGAAATAATCTTAGTGTTGCCTTTCATAGGCACGGTTAGCTGGGAAAGAAAGTAATGACCCATAATTGGTATTACTTAGGAAGACATGGAATGTCTGAAAAATAAGTATTTTAATGTTGTCTTGTTGTTTTCAGCTTTATAGATTAAAAAGGACAAGCTGTTTATTTATTTATAAATATATATATTCTGCCAATGCTAAAAAAGATAAGCATGTTTTCATTTGGTGTTGAAAATAACTCATTTTACTGCCTCTGTTTCTCTATCATTTTGACTTACTCTCAATCTACCTTAGGCTCATGTTCACTGATAAAGCTGTGATCTTGAACTTGTCTTGGACTCCACGAAAATGTCATTTACAAAACTGGATGCAAACTAACAAGACTATCAACTGCATGCTGACTTTTGCAACACTGTCCACAAACTTGTCAGTTCTTGGTGGCAAAAAATTAAAGAATTGTAGCAGTTACTTAAAACACAGTAACCAATACTGTATCTGTATAAAGGAGTTTGTACAAGAGAGAGAAACAAAAATGCTGGCCAAGATGTGCTTGTTTTTGATGCAAAAAGTGGTTTGACAGCTTCAGAATTTCAAGGGCCTCTGATTACCTATGTCAGGGTTCCTCAATCATGGTCCTGGAGGGCTGCAGCTTTTCTTCCAGCCAGTTTCCTAATTGAAGACAGTCCTTGCTGATAGTGAAACTTGGTATTTTACTATTTGGTTTCTTAGTTCGTTCATTCATCTAAGGGAACTTTGAAATGTACTGTAGAGTTTCCTTCTGAGGTTTACATTATCCATGTGTTGTGTGGACCAGAACAGATTTAAACTTAACAGTCCTTCCAATTCCTCTCTCATTTATTTATTTGTCTATTTTTAACACAGCACATTTAAAATGAAGCCTGTCTGGAGAGCTGCTGATTTTCTTATGTGCATTTCGTGATTAAGTAATAGGCGGATGATGTCACACTGAAACTCCGCCAATTATGGCGTTGAAGCTCATCTCCATTACAGTAAATGGAGAAAAGGTGCTTCCAGTTATGACCATTACCTGTAGAATTTCGATATAAAACCTGCCCAACTTTTGTATAAGGGACTGTAAAGATAGTGAAGCTATATTTCAGGGACAAATGAAAATAAATAGGTTGTTAATTAAGAATAAAGCATATGAAGAAACTAGCAGAATACCCGCGCTTTGCAGCGGAGAAATAGTGTGTTAAAGAAGGTACGAAAAAGAAAAGGAAAAATTTTAAAAATAGCGTAACATGGTTGTTAATGTAATTGTTTTGTCATTGATATGAGTGTTGTTCTCATATCTATATATATATATATATATATATATATCTATCTATCTATCTATCTATCTATATATATATATATCTATCTACTGGCGGAGAAGTAGTGTGTTAAAGGAGGAAGAGAAAGAAAAGGAAACATTTTGAAAATAACATAACATGATTGTCAATGTAATTGTTTTGTCACTGTTATGAGTGTCATGTGATATATACATATATATATATAGCAAAATACCCTTCACAGCGATGTGTGTGTTAAAGAAGTTATGAAAAAGAAAAGGAAACATTTTAAAAATAATGTAAGATGATTGTCAAAGTAATTGTTTTGTGTATTTGGACGCAGCGTCACAAAGTTTTTAGATCTAGCTGCATCAGAAAATGTACCCACAGTCTGACCGCCTTCTTTTAGTGTTTCTCACAGCTTGGATTGCTGCTGTCATAATGGGTTTGAGTCTACATATATATATATATATATATATATACACACACATACATACATACACACACACAAATTATATATATGTATGTGTGTGTGTGTGTATATATATATATATAATGTAGATAGGGTGTGTGTGTGTATATATATATATATATATATATATATATACACATACATAGTATAGTACATATACTTGTGTGTATGTTTGTATGTGTCTAGTGAGTGAGTTTGGTCACTGAGTGCAAGGGAAAAATAATGAAATATAGTCTATAAGTTTATTAAACAGTAAAACATTAGCGTTTTAAGAAGTACAGGTACATTGAGCACTACTGGAGTGGTTATTGGGTAAACTACGTGTAAAGAAAGGAAAGTTGCCTTTTATTTTATATAGATAGAGATGTGTTCACTGACGTTATGATTGCCTTTTGGGGACAGTCACGGTGGGTCTTGTGTAGACTGGTGAGACGTCCCCGCCATTAATCGGTTGTGATGGCACTGTCAGTCCTGCACTCGTGTGCGTGTCTTCATAATCCGAGCTGACGACCTCATAATCGTATACGTGCAAAAGAAAGTGCAAATCGCCTTAATATTAGTTTGCAGCGGTGTAGAAAAGGGGTCCAGTGTTTGCACTTGTCTGGGCTATAGCTCAGGGGGAGGATGAAAAAAATTAAAAGTGCTCACTTTAACTTAAGGCAGAAGCGCAGTCAGCGTCTCAAAGGCCGGCACAGCTATGCACGCGTGCTGGCTGCTCAACTTTTGCTGGGCAGGAGACCCCAGTTTTTGCAGACACGTTCACGATATCAAAAGTCTCAGCTCTTTGAGGTCATTCATTATATATATATATATATAGCGCTATATATATATATATATATATATATATATATATATATATCAAAATACCCGCCTACAGCGGAGAAGTAGTGTGTTAAAGAAGTAATGAAAAGAAAAGGAAACATTTTAATAATAACGTAACATGATTGACATTGTCATGAGTGTTGCTGTCATATATATGCCTGCCTAAATAAGTCACCCTCGCTTTGCTCTTACTTTTTTACCGTTCATTTAATCATGGCTAGTGGCGGAAAAATTATAAAATGGAAGGAGGATTACACTGAGTATGGCTTTACCAAAACAATTATTGATGGCGAATCGATTATTCATAAAGCTTGAATTGGTGATCTGTTTTTCTGTGTTAACCTCATATTTTTCATACTTCTTCTCAAACTAAGGTGGTGCGAGGGTAAAATGAATCGGGATGCACTGATCAATGTAATCGGTGTACCAGGAAATCATGCATTGACAAAAGCTCCCTTTGCTTGTAATGCAAAGTGTGATTAAATGCATTATTTTTTAACGTGTTATGGAGCACATGCATCAAAGCTTCTCAGCTGTGCTTGTGCTAAGAAAAGGAAAGATTTTAAAAATAACGTAACACGATTGTCAATGTAACCTTTTGTAAGTAGTGCCTGGAGGATTCAGTGTGGAGAAACTCTAGAGACAGCGTGTGTATTAACTTGTGGATTTTTCTGTGAGTATTTGGTGGCAGTCTGACGAAGTTGCTTCGGAAGACGGCGTTAGCCGCGGAGCTCAGCTCAGAGCGAAATGAGGTAAATGGGAGGGGTGATGATGACGTGACTCCCCCACCCTCCTTAACTGTCAATCCCCACAAACACAGTCTCTCGGAATTTGCATAAGCACACCCCTTCACCTACAATTTTAACTTAGTTACAAAGTGATCAAAACTCGTTTATATCCTCGTCCTCTCATTAACCTTGTATCCCGCATTACCTGTGGGCATGTGAAATGCCAGCGTAGCCTGTCTATGAACTTAATTTAAAGTTTAGGTTTACACCTTGCTTTCTTTCCGAGGTAGCAGCACTCATGAATATGGTAGTATATGTCACTCGCTCGCTTCTTATTGTCTCGCTGCCTTCTCAATTATATAATGCATGTTTTCTTAAGCGCTTTTTGGAGGTCTTCCTGGTTTTCTATGCACTGCGTTGACAGTCAGTTCACGTGATTACGTGGGAGGCGTGATGATGTCACACGAAACTCCGCCCCCCCACGTTTTTCCAGCTCAACTCCATTACAGTTAATGGAGAAAAATACCTTCCAGTTATGACCATTAGGCGTAGAATTTCGAAATGAAACCTGCCCAACTTTTGTAAGTAAGCTGTAAGGAATGAGCCTGCCAAATTTCAGCCTTCTACCTACACGGGAACTTGGAGAATTAGTGATGAGTCAGTGAGTGAGTGAGTGAGTGAGTGAGTGAGTGAGTGAGTGAGTGAGTGAGTAAGTGAGGGCTTTGCCTTTTATTAGTATAGATAGTGAAGGGGAGACTGATAAAAATCAAATTGACATTAACAGGAAATACGGTCACCCTAATTAATGTACAGTATATCCTCCAACGACACCCGTCCAGAGGATGGAAGTCTTAAATTTGCTTGGAACGGCAATTGCGTTAGAAAATAGTCTAATTGTTGTAGGGGATTTAAACTACTGTAGTGATCAAGAGCAAAGAGGTCAAGAAGTAGACAAAACTGCCAAAAAATTTAAAGAAATTATAAAGGACTGTCGAATGACAGATGACTTTAGGGAAATAAAGAGAGGATAAAGGCTTTACTTGGAGAGGGGCATGGGGGAAGTCCTCCAGAATAGATTACATTTTGGTAGATAGCAATTATTAACCATTGAAATGCAAATTAAGGCCAGTATTCTTCTCAGACCACTGTATGTTAGAGGTGGAAGTAAAAAAAAAGGAACAGAAAATGAGCCAAAATATTTTGTTTGGAAATTAAATTTAACACTGTTGGAAGACAAAACAATTAGGGAAGAATATAAACAACACTATAGGGGGTGGGAAACCTTGAAAAAGTGGTGTGGAAGCAAATAGAGTGGTGGGAACTGATGAAAAAGAACACTAGAAAATTCTTTCAAAAGAAAGGTAAAGAAAGGAGTAGGGAGGAAAAAGAAGAAACAATACTACAGTATGAGTTGGAAAAACTGTACAAAATTGAGGATTAGGATGAAGAAATAGAAACAGAGATAAGAACAATAAAAGAAGAACCGGGGAAAGTATATAAGAAGAGAGAGGAGAAGGTAAAGTTTCAGAGCAGGGTCAGAGAGCTAGAAGAAGGAGAGAAATACTCTTGATTCTTCTTCAAGAAGGTAAAGGAGAGGAGAAAAAAAACCAGGATAGGAGAATTGATGGACAAGGAAATGTGAAAAATGGGAACAAAGAAATATTAGAAATAATAACTTTTTACAAGGAAATGCATGAGGGAAAAGAAACAAACACTGGGTGTATTAAGGAACTTGAGCAAACAATAGACCAGTTTTTTACAGATGAACAAAAAGAAAAGTTACAATGAGAGAGAGTTGCAGGAGGTGGAGAAAGCCATGAAAATGGGTAGCAGTGGCAAAACACTGGGAATTGATGGGCTACCAAACGAGTTTTATGTGACCTTTTGGGAGATACTTAAAGAAGATGTGTTGAAGAGACTGAATATTAAAAATTGGAGACCGATAACACTACTCTGCCAGGATTATAAAATCTTAACAAGAGTCCTGGCAAATTGATTAAAGGATAACATTGAACATGTGATCAGAGAAGAGCAAGCGTGTATGGTGCCAGGAAGTAGCGCGGCAGATAACCTGTGTCTTTTGAGGGATAGTATATTTTTTATGAAGGAAAGAAATGTGGATATTGGAATTATTAACCTTGATTTAGAAAAAGCATTTGACAAAGTCGCCCACAAATATATGTGGAGAATTCTTCAGAGAGTAGGAGTGCTGATGGTTTTGTTAGAATGGATACAGACAGTATATACAGGTATTGTTAGCAAAATTAAGGTAAATAATAAACAGTCAGATGAAATAAAAGTAGGAAGGGGAGTAAGTCAAGGGTGTCCTCTGTTGGCAGTTTTATTTGTTTTAAGTATTGAGCTTCTAATAAATAAAATTAGGAAGGACAAAGATATACAGGAGTTGAAGTCCCAGGAAGTGGAGGACATCAGATGAAGATATGTTCCTATATGGATCACGTAAGCATTATTATAAGAGATGTGAGTAGTGTAAATCCAATAATTGAACACATGGTTTCCTTTTGTATGGCATCTGGTTCAACTTTAAATCTAAAAAAATGGTACTGTGTTTTGTGGGGGAAATGGAAAGAAAACCCGGAAGGAAAGATAAAGATCTCAAATACTGTTAAAATACTGGGAGTAAATTTTGGAGACAATAACATAGAAAAGAAGGAATGGAAGGAAATGTTAAAGAAGGTAAATAAGAAAGTAGGTTTTTGGAGGTTAAGGAATCTGACTATGGAGGGGAAAATATTGCTGGTAAAAGCAATAAAATATACCAAAATTGGCATACTTAGCCACAGTTTTCTTCCCACCAAGAAAGATATTGAAAAAAATTATAAGAACCTACTTTGTCTTCTTGTCGGGATCAAAGTGTGAAAAAATAGCAAGGAAAATAGTAATGAAACACAAGGAAAAAGGAGGGAAAGGCTTTCCTAAAATAGAACAGGAGCTGCAACAGTAGTTAATATGGCACTGAACAAGAAAGGGAAAATGGCAGACATGATCAGGTACTTATTTGGAACAGAACTGAGGGAAGCAAAAGTGTGGAAAGCCCCAAATAACAGACCGATTGCTTTTAAGGTTCCTCAACATTACAAACAATAATAAAATGCTTGCGGAAATATACATGACAAGAAGGAGAGGTGGAAATATGGGGAAGGATTAGAGACCTTAAAAAATATAGAGAGAAACAAGAAACAACAGTTAAAATCCAACCACTAATGGAAGAGCAAACAAAAAAAGTATGGCAACAAATGGCAGCTAAAGACTTAACAAACAAACAAAAAGACCTGGGTTAGCTAGCAGTACATGAAGTGCTACTGGCAAACACAGCTATTTATAAAAGAAGAGTAGCAAAATGTCCGGTATGTCCTAGAGAAAGATATAATGAAATAGAAACAGCAGTGCATGTATTCACACTGCAAAAATGCACAAGAACTGTGGAAAAGAATATTACAAAAATGGGAAGGGACAATAGGAAAAGAGGAAATTACAAAGGAGTGAGTATTGTATGGGTTAGTGGGGAAGGGGTTAAATCTAAAAAATAGGAAAAGATCAATGGAAACTAATGAATATAATAAAGGAGAAAATATGTGGTCGGAGAGAAACAAAACTGTGATACATAATAAGAATGTACCCATTCAAAGACTATTACAAAAATGCGAAAGAGACATAACAGAAGAATAGAGAATCAGGAAGGAAAAAATTAACAAAAACAAAGGTCAATAGAGAATAGGTAAAGACCTTTTAAGATTATCTTATTTGGGAAGGAAGGGTGGTGTGAAAAAGGGGGGAAAAAAAGTCACGTGTGGGGAAACGGTGGTGAATAACTGTAAATTAGCAAACTGGCCAGACTTTGTGTGTGTGTTTAAAGCTAAGACACTGAAAAGAAAAATTCAATGTAAGTGAAAGGGGACAAGCAAAATAGTGTTTGTTCTAAGTAATGGATTTTAGACAAAAAAAAATTGAGTTAAATAGCAAGTTTCATTGTTCCTTTGTAAAAGTGATAATGACAATAAAGATCTATCTATCAAGTTTTATTATCAGCAAGGGCTGAATTCTAATTGGGGGAACTGGCTGGAATGAAAACCTGTAGCCACTGTGGCTCTCCAGGGCTGTGATTGAGGACCCCTGACCTATGTCAATGTCTGTTTGCAAGACCTGTTATTAAACATTTAGTAATCAGTCCGTATTGACTGATGACAATTGCCCTAAATCCTTATTAAATCTGCAGACTTCCTTTCTTGCCATTGGTATGCTTAGTCAGTACTGTAATCCATCTTCATTTTTAATTAGAACATACAATCCAATGCAGAGTTATGGTGACAGTTACGTGAATTTTGACATAAAACTAAATAGGAGAATGTAAATTTCCAAATATTTTGGATTAAGCATTCAAATATAGGTCATATTAAGGTTGAATATGTCTGTATTGAATTTAGAACCACATCCGAAAGTGGTCTAAATCTGATCTGAAATGTTTTGGTTCAGTTTGTTTTTTGCTGTTCACACTTAGCTTTTAAACATTGGTTCTGTTTCACATATGAGCTGATAAAGAATGGATTTTGTTGCAGTATGAATGTAGCCTAGTAAATATTGTTAGGATAAAAACAAGAAAACTATCCAAGGCATGCATTATTCATTTAACTTTACTTCCCTTTCACACTGTCTGTTCTGCCACCTTTCACGCTGCCTGTTCTGTTAGTACAATCCCTACTTTTCAATTGTGATGACAATCTTGGCAATTGAAATTCTAAAGTTGCAGTGGAAACAGAAAAGAAACTTAAAGTTCCATGCCACATACAGTATAGATATCCTAAACATTTTCTGCAGGAATCAAGAAAAAGGAAAGGGTTGTTGCCGGCTAATGGTGCCATGGAGTCCCAGCATCCCATATGATTTTCCCATGAAGAAATCACAATGGGCAATTTCAGTGTGTCTTCGTGTGAAAATGTGCAGCATGTTACATTATTAAGAAGTGTAATGCACCTCTGCAGTTACGAGAATGAGAGGCATAAATATATTTGCTTATACTGATAAGAAACAGATTTTGTGCATTATGCAGCTGCATGCAAACATGGAAATGTGAACAACACTTTAGGGAACAATATTCTTTATTTAAAAATATTTAAATTCTCCAAACATCCATCCATCCATCCATTATCCAAACCGCTATATCCTAACCACAGGGTCACGGGGGTCTGCTGGAGCCAATCCCAGCCAACACAAGGCACAAGGCAGGAAACAAACCCTGGGCAGGGCGCCAGCCCATCGCAGTCCAAACATCTCTTGTTAATTAATTTTGTGCTGTGCAATTTCAAAGTCATTTGTGAAACAAATTTTATTGTGAGTTTTGTGAGACTGTAAGTCAATTGAAACTCACCTGTTTTGCTCATCACTAGTTATTACCATTGCTGCTGCACTTGGGACATTCAGTACTTTTATTTTGGAAGAATGAAGTGGATAGGACTGGTGAGCTTTGTTGGGCTGAATGGCCAGTTCTTGTCTAAATTGTTCTAATGTTCCACAGATCCAAAGTCCATGTGAATTGTGTGTGTTCTTCCCATTGATATGTGCATTTTCCTCTGGGCGCTCTACAGTAGTTTTTCTATCATATACTGGTTAGCTTGATTGATAATCGATTGATTGAATCGACTGATAATCAGAAATTGGCCCTTTGTGAGTGTAGATGTGTATTTGTGATTGCTCCTGTTATGGACCAGTAGCCTACCAAGTGCTGGTTTCTGGTGCCCAGTGCTATTGAGACTGAAGTCAAACCTCTGCTGCTCTACTGCTCTGAATGGGATTAAGCAAGCTTGAAAATGTTATTTTACAAGTCAAAATATTAAATCAGTGCTAAGATCATCAGTTCTGTTAAGCCAAAAAAAAAAAAAACACAAAAAAGATTGAACAAAGAAGGTGCTGACATAGTAGATTGTTAGCTAATGCATATTTCAAGAATTTGGATTATTTTTATGGAAACTCTGAAAAGAACAATATACCAGTTCTGCTAATTTTCCTGATTTACAAGCCTGGTGATCTTTATGTTTGAGTGAGTGAGTGAGTTGAGGGTTTATAATAAGGAAACACAATATGCAGTGTAAACACTTGGTTTCCTGTTTTGTTAACAAATGCCATTACTTTTCTGTTTTCAGTCCTTTGTTCTCATTTTCTTGTCATTTTTTACCCTTATTTAGTTGTTTATTTTGTAACTTTACTTAATCTATTTACCCAAATGATACTGTTACAGGTTATGTTCCTCTCCTCTTGTTGCACTGCCTTTATCAGCATTTCTTGGAAGAACAAAATTTGACCTATAACAAGTGTATTTTGACATGTATATAGCAGTTTGTTGTTAAAGCAATTGTGAAAAACAAATTAATGAATTCTTACATAAATAAGATGATAATTGTAAAGAGAGCTCAAAAACTCAATCAGGCAATAGATGATAACTAGAAATGGACAATTAGCACTGATCTTGCTAAAGCTGCAATTTCTTGCCTTTGTCCCATATAGCAAATCTTTCCTTAAAAATCTAATCAAGGTACATTATTGTGCATTATTTATGAGCATTTAACAGCATTTATATATTATATGGTATATCAAACCCCAGTGTAAAATCTACCTATTACTGCTCCTTAGAAGCCCACAAAGGTATGAAAGAGATATCAAAGACTCCTTTATACTTTGTGTCTTCTGTGGATCTTGGGCACAGAACACTTCCATACACCAGCACTCACTTTGAGCAAGCAGACCCACTTTAATATTTATTTCCAATTGTGCTTTTGAAGTGGATTTAAAAGCCCTGTACATGATTGGAATGAACAGGAATGCTGAGGGGTTAACTTAAGAGAAATCATCATCATTTTTAATTTTACATCTGTCCATCCATTTTTTCATTTTTAGACCTTGTGGCTGAAAATATTGATCACCAGAAAGTGAAGATTAAAGCAAAACATTATTTTCAGAGACTAAAATGAAATAATTATTATGTGTAAAAACAAAACCATGAGAAAGATCAGTGTCCTGTCTTTGGCTGTTTCCTGCTTTGTGCATAATGCTGCTGGAATGGACCCTGGATGGACCTGAATGGACCCTGGTTTCCCACAACCCTGAGAACCATTAAGTGGGTTTGATAATGTTATGTTATGTAAAACTAAAGAACAGTCCTACACTACGTGAAGCTGCCAGTAAGGCTAAAGACAAACAAGGGATAAGAAAAAGCTATGAAAGCCCAAGGCTGCACTGTTCCTAGAGCAGCAAGTTCTTTTTAATTGAATTTTCGAAAAAACTGTTCTGAAAGTTTTTTTACTTTTATAAGTTACGGGTACTTGAAATTACATGTGCCTAATCAACTAATGGTATACAGAGTGGGGGCTACTAAATTAGTCAATGAACAGTACAGCTGAATACTGTATATACCATAGATAACTGAAGGCTGTTAATAAATCAATGGTTTACAAACACTAGGAAGGGATATCAGTTTGACTACCACAAAAGTATTAAAAAAAATAGATGAGGGTAAGCTGTTTACACACATTAAGTTTATATTTATTAATGGCCTATGACTTCTGTTTTTGTTCAGGGAATACATTTAAGGCGCTTTTCCACTGCATAGTACGGCACAGCACGGTTCAGTACAGCTCACCTTGGTTCGGCTCAGTTCGGCTCGGTTTGCGTTTCGACTGCAGTTTAGTACCGCTTTAGAGTGGGCGGGATTATTCACGTTTCGTTATAGTTGCGCCGCCTCTACTGCCGTGACACCGTGGAACTTTTACAACAACACGCAGACAACGACAACACTTTAGCTCGACGACACGCAAGGGTAAGCATCTAAAAAAAGCACATCACTAGCTAACTTTTATCACTGTTGCAAAGCATAAAATGAACTTAACTACCAGTGTAACATTAAAATGCTGATTCTGTACATTACAGATCTTCCACATTTTGCAAAAAAGTCGCCGCAACAGACCATCTGTTTGGACATTTAACCGTGCTTCAGAGTGGTGGGATGTGATTGTTCCCGGTTTTACAAACACTCAGTGGCTGGAGAACTTTCGAATATCTGAAGAAACATTCATCCACTTATGCAACAAACTGCGTCCAGCGATGGAGAGACAGGACACAAACTGCCGCGTGTGTGTACCTTTAAAGAAAAGAATAGCCAGTGGCGCAGTAATGACGATTTTCTCCGGCCAATCAGTGACCAGCAGAGTTTACACGTCACGTTTCGTTATAGTTGCGCCGCCTCTACTGCCATGACACTGTGGAAATTTTACAACAACACGCAGACAACGACAACACATTAGCTCGACGACGCACAAGGGAAGGCATCTAAAAAAAGCACATCACTAGCTAACTTTTATCACTGTTGCAAAGCATAAAATGAACTTAACTGCCAGTGTAACATTAAAATGCTGATTCTGTACATTACAGATCTTCCACATTTTGCAAAAAAGTCGCCGCAACAGACCATCTGTTTGGACATTTAACCGTGCTTCAGAGTGGTGGGATGTGATTGTTCCCGGTTTTACAAACACTCAGTGGCTGGAGAACTTTCGAATGTCTGAAGAAACATTCATCCACTTATGCAACAAACTGTGTCCAGTGATGGAGAGACGGGACACAAACTTCCGCGTGTGTGTACCTTTAAAGAAAAGAATAGCCAGTGACACAGTAATGATGATTTTCTTCGGCCAATCAGTGACCAGCAGAGTTTACACGTCACGTTTTGATAACGGTTCGGCGTGCTTGGAACCTCGGCTGAGGTGGTACTAAAAAAAGGACCAGGTACCAGGTACTGTTCCCAGTGGAAAACCCCCCAAAAGTAAGCTGAACTGAACCGTGTCGTGCCGTGCTGTACTATGCAGTGGAAAAGAGCCATTAGCTACACAAACATGTAACTGTTATATGAACTACTTCCTTGTTAATCCATTGGTTTCTCAATTATTATTCTTCATGTGTTCTTTGTCATTTTGTAATTTCTGCTTATATGTTTTTTAAAATATTATTCAGGATTTATGTTTTTCACACAGCTATTTTTCGTGTATTTAATAGGTGGAACCACCCAAGAGGCTGGACTACCGTGACATGACACTAAGGGCCTGTACTCTGACATTATATTCCTCAGAGCATCATTGTTAGAGTGTTTGTTATTACGAATATTGTCTTGGATTTTCTGTCTTATGGTTATTTTTGCTTCTGCTTTTGGATTCTAATTTCTAGATTAGACTTATTAGCCTTTGGTTGTCTATTATGTAGAAAACCCTTTTTGCCTTTTTTCCACCACATTGCCTCGTTATCCTCCTTTTTTGGATTATTTAATAAATTATTTAAAAGATCAGTGTTTTGATTTTGTACATTTAAACCAAAGGTTTAGGATTATCCTCTACCTTAAAGGTTATTTCTGAGCTTTTACTGTGTTTTTTAACTTTGAAAATCTGGGCCTAATTTTGGGTGTGTGCAGGCCAGAAAGACTACTTTTTTGAGTATGGGGCCAGGATGCCTGGGATGAGTTCAATTTCTAAAGCAGACTAGTGAAGTCTGTGCCTGGTTTGGAGTTTATTTATATATGTGTGTGTATGTGTGTTGGGCTGAATGGCCCGTACTCGTCTAAATTGTTCTAAGATATATAAATATATATTGTCATACATGTGAACATGGGAGGCAGCTAAAGGGCCTGAATGAGGGTAATTCCACAACAGACAAGGAGGTGGCGGACTGTACTGGCCCTTTCTCTCTTTCCACTGCAGACTGATTACGGGAAATTCCACCCGGGTCCAATGACATCACTTCCGGTTCTGGGCCCAATGACCTCAGTTCCGATTCTGGCCTTGATGACTTCACTTCCTCTCCTCTCCCTTAAAACCTCCATCTTTGCCTCCTTAAGTCAGTTCGGTTTTGGACTCGTATCTATACACAATATACTCCCTGTTTAACTCTTTCACAGCCAGAAAAAAATTATGCAGGTGGCTGCTCTTTGACAATATGTAAATACCCATTGTTTTTGTTCAAACAGAATTAAGTCATTTTCAGTATAACTTTTAAAATAAGATTCTAGCATACACCAGTGCAATGAAATTAATGTATGAGCTTTATTAGAATTCTCTATTAAAGTTCACAGATTGATTAAAATCACAGTATGTCAACATCAATGGTTACAAGCCACACTAACTCTGACAGATGCAATATTATATTATGTGTGAACCTAATGTGTGCACTTTTTAAATGCTTTTTGCCACAAAAATCTGAATTTCCTATTGCAGTTAACCTTTTTACAGTTTCAGTACAAGATGCTTTGGTTTACTTGATATTAATTATTTTTATTGTTATGAAGGCAATGTAATGACATCACTATTTTGAGCTGTCTTGTTGATTGAGGGTACCATAATTTTGTGCTCTGGATTATAGGCACCATCATGTTGCTTTTTGATAATTACACACATTGCTGTTCACGTGATACATGTTGCTACATAATAATGTCATCATTATGGGACTATAAAAGAGGACATAGCTAGTTTTGTCCTAGTTTTACTTCTTCAAACTGTTTCACTGTGTGTCCACTTGTCATGTACAAAAGTATCATTCAGTATATAATCCACATAAGGCTCTGCCTGGAGACACTGATTAAATATTAGTAGGTTGAACGTTGCTGTAACGTTTTGATTTGCTCTCTCTTTTTGTTACCTGAGGTGCTGTCGGTGCTCCAGGTACTGTTGGTGTGCACAGAAGTTTGTAGGGCCACAATTCAGTAGTAGCAGGGTTGAGCAGGTCAACAGGTGTTGTACTCCAGTGTGTCCAGGGTTCAGCAGTTGTGGGGTCCTCAAATGTCAGGGTGTGGCAACACTTTTATAATTTTAAGATAATTTTGTTTTGGTGCAATAAACAAATCAGTTTTGAACTAGGAGATTTGCCCCCATTTTGCTAGTAATCTCCTCGAACAATTACTTTCTCAGCATTCCTCATGGCAGAGCTCAAAAAATATTTTTCAACAGACTGATAAAGCTAATAGTCAAGCAAAAGTCAAGTATATGTAATTAAAAGAGAAAGCCATCAATGTAACACTAGAATGATAATAAACAGAAATTAAATATATTTATGTTATGTATATAACCACCATGCTTATTGAATACGCAGACCGTAGTGATGCATTAAACACTGATTGAACTTCACTCCTTGCCTACAAGTAAATAGGTGTAAAGTAAAGTGAGATGGCTTTCAAACCTCCTTCTCATATAAAGAGGTGGCACTCGAAAATCAACCTGCACAGTGGTGAAAAACCTTGAACAAACTTTCTGGTTAATGACTCAACATTCCATTTATCAACTTGAGTTGTGGCGTTAGCATCTTGGTCCTGGTAACAACTTGTATTTGCTTAATGGCTTTTAACATTACTCAGTCAGACAGTTTTACTGTCTTTCTTGTATTTGATAATGTCTGGCCCGTTTAAAACCATCCTCACAGTTGCTCACAAACCCTGTTGACGGCTGGCAATTCAAAGACATCAGCTGGAACTAAAAAATAGGTGGACCTACTCTATGCAGCGGTCTAGCCAAGCACTTTGGGTACTTGTAATTGACACAACTTACATTTTAAAAATCATAATTGTGTTCTTATATAATACGCTAATGTGGCTGTCCATTTGTCTGTCCAGATTTTTAAATCACCTGTAGCTCGCAAACCATTTGACCTATTGACCTGAAAATTGGTACACATATATTACATCACATCTATTATCTGCTTTTGATGATTGACCTCCAAGGTTATTCTTCTTTTTATTTTAATTGTATTTTATTGTAGAATCTACTCTGGGCAGCAGGGCAGCCGTGCGGCGCATGTGTACAGGCACCGTTCTCATCCTTACCACCTTTGCCATCACTTCCCCTACCTCTTCATATCTTAAATCATTCTTGAGGCAGATTGAAGACTTAAGTGCCAGCTTAAGTGAAAAATTAAGGAAAACGTACTAAGCAGTTGCAACACAAACACTGACTTAATCAGTTTTAACACAAAAAGATGCTGATGAAAGAAGAGAAGAAGCGGACCACTAGAGGGGAGAAAACGAGCTCCTCAGGAACCAGCGAGCACATCAACCTCTGAGCAAATCAATGCTAAACCTACAGAGAAAGAGTATGAAAACTATGAATGCTCAAGTCAAGTGTATTCACTGCATGTTATCATGCAGTGTGCTGTTACTGGTTTATTATAATACATTACAACTTCAAAAGCAGGAATAACTTTTTATTTATGTTGTATATGTTTCATTATTGTGACCAAAAAGATGACCTGAGCTGTGCAACAGCAGTGCCAACAACTACACCACTGTGAGATTAAAGAAGAAAGAATGCAAAAAGAGACATGCAATCACATATTTTATCAAAACAAAGCAGAAATGCCAAAACCAAAGTCCAATGTCAGAAAAAGTATGTAGGTCTTTTAAAGGCAGAAAATTCAAAGTGGCGTGTCATGACTGAGCCCTCTCGCTTGTTCAGTTTTTTGAAGTCGCACTGAAGGCTTTTCAAACTGTCTGTGCTGATCCTTTGCACTTTGATATCTCCTATCAAAAAGATAGAAACATCTTGCAAATAGCAATATATATTTCATTATTATTTCATAGAGTCTCCTGTGTTTTTCATTACGCTTCAAGGTTTATTTTCACTCTTGCGGTGCCACTTGCTTAATTATTATATATGCATAGGGCACGCACCTCCGTCTCTTATGTTGACGTGGAACTCAAGGATCAACCTGCACATTAGGCTACAAGCACAGATAACTCGTCCCACAGAGTCTGTAATGCAAATGATCAGCATTTTATACCCGGGTTTCGGTCCCATCAATGTTGGCTGTTACAGCTCCAGAGGATGTTATACTGGCCTCACAAAGCTTTATTGGGCACTGGTATTAAAAAATAATTCTCCCTCACTGGCGAAATTATCAGTAAATAATTTAATGAACAAGGGCGAACATGAGCAGGGAAATTCACTGCCGGTAATACTTTGGCGAAATTCTCTGATAAACACTTCTTTTCACATCGACTTTGACATCTGACCACTTCTTTTTCATTTTGTGCACAGTAAAATTCCCTGAACTTGAACTTTTGAGGACCACTCAATCAATTTCCTTCTATTGCTCAGTCATACCACTGTCTTAAGCCACCAAATTGTAAGTTTTTCCATGCCTCCACTTCACTGAGTAGGACCTCCATTTCTGACTTGGCGAAATTCTTCTTTTTTTATACATGCTTTTGCCATTGTGTTTTATAAAACACTGAATGGAATGGGTTATTTATTCATTTTCATATTCAAATATGTGAAATTCTGGGAGGAGTTGGGGTGGGGCTGTGGGCGCGTGCATGTGTGTTAAAATTCACATTGTTTGGGTTTTATAAAGGGGAAGTGCATGGAAATTTGCTTACACACAGTGTTTTGTATCTGAAACATTTTGTGCGTACAGAGATTTCTGCAGGCAGCATGGTGGCGCAGTGGTAGTGCTGCTGCCTCACAGTAAGGAGACCTGGGTTTGCTTCCCGGGTCCTCCCTGTGTGGAGTTTGCATGTTCTCCCTGTGTCTGCGTGGGTTTTCCTCTGGGTGCTCTGGTTTCCCCCCACAGTCCAAAGACATGCAGGTTAGGTGCATTGGTGATCCTAAATTGTACTTGGTGTGTGTGTGCGTCCTGTGGTGGGCTGGTGCCCTGCCTGGGATTTGTTCCTGCCCTGTGTTAGGATACAGTGGGTTGGACAATGACTGACACATTTCTCTTTTTGTCCATTTGCCATTTTTATTGTGAATTCTACGCACAGCGTTATACATAAGGTCCTAGGGCTGATGGCTCATTTATGCATATAGCATTTGAAATTTACAACAATAATGAAGAGAATATGCCTTTCAACCCAACAAGTTTACCAATTACATTCACACAGGTTTCCCAAAGTTTGAGTCAAGATTTAAAGGTTCTTAAAATTCTACTCTTTTCTGCATTTCTATGTTATTTATTATGTGTATTGTAAAAAAACACAATAACAATCATAAAGGTTTGGGGTTTTCTGGCCCCGTATACTGTAGAAATATCAAACTTTTTGGACAAACACCTCCACAACGGTCAATACGTTAGTACAACAGTTTTTGACCGCCCAAAGATGGCGGAGGAGGAACATTTATGGAGGAGGGACCGGAAGAAGAGGGGTATGCTGGGTAGGAGCTGAGTTGAATGGTGGGATTGCTGACGTCATAGGTTGAACACTGAGGAAGGGCGGAAGTAACGTAGTGTGGGTAGTGGTGCAGGCAGATTCATGGTGGCGGTGCATCTTTCTTTCTGTGGAAAATAAAGAGAGAAAGGTTAGTACCCAGCCACTCCCTCCTGGCATATTATTGCACGATATCATTTGGGTCCGTCCGCGATCGCCCGTGACGACCCCTTAGCCCAGACCCGTCTGGTAGGGCGGACCGAACCGAGAGGTCGTGGAGTCGGGTGAGGGCATCGGCATTGGCCTGAAGATTGCCTCGACAATAAGTGACGGTGAACTTGTAGGGCTGCAGGTCCAGAAACCACTAAAGAGCAGCGTGATCAGTCACCAGAGTGAACTCCCGACCCAACAGGTAATATCGTAGATGAGTCACCGCCCACTTAATGACCAAGGCTTCTCTCTCCACTGCCACATACCTGGTCTCCCGGTCCAGCAGTTTCCAGCTCAAGTACATCATGGGGTGCTTGACACCGTCGATGCTTTGGCTCAACACAGCGCCCAGGCCTGTGTCCGAAGCATCGGTCTGGAGAATAAAAGGGAGAGAAAAATCAGGGGTTTTTAATATTGGTGCTGAGGTTAGGGCCTTCTTCAAGTCAGTAAATGCTCGTTCTGCCTGGTCATTCCATACCACGTATAAGGGAGCGCCCTTCTTTGTCAAGTTAGTCAAGGGTGCTGCCCTTTCAGAGAAGTGTGGCACGAACCGGCGGTAGTACCCCGTTAGCCCTAAGACAGCCTGCACCTGTCTCTTGGTATTCGGACGGGGCCATTCCAGGATGTCTTTTACTTTGGAACATTGTGGTTTCACTTGTCCTCGTCCCACTAGGTAGCATAAATACTTGGCCTCCTTCAAGCCGAAAAAACATTTACAAGGATTTATGCGGAGACCAGCATTCGCTAGTGTCGCGAGGACAGCGAATACCTGCAATAGATGTTCCTCCCAGGTGCCGGAATAGATGACTACGTCATCCAGGTAGGCGGCACAATAGGACTGGTGGGGCTTTAGCACTCTGTCTACCAGACGTTGGAAGGTCGCTGGTGCCCCGTGCAGCCCAAATGGCAGGACCTTGTATTGCCAATGACCACTAGGGGTACTGAAGGCCGTTTTCTCTTTGGCAGATACCGTTAAAGGAATTTGCCAGTACCCTTTAGTCATGTATAAGGTAGTCAAGTATCGAGCCGTACCCAATCGTTCAATGTGGTCATCTACCCTGGGCATCGGGTAGGCATCGAATTTGGAGACCTGGTTAAGACGTCTAAAGTTGTTACAGAATCTCCAAAAACCATCCGTCTTAGAAACAAGAACGATAGGACTGGACCAAGGACTATGGCTTTCTTTGATAATATCCATGCCCAACATGCGTTGGACTTTAAGTTCCCACCTCAGTGTGTTTTGCTTCCGGGAGGTGATAGGGTCTCTCCCTGACTACCACGCCGGGTTTTGTGATGATGTCGTGTTCAATTAGCGAAGTATGGCCCGGTGACATGCTCACCACTTCAGGGATGGACAGGATCATTTGTTGTAGCTCCTGTCGCTGTAGGGGCGTTAGGTCTGGTCCGAGGTTAAGGGCCGGAGTGCAAGCAAAAAGGGAGAGGGATCTACTAGGGTCAGGAGCTTTGTCCCGGTCCTTCCAAGGTTTTAACAAATTTACGTTGTAAACTCTCTCGCTCGGTCGACGATTCGGTTGTCTTACCAAATAATCGACGAGTCCTTTTCTTTCCTTAACCTCGTATGGCCCTTGCCAATGGGCCAACAGTTTGGAGTGGGAGGTGGGAACGAGCACCATCACTCGATCCCCAGGATGGAATTCCCGGAAAGTCGAGTTCCGGTAATAACATTGTTCTTGCACACGAGTCATGTGATCTTGTAGGAGGGGTCTAATTTTGTTTAGCCTGTCGCGCAGTTGCGCGACATACTCTAATACACTCACGGAGGGTAGAGCCTCAGCTTCCCATCCTTCTTTTACTATATCCAAAAGCCCCCGAGGTTGGTGTCCATATAATAATTCAAAAGGGGAGAAACCCGTAGAGGCTTGGGGTACCTCCCGATAAGCAAAAAGCACAAGAGGCAAGAGCTGATCCCAGTTCCTACTGTCCGCGCTGACTACCTTGCCCAGAATCTGCTTGAGAGTCTGATTGAAGCATTCTACCAACCCCTCTGTTTGCGAGTGGTAGACAGACGCCTTCAGATGCTTAACACGGAGTAACTTGGCAACTTCCCTGAACGTATCTGAAGTAAAGGGTGTACCCTGGTCTGTAAGGACTTTCTTGGGTATACCCACCCTAGAAAATAGGTTGACCAATTCCCGTGCGATGCTCTTAGTGTTAGCGCAGTGCAGCGGAACGGCCTCTGGATACCAAGTTGCGTAATCGACCATGACCAATATATATTTGTGGCCACGGTTCAAGGGCTCCAGGGGACCTACAAGGTCTACCCTATCCTATCAAAGGGAACATCAATCAGGGGTATTGGAGCAGAGGAGCACGGTCCCTCTTAGGTATCTGATGGGTCTGACATTCCAGACAGGACTGACAGAAATGTCGGACCTCCTCATTAATTCCGGGCCAATAAAAACGGAGTTTTATTCTCTCAAAGGTTTTCTCGGCCCCGAGGTGGGCATGCGCTAGTTCGCAAACCTCCCGCCGGAAGGTATGCGGTACTAACAACAACTTCCGTACCTCGCCCTCATGTGTCGCGACTCGATACAACAGATTATTTTCTAAGACAAAGTAGGGCTCCCGTGGTATGGAGCTGTCAGCCAGGTGGCTTGCCAGGGAAAACGATAGCAAATCGGGCAAACTTCAGGGAATCATAATTCCACTGTTCCCTTTTAAATGATGCAGGCGTGGACCTGAATTGATGGTCCCTGCTGGCTAAAGGATCTTGTGAGTCGGGGAAATTACTGCTTCCTTGACTCGTGCCCTCCCCAGCGTCTACTTCCGGGTCAGGGTCCATCACCTGAGTTTCTTCCCCCCGACTCGCTACGTCATCATCGTCTGCCTGAGTGCATGGTGTGGGAGCCCCGCCCATCCATAACCAGACCCAACGAGGCCCCAGGAGTGGTTTTTCTTTTACTGCTGCTTTTATATGACCAGTCGTGTCCCAAAATCACTAGAAAAGGGGGCTCAGGTAATACGGCAACTGACAAGCGACTCAAGTCCCCTTTCCATGCGATATAACACTCAGCGGAACGATACGATCTGGTCGCACCATGTATGCAAGTGACTTGCAATTTATGTTTTAGCCACTGTCGCGGTAAAATATAACGCCGAGCTACAATGGTTATGTTGCTGCCGGAATCAAATAGAGCCACAACTGAATATCCATTTACCAATACCACTCCCGTATTAGGGATAGCCAGAGGGTGCGACAGGGCACAGTACCTTTCTGCAGTAGCCCAAGTGCAGTCCATGGGTTCGATGTTTAGTGGACAGGCTGGCAACAGATGCCCGGCCTCGCCGCACTTGAAACAGCGCGGAGAGGCCGGCTTTTCTCTGGGTTTCGTTGGGGCTTCCGCAGCGCAGCAAGTGGGCTCGGGGATGACGGCACGGCCCTGTCGGGCCCCGCGAGCTGACCTTTCCGACCCCCCAGTTCGGTGAACGGCGAGCTGATGCTGCAAGGCGTCCAGTAGCCCCTTCATATCTTTAAAGGGGTGGCGTCGGACCTGCTGGGTGAGGTAACTGGGCATGGCGTTGACTAGCCCCTCACACGCCACTGTTTCCACTACCTTCCGGGCTTTGGGACCTTCGGGCTATAACCAGCGCCCCATCTTGCCCCAGAATTCAAAGGCCTGGGCTCTTGCTGGCTGATCGGGGTCAACTGCCAGTTCGCCACTCACTCGCCTGCTGGTCCGACGTGATGCCGTAGCGCCCCAGGATCTCCACCATCAGGATGTCATAATTCGCGGCCTCCTCCTTGGGGAGGTCGTAATAAGCCAGCTGCGCGGGACCTTTCAGGTATGGTGCGAGGATGGACGCCCACTCAGTCCGCTGCCACTGGTTCCAGGTGGCCATCCTCTCAAATATGCCGAGGTAGGATTCAATATCGTCCACCTCAGTCAATGGAGCGATCGGAGGTGGAGGAGGTTGCGGCAGATCTGGTCTTACCGTCTCTGCGGTGGCCAGTCTTGCCTTGGTGTCTTCTAGTTCCCGCTTTGTTGCGGCCTGCTCAAGTTGGAGGGACTGTATTTGTGCCGCCATCCCTTGCAGCACGCTGTTTAGGTCCTGTCCTTCAGACATACTCGGACTTCTCTATCCTGCCGACTACGCCACTGTAAAAAAACACAATAACAATCATAAAGGTTTGGGGTTTTCCGGCCACGTATACTGTAGAAATATCAAACTTTTTGGACAAACACATCCACAACGGTCAATACGTCAGTACAACAGTTTTTGACCGCCCAAAGATTGCGGAGGAGGATGGACGGAAGAAGAGGGGTGTGCTGGGTAGGAGCCAAGTTGAATGGTGGGTTTGCTGACGTCATAGGTTGAATACTGAGGAAGGGCGGAAGTAACGTAGTGCGGGTAGTGGTGCAGGCAGATTCATGGCGTGAATTTTCTGTGGAAAATAAAGAGAAAGGTTAGTACCCCGCCACTCCCTCCTGGCATATGATTTTGCGATATCATTTGGGTCCGTCCGTGGCCCCCCACTCGCACGTGCATGACAGTATCTATATACTGTATATAATTAGTACTTATTATTGGAATTTTCAACCACAACATCAGGCTTTGAAGTCCAAAGCCTTAACCCCTGTACCACACTGCCTGCCAATTAATATTTATGTGTGTGTGTGTATGTGTGTGTGAGTCTGTGGACATGATAACCAAAAAATAAATTACTCAATCGAAATTAAACTTGGCATAATCAGCACTGTGCAATCCCAGAAGCATATTGATCTTGAGAATAAGGAGAAAGTTCTGTGACAGGGTCAAAAGTTTGAATCGCAGCTTTATGTAAACAAAGTTATATGCTTGACACAGCAGATTTCTTTGTATTATTACTTCTGTTTTGATCCCTTGTCCCCTGTGATTCACAACAGTGTATATGAGAAAGTCTTATCCCATGAAAAATAAATATTTGCAGAAATACATACAAGACACAAAAAATACTTGTTATTTTAAAAGCAGACACCAGCTCAAAATATTGCTTTTTCTTCCTGAAAGGTTTAAAAACTGTATTCCTTAAAGGAAAGCGATGTTGTAAGTAATTTGTGCGTTTTGATTTGCTATTTCCTTAATTTTATTACATTTATTTCAGTTTTCTTTCACTTTACCTTATTATATACAGTATTTTTCTAAACAGTTATTTTTTTCAAGATGAGACGAAACAGAAGACCTGTTTTACTTTGAACTCTATTGTGTTTGATACCTAACACAAAAACTAAGCTGATAGTCTTTGATCTTAGTTATAATACCTCCAATTTGTTTTCACTAGATTTTCTTGTAAATGTGAGTATAAAAGAAAAAAAGAGCATTTTTTTTGTCAAGTATCCTCCCAAAGAAGGGAAGCCAGTGGTATGATGACAGCTTGTTTTTCTGTCTCATTCTCATGCTTGATTTTGCATTACATTCTTTTTAAACTTGACTTTTGACTATTTCTCCAAAAATCTGTCAACAGAAATCTTACAAGCACACTCAGAGTATGATTCTTGTTCCAGATCAAAGCTCTAAAAATACAGTATATATAGTATATATAAAATAGAGCTAAATACTATAAACATGTATGTCTCTGCATTGTTTCAAGAAATATTAAATAAATATTTAACCCTGAAAGTAAACTTCAATAAATGGAGGATACAGTAGAATTAGGGGAGTGTTTTGACTATTTACAAATAAGACAACAGTAATGGTGGTTAGTGTGTTGCTTAGCCCGGCTACATCACAACTCCAGAGTGCTAGATGTAAGTTGCAGGCTGGTCATACATTCTTTACTCACACATCCCCTCTGTCTGTGTGGGCTTTCTCTAAATACTGCATTCCTTGTACTCCGTCTCGAAAATGTGTTTGTTAACTTACATGGAATTAGTAGAGTGCTGTGTTGTAAAAAAAGACTTGTGCATAACAGTCTATAGTAGGATCAGCCAAATCAGTACAGATGTATTTAGATTTGTTTGGCAAATTTGACAATTATTTAGACATAAATATAAAGTATTACACAGAAATGTGAAAATGTTAAATTTAAGAATTATACTGTATTTAAAACAAACATAGACATCTTATAAAACATCCAGAGAAGAGTGACTAAGCTGAATCCAGGACAAGGTATGAGCTGTGAAGTAACAATTAAAGGAGTTGAATTAACTTAGTTTAAGCAAACTAAAACAGTAAGTAAAATATATCATTTCTGGGAACACTACTTACAGTATTTTCAAGTATATTTTCATTTAAAATATTTGCATATTTACTGTATTTAAGTAAAAAAACAAACAAAATAAAAAAAGGCTCCCAGGGCCATTCTTAAGTATTTTATCATGAAAACAAATTTTTTTCCTTCTGATCACATAAAATAACATTTTTGTGCCAGTACCCTCACCACACATGAGGTATGAGGTGGTGAAGTGGTGAGATAGAGAGCCAGTTACAGACATGGGATAGTTATGGGGTGTGAATGATTAGGCAATGAAGAGCAATTACCCTGGCTATTGAGATAATCCTTTTTTTTACGAAGGATGCCCAGTGATCTTTTATAACCACAGAGAGTCAGGACCTTTACATCTCATCTGAAGGACGGCACCATTTTACAGCATAGTGTTCCTATCACTGCACTGGGGTATTCGGATCCACATTCAGATCACAGGGTAAGCAACCCCCTGTTGGCCTCACCAAGACCTCTTCCAGCAGCAACACAAACTTTTCCTAGATGGCCTCCGATCCAAGTGCTGGCTGGGTCCAAACATGCTTTGCTTCAAGTGGATGACCTCCTCTTAAGTGCATGTGATATGGCTGCTGGCAAACTTAACTAATTTCAGGACATAACATTTTTTTTTAATCAAAGCTATGCTCATTTTCCTTCTGTATTTCATAACTAAGTTCACAAAGCCAGTGAACACTTTCTGGAATGTGTTGTGTGGACACACAAAACAAAACAACATTGGGAGTATGAAAATGGCAGATATGTCCATAGAGCAAAGCCACAATGAAACAGAATGATAAGCCACAAAACCAGTTATCAAATTTTATATCACATGCTGGTCACTCTTGTTAAGAGCATGCTATGAAGGAGAATAACAGAGGGCTGAGCTTTCGAGTAAGTAAATCTAATTAGCAACTTTTGCTGTTTCTTGCCACCACACATTTATTTATCCCCATAACTTGGTGAGATAGTTCTGAGTTGTGATCTGTAGCAATTTTATGCCAACTTTGAATGATTTTTAATCATCCTAATAGCATTATTTAACATGGCTGCTTGTGATGTCCTGTAATGAGGGGTCCTGCAGAAATCTTCGTTTTCACCCCTGCTGTAGATCAGTCTTCTTCACACACACAGTAAAAGAATGTAAGTAATTCTAAGTGTGAAGTTTTTGGTAATTATTGTGTAGTTGTTTGCAGAATTGAGACAGCAGGAGATAGAGGTAGCAATTCACGCCTTAATACCATTTCAGTAATTTTTGAGTTTGTAATGGGGCATTGGTGTAAAAAAAAAACTGAGAAAGACGGCATAAATTTTGTTTCTTGAATGAAATTTTAGAAACAAAATGACAAGGACAGTCCAATTGTTTAGGAATCGATAACAAAAGACTGAAGCATGGCGTGCATACAGATTAATGAAAATTAAAACTTAACACCCATTCACATGATAAACAGTGCTTCAGGTGTTAATGATCCAAAGGGAAAATGGTGTTTGTGAGTCTGGGGTTATGACATTGAATGCTACAGCACAGTGTCTCTTGCTGAATGGTGATGAAACAAGTAATGTGTTATGTGGCGTTAATGGTCTGAGATAAATGGAAAGTGCCATTTTCAGGCATCTCCTGTCAGAAATGTCTTGTTTGGAAAGTAGTATGACTACAGTGTTAACATGATGGTCGTTTCATCCACCCACTGCAGGACCTTGTTGTCTGCCACAATGCAGCTGCCAGACTAGAATGTGGTGAATTTGGTCAATTTGCTTTAAGAGTTTTTCACTTATTCAATGAAGGCAATTTTGAGCTTTCCTAACATGTTAGGAGGTATTTAGAAACCATGAGAGGTTTTGCTGATATGAACATCATAAATATAATTCTACTCACTCTTTCTTTAACACTGCTATCAATGTTAATAGGAGCATAACCTCCTTCCAAGTTACCTGAAGTCAAAAATCATCTCCTTTGTTTTGCAGATGATCTACAGGATCTTATTATTGCACCATTCAGTAGGAAATTTTAATTTCTCCCTTTAGGTTGTTTCTTCATTGTTGGTAATGCGACCCACTGCAATTGTCATTAACAAACCTGATGATAGATTTTCCAATTTACTTAACAATGCAGTCACGTGCAGACTGGAAAAACAGCAATAGGCTTAAACAATACTGCCATGAAAACCTCAAGTGCTCAAAGTGAAACTGCTCGATATACATTTCTCAAGCCTAACAATATGATATCTACAGTTCTAATTGCATCTGGCTATGCCTAGTGTTGTTTAGCCCATAAGTCTTGAGCTTCACTACAAGATTTAAATTAATGATGGTGCTGAATACCAAGCTAAAGCTAATTTACTACATTCTCAAATTATCTTTATCTTTTATCTTTTATTATCTTTTAGTGATCAGCAATAATGGATACAATGAGGCTATTAGAAATAAACTGGATACATTAGGATTAAAAGTCAAGGCGGAGGTAAAAGCTTAGGGGTGATTGTTGACTGTAATCTGAATTTTAAATCACATATTAATCAGATCATTAGGACAGCATTTTTTCACTTAAGAAACATAAGTAAAGTTAGACCTCTTATATCACTGAAAGATGCTGAGAAATTAGTTCACGCGTTTGTTTTCAGTCGACTAGATTACTGTAATGCACTCCTCTCTGGACTACCCAAAAAGATATAAATCGTTTCCAACTAGTGCAGAATGCAGCTGCTAGAATCCTAACTAGGAAAAGAAAATCTGAGCACATCTCTCCAGTCTTAGCGTCACTACACTGGTTACCTGTGTCATTCAGAATTGACTTTAAAATTTGCTTATGGTTTATAAAGCCTTAAATAAACTTGCCCCATCTTATACATCGGAATGTCTGACACCTTATATTCCAAATCGTAACCTCAGATCCTCAAATGAGTGTCTCCTTAGAATTCCAAGAACAAAACTTAAAAGAAGTGGTGAGGCGGCCTTCTGCTGTTATGCACCTAAAATCTGGAATAGCCTGCCAATAGGAATTCGCCAGGCTGATACAGTAGAGCACTTTAAAACACTGCTGAAAACACATTACTTTAATGGCCTTTTTATAACTTCATTTTAATCTTAAATTAACTTAATCCTGATACTCTGTATGTTCAATTCATCATAATAACTATTCATGGTGGCTCTAAAATCGGTACTGACCCCTACTCTCTTTTCTGTTTCTTTTCCAGTTTCTTTGTGGTGGTGGCCCACCACCACCTACTCAAAGCTTCATGATGCTCCAACAATGATGGATGGATTAAAAGGAAGAAGTCTACGTGACCATCATCATCATCAAGCCCTTCCGTGAGAATCCTAAATCCAAAGAGGACTGTTTCATTTATGTTAGGTAGAATGCCCAGAGGGGACTGGGCCGTCTCATGGTCTGGAATCCCTACAGATTTTATTTTTTCTCCAGCCGTCTGGAGTTTTTGTTTTTTCTGTCCCCTGGCCATTGAACCTTACTCTTATTTGATGTTAATGTTGATTTATTTTGTTTTATAATTGTGTCTTTCATTTTTCTATTCTTTAATATGTAAAGCACTTTGAGCTACTGTTTGTATGAAAATGTGCTATATAAATAAATGTTGTTGTTGTATCTTTTCTATTGTCAAGATGTAATGCATGGAAGACTGTGAAAATTGTGTTCTTTTTGGCTGTACTTGTGTTAAAGGAGAAAAGAATGTCTATCTGGCATGACTGTTATAGTAGACTTAATATGTGTTCTGACCAGATCTCTCAAAACTGTTTACTTCAGAGCAGTAGTAATCCAGACACATGTCTGTAAACTTTTTTCTCATTAGAACAGTGGTAGTTCACTTAACACTAGAATTACCAAAGCCTACGAAAAAATTCGTAATCCTGGCCCACCTTAAATCCCTTCATACCTCTCCATCATTGTCTTTTGTGTTGTAAATGTGTCAATCAGCAAAAGCAGCAAGCAGCCTGCTTTCCCACCCCCCCACAAATGCAGAAAGGGCACAAAGTTCTTTCAGTTCAAGTCTTTTATTCCTGCATGTGAGGTGCCTGGAGTTGTAGAGGGTAAATAAAATACCGTTATTTGGAATACATGCATTTCATGTGTGTTCGTGTCTACAACAATCTATGTAAACACATAGTTAAAACAGAAATGTTTTTCATGTTTTTAGTAATAATTAACAAAATGTACACGTGAAGTGTATAATGTGTGAAGCCTGAAGTCCAAATATCAAATAAGCACTTTCACAAAAGGTACAAATATAACAAAACAAGTGTGCTTTTATTCAAGAATATAACTGCAGAAAAAGAACTTTAGGGTGCGACATTGATACACCACTATGGTCGTGCAGCGGTAAGAACTGCTGACTTGTAATCAAAAGGTCACTGGTTTGACTCAGGACGCCTCTGTTTTGAGTAGTGAGCTGCTCTTATTCTTACTATTATAGAATAAAACATACATTTGATTTGAGTTTGTAACAGCCGGTGTATATTTATGGCACTTGTAAAGGTTAACGTTTTTTTTTTAAATTCAGTTTTATTCTCCCAGTCACATTCACAAAATCTGACACTGCTGTTTTCACATAAAGATGTGCTATAGCAGACATGAACTCAGATGATGATGAGGGTTCTACATTGGAGAAAGAATGCACGTTGCACTTTTTCTGTCACTGTACTTTGTATATAAAAGCCAGATCAAATGTTATTTACCTATTTACCTTGATTTATTTACTTATCTTCCTACATCATAAAGTCACAAGTAGACTGCAGAGCTTCCTGTGTTTGATCGACACAGGCATGCTCACAAAGTACATGTATAATGTCACAAATGTCACTTTAGTACAGAAGCAATGGTACGAGAATGCAGTCAGACTTCTTATTTGGGCACATACACCGTCCAGATCTAAACAGTAGCATGGAGAGTCGCTCGCGTACTGAAGAGTCTATAGCTGCCGGTGGAAGCTGTTGTCGCACTTTTGCCGTCTCTATACTTTGTGAGCATGCCCATGTTCTAAAGCAAATGGAAACTTCATCCTCAGCCATACACATTGCCACAGAAGGCAGTGGGTGACTGGATGTGCCATCTGGGGCTTTTCTTTATGAGTGTTCACTATCATCATAGTTATAGCATGGTTTATTGAAAATGCAAGAATTTAATAAAATCCTAGAGAGCTGCTTCTGCCAGCTGTTTGTGTGTTATAGGATTAGGCAAACTCCTGCTTTGAACGTTATGTTTATGGCATAATCTGTAGCCCCTAGTAACACTTGTATTATGTGGACTCAGTAAATAAATAGATGGAATGAAAGACATTTGTAGTTGAAGTCTGTAAGAACAGTACAATGGCATCACAAATTCATAATGGATAAAAAAAACTGTAATCTACAGAAATCTTCATAAAACTCAGGTGGCTACACCACTCTTCTTCCCATACTATATATGGCCTATGTATTGTAAGGATAAAAGGTTTCTAACTTAAAAGTGATCCACATAATAAACCTGCAAATGTCAAAAATGGTACTGCTATGAAGAAAATCATCATTATTCATTTAAGCAGATCTTACTGCTTTACTTAGGTTTGTTGATTGCTTTCATATTATTTTTCTTCCACTCACCACAGCTTTCGGCATCCTTTGAGTGAAACCTATTTTGCTCCACATTCCCAAATCCACATCACCAATTGCCTCCACAGCAAGTCTTACACTTAACTCAGAATGCATCTTCTTCTCCTCCTCCTCCTCCACTGGATCTTTGTTTTATTTTCTAGTTAATTGACCACAGTATAATATATTACTATTTACATAACATTCATGAAAATGTTCTCTTCAATGCAACAGAGGCTCCTTTGAAGTTAGAATTGTGGACAGCTCCTTTAATTTCTCCCATGCACCTCTCACCTTCACTATCTGTGCTGTGTCTGCATTACCATCTACATTCAGCATGTCATCTAAGTAGCAAAACAACTCCACTGATGGCTTCTGAATTTAAACTTACTTCATCAGCATTGTGCAACGCTCTCACACAGTATCTACAAAGCTTGTACTTGCCAAGTACAGACCACACTTATCACCACTACAGTTTTTATGCACCCACTTCAGACAACCTGCACATTGGAATGAGCTTCTCCCATCATTTTACCAACCATGTTGCACAGCCATGCAACCTCCTCTTCATTTACCTTGATGTCTTTAACTTCCAAAGGAGCTGTCATTTCAGTGTCTTCTCCTTCATTTCTGTTTCACTTTTGCCATCAGTACAAGAGCTGCCACGGCAGTCCTTCACACACTTTCCTGGTTATTGCTTCCATTATTATTGCTAAAAGCAAAAGATTCAGAACAGATAATTGGTGCAGCTCCACCTTCATCTGAAAACTCTTAATATTCCCTTCTATTGTTCTAACTCCTGTTTCTGCTTCCTCATCTGTTGACATCACAACAGATATTAAGCATTCCTTCACACCTTACTTTCTCAGTGCCCATCTTTCCATCTCTCTCACACAACCTGCCATATTTACATTATTTACTTAGAACTATGATTTGATTATAGATCTCATTCAGTTCCAGAAAATCTATTTTTATTTGGCATGTTCTTCCTTTAACATTATGGGTTAATGGCCCAATATGAGTGTGACTGTACTGTGAAAGGCTGTTTCTTTTCTTCTCCCTGATGCTTCTGGGATACGCTCCAGCTCTGGCTCCTGAAGCCCTACCGTAGGATATAGAAAATGGACAAATGAACTAAATATCAGAAACAGACAAGGCTTCACAACTGTAGTGGAATCACATTTTTAAGGAACACCAATGGTAAATTTATATATTTCCTTAAAACTGATTACAGTGCTTTATATTCTTTAAACAAGTAGCTTACAGTTATATTGGGAAGGTTTCTTGCTCCGATTCTGCATTTAACAAAAATATTTCAACAATAACAGTGATAAATTGTGTTTTTGATAATCTTAGAATGTTTTTGCCAACTTCTGTTTAATGCATTTAACAAAAGCATTCATAATACTCATTTCTGCCAAGTGGATTTATTTTTCTTAAGGGAATTCAGCCTCAGAACTATAGATTTCCTGAGATGAATTATCAAAAAATGAATGCATTTTTTAGAAAAAAGCTTTGCAATTGCGAGTGAAACAGTAGGGCAAGGATAATCTTCATGCTTCAGAGAGAGCTGAGCACTGACGATTTCAAGATTTTATCTTAAAATGAACTGACAAAGTAATTCACAGTGATAGGATTTCTCAATAAGATAATTAATTGCAATCTGAAATGACAAAAAGAAAGTGTGTGTGGAGAGGAAACTGGGGTCACTTTACATTAGGTACTGATTTTATCTTTAATTTTTCATTCTTTCAGAGGAGAAATCTAAAAATGTCAAAATGTATCATTTACAGATATGTTAGCAAAATCAGAGTATGAATTAGTTTTCATGTTAAATATTAGTAGGAAAAATATGGTTTAAGAAAGAACTTGTGTGAAATGAGTTCAGACCATATAGACAGCAAGAATTCTAATACTGCACATTCAGTAGACTGCAAATCAAATAATAAATAGTGATATAAAATGTATTTCCATAAACTCTCCCAAATGTACAGCTTTGTGTGCCCACATGTTAACAGGCACTACATTGTATAAACAGTAGTAAACACAGCAACAGCATTAATCTCTTCTACATTATATATACAATAGCATTAACAGGGTTTGAATTAACATAGTAGAAGTGATACAAATTGAAGTTTAAACATAACTTCTCCAATATATTTACTGGAAACATTTGTATTGCTTTAAATTTAGTATAACAGAATCTCACATAAAGTACTAACTGACATCAGACAGTCATATTATGTATTGTTGCGTCAAAATTCCTTACTGTGCAAAAGAAGTTAAAAGCCCTGTGAATCACTTAGGGTTGAGCAGTTTGAAATGTCATTTATTATGAGGAGCCATGCTCTAAATGTGCTTATCACTGTTGCTTTCTCATGCTCTTTTAAACTTTAATGTTAAATTTTAAAAATAAAAGAAATATATACCAGGCAAAATAAATAGAACACAAGGATGCAAAAACTACAATCACAATAGAAAACAATAATGAAAGGTCCTAGTTCACAGGACGGTCTTCAGGTCCATAATGAACACACATTTCTGGTGTCTTGCCTTCTTTTATGTTGGTTGACAGGATAAGTGAAGGGGAAGAGTAAGTGACGTCAGTGTGGTTCTCCACACTCCTGTTTGTGGATGTGGAAGGAGAAAGTGTTAACAATGGTGAACCCTACTGGTTTGGGATGGTATTGCTTAACTTTTTAGAGCCTTGAAAATGGTACCTAAGCACTCGTATGTGACTGTTTATCTATTGAGGTACATGGCCGGCCATTCATTCCGGCCAATACCCCCAGGCCGCCAGATGGAGACCTCCTTGCAGCATGGAGATGCCCCGAATGCCAGCAGGAAATTATGGACAGTGGACTTTTAATGCACAGCCCTGCTGGATATCATGGGGGCCGCCAAGAGTTGCTGCAGGGAGGCCCAGTCACATGGACAGAAGAAATGACATGCTTCCGGGATGAAGAAAAGGAGTTTTTACCTGACCCGGAAATGATAGAAAGTCACATGGACTGAGGGACAAACACGGACCATAAAGGACTCTGGGAAATCCCAGACGGACGAGCTGAGTTGGGAGGCAGGATGGCTAAGCGTCTGGGAGAGTGGAGGATTGATTATTGGTTATTATTATTGGAGTATTGTGGAGAGGAGTGTGCTTTGTGCACTTTATTATTATAATAAATATTCATCTTTGGACTTTTACCTGGTGTTGACGTGTGGTCTGAGAGTTCAAGGGAGCGAGAGAGCCCCTAATCTGTCACACTATCTACAGTGGTGTGAAAAACTATTTGCCCCCTTCCTGATTTCTTATTCTTTTGCATGTTTGTCACACAAAATGTTTCTGATCATCAAACACATTTAACCATTAGTCAAATATAACACAAGTAAACACAAAATGCAGTTTTTAAATGATGGTTTTATTATTTAGAGAGAAAAAATCCAAACCTACATGGCCCTGTGTGAAAAGGTAATTGCCCCCTGAACCTAATAACTGGTTGGGCCACCCTTAGCAGCAATAACTGCAATCAAGCGTTTGCGATAACTTGCAATGAGTCTTTTACAGCTCTGGAGGAATTTTGGCCCACTCATCTTTGCAGAATTGTTGTAATTCAGCTTTATTTGAGGGTTTTCTAGCATGAACCGCCTTTTTAAGGTCATGCCATAGCATCTCAATTGGATTCAGGTCAGGACTTTGACTAGGCCACTCAAAAGTCTTCATTTTGTTTTTCTTCAGCCATTCAGTGGTGGATTTTCTGGTGTGTTTTGGGTCATTGTTCTGTTGCAACATCCAAGATCGCTTCAGCTTGAGTTGACGAACAGATGGCCGGACATTCTCCTTCAGGATTTTTTGGTAGACAGTAGAATTCATGGTTCCATCTATCACAGCAAGCCTTCCAGGTCCTGAAGCTTTAAAACAACCCCAGACCATCACACTACCACCACCATATTTTACTGTTGGTATGATGTTCTTTTTCTGAAATGCTGTGTTCCTTTTACGCCAGATGTAACGGACATTTGCCTTCCAAAAGTTCAACTTTTGTCTCATCAGTCCACAAGGTATTTTCCCAAAAGTCTTGGCAATCATTGAGATGTTTCTTAGCAAAATTGAGACGAGCCCTAATGTTCTTTTTGCTTAACAGTGGTTTGCGTCTTGGAAATCTGCCATGCAGGCCGTTTTTGTCCAGCCACTTTCTTATGGTGGAGTCGTGAACACTGACCTTAATTGAGGTAAGTGAGGCCTGCAGTTCTTTAAACGTTGTCCTGTTGTCTTTTGTGATCTCTCGAATGAGTCGTCTCTGCGCTCTTGGGGTAATTTTGGTCGGCCGGCCACTCCTGGGAAGGTTCACCACTGTTCCATTTTGCCATTTGTGGATAATGGCTCTCACTGTGGTTTGCTGGAGTCCCAAAGCTTTAGAAATGGCTTTATAACCTTTACCAGACTGATAGATCTCAATTACTTCTGTTCACATTTGTTCCTGAATTTCTTTGGATCTTGGCATGATGTCTAGCTTTTGAGGTGCTTTTGGTCTACTTCTCTGTGTCAGGCAGCTCCTATTTAAGTGACTTCTTGATTGAAACAGGTGTGGCAGTAATCAGGCCTGGGGGTGGCTACGGAAATTGAACTCAGGTGTGATACACCACAGTTAGGTTATTTTTTAACAAGGGGGCAATTACTTTTTCACACAGGGCCATGTAGGTTTGGATTTTTTCTCCTAAATAATAAAACCATCATTTAAAAACTGCATTTTGTGTTTACTTGTGTTATATTTGACTAATGGTTAAATGTGTTTGCTGATCAGAAACATTTTGTGTGACAAACATGCAAAAGAATAAGAAATCAGGAAGGGGGCAAATAGATAGATAGATAGATAGTTTTTCACACCACTCTATCTATCTATATTACATAGTTTATTCATTTTTTCTTCTAAACATTACTGTTTCTGCATTCATTTCTTATGGTTTACTACTTTGGCATGAATTTCATACTAACTACATGGTTAGTAAAGACGGTGCTATGAAGAATTGCATGGATATCTCATAACAGTTTCACCATTATATTTACCAGTTTGTCTGTGATCTACACTTTTATATGTGAATTAACTTATCATACTTTGTAATGTATTTAAAAATACTGGAGAGATGTATGGCAAACCAAAATAATATTTAAAAATATTTCAAAATAAATTTTCAGATCTTTTAACCTTTTTACCAATCTGAAATTTATTACAAGATTTTTAAAAAGATGTTTGTTTAATTGCAAAGATATCTGCAGCACATTTTCAGATGTCTCATATGCATTTCAAGATATCTCTAATACATTTTGAGATACTTCAAGGTAACCTTGTGTCGATTTTAGGACATATGAAATTCATTTTGAGATTATTTCAGTATCACTCCCTGCAATAATTCCTACATATTGATCTAAATTTTAAAGATGTCTCAAGATAAAGTTTTACCTAATCTAATCTTTTAAGATATCTAAAACTAATTTCCAGAGGTCTCAAAGTATTATAAAGGTGCTGATAACTTACCCCACACTGCTGAGGAGCCATCGCTGCTATGAGCTACCATTCCATTATGTAAATGAGCTGCTTCAGAGCCAGCTGCAGGGGATCTTATAAAAACAACAAGCAATCAAAGTGGCAAATAGGTTCTATCTAGAAACAAGAGCATGTGGTCCTTTTAAGGATAGTGTGCCATCTAAAAGAACGATATAAATAGCAAATCAACCATTTGGCATTTTTTTCCAGCATTACATTATGTGCTTTACAATTTAAATGTATCTGAAATGTATCTCTCAAATGCATTTTTAGATATCTCACAATAACTTCCTGTTCATTTTAAGATATCTGAAATGCAACTCACAATATATTGAACACATGTCCTGTAAAATTTTCTATTCTTTTAATGGGATTTCCAGTTTATTTTAAGATAAACTGGAGTAGGAGGAGGAGGCCTTGGAATAATTCATTGTAACAAAATGCAAATCACATCTAAATATTTAGGTGACTTTACATCTTTTGATGCATTCATTTTAAATATTAAAACAGATTCCAACACAATTATAGTGCTAGTCTACAGACCACCAGGGCCATATTCATTGTTCATGACTGAATTTAGCAACCTTTTATCTGATTTGGTTATAAATTATGATCACGTAGTACTGATGGGGAATTTTAATGTACACATTGATGTGGAAACTGACACTTTTAGGAAATGTATTACTTATTTGTTAAATTCAGTAGGATTTTGTCAGAATGTCAAAACTCCAACTCATAATCATAACCACACATTAGGTTTAATTATAACTTACAAAGTTGAAATTCAAAATTTAAATATTACTCCATTAAATGAAGTTATTTCCAATCACTACTTAATTACATTTGATTTAGTCCTGCCCTTGCCAACACACACAACAGATTTAAACAAAGACAGTGCGACATCTAGATTGTAATTCTGCTTCAAAATGTATAGATACTTTGAGTAAGTCAAGTGTAATTGTGGAAAACCATTGTGATGGACGTCCAGCGTTTCAGCTCGGCTGGGACATCCCTCAACTGAAGAAACCAGCCTTTTTGGAGCACTACATCCCCATGGAAGGTACCCTGGATTGAAATGGTTCCTCAGATTCTCGCAGGGCAGTATGGAACATGGAGTCCGTCTCTTCAGCCCTCTTGGGTGCCGCCAGGGGAGCTCACCAAGAACCAGGGGACTATTACCATGACGCTAACCCAGAAGTACTTTGGAGTCACGAGGATGGAAACCCGCAGTACTTCCAGGATACTTGAAGAAGGTGTTTGACCCGGAGAAGGAATACTTCTGGGTCTTAGACTTTAAAAGTACTGTGGGAAACCCAGCAGATTGAGCCGAGTTGGGAGGAAGTGTGACGGAGCTGCTGGGAGTGGAGGATTGGCTATTGCTTATTATTGATTATTGTTATTGATTTATTAGAGAATTGTGGAGTGTGCGGTGCTTTGTGCACTATTATTGAAGAAATATTATTAATCTTCTTGGTGTTTTAAACGTGTGTTGGATGTCTGTCTGGTGGGTTCAATGGGGCAACAGCCATAGCATTCACACCATTTAGATCAGTTAGCATCAAATGTAAACGTGGAAAACAATTTAGATCAGCTAACATTACATTATAATGTTGCGTTGAAAGATGCTCTGGACTTAGTGGCTCCCCTTAAAACAAAAGTGATCAAAGCACATAGAAACTAACCCTGGTTTAATGAAAACACTCATGCTCTTAAATTAGAGTGTCGAAAACTGGAGCGCAGATGGAGAACAACAAAGCTACATGTCTTTCAAATTGCATGGACAGGTAGGTAGAATGCCCAGAGGGGACTGGGCGGTCTCTTGGTCTGGAACCCCTACAGATTTTATTTTTTTCTCCAGCCTTTGGAGTTTTTTTTTGTTTTTTCTGTCCACCCTGGCCATCGGACCTTACTCTTATTCTATGTTAATTAATGTTGACTTATGTTTATCTTTTATTGTGTCTTCTATTTCTCTATTCATTTTGTAAAGCACTTTGAGCTACATTTTTTTGTATGAATATGTGCTATATAAATAAATGTTGATTGATTGATTGATTGGACAGAGTGTTAAAAAATATAAAAAAGCTCTCTTTAAAGCTCGCTCAGAATACTATTCTACAGTAATAGATAACAAAAATAAAAATCCTTGGGTACTGTTTAGAACAGTGGCTAAATTAACAAATGGAAATTCAGATATACAGTGCAAAATACCAACTTATATTAGCAGTAAAGACTTTATGAACTTCTTCAATGAGAAAATTAAAAATATAAGATCCCAGATCTCAGCATTACAGTACAAACCAAATACTAGCTTAACAGACCCTGCCTCACATTGCATTCAGCACTTCAGTAATTTTAATCATGTAACTGATCAGGAAATCTTAACATTAATTTCTAAAATGAAGCCCACTACTTGTTCCCTAGATCCAGTGCCAACAAAACGAGTAAAAAGTGCAATGGACGTTCTTACAGCGCCTATTCTAACCATTATCAATAGTTCATTATTGCAATGCACAGTATCTGATGCACTAAAAGTGTCAGTCATTAAACCACTACTTAAAAAGTCAGACCTAGACCCACACATACTAAATAAGTATAGGCATATTTCAGATTTACCCTTTCTCTCTAAAAGACTAGAAAAAGAGTCGTCAATCAGCTTCAGTCACACCTTACGCATTACAATTTATTTGAGAAATTCCAGTCTGGTTTCCCCACTGGTCATAGTACAGAAACAGCACTAATGCGGGTTGTAAACAGCATTCTGATATCCTCCGATGAAGGAAACTCCACTGTAATAATGTTGTTAGATTTGTGCAGCATTTGACACTATCGACCATTCTATTTTACTGCACAGGCTAGAAAATGATGTTGGGCTTACAGGCACTATGCTCGCTTGGTTTAGTTCTTATTTATCAAATCGATTCAAATTTGTACAGAAATGCGCTGACAGTACTCCATCATTATACACAGAAGTGAGATATGGTGTCCCGCAGGGCTTAGTACTGGGACCTTTACTATTCTCAATTTACATGCTTCCACTGGGATCTATCATTAGGAAACACCCAGTTATACCTTTCATTTAGATCAAATGAAGTTTATCTGATGTTGTATTTAATTAGTTGTGTTAGTGAATTAAAGGAATGGATGGATGAGAACTACTTGTCTTTAAACATAGGTAAAACAGAGATGTTAATTGTTGGAGGAAATGACGCTGATCACAACAATATTCTGTCATCATTTAACTCAGTTGGAATCCCAATTAATTTTACTGAATCAGGCGCTTTCTAAATAAACAGGATTATGAGAAATTAATTCATGCATTTATTTCTAGTAGGATTGACTACTGCAATGCTGTGTTCACTGGATGTTCAAACTGTTCTTTATACAGCCTCCAGTTAATCCAAAATGCTGCTACAAAAATTATTATAAGAAGAAGAAAATATAAACACATAACTGCAGTTCTTAAATCCTTACACTGGCTCCCGGTTAAGTTTAGGGCAGATTTCAAAATCCTCCTTTTAACATATAAAGCATTAAATGGCCAAGGTCCGGCTTACTTGTCTGAATTTATTGTGACTTACAAACCAGAGCGCACATTAAGATCTCAAGATGCTGGTCTGCTTATGATTCCAAGAATTAGTAAAATAACAGTGGGAGGTCGAACATTTAGTTACAGGGCCACTAAACTGTTGAATGGTCTGCCTGCTACAATAAGAGATGCCCCTTGGTCTCAGCTTTTAAATCCTGACTGAAGACTCACTACTTCAGTTTAGCATACCCTGACTAGAGCTGCTGATTAACTGTACAGACTGCATCTCTGTTGTTAGTCATTAGCACTAAAACATAAGTAACATGATAGTTATAATTGGATACTAACCCTCACCTATTCTGTTTCTCTTCTCAGTACTCAAATGTGGCACTTGGTGCCATGGCCCACCTGCCAAGTTGTTTTGCCTGCCTAAAGTAAAGTCATCACTGATGGAGGATCGCAGGAATCGTGGGAAAGAGGGGTCCTTTCATCGGATTAGCACTATTTCAGCTGTGGAATAGCCAAATGGGGGAGGCAGCTTGACGGATGAGGTCTCCAGGACTCTAAACAAATCCAAATCATATTATGTGATATCATCTACTGTTAAAGTCTGCTCCATACTTCTAAAATTTTTATTTTTATACTGTATTGAGGATTTGTTCTGTTCTGTGTATTGTATTGTATTGTATTGACCCCCTTCTTTTTGACACCCACTGCATGCCCAACCTACCTGGAAAGGGGTCTCTCTTTGAACTGTCTTTCCCAAGGTTTCTTCCATTTTTAACCTACAAGGGTTTTTTTGGGAGTTTTATCTTGTCTTCTCAGAGAGTCAAGGCTGGGAGGCTGTCAAGAGGCAGGGCCTGTTAAAGCCCATTGCGGCACTTCTTGTGTGATTTTGGGCTATACAAAAAATAAATTGTATTGTATATCTTGAAAGGTATTTTAGATAACTCTAAAGGAGCAGGCATCTTATTTTAAGATATCTTAAAACAACATCCATTTTGAAATATCTCGAAACACATTCCCAAATATCTTAAAATAGTTTTCTGTCCACATTCATATTTCTCAGAATGCCTACAGATTATTCTTGGATATCTCAAAATGTATTTGAGATGCACAGGAATATACGTGTAGATATCGTGAACTGCATTTGTGATATCTTGAAATAATATCTTGCAAGGAACACTGCATTTTCACCAGGATCTCTTGTAATCTATTTGCGATATAAGGAAATGCATTTAAGACATTTTAAATTAGATTAGTTTTAGATATCTGTAACTCACTTTAAGATATTGTAGCTGCTTTTGCCAATAACGTACAATGCTTTTTAAGATAATCTCTAAATATTAATTCAGCTTTCCATACCCAAGTGCACATTTGATATAAGTTGAAGAGTATTTGAGATATGTGAAAATGATATTCAGATACCTTGAAATAGTTCCCTTTATTTTTTTCGAGATATCTTAAAATAAATTGTGTGATTTCTTGAATAACATTTTAAGATCTCCCTAATAGATCAGAAATGTATTTTGAGGCTATTTTGAAGAAATTAACATGAGACTTTAAATTATGTTTTAGATACCTCAAATATGTGTCAGTATTAAGATATCTGAAACACATTTAAATAGATTTTATAATGACATGAAGTCTGATTAAAACATATGAAATTTTGGAATAACTCATTTTGAAATAGCTTGAATATAATGACAGATATATCACAGAGTTACTTTACGATATCACCAAATGTTTCAGAGATACATTTCACATCCAGTATGTCAGTTTAAGATATTTTGAAAAAGAGGTATTTTAAAACATCTATAGATGCTTATAGGATAACTCTAAATGCCAATTTAGCTTTCCATTAGAATGTGTGTACTGTTTTCTGGAAAACTGAGTCCCATCCTCAAGATTGTTGACATTTGTGATGATGCAAGGGATGGTTTTTAATTATTATTAATCAAAACCCTTCATTAGAATACATTGTGAATGCTCCCAGTGGGATTCAAATTCTAGTACGCCATATGCCCTGCTGCCTTTCTGGGGAAATTTGTCATTTCTTTCCACCACCTTTCTTCTCTTATCTTTTGTAAGCAGGGACTGAACATTTTCTGACAGGTTTGAAAATTTAAAGGAAGTAATAAACTTCTGTCCAAAATCTTTAAGTATAACTAAAATCTGAAAACAAAATCAGCAGTATCTTACTACTCAGTAAACTAATACCACACAGGAAATTGCTAGCAAGAAAGGAAACTGTCAGACTTCAGCAAATTGTGAGAGGTAATAGGAAAGCTCACAAACAGTAAAATACAGTTTGTAATTGGATATAGAATTAGTCACAGTCTTTAGTCTGGATTGTAATTGGTATAGTACAGTACATAAAGTCAGGCATCTTCATTAACAGTACAAAAAACTCAAACATTATAAACAAACTAAATAACAGAACATAACCAATGTAAAAGAGCAACCTGTAGCTTAGAATAAATGTAAAGCTTGTTGTGCTTTTTTATACTTAATACGATTTGACTGTCACATTAGAAGTTGTCTAAATTGAATATAAATTATCCATTATGTTATAATACTAAGAGGTCATCAAGGGGCTTTAGCACACCTGATTACCCCCTGTCCCTGTGTTTTGGCATTAGCCAGATCCCCGTGTTGCCTCCCATGCGCGCATGTGTGAAAGTAGATACAAAATAACTGTTTTTTATTGGGTAGCCCACTTCTACCCACCCAATACTTTGTCTTCAGTTAATTAAGGGTATTGCATCTTACCTCTAAATTCAGTCACTGAGGAGTCTGCATGAGTCTGTGTGGGGTTTCCTCCTACATAATCTGAGTTTGCTCACAGCGTATCAGCATGTTAATATAACTGGAGACTCTACACTGGCCATCTGTAGGTGTGTGTAGATGTGTCTTTGAGTGGGATGGGGGCCAATTTTAGGGTTAGTTCCTGCTTTGCCTCCACTGATGCTGGGTTAGATTCCAACTGTGACGACGCAGGTTCTCTTCAGGCTCCCACAATCCTGATGGGGGTCCTGAACCCAACACCATCGATAATGTCATCGAGATGAGCTGAGAAATGGGTACAAATCTCACATGAAGCCAGGGGATATATTCAAAAAAGTTTAAGTGCTTTTATTAAAACAATCATCAAAACAAAAGTGCAAAAGTGCGATGTCCAAAGTTCAATAAATAAATAAATCCATAAAAACAGTATCTATTGGGGATAAAAACCGTCCAATAAATAAATCCATTAAAATCCGAGGTTACAATGTGCAGAACTTAAAAAGCAGAGTCTCTCTCGTCATTCTCAGATCCACCTCCGTCCTCTCTCCCGGCTCACCATTACTCGCAGCTGGCGGATACCAACAACCACAAGCTCCTTCAGCTAACCTCCGTCTTGGCCCCCTTCCAGATGTCACTGCCAGACCGTCGAGGTCAGCTCTTCTCCCTTGATCCTTCGCGCACCCGCAGTCGCTCCTCAGATCCCACGGGAGGACACCTCTCTGCTCACCCCACTCACTGGTTTACAGTGGGGCGAACTAGCCCCTAGAGCACAACTGACTAACGCTCCTATGCAGGGCCCCAACTCGTGGTGTCTCCTCACCCAAGGTGGCCAGATCGTCCTGCCTAGCTGCCATTCATTCACTAATGTTAACCTCAATTCATCAGCGGCGGAAGCAGAAGAGCGGATCAGCGGCGGAAGCAGAGAGCGGATCAGCGGAAGCAGAAGGCGGATCAGCGAAGCGAAGCAGAAGCGGAAGCAGAGAGCGGATCAGCGGCGGAAGCAGAGCGGAAGCAGAGAGCGGATCAGCGGCGGAAGCAGAGAGCGGATCAGCGGCGAAGCAGAGAGCGGCGGCGTCTCCCACAGGCACGTAGCCCTTTGAAAGCACGAGCAAGTTCACCTGAGGTAAAGCCGGCAGCTGACCAGTAGAAATAACCGGCAGTGAGAAATTAAAGTCGATCGCTTAGCGGGTGGTGGAAACTTAAAGCGGCGGTGATTCAGCTCAACACGGAAAGCGCAGAAGCACCTATAAAACGGCAAAGATGACTTCAACATTTAATGTAAGTTCTATCTGCTCTCTGCCCATCGAGGGCACGTTTATATGTTGTGTGTCCTGCAGTATGTACAGCTCAGGTTTTCCGGCCGACAGTGCAGATAGCTTCACCTGCCAAAAATGTTTAGTTAATTTAGAGTTGGTCGGGAAAATACGCGAATTGGAGGACCGCGTTAGGAATCTGATAGCGATTAGGCAAACCGAAAATTGGATCGACTCGGTTTGTTTAGACAATTCGGCTACATCTGATTCGCTTCAGTCTCTCCAGGTCCCACTGTAGTCAGTGCGAGGCCGAAATCAGCAGCACCAATTCAGCCACAGGGCGAGTGGGTAACAGTAAGACGGGGTCTAAGAATCCAAAATTTAGTCCCCAGCACCCAGGTCACCAATTCGGACCCAGAACAGGTTCTCAGCTCTCCGCAGCCTGTGGAAACTGAGAATAATAAAGTGCTCATAATTGGCGATTCCATAGTGCGGAATGTTAGAATTCCAAACTATGTTAAACCAGCAGTTAATGTTAAGTGCCTTGCAGGGGCCAAGATTTCTGGCATAAAGGCCGCATTGGACCGTGTTGCCGACGATGAAGTATCTACCTTATTGCTGCATGTCGGCACTAATGATATTTATTTACAGCAATCTGAGGTATTAAAGCGAACTTCATCTCTCTATGCACCAAAGCTAAAACAAAATGTCGAATTTAATTGTATCTGGTCCCTTACCAAGATTGTATAGAGGGGATGTGATTTATAGCAGATTGCATTCCTTTCACTGCTGGCTAGAAACCTGGTGTGCAAATAAAAGCATAGCATTTGTGAACAATTGGGATGATTTTTGGGAAAGGCCTGGATTTTTCAGAAGAGATGGTCTTCATCCTAACTGGAGGGATCTTATGTATTATCCCAAAATATGGCAGCAAAACTGCCTGGTTGACTGATTAGAGCACCATCCAGGCCGCAGTCATGTGATCTTAAATCACAGGCTGTTGTTTATCCCACCTGTTATTTTCCTGAAGCTGTTACCCATAATCCCTGTTGTGGGGCATCCAGTAAATTTAGTCTTGAAACAAACCATAAATTAATTGATAACCAAAAATAAGGTGTATAATTAGACCAAGGGATAAAACCAGACACTCCACCAGGGGCATCTGTAATAGAAATTTAATTCAAATTAAAACAAAAAATATATCAGCAGTTCAGAAAGAACCATGCAGTTTTAAATGCTGTTTATTGAACATTCGCTCTCTTGGCACTAAAGCTGTTTTGGTAAATGATATATATTAAGTACAAAATCTGATCTGTGTCTTCTTACTGAAACCTGGCTTAGTAAATGTGACACTGTTCCCCTAGCTGAGGCGTCACCAGATGGATACTCGTTCCTTCATAAGTCTAGAGATTCTGGTCGAGGAGGAGGCCTTGGAATAATTCATTGTAACAAAATGCAAATCACTCCTAAAAATTTAGGCAACTTTACATCCTTTGAGGCATTCATTTTAAATATTAAAACAGATTCCAACACAATTATAGTGCTAGTCTACAGACCACCAGGGCCATATTCATTGTTCATGACTGAATTTAGCAACCTTCTGTCTGATTTGGCTATAAATTATGATCACGTAGTTCTGATGGGGGATTTTAATGTACACATTGATGTGGAAACTGACACTTTTAGCAAATGTTTTACTTATTTGTTAAATTCAGTAGGATTTTGTCAGATTGTCAAAGGTCCAACTCATAATCATAACCATACATTAGATTTAATTATAACTTACAAAGTTGAAATTCAAAATTTAAATATTACTCCATTAAATGTAGTTATTTCCGATCACTTCTTAATTACGTTTGATTTAGTTCTGCCCATGCCAGCACTCGCAGATTAAAACAAAGACAGTCGACATCTAGATTGTAATTCTGCTTCAAAATTTATAGATACCTTGAGTAAGTCGAGTGTAATTGTGGAAAACCATTTAGATCAGTTAACATCAAATGTAAACGTGGAAAACAATTTAGATCAGCTAATATCACATTATAATGTGACCTTGAGAGATGCTCTGGACACAGTGGCTCCCCTAAAACAAAAGTGATCAAAGCACATAGAAACTCTCCCTGGTTTAATGAAAACACTCGAGCTCTTAAATTAGAGTGTCGAAAACTGGAGCGCAGATGGAGAACAACAAAGCTACATGTCTTTCAAATTGCATGGACAGAGAGTGTTAATAAATATAAAAAGGCCCTCTTTAAAGCTCGCTCAGAATACTATTCTACATTAATAGATAGCAATAATAAAAATCCTAGGGTACTTTTTAGAGCAGTGGCTAAATTAACAAATGGGAATTCAGATCAACAGTGCAAAATACCAACAGATATTAGCAGTACAGACTTTATGAACTTCTTCAATGAGAAAATTAAAAATATAAGATCCCAGATCTCAGCATCACAGTACAAACCAAATACTAGCTTAGCAGACCCTGCTCACATTGCATTCAGCACTTTAATAATTTTAATCCTGTAACTGAGCAGGAAGTCTTAACTTTAATTTAAAATGAAGCCCACTACTTGTTCCCTAGATCCAGTGCCAACAAAACTAGTAAAAGTGCAATGGATGTTCTTGCAGCACCATTCTAACATTATCAATAGTTCATTATTGCATGGCACAGTACCTGATGCACTAAAAGTGTCAGTCATTAAACCTTTACTTAAAAAGTCAGACCTAGACCCACACATACTAAATAACTATAGGCCTATTTCAAATTTACCATTTCTCTCTAAAATACTAGAAAATGTAGTCGCCAGTCAGCTTCAGTCACACCTTACGCATTACAATTTATTTGAGAAATTCCAGTCTGGCTTTCGCACTGGTCATAGTACAGAAACGGCACTAACACGGGTTGTAAATGACATTCTGATATCCTCTGATGAAGGAAATTCCACTGTAATTATGTTGTTGGACTTAAGTGCAGCATTTGACACCATTGACCATTCTATTTTACTGCACAGGCTAGAAAGCGATGTTGGGCTTACAGGCCCGTGCTCGCTTGGTTCAGTTCTTATTTATCAAATCGATTCCAGTATGTACAGAAATGTGCTGACAGTACTCCATCATTATACACAGAAGTTCAATATGGTGTCCAGGGCTCAGTACTGGGACCTTTACTGTTTTCACTTTACATGCTTCCACTGGGATCTCTCATTAGGAAACATAATGTTAATTTTCACTCGTATGCAGATGACACCCAGTTATACCTTTCATTTAAATCAAATGAAGTTTCTCCGATGTTGTCTTTAATTAGTTGTGTTAGTGAATTAAAGGAATGGATGAATGAGAACTACTTGTCTTTAAATACAGATAAAACAGAGATGTTAATTGTTGGAGGGAATGACGCTGATCACAGCAATATTTTGTCGTCATTTAACTCAGTTGGAATCCCAATTAATTTTACTGAATCAGCCCGCAATCTAGGAGTTATCTTTGACTCTAGCATGTCATTTAAAGCATATTACAAAGTCGTCCAAAACATGTTTTTCCATCTTAAAAATATTAGGAAATTAAGGCTTTCTAAATAAACAGGATTGTGAGAAATTAATTCATGCATTTATCTCTAGTAGGATTGACTACTGCAATGCGGTGTTCACTGGCTGTTCAAACTGTTCTCTATACAGCCTCCAGTTAATCCAAAATGCGCTGCAAGAATTATTACAAGAACAAGAAAATATGAACACATAACCCCAGTTCTTAAATCTTTACACTGGCTCCCAGTTAAGTTTAGGGCAGATTTCAAAATCCTCCTTTTAACATATAAAGCATTAAATGGCCAAGGTCCGCTTACTTGTCTGAACTTATCATGACTTACAAACCTGAGCACATTAAGATCTCAAGATGCCGGTCTGCTTAGGATTCCAAGGATTAATAAAATAACAGTGGGAGGTCGAGCTTTTAGTTACAGGGCCCCTAAACTGTGGAATGGTCTTCCTGCTTCCATAAGAGATGCCCCTCGGTCTCAGCCTTTAAATCCCGGCTGAAGACTCACTACTTCAGTTTAGCATATCCTGACTAGAGCTGCTGATTAACTGTACATACTGCATCTCTGTTGTTAGTCATTAGCACTATAACATAAGTAACATGATAATTATATTTGAATACTAACCCTCACCTATTCTGTTTCTTTTCTCGGTACCCAAATGTGGCCATTGGTGCCACGCCCACCTGCCAAGTTGTTTGCCTGCCTATGGTAAAGTCATCCCTGATGGAGGATCACAGGAATCATGGGAAAGAGGGTCCTTTCATCGAGCAATGTTTCAGCCGTGGCATGGCCAAATGGAGATGCAGCTAGATGGATGAGGTCTCCAGGACTCTAAAAATATCCAAACCTAATTATGTCATATCATCTACTGTTAAACCGTAATTCTAAAATTTTTATTATGCTGTCTTAAGGAATTGTTCTGTTGTGTATATTGTATTGTATTGACCCCTACTTTTGACACCCACTGCACGCCCAACCTACCTGGAAAGGGGTCTCTCTTTGAACTGCCTTTCCGAGGTTTCTTCCATTTTCCTACAAGGTTTTATTGGGAGTTTTTCCTTGTCTTCTCAGAGAGTCAAGGCTGGGGGCTGTCAAAGGCAGGGCCTGTTAAAGCCCATTGCGGCACTTCCTGTGTGATTTTGGGCTATACAAAAATAAACTGTATTGTATTGTATTTTACTTAACCTCCAGCGATCTCTCCATACATTGATCTCTTTCCCTCTCTCTCTCTCTCTGGTTCAGCCCGTACATATACACCTCCACGGGTGCCTCCGTGGGCGCAGCGCCTTAATCACACACCACAGGAAGCCAATGAGGCAATCAAGAACGACCACACCCACACGTGCAGGTGCGACTCGCTCCAATTACCTCACTAACTCCCCGCGGTTGTGCGATCGCGCCCACGGAGAACGCCATGGCTATAGAGATTTTAAAAAAACCCGGCCCTTTTTCTTGAAGCCGCAGACCCGCTATACCACACCAACTATGAACTGAACAAAGTAGGTAAAGTTAGTGAATTAATAAAAAATCACTTTATTCTAAAATGTATTTTACCTCAGTGTGAAAATATATGAAAATTATGTTCATTTTTAATAAGAACAAATAACAATGACATTTTCACTTCCTGTGTCTTCCACAGACCAACAACAACAAAATATTAAATTCAACATCAGACAGTGTTTACCATATCATGTACAAGGAAGTCTCAGGTAGCTGAGTAGTCTTTTGACTTGTAGTTACAAATGTTCTCTGAATTGTGTGGTGTGAATGCTAAAGGTCTTGTACTGTTTGCCAAAATGGGGGAGGGAGAAAAGTGACAGACCTTTAATAGTACCATGCAAATTAACAAGTTCTGAACAGAAAGTATCTATATGTCAATAATATTCTGTGCTGACGTCTTTTTTAACTTTGAAGTTTTACTTTTTAAGTATAATTTTATGTTAATTGCTATGTTTTTTGATTAACAAATGTTTTATGTGATTATAATTTGCACAATCCCTGCTCAAATTTCCCTGCTAGTTTTTGAATGTGCTTGCTTAGATTATATAGATTCCAAAAGGATAATTTGCTACTAATGCTATTTTTCTACAATTACTAATAGTTAATTGCTAAATCCAGCATTCCCTCAAAATGTCAGTTTTTAAATCATTTGACAAAGAGACATAATAACCAAAACCACATGCTAAAATGATGTACTGCTGCAGCCAATAGACTTTTGCATATGCACTGGGAAGTCAATCTGCACTATTAAGCCAGCCTGATAAATGCTGATAAATCTGTGGCCACAAAGATTTATTTTATTGATCAGTTTCCTACTTGATATAACTCTGGTTGCTGTTTGCAGTTTAGAATATACCTCATTGTTTTTCATAAGAAGCTTATTAATGACATAAATTTGATGAAAAAGTGAGATGGGATCTCTTTTTTTCTTTATTTTTATTCATATCGCTCATTAAAACAAGTCGAAGAATTTTTTTAAGTACCTTCTTAAACTTTTAAACTTTCAGTATAATAATTAGCAAATCCACAGCACATTTATCTTCTGCATTACAGAAGGATTTGCTAAGCAACCACTCGATGAATGGGGCACTTTAAATTCCCTTATCTCCTGCAAACATGTACCTTCTTCTTTGAACAAGAGGTTGATTCTGTTGCAATGAGGCTTAAATGTACATTTCATAATGATAAATAAAACATGCTACATACTGTATACTGCCATGTTATGGTGCTCATTACACTATAAGTCATTTAATATTTCCACAGTGAGTGCAATGACAGGTTAAGAAACCTGCTCATGATTAGTAGTGGGGATTGAATCGACATGTTTTACAGTCCAAAGCCTTGGCCACTAGACCACTTGCACATTTATGTGCAAAGAACACATAAGCATGGATAAAATGCATTTGACAATGCAAATGAAACAGAAATAAGAATTGTAAGTACAACAAGAGACAGCTTGGATGGACTGAGTTTGCAAAAAGATCGCATCTTACATTTCCTGAAGGAAACATGTAGATATTATGTTCTTAAAAATGCATTGAATCCTTGTTCTATTAGTCAGAACTCTCTTTGGCATCATTTTTTGCTTATGATATTTGTTTTTTTTAGTAAAATTGACTACACAAGTCAGGTTTTTCCCTATTGAATTATATTTTTCTATTGTTTACTTCAAAATCAATACAGAGAAAATGATTGTGTCTCTTATGCTATTATCATTTGTTTGTTTGAGTAGTATACCATTGCAATGTTCTGCTTTTCAAAAACAATCTAAAACATTTATGAAAAAAAATATTCCCTATTAGGTTGCTAGTCTCTTCATCTTGAAAGGGAACATGAAACTTGTTTGTTAGTAAGAATAAAATATACTGAAACTCTTGACATGTTATATATTAACAGTAATATTAACTAAAAATCAATAATTTACTCTTGTGACCTTTACACCCATTAGAGTTACAAAACATGTTAAAGTCAGTCCAGTTCAATTTTAATATTATGTGTTTCCTTTCTCATAAATGCTATGAAACATATATGTTCCTATTTACAGCATACACAGAAATGTAGTCACAAGTAGGATGGGGTGACAAAGAATAGGTACAGAGACATATTAGGCCCTGAAAATGTGTCTGTTGGCACTGACAGCTTAAGTGGCCATGTCAATGCAGTGTGTGGCCCAGCAGGACTTTTTGTGGATGTAGAGAAAGGGAAGTAAAGGAAACATATCCAGGTTTTAAACATGCAATCTTCTACCAGGGTGGTAAAAGGCTGGTGACCTTTAATAAATTGGGGTGCAAACCAATGATAACACATGAGGGGTAGTTGCTTGAAGTCTTATATTACATAAGGGAACATGTGGGGCAGTGCTGTCAATCAGATAATGTATCTAGCTCCACAGCTCTCTTGGAGACCTGACTTTTTAAGATGTGAAACACCCAGGACTTCCTATACATTACGAGTCATTATGTAGACTGGCACTATACCCTGGAGTCCACGCAGCAAAGTGAGTTAATGTCCTTCAGCTCATAAATAGCTGAAAAAGACCTTACGAAAGAGTTTGAAACAATTTATGGCACAGACGTTAGGCAAGCTAAGTGGCAAGCTAAGTGTTGGAATGGGAATAGTTGGCAGTAGTGGAGTTGGTGAAAGGAAGAGGCACCAGAGAGAGAGAAAGATAGTACTTAAGGCAAAACATAAAAGCAGGATAAATTGAAAAGTTACTCCATGGATGGAGCGATACAGTAAGTTCTTAGCCAGCATTTCCAGCACAGAGTGACCGCAGGTATTTGCTTTTTTTTATTATTATTTTACAATTTGAAAAAAAAATGTTATTTTGCCATTCCTGCCATTAGAGACGGAATGGTATAATATACTAAATATTTTGCAATGATGTGTTGTAGTTATTATTATATCATGTTTATTTTTCTTACCATGTTTTTGACATAATTCTGTGGTGATTTTTCACAGAAGTTGATGTTAAGTGGGTGTGGCTCATGATGTCACCCAGATATACTGTAGCATATAACATCACCACATCAGCTTTATAAAAGGTGGCAGAGTGCAGTAGTCTGAATTTCAAGTTTTAGTTATTTTTAGCAAATCTATACTGGTAATTTTTGCTTATTTATTTAGAGAAGGGACAAATTAAAATGTAATTTTCTGTGTTTTTCTTCACCATGTTCAGTTCTCTTTAACTGGCCCTTGGATATTGTCTCTGTATAAAATTAACATTTTTTTCAAAGAATTAGAATAAAAACTAAGGGTCTTCGCACCATGCTTGCTTCACTCACCAACCCCCTAGCCTGTGCTACACGCCAGCCACTTCGTGTCTCTGCCGTTTGTGTATGTGGATTTCACTTTCACCAAACAACAAATCTTTTAATTCTTGCGGATATGCCTCTTCATTGGGAAGAAACATTACTTTTCCCTGGTGGCAACATGAATTAGATGATCTACAACTCTCTGACTTAAAGTTTAAATTCGAACAATATATTTGATCTGTTTTCGCTGCTCCGTTATTTCACAGAGTAATAATTTCCATTTGTTTGCACTAATGCGACCTTTACTATCATTTTTTTGAGACTTTCGAATTTTAGTACTTTCATTATATCTAATCTGCGCTGCATGTGTATCTTGCCAACATTTTTGAACCTCTTTACGACATTATATTTTGTCTTTTACTCTTTGTCTTTTATTTCCAGTCCCGGGTGTGGTTAAGTCTCATGGCACAAAGTCTTGTCTCATGGGACTTGAAGGTATCTCTCTCTGAAAAAGTCACATCTCATCCCAGGCTGAAACATTTTGTCTTGTCCCAGGAATTTTTTACATAATAGAGAGATATGCTTTATATGTTTGCTACTTTATTGAGCTCCTGCTAATTTATTTTTGATTTGATACACTATATTAATCTCCGGGGGGAAAATTTTCTTTTCACATGAACTTTGGAGGTTAGAGCACAGGCTCAGCCATTGTACAGCACCCTTAGAGCAATTTTCAGGTTAAGGACATTTCTCCAGGCCCAGCGGAGGAAGATCCCTTCTAGCAATAATTCGAGTTGAACCAGCAGCCTCAGATACCAGCACAGATCCTCAGCCTCAGAGCTACCACTCCATGAAATGAAATGAAAACTACACAGAGGGCTGTAAGATAGGAAACAGTCAAAGAACAGACAAAAAACAGATCAAGGAAGACACTGCAACTAAACTTTAATACTTAAAATAAACAAATACATTTTACTACTCTTTTACTAGTCTCTCGAATAACAGAAAGAACCCAGAAACTTACATGAAGAGTGATTGCCTCATTTTCATTGCGTGTGATGAACGATAGTGTGCCACTGCTACAACAACAGTAACCACAGCTGCTACATAAAACAGAAATTAGAATTGTGTTTCTATATACTATTAATTTTTATTTTAATTTGGTTTTTACGAGGGGCATACAAAAAGTTTCCGCACTTCTATATTTTTGTTGGAAATGGTAAAGGCGGGAGGGGTAGTAATTGGGCATTAAAAAGTTGGTACAAGGCTGGGAAAATTGCATCACAAACAAAGGTGGCTATGTAGAAAAGTGAAGTAATTTGTTTTTGAAATTCTTAAGAAATAGAGTTTAAAAGAGAGTATGAAAACTGAACGTCCCTTTTATAATTAGAGTATAATTACAGTTACATTGGCACATTGTCATTTTGTGCATTTGTTTTTTCCTTGGGCACCACCACATTGTGTGTTTCTTATTAATGTATTAATGAATTAATTACATTTATATAGTGCTTTTCTAACCACCTTAAAATTCTTTACATAGACTGTGGGGAACCACTTCAACCACCACTAATGTGTAAAATCCAGCTGGATAATGGAATGGCAGCCATTGTTGCAGCAGTACACCCACCACACATTAGCTATTAGGTGGTAAAGAAGTGACAGAGAGAGCCATTTAGAGACAAGGGATGATTAGGGGTCTAGAATGGACAAGGACATGGTGGTCAGTTTAGCAAGGACATCTGTAAATACCCTACTCCTTTTGAAGGATGCCCAGGGATCGTTTATGACCACAGAGAGTCTGGACCTCAGATTTATATCACATTTGAAGAATGGTGCCAAATTTTATAGTATAGTGTGCCTATCAGTGCACTAGGGAATCTGGATCTACACAAAGACCACGGGGTAAGCGCACCCTGATGGCCTTTACCAACAGTTCTTCCAACAGCAGCTCAAAATTTTCCTAGATGGTCTCTCATCCAAGTAATGTCTGGGCTCAAACAAGCATTAGCTTCAAATGGACTACCTGTTGTGATATGCAGGTGATATGACTGTCGGCACTTTTAGATTTTATGGGTGATGGCATTTTGCAAGCATAGTTGCTATGAATGTGTGTAGTTACAGCTGTAACCTTTAATGACCTCTTGGACACAGCCATCAGCAGTGTGTCTGTTTGCGGAGAGAGTGTCGACCTTGTCAAGCGGTTTTCTTACCTTGGCAGTGACATTCATGTCTCTGGTGACTCTTCCTGTGAAGTCAGCAGACGGATTGGAAGGGCATGTGGAGTCATGAGGTCACTGGAAAGGGGTGTGTGGGGCTCCCGATATCTATGCAAAAGGACGAAGGTCCAAGTCTTTAGAGTCCTGGTACTTCCTGTCTTGTTATATTGTTGTGAGACATGGATGCTATATAGTGACTTGAGACGAAGGCTGGACTCCTTTGGTACTCTGTCTCTCCGGAAAATCCTCGGGTACTGTTGGTTTAACTTTGTTTCGAATGAGCGGTTGCTCATGGAGTCCCGAATGAGGCATATTACCTGCATTGTGAGGGAGCGTCAGTTATGGCACTACAACCATGTGGCGTGTTTCCCTGAGGGTGATCAGGCTCATAAGATCCTCATTGCTGGGGACACAACACCTGGCTGCGGCAGATAGAGGGTCATTTCCAGAGGGTGGGACTGGTCTGCATGGAGGGTTGCAAACTGGGATCCAGAGTTGTTTCATAGTGTAGTGGGTGCAACTTGACTTGACTTAGTTACAGCTGTTGACCTGTGTCATTGGAATTATATATGATTGTCCAATGCAACTGTCTGGCAGATGAACTTGATTTGGAATTGCTTTCTCCAAAAGAACATTACTTTTATTAAAAGACAAAAGTATAAACTGTCTACTTTCAAGGTTAGTCTCAGTAAAGTAACTCCTAAAACAAAGGTTATATTTTTTTCCAAGACCAGAAAACTGTGGACATGGGGTTGAAATCCGCATGAGTGAATCTTTAAATTGAATCAACATGCTATACATTAATCTTTAGAAACATGAAAATATATCTGTATAAAATATACTGGTAAAGTGGACATATATATATATATATATATATATATATATATATATATATATATATATATATATATATATATATGCCAGTTTAATTAGTATTTATATATTTATAAATATCAGCTATTCAATATATTCCAATATTGAATTCAGCAGTATTGTATTACATAAGTTTAAATAATCTGTTTTGCATCCTTCCAGCTATTGTCGACAAAAGCACATGTACACATTCAGCAGAATTTTGCAAAGACTGTGTTCTTGATGGTGTACATTAACAATTCTTTTGATTATTTTTTTTTTTAGCAGACTCCACAGCAGTTGCCAAAAACAAGTGAAAAGGTGACCCAACACCAACTGCTTCAACTTTCCCACGAGAGAGTAAAAAGGCTGAGAGCAGATTGCTTTTGGACTAAATTCCTTTAAAATCTGCAGAGCTCTTTCTAGAGAATGATTGTCACTTCACAATTAAATTAATTGTTTCATTTATATACACTACTAGCTTAAAGGTGTAAGATCCCTCTTTGGGCTGGCATTGTGTTCTCCAGTCTGTGAAGTAAGTGAAAACACTTTCAGCAAGATTAAAACTATAGATTAGCTGGCTGTGTTTCACTTTTTCAGATATCTCCATTTCAAAGGCCAGTTCAAAGCAGAGTGAATGCCTTTCAAGTCTTTGATAAAAAAGTGGGATGGAGGCTGAAATGAGGGAGTTAGCAGCAGAGAAGTTTTTTAAAAAAATCATTCATCTGTGACATCTTTCCTGCTGGAGCCTTGCACTTCTGTTTCCTTTAAATAAAATCCAGGCATAACAGAAAATATGACAACTTTTTATTTTATAGACTGCTTTACTTTTCATTAAACATGATGCTATAGAACTGAAACATGATGTAAGACTTGAATTATTTATATACAAATACCGAAAAAAGTAGTGAGGAGTTTGCACCAATGATTAAATTTTTTCAAAATTATGCAAACCTTCAAAATGAAATTTTATATAAATATGGCAACTGTAGCTTTTTAGAATAAATTTAAGTGCAAGACAAGAGATGCTGAGTTTCAAGAAGCAAATTGAGAAAAAAATCACTGTTTATGCTAATTTGGTATTCTTAGTGAAGGCAATACTCTGAATCTGTTTTTTAAAGTTGCAAAGCATTAGAATATTCTATACAAAAAATGGATTGTTTACTAAATTGGGCCAACATGGTTGTGAAGTTAGCTGTACCTGCTATGCACTAGCATCCTGTATATGAATGTCTTCTGCCTTGCATTTATTCATGCTTTATAACCTTTGGCTCCTTTGGGACTATAGGTGTAGCTGAGGTGAGAGTGGTGGTGGGAAGTGTATTTCAGAATTAAATCCCCCCTAAAATATATTTGTGAAAGTTCCAACTGATTGATCACAGATGGAATTATGATTCATATACCATCTCATCTTCTTAGAATTAATGCATAATGGATAAAAGGAGATCATAAAATGGATGGAATTTAATAGTGGCTTTGTTCAGGCTAGAACATGCACTTTTGATCCTTCCTTTTCCATTACCCGTTAGGGTAGTCTCAAAACACACACAAAAATTGCATTCTAATCTTTTTTCTATATAGCTTTCAGTTAATTCAAAATGCTGCTGCAAGCATTGTTACAAGAACAAGAAAGCATGAACACATACAGTAACTTCAGTTCTCAAGTCCTTACACTGGCTCCCAGTTAAGCTTAGGATCTGAATTCAAATGCCTCCTTTTAACATATAAACCCTTAAATGCTCAAGGCCCTTCTTTCTTATCTGAATGTATTATTACTTACAAACCCGAGTACACATTAAGATCTAAAGATGCTGGCCTGCTTATGATACCAAGGATTAATAAAATAACAGTGGGAGGTCAAGATTTCAGTTTCTGGTGACCCATTTTTTAAATCCAGGCTGAAGACTCATTAGTTCAGTTTAGCATACGTTGAGTAGAGCTGCTGATTAGCTGTGCATACTAGATCTCTGTTGTTAGTTATTAGTTATTAAGTAATATGATATTTATAAACTGTTACTAATATTCCCCTATTTTCTTTCTCTTCTTTGTATCCTCACTTGGCACTTGGCTCGATTGCCAAGTTGTTTGAATATGTAAGGAAAAGTCATCTCTGATAAAGGAGCACTGGAATCATCAGGTAAAAGGGTACTTTCGTTAGATTGGTTGGCTCAGCACCCACCCAGCTGTAAAATGGTCAACGGAGAGAGGCAGCTTATTGGCTGAGGTCTCCAGGAGTCTAACTGTGTCTGGCTTATGTGACTTCTTTTTTACAATCTGGCCAAGTGTCTACAAATAGCTGGTGGACAGATATTGTTGTTTTCCATTCAGGTCAAGTAGTTTCTACTTTGATTTTGATGTACTTTTTACAACTCTATATCATATATGTGAGAGTTCTATATTTAGTGATTGGCACAATCTATTCATTTTGCCTTGAGAGTTGTCACAGAATTCTGCACCTGCAATTGGTGAAAAGTGCTGTGCAACAACAAAGTAGTTTGTACTAATGTACTATATTCATGAGGGTGGCAATGACAGATTGGCCATTGTAATAAATAACGAGTCCTCAAAATAGAAAAAGTTTTGGGGTTTTATCCCCGTATATTGTCGTCCAGACAAAATGAAAAGAATGATCCAAATATGACCTTTTTCAGTACACAAATGAATGAAATGCTGTAACAAAATGGCGTTTATATAGAGGATGGGATGATGGGAGGAAGTGGTTGGCAGGAAGTGACGTTTGGAGGCGGGACCACGGAACCAACGTCACCAGGAGCAGACTGAAGTAATCGAGTTGGAACCGGAAGTGACGTCATCGCGGCCATTTTGGATTTGTGATTTTGCGACTGTTTTACTTGTCTTCCGGTTTTCTGTAGATAGAAAGAGAGTCAGGTAAGCACCACGTGATAAACCCTTGTCTCGCGAGATTTCACTCACCTTTAGGCTCTTTGACTGCCTCCAACTCGCACGTGTGTGACACCATTTAGCTCTGTAAAGAGGATTATACTTTATGTGTTCTGTTTTGAGTTGTATTTACCCAATTGACACCAATTGCATACCCAGCATACCTGGAATGGGGTCTCTCTCTGAATTGTCTGTCCCAAGATTTCTTCTAATTTTTTTTCCCTACAAAGTTTTTTTTTGGTAGCTTATTTCTTCTCTTTTTAGGGAGTCAAGGCTAGGGCGCTGTCAAAAAGCATATTTTAAAGCCCCTTGAGTCATTTGTTGTGTGAATGTGGACTATACAAGAAATACATTGTTGTTGTATATGTACTGTAAGGAAATTGGAGTGCCTCCAAGGTAATCCAAAGACATGTGAAGCTGTGAGGCACATGGTCTAAGCACTCCACCTTCATCCCATGCTATGATTTAACAACACGTATGTGATATTAATAAAATTACTGTACAGTATATAATTCTCTAGCAACTCTGCTACAAAATAAAAACCCACCAGTACAACATTTGTAAAAGAAAAAAAGTGTAGTGGTAGACTGCGTTGTATGACTCCATACAAAATCACTAAGGATAACATAAGTACAGTATTTACGTGGCTCAACATACCCATGCTTCATACAATGCACAGAAGCAGTTTAAAAAGCACATAATGTTAGGTTATATCATAAACATGTTTAAAATAAAGAAGACCAAACTCTATAATGTGCTATTGGAACCAAAATTGCAGATTGCGAACATGAGCATGGATATTTGAATATTTGAAAGATTGTATTGTGTTTACAACTACCTCTCAATCCTTTAATAATATTATTATCAATGCACCAGGTGGAATACTATTATGTAATAAAAAAGTTGTTTTGATATTCTTCACAACATGCGCGCTCAATTATTTATACTACTTATGTGTCCAAAGCCACCCCCCATAACTCAAAGGGAAAGTGAAGACATCTAATAGCGTGGTTACATGAGCTTCAGTAATCTGAATATTCACAGAGGCCTGGTTTCTAAAAAGATATGTAAACCCTTATTTCAATTTGTGAAACCTGGTTATTGGCCTCTTGAACACTCTGTCAGCCTGTGCATTCACTTTCAGTAGCTACGGGTAGAAGCATCCACAAAATATATTTCCAGAGGCAAATGTTTGGGCAATTGCATTATTCCTTCTCCTGGATGAAATAATCAGTTAGAATATTTCAGAAATCACTGTATTTATTTTGATGAGTTGAATATACTCAGAAAAAAGAATCTAGAGAGCATTAGAATAAAACACTAAAAGCAATATGTGTTACATATTAAAACAACAAGTAATTTAACCCATATCTTATTGAAGTAAAAAAAAAGCAGAAATATTATTATTCTAGCTGCACTGGGTGTAAGGCAAGAAGAACACATACCAGGGGCCTCATGTATAAGCGGTGCGCATGCAAAAAAAATGTTGCATTACCCCGTTTCCGTGGTTACATCACGATATGTAAAAACTAAACATGGTGTAAAGCCATGCACATTCTCACGGCAGCCTTCCCCCTTGTGTACAGACTTTTCAACTTGGTTTTGCAAACTGGCGGCACCCAGGGTCAAAGCAGTGCTGCTGTTTCTGTGTTTTCAGACTCTCATCAACGACGTGGGATTTATCAAATACACCCAAATGAATTGCATATCTATTATAAATTGAATTCACTTGATTGTAATCATTCTGTAACAATATAATGGTGTCTGGAATGAACAAACTATTCAAAATATCATATCTGTTTTAGCGTTGTTACTCTCAGTGCACCACTCAGAGTATTTTAACCCATTGTACGTGTGTGTGGTATCATGGCCGATCGGAAAGCTCTATGGCGGGTTGTATCGAGTGCACAGAGCATGGATACAGCTTCCAACCCTGGAGGACATTTACAGCAAACACTGCCTAAGGAAAGCCACCAGCATCTGCCACTCAGCTATGTCGCAGTCTATCTGAACTTCTCCAATCTGGCAAACACTTCAGAGCATTTTCTGCATGTACCTTGAGGCTCAGAAACAGTTTTGTCCCAAGAGCTATAAATGCACTCAATCAGTCCATCAAGTGCTCCTGGTACAACTGCTTGTACTTATAATTACAATTACCTCACTGTAAACTTGCACTACGACTGTAACACTGCACAACTTGAGACACTTTATGAATCATTTACACTATCTGCACTGCTTGTACATTGTACTTGTGCTTTCATATTGTATATTATTTTATTTTGGGCGCAGTAAAATCTTTCTAAACTTGAACTTTTGATTGCCACTCCATCAGTTTCCTTTTGTTGCTCAAACCACTCCCTAAGCCACCAAAAAGTACATTTTTCATTGCCTCTACTTCACTGACTAGGACCTCTACTTCACATTCACTTTCATTTTTTTTTCCCCGTGCTTTCTTTTGCCATTGTCTTTTCACAAAATGCTGAATGTAAGGGGCTATTTATATTGATTTGCATATTCAAATGAATGTGATTCTGGCAGGAGTCAGGGTGGGGCAGCAGGCACGTGCACATGTGTTACATTTCATGCTGACCGGGATTTATGGAGCGGAACTGCATGGAAGTTGGCTTATGCACAATTTTGTGCATCTGAATTTTTTTGCACGTACAAACATTTCCACTTTTGTCCATACGCCATGTTTTAGTGTGAATTTTACGAATGACATTATACATGAGGCCCCAGGTCCTTTGCATGGCTCAATTGCACAGCAGTAGTTGGCAAAGCAGAAAATAGTTTTCTGCATGCAATCCAATAGAAGAAACCTATAAATAAAGCACCAATCGAACATCGAACTGTTGGCCGTAAGTCTGCGTCCCTATTACTTGCCCAGAGAGTTTGGACACGTGATTGTTGTTATTGTTTACATCCCTCCTCAAGCGAACGCGGAGATGGTGAGTGACATCATCCATTCCGCAGTTGCTAAGTTACAATCGCAGCACCCTGAGGCACTTGTGCTAATCGCTGGAGACTTTAACCATGTAACGCTGGCCAAAACATTACCTGCCTTCTCCCAGTATGTGGATTGTAACACTCGGGGAAACAGGACTATCGACCTACTGTATGCAAACGTTAAAGACGCATACAGCGCCACCCCACTGCCTGCGCTTGGGAAAGCAGATCATAACCTGGTTCTGCTTCAGCCTCAATACAAACCAAGAGTGAGGGCGCTACCTACAACTACACACTCATTCAGGAAGTGGTCCCCTGAGGCAGAGCAGGCTCTGAGAGACTGCTTTGGAACTACAGACTGGGATATATTGCTTGGGTCACATAGTGAGAACATTGAAGAGGCTGTTGAATGCACAACTGATTACATCAACTTCTGTATGGACATTGTAGTTCCAGTAAGAACAGTACACTGCTATGCTAACAACAAGCCATGGGTTACAAGTGACATCAAGGGCCTTTTGAACCAGAAGAAAAGGGCTTTTAAAGGTGGTGATCAGCATGAGCTCAAGCGTGTGCAGAAGGAACTCCGAGTCCAGCTCAGGGCGGCGAAAGAGCAGTACAGGAGAAAGCTGGAGCAGAAGTTGCAGAACAACAGCATGAAGGAAGTGTGGGATGGGATGAAGATTATCACTGGCTGCAGCTCGAGCGTAGTGCCGCCATCGAGACAGGCGTGGAGAGAGCAAACCAAATGAACAACTTCTTTAATAGGTTTGATCACAAACCCACTCTCACCTCGAGTACTGCATCCTCCAACCATCCTTCTGCTGATACCAGCATAGGTGAGACATCCCCACCCATAATTACAGCAGTCCAGGTGAGCAGAGAGCTGAAAAGACTTCGTACCAGCAAAGCAGCGGGTCCAGATGGTGTATCGCCACGATTGCTGAAGGCCTGTGCGTTGGAACTGGGGAGTCCTCTACAGCGCATCTTCAACCTGAGCCTGGAACAGGGAGAGTCCCAAGGCTTTGGAAAACATCTTGTATCACTCCTGTCCCAAAGGTATCACGTCCTAGTGAGCTGAATGACTTCCGGCCTGTTGCTCTGACGTCACATCTGATGAAGACCATGGAGCGGCTGCTGCTTCACCACCTGAGGCCACAGGTCCGCCACGCCCTCGACCCTCTGCAGTTCGCATACCAGGAGAAGGTGGGAGCAGAGGATGCCATCATCTATATGCTACACCGATCCCTCTCCCACCTGGACAGAGGCAGTGGTGCTGTAAAATTATGTTTTGGACTTCTCTAGCCCTTCAACACCATCCAACCTCTGCTCCTTAGAGACAAGCTGACTGAGATGGGAGTAGACTCACACCTGGTGGCATGGATTGTGGACTATCTTACAGACAGACCTCAATATGTGCGTCTTGGGAACTGCAGGTCTGACATTGTGGTCAGCAACACAGGCGCACCACAGGGGACTGTACTTTCTCCGGTCCTGTTCAATCTATATACATCAGACTTCCAATATGACTCGGAGTCCTGCCATGTGCAAAAGTTCGCTGATGACACTGCTATTGTGGGCAGGAGGAGGAGTACAGGAAGCTAATCAAAGACTTTGTTAAATGGTGCGACTCAAACCACTTACATCTTAACACCAGCAAAACCAAGGAGCTGGTGGTGGATTTTAGGAGGCCCAGGCCCCTCATGGACCCTGTGATCATCAGAGGTGACTGTGTGCAGAGGGTGCAGACCTATAAATATCTGGGAGTGCAGCTGGATGACAAATTGGACTGGACTGCCAATACTGATGCTCTATGTAAGAAAGGTCAGAGCAGACTATACTTTCTGAGAAGGTTGGCATCCTTCAACATCTGCAGTAAGATGCTGCAGATGTTCTACCAGACGGTTGTGGCGAGTGCCCTCTTCTACGCTGGAGGTGTGCTGGGGTGGCAGCATAAAGATGAAAGACGCCTCACGCCTGGACAAACTTGTTAAGAAGGCAGGCTCTATTGTAGGAGTAAAGTTGGACAGTTTAACATCTGTGGCAGAGCGACGGGCATTAAGCAAACTCCTGTCAATCATGAATAATCCACTGCATCCACTGAACAGTGTCATCTCCAGGCAGAGGAGTAGCTTCAGTGACAGACTTTTGTCACTGTCCTGCTCCACTGACAGACTGAGGAGATCGTTCCTCCCCAACACTATGCGACTCTTCAATTCCACCCTGGGGAATAAATGCTAACATTATTCAAAGTTATTGTCTGCTTTTTTATTTTTTTTTTTTCATTTTTATTACTATTTAATTTAATATTGTTTCTTTGTATCAGTATACTGCTGCTGGATTATGTGAATTTCCCTTTGGGATTAATAAAGTATCTATCTATCTATCTATCTATCTATCTATCCAATCTGACTAAACAGGCATCATGCTTATTTTTATATTTTCAGTGGTCATGATGATGTTTAACTCTTTTTATGTGAAGTTTAATGATGTTGGAGCATTTTGCCACAGGAGAACTTTGAAGATTAAATCAAAGAAGATTGTGCAATGTGGATTACTGTATTAAGAAACCAGGTTTCTGCCTTAACTGGGTTATTCACCTTAACCTGATTATGTATGTGCATGTAAACACACTGCAAGACTAAGTAAATTGGAAAATTCAAATTATTTCTGTAAGGAACAGTGCAAAGTGTTTACAGAACTAAGCAAGAATTAATTATTGCAGGTTTAAAATCAGATTGGAGTTGACTGGATAGACATTATGTTTTCATTTTGATCTTGTGTTTGTTTACATTATTCTCTTTTCACTTTGCCTCCTTCCCCCTTGGATTTTTTCTTAAAGTCCTGTTACATGCCGATTAGCTCATGCACGTAATACATTCACTGGGATTTCTACACGTCACTATATTGACCCTAAAAACCTATAGTGTCAGGGTCAATGGTAACATTTTATCTGTCACTGACATGTGTACCAAAAGTTAGCAGATAGGCCACAAAAACCGTGGTCAGTGATACAAAGCTGGCTGCCAGGAAATAATTTTTGTTTCAATGTGGAATAGGAATTGTGGGTGTAATGTGGTCATTGGCCACAAGGAGACAGTATTACATATTGGCCTCGTGCTATTTATGTTGGAAGTGAACCCTGGAAAGGTATATAAAAAAATGGCACTTGTTCCACTTTCTAAACTTCATTAACTGTACTAGCTTAATGCCCCCACTTAGCATAAATTGGGGTCACATCTCACTGGTAGTTCATTTTAATATGAACAAATCACAATGGAACCTTATATTTTGTCACACTCATATACTTTTAAGGATGCAGGCCACAAGCCTGTATTTGAGTTTCAGGCCCAGATCTACATTGGGATGTGAGGCCTTTTTTGAGTTTTCATGGTTCATAACAGTAAACAGAAAAGTATGTGTGACGACCTAATCAAGGCCTTCAGAATTATCAAAGGCATATATGTCTATGACAAATACATAAGGAAGTCAAGGTAGATTAGTACTACATACTAATCACAGCACCAGAGTGTGGCAACATGTTGCATGTTCATTAGCACATCCAAGTAAGAATTTCACTGCATTCGGCACATGTAAACAATAATGACTCTGTAAGCCTATAAAATATTTTGGTTTTTTGATGTCTCTGTATGCGTGACGTATCACGTCATAATGACCGCATATAGCTCTCAGAGTTGGGAAGTGTAGCCTTGTTGTATATATGTTTTATATATATATATATATATATATATATATATATATATATATATGAGGAGACTTCATGCATCGTGTTTCGTCTGCTCTTCGGTCTTTCTGATGAAAAAAGGAGAGAAGTATTAGCAAGCCTCCTTATATCCCCATTCTGTGAGTTTTCGCGCTCCATTGGACCTTTTCGCTGCCCCTTAATCATGCATGTGTGCCTATATATATATATTGTGAGATATGCCCGAACACCACCAGATTGAGACCACAGCTTTATGAAGCACACATTTTATTTACAGTTCTCGCACAGCACACAGTACTCACAGCACCAATGACTCCCAACAAGGCCCTCTTCCCCAATTTCCTTGGACTGCCTTTCCTCCCACAGGAGTTTCGTCCCTTCTCCACTCCCGACTCTAGCTCCCCGACTGTAGGAAAGGCGGCCCCTTTTATTCCCACCTGGATGTGCTCCAGGTGCCTGATGACACTCTTCCAGTAGCACTTCCTGGTGTGGCAGAAGTGCTGCTCTTGCACCTGGAAGCACTCCGGGTATCCCTGGAAGAATCTTCCTCCATCTTCCCGGGTGTGGTGGAAGTGAATGTTTCCCAGGTTCCATGAGGCTTGGGGCCCCGCTGGCGTTGGCCACAGGCCCCAACGGGCATGAGCCTCCTTGCTCCTCACCCGTGGTCCTCTCCAGCTCCAGGGCGGTTGCTCCCTCGTGGGTCCGGAGGACATATATGCCACCTCCCGGTCCTTCCAGGTGTCCCGGCTGGGTATATCCCCCAGCCTCCTGTGACATATATATACAGAGTATAAAATAAGGGTTGTAATATTAGTGCCTATCAGTTATTAACTAACCAAAAAGCTTCTTGGACTTAATGGCTGCCTACTGTTTATGAAATTTAATTTTCTTAAATTCACTAAATGTGTCATAAACAAGGTTCATTTATGTATTTACTGAAATGAAACAAAACAAAAAAGAAGAAATCACAGAAAATGTGTAGTTTGTGAAATGCTTTTCATTATCTTAACAGGAAAATGAATTGACTGGCTTTTAAGTTCCACCTTTGAAAGCCTGCAGATACATGAATATACTGCCTTTGTGTTGTACAAATAAAAACACTGAACAGTTCACATTGAGCTTTTTGAACTGCAATAATAGTATATTCTCATGGCTTACCACCTCCTGCATTTCCAAAGTGGCAATCACAGAACCAATCCTGCTGACTTTCTGCCCCTTTCTCTATCTGTCATTCTTCTGGAGGTTGACTCTATCCTGTGCCATCCTAGGGTGCTCCACTCTCTTGGAACCTCTTGCCAGCCAAGCACATCATCATAATGAATATTCATTTAGATTTTTCATTTCTGCCACGTTTTTTATACTTTACCCCATGCCTTCAGCTCATGAGTAACACTTGCTAATTTAAGGCTATTAGTGAAAATGGATGGATGAAGCAATTTGTCTGAATTTGCCCTCCTTGTATCTACCATACACTAATGATTTTTTGTATAACTCTTGTTACAGTAAGAGTTCATATAATTTATAATTTTTTCCACTGTTCTGCACAGCCAATTTTCAATGTGACACATGAGTGTATGAAAAACTTTTAGAAGGTATATTAGCGTACCATATAGCACCGTGGGAATCATGGCTAGAATATGTAGTGTGTGCCAACAAAGCAATAAGCACAAAGTCAACATTTCAGTGAAATATTAAGTATAATTGAGTTTAAGTAGCTTTTTAGTTTAAGTGTGTGCTTAAATTTCTAGAAGTGCATTATGTGAATTCAGCCATTCACTCTGTGTCCCTTTACTGTGCAAAGTAGAATCAGAAATTGGATTATCTCAGCTTGAAGAGAAAGATCACTGCCATTTGCTTATGTATATTCAGCCCTACATGGTGAGATGAAATTGAGCTCCATGACCAAGATTTTAACAGGATTTTCCTTATCATAGAAAGATATTTTATGTCTGAGTCACAGGCTTGCCTTTCATGAAACTCTTCTTCAAATATCTTCAGTTTAAGTTCTCAAGTCATAGATCTGAGAAGAACCACTGCTTTGACTTATTTTTTAGAATTCAAGCAAAATAAAGAGTGAATGTTGATGATCTACCGTAATGCGGTAGCTACTGTCTCTCTGGCTCAAACTGAAGAGCCAAGCCCTTTATAGATAGGGATGTCTCCAGCAGATGAAAAAAGGATGCTGCCCTCCTTAGCACAGCGCAACTGCCAACCACTTACACTGCAAAAATGAAAGGCTGAAACTTGAATTTATTGATTGCATGCTTTGAATGGTTTCCCAAAGTGCTTTGGATGCACAATATAACAAAAGTCACAAAGACACATATTGCTTCATTGTCATTGCTGAGGTGCTCAAATTGATTTACGGCTAAATGACATCCCTATACTTCACTTCAAATGCACTTTATGAATGGACTGAACATATTGTAACATATCATATCATACTCAATCCTGTCTAATACAATGCAACTTTGCAAGGTCCAAAGTATACCCAAGGAGCACTGAGTGTACACTGCAGAATCAAGCCCCAAATCTACACGCCAATCCATTACTTGATTACAAATGAGCTTTCAGATTGAAACTATACTACTATGAAGCATACCTGCCAGGAATTTGTGATGGAGTGAAAGACATAAAAAATCCCTTTTTCGTGTGGCCCGGGTTTGGATCCCTGGCCCGCCCTTCCCCGTAATGCGGAAGTCCTTTTCGTTGTCCGTCTGCCCGTACAAAAGCGCCACACTATCTTCGGGAGATTCTCCTGCATCCCGCAGAACCTCCGGATGATCTTTTCCGAGGTATGTGCATGGTACAAAATGAGAATTTTAAAGAAATTATCTACGTTTGCAGCACATACCTCGTTGTAGGTTTCTTCGTCCGGAGTCCTCTCCCGATCCGTGTAGTCGCCCTGTCGCTCATCCCGAGTGTCGGCCATGACGAACATGGAACTTCCGCTGGTGCTGTTGCCCTGTTTTGTCTTCTTTTTTCCCATTATAGACTTGAAAAAAGGTGAGGTTTCTGGCGATTTTCCTGTGTGTGTTGTGACGCTGTCTTCCCGGGGTATTCTGTCCACAGTAAAATTTTTTAAATACAGGTCCTCTGCCAAACTGACGGCCAGAGAATCCTGCCGAGCTCACGCCAACTGTAACAGAATAAGATGCTTCTCGCACCCTTGCACCCTCAGACACCACGTCAGACACTAGGTAAAGTCCAATAATTATATTTATTTTATAATAAAGTGCACAAAGCACCCTCTACTCCCAAATACTCCAATAAACAATGAACAATAACAAATCCTCCACTCCCAGACGCTTAGCCACCCTGCCTCCCAACTCAGCTCATCGTCTGGGAGCCCCGTCCTTTTCTATTCCCTGACCCGGAGGTGTTCCTTCCCAACAGTCCACAAGTCCTTATTCCTTCCGGGTCAGGGTAAATAATGTTTCTCACCCCGGAAGCCCGTCGCTCTTCCTATGACGAACTTCCGGGTCATAGGCATGAAGAATTCTTGGTCCTCCCTGCAGCTCCCTCGTGGCCCCCATGGCATCCAGCAGGGTGGTGCACAAAACTACATGGTCCATAATGCCCTGCTGGTCTTCTGGGGACCTCCATGCTGCAAGGAGGGCTCCACCTGGCGGCTTGGGGTATTGGCGGGTACATGGCGGCCATATCTTACAATATATATATATATATATATATATATATAGTGATAAATTGACCAAAGAGACAGATTAAGGGTTGGGGAGATTGCAAGAACTATCATGCACATTCGTTCAAAGCATGGCAGATGGACCGGAAATTGGAGTAGAAGTGATATTGTGGAAGGGAACAGACGGAGATGATGTCATCAGAGGGTGACCGGGTTGAAGTGTCATGTGGAGACAGCTGGAATGTGGAAGGTGTTCCTTGTTCGTACTCATTTTTTAGAGGAGACTTCATGCATCGTGTTTCGTCTGCTCTTCGGTCTTTCTGATGAAAAAAGGAGAGAAGTATTAGCAAGCCTCCTTATATCCCCATTCTGTGAGTTTTCGCGCTCCATTGGACCTTTTCGCTGCCCCTTAATCATGCATGTGTGCCTATATATATATATTGTGAGATATGCCCGAACACCACCAGATTGAGACCACAGCTTTATGAAAGCACACATTTTATTTACAGTTCTCGCACAGCACACAGTACTCGCAGCACCAATGACTCCCAACAAGGCCCTCTTCCCCAATTTCCTTGGACTGCCTTTCCTCTCCACAGGAGTTTTGTCCTTCTCCCACTCCCGACTCTAGCTCCCCGACTGTAGGAAGGCGGCCCCTTTTATTCCCACCTGGATGTGCTCCAGGTGCCTGATGACACTCTTCCAGTAGCACTTCCTGGTGTGGCAGAAGTGCTGCTCTTGCACCTGGAAGCACTCCGGGTATCCCTGGAAGAATCTTCCTCCATCTTCCCGGGTGTGGTGGAAGTGAATGTTTCCCAGGTTCCATGAGGCTTGGGGCCCCGCTGGCGTTGGCCACAGGCCCCAACGGGCATGAGCCTCCTTGCTCCTCACCCGTGGTCCTCTCCAGCTCCAGGGCGGTTACTCCCTCGTGGCCCGGAGGACATATATGCCACCTCCCGGTCCTTCCAGGTGTCCCGGCTGGGTATATCCCCCAGCCTCCTGTGACATATATATACAGAGTATAAAATAAGGGTTGTAATATTAGTGCCTATCAGTTATTAACTAACCAAAAAGCTTCTTGGACTTAATGGCTGCCTACTGTTTATGAAATTTAATTTTCTTAAATTCACTAAATGTGTCATAAACAAGGTTCATTTATGTATTTACTGAAATGAAACAAAACAAAAAAGAAGAAATCACAGAAAATGTGTAGTTTGTGAAATGCTTTTCATTATCTTAACAGGAAAATGAATTGACTGGCTTTCAAGTTCCACCTTTGAAAGCCTGCAGATACATGAATATACTGCCTTTGTGTTGTACAAATAAAAACACTGAACAGTTCACATTGAGCTTTTTGAACTGCAATAATAGTATATTCTCATGGCTTACCACCTCCTGCATTTCCAAAGTGGCAATCACAGGACCAATCCTGCTGACTTTCTGCCCCCTTTCTCTATCTGTCATTCTTCTGGAGGTTGACTCTATCCTGTGCCATCCTAGGGTGCTCCACTCTCTTGGAACCTCTTGCCAGCCAAGCACATCATCATAATGAATATTCATTTAGATTTTTCATTTCTGCCACGTTTTTTATACTTTACCCCATGCCTTCAGCTCATGAGTAACACTTGCTAATTTAAGGCTATTAGTGAAAATGGATGGATGAAGCAATTTGTCTGAATTTGCCCTCCTTGTATCTACCATACACTAATGATTTTTTGTATAACTCTTGTTACAGTAAGAGTTCATATAATTTATAATTTTTTCCACTGTTCTGCACAGCCAATTTTCAATGTGACACATGAGTGTATAAAAAGTTTTAGAAGGTATATTAGCATGCCATATAGCACCGTGGGAATCATGGCTAGAATATGTAGTGTGTGCCAACAAAGCAATAAGCACAAAGTCAACATTTCAGTGAAATATTAGTATAATTGAGTTTAAGTAGCTTTTAGTTTAAGTGTGCTTTAATTTCTAGAAGTGCATTATGTGAATTCAGCCATTCACTCTGTGTCCCTTACTGTGCAAAGTAGAATCAGAAATTGGATTATCTCAGCTTGAAGAGAAAGATCACTGCCATTTGCTATGTATATTGAAGCCTGCATGGTGAGATGAAATTGAGCTCCATGACCAAGATTTTAACAGGATTTTCCTTATCATAGAAAGATATTTTATGTCTGAGTCACAGGCTTGCCTTCATGAAACTCTTCAAATATGTCTTCAGTTTAAGTTCTCAAGTCATAGATCTGAGAAGAACCACTGCTTTGACTTATTTTTAGAATTCAAGCAAAATAAAGAGTGAATGTTGATGATCTACTGTACGGTAGCTACTGTCTCTGGCTCAAACTGAAGAGCCAAGCCTTTATAGATAGGATGTCTCCAGCAGAAGAAAAAAAAGGATGCTGCCCTCCTTAGCACAGCGGGCCTGCCAACCACTTACACTGCAAAAAATGAAAGGCTGAAACTTGAATTTATTGATTGCATGCTTTGAATGGCTTCCCAAAGTGCTTTGGATGCACAATATAACAAAAGTCACAAAGACACATATTGCTTCATTGTCATTGCTGAGGTGCTCAAATTGATTTACGGCTAAATGACATCCCTATACTTCACTTCAAATGCACTTTATGAATGGACTGAACATATTGTAACATATCATATCATACTCAATCCTGTCTAATACAATGCAAATTTGCAAGGTCCAAAGTATACCCCAGGAGCACTGAGTGTACTACAGAATCAAGCCCCAAATCTACCGCCAATCCATTACTTGATTACAAATGAGCTTTCAGATTGAAACTATACTACTATGAAGCATACCTGCCAGGAATTTGTGATGGAGTGAAAGACATAAATATGGCAATAGTAAGAGAAAACAGACAATATAATAAATTATATTTGATCACAACCACATTATAAGCCACTGCAGTTTACTTATACAGTAAATACATAAGCTGTCATCACAACCTGTAGATTTGAACTTCCATATCTATTCATCCATCTTCTAACACACATATAATGGTCAAGGATGTGGGGAGCCAGTCACATTTGGACTGCTGTATTTAAAAGAAAGAGTAAACATCCAATATATAACAATAGCTAGTGGCCAATGGGCACTGCACACATCACTGCAATGAGGAGATACTCCTGTGGTCCATGTTGTGCCCTGTTATTTGAAGTGCAATCCAAAATACCAGGATTAAAAGAAATTAAATATTTAAGTACAAATAAGCAATGCATAAAAATAATACTACTTATAAACATGTGACATTTATTGTTCTCTGTATAGGAGTGAAAACCATTGTAGGAGAGCTGAAATAACTAATCTTTACATGAGACATTTATTACGTGGAAGTGTATTAGGCTAGTCAATACAGAATCCTGGTTGTTGTCAGTATGGAGATTGCAAGTTCTCCCTGTAACTACATGGGTAAGAGTAGTTCTACTTACTAATCCTGGCACCAGAGAGTGACAACATGCTACATGTAGATTAGAGCATCTGATTAAGAACTTCACTGCATTCTGCACACGTAACAATAATGACTCTTTAAGCCTATAAAATAAACATTTCGTTTTTTTGATTTATACATGAGGTACCACGTCAGATTGGGAAGATATAGCTCTCAGAATTGGGAAGGGCAGTATGGAGATTACATGTTCTCCCAATGTCTACATAGATATTCTGGGTACTGTACATTTGTTCCCACATCCCCAAAGACGTCCATGTGTGTGTTAGGCTAATCGACAGTTCCAGACTACTCCTGTGATGGACTGCTGCACATTGTCTAAGGCCGGATCCTGCCTTGTGTCAGATGTTGGCTCTCTGTGACCCTCAATTGTATTAATCAGGTTTATTATGTTATGCTACATTCATTATGCAGTTTATGGGAAGGAAAATAATCTCACATAATTCTAATGACTATTCTGTACAATTGATAACAGCACATTTGTATTAGAGGGTGGCACGGTGGTGCAGTGGGTAGCGCTGCTGCCTCACAGTTAGGAGACCCGGGTTCGCTTCCCGGGTCCTCCCTGCGTGGAGTTTGCATGTTCTCCCTGTGTCTGCATGGTTTCCTCCCACAGTCCAAAGACATGAAGGTTAGGTGGATTGGCGATTCTAAATTGGCCCTAGTGTGTGTTTGTGTGTGTCCTGTGGTGGGTTGGCACCCTGCCCAGGATTGGTTCCTGCCTTGTGCTATGTGTTGGCTGGGAGTGGCTCCAGCAGACCCCCATGACCCTGTGTTTGGATTCAGCGGGTTGGAAAATGGATGGATAGACATTTGTATTAACAGTTATGGACTATATTATGAACTGAGATCAGAAATAATGTCCAATTGACGTGCCACAAGCCTGTATTTGAGTTTCAGAGCTAGGTCGACATGGTGTTATGACGCCTTTTTTGAGTTTTCATGGTTCATAACATTATTTACACAGAGTAGACTGTGTGAAGAACTAATCCAGACCTTCAAAATTACCAAAGGTATATATTTCTATGAGAAATACATATGGAAGTCAAAGGTATGGTAGTTCTACTTACTAATCATGGCACCAGAGAGTGGCAACATGTTGCATGTTGATTAGCTCATTCAAGTAAGAATTTCACTGCATTCTGTACACATAACAATAATGACTCCTTAACCCAATAAAATAAATATTTGGGTTTTTTTTTTTTTTGATATCTTAGTATAAATGAGGTACCACATCAGATTGATTCACATATACTGTAGCTCTCAAAATTGGGAAGGGCAGTATGGAGATTACATGTTCTCTCTGTATTTACATAGGTTTTCAGGGTACTCTAGATTTTTTCCTACATTCCCAAAAATGTCCATGTGTGTGTTAGGCTAAATGACAGTAGCAGACTACTTCTGCAATGGACTAGTGCACTGTCTAAGGAAGGGTCCTGCCTTTTGTCAGATGCTGGCTCTCTGTGACCCTCAATTGGATTAATCAGGTTTATTATGTTATGCTACATTTATTATGTAGTTTATGGGAAGGAAAACAATCCCATGTAATTCAAATGACTATTCTATACAATTTGTACAGTACATTTGCATTAACAGTTATGGACTATATTATGAACTGAGACCAGAAATAATATCCAATTAAAGTGAAGACTGAAAAAAAGTTGTAATTCATCTTGTTACAGTCAAGACAATTCAGTCCATTAAAAATACAATACCTGCTAAAAGCTATTACATCTGAAATCCAAACCTGAAAGTCCATTAGTACAAGCTAATGAAAGTCTAAGCATATCTGGAACACAAGCAATAACTGTTTCACTGGCTGTCTTAATAAAATATATGCAGGGTATTGGAATGTGTTTTTTTTTTCTAACTCACAATATCCTGTTCTACGGCATAATTTGCTGGCAGTACTCAAACTGCAGCATGGCTTTCACAACTGGTTCCTGCTGGTTTCAGTGCTCCTTCAGCTAATTACATGGGTGGAGATCTGTTCTGGGAAGACATGCCACAAAAAGCCTTGTAAACTATAGATATTAAAAAGCCTGTGATAAATTATGAAGCAGCAATTCCGTTGAAGGGTTTTATGGTATTTCATGCCACAGGAGAGGAACTCAAACAGTTACAACAGCAGTTTAGCATAATTCATGTACAGTATATCACAGGAGAACTGGGATCCTGTGTTTGTCAGAGCATTTGAAAAAATGGATGAATTAGTGCACACCACAAACTGTATTTTTTATACCTTTTCTGAGTAATTAAAAAAATCGTTATTTGTTTAGTATTCTTAAGTACAGATTCATCTCTTTGCTTATGAAAAACTGTCAAGTTTGTTTTGAGGTTTTAGATCTTAATTAATATAAGTAAAATGATTTATTAACATGAACTGCTGTATATCTTTTTGCATTGACTGGGTGCCGAGAAAACATTTGTTTTTGTGTTACATTTTTTATTAAAGTAAAAATAAGCCTGACTCTTGACTTTCAACAGGTGCAATGTTACCAAAATCTTTACTATAACCACAGTAAACATTCAAATTATTTTAAATATTACATTACTGGAGCTTGCCCTGCAGTGGGCTGGTGCCCTCCCTTGGGTTTATTTCCTGCCTTGCGCCCTGTGTTGGCTGGGATTGGCTCCAGCAGACCCCCGTGACCCTGTTGTTAGGATATAGCAGGTTGGATAATGGATGGATGGATGGACGTACTGGAGCTGAGCTGAGCAGGTTGTATCACAGAAATTATCTTCTGCAGAGAGCTATTAAATACTGTACAACTGAATAGAGTATTAAGAAGGATTACACTTGAGAGTCTTGTTTTTTTGCTAAATCTTTGGTTTCTAGTTCAATTAATTTTCTTACAGCTTGAAACTTCTTATACCAGATGTCCAAAATATGATAGCATGTCATGCTATAATGACAGTGATTACTGACAATGAATTAATTGATTTAGACCAGTTTTCCTCAAATTTTCTGTTGTCGCAACTGGGAGTTGATGTCATCTTTGGTGAATCCAACACCATTATCAGAGCAGGGGGAAGAATCCCCCTTGGTGAAATAAGAGTGGTTGTGAGGGGAGTTGGTTGGGGGCATTCCCCTTGGAGAATTTAGCATGCTTGGGGGGTTTAATTGAGCTTGATAATCAGAACGCAAGGGGGGGAGACCAGACTGATCCCATCTGCAACCCACTTTACGACCCACTGCAATGCAATACCATTATAAACACTGGTGACTCACAGCTCATTGGCGGCAGTCATTGAGAAACACTGAATTAGATGGATACATTCATAAACTGCATTCGGTTTCAATACTAACAGAATGACATCTGCCATAACTACAGTATTCATTTAAACCCACTGAATCCAGGGGCCAAGAAGGGCTGCACAAGTCACAAGACAGGACACAAACTTCAACTAGGCACTCGCACTTAAATAGGGCCAACATAGTATGTATATGTAGGAGGAAAACTGCAATACCCAGGGAAAACCCATAAAGATGTTAAGAGGATGTGTGAAGTCTTTGTAGAGCTAGTAAGACCAAGGAAAGACAAGGAAAGTGTGTTTATTGAATAAGGATGGGTACTGTATATACAGTATAAGCAGCAAAACAAAGTACATTATAATAATGGGAAAATAATGACACTTTATTCATCTTCCTATGAACATATTCATCCCTGATTACTACATAGGTTGGCTATGCCTCTCACTCCTTTTTATACTGTCCAGATCTTAGGACTCAAGTGCTTGCTTACTGCCAGCTCTCCTTCAGACTCTTCAAAAATAACACTTTATATACCCAGCATGGGCTGGAATATAACAACAAAGGACTAATGCCACATTTGCTTTACAGACAAGACATACATTTACCTCTCCGCTCATCACAACTGATCACATGTTTGTCTTGAAATTGTCTTCCAACTTTAACCTTTTTTCTTTCTTTGACACTGCAGTTGGTTAGAAAGTTACCTGCCCTCAAGGGATTGACATTAGATTGAATGAAAAATTGTATTAGTGCATAAGTTTGGACATGGGCGAAAGTTTGTAGCTAAAGGAAATCACATCCGTCATTAATGTGCATAACAATCAGACGGCCTTTGACCATAGTAAAAAAAAAACCAAGATGTTAAAGAACTGGTATTAGATTACAGACCACATTCAGAGCTGGTCAAAAATGGATATATACCAGATTTAACACAATTGGAAATGCAAAACCATTTTCCATTCACATAAAACAATCAAATAAGTTGAAAAGATAAAATAATTGTGTGGGGTGGTGGTAGTAATCAGGTAGCCACAGACACATGGCCAGCTCTAATACTAGTGCAGCGAGTTAGTGGAGTGTCAGCAGCAGCTTCATGTGTGAAGTCGAGCTGCCATCTTATCTTAGTCATAACTTTGGCATCATGCTAAAACACTGACATTCTTTTTGGCAGTGTATCCTTTAATTTGTTCTTGGTGGGTCAATTTCCATTCTAACTATAAGTTAGTAGCTGCAGGTAAACGCAGCTGGACACTGGAGGTGCATTTTGATGCAAGGTGTAAATGTAATCTGGCTAAATTATACATGGATTCAATCTATACATGAAATGCATGTTAAAGGAGGTGCTTGAGAAAACTAACTGTCATTGAGGGTCATATGCGTAATGTTTTGAATATTCATGAAAACGGCCACTTGAAAAAGGTGCAAAGGCTGGATCAGGCCTGCTGACCTTCAGTTGAACACCTCTGTGCTACACTTTACTTTAGCTTCTGACTATGAGCTTTAAGCTTCCTCTTAGATTAATTTGTAGTCATGCCCCAGAATCACAAAAATAGAAAGAGGTGGCCTTCTCATTACCACAGGTACACCAGATTAGAATTTAAAGGACCAGATCTCCAAGATAATAGTGTTTCAGGATTTAAGTTTAATGTGCCATATTTTGTTACCATTTGATTTACTTCTTTATTGTTTTGTCTTCTGTTGATTGCTGATGATATCATCTGTTCTATTTTTCTAAGCATTTGTTCTATGATGCTGAATCATTTCCAGGTGTACCCAACTTTATTTCATCCTCTGAACTATATTTCAAAATGGAAAGACCTATTGGTGAGAGAAAACAATTTTTTCACCAAATCTCTTTTTTTTTTAGGATTGGCCTTGTCTTTCTAACTGCTTACTGATTTTAACTTTATTTTGCGTTTTTGTTTTAGTTACCTATCATTTGCTCTTTCAGTGTAAAGAACCTTGCCTTCTTTGTTCTGCTGAAAAGATTCTCCAGTACTCATTTTTAAAAGTAGTTTTTGAAAAGTATTTGAGAGGGAGAACAGTTCTATGTGTTCCCTTGTGAGACATATGTCCTTAAGCATATCCTCATTGGTCTTTCTCTTTCTAATAATAAAAGACTGGACAGGCCAGGAATGGGATGAAACATCTACCCGCTAGCAACCTGAATGGACACTGAATGTCTCACCTGACTGCAACTTCTTTCCTTTCTCAGGGCTGCTGTTTTATCTTGGTAGAGTAATATATATTGCTCTACTTTCCCCTATTGTATTATTAATATGTAGCATTAGAATGCCTAATCTCACAGACTTACCACTGTTTATAAGGTATTATTCTATATAACTTATCCCCACCTTCCCTTCTACAGTATATCTATAACCTCAGGCAATTAGATGTAGTAAAAAAGACAAACAGGAGGTAAGTTACACATAAAATAATGTATTACTGATAATATTCATTAAAAATAACAAAATACAAAGTACATTTGAATATTGGCAACCATACAACCTGATTAAATGGTGATGTGTAATTCAGGTGGCACACAGACTTGTAGTTACTTAAAATGTCTCTAGTTAAAGCATCATTGGTGCTCAGCTTTCAAGCCTTAAGCCTGTTCAATATGGCTGAAGCTGTGCTCTTCATTGTGTTGTCTTCAGTTCATTGTGTGATGGTCTTTTTCATCAGATCAGTAAGAGAGATGCTTCTTTCATCATCACAGGTTAGCAAGAGAGAGAGAATGTGGTTGAGCAAGCAAATTTATAGGTTTTCTGTCCAACTCCTACAGCCAATAGGACATTATAGTACTTAAAGGCCTCTGAGACAAGCCAATTCCAAACAGCCATATCTCAGACCAATGGGGGGAAATAGTACATCTTAACACCTGCAACCCCCCGCCCCAAGACCATATGTTAAACTAACCTGGCTTTGTGTGGGGGATGAGAGAAAGATTTTAGCAAAGAAACACTCGCCAAACTGGTTTAAGACACATCTCCCAAATCCTGTCGTAAAATTACAAACAGAATTAGTCGTAAAGTTTTGGGGTTGGTAAACACTAAATTACATTGCTTTGCCTAAACTACAAATAAAGACATACAAAACATTTATCAAGTTATATGCAAAATCTCACATCACAACAGCTGCATTTGAAAAAGTGGGTTTATTTTCACTTCAGATTCATTCAAAATAATGAGAATTGTCTAAAAGACCATTGAAACCTCTTTGGATGCAGTTCACATATATCTATATAGTGGAACCTCGGGTCACGACCGTAATTCATTCCAAAACTCTGGTCGCAACCCGATTTGGTCATGACCCGAAGTAATTTCCCCCATAGGATTGTATATAAATACAATTAATCCGTTCCGGACCGTACGAGCTGTATATAAATATAGTTTTTTTAAAGATTTTTAAGCACTAAAATAGTTAATTATACCATAGAAGGCACAGTGTAATAGTAAACTATGTGTAAAAACGCTGAATAACACTGAGAAAACCTTGAACAGAGAAAAGTAACCTTGCAGTCTCTTTAAAAACAAGCCCAGTGCGTTCTTTAACTGCCTTCTTTTGCTCGCTCACTCTCGTGCTCTCTCTCTCTCTCTGTTGCTCGCTGCACAGGGAATGCCCAGGGAGAGACTGAACACGTGTGGAAATCATCGGCACATACAAACCGGAAGGGAAACTGGCTTGTTTGTCACCTGAGTGTGTGGTCGAGAACAGATGCAAAAGTTTGGCAAACTTTTTGGTCGTAACCTGATTTGTACGTGGTCCGAGACGTTCGTGACCCGAGGTTCCACTGTATGTGTATATCTCTAGTGCTTCTTTGTACACCCTTTGTAAGCTAAATTATGGCAGTATTCCTTGACCTGCAATATTAATTTGAAAAATTGCACCAAATTAATACAATTTGTTATGTACACAAGGTCCAACACAAAAAAACGAAACTAACCCTGCAGCTTGGGAACCAAGAGTGGAAGGGGAGAAAGTTATAGGAAAGCCACAACTCAATCGCTTCACTTAGTATGAGTTCAAATATAGGCGTTTTCTTACCCAGGTTAAGAAAATGTCGCAGTGCAAGAGTGAAATCCATGACATAAAACATTTCAATTATTGACTGAGGCTTACGGTGAAGAGCATGTCTCGTGCACACATTTTTGAATAGCCGATGCTCAAAGGAACCCTTTTTGTATCGCTAGAAGATGTGAAAGCAAAAACAATGAAGATCCTCAATAGCCTTTCAGAAAATGATCTGTGGAATTGCTTTAAATGTTGGAAGCATCATGTGTCAGCTCAGAAGTGAACTATTTTGAAGGTTATCACAGTGAAGTTTCTTAATTTGTTAAATAAAAAGAGATACAGACACAGGTTGTTTTAATTTTTTTTTGTATTGGACCTCATAGTGGTAGTATGGTAGTGAAGGAAATGAAGGAGATTGGATATAATAGGGAGATGGCCAGAAAGCAGAAGGGTTGATGGAAATGAGAGATACATCCCCACTGAAGCCACCCCAATTAACGGAAAAGCCACAAAGAAGAAAAAGAATAATACTTTAAAGCAGGCAAAGAGTCATGAATGCCCTGAAGCCTATTTGTCTTTAAATCCACTTCTGATTGTCAGTCGAAGTTCAAAACTGTGATGCTCATCATTGATGGAGTATGCCCAAGGAATGGAATCCACTACTGGTCACCACAGTCTCTAGAATACATAGGTTGCAAAAACCCATTTTTCAAATCAGAATCATAGATATGGCAAAGCATGGAGAATTGTCACTTTATCTTACATGTCATGTAGAACATTTACTATGTTCTTGGTTTTTCCCAGCAACTTAGTAGTAACTTCCAAGTGTTTGTCCATGGTGGAATGATGATGGGAAAACATGGGAAAGTGGATCCTTGTCTGATAAAGTAACCTCTGAATAGTCATCTCTTATTTTTTATATTAGTAGAGGGGGTTTGTGTGCCAATAGTAGCTACAACAAAAAGTGGGAAATGGCCAATTGTTTTTTACATTGTGTTACTGCATGAACAATGCAAAATGTATTTGTGATCTGCCAAAATAAATTTCTTTCTAGTATAAAGCACATTCATAGTGCTTAATACAGCAGATCATTATTAAGGTTACATAGAAAAAAAGAGCAGGCCCTGAATAGTGTACATGAGAGTAGAAAACAAAAAGGAGATGAGATCCAGAGAGGTGTGAAATGGAATCAAAGTTAGCAAACAGGAACAAGTCAAAACCAGGAAGGGACTAAGCTAGTTAAGCATCTAAGCCAGAAAACAAAACTGAATCAAAGTCAGAAAAATTAAATTTGGAGCACATTACGGACATAAATGAGGTTTTGATTTAGAAAAGAGTTTAACCATAAGGGGTAAAATGGGACACCACCTTGTGTTGGGGTGTTACTCTGAAGGACTGCATGTTTTTATTAATATTAGCTAACCAAATAAGCTTCACGGAGTAATGTTTTTCTACTCTTTGGAAAGTGCATTTTCTTTTGTGTCTGCTGGTATAGATTGCTTCTTTTATTAAATGGTTAAATTCTTGAAAGTGAATATTCTCTTTAAGCCTGTTTCATGGTTTAGTGCTATTTTTATTTTTTAAATTCATTCAGTACTTACAGGTGTAACTAGACCCAGTGAAATATTTAAAAATGTTTCCTGGTAGAATAACAAATCATACTATGCATAAGTTCTGTTTTAAAGCAGACAGCTAAAGTTTTAGGTGTCATGAAACAGACAGAAAAAAACATTCTTTGTGTGTTATGGTAAGACAGGCTGTAAGAGAAAAACTGTAATGGAAAAACAACACTTTTGACTGAGCCATGGGAGCAGTGAAGTAAAGTGAAGAAAGAAATACTTCCCTACTGCTTTTTCGACAAGATCAGCAAGCTCAGTGAAAGGAAAGAAAACAGAAAATGACTCGATGTCATGCTTTAGCTGCCCAAACACCCCCATTCAAAAGATTGAGAAAAAAAGGAAAGCCTGTGCTTTAGCTCAGCAGCATGACTTCTGTAAAATCATATTCTGTAAAATAATGCATTTGTTTAAAATATCAGTTTGCAGGCGACAGACTAATGTCTCATCTAGAGAGGGTCAAGCACAGTATACGGTCTTGGCTGAATGTGCACATATCAGAATATGAATATGTAACTAAGATTAGGCTGTAAACTTCAAGGCATGAAAGCCTTCAAAAAGTGTCAGAAAAGCTTTTTGAAAAAGAGAAAGAATAAAATGGAAATGAAAGGAAACTTTTGGTGAAAAAAATTAAAGAAATACCCATCAAATTAAAAAAGAGAGAGATGGAAGAAGATAGTGAAGTTTAATCTGTTTGAAATATTTAATTTCAAGAGAAAAGCAACAGAGTAGCATGAAATATCTGAGGTAAAAAATATAGTGTAGCTATAAACAAGCAGACAAGACTGGTGAAAGTCATATTAATGAATGAATACACATTACACTATGGAAAACTAGACATCCTGTAAATTATATTTGATGTTCAGCAAAGACATTCACAATATTGTGCTAGCTTAACCTAATAAATACATCATAATCCGGAGAAAACAGGAACACACATCTGAGTGCTTTATAAATTGTAAAAAAGTGGTGGCTTTGGAAAGCAAACTGATGAAAAGAGTTGTGAGTGGAGTATCGGTTAAGGATGGGATAAATAAATAATTTAAAGAAGCAGCTGATAATACCTGAGAGACAGCAATAAAGTGGTAAAGTAAACCAATATAACTGCATGGAAGTTTTCCTTGCACTTGAGCACAGAAAAGTGAAATACTTTTGAAATTGAAAAAGGTGGGACTGAAACGACAAAATGAAATATGCTAGGAAAAAATGCAAAGCCATACAGTATTTGTGGAAGGAGTAGCAAAGCACAACACAGACTAGTCCACATGTCTTAGACTAATCACTATACAGAGACGCCTGCTACATTCCTGGGTAGAAAAACAATATTCCATTATATATTTTAGGGAACTCTTAATTTAGAAGTAGTACACAGATTATTCACTTTACTTCCAACACAATTATAGTGCTAGTCTACAGACCACCAGGGCCATATTCATTGTTCATGACTGAATTTAGCAACCTTCTGTCTGATTTGGCTATAAATTATGATCACGTAGTTCTGATGGGGGATTTTAATGTACACATTGATGTGGAAACTGACACTTTTAGCAAATGTTTTACTTATTTGTTAAATTCAGTAGGATTTTGTCAGATTGTCAAAGGTCCAACTCATAATCATAACCATACATTAGATTTAATTATAACTTACAAAGTTGAAATTCAAAATTTAAATATTACTCCATTAAATGTAGTTATTTCCGATCACTTCTTAATTACATTTGATTTAGTTCTGCCCATGCCAGCGCACTCGCAGATTAAAACAAAGACAGTGCGACATCTAGATTGTAATTCTGCTTCAAAATTTATAGATACCTTGAGTAAGTCGAGTGTAATTGTGGAAAACCATTTAGATCAGTTAACATCAAATGTAAACGTGGAAAACAATTTAGATCAGCTAATATCACATTATAATGTGACCTTGAGAGATGCTCTGGACACAGTGGCTCCCCTTAAAACAAAAGTGATCAAAGCACATAGAAACTCTCCCTGGTTTAATGAAAATACTCGAGCTCTTAAATTAGAGTGTCGAAAACTGAAGCGCAGATGGAGAACAACAAAGCTACATGTCTTTCAAATTGCATGGACAGAGAGTGTAAATAAATATAAAAAAGCCCTCTTTAAAGCTCGCTCAGAATACTATTCTACATTAATAGATAGCAATAATAAAAATCCTAGGGTACTTTTAGAGCAGTGGCTAAATTAACAAATGGGAATTCAGATCAACAGTGCAAAATACCAACAGATATTAGCAGTACAGACTTTATGAACTTCTTCAATGAGAAAATTAAAAATATAAGATCCCAGATCTCAGCATCACAGTACAAACCAAATACTAGCTTAGCAGACCCTGCCGCATTGCATTCAGCACTTTAGTAATTTTAATCCTGTAACTCACCAGGAAGTCTTAACTTTAATTACTAAAATGAAGCCCACTACTTGTTCCCTAGATCCAGTGCCAACAAAACTAGTAAAAAGTGCAATGGATGTTCTTGCAGCGCCTATTCTAACCGTTATCAATAGTTCATTACTGCATGGCACGTACCTGATGCACTAAAAGTGTCAGTCATTAAACCTTTACTTAAAAAGTCAGACCTAGACCCACACATACTAAATAACTATAGGCCTATTTCAAATTTACCATTTCTCTCTAAAATACTAGAAAAGTCGTCAGTCAGCTTCAGTCACACCTTACGCATTACAATTTATTTGAGAAATTCCAGTCTGGCTTTCGCACTGGTCATAGTACAGAAACGGCACTAACACGGGTTGTAAATGACATTCTGATATCCTCTGATGAAGGAAATTCCACTGTAATTATGTTGTTGGACTTAAGTGCAGCATTTGACACCATTGACCATTCTATTTTACTGCACAGGCTAGAAAGCGATGTTGGGCTTACAGGCCCGTGCTCGCTTGGTTCAGTTCTTATTTATCAAATCGATTCCAGTATGTACAGAAATGTGCAGACAGTACTCCATCATTATACACAGAAGTTCAATATGGTGTCCCAGGGCTCAGTACTGGGACCTTTACTGTTTTCACTTTACATGCTTCCACTGGGATCTCTCATTAGGAAACATAATGTTAATTTTTACTCGTATGCAGATGACACCCAGTTATACCTTTCATTTAAATCAAATGAAGTTTCTCCGATGTTGTCTTTAATTAGTTGTGTTAGTGAATTAAAGGAATGGATGAATGAGAACTACTTGTCTTTAAATACAGATAAAACAGAGATGTTAATTGTTGGAGGGAATGACGCTGATCACAGCAATATTTTGTCGTCATTTAACTCAGTTGGAATCCCAATTAATTTTACTGAATCAGCCCGCAATCTAGGAGTTATCTTTGACTCTAGCATGTCATTTAAAGCACATATTACAAAGTCGTCCAAAACATGTTTTTCCATCTTAAAAATGTTAGGAAATTAAGGCGCTTTCTAAATAAACAGGATTGTGAGAAATTAATTCATGCATTTATCTCTAGTAGGATTGACTACTGCAATGCGGTGTTCACTGGCTGTTCAAACTGTTCTCTATACAGCCTCCAGTTAATCCAAAATGCGCTGCAAGAATTATTACAAGAACAAGAAAATATGAACACATAACCCAGTTCTTAAATCTTTACACTGGCTCCCAGTTAAGTTTAGGGCAGATTTCAAAATCCTCCTTTTAACATATAAAGCATTAAATGGCCAAGGTCCGGCTTACTTGTCTGAACTTATCATGACTTACAAACCTGAGCACACATTAAGATCTCAAGATGCCGGTCTGCTTAGGATTCCAAGGATTAATAAAATAACAGTGGGAGGTCGAGCTTTTAGTTACAGGGCCCCTAAACTGTGGAATGGTCTTCCTGCTTCCATAAGAGATGCCCCTTCAGTCTCAGCCTTTAAATCCCGGCTGAAGACTCACTACTTCAGTTTAGCATATCCTGACTAGAGCTGCTGATTAACTGTACATACTGCATCTCTGTTGTTAGTCATTAGCACTATAACATAAGTAACATGATAATTATATTTGAATACTAACCCTCACCTATTCTGTTTCTTTTCTCGGTACCCAAATGTGGCAATTGGTGCCACGGCCCACCTGCCAAGTTGTTTGCCTGCCTATGGTAAAGTCATCCCTGATGGAGGATCACAGGAATCATGGAAAAGAGGGGTCCTTTCATCGGAGCAGCTAGATTGATGAGGTCTCCAGGACTCTAAAAATATCCAAACCTAATTATGTCATATCATCTACTGTTAAACCGTACTTCTAAAATTTTTATTATTATGCTGTATTAAGGAATTGTTCTGTTCTGTGTATTGTATTGTATTGACCCCCTACTTTTGACACCCTACCTGGAAAGGGGTCTCTCTTTGAACTGCCTTTCCCGAGGTTTCTTCCATTTTTCCCTACAAGGTTTTTATTGGGAGTTTTCCTTGTCTTCTCAGAGAGTCAAGGCTGGGGGGCTGTCAAAGGCAGGGCCTGTTAAAGCCCATTGCGGCACTTCCTGTGTGATTTTGGGCTATACAAAAATAAACTGTATTGTATTGTACTTCCATTTTCCAAAATTTGCAAATCTAAAAGTTCTCAATGAGTTCAGACTGGATGTTCGTCATTTACTTAATATGTAGATTCACGGACTGGCTGTTAACTACTGATGTTTGGTGACAGATAATTTTTGCAGCTACATACAGTACAATGCTGTTGAGTTTAGAAAATCCCTTCCCATTACTCTCTCTCTCTCTCTCTCTGTAATAATAAAAGGGCAGACTATGGAGATGTTGGGGTACTACACATGCCTATGGACAATAGGTAGACCTTTCACATAAATACAGAACAAATCAATAGAAAGGGATAGAAACCACTTATTTGTCATATACAAAAATATTGTTGGACAACAAGACAGGCAAAACACATGGAGGGGGCAGAGGAATCTCTGTTTATTTGGTAAATATTAGACTATAAAGACTTACTGTACATAAGTAATAATTAAGCAGGTTCCTTCTTCTGTCACCCTAATGCCCTTTTATAAGCTTTTTACTGAAACATGGATGATTTACTTTTAAGTTGGTCTTATTGCAAATGACCAGAAATGATAGAGTGCGAAGAAGGGATAAAAGTATGGTTGGGGTTCTTATTTCTGCAATCCAAATCTGGAAATGGAAAAGTAACACATGTAAGTATACCCTTGTAATCAGCACTATAAAAGGCCCATGCATGTGACTCTGGCTATTTAAAACCTAGTGTTTTAGTTCAGCAGTTTCTATGCTTTTTTTTCGCTACTTCGCCATTGTTTTGTTTTCTTCTCAATCAGAAGCACTACATTTGCCTAAGCCATAATAAAACATATTTTGTCAAATACTTGCTGACCCTACATTTCATTATTCTTAGGCTATGGCTGAATGCCTTAGCCATTTCTTTCCAAATCCAATCTTAAAATATGAAAGGATGAAGTTGGGAGTGTTTTAAGGGAAGTCTAAAAATATTCTTCTTTGTTGCTATGAATAAAAATTAAGACGGTGTTGGAGAATATTGATTTATAATCTTACCTGGAAAGACAGTGTGATTAATATTCAAAATAAACATTAGCATTGGTACTGCAATAATATCTGAGGAAAGTTATTGTGTTTAAGCCTCAAAGAATGCTAGACAAAGTATAACGAGCAGAGTACAGAAGAACAATTTAAATGTTAGGGCAAAATTACTGAGGAAGTTGTATGGGAACCCAGTTAGTAATCTGCTGGCAGAATAGCAGCCATTGAACTAGGACTGGTATTGAGCAAGTTAATCATGTTTTTGAGAAATACTCTGTAAATAAAGAATAGTTGTTGTGGTTTGAGTGTGGCACTCAACCTTTAAAGAAGGCACTCAGAGTCTCAGGAAGGCAGCAGAATCAGGCTTTATTGTGTGATTCACACTCAGATTCAAATCAGGTGAAATGAGCATCCAATGATGGGGAAACCTTACTTTAATTACAATTCTTATCTCCCAGTTCATTTGTCTTCTTTATCAGACTCCCAGCATTCCATTCCCCACCATCTTGCCTCCAACTGGTTCCACCAATCTTTCCCAGCTTAATAGACGTAGCATCCTTCCCCATACATCATGCTCGTTTGACAACCCCCTATTCCGGCCTAGTGCTGGTCCAGTGCTTGCCACCAATATCCATCCATCCTTCCATCCATCGTCTTCTGCTTATCCAAGATCGGGTCGCGGGGGCAGCAGCCCGAGCAGAGATACCCAAACCTCCCACTCTCCGACCACTTCTTCTAGCTCTTCCGGGGAAATCCTGAGGCGTTCCCAGGCCAGCCAAGAGACATAGTTCCTCCAGCGTGTCCTGGGTCTTCCCTGGGGCCTCCTCCCGCTTAGACGTGCCCAGAACACCTCACCAGGGAGGCATCCAGGAGGCATCCTGATCAGATGCCCGAGCCACCTCATCTGACTCCTCTCAATGCAGAGGAGCAGCGGCTCTACTCTGAGCCCCTTCCGGATAACTGAGCTTCTCACCCTATTTTTAAGGGAAAGGCCAGACACTCTGCGGAGGAAACTCATTTCGGCTGCTTGTATTTGCAATCTCGTTCTTTCGGTCACTACCCATAGCTCATGACCATAGGTGAGGGTAAGAACACAGATCGACTGATAAATTGAGAGCTTTGCCTTATGGCTCAGCTCCTTTTTCACCACAACAGAACGATGCAGAGCCCACATCACTGCAGATGCCACACCAATCCGCCTGTCAATCTCACGCTCCATTCTTCCCTCACTCGTGAACAAGACCCCGAGATACTTGAACTCCTCCACTTGGGGCAGAATCTCTCTCCCAACAATGAGAGGGCACTCCACCCTTTTCCGGCTGAGGACCATGGTCACATTCAGCTGCGAACCGATCCAGAGAGAGTTGAAGATCATGGCCTGATGAAGCAAACATGACAACATCATCTGCAAAAAGCAGTGACCCAATCCTGAGTCCACCAAACCGGACTCAATACCCTGGCTGCGCCTAGAAATTCTGTCCATAAACATTATGAACAGAATCGGTGACAAAGGGCAGCCTTGGTGGAGTCCAACTCTCACTGGAAACGGGTTTGACTTACTGCCGGCAATGCGGTCCAAGCTCTGACACCGATCATACAGGGACCGAAAAGCCCTTATCAGGGGGTCTGGTACCCTATACTCTCGGAGTATCTCTCACAGGATTCCCCGAGGCACCCAGTAGAATGCCTTTTCCAAGTCCACAAAACACATGTAGACTGATTGGGCAAACTCCCATGCACCTTCCAGGTCCCTGCTAAGGTTGTAGAGCTGGTCCACTGTTCCGCGACCAGGACGAAAACCACACTGTTCCTCTTGAATCCGAGGTTCAACTATCTGATGGACCCTCCTCTCCAGAACACCCAATTAGACTTTTCCAGGGACGCTGAGGAGTGTGATCCCTCTGTAGTTGGAACACACCCTCCGGTCCCCCTTCTTAAAGAGGGGGACCACCACCCCGGTCTGCCAATCCAGAGGCACTGTCCCTAATGTCCATGTGATGTTGCAGAGGTGTGTCAACCAAGACCTACAACATCCAGAGCCTTGAGGAACTCCAGGCGTATCTCATCCACCTCGGTGGTTTTTGACCACCTTGGTGACCTCAGCCCCAGAGATGGGGGAGCCCACCTCAGAGTCCCCAGGCTCTGCTTCCTCATTGGAAGGCATGTTAGTGGGATTGAGGAGGTTTTCGAAGTATTCCCCGCCAACCCACAACGTCCCAAGTCGAGGTCAGCAGCGCACCATCCCCACCATATATAGTGTTGACACCGCACTGCTTCCCCCTCCTGAGGTGCCGGATGGTGGATCAGAATCTCCTTGAAGGCGTCTGAAAGTCGTTATCCATGGCCTCCCCAAACTCCTCCCTTGCCCGAGTTTTTGCCTCAGCAACCACCGAAACCGCATTCCGCTTGGCCTGCTGGTACTTATCAGCTGCCTCCAGAGTCCCACAGGACAAAAGGGTCCTGTAGGACTCCTTCTTCAGCTTGACAGCATCCCTCACCGCCAGTGTCCACCAAAGGGTTTGGGGATTGCCGCCACGACAGGCACCGACCACCTTATGGCCACAGCTCTAGTCAGCCGCTTCAACAACAGAGGCACAGAACATGGCCCATTCAGACTCAATGTCCCCCACCTCCCTCGGTATGTGGTCGAAGTTCTGCCACCAATATTTCCAACCTAATGTTCACATTCCCTATCTGGAAGATTCATTTTGAATACATATAGTCATTACAAATGCTGTATGTGCAAGATGGACATTTTGCATTTGTATTTCGTCTTTAAGAAAGAAACTGAGTGGGAAAGTGATTGCTGTTGGGAGGGGTGGCAGATTGCAGAAAAAGGCAACTTCGTTTTGACTGATCATCTCTTAAATGATAAGTTAAATATTTTTTAATTCAAACGTACTATATTTATTCACAAACAAAAAAAAAACATGGATCAATACCTGACAACTATCTTGGCTTGAAAAATAAACATATTTGGTACTTTTTTAGCCTTTCCACAGTTCTACATACCCTGTAATGTAAAGTGCCAGTGTGGGCAAGATCATTTTAAAAAATGTATAGAGAGCAATTCATTTTAGAGCAAAATCTAGTGCCACAAATGCATATATACCATGTTTATTAATAAATAACTTTAAATTGAAAAATACCAAACTTATCCTTTAAAGAGTCAGACCGAGGGCTGCGAAAGCTCCTTAGAGTGGATGTACCCCCATTAGCTGAATTATGGAGCTGTTGAGAGCAAGTGAGAAAGCTTGGTTCTAGTCAGAGGAGGAAGGCCCAAGTTGCAATGGCACTGTGAGAAGATCTAGATGCCCAGTGTACTGTGACAACCATCATCAGAATCAGTTCAGATCTGCATGGTGGATCACTGATGTGGCAGGCTGTGAAAAGCCAGATGTGGCATCATCCTGAAGAGGGCAAGGTGCAATTCAGATCTAAGTGGTGGTTCAGGGCTGCTACATGAGAATATGACAGAATGAAAAGGTTGTCTCTCTCCAACATTTGTGATTTTAACTTTACTTGGATTATTATTTATTTGCACCCCAAAGACACCTTGTTGATTTTAAGGTACAGATTTTATTGGATTTATTTATTTATTGAACCACTTCTTGACTTATTTATTTAATGCTCTGTTAAGTTCTCCTTTTATTTTCCTATTTTAAATAAAAATCCAGTATTCTGATTTTAGTCTTCACTCACCCTGGTCCATCCTTGATATGTGGCTATCGAAGTCCCAGAACAGGAAGATGTCATGGTTGGGTGTCTGGGGCATCTACAGGGAGTGGTTGGATTTTTTAGGTAGTGTGGTCTAACGATTAATGTGTGTGACAAGAAATATTAAAAGTAGCAGTTTAAAGACTACATATTTTCTTCACTATAAAGATTATCATGTCATCTGCATGTACTTCTTACACTGTAACATTATATAATTATGTTTTTCTGTAAGTTATTTTTTTCTTGAAAGGTGTGATGTTAAACAATTGAATAATTTATAACAGTGTTGATTGTATTAATTTAATGCATAAAATGCATAAATAAATGATGCTCCCAATTCAAGGCTTCTAGCACATTCATTAAAAACATTTAACAACACACTTTAATTCTTTTGATATTTACGGGATTTTGAAGCATTTACACCTTGTTAATACTCAATGACGTCTGTTAATAGCTTTCAATTAAAAAGAATGACAATGAAATTAAATGATTTACAATGAAGTAAGTTCTTCTCTGACTTTACTATCACCTATTGTGAAACATTAAACTGTAATAATATTCTTGCTTAGGGGTTTGCAATTTAATCTATTTATGTAAAACATATTGTTGTATTATTTTACATAACTTTAAGATTATTTTTGCTCATTTTAATCATTTTAAATTTAGGTGGGATTGTTCGGCTCACTGTCTTTATGTAGTTTGCATGTTCTTCCTGAGCCTATGCGATTTCTTCTCTGGATACTTAATTTTTTGAGGGTGTATATGAATGTACCCTGTGAGATTACCATGGCAGCACTCAATATTGCACCAACATAGATATTCCATGCAAGTAAATGTATTCAAAAATGTACACTCTGACACACTTTCATTATATTAGTTATTATTTCATTTTTTACTAAATCAAACTACCACTTTAATATTAAGTATGGGGAGTAGATTTTCTAGTTGGTTCAGTTATTTGGTGAATTCTTGACATACAGAATATATTAATATATTACAGTTTCTGAAATTAAACCGCTATAAAAGTGTTAATTTTGTTATCATTTATAGATTGTAAAATTAATTTGCACGCACCACCTTAATCATGAAACTGTATATCATATTACAGGTGATGTTAGTGTAGGCCTACACACCATAATACAAGTGAAAACTTAAATGATGTATGAGTAAAGAATGTAAACTAACTAAATATTAACATAATATAAATCACACTTTAGGCAAATAGCTCACAAGGGAGTTCACAAATTGAACTAAGGGGGTCTAAAGGGAATTAATCCTCTTTAGTTTTGAGTGGGAAGCGCTGTGTGGGGACATAATGCAGATCATCATTCTGAAAGTATTGTTAAAGTTAATTCCTCAGAATTATTTAATTTATTCATTTATTATTTCATCACATACACAAGGACATTAGCAGAATGTAACAGGAAGTTTGTTTAAAATGAAAACCAGAAACCACTTCTTCAAACAAAATTCCATGGGAATCTGGAACAAATTACTGGGTCATGTAGTCAGGTGGAAATGAGACAACGTCTATTTTATATATTCCAAAATAATAAATGATAAGTAGAATAAATAAATTAACATATTTAGTAAATAAATAAATTAACATATTAAGTAATAGACATAGATAAGATAAAGACTTAAAGTATATAGCCGAAAGTATAATTACACAGATAGGTGATCGTGATCAATGACATAATGACACGATTGAACCAAACCGATTAGCTATATCAGAAACAGGTGTAGGAGTAAAATGTCTGGGTAAAGGACAACCAAACTAAAAGGTGAATCTGTGGCAGATGTGACGTTATGAAATTAAAAAAAGATAAATTCTTACACTTTGCCAAGGCCAGCACCAGCAGAAAGGAGTTTCAAAAAGCACAAAGTTGAATGCAATACACGTAAATGTTGACTTTGGAAAATGAGTCCAAGAGATGAAAAACATCAGACTACTGTTCCTTCAAAATCTGAAGAAATCCTGCAGGGTTTTCAGCTCTAAACTCACAGAAACAATTGGAATCCCAGTAAGCTCCTTGGCAGTCCAGAAAGGTCTTGTTAGAAGCAGTCTTCATAGAAGAGGTGCTGTTAAAATAAAGCCAGGATACTCACCTATGCACACAAACACAAGGACTGGGACTTTGAATAATGGCAGTAATTGCACTGGACCTATGTGTCAAACCTTGAAACTTTTGGCTTAGAAGGGAGGCAATTTGTCTGTAAAAGAGCCAGAGAGCATTTTATTATTGTTATTACCGACCATGCCCCTCTGATCTTGGAGCCAAAATCACTCGCAGATGGCGTCTCTACCCACTTTTATTAGCAGACTAGCAAAATACCCGCGCTTTTTGAAAATAACATAACATGATTGTCAATGTAATTGTTTTGTCACTGTTATGAGTGTATATATATATATATATATACTAGCAAAATACCCGCGCTTCGCAGCGGCGAAGTACTGCATTAAAATTTTTATTAAGAAGAAAATTTTACCTTTTTAAACTGAGGGAAAATATGCCAATAATTATTTGTTAAAGATCTCTTTGTATACCATGTTGTCAGTTCGGCCCTCCGGTTGTAACATGACCAAGCTGTGCGCTGAGCTTACTCTTGAGAATGTAACGTACAGTTGGCCACGTGAACAGTAATCTTGTCTCAAATCTCACAGTTTGGATTGCTGCTGTCATAATCGGTTTGAGTTTCATGGTTTGTTTCAATTACGTTAGTATTTGCAGGATTTGTTGTATTGAAGTGACATTCAGCATCTGTCAAGCATTGTAAGCACACAACCGGTTTCAGCGATAAAATCACATCCAGCTTTTGAGAGTTTAAACATTCATAAACATCAAAGTGTCTACTACTGAAATCGTCACCTGTGAATCTAAGATGTTTAAGAGGCATTGGCGGTTGTCGAAAGGTGTAAAATATTTGGCCATTTCGGTACACTTGAAAGCGACAACCGAACAATTCAGTGGCAGCCATCAACTCACATGCAGAACCATAGGTGAAGGGCTTAAGCATTTCACTCTTATAGTGCTCCTGTGTAGTATAATTATCTCCTGTACCGTCATCAGTCCACACCTTGAACCTGTCCCAGTGATTCAATACATAAGACACAATGTTCCTCTGGATATCAAGACTGAGCCTGATATGGCCGTGCAATATGTAAAAAAGAGAATGGAAAAGGTCGGTGGTATTTCCGGGCATGGAAAGTAGTAGATCCCTTTTGAAAGGCGGTACACGACAGCTGTGGTATAGAAATTACATTTGCTATGTGAATGTCCAAATTTCTGCCTCTGGTAATGTGCCTTACTGGCATTACCAGCAATTAAAGAAAATTAGTTTTGTGTCCTCTGCAGTGTTAAGAGAGAAAGGCTTTGGTTTGGGATAAAAGGAAAAAAGGTGTAAAGAAAGGAAAGTTGCCTTTTTCTTTTATATAGTGTAGAGAGATGTCTTCGCTGACGATATGAGCGCCTTTTGGGGACAGTCGCAGTGGGTCTTGTGTAGACTGGTGAGACGTCCCTGCCATTAATCGGCTGTGATGGCACTGTTGGTCCTCCACTCCTGTGCGTGTGTTTATAATCCGAGGTGACAACCTCATAATCGTATACGTGCAAAAGAAAGTGCGAAGCGCCTTAATATTAGTTTGCCGTGGTGTAGAAAAGGGATCCCGTGTTTACATTTGTCTGGGCTATAGCTCAGGGGGAGGATGAAAAAAATTAAAAGTACTCACTTTGACTTAAGGCAGAAGCGCAGTCAGCGTTTCAAAGGCCGGCACAGCTCGACTTTTGCAGGGCAGGAGATGCCACTTTTTGCAGACACGTTCACGTGATCAAAAGTCTCAGCGCTCTTTGGAGGTCATTCATATATATATATAGTATATATAGCAAAATACCCGTGCTTCGTAGCGGAGAAGTAGTGTGTTAAAGAAGTAATGAAAAAAAAAAGGAAACATTTTAATAATAACGTAACATGATTGACATTGTCATTGTCATGAGTGTTGCTGTCATATATATATATCTACAGTATATACATATATATACACACACACACATAAACATATATATACATATACACACATATATACAGTATATATACATATACATCCACACATATATTCATATATATACTTGCACAAAACCACGCTTTTATCAAGGCTTCCGTCGGGTAGTCTTTTAAAATGAAATTTTCCTCCAATCCGACTGTTACATTTTTGTAGCTCTGATGTGTACATCAATGTAATCGGTGTACCAGGAAATCATGCATTGACAGAAGTTCCCCTTTGTTTGGAATGCAAAGTGTGATTAAATGCGTTATTTTTTAACGCGATATGGAGCACATGCATCGAAGCTTCTCAGCTGTGCTTGTGCTAAGAAAAGGAAACATTTTAAAAATAATTTAACAAGATTGTCAATGTAACCTTTTGTAAGTAGTTCCTGGAGGATTCAGAGTGTGGAGAAACTGTAGAGACAGCGTGTGTATTAACTTGTGGATTTTTCTGTGAGTATTTGGTAGCAGCATCACAAAGTTGGTTCCTCAAAACTGCGTTAGCTGCGGAGCTCAGCTCACAGCGAAATGAGGTGATTGGGAGGGGAGATGATGACGTGACTCTCCTACCCGCCTTAACTGTCAATCCCGCCACAAAGACAGTCTCTTGGAATTTGCATAAGCACAGCCCTTCACCAGTAATTTTAACTTAGTTACAAAGTGATCATAACTCTCGTTTATATCCTGCGTCCTCTCATTAAACTTGTATCCCGCATTAGCCGTGGGCATGACAAACGCCAGCGGCAGCCTGTCTATTAACTTAATTTAAAGTTTAGGTTTACACCGTGCTTTGTTTCCGAAGTAGCTGTACTCATGAATATGGTTGTATGTGTGACTTGGTCGCTTCTTATTGTTTCGCTGCCTTCTCAATTGTATAATGCAGGGGTTCTCAAACTCAGTCCTGGGGGCCCACTGTAGCTGCAGGTTTTTGTTCCAACCAGCCTCTGTTTTTAATTGGACTCCTGTGCTAATTAAGTGAATTGTTGTTTCCCAGATTCCCTGTTTTTGGGAAAAATATACAAATGAGAAAACTAAGTTTGGTTAAAAAAAAAAAAAGTAGTAAAATGTACTAAGCAGTTATATGTATTTGTTTTCTTTTAACAGTTTTTTCATCTTGATTGTCATTCTACTTTTCTAGGTGTTCTAATTGTTTAATCAATCTATTATTTACTACTTTGTGGGTCTGACACTAAAGTAGTTGTAGCCTTTCACGATTGAGTGTTGTTTGCTTGGGTTTCTGCTCTGATTGTTTTTAATTGTCATTATTAAGATTCAATGAAGGCAGCAAACTGCACAGAGAAAGGGCAAAATATAATAAAAAGAGAGTTAAGCATTTAAATTTATAGCAAAAACAGAAATATTTATAAGAAATGTTTCTTATAAATGTAAAAATCATGCCGCTGTGCTTTTCCTAATGTAGAATAAAAGATAAATAAAACCATCTAATTTAAATGAGAGCAGTGCTATCGGGTGTTGTCGCTGATTAGGAATCTGGTTGGAACAAAAACCTGCAGCCACAGTGGGCCCCCAGGACCGAGTTTGAGAACCCCTGGTATAATGCATGTTTTCTTCAGTGCTTTTTGGAGCTCTTCCTTGTTTTCTACGTACTGCTTTGACAGTCAGTTCACGTGATTACGTGGGAGGCGTGATGATGTCACACGAAACTCCGCCCACCCACGGCCATCGAGCTCAACTCCATTACATTATATGGAGAAAAATAGATTCCAGTTATAACCATTACGCGTAGAATTTCAAAATGAAACCTGCCCAACTTTTGTAAGTAAGCTGTAAGGAATGAGCTTGCCAAATTTCAGCCTTCCACCCACACGGGAAGTTGGAGAATTAGTGATGAGTGAGTCAGTGAGTCAGTGAGGGCTTTACCTTTTATTAGTATAGATGAGAACTGTACAGAATTTATATCAAAACAAATCATTTCTTTTCTAGAGACAAATACATCCTTAGAGCTCTCTGCAGGAATACTCTGGGAAACCCTGAAGGCCTTCTTAAGAGGACAGATTATCTCATATCTTTCCCACAGAAATAAATTGGAAACCAAGCAGGTATCAGAGCCAACCAGCTAAATTACTAGAATAGATCAAGAACATGCCAGGTGTACAAGTGAGGCTCTTCATAGGAAAAGGCAGGCTCTGCATTCAGAGCTCAACCTCTTGACAACTAAAGAAACTGAACAATTCATTTTAATATCAAGACATCATTACTATGAACATGGAGAGAAAGCTAATAAGCTCTTAGCTCAACAAATCCACAAGCAAGAAGTTCGCAATGCAATCCCATCAATCACCAACACCAGAGGTGGGTAGTAACAAGTTACATTTACTCTGTTACATTTACTTGAGTAACTTTTTCAAAAAGTTGTACTTCTATGAGTAGTTTTACTGCACCATACTTCTTACTTTTACTTGAGTACATTTATGAAGAAAAAACACTACTCTTACTCCGCTACTTTGGGCAACACTCTACTCTTTTTTCCATTTACACATTACACTATATTTTGCCAGAGAGAAGTCACCAGTGAATCTACTGCATGACTGTTTCACCAATCAGATATAGTAACAATAATCATATGACACCGTTTCACCAATCAGACATAGCCATGCAGTCACATGACAACACACAAACTTCCTGCGTCTGCAGCCTGTGAGGGACTTTTTAATTGTGCGGGGCTCCTGTTCACTGCTAAACGGTCACAGCAAGAACCTTGACAGGCAACTCCTGCTGAAGCTTCACTTAACTATCACGTCACTGAGTGAAGAACAAGCACGTTTTAACCAAACATGCACAGACATTAATGGCAAAGTAAGACTTCTTGTACGTGCACAAACTGCCTTGTTCTAATGCTATTTTCTATCAGCTGTGCTATTTGGAGGGCAAGTGTGACGATGCCGCTTCCCTACAGACTCCCTCTTCCCACATGGGAGTCTGCTGAACCCACACCGTCAATAGTTATGACCGAGCTGACATATGAGGATAATTCACTGATGAGGCTAGTGGATGGTGGAAAAAATGCTCAAGTGCTTTTATTAAAAAAACAGTCAAAACATAAGTAAAATCAACAAAAGTGTCAATGGTGCAGTGTTTTAAAAAACAGTACATATATAAATCCATAAAAATAATTGTGAAAAGTAAGGATAAAAAAATCAATAAATAAATCCACTAAAAAGCCAAGGTTAAAATGCAGACTAACTCCTCCTGGTCTCAGCCCACCTCCTTCTCATTCTCCTGGCTCACCCATTGCTTGTGTAGCCAGCGGAGACTCAGCAGCCACAAGCTCCTTTCAGCTGACCTCTGTCTTGACTGCCTCCAGGCATCATGGCCAGACCGTCCGAGGTCGGCTCTCCTCCCTTCTTCCTTCACGCTCATGTTGTTGCACCTCGGAAGCCTATGCAGGGCACCTGCTTTGTTCGCCACATTCCACCCGAATGTTCAGTAAGACGAACTAGCCCCTAGAGCGTCACAGGTAACGCTCTTTCATGGGGCCTTAGCTCACACTGCTTCCTCCCTCCAGGTGGCCAGGTCGTCATTCCCAAGCCTGCCTTTCATGTCTTTTAACCTCTTTTCTTTGATTCCCCCTTCTTTTTTTGTGCTGACCCGTATATATACACTCCCGTCTGTGGGCCTTAATCACACGCCGCAGGAAGCCAATGAAGCAAATGAGAATGATTGCACCCGCACGTGCAGGTGCGACTTGCTCCAACTACCTCATTAACTCCCCGTGGTCGTGCAATTGTGCCCATGGAGAGTGAAACAACTTTATGGATTTAGAAATAGCAGAATTTGTACATTATTTTATATGTATTACAACATTTCTAAAAAATAAATAATTTATTATGTTCAGACAGTTACTCAGTACTTGAGTAGTCTTTTCACCAAATATTTTTTTACTCTTACTTGAGTAAGTTTTTGGATGACTACTTTTTACATCTACTTGAGTACTCTTACTTGAATACAATTTTTGGCTACTCTATCCACCTCTGACCAACAAAAACTGAGAAACAATCATTGACCATAAAAATATAATGCTCACATTTAGAGACTACCACAAGTCCTTATATTATACTGAGTTTAAAGAAGACAAGACACAATCTAATGCATTTCTGGGTGCATTGCAGAGACCACAAATAGATACTTTCAGTGCAGAGGAATTACTAGATGCTATAATGTCACTTCAGAGTGGGAAAGCAGCAGACCCCGATTACTACCCTGTCGAAATTTATAAGAAATTCTCCACTTAGCTAGTTCCCCTTTTATCAGCACATTCACAGAAGCTAGAGAAAATAAAATTCTACTTCAAACTTTTCACCAAGCTTTAACTGTCTTTCCTAAACACAATAAGGATTTATTACAATGTGCATCATACAGGCCAATTTCACTTCTGAATAATAATGTTAAGATACTCTCCAATGTCTTAGCTAGAAGGATGGAGAAAATGCTACCTTTGTTAATATCACAAGATTAAACTGGATTTATTAAAGGCCGACACTTAGCTTCCAATCTTAGACGCCTGTTTAATGTAATATATTCACCTGCAAAGTCAAACACCCCAGAGATATTATTATTCTTGGATGAAGAAAAAGCTCCTAGGATCATTGGGACACGCAAACCCCTCCACCACGATAAGGTGACGGTTCAAGGAGGAGCATAAAGCCCCGGACAACATAGCTCCTAGGATAGGATAGCTTTATGCCCCTGGTAGGGCCACCCAAGGCAAACTGGTCCTAGGTGAGGGATGAGACAAAGAGCGTTTCAACAAACCTCCGATGAAGAGCAAAAACTTTGGACAACGTTTTCCCTTGCCCGGACGCGGGTCACCGGGGCCCCCCTCTGGAGCCAGGCCTGGAGGTGGGGCTCGATGGCGAGGCCTGGTGGCCGGGCCTGCACCCATGGGGCTCGGCCGGGCACAGCCCGAAGAGGTAACGTGGGTCCTCCTCCCCATGGGCTCACCACCTATGGGAGGGGCCAAGGAGGTTGGGTGCAGTGTGAGTTGGGTGGTGGCCGAAGGCGGGGACCTTGGCGGTCTGATCCTCGGCTACAGAAACTGGCTCTTGGGACGTGGAATGTCACCTCTCTGAAGGGGAAGGAGCCTGAGCTAGTGCGCGAGGTCGAGAGGTTCCGCTAGATATAGTCGGACTCACCTCGACGCACAGCTTGGACTCTGGAACCAATCTCCTTGAGAGGGGCTGGACTCTCTACCACTCTGGAGTTGCCCCCGGTGAGAGGCGCCGAGCAGGTGTGGGCATACTTATTGCCCCCCGACTTGGAGCCTGTGCATTGGGGTTTACCCCGTGGACGAGAGGGTGGCCTCCCTCCCCTTCGGGTGGGGAAGGGTCCTGACTGTTGTTTGTGCATATCGCCAACAGCAGTTTGGAGTATCCACCCTTTTGGAGTCTCTGGAGGGTTGCTAGAGGGCATACCTTCTGGGATTCCCTCGTTTTGCTGGGAGACTTCAATGCTCACGTGGGCAATGACAGTGAGACCTGGAAGGGCGTGATTGGGAGGAATGGCCCCACCGATCTGAACCCGGCGGTGTTTTGTTATTGGACTTCTGTGCTCGTCATGGATTGTCCATACGAACACCATGTTCAAGCATAAGGGTGTTCATATGTGCACTTGGCACCAGGACACCCTAGGCCTCAGGTCGATGATCGACTTTGTGGTCGTGTCGCCGGACTTGCGCCATATGTCTTGGACACTCGGGTGAAGAGAGGGGCGGAGCTGTCAACTGATCACCACCTGGTGGTGAGTTGGCTTCGATGGTGGGGGAAGATGCCGGTCAGACCTGGTAGGCCCAAACGTGTTGTGAGGGTCTGCTGGGAACGGCTGGCAGAGTCCCCTGTCAGAAGTAGCTTCAACTCCCACCTCCGGCAGAACTTCAACCACGCCCCGAGGGAGGTGGGGACATTGAGTCCAATGGGCCATGTTCCGTGCCTCTATTGTTGAGGCGGCTGACCGGAGCTGTGGCCGCAAGGTGGTCGGTGCCTGTCGGCGGCAATCCCGAACCCGTTGGTGGACACCGCGTGAGGGATGCCGTCAAGCTGAAGAAGGAGTCCTATAGGACTTTTTGTCCTGTGGGTCTCTGGAGGCAGCTGATAGGTACCGGCAGGCCAAGCGAACGCGGCTTCGTTGTTGCTGAGGCAAAACTCGGGCATGGGAGGAGTTTGGAGAGGCCATGGAGAACGACTTTCGGACGGCTTCAGGAGATTCTGGTCCACCGTCCGCGCCTCAGGAGGGGAAGCAGTGCAGTGTCAACACCGTATATGGTGGGGATGGTGCGCTGCTGACCTCACTTCGACGTTGTGGGTCGGTGGGGGGAGTACTTCGAAGACCTCCTCAATCCCACTAACATGCCTTCCAATGAGGAAGCAGAGCCTGGGGACTCTGAGGTGGGCTCTCCCATCTCTGGGACTGAAGTCACCGAGGTGGTCAAAAAACTCCTTGGTGGCAGGGCCCGGGGTGGATGAGATACCCGGAGTTCCTTAAGGCTCTGGATGTTGTAGGACTGTCTTGGTTGACACGCCTCTGCAACATCGCATGGACATCGGGACAGTGCCTCTGGATTGGCAGACCGGGGTGGTGGTCCCCTCTTTAAAAGGGGACCGGAGGGTGTGTTCCAACTATAGAGGGATCACACTCCTCAGCCTCCCTGGAAAAGTCTATTCGGGGGTTCTGGAGAGGAGGGTCCGTCGGATAGTCAACCTCGGGTTCAGGAGGAACAGTGTGGTTTTCGTCCTGGTCGCGTGAACAGTGGACCAGCTCTTCACCCTTAGCAGATTCCTGGAGGGTGCATGGGAGTTTGCCCGACCGGTCTACATGTGTTTTGTGGACTTGGAAAAGGCATTCGACCGTGTCCCTCGGGAATCCTGTGGGGGTGCTCGGGAGTATGGGGTACCGGACCCCTGATAAGAGCTGTTCGGTCTCTGTACAACCGTGTCAGAGCTTGGTCCGCATTGCCGCAGTAAGTCGAGCCCGTTTCCAGTGAGAGTTGGACTCCGCCAGGGCTGCCCTTTGTCACCGATTCTGTTCATAACTTTTATGGACAGAATTTCTAGGCGCAGCCAGGGTGTTGAAGGGGTCCGGTTTGGTGGACTCAGGATTGGGTCACTGCTTTTGCAGATGATGTTGTCCTGTTTGCTTCATCAGGCCGTGATCTTCAGCTCTCTGGATCGGTTCGCAGCTGAGTGTGAAGCGGCTGGGATGAGAATCAGCACCTCCAAATCCGAGAGCATGGTCCTCAGCCGGAAAAGGGTGGAGTGCCCTCCCAGGGTTGGGGGAGAGATCCTGCCCCAAGTGGAGTAGTTCAAGTATCTCGGGGTCTTGTTCACGAGTGAGGGAAGAATGGAGCGTGAGATCGACAGGCGGATCGGTGCGGCGTCCGCAGTGATGCGGGCTCTGCATCGGTCTGTCGTGGTGAAAAGGAGCTGAGCCGTAAGGCAAAGCTCTCAATTTACCAGTCGATCTACGCTCCTACCCTCACCTATGGTCATGAGCTATGGGTAGTGACCGAAAGAACGAGATCATGAATACAAGCGGCTGAAATGAGTTTCCTCCGCAGGGTGTCTGGGCTTTCCCTTAAAGATAGGGTGAGAAGCTCAGTCATCCGGGAGGGGCTCAGAGTAGAGCCGCTGCTCCTCCGCATCGAGAGGAGTCAGATGAGGTGGCTCGGGCATCTGATCAGGATGCCTCCTGGACGCCTCCCTGGTGAGGTGTTCCGGCACGTCCAACCGGGCGGAGGCCCCGGGAAGACCCAGGACACGCTGGAGGGACTATGTCTCCGGCTGGCCTGGGAACGCCTTTGGGATTCTCCCGAAGAGCTGGAAGAAGTGGCCGGGGAGAGGGAAGTCTGGGCCTCTCTGCTTAAGCTGCTGCCCCCGCGACACGACCTCGGATAAGCGGAAGAGGATGGATGGATGGATGGATGGATGGATGAAGAAAAAGCATTTGATATGATTGAATGGAACTACATTTTCACTACATTGGAGAAATTTGGGTTTGGCCCAAACATTTGTGCATGGATCAAACTACTGTATACCAATCCAGAAGCTTCAGTTTGTATTAACAACATTAATTCAGACTACTTTAAACTAGAATGTGGTACCAGACAAGGATGCCCCTTGTCACCTCTACTTTTTGCAATTGCCATTGAGCCATTGGCAGTTTACTGACGGAATGCTTATAAGATAAAGGGGATTATCAGAGAAGGACTTGAACAGAGAATTTCTCTATATGCAGATAATATGGTACTGTATATATCAGACTCACAAAACACTGCGCCTGAAGTCCTAACAGCACTAACAGAATTTCAAAAGATTTCTGGTCTCAGAATTAGTTTGACTAAAAGTGTGTTCTTTCTAGTAAATTCTTAAGCACACAATATTAGTTTGAACACCTTCCCTTTTATCATCGCAGATCAGTTTAAATACTTAGGGGTAAACATCACAAGTAAACATAAATCTCTTTATCAACAACATTTTGCCGTTTGTATGGAGAAAATTAAGCAAGACTTGCATAGATGGTCAACCCTTCATCTCACTTTAGCTGGAAGAATTAACATTGTTAAGATGAAAAAGCTTCCTAAGCTTCTCTTTTTATTTCAAAACATTCCAATATTCATCAATAAATAATTTTTTAAGAAATTAGATTCAACCATAATCTCATTTATTTGGAATTCAAAAATTCCACGTATCCAAAGAGCGACTCTACAAAGACCTAAGGCAGAAGGTGGCATGGCTCTACCTAACTTTCAGTTTTATTACTGGGCAGCAAACATACAAGCTATGAAAACCTGGCCACAAATAGATGAACATACACAGGCTTGGTCTGCAATAGAAATAAAATCCTGCAGTACTTATTTATATTCCTTGCTTTGTGCCCCAACAAATGCGTTATTGCCAATATTACTAACAGCCCAATTGTGCTTCACTCACTCAGAATATGGAACCAGTGTAGGAAGCATTTTAACATACAGAAACTTTTATCTGTGGCACCTCTGCAGGAGAACCACCTTTTTCCACCCTCTCAAACATATGCAGTTTTTAATTTCTGGAAAACATTTGGGATTAAATCACTTAGAGATCTGTACATAGACTTTATAGACCAAATTTAACTTTCCAGAAACACATTTCTTTCACTACCTTCAAATTAGAAACTTTGTTAAACAGAACCTACCCAATTTTCCTCACCTCCCATCTATCTCTCTATGCCAGAAAAAATAGTGATCAATCTTGAGGACTTAGACAGCATTTCTGTAATATATAAGACCATTTTACAGTCCCTCCCTGTCAAAGATCCAAGAGGACTGTGGGAAAAGGATCTCTAACTCAACATCAGAAAAGGAGTGAAAGGTAGCAATGCAGAGATTCACTCGAGCTCCATATATGCAAAGCATACAATTATTCAACTCAAAATTATATATCGAGCACATCTGTCTCGCTTCAAACTGTCCAAAATGTTTCCAGGGCATGATCCAACCTGCAAACGCTACAATCAAGTTCCAGCCTCACTAGATCACATGTTTTGGGCCTGCACCAAATTGACATCATTCTGGACCAAAATCTTTAAATGCCTTTCAGAGAGCCTTGGTGTCACAATCCCTCCTAACCCATTAACAGCTGTGTTTGGGGTTCCTCCAGATGGGCTTAAAGTGGAGAAGGACAAACAAACTGTGATTGCCTTTACTACACTATTGGCACATAGACTTATCTTGCTCAACCGGAAGAATCCTAAGTCTCCTCTGTTAAGTCAGTGGGTAACTGATGTTTTATACTATTTGAAACTGGAAAAAATCAAATTTGCACTTACAGGATCTGTGCAGGGTGGCACGGTGGCGCAGTGGTAGTGCTGCTGCCTCGCAGTTAGGAGACCTGGGTTCGCTTCCCGGGTCCTCCCTGCGTGGAGTTTGCATGTTCTCCTCGTGTCTGTGTGGGTTTCCTCCAGGTGCTCCAGTTTCCTCCCACAGTCCAAAGACATGCAGGTTAGGTGGATTGGTGATTCTAAATTGGCCCTAGTGTGTGTCCTGTGGTGGGTTGGCACCTTTCCCGGGATTGGTTCCTGCCTTGTGCCCTGGGATTGGCTCCAGCAGACCCCCGTGACCCTGTGTTTGGATTCAGCGGGTTGGAAAATTGATGGATCTGTGCAGAACGTTTTCAAAACCTGGCATGATCTAATCAATAAAATTTTAGAATAAGCATTTAAAGCACTGAGGAAGCAGATTATCTTCCCATTTCTTTTTCTTTTCCATTTATCTTTATTTACTTATTAATTCATCTATTTACTTATTTTTACTAGCTTTAAGTTTTACTCTGCTAGCCATGCTCTCTTTCGCAGGGGTGGGCATTGATTTGTTTTCAATCCTATTTTTGTAAAAATGTATCTATCTGTATGGAATGTTGTGTGATTACAATAAAATCTATAAAATTATTAAAAGAGCCAGAGAGCTTTATTGGAATGGCAGTTGGTACACTGCCATCAGGAAACTTCCCAGTGGTTAGAAATCCTTTACCCTGCTGGTCGGCCTGCCTAGTGGATGGATGTAGTACTAGGTTGTTGTACCGTGTTAGCCATTATGAATGTAGAGAAAAGCCAAGCAAAATGACACCTTTTATTGGCTAACTAGAAAGATTACAATATGCAAGCTTTCAAGGTAACTCAGGCCCCTTCTTCAGGTAAGATGTAATGTAAGATGTAAGATAGTAGTGGATGGATGAAAAGAACTCGGAAGCTAGGACAAGGACCAGGAACACTAATTACCCGGTTCGGAGACCAAAAGAAAATAGGGTCAGTTGAAAGCTGCCTCCTAAGCTCAGGTTGTCCCCCAGTACACTGTGTGGCAGTATCTATTTTGGTGAGCCCATGAATGAACACCTGCAGGGCAGCAGGGGAGTTGTGGTTCCATATGGCTGTCATGTTGTGCCCCAAGGTGGCGTCCATGGAGAGCTGTCAGGAGTTGAATCCTTTGTTTTAGGACGGTCCCGCCTGATTTAGAAGTGCTTTCCGGTATTTTGGTTGGGTTCAAAAGGGATGTCTCAATTTTACACAGAGAGCCAGTGGGAATTGGAGGAAGGACAAAGCTAGCCTGGGAGAAGTGGAGCTGTGGAAGAGATCTGTAATAAAATACTTTGTGAAATAATAATAGTTTATTACAAATTGGAACGTGTTCTTGCAGCTCTATGATACCCCTAGCGGCCATCACACACACATGTATAGAATCATGGCTGTCAAATGAAAATGCCATTAACAGACACTTGGACATGAACCCAGCATATTCAGGCATAAAAAGAAAAACATTCAAGTAATAAAAAAGGCTTCAAATTAACATCCTCTGAAAGGATTTTTTTTTCCTGAAGTTTTTAAGGTTTAAATAATGTGTATGAAATAAACATAATCCATCTACAGAGTCCATGTTTAATCACAAAATATACCAGAGCATTACCACTCCTTTGCATCAAAATAGGACACATCCAAAAAAAAAAAACGCAAAAAAATAAAGAAATAAAACAAATATTGGGAGTTTATTTTCATAACAGCCAAGCATAGAAAATAAACACCTATAAGTCTTCTCTTGGCCTAATAAATAGGACAATTTACCTCATTAGTCCAACATGCAGCTCTATTAGTGCACCAACTTTGAATTAAAAAAGCATTAGTTATCATTTACAAAAAGATTTGCTGCTCCCAATTTACAGGGTTTTAAATTGTGTCTCGTAGTTCAAATGTTTCAACCACAAGGATTTAAACTTCAAGGTTAAATACTAACTTGATAATGATTGCCATTTAAAGCACTCATTTCGAAGCTTAAAAATCTATTATGGTCTTACTGCCTCACTTGAAGCCATTTTTTCCATCTAATTAACACAAATTGAACATGCAGGTCAAGCATCACTATTATTCAAGATTTAAAGCCAGCGCTTCCAAATTTCCTTTATTAACTATCAGATATTTTGAAGCAATGTTAGCTTTTAAAATGCCCTTTTTAAAAAATCTTTCTGAATATTCTGTGCTTAATGGTCTTTTCTTATCATCATCAAAACTACATTGTTTGGATTTTTTTCACAGCAAATTTTTACATTCAAAATTTTTTTTTATTTTAAATTAATCTTTTGTAATATATATTACATATATGTCTGTATATGTATTTACACAAATATAAAACTAAAGTAATATACCTTGTTACTACAAGCTAAGTTTGACTGCTCTTTTTACAATAACACATGCTTATGACATGCTATTAGCCATTTACCTAGATAGATGAATAAAAGAAAGATAACCTAAAATAATATACAGTTCATGTACTTGTTTACCAATTACAGAGTTACAAGAATACAAGAATTTTGTACATACTACAAGTTAAAATTTTGCAGAGATGTCAGTGCAGCAAAAAATTATGATATCATGATATTGTTAATATAGCATAGAAAATTTGCTGGTACCCCTCCACAAATAAAGAAGACCCCACAATTGTCTCTTTTAACTTGAAACTGAAAAAACTAATTGGCACCCTTCATTGCTTATTCTCTATTTAACAAAAATTAAATGTTGCTTTAGAGTTTCAATTCAACAGAATATTTCAAATATTAACACAAATTAAAAAATAAAATAAAATATTAAAATAATAGGAACCTTAACCTAATAATGTGATGCACAACCTTTAGAGTTTGCAATCACTGGAAGCAAGAGATTTCTGGAGCTCTCACATGAGATATCTGCACATGTGCATAGGTAGTTTGACCCACTCTTCTTGATCAAATTGGTTTGAAGAATGCCATCTCCGGATTGCATGTTTCAGTTCTTTCCATAGATGCTCAATTGGATTCAAAACACAGAAAAACATGGCTCATAGAAGGCCACTTCAGAATAGTCCAATGTTTTGATCTTAGCTTTTCTTCTGTGATTTTAGCTGTGTGCATTTCAGTCATTATCCTGTTGGAGGACCTGTAACCTGCGACTGAGAGAGAGCTTTCTGACACTGGGCAGCATGTTTCACTTCAGAATATCTTGACAATCTTGAGATTTTATTGTTCCCCACTCAGACACAAGACATCCCATGCCAGATGCAGCAAAGCAACTGCAATACATAACTAAGCCTCCTCCATGTTTCACAGTAGGAATGGTGTACTTCTCTTTGAAAGTTTCATTTTTTGCATGAGGACATAAAGCTGAAGTGACATTTCACTTCACTCCATTTTGTATCATCCGACCAAAGGACATTCTCCCAAAAGGACTGTGGCTTGTCAATATGCAATTTCAACAGGTGTGCCCTCCTCAGTCTTCTTCCCTTCAGCCCACGATTAATCAAAAAGTGAAGGATGGTACAATCAGACACTGATTGATCTTGGAGTTCAACATGAATCTGTTTGGGAAGTGTACTTGGCTTTTTGTCTACCATTCATACTATCCTTCTGCCCATTCTGGTGGTTGCTTTTCCTCTTGTGGCCATGTCCAGGGAGGTTGGCTACAGTCTTGTGGGCCTTAAACTTCTTAATAATATTTGCAGTTGTCACAGGAACATCAAGATGCTTAGAGATGGTCTTATAGTCTTTGTCTAAATTTACTTACTGATCTCCTCAGACATCTTTCTTCTTTGCATTCTCTGATTTATGTTCAGTGTGTGATACACAAAAAATAACCAAACAAAAAAAAAAAAAAACAGACAGCAGAGTAACTACTTTTCACCATATAATTAGGCTGAATGGCTGCACAATTGGAGATGATATTAATTAAACAGCTAGTTTGAAAAATCACTCTAATCCAATTATTTATGATTTTTTTCAGGGGTACCAAAAATGTGTCCAGGCTACTTTAGAATATCTTTGTGAACAAGAAAGATTTGACCTCATTTCATTCTTCCTTTGCTTTATTCAATGACAAAAGCATGCAGGTATCTGTGAGACAATTGCTTTTCGTTTAATCACTTTTCAGGAGGCACTTTTTCAGTGAACAGCAAGGGTAACAACAAGTTTGTCCACGTCTCTAAATGCTTGCTGTGGTTTTGCATGGTAAGCAAACTTTTCTGCTCCTCCAAGTTGTCTGCAGTTTTTTTATCTTTTCATAAATTACAAAAGTCAGTTTAACAAATACACCGCAGCAATAGAGATCAATATTTGGAATAATTTGAAGTTAGTTAGTTCTACCTAGTCTGACTGCTTCTGTAGATTAGGTAGATTTTATCTTTGACAACTTCAGATGGAATTTAAAATTCATAATAGCACTGACATTAGCAGAATTTTGCCTCCATTTATTAAATGTCTTTGAAAGTAGACAAATTGGATTCAATAAGTGATGATTGGCACTCATAAAAGAGTTACTCTATCCTACTTCAAGAATAGTTTGTGATAAGATTTTGAAAAAGGACTGCTGTCAAACAGATTCTACATGAAAGCACGGTCTTATTTATGAAGAATAATAAAATATTTTTAAAATTACAGTGGGCTGGTAATGGATTGGAATCCTTTCTGGGTCATTCTTGCCTTTTGTCCAGTGCTACTGGGATAGGGTTGAGCCCACGACTTTGAACTATAAGCCCTCTAAACTCAATCCAATTTCTGTGAGTTTTTTGCTACTTTTATTTAGCTAACCATACTTCTTGCTTAACTCTACAGGACAGTAGTGAGACCAGTAGCAGGTCTACAGGATAGTAGAAAGTCTACAGGACAGTAGTGAGACCAGCTATGTTATATGGGATGGGGACGATGGAACTGAGCAGAAAGCAGGAGACAGAGCTGGAGATAGCAGAGTTAAAGATGCTAAGAATTGCACTGGGTGTGACAAGGATGGATCGGATTAGAAATGAGTACATTAGAGGGTCAGCTCAAGTTGGACAGTTGAGTGACAAAGTCAGAAAGGCGAGATTTCATTAGTTTGGACATGTGCAGAGGAGAGATGCTGAGTATATTGAGAGAAGGATGCTACGGATAGAGCTGCCAGGGAAGAGGAAAAGAGGAAGGCCTAAGAGGAGGTTTATGGATGTGGTGAGAGAGGACATGCAGGTGATGGGTGTAACAGAACAAGATGTTGAGGACAGGAAGATATAGAAGAAGATGATCCACTGTGGCAACCCCTAACGGGAACAGCCGAAAGAAGAAGAAGACTTCAAGCTTAACTCTATACACAAGTACAATATATGTCTTTCAGAATATATAGGTATTTTCCCATTTAAATGCAGAACTATTCATTTAGTTTATTTACACAGCATAATTCAACTAGTTAATGTATTTCATATGTTCATTCTACACTTCAGTTCTCTTACAAAAAGTAAAAAAATGCACTCAAAGTATCAGGTCTATGCATTGAATGTGAGCTGTATGAAACTGGAAACCTAGAGCAAAACATCTATATAGGTGTACATTGTTAAAGTTTTTCCATCTCCCTGTGAGGCCTGCCATGGGAGCAAAGGGAAAACCCTACTTACGCTTAGGAGCTCAAAGCATGTTCTCTCTTTTCTCAGGTGAGTACTAAAACAAAAAATCTGACAAACAAGAGGAGAAATTTCAATGCCTCAGGCTTGTTTGTTTAGCTAATAGCTACATTGTTCCAATCTCTTATCCAGATTGTTCGTAAAGGTTGCCAAGGTTTCTGCAAAAACTACATCTCAGTATTTTGTTCTAGACTCACACCACTCTTTGAGTAAAGTAGGTCTTTTGGCTTCAGTCCTTCCTCTTAATTTCTACTGGCATTCTCTAGTATGTGATTCCCTGTTAAGTTTAAAGAATTCTGCTGGATCTACTGTACTTTATCATTTGAGAAGCCTTCAAAAAGAGACAATGCCCAGAATGGTCAAGAAAGCCACATGAATCAGGATCAACCCCTTAAGGTCTCCAGAGAAAGGAAAAAACACTACCTCTTTTTGTCATGTGATCCAGAATGGCTATATATCATCAGTTCTGGATTGGCCACCATCATGTCTGGAATTCCACCCTGTCCAAGTCCACAAAAATAAAAAAACAACATAAGACTGTATCAGCAAGGGGACATTTGGATTTGAAATATGTGTGAATGGTGGCCTTTTTCTTTTATTTTGTTTATACATTTTATTTCCTCAGATGAGAGAATGTGGCGGAGTAGTGGCTCTGAGGTTAGGGATCTGTTCCTGCAACTACAGGGAGAACTCGGGGAGTTGGTGGCAAGATTGGAACTTCAGCCATTGTAAAAAAACTCACACTGTTCCATTCCATTCAAACTAGTGTGGTGCTGAGGAGTGAACCGTTACACTCAGGTCCTAATTTGGGATCCTGTGGTGGTTTGCCGTGTGGTGGGTGCAGCAACGCGCTGTATCAGCGCATACTCCTAACCTTTCTCTCTGTTAAGAAATAATAAAGACTGCAATTTGCCTTTTACATGGCTTGACTGTGATTCTTCCACTTGGGCACAACATTTTTTTTTTCAAATGTTTCTGCAAATTACTCACAAATATTTAAAAGTTTGTTTTACCTAAATGACAATCAAGAGTGGGAATTACCATTTCTGTAGAACTTGTCATGAATTAATATAAATTGTATATCTACTATTTGTAAATGTCAAATATTATTTCTGCCATATAACATGTAACTGAAAGAGTAAAGTGCAAGACAATGCATAAATAAATGTGTTGCTTCTTCACAATTAATGAATATGTGAATGTGGGTGTATAAATTAGTGCGCTCTGTGACGGAATGGCAGTCACTCCAAGTTTGGTTTCTGCTTGTGCTGCTGTGATAGACTCTGCCCACCTAATGACTTACAGTTAGGTTGAGTGGGTTTGAAAATGGTAGAATAGAAAAATATTGTCATCTAAACCAGATTCATAGACAAAAAAAGACTGTGGCCAATGCAAGTCTAAAAAGCATGTTCAGAGGCATTAGATATGATTAACTGATCCTCTACACAAAGAAGTTCTTGAAGAAAATAATGTTAGGAAAGGATGATGGTGGATTTGGGATCCTTACATTATTATACCTTGCAAAAAAGAACTGATGAATCACTTTTTACAGAGCAGAGGCCTGACAGACTTATGGTGTATTGTGAGTGAGTTTCTATTTCTTTGCTTAAACTTGTGCCATCTGTATTGTACAAAATCATAAAATGTGTGAGTTTCATGTGAAGCACAAGTATGTGAACTTTTACTTATATTGTGTCATTTAGTTTTGTGTGCACCTCGACACTAACCACTTGTATTCACTATACTTGGAGCATTCCTTTAAAATTGAGCAATAACCGTCATGCATTTTCCAGGTAAGAAGGGTCAAATATTCAAAACAATAAAAAAACCTATAACATATATTTGACTGCTGCATGTGCATGCTCACTATCAACAGTATTAGATGCATTTTCAAAAAAGTCATTTCATTACTGTCTGGCTATTTTGTTGAGAGAATTTTATGCATTTCATAAAGCAGATGTTATATTCAAGTGAACTCAAGATATCTGACTTATCGATTCAAGGATCATTACCCAATGTTCAAAAATAGCAAAACAGACAGGTTCACTTTATCACATCTCACTAGCAGTCTGTAAAATGTTATCCATTTTCCTGTTTGTACAAGACTTATGAGATGCTGATCACAACAAACAGACTGAAACAAAAGTAGTCATTACCAAGATAAGCACCAAGCCACCCAAGGCTGAATGATCATATTGATCTGGCTGACCAAACCTCTTTTCTCATTTAGCCATTCAGACACTCATGTTTATCATTTGCCTCTCTGCTTATATGCAGTTTCTATTCATGTTGAACCTGTTTTTATTATCATATTGTCCTTTACTAAATAACCACCTATTACAGTGAGTATAAAACGTATTTAACCAGTTGGAGGTTTACACATTTTATTGTTATACACAAAAAGACCTGTTAATGTCAAAGCAAAAACAGGTCTCTGCAAAGTGTTATGAATTTATTACAAATACAAAATAAATAATGGCATAAGCATTTGCCCCCCTTTAATATGGCACTCCTAAATCATCACTTGTGTTGCCAATTGGGTTTAGAAGTCACATTATAGGCTAAGTGTTTGTGTGTCTGTGTGTCCATCCAGTTACTATGCCTCTGTCATTCCAACAGATGGTGTATCACACACATTAACACTGCTTTTATGTATCCCATACAAAATGGCATACAACAGAGACATATGCATTGCATCTTTCATTCCAACAGATGGTGGTAGTAGTTGTCATATTAGAAATAGTAGTAGAGTCACTTGCACAGAGCGCAGTGAAATTCTTGTTTGTATTTCAAAAAACTCCTTACCCCAATGTCCACACTACTTCTTCAGTGATGCTCCCAAAATGTAGTAATGGAGTAAAGTTGGCATAGGCAGTTCATTTCACAGTATTGCTCTGTTAGTTTAGAACAGTCAGTAGAATTCAGTCTTATCTTTTTCATCTATCGGATCTTGCTTGAGTGTTTAAGAAATTAACCTCTAGTTAAAGAAATAAAGCTACTTATAAAAAAAATCTAATTTTAAATATAGTCAAATACCAAACTAATAGGAAGTCATGTATAATTTAATAATTAATTTCTAGCGTGGAGTTAGAAAACAGAGTACCGAAAATGGCTGCTTTCTTTTGTAATTTCTTCAGTGGCATTTCTAAGAGCTCTTACATCCTGCAAAGGCAAGAGCTTTAACATGTAAAATGTACATTGTCTCTTTTGTAAAAGTAACAAATATATGATTGCATATGCATGTACAATTGCTATTTACCTTTAGCCAGTGATACAAATTAGGAAAAAAAGTGGCAGTACTCAAGATGTTTTTGTACTGCAAGCCAAACGGAGGTTGATGGACACATATTACACTTGCAGACCAACCTCCAACAGCCATTGATTTTATGTTTAAAGATCTGGAGTGACAGAGTTGAGGCACAAGGGTAGACTGGTGGGTGTGGGGGACCCTTTGTACATTGCCAGACCATTAACAAGTTTGACATTTTAGTACTGACAGATTATGAGAAGTGCTGATTGTACATATTATGAGTACTACTATCTAAAACCATTGCATGTGCATGAAAAACTCCTGGAACAAAATCAAAAAGTACCACAGTATTCAAAATTCCTGGCAAGTTCAGTTGGGCAAAATTAAATAAGTAAATGGGTTACACCATCAGAAAATTGAAGAAAAAGCAGTCTTGCTTTAAATTTTCTGTCAGATATTGCCCATGAATCACCAAGTTTCTAAGACCACTATTAAATGCTTACATGGCTCAAACAGGAAATTGTGAAGTTCCTAAAATGATTTTGTCCTTATCTGTTCCTTCAAATAATTTGCATTCAAAAATACTTAATAATGTATGCAGAAAAGCAGGACCCTACATAGCAGAATTCCAAAAATTACTACAAACTAATATGCTATTTTTGTACCTTTTAGTAATTGACAGGAATGTACTGACTGTAATTTTAATACGCATTTAAAGATGACATTCAGCTACACTCTTAAAAATAAAGGTGTCAGAGTGTTTCTTCAGAGAGATTTCATAGAGGAACCATTTTTGGTTCCCAAAAGACCCATCCACATGAAGCTTCCAGGAAGAACCATTACTTATTTAGATCTGTAACAGGCTCCATCCACTGAAAAAAGTATAACATTGATGTTGTTCATTCAACGTAAATTTTCTCTTTCGAGCAACTTAAGACTACTCATTTAGTGTCGTAGCTTGAAATATTTGGTTTCAGATCTCAATCAAAGTAAAAAAAAATGTGTTTGTACTAAAGTAAGTTATGGTGGAGGGAATAAACGTAAAAATCCTTTTTCAGTTAACCTAATATTTTAGGTTGTTCGTGTGCTGTGTTTGAGGGTCTATTTGCATATTCTTCCGGTCGAACATTCCAGCGTGATGGCTTTCCAACTGCCAAAAAAGAAGAACAACTTAAAAAAATAGATTAAATTCAGTATAAAACAAGTGAATTGCACCCAATCACTGTAAATGTTTGCCTCAACTTCAAAATTGTGGAATCAATAAGCTAAAAAGAATTATATTGGTTCAGATTGAAAATGTTAAGTGTGAATCATTACCAAACTTGTTTCAGTGTACAGTAAATAACCAGTAAATGGTAACAGATTAGTGAAATACCAGTGGGTTATGATTTTAAAAGGACTTTTGCTGCATGCGTACAGCAACACAGGCTAAATCCAGATTTTCTTAATCTTAGTGTCCTGCTAGTCAGCCTACCATACATTAAAGACTGCAGGTTTTTTCTATATACAGTATTAGGGAGTTTTTTCAAAGCATAAAGAACCAACTTCATATGCAAAGAACACTTCCCAGAATGAAATGGTGCTTTGTTAAGCAATAGTTGTACAAGAACCACACAGCCCAGTAAAGAACCATAAAGTGCCATTAAAGAACCATTATTTTTAAGAACGTAGAATCTGGTGTAATTGTTCAAAAATTCCAAACTAACAATAATATTGTTCTGAGAGCAGATTCGGCTGTTTTCTCTGCACTATACTGAATTTTTCTGAAACATCAGTAACCCTTTTTGTAGAAAGCATAACATGAAATATCAATGTTCATCAAGAAGTGAACCATAGAAGAAGAGAATAAGACAGTAAAACAAAAATATGCTTTATTGCCATTTTTAAAAGTGTGCTCCTGACAAGCAATGTGTTTCTTATTTCTCTGTATCTTAGTGTAAGATTATTAATACACATTTACTGAAAAACAGTTGAAATGTTAACTCAAATTTACAGTATAATTCCAGCACACAGATTAATTGTGACTAGTTATTTTGAGGTTCAGGAATTGAGTTTGAAATATAATGTAACATTATAACATACATTCTGTCTGTGTCGAGTTTACTCTAGCATGGTCTGCTTGTAAGACCCTGGGTCCTGTATTTCAACCACTGTACATTTATTTATTTATTCAATGCTTTAAACTAAAGTGACTTATGCATCACAGGTGTGACAATACTTTAGAGGAGGTAGCCATCCTAGTATAAAACCATTGGTACTTTGTTCAAATTATTCCTCAAGTGGCAGCTGTCAAAGCACAGTATATTTCAACTTAATTAAAATCCTGCTTTAAATTTAAAGCACGCATACAGTGGAGACATTTAGCACTGGCAATAACAAGAAACTACAAGCACTACCAATTTTTAAAACAGTCATTTATAATAGGCTGTCCTTTGAGCTCAACATACTGTAGAACAAATCTGTAAGAAGGGACAAAAGCAAATCTTTATTTCTAATGACACTCATTCATTTTAAAGTAGTCAAACTTATAATAACACTTTTGTAGTAACATGTTTAGTGAATTTGTTTTTATAGGTTTGTTTGGAAAACCTTGACATTAAGAACGAAAACTATCTGAGCATTGTGAAATCAAGTTGTAATTAAGTTGGTTTGCTGCAATTCTCTCTCCCTGCACTGTATCACAAGCAAGCTACAAAGACAGCTGACTATGTTCTCTCAGACAGCAGCCATCCATCTTTCCTTAGTTTCATTTGTTGCCACCAGACTGCAGATTTAGGTTCTCATTGGTCAAGAACAGTAGATTTAAGAACTCCTTTATCACTAGAGCTATAGCCATTTTTAAATTCTAGTAATTATAGGCATCCTAATGTACTCTGAATTATTGTTGTGCACTGTTTGTATTCATTATCCTTATTGGTAGAAATATTACAGGTATGTATACTGATTATAACAATGGTTGTCATATATTGTCTTATGGCTTATATCTTATAACTTTGTAATAATGGCCTGTGCTTTGCACTGTCCTAGTGCAATATACTGTACATTTTCCTCAGTGATAATAAAAGTCCACCTAACCTAAGGAACTGAAAGCATGACAGTGGTCTATATTTTGAAGGTTTCAAGATGTTAAGTCTTAGAAATAAAAATTTGAAATAGTGAATTTTTGGAAAATTAGATACATTAGCTGCTCTGATTTTGACAGGGGTTTTTTTTTCACCATTGATGGTCAAAAACTCAAACATTTATTCTATACATATGCTGTAACTCGATACCGGCTTCATCATTTGAATAGTATATGTTTGGCTGGAACATCAGTGCGCTTGACATTAAGCTAGTTTTTTTTTTTTTTTTTTTGTCTTTACTGGATTTTTTTCAATCTAAAATGGTAGATAAAAAAAAATAACATTTAAATCATGAGAAGGCAGAATGTCAATGTTTCTGACTTTCTGATGTACATTTCATTTGCCTATACTGTAAGCTAAAGTTAGTCCTGTTTAAATACTGTACATTTATAGATGTCCACCTAGGGCTTGTTTTACATAGGAGTTGGTGGTTAATAATTTACATTTCTTGGGTGTCTATAGTTCATAAAGGCCCTTAGCACTGAATGCAGTAAAATGCTATTTGAGATATTAACAATAACAATTATAAGTTCTTGAAGAGGACATGCATAAGTGAAGATACTCTCTAGTTTAGATTTATTGATTCTGTCAAAGAGGAATGGGGGCGACCCCACAATATAATAACACTTGCATAAAGACTGGATTAGCAAGATGCCTGACGTGTGCCAGTACTTACGATAACAGTACTGGAACGCAGCTGCTTAAATGTGAAGTGTCAGGATTGTCTTGGCTTGAAAAATTGACATATCTGGTACGTTTTTACGGTTTTCCACTGTGCACTATAGCTGCCAATGTAAAGTGCCAAATTTTTAAAACTTTTTAGAAAGCAACTTTGTGTGACAAATGCATATTATACAATGTTTCTGAAAAAATAACTCTGACTTGAAAAATACCAAACTTATCCTTTAAACCAAATTGCCTTAACTGTCACATTGTCAAATTTTCATTTTAAACATTACTTTATACTATTTTAAATTTACACGGTTTTGCCTGGGCTAAGTCCTTAGCTTTAGTTTGTATTCTGTTGTTTATTTTCCGATTCTGGGGTATTAAGCTTTTTCTTTTTGTATTTTAGAATTTAGATTTATTGACCTTTCCTGCATTATACTAAATATGTATTTAAGCTTTTCTTTATTACTTGGACTTTATTTCAGTTTAGCATTTTTGTAATCTCTCCATCTGAATTATATGCTTGTTTTCTAAAGGTTTTTATTGTTTAGGTAAATTTTTAAAAAAACAATTTGTCTGTTGTCTCATCTTTTTTGGGACTCCTTCTTGTTGTATATATCAGTACCATCCATCCATCTATTATCCAACCCACTATATCCCAGCCAACACAGGGCGCAAGGCAGGAAGCAAACCCTGGGCAGGGCGCCAGCCCACCGCAGATATATCAGTACCCTTACTAATAAACATACTCAAGTCTAGAAACATTTAAAAAAAATTTATAGTCTGCATGTTTAATTTCAAAAAATAAGGTAAATGTGGTCAGTTGAGCGACCACTGAACAAAAGATTGGGAAACCTTCCAATGGAAGAGTAGTAAAACTGAATCGCATTTCTTTCTTTATTTTTCTTCACAATTCTTTCCAGCCTAACTTGGAGTTTTGTTAAACCACACACACCTGCCCCATAAGGGACTGATTCCGACTGATTTTTATTTTCCTAGAACCCATGATGTATAGTGAGCTTATGCAAAGATTCTTTTTAGTAGTCTTTTACCATTGGTAATTCAACAAACTAATGAATTTCCTTTGCAGACCTCATCACCAGGTTTCAATCAAAGAGCATTACAAAAACAAATTACAGGAATTACAGAAAGAAATGAAAATATTTTAAATGATATCTACTATATGTATGGAAGGTTAACATTATGTCAGATGAATTTACCTGCACTTTTCAAACAGACAACTGAAATAATACCAAAATAAAAAGTAAACCACAAAAGCTAATGAAATGGTTTCACACTGAAAAATCACTGGAATTCCCGGAATGTAAAACAAAGGACAGAATCCTAGGATTCTCATGTAGGTTCAGTTGTATTCACTAGAGGGGATCTGGAAATTCAAGTGCAAAGAACTTCTACAATTTGTGTCTCTGCATCATACTGCTAAGTCACTGTGCAGATGATTAGGAGTGAAGAACAGAACTGAAAGTGAATCACCATGCAGATAACATCACTTTTAAGGGTTGAACAGCAGAAAACTTATTTTATACGTATTTAAATTTAGCATAACATTCAGTATGTAAAGCAAAGTTCATATCTACAGGTTTATTTATTATTTTGTAAAAACACCAAAAAGCTGATTAATAATGAATACATTTGGTTAATACTTCTTCGGCATATAACCTCTTTCTAACAAATTATGAAGAAATACATATATAAATGAAGGTGTTTCCATCGTCTTGTTTTTACGTTCATTGCACATATAACCATTATTGTTACAAAATGTGTGAAATTTACTCATGGCACTTTATTTAATCTTGTGGATGGGAAAATAAAACACTTACAGAGTGACAGCCAGGTAAGATTTAGTTATACGCTAATGCACCTATGTATGTTAAAACATACATTAAAATTTAATGTTGCAGACATTCTGTGCAAAAAGACACATAGCTTTTTGTGCCTGTTACTTGCAATTCAGTTTCTATATTGCCCTCCTGTTTTTACACTTTATTTATGTTGAAAAGAGGAATAGTTCTCTTTAGCAAGAGTCACTTTGTATCAATGTGTTGAATCATTTGAAATCACTCATTTAGGAGTTAAATATGGTGTTCCGTAGGGCTCTTACTTATTCTTGCTGTTCTTACTTTACGATTCCATTGGAAAGTATAAATAGAAAATATAACATTAGTTTTCACTTACTGTATATGCAGAAGATACCCAGCTGTACCTTTCTTTAACACGGAATAAGCTATCTTCAGTGGCATCCTTGATTAATGTGTCTGTGTTAATAGTGTGGATGGATGAGAACCACTGAACAAAGAAAAACAAAAATATTATTTATTGGGAGGAATAATGATCACCTTTTAATTCTGTTGGAATCACCTTTAAATTTAACAAATCAGTGTTATCTTTGACACATGTCCTTTTAAAACACATTACAAAACTATCCTAAACATGTTCCTTCTTAAAGATTTTGGAAAATATGGATGTTTTCAATTTATGCTGTTTTTTTTAGTTGGCTCGACTACTGCAATGCATTCTTCTTTGGTTGTTCAATTGATCGTTTATGTAGCTTTCACTTACTCAAAATGCTTATGCAAAAACCATTACTGTAACAAAAGATTACAAACACATAACTCTAGTTCTCAAGTTTTTACACCGCTGGATCCCAGTTTAGTTTTGGACAGTTTTCAAAATTCAACTTTCAACATATAAATACTTAGATGGCCAAGTTTCTGCTTACTTCTCTGAACTTATTATTATTTACATACAACCGCACACATTAAAATCTACATTAAAAACATTAAAAGACACCAGCCTACTTAAGAATACAAGAATTTAGAAATAACTATGGGAGGTTAGTTACTGGGCCCTGAAGCTTTGGAATGGTCTTCCTGCTTATATAAGAGATGCTCCTTTAGTCTAAGCTGTTAAATCCAAGTTGAATACTCACTAGTTAAGTCTACCATAATGTGATTAGAGCTGCTGATTAGCTCTGCATGTTGCATCTTTGTTTGCAAGTCATTTGGTGAAAGATGTTAGTACAGTATACCCTCCTCTGTTGTGTGTTTCTCTTCTTGGTATCATGATTTGGCACTCGGTGCCACTGCCAAGCTATTCTCCTACTCATGAAACTGTCACCTTCGAAACTAGGAGCTCTGGAATTATTGAAAGGAAAGTTTCTTTTATCTGTTTCTCTCCTTATTTGTCAACTGGCCAACAATTGATTAATGGACAGATATTATTGATTTCCATGTATTTTAATCAGTTTCTACTTTGCTCTCTGTGTGTTTTAACAAGTCTGTGCTTTTATGTGTACTAATTCTGCATCTTGTAATTTGTAAAATGTATGCATGAATTTTATATTTGCATTTTACCTGAAAATTCATCACAGCGCTCTGCAACTGTACTCACTGAAGAATGCTATACAAAAAAAAAAAGCTGAATTGAAGTGAAACAACTTTTTGCTTTGTTCCTAAAACATTTTATCAAAGTTTATTTTGTAAACCCCTTGATGTAGGATCTTGTATGATGCTCCAGACCGAGGGCGATTGATGGTCATTTTATATTTCTTTATGGGCACACAGCCAATCTGTGGGAGCCAGAATTCTGGCTGGGTTGTAGGGGATCAAATACTTATTTCTCTCAATGACATGGAAATCAATTTAGAACTTTTATGTAATGTGTTTTTTTCTGGATCTTTGGTTGATATTTTGTCTCTCTCTATTAAAATTAAACTACCACAAACATTAGAGACTCTTCATTTCTTTGTAAGTGTGCAAACTCACAAATTCAGCATGGGATCAAATAATTATTTCCCCCACTGTAGCATCAATGCAACCAAATGCTCTAAAATTACAACACCCATAAATGCAAGCATACAAAATGGTGGCACCGACAGGAATTCTGACACACATAATAGTGACTCAATTACATACTAAAACAATAAAAATAATAATAGTTTGAAAACCTAAGTAAAAATGAGCATTATAGTATAATTATAACAATTAAAATTAACAACTCACTATACATAATTAGTATATATTGAACAACATAATTAATTATCAGTCAACCAGTCATCTTCCAACCTGCGATATCCTAACACAGGGTCACGGGGTCTGCTGCAGCCAATCCCAGCCAACACTGGGCACAAGGCAGGAACAAACCCCGGGCAGGGCACCAGCCCACCACAGGGTAATTAATTGTTCCTCACAATAGTAAAGTGTTGCCACCAGCTGCCAACATGCAAGCACGTTTTACCTAGAAACATGTATTTGTACTTGAATTGAAGCTTGCTCTTATGGAACATTAGACTTGAGGTACCAGGTAGATGAGAGTCACCTGTGTGTTTTTCATCATGAACAGCCATTTCAACAAAAAGACCATAAGATTAGATTTACAAGTGTACCATAAACACATGTCTCCTTGCCACTCTTTGCACTGGTGACAAGACGTTCTCAAGTTTTTCTTCCAGTATTTTAAGGTAGGGTTTTATGTTGGTTTCATGCTACACGTATTTTCACTCTATTTTTCAAACTTCCATGAACACAGTGAATTCATTTGTGCCATCCATTTCCAAACTGGTATGCAGAAAATGTGCAATAGAAAAAGGCAGCTTAGAAAGGAATAACTTGGGAAGGCTTGTAGATGTACTTCACCTGAGCACTCTTTTCAAAACACATCTACGACAGGAAAAAGCACACCTGATCCCATCCGACAGTGTCAAAAAAGAGACGCAGCATAAGCACAAACGTACAGTTTTCAGGAGTAGGCATGTACCAAATATTTTCAGAAGTGGACTTCTGTGTATAAAGTTGACAGAGACCAGGAGATGGGAGAAAATCTGTAACCAAAAACAAGCCAAGACCAAAATTAAGAGAGGAGTTTCAAAACTTAATATACAAAACCAAAAAGCCAAGTCAGATAAACATGCCAAAAATCTTGTCACCCTAAAAGTATTTCTAGTACTAGCTACTGCACAATTATTTGTATTATCAAGAAACTTGGCCATCAGGGTTAGCATGCTGCCATATTTTAAAGGGTAGGAAATGATGGCTGTTTTATGAATAGACTGCTTACAGTATATACAGTTTTACATGTTTTTCTTTTTTTTATTTGATGTTACCATCAACATTTTGTTCACCTGTCATTGAAGTAGCAGGGGTGTGACCTCAGTGACCAGGGGCCTCATGTATAACGCCGTGCGTAGAACTCGCACTATAACTTGGCGTAAGCACAAAAGCCGAAATGTGTTTACGCACAGAAAAATCCAGATGCAGGAATCTGTGCGTACTCCAACTTCCACGTTCTTCCATTACATAAATCCCGATCAGCGTGAAAACTAACGCTCGTGCACGCGCATTATGTAACGCCCCAAATCCTCCCAGAATTACGCCTATTTGAATATGCAAATCAATATAAATCGCCCTTAAGCACAGCCTTCTGTGAAAAGACAATGGGAAAAGCACAGGGAAAATATAAGAATTTCAGTGAATACCAAGTGGAGGCAAAGGAAAAACATACTATTTGTTCAAATAAACCGTGGTATAATCAACAAAAGGAAGTTGATCGAGTGACATAGCGTGTTGGAGAAACTTGAAAGCTCACATTCACAAAATCGCACAGTGCCGGAAATAAAAAAAAAAGTCACATATCAAAGTTGCCATGAAAAGAAGAGTTGTAAGCCCACTGAGTGTTGTATGAAAGTTTATTAGGGTACAGAGAAAAAAGGCACATGGTGGGGAAAAAGCACGAAATGTCAACTTCATTCTCGACATTTCCACTTTAATCTCGTAGTTTATTTTGTCATTTAGTAGAACATTATAAACTTCATCTTAAAATTGTTTAATTAACCAGTTTCTCAAATCACATCGTAATTAAAGTAGCACGTTAAATGCTTTGTTTTGTATTTGATCTTCTACTCGTATGTGCTCTATGTGTGTGAATCACTACTTGCTTCTTAAACCGGCTCTCTTCCTCCAACTGGACACAAAGTGCATTACATTCGTGATATTACAGCTCTCTGAATAACTAAAATACTGAGATGTATACGTCATGTCATTTTCATGATGATAGGAGTTAAAGCACATTATTAAACATGTGTTTCACTTCGATGAAATAATTTATTGCAGCAGTACTCAGGGGCGGCTCTAGGCTTGTGGTGGCACTGGGCAGAGGAAGAATCGGTGGCTCCTTCGTCGGCCAATGTCAGTAAGGTAGCTTATCACGGTGGATGGCCACGTCCGTTGCGGACACTGCACAGCAGCCTCGTGCTCATGACAAGCATTTATCTTTTGTCGAAATTTGTCGCTGCATTTTTAGCTGTGTTGTTATTTTATCTTTCTGTTTTATATTCAATATATATTGGCGTGGCCGCCCCAAGAGTGCTTTTCTTTCCCCAAGTAACCGATCGCCATACAATCAGCTCTGTAATAGACGTTAAGCCATCTGTAAGCTTAGCCGATTCTTCAAAACGTTTAAAGAACATTGAAATATCTTCGTAGTACATGTTTAATTATTCTATCCTTCACGACACTCCCAGTGAAGAATATAGATTATTTAAATGGTTAAAGTTTTATGTGTATAATTTAACAAACATATTTTGCTGCATTTCACCTTAAAAATGATATCGTCATCATATGTAAATACGCGCTTTATAAAGTGGCTCAGGTTGTGAGATATTATAACTGTAGTGCAAATTTACAGTGGGGTGATTGTACTTATAAGTACAAACCGTTCTACAAGGAGCAATGGATTGAGTGCATTTAAAGTTCTTGGGATGAAACTGTTTCTGGACCGCGAGGTCTGTACAGGAAAGGCTTTAAAACGTTTTGCAGTGGCTGAGACAGCGTGTCCTTAAAGCTGTATATCGATAATTCTCTTTCTGATCAGCTGCTGCTGTGATTCACACTCAGATACAGTGATATAAATACTCCGAGTAGTGCAGTGAGAGTAATATGGAAAAAGATGATCCGCTGTGGCAACTCCTAACGGGAGGAGCTGAAAGAAGAAGAAGAAGAAGAAGAAGAAGGAGAAGTGAGCAACGCTAAAGCATTTATCGTATTTGGAATACTATGGCTGTTCCCTGGACCATTATATTGTTACGAGCTAATTACAATCAGATGCATTACACTAATAAACAATATGCGGTTAGTTTCTGTGTATTTATAAAGCCGCGTCATGAAAATAAAGAGTAACCACACAGGAACAGTAGCACTGCTTTGACGCTGGGTGCCGCTAGTCTGCAAAACCGAGCAGAGAACTTGCGTACGACAAGGTATGAGGTACCGTGGAAAAGTGAATGGCTTTACGCCAAGTGTAGGTTTTATACATCGCGATTTGAACGTGGAAAAGTTCTTACGCAACATTTCTGTGCGTACACACCGTTTATACATGAGGCCCCAGGACCTTTGAGTAATGATTCAATGGGTTTAATGTTGAAATAATGGTTTACTTACTTATCTGAGTTGCTGGATTCCAAAACTGTCAATTCTTCTTTTTTTTTTTGTTAAAAAATCCCTTTTTTCTAACTTTTCTCTGGTTTCAACTTGTTTTAGTATTTCTGACATTTATTTTTGTGTCATGGTTTGGCTTTGGTAATGGTGCGATTGTATTTCTGTTTTTTTCAATTCTTTTCAGCTTTTCACTCAGTTACTTTTCAGATAGCTCTTAGTAGTTTGTCTAGGAGGACAGACTCTATACACCAAATGACAGACTGGCAACAGGCAGCTACAAAATGGTGATGAGCTTCCCAAATTATCATAAAAATTGCAGCGACTGAGATATAAACTAATATACAAAGTGGCTGTGTAGAAGCATCAGAAACATAACAACAAAGTGTATTCATAATCTAAAAACTATGTCAAAAGTGAAAAACAATGCATGTGAATGTCTCAGCAAGGAATGAAATAACGAAATCACACCAGAAGTCATAAATTATCCCAGTTCATGGGGGTAGAGTTTGCCAGACATTTATCACATAAAAGTGTTGGCTGAGGACAGTAAAACACAAGAAGATATTGAATATGAATAAAAGCTGCAATCTATGTGTCCTGACATCATGCCTCTTAGATGTAACAGATTAATAACAGAGATAAACTGTTCACACATGACTATTAAGAATTAGTGGTATTCACACTAAACAAACACCTCAGAAAGGTTTCTTTTATAGTCCAAAATCACACAAGGACTTCACAAGAAAAAAAAAAAACCTTGTTAAAAAAAAGAATGATAATGGAAGAAATTTTGGGAAAGGCAATTTAGAGAGAGACCCTCTTCCAGGTAGATTGTGTGTGCAATGGGTGTCACAGAGCTAGATGGCCAATCTATCATTGCCACCTCAGAAATACAATATAATAGTACAAAAAGCTTTGTTCTAAAACAGTGCTCATCATCAAGTTCAGGGACAGAGTGCATAACTCTCAAGGAAAAATGTAAGAACAAATTAAACCACTCACTAAACATAAGACTATCACAAATGAGGATACAGATTTATTCAAATACATCAAAAACCAAAATACTGTAGAAACTATTTAACACATAGTTGGAGTAAGAGGTGTATTTAGTGATGCAGAGTGGGAGAGGCAAAAATGGACATACCTTCAAGGATGCTAACATGCTTAATTTATTTAAAGACTATGCTGTTTTACACTGGCTAAGTAAATATTGAATATTCTAAGATTTAATTAATCTGACTTTATTTTACAGTACATTGTTTTCATCACAAAACCCTCTATCCCTGAGTGATTTACAATGCAAACAGGCACAATTCAATCAATGAAAACATAAGCAAAATCATTCCATGCATGATAAGTTATACAGGAAATAAATGAGTGCCTAATCTATACAACAGGAACTGATTTTAATGTATATAAGAGTAGACAGACGCTGTGAGCTGACAGGACAGGAGATTCAAGACCAATACAGATGGCAAAGAGGATTTAAACTACAGAATTATAGCTGCAGATATAGGCTATTAAAATACAAGTGAGAATAGATGGGTTTTTAAGTATGACTTGCATAGAACTACTAATGAAACCTAAAGTAGAGCCCAGGATGTAAAAAGCAAAAGCTAAATGACAAATCTTTTAACAGTAGGGAGGCTGGCTTCAGAGGATCTTGGGAGTCCCATAAGTTGTTAAGGGGGCAAGTAATGATGACAGATAATCTGTAATCTTGTGATTAAAACGTACAATTTGGCTGAAGGAGGTGCCTGGGCTGCCTTGAAAGTGTGCATATTGCAATCTGTTCAGTTAACCACTAAAAGGTGTCATTTTGCTTCACTTCTCATTCCATCCATAATGGCTAACACCATACAATATCCTACTACTACATTTAAAACCTTTATAAGCCATTATACAACTCCAAAGGTGACTCTTAGTATTCTGAACCTCTAAGTTTTTAATATTTGACCAAGATTAATAAACTAATTATACTAGTTCAGTTCAGAGTTAACTCAAGTTAACAAAGAAACAGAGTATATCTGCATGGGATGAAGAAAAGAAGAGATGAATTGAAGGAATGTTCTCTGGAGGGCAATAAGAAAAGTTTAAAGAAGTCAAAATCAATGTTATCTCTAAGGAGTGGCCTAGTTTGTGCAAGTTTGTTTTCATGTAAGTAACAAATTCTGAAATCCACAAGTGCCAGTATTAGCAATGCGTTTCTGTAAATAGTACAAAAAAAAATCACACATATGATTAATTTACTGTATTGGATATTTCATGTAAAATATCAATAAATTAACTTAACAAAGTTTATTTCTACTTAAACTTTCAGTGAATATTCAGAATGTTTCTCTTCTGACCCGTTTTGTCTTCCATAAGTTATAAACTCTATGAACATTTACAGTCTGTCTAGAATTTAAAAAGAGTTTAGCTCTCATCAAGTTTTCCAAATGCTCAGCATCTAATCGATTTCTAGATCTTATGTTTATATTGCTCATCAGACTAAATCCTCTTTCACAAATGTCCAAAGTGAAAATAACTCCATGTAGTGATCTTGTTGTTTATTAAATGTAATCCTATTTGAAAATGTCTTTACTGTTTCAGTTTATAATTTTTCTTTAATCAGTATCTTGAACATTATTAGTTTAAACCCAATCATATCTGTCTCTGCAGCTTTGAGAAGTCTTTCAAATTTTGCCTTTGACCTGCAGAAAATTGTGTAAATAGTCCTTAGCTAAGTCTCAATGTCACTTATCAGAAGAATGTCCTTCCAATTATTATCCACTGTATACACAGATACTCACAATGTGCAATTTGATGTTGGTCTGATAAGTGTGGAACGGACTGCCTACTAAAGAGTGGCGACACCTTTCATTTGTCCTGCATAACTGATGCGCTGTCCAAGGTAAACATTACTATATGGTATAAATTTAACTTGTTTTCCACATAAAACGGTTGAATAGCCCCAAGAGTAGATAAACTGTCACGTGCTGTTAATATTATTATGCAGCAAACACAGTTTTATGAAGCAATTGGCTTTTATTCCTAAACAATTTAAAATGAAAATATTGGAAACTGTTACGTCAATTGATCCATCGACTATCAAAGTATGGTATGCTGGTTTTCTAATTTCATTTAATATGTTGGTTTTGATTGTTAAATTTATGCACTTGAAGAATTCAAAGACGTCATTCTTACTTCACCAGCCATCCAGTATATTCATGTACAGGCAGAATCCAGTTATAACGAAACTCATGGGACCATAAAAATATTTTGTTATAACAGAAATTTCGTTATAAGCCATGTAGTGAAAATACGTATAGTATTATGACTGGGGCCGCCAGCGATTCCCTATGTCTAACGGCAGGTGTTTAAAATTTAACACTGGGCTTTGATCTTCTCTTCCTCACATTCTCCTGATCTGTCTTCTCCAGACCGTGTCTGCCACAGTGGTGATTCCGAGCCACTGGTGTTCTTTTAATCCAAAGATGGGAGCTAAAGCAGGACGATCACCTGTGCCGTGGGAAAACAAGACATTAGATGTGACTTTTCTTATAGAAAAAATCAAAATACAAATGAGATGTTCAATAAACAATCCCGTAAAAAGAAGGCTTTCAATGGAGGTTAAAAATTAATCCAAAAAATATTCCTTGAAAAATAAGGTTTAAAACACGGCAGGAAACTGTCCTTAAAAACCATGAGCCCAGGTGCACTCCTTAAAAGTTGACATTTCCTTGACTTAACCCTAATGGGTCCTTGCAGCTCTGTAGTTCAGCCACCATTACACATGCACGGGAACTGCCCTCCCCACACTAACATGCCTCCACACAAAGAAGTGAGAGTGGCAATTATTTATTTAATATTCACCCACTACCTGCGAACCTCCCTATACCACATACTCTATGTGACAGGCTAAATAATTATGACATTCTGTGATGTCCTTGAACTAATGTTCCTGAGCAATCCCAGATGAAGTGATTTAGGATTCCTGTGAAAGATCCCTGCAGGACTCTTTCTGCAAGAGGAATGAAAAGTTTAGCCCTTTGCAAACTCTGGCCTTGCAATGTTTGCCCACTCTTATTTGGCTTAATGTTATCATGAACAAAAAACTAAACATTTAGCTGGTTTCACCCAGAAGGGCTAAACAACATAGCAGATGACTCTTCACCAAATATTCAAAAGTTTCTGATAAGGCTGCCCCTTCAAAAAGCAGTGGCAATGCCAGTAAAAAGGACAAACTTCTGTAGTATCTAGAAACTCAAACACTTAAAAGTTAAGCTGGAACACAAAATAGCTTAGAGCTTGAAATCTGTAAACTTCCAAGCTCTCACAATGACTTAAACCTTTAAAAGACAGCCTTTTTGTGGCTTGGTTCAGTCCAGTTTGTTAATACTCATGAAGAGAATTCTTGCTTTTATGGATTACTTAGTCTGGGTGCCTGTGGTGAACAGCCACTGCCAAATTTAAAGTGTGGTGCAAACTGCACTTTTCCAGCTTCCCTCTTTTGAATTGAAAATAAAATTAAAAACTGCAAGTATACAAAAAAGGATCTGGACTGAAGTCTGTTTGCAGCCTGGTAATGCTATCTTAATCCTCTTTTGACCAAAAGAATAATTATTTTGTACCGTGCAATACTGAATGAATACTAGCAGGTTCAATTTCAAATTCAATTGCAACGTTAATTTGAAAAAAAAATTATATATATTCTTGAAGTGCATTTTTACCAGATGTTTTAAAATATTTTAATAGGACAAGAGGTGTCTTAGTGCCTTGTTTCCTTTTTTTTTAACAGTGGAACAAGCAAGAACGTAGCTTGTTATCTCTGGACTGATGCATTGTGTTGACAAGCCACTCACTGATATGATTCATTTTGGGAGTTTGGTGTTGAGGTTTAAATAACTCTTCTATCATCTTCAAGAGGAGAGCTGGCACCAATGATTAATTAGTGACCTGTCCAATCGCCTGGGAATTAGACTGATATTGAAATTCTTCCACATTTTCAGCAAGAAAAGACTCTTTCAAGCTGTACCTCTTTAAACTTCATTATTAATATTGGCTCTCTTACTGTATGATTCGGTTTCATTGGTGGTTGACACCACAAATACAGTATATGAAAAGATTAAAGCATTTTTGTGACATTTTATGTTCACCAGATCTCAAAGTAACTGTCACTACTTCCCACCAATATTAAAAGAAGGAGTGATTTAAGTAATTTAAAAACTATTCATTTTTAACAGTTTTTATGTCAGGTTAGCTTATTGGAGGTTGGGGGATGGTCCTGTTGTTAAAAATCAGAATCTCATCTGCAATGTGGCAACAAGTAATTACACGATGCTGTATGGCATTTTCTACTTAAAATGAGTTGGCAAATGAATTTATATAATGTGGTTCAGTAAAGGTTTAAGCAAGAAATCTTCTTGAATACATAAGTAATGCTTAATGACTGGAGTAATATTATCTGTTAACTGAAGCAAAAGTTATCTACATAAATGGTTCAATTTAACCTACTTTCTTTTCATCTCCAGTGATCCAGCTGTTGAAATATGCAGGATAGATGTGTTTTGTGTCCTTATTCTCACTGTATTTACCCATGATGACACATTAATGACTAAATTGCTCAACTATATCAAAATGATACAGTTATTCTTAAAAATGTACAGCAAATGTTCATGGCTGTGAGAGAAAGTTTAAGAATTCCAATACCTAATGAAATAAAAATAAAAATCTGTTTAATTTTTGCACATCTGTAACTAATGAAGTGAACTGGTTGACAATAAAAATCAGTCAGAAAGCAGAAATTCATAAACATTAAACAAGTAAAGGGACCACTTAATTCTATACAACATTTACAACAGTTGGGGACAGTTAGTCAACAAAAGGAATTTGCCTCAAATTATTAACTACTTCTCTCAAATTGCAATGGGATTACTTTACTCATTAATTCCTGGGTACTAAATCACATTACCAATTATTTTATTTCTCTTTTTCTCTCTAAACCCTCTTCAAAAAATATATTATTAAAAAGTATAAGGATGACACCCTAAAGTATTTTAAGAAGGAGAAAAAACCCAGTTACAGTGAAGGTGAATTTGGCCAGTATGCCTATGTCTTGGTGTCACTGTTGTCTCACTACTCTTTACACTATCAAAAAACGCACATGGAAATTAAAAAAAAAAGCATTTACATTTTGCAATTAACCATCTTACATTCAATAATAGTTAAAGTAAAGATTTATTTACCTTACTTGTACAGAAAAGTCTCCATTAAAGATGTGGCACAAAATTCTAAATTCATGTTGGGATACGACACATGACACAGCATTTTTTTTATTTGAGATTAAAAACTTTTTTTGCCTTTGTAAATCTAATTTTTAAGAGTTCTATGAACAAGAGACTAAACATTACTATGAGCAAAATATTAATGCAGTGTCACACACATGCGATTGGGAGACTTCTGAAAGGCCTTAAGAATAGTCCTACCAGAACGGGGGTGGCAAGCTGCACTTAGCTGTCTTTCTCAATCTTCTGCAAACCATCCATGGGAAATCTCGCTAGGTTCCGGTGCCATGGATTGTGTCACTTCCGGTTCCACCCCAATAGACGATGTCAATTCTGGTTTCTGACAACATGGATGAAGGCACTTCTGGTATAAAAGACATCACTTCCAGGTCCTGTGCCAGTGATGATGCCACTTCCAGTCCTGGGCTTTAAAGCCGCCATTTTTCCCCATTACCTTCAGTTCTGTTTTGGACTCGAACTTGTGATCATCTCAATCAATTTCTAATGATCTGCAGCCAAGGCACAATATACGGGGGCTGTCCCGAACCTTTTTATGTCTGTGGTCTGCTTTTGTGACAGCAGCTATCATTTAATTACAAAAGTTCCTGGATACATTGCATTGTTCACTGTGCTGTTTCTCTTAAACTAGTATTACATTTTCTCCATTATTCATATACTTTCAGTGTCATTTAAAATAACACATATCTCCAATTCAATGTGCTCTACTCCTGCATGAAAGTAGTGTGCATATGCATTGAAAATCAGTCAGTCGATACAGATCAGGTAGCCACACTTATGCTCTTGAAAGTTACATGAGATGTAATACTTGCCCTTGAAGACTTCTACATTTACATATTATTTGCTTAAAAATGTGTAATACATGTAACACAGTTCTAGTTAAGTTGGTAACTATATTGTGATTACAAGAATTTAAATTGTAACACATTATAGTATTTAGTTATTGCGAAATGTAATTAGATGACAGTAACAAAGTACTTTGCAGAATGTTACCCCCAAACTCTGTTTACAACATACATCATGTAGTTTACAAATGGTGAAATACATAAACTAAAGCTGGCTTCAGTAAACCTTGTCAAAATACAGTTGCAATTATATAACTATTGATTGTTCTAATAAGGTCATTTTGCTGAAAGCCATTTTCAGCCTCCCTGACCTCAAGGTAAATATGGAGAACTGATAAAAGACCTCCAGCAAGTCAGCTTCATCTGAAATGTGCCTCAAGCATCCCCATTACTCTTCAATCAAGTATCTGCTATTATTTGCCTGACAATGCTCTCTTTTAAGCCCTGACCTGAATATCAAATTTTGAAAAGTGTAAACCTTGAATACTCATTTGATAGGAGGTAACATGTCAGGGAGCAACTCACACAGCTTAAAGCTCAACAATCCTTTTAAGCTTTAATACACCAACATTATTTTTAATCTTTAATTAGTCATTTTTATTGGCATATAGACATAGTGTCATGATCTGATACTCTAGGCCCTCCCTTGTTGTCTGCCAAATATTGGTCGTTTAAAAAAACACAAAAGTGTTTATTTTTAAAGTGCTCATACACTTGCCAAAAAAAGATAAGTCAAATAAATAACTGGATACAAACAAAGAACAAAAATAACGTAATGGCAGTGTAACTAACAGAAGACAAAAAACACATATACTGTATAACTAGTAACATAGATCCATGTCTCTTGGTTCCAATATCTGCTAGTGACTAAAAAAAAACAACAATTTATCCTGAAGACGGTTCCTTTATATAGGTTTTAACTCCTCCCATCTTTTAGAAACTACCATTAGTTGTAATTCACATTGGAATTCATATCTTTTACATAGCCATCCAATTCCAATTGTATACTCAACACATGACCCCTCTTAATAGCATGATCTTAAAAAAACATTTTATACTTAACAGCCTCTAAGTAAACATACTGTAGACATTATATTGCTAGTTTCTAGCTAATGTTAGTTATGATATCTGCATTACCTCTGCCCCCCATCTATAATTGCCGGTTGGAATGATCCTTCTTTTACCGTCTTTAAATAATGAAGCAGGCACTACCTAAACCAGCCTCTGCATAGCAGCTCATTTTTGGACCCCTGCGTGATGTATATGGAAGTTGGCCTAGCAGCCAATTCAAATACATAGACAACGACAGACAGAAAGGTACATACATAACAAGATGATGAATTGTGCAGCAAGAAAAACAAAACAAAGGTAAGAAAATAATTAACAACTACTAAACAATAATGTTAAACTATAATCATCTATATGCTTGAGGACAGATGGAACTATATGAACAGGCAAACCGATGAACTAGCTTTGAGTGTACACCCTCAATTTCAAGTCATTTTACTTGTCAAAGACAGGTAATATAATACATTTAAAAAAAATATTTTATATCTCTCACCCTTTGTGTAGCTTCAGAATGTTTTTTCATTAACCTCTTGTGTCTGAAACTCTCTTGACCAGCGGTGCCTCTGTTGAGCTCATTCCTGTGATGTCTACTTCTCAGAGTCTTGATATTTCAAGGTGCCATGCTCACCCCCTATCCACTTGTATACTTCCCTTCTTTGAAGGTCTCAGTGTGCCTCCCACAGGCTGCCGCTGGCATTTGTCATGCCCACGATGAATACGATATTCGTGAGATACAAGTTTAATGATAAGACGCAGGGTGTAAACGAGACTTTTGATCACTTTGTAACAGATTTAAAATTGCTGTAACGGAGTTTAAATTGCTGGTATGCCAGGTCTGAGCTAACATTAAATAAAGCCGTGGACATCTTTTTCATGTGTCGCACTTCCTCTTTCAATCGCGTCACCACAACCAAACTGACCAATCATACCAAAGCCATACTGACCAATCAGTTCGCTCTGAGGGACCGGACACACACACACACAGACCTTAGCGTTTTTTTTTTTTTTTTATACAGTAGGTGTGTATCACACATTTTATGATTCATGATAAGTAAAACAGGAGATTTAGTTCAGTCACTAGCTGTGTACAAGTTGCACATTTTCTCTGTGACTTTCACTCCAGGTCTTCTCTTCCTTCTCCTGAACTTCAGAAACATGCTGGGTAGGTTGAGCAGAGATTGTAAATTGGCCCAGCGTGAATGAGCAAGTGCACCCTTTCCTGAACTATTGCATTGTGTCTGATGCTGTCAGCATAATCTCCATTATATATTACTTTAAATTTGACAGATAAGATATAGAAAATATGAAAAAAAAAAGATGGAAATGAAAAAAGTAGCTGTTATTTCTATGCAGCTGGCATATTTGAAACCAGCGGAAGAACGTGTACATTTTCGCTTCTTTATGTCTTCTCTTCCATTATGTTTCTACCCTATGTATTGCACTCTGTCATTGAGATTATTACACTGAATTTACACCGTAAAGGCAAAGGTACTCAGAGGCAACAGTGTACAATGTTACTGTGTGGGAGTCTGAGCAAAAAGTGAATTCTGAGTTACAAAATTCCCACACTGTTTTAAGAATTTCTTCTTGTAAATCACAGAAATGTAATCTCACAAAGCTATTTGACTCAATGAGTGAGTTTCCTCCCTCATCTTATGTTAAGAAGGAACAATACTGTTATAGAAATGCCTTAGACATATAGGTCCTTCGTTGTGACCAATCCACACAATAAAACATTCATAAACTCATTCACTGTGTGACATTCATCACGGAAACAACTGACTTACAAATTGACATCCTTGTAAATATTTCAGATGTCAGAAAATGTTGAAAAACAATTTGCACCTTCTCCCAATAATCAGTATTTGCATACATAGGTAAGCACTGTTATAAAATGTTACAGAAATGTTACAGAAAGGTTAATACTGTTACCAATTAATTTAGAGCATGTGCAATGCAACCTTTAACTTGATTTATACAATAATAAAAATACAAGTGACAACAAAACAGTCAAACACAATTCAAATTAAAACTCCTAATTAGTCAAGGCAGGCTGCCATTTCTTTATTAACCACAATGCAATTAGCAGTTAGTGGTAATTTTAGTAAATTCGGCATGTGTGTCTGATATGTGAACAACCCATGACAGATAGACATTTATTAAAAATGATGATCTTACATCTTTGTCTCCCACCAAGTTAGGGACTTAGGCTACACTGAGAAATTTGTAAATTGGTCATTTCTCAGCATGTTCTTGGATAAGACATGTTTGTTTTAATGCTAGCATTTTGTTGGTATTTTGAAGATTTTGTTAAGAGCTTTTATTTATTTTACGTTAAACATAACACTAAGACATTCAAATGTGTTTCTCATATGGATGTGAGAAACACTGGACCACCAAAAGGAATAGTTTGTCTCCATTTCTCTTCACTCTGTACACCACTGACTATGACACCAAGTCACTTGCATGAATTATGAGATGATTCTACACTTGTGGGGTCTACAGCTAAGCGGTGTGAGACAGAGATTAGGAGTCAGGTGTAGAACTTTGTTTCTTGGTGCAATGAGAATTATTTGCATTTTAACATCTGCAAAACCATGGGACTGGTTATTGCAGCATCAAAGAGCCTCTATGTCGAATCGCTGTTCAAAGAGCTGATTAGAGGTGGTGTACTCTTACAAGTACTTGGGAGTCCACAATAATCACAGGTTGGACTTGTCTTGGAACATTGAGGGAATTTATAAGAAAGGGAAGAGCAGGTTCTTCTTCCTTACAACACTATGTTCCTTTAATACTGCGATGGCCAGTGCAATTTTATATGCTGAGGTGTGCTGGGCTGGTAACATCACTTCAAGAGAGGCCCACTGAATCATCAAGTTAAATAAAAGGACAAGCTCAGTTAAAAGAAGCACTCTGGATCCCCAGTGGGTCATACCAAATAACAGAATTAAAACAAAACTGAGTGTCATAATGTATAATGCTACATATCCTCTCTCTGACACACTAACACTGAGGACCTTCAGCCAGAAGTGTGTCAAGAAACACAACTGTGGCTCCTTTATGCCAACAGCAATATGTCTGCATAAAGCCTCACTGAGACTGTGTCAGAACTTTTCTTTCTTTTAATTTTCAACGTTTTTAGTTATTCTGGTGCATGTTCAGACCATAGTATGTGTGTATATTTATTTAATCTATCTTATGTATTTATTAATTGAAACAGTTTCTGTAAGAAGCCAAATTTCCCCCTGGGGACAAATAAAGATCTATCTATCTATCTATCTATCTATCTATCTATCTATCTATCTATCTATCTATCTATCTATCTATCTATCTATCTATCTATCTATCTATCTATCTATCTATCTATCTATGCAACAGATAAATAAGTCAACCATGATTCCATGTTTCCATCCATTTTGTATTTTGGACTGAATGTACTTTTTTCCAGATTGAAACATGCCGTTTTAATTCAGCATAGGTGTAATGCAGGAGTGTCATTGGATTCAACATATAAACACTGTCTAAAAATAACAGATCTGACTGCATAGATCTGTGCAGTTGAGAGCCAGGTCAAGAAACTAAAAGGTCTTCTAAAACCAACAATTTTAAAACACCCATCCAAATAAAAATAACAGTAACAAGATGCAGCAGATCAAACTTTGGTTCAAATAGTCAAAGGGGGAGTGAGGAAACACTGCATTGTGGCTGAAACTGCATGAAATAACAACATACAGTGTAGTCTGCTACAAAAGACTGAAAGAACTGTGTGAAACCATTTAAAGATGGAATTGGGACAGAAAACAGAAATAGGAGTGTTATTTATTAGAGATTCCATCCTCCAAAAAACAGCCAGGTCAATATGCTAAAGAAGACCACAAGTCAATACGAAAGGGCTGGTATTTCTCACATCACTCAAACAATAGACAGGATTCTGGCAACGGTAGGGTTAGACCCAATAATTGTAGATCATGTTGGAATGAATTACATTAGAAACACAAGTGTATATGATGTGCATAAATGAAAAATCATATTCTAGTGCAAACTTGGTCCTTGGGAACTCCTGTGGCTGTAAGTATTTGTTCCAACCAGATTCACAGTAAGTGATAATAATTGATAATAACTGATCTCATTTAGTTAGTTGGTCTTTTTTTTCTCTTCTCTTATTCTGCATTCAAAAAAGCAAAATTGTATGAGTTTTACATTATAAGAATATTTATTTGCTATAGCTTTAAATGCTTAACTCTTTTTTGTTGCTGTCTTATTATTTTTCCCTTATTCTGTGTAGTCTACTCTGTTAATTGTATCCTAATAGTGACAATTAAAAACAAGCAAAGCAGACTCCCAGGAAGAGCATCAAATGATGAAAGGCTGCAACTGCTTCAGTGTCAGACCCACTAATTAGTCAAAAATGGATTGGCAGAATGGAAATTAGGATGGATATAAATAAAAAGTAAGCAAACAATAATTATCCACATAAAAGTGCTTAATTTTTATTAAAATGTATTAATACCCTTACTTTTTGTAATTCCTTCATTGACCCCTAAGGTCTGAATCTGAGAAATAACAGTTCCCTTAATTAGGTTAGGAATCCAATTAAAAACAGAAGTTGGCTGGAACACAAACCTGTAGCCCCTGGGGATCCATAGGACCAAGTCTGGGAACCACTGTTCTAGAGAATGTTACAGATACAATTTGAAACTGTTTGCCTTCATAACGCATCACTACATGGCTGAGGTGAATGCTACAAAGGACTTCCTGGATCCATTTCAGTTTGCGCACACAGCCAATGGGTCTGTGGATGATGTAGTGAATTTAGGTCTAAACTTTATTTACTAACACCTTGATAAGCCAGGGGCATATGTGAGGATCTTATTTGTGAACTTTAGCTCTGCTTTCAATATAATCATCCCAGAGCCATTAGATAACAAACTCATCCAGTTCAACCTGCCCAGTTCAATTGGATCACAGACTTTCATTCAGACAGTACACAGTATTTGCGGTTGATCAAGTATGTCTGACCCATTAACCCATAGTATTGGTGCAGGGATGTGTCCTTTCCCCACTACGTTTCTCACTTTATACAAATGACTGTACCTCTGGCAAGTCATCTGTCAAACTTGTTAAATATGCAGATGACATAACATTAGTAGGCCTTACTTCAAACACTGATGAGTCCATATACAGACAGGAAGGTAGATATCTGACATTGTGGTGCAGCCATAATAATTTTGACCTTAACATTCAAAAAAACTGAGGAGATGATCATAGATATCAGGAAACAGTCACCTGCTCACCTATCACTTGCTATAAATGACTTAGCCATTGACATGACAGAATCATTTAAGTTTCCGGGGACTGCTGTCACAAACCTTAAATGAGACAATCAAATGCATTATTAAGAAAGCCGATCAGAGAATGTTTTTTTTTTTTTGTGTCAGCTAAGGAAACTCAATCTCCCTCAAGCAATATTGGTCCAGTTGTACGCAGCCATCACCAAGTCTATTTTGACCTCATCTATAACTGTCTGCTTTGGTGTTGCCTCTGTTCAGGCTAAGGCCAATCTGCAATGGATCATCAAAGTCTGTGAAAGGTATGAAAGGACGAACTGACCTTATCGTTGAACTGTCATTTAGAGACTGAAAAAAAAACAACTCTATACTTAATGATTCTAATTTTCTTAATTATATATCTATCTTATGAAAGAAGCTTATATAAGAAGAAATTAGTTACTTTTGTTTCATGTCATCAGTGTTTTTCTTGCTCATGATATTATTTGAAGTATATTTTGATCTGAAAAATAAAATACCAGAATTTGCAGGTCCACCACTGGACCTGTATTTTTCACAGATAAGAGCAGTTTCACCCTGAGCACATTTGGCACATGTTAAATGGTCTGGAGAAGTCGTGGTGAATGTTATGCTGCCTGTAACATTGTTCAGCATGACCGGTATCGTGGTGTGTCAGTGATTCAGTGATGGTCTGGGAAGACATATCTGTGGAGGGACACACAGACCTCTACAGGCTAGACAATGGCACCCTGACTGCCATTAGGTGTCGGGATGAAATCCTTGGACCCATTGTCAGACCCTATGTTGGTGCAGTGGGTCCTGGGTTCCTCCTGGTGCACGACAATGTCCGGCCTCATGTGGCGAGGGTATGCAGGCAGTTCCTGAAGGATGAAGGAATTGATACCATTGACTGGTCCCCACTCTTGTCTGACTTAAATTTAATAGAACAACTCTGGGACATTATGTTTCGGTCCATCCAACGCCGCCAGGTTGCACCTCAGACTGTCCAGGAGCTCAGTGATGCCCTGGTCCAGATCTGGGAGGAGATCCCCAAGGAAACCATCAGTCATCTCATTAGGAGCATGCCCCGATGTTGTCAGGCATGCACATAAACATATAGGGGCCATACAGCCTACTGAGTATGTATTAACCGTTGTAAAGATAACAGGTTTCATTCATCGAAGTGTTCACTACCTAAATCGGTACTCGTAAATCTAAGATATTTAACAGGCATTCCTGGTATTTAGTTGTGGATTTGCCTGCAAATATTTAGCGGTAGCATGTCTATGAACTTAATTTAACCTTTCCCAGTCCTGCAAAGTCAGTTCACGTGAGCCACTCGGAGTACATGCATCGAAGCTTCTCAGCTGTGCTTGTGCTATCTAGTGCGATCTCGCGATGTCCACAGCTTTATTTAATGTTAGCTCAGACCTGGCATACTAGCAATTTAAACTCCGTTACAGTGATTTTAAATCTGTTACAAAGTGATCAAAAGTCTCGTTTACACCCTGCGTCTTATCATTAAACTTGTATTTCGTGAATATCGTATTCATCGTGGGCATGACAAATGCCAGCGGCAGCCTGTCTATGAACTTAATTTAAACTTTAGGTTTACACCGTGCTTTGTTTCCGAAGTAGCTGCACTCATGAATATGCTTGTATGCGTCACTCGCTTCATATTCTTTTGCTGCCTTCTCAATTGTGTAATGCGTTTTTTCAACAGGTTTCATTCATTGAAGTGATCACTACCCAAATCGGTACTCGTGAATCTAAGATGTTTAACAGGCATTTCCAGTATTAAGTTGTGGATTTGCCTGTGAATATTTAGTGGCAGCGTGTCTATGAACGTAATTTAAACTTAAGCTTTACACCTCGCTTTTCTATTGATATGTGTACAAAGGCTTGTTCAGCGTCAGTGGGTTTCAGCAGTAGCTGCACTTAATAAAGTGCTAAGCACAGTCCTTCACTCGCAAATATGTAGTGGCAGCGTGTCTCCCTCACCATCTCATCTTCGTTTGCATAAGCACAGTCCTTCACCCGTGAATATTGACCTTATATGGGAAACATTCAATTACATGGGAGACGCAACTCCGCCTCACACAGCGACTGAGCTGCAGGCTATGGCTGTATATATGGGTTCCAAGTAGGTTCCAGTTATGGCCGTTATGTATAGAATTTCGAAATGAAACCTGCCTAACTTTTGTAAGTAAGCTGTAAGGAATAAGCCTGCCAAATTTCAGCCTTCCACCTACAAGGGAAGTTGGAGAATTACTGATGAGTCAGTCAGTGAGCGAGTGAGTCAGTCAGTCAGTGAGGGCTTTGCCTTTTATTAGTATATACAGTATATATATATTGTGACACTAGAGGGCACTGTCACTCCTCCAAACCCACAGACAAAACATCCAGACACCAGGTAAAAAGCACTAAGAAGAACTTTTAATATTTTCTTCAATAAAGTGCACAAAAGCACCAGCACCACAATACACAATAATCAATAATAACAATAATAAATCAATCCTCCACTCCCAGCAGCTCCATCACACTACCACCCAACTCCGGCTCAGCTTGCTGGGGTGCACCAGTCCTTTAAATATTCCTTGACCCAGAAGCGCTCCTGTCCTTCTGTCCATGTGATGATAAAGATAAAGACTTATATTTTTCTTCAGCCCGGAAGTACTTCTGTTTCTCCGTCCTCATGACTTGGGAGTACTTTCAGGCTCCCGGGAAAATAAAAATTCCCGAGTCTCCCTGCAGTGTCCCACAATGGCACCCATGGCACCCTGCAGGGCTGTGAAGCCGAACTCCATCTCCCATGGTGCCCCGCGGGAATCTGGGGCACCTCCATGCTGAAGGGAAGATGCCATCTAGCATCTTGGACATGCCGGCCATCAATCACAATATATATATTATTTAAAAAAATTTGCAACGAGATGTGATCTTTTGAAGAGAGATCTTTGGAAGAGAGAAAGAGAGACACTTTCACTTCCCGTAAGACGGTCAAGTCATGTCATTCTTACAACCTTTGGAAGCAAGTCCCGTGATACACATGCAGAGCAGGTTAGAAATAATGGAAGTAGGAAAATTTGAAAGTCAAAAAAGGAGAGTAAAGATCACATTAGTGCAAACGATGAAATAACGGAACAGCGAAAAGTGATTGAATAGTATTTGAGAATGTCTGGGGAAAGTGCAGATCACGCAGCATGGCAGTAGCAGCAAACTACCAGCTGATCGAGCAAAGAGGAGGTTAAAAAACTGTAACTCTGGCCTTGGGGTTGCTGTTTAAATAGTTGCAAATCTGATATTAGTAGAAGTATTTCATGATTTTTTTTTTTTTTTTTTTAACATTTTGCTACTGAGATCATTTGCATTCTGTAGCAAACACAAGAGGATTCAAAGTATTCCATTTCACCTTTAGTTATATATAATTTTTGCATTAATACTGCATTTTGTTGTTATTCTGAATAATGTTGATTTTTAAATAAAAGGTTTGTATTGTGTGAATATTGTAATCTTTGGCCAAGTATTATTCATATATTAAATGTATGTATTTTAGTGAAACTAAAATACAATTGAGCATCACTTATCAACTCACTACAAAAAGGCATTACAGTCTGTCTCAATTATTATTGTTTTAAAAAGACACACGAAAAATGTATTTCTTCATAAATATGGCTGTATTTAAGAACATCCATCCATCCATCCATTTTCTAACCCGCTGAATCCGAATACAGGGTCACGGGGGTCTGCTGGAGCCAATCCCAGCCAACACAGGGCACAAGGCAGGAACCAATCCCGGGCAGGGTGCCAACCCACCGCAGTAGCTATAAAGCATCTTTGCTATATTTTTCAAAGAGCTCATAAGAGTATTTACTGGAAAGTATTTGTTGCATGATCAGCTCACTGCCATACACTGAGTTTATCAACATAAATATTTTTGTGAGCTTTTAGATGCAATACTTTGTCACCATTTCAGCAGTTAAGTGGCAAGATACTTTCATTAACCATATTTATGTTGACTACTTGAAAACTATTTTGCAATTAATTATCCTCTAGAATAGGTAGACAGGAATGGCAATCTGAAAGCAGCACAAACTAATATGTAGTGATTGTAAAAAATTCTAACATACTTCTTTTATAATATTTTATATTTTTTCATATTATAATGATTATTGAGGTGTAATAAAATAAAAAGTTTTAACATTCAGTTATATAATCAATAGCAACAGTTGTACAGTATTTAAGTATATTCTTTGTACACTGCAGAATTTTCATAACAATAATGAAAACATTTTCCATCAATACAATAACATAAATCTTTTAACCCACTGATTAAAAAAATGTTTTAAAATTACTAGAACAGCTGCTGCCTGATTAACCACTCGATAGTTTCTTGGATTTTGCCAGTAGCCAGTTACCAGGGTACCAAACTTTGAATCTAGTGCTGAGCAAGTGCACAAATTATGCTACACTGTATATACTGTGTACTGTATGTGTATGTGTGTATGTATGTTTGTTCTCCTCCTGTCTCTCCCTGCTCCCCACCAACAGCTCCCACTCCCATTTCAGTCATATGTATTGAACAAGAACTGTATGTGCAGTGGACCAATGACCAACAGTGCTGCAGTTTTGTTTTCAGAACATGTTGGTAGGCACTTGTGTTTATTTAAAAGGCTTCTCTGTCTCTTCAGCATTCATCATGAGAGTTTCAAGCAGACTGCAGACATAATTTTCTTTCTTCCACACCTTTCTCATTGCTCTGATAGCAGATCAGAGAAAACTTACATTCTTTTCGATAGTCATTGTTGCTGAAATGAACAGTAAATTTGTAAGTCAGTAGTCCAAACATTCATTGAATTTGCCAAGGTGATTCTATGAAAAAACATGTTATATGACACAATTTTCTCAATAATTTTGGAACACTAGGCAGCTTCATTTCAAGCTGAAATGTGAAGACACATTTTGGTAGTTGGTCACCTGAGCAGTAACAATCATATTAATCTCTAATAATAAAAAAATCCTGGGATGAGACAAGACATTTTTAGCCTCGGATGAGACGTGACTTTTTCAGAGAAATGCTTCCACGTCCCATGACACGAGACTTTGTGCCAAGAGATTTAACCACGCCAGAGGCCGGAAACAAAAGACAAAGAGTGGATGACAAAGTAGAACGTCGTAAAGAATTCAAAAACTTTGGCGCAAAACACATGCAGAGCAGGTTAGAGATAATGAAAGTACTAAAATTTGAAGGTCTCAAAAAAATTATAATAAAGATTGCATTAGCACAAGCAAAGGGAAATTATTACTGAGTGAAATAATGGAAAAGCAAAAAGACATCTAATATATCGTTCGGATTTAAACTTTAATTAGGAGACTTGTAAATCATCTAATTCGTGTTGCCATCAGGGAAAAGTAGTGATTCTTCCCAGTGAAGAGGCGTATCCATGAGAATTAAAGGATTTGTTGTTTGGTGAAAGTAAAATCCACATACGCAAGCGGCAGAGATGCAAAGTGGCTGGCACGTAGCCATTAAAAAAAACTTTTGCCAAAGCTCTGGGATGTTGTTCATTGCCCTATTTGGGAGTACATGACATACTACTAGTTGATGTGATGTGCCATAGCAGTCAATAGTCTAGGTATCATAGATGAGCAAAAGTTTTTCCAGAAATGGTCAGCTTCAAGCTTCAGTTTGGGAATGAGTGTGTAGCAGAAGAAAAAACTTGTAGGCATCATGTACCTGGCCTCCAATGTGTGACAAATGTAGTGAAAGTATTTATTTTGTCTTTTAAGGATAAAATAAACAACAAGCATGGCTTTCTTTGCTCTTTTAGAGTATGGAGGTAGTTTTATCAAATAGGTTGTACCCAAATTAGTTGATTTTTTGATGAATCACTTTGTTTCTACACTTATTTTTGGGTGATCAATTGTTAGATGAACTATTACATTTGTTGTGTCTGGAAAACTTTATTTTCGCATGTCATAACTTGCAAAAATTCATACATTATAACAAGTTACCGCACTGTTGTTGAAATTAAGGTGCTTTGTAACGGTGGATGGGTTTCATCTGGTATGATAAGACAGACTGGAACAAGCAGTAGAAGGTCTGAAGGTGTTAGTGAATGAGAAATATAAGATGCGACCACATTACAATTAAAAATTATATGTGAGATCCAGACTTTGAAATACTCACTGAATTCATCTTCCTCCCTTAAAGGAGATACATCATCGTTTTGATGTTTATTTTTAAACTCGGCAATATAAATAATTTACGCTGATATTTAGACTTCTAATGGAATGTTCCAATGGTGGACATAATAAGCTGGATCTGCTGTATTCAAATGTTCATGCCTTTAAATGTCAGGCCTCTTATTGACAGCAGCAGCTTTCCAGTATCCAAGCCAAAGGTTCTTATTTATGTTTGTTATGTAATTTATATCCATCCATCCATTATCCAACCTGCTATATCCTAACTACAGGGTCACAGGGGTCTTCTGGAGCCTATCCCAGCCAGCACTGGGCGCAAGGCAGGACATAAACCCCGGGCAGGGCGCCAGACCACCGCAGTGTAATTTATATTATATATAAAAACAATAAAATAAAATAATTTAAAATAAAATTCCCAAAATACACATGGCCAAGCACATAATAATACACCTTAAAATTGTTAATTTATCACATATATCATGTCTAAAATTGGCTAAAATGTACCCAGGGCTAGAACCAGTGTGTGATGTCATTAGTCTCCCACATTGATAAGTCATATGTTTAGGGAATGTTGTACACTTAAATAATTTTGGGAAACAAATATTGTATATCTCATGGACATCCTTGATTCTAAATTCACTCCTAATGCTTTAACAGGCACATTTGGAGTAATAACAGTGTGCTATAATAAATCTGTTGTTCATATGTTCTGTTTTAAGGATTGTCTTTGGATTATGTTATTGTACTGCCTATGTTTTTAGTTTGTATTTTTTTCCATTTTTTTCTATTTAATTGTGTTTTGTTCTTTGCATTGATGAAAAAAACAAGCAACAGAGCTGGAGGTGGCAGAGTTAAAGATGTTAAGATCTGCATTGGGTGTGATGAGGATGGACAGGATTAGAAATGAGTACATTAGAGGGTCAGCTCAAGTTGAACGGTTAGGAGACAAAGTCAGAGAGGCGAGATTGTGTTGGATTGGACATGTGCAGAGGAGAGATGCTGGGTATATTGGGTAAAGGATGTTAAGGATAGAGCTGTTAGGTAAGAGGATAAGAGGAAGGCCTAAGAGGAGGTTTATGGATGTGGTGAGAGAGGACATGCAGGTGATGGGTGTAACAGAACAAGATGTAGAGGACAGAAAGATATGGAAAAAGATGATCTGCTGTGGCAAACCCTAACGGGAGAAGCCGAAAGAAGAAGAAGTATATTTTTTTCTTTAAATCAAAAAGAAATCTTGGATATTAGCCATGCAACTTTTTTTACAACAGAAAATAATCAATGTGGATTGTGCTAGCTTCAAAAGCATTTCCACTTAAAGGGCAAGGAATCCATTTGAATTATGAATAGAATTATTTGAACTTCGTTTGAGCTTCAGAGAAATATCACAATAAACCATGACTAAGAATTATCTTCAAATTTTGAAATGGTGTAGTATGTGTTAGTTTATTTGTCTGAAGACTTTCAAAATCCCTTCTGTCCTCTTCAAAGACCCATTGAATCACCCCTAAGCCTATGATACTATTGACAAAATGGCTTGTGTTTTAATCAGGTCATTTTGTGCAATTCTTCTCAGTGGCAATAGTCTCAGCAGCTTAAAGATGTGTGTAATATTTTGGATTGGGCGAACCATTATGCAAATTATGTTTCTACTTCCAGGGGTGCCAGAGAGCTAAAACAACTGGGCTCTCGCCCCCACAGTCACTTAAATAGTGTCTGAAGAACAGTTATTTTTAGGAGAGTGGCCTAGAAAGCCATAAAAATGAATTTTCGTTCATCAGATCACCCTGCACTGGCATGGTGCATCACTATAAAATATTACAGAACAGACAAAAGAGGAAGTATAAAGTTGTTTTGCTAATGGATTCTGATGAAAGAAATGTCTGGTGGATCAACATGGCATCAGGACTAGAGCTGCAAAAAATAAAAAACCTCAAGAGTACAGAAATCTTTTAAAACTAATACGTGACATGCAGTATATTCCAAGCAAGTTATTTTAAACAGAACATCTAAGTTTAATTAAGGCTACAAACATTTTGTGAAAAGATGGAAGGGTATTATAATTCCCTTACTAAATTAAAGGAATGATAATTTTAATTAACAAATCTTAAGCAGAATCCTTGCCAAAATGACATTTTACTCAGGATACATGTTTAAAATCAGCATAGATTTTTAAAACATCTTTAGAGGCTTGCACAACAGAGAATTGAGCTTATCTTACACATTTTCTCTTCATTACAAGTTATAATTAAACTCTCACAACTTATCATATTCACTATTAATTGAACTGTTCCTATCATGCAAGCTGTTTAATGAGTATTTGTAAAAGACACTTTATTCCTTTCTCTTACAGCCTCACTTGACTTAATTTCTGGCGTTATTATCAAGAGAAATACCCAATGTCCATAGCAGATAAAGCAGCCTCCAAAATGGTTCAAATTATGCTTCTCCCTTGCTGTCAATTTGTAAAGATTGACTCTAAATCTTATTCATGTACCCTTGAGCATTCCCCAGGGCATGCACCATTTGCAAGGCTGAGCTTGAATTAAATATTCATTACGCTCTTTGTTCATTTAAATTAGTTTTCTCTCATAATGTATAAAATAACACAATAAAATTAAAAATAAAATACACCTGTAATTTATATGCAACAAATTGTGTGCATGTGTGCATTTTAATTGACAAAAAAAATACCATTCACTTTGTTAAGCTTTATGTAGTAAATGAAAAATAGTATTAAAAAATATAAAAGGAGTAATGCACATATGCAATAGGCAAAGGATACACTACAGAAAAATATAAAGACAGTTATAGTTTGAAGGTGCTCCGTACTTGTGCCTCCTTCTGTTCCATATCTGTTTTGATGTTGTGAGTCCACTCCAGGGCACTAGAGGTCTCTAGTCTGACACATGCAACTGTTAGTCAGTGTGACTGTTTTCTCAGGTCCACAACAATTTCCAGAGTTCAAGTGGCATTTGGTTTCTAGATCTTGTTAATGAGCACATATTATTAAAAATATACAAATGTGACAAAAATGCACTTCTTTACATCTGTCCCTGTCTTTGTTTTCCAGCTGAAATTTACTGCTTTTAGACACAAGTGTGTCTGATTTTATTAAACAGACCCTCTCCATTGCAAGCCGATGATATTTCTTACCCATAAAACAAAACTAACACAAGTTTGATTCTTCAGCGATGAAATGATGGCTACTCAAGCTTAACTCATATGAAAGACTTCTGGGATGTACATACTGCTTGGCACAGGACATGATATACATAAAAATAAAGAAAAAGCAGAAGTTTTGCAAAACCTGATATATTGATTAGGAAATACTTTAAAAAGAATTTAAAGGATACGTTTGTTATTTTTCAAGTCAGATTGTTTCTTCACAATCATGGTATACATATACATTTGCAACAGAACATTATGTTCTGAAGTGAATTTTTTTATAAATTTTAAAAATACCTTTTCTGTTCTTGCAGGTCACAATATGGCTGAATGTGATACACATCCATAAGTGATAGAAAAAGCCTTAAACATTGCAAAATATGTCCATCTGGAATGTATAATTTACAAAAACACGCCTTCCATATTTATGAGGCGTCCTTGTGATAACTTAAGCAAATTAGAAATAATTACTTTATCATGTGCTTTGATCCTATTTTTATTGTGGTAAGAATGTTTAATTGTTGGCTTTTCTGCACTCAACTTCCATCATGAACAGAGTTATGATGACACCCAACCCCCATTTGCCAAGGTATATTTAGCTTATTATCCTACTTTTGCTTCTGCAGTTCTATTTCTTCAGCTGTTATGTTCTGCAATGGCTTGTAACAACAGACAGATGCAAAATTTAAATTATATGATCATGTTTTCTAAATACCGCTAACTTTTCACCCATTACATTCTGTGTTGCTATTTTACATAGGCTGCAAAGTGAGAATCTTGCCAAGAGGCAGTGCAGTGCAAACAGCACATAAGAGTTTCATTGTACTTTATGCAAACAGCAATATATCTAAACTGAACTGATCACACTGCATTTTATTTTTAACACTAGAATTACCAGAGTCTATTAAAAAAACTCATAGATCTGACCCACCTTAAAACCGTTCTCACCTCTCCGCCACCGTCTTTTGTCTTCTAAATGTGCCGATTAGGACAAGCGGCAAGCAGCCGGCTATTCCATCCCCCATGGTCGCAGAACGTTCACTAAGTTTTCCCAGCTCATGCCTTGTTTGATTATCTGGGAGTGACTGAACTGCTGGAGTTTTAGCGTGGAAATAATAGATCTTATTTGGAACACATGCATTTCATGTGTGTTCTGTTTTTACAGTAATCTGTGTAAACACATTGTTTAAACAGAAACTTTTTCATATTTTAGTAATAAATGTTACAAAATGTAGTCATAAACTATAGAATGTGTGAAGCCTGATTTCCAAAGATCAAATAAACACTCACAAAATGTTCAAGGACAATACAACAGCCTCCGTGGCGTAGCGCTAAGATTTGCATTTCAGAGCGCAGCCTGCTTACTGTGCCTCAGAGACCCGAGTTTGATTCCCTGTTGGGGTGAAAGTGTTACTTTTTTTTTTCTTTTTAACCTTCACCGCTCTGCCTGCCTGCCTGCCTTGCCTGCCTGCCTGCAAGCCTCTGCTTTCTGCGTGCTAGGGTGTTTTACTTTTTAGTTTTCTTAAGTAAATTGTTAAGTTTAAAATGTCGATTGTGGTTATTTCTATTAATTAATTAATGCTTTCATTCATTATAGCTAATACTGTTATCAAGTGGTCGCTATTTTTGCCTGTTGTATACAATCTATCTAGCATCTTTTTCTCCACTCTCACTGCCCACTTGCCTGCGTGCAGCATGTCTCAATTGATATATGATTTAATGTATTTTCTTTTTAACCTCAAACGGACATAAAATTTATAAACTGGTAAGCAGTGTCGGTAAATGAGATCGTTATATTTTCATGTGGGATGCTCCTTTTAAAATATTTTTTAACAATTGAGACTGCAATTAACAAGTGTGCTTATATCTGTTTTTATTTTTAAGTTCTGTAAGACACACACTGTCAGACATATCACAGAATAATGCACAGACAGAAGTTGATAGATAGATAGATAGATAGATAGATAGATAGATAGATAGATAGATAGATAGATAGATAGATAGATAGATAGATAGATAGATAGATAGATAGATGTGAAAAGCACTATATGACAGGTGCTGCAGAAAGGCAAGTAGGCAGTGAGAGTACATTCATGTGAAAGGCACTAGATAAATGGATAGATAGGTAGACAGAGAAGGCACTAGACAGATACATAACAGTATTAGCTATATAGTAGTTTTGTTTTATATATAATGTATATGTATTTTACAACTCGAAGAATTGTCAAAAAGAAATGCATTAAATCATATATCAATCGATACACACTGCACACAGGCAAGTGGGCAGTGAGAGTGGTGATAAAGACACTAGATAGATTGTATACAACAGGCAAAAAGTAAAATGCCCCAGCACGCAGAAAGCAGACGCTTGCAGGCAGGCATGCAGGCAGAGCGGCGAAGGTTAAAAAGAAAAAAAATGTAACACTTTCTCCCTAATGGGGAAATCGAACTCGGAGGGACGGTAAGCAGGCTGCACTCTGAAATACAAATCTTAGCGCTACACCACGGAAGCGGTTGTATGATTCTTGAACCTTTTGTGAAAGTGTTTATTTGATCTTTGGAAATCAAGCTTCACACATTCTATAGTTTATGACTACATTTTGTAACATTTATTACTAAAATATGAAAAAGTTTCTGTTTAAACAATGTGTTTACACAGATTACTGTAGAAATGGAACACACATGAAATGCATGTGTTCCAAATAACGATCGATTATTTCCACTCTAAAACTCCAGCAGTTCACTCACTCCTAGATAATCAAACAAGGCATGAGCTGGGAAAACTTAGTGAACGTTCTGTGACGGTGGGAGATGGAATAGCCAGCTGCTTGCTGCTCATCTTAATCGGCACATTTAGAAGACAAAAGACGGTGGCGGAGAGGTGAGAACGGTTTTAAGGTGGGCCGGATCTACAAGTTTTTTCGTAGACTCTGGTAATTCTAGTGTCGATAAAAGCCTTTGATTTTGGATAGAGCCAAGTCATCCTTTCTCTGAAAAAGTTAGAGTTTGCAAAAGAGCAGAATGAAGCACGATAAAGCAACAGTCAACTTACTGCAAAATGAATCACTGCTGCTGAGGATATGATAATAAAAGAACCGAGAAAAATGTGTTTGAGAACGAAAACTCACTGGCATTCATTCATACCAATCTATCTGTAAGTACATAAGTAGAACATGCAGACCCTTGTGCTGTGAGACAGGAATGACATCTCTGCACTATCATTGCGCCTATGTTAACATTAGCACTCAACTTACTTACTAATCACTCAGTTATTTAATTATCAGTTTTACCTTTGGCAAAGCTGGTAATTAATTAAAATAATCATTAGAAGATTGTTCTATGGGGATGCCAAGTTAAATGTAAGTTAAGTGAGGGATCCCTGTTTCACTTTCTGGCTGGCACACCAGAAATATGAAGAGATCTGTACAATGTACATATGTGTGTTGTGGTATATGGCCGACAGTTCATCCTGGCCAATGCCCCCACGCCACCAGGTGGAGCCCTTCTTACAACATGGAGGTACCCTGAGATCCAGCAGGGCATCATGGACAGTGGAGTTTTACATCACAGCCCTCCTGGATACCATGGAGGCCTCCAGGTGATGCTACAGGCAGGCTCAATGATTTATATTTTCAGTATAACCCGGAAGTACTTCCTAGTAATGAGGACGGAAGAAATAAAGTACTTCCGGGCTGAAGAAAAGAGGAGTTTTACCCGACCCGGAAGTGTTAATATAGTCACATGGACTAAGGGACAGAAACTTTTCCAGGTCAAGAAGTATAAAAGGACTGTGAGAGATCCTAGCAGGGAGCTGAGTTGGGAGGAAGGGTGACAACGCGTCTGGGAGTTGGAGGATTGTGATTGATTATTATTGTGTATTGTTTATTTAAGTTTAGGGGAGGTGGTGGTGCTTTGTGCACATTATTATTATAATAAATTCATAATTTGGACTTTTATCTGGTGTCTGGTCTGAGGGTTCAAATGGATGACAGCACCCTTTATCTGTCACAGTGTGTATATATATATATATATATATATATATATATATATATATATATATATATATATATATCCTATTTAATAAAACCCCTGTGTGCGTCCAGGTGTCCATGTGTGTGTGTCTTCTGGTGAATCGTGTTCAGTCTCTCCCTGTGCATTCCCTGTGCAGAGAGAGAGAGAGAGAGAGAGAGAGACAGGTATGTGCGTGAGAGAGAGAGAGACACACACACACACACAGGCGTGTGAGACACACACAGACACACACACACACAGGCGCATGAGAGAGACACACATAGGCGCATGAGAGACACACGCACACGTGCGTGCGAGAGACACAGACAGGCGCATGAGAGAGAGACACACACACACAGGCACGTGCGTGCATTGTTGCAATGTTACTTTTCTTCGTTGTTTATTAAATTACGGATTTTTCAAATGTTCATTTTTTCCCTGTGCTTAAAACTCATAAAAAAAAAAGTGTTTTTAGCAAGCGGTATAAATTTTAAAAAATATATATATATTTACATACAGTTTGTACGGTCTGGAATGGATTAATTGTATTTACATACAATCCTATGGGGGAAATTACTTCGGTTCATGACCATATTGGGTTTCGACCAGAGTTTTGGAACGAATTATGGTCGTGAACACAGATTCCACTGTATTACTGTCAGAGAAAATTACAGGCATTTTACGGAAATACAAACCAGTATTACTGCAAGAGGAAATCAAAGGCACACAATACAGTGACGCATATTACAGCCACATAAAAGGTCCCTTGCCATTTAATATAGTCTGTTCCTACTAATGTTTATGCACTACTGTTCTAGCGGCCGTTATTGTAACAGGCTTAATGTTTAGTATATATATAAACTACATTAAAGGAACACTTTGAAAATACATCAGATCTCAATGGGAAAGAAGTCATGCTGTATATCTCTACTGATATAGACTGGGTAATGTGTTAGGAACAAAAGGATGCCACATCATTTGATGGAAATGAAAATTTTCACCCTACAGAGGGCTGAATTCAAAGACACCCCGAAAATTAAAGTGAAAAAATAATGTAGCAGGCTAGTCCATTTTGCCAAAAATTTCACTGCAGCAACTTAGAATCATACTAAATAGTTTGTATGGCCCCCATGCACCTAATGAAACAACGGATGATGTCCTGGGGGATCTCCTCTCAGATCTGAAGCAGGGCATCACTGAGCTCCTGGACTGTCTGAAGTGCAACCTGGTGGCGTCGGATGGATCGAAACATAATGTCCCAGAGGTGTTCTATTGGATTTAGGTCAGGCGAGCGTGGGGGCCAGTCAGCGGTATCAATTCCTTCATCCTCCAGCATCTGCCTCCATAATCTCGCCACATGAGGCCGGGCATTGTTGTGCACCATGAGGAACCTAGGACCCACTGCACCAGCATAGGGTCCGACAATGGGTCCAAGGATGTCATCCCAATACGTAATGGCAGCCAAGGTGCCATTGTCTAGGCTTCAGAGGTTTGTGCGTCCCTCCATGGATATGCCTCCCGAGATCATCACTGACCCACCACCAAACCGTTCATGCTAAATGATGTTAGAGGCAGCATAATGTACTCCACGGCTGCTCCAGAACCTTTCACGTCTGTCACAAGTGCTCAGGGTGAACATGCTCTAATCTGTGAAAAGCACAGGGTTCAAGTGGTGGATCTGTCAATTCTGGTATTCTATGGCAAATGCCAATCAAGCTCCACGGTGCCAAGCAATAAGTACAGGGCCCACTAAAGGATGTCAGGCCCTCCGGCCACCCTCATGAAGTCTGTTTCTGATTGTTTGGTCAGAGACATTCACACCAGTGGCCTGCTGGAGGTCATTTTGGAGGGCTCTGGCAGTGCCTATCCTGTTCCAAACGATCAGATAGGGTCCTGCTGATGGGTTAAGGACCTTCTACGGCCCTGTCCAGCTTTCCTAGAGTAACTTCCTGTCTACTGGAATCTCCTCCAAGCCCTTGAGACTGTGCTGGGAGACACAGCAAACCTTCTGGCAATGGCACATATTGATATGCCATCCTGGAGAAGTTGGACTACCTGTGCAACCTCTGTAGGGTCCAGGTATTGTCTCATAGAGAGAAAGAAAGACCAATTAAAGCACAGTGCAAGTTAAAAAATGCAAGGTGGAGAGTGTGAGGCAGGTATAACAGACAATAAAATTGTATGATGTTAACGTTTACCCCCCCAGGTGGAACTGAAGAGTCACATAGTGTGGGGAAGGAACGATCTCCTCAGTCTGTCAGTGGAGCAGGATAGTGACAGCTATCTGTTGCTGAAACTGCTCCTCTGTCTGGAGATGATACTGTTCAGTGGATGCAGTGGATTCTCCATGATTGACAGAAGCCTGCTCAGCACCCGTCGCTCTGCCACAGATGTCAAACTGTCCAGCTCCGTGCCTACAATAGAGCCTGCCTTCCTCACCAGTTTGCCCAGGCATGAGGTGTCCCTCTTCTTTATGCTTCCTCCCCAGCACACCACCACGTAGAAGAGGGTGCTCGCCACGATCATCTTATAGAACATCTGCAGCATGTTATTGCAGATGTTGTAGGATGCCATCCTTCTAAGGAAGTATAGTCGGCTCTGTGCTCTCTTGCACAGAGCACCAGTATTGGCAGTCCAGTCCAATTTATCATCCAGCTGCACTCCCAGGTATTTATACGTCTGCAGTCTCTGCACACAGTCACCTCTGATAATCACAGGGTCTGGGAGGGGACTGGACCTCCTAAAATCCACCACCAGCTCCTTGGTTTTACTGGTGTTGAGGTGTAGGTGGTTTGAGTCGCACCATTTAACAAAGTCCTAGATTAGGTTCCTATACTCCTCCTCCAGCCCACTCCTGATGCAGCCCACAATAGCAGTGTCGTCAGCGAACCTTTGCACGTGGCAGGACTCCGAGTTGTATTGGAAGTCCGATGTATATAGGCTGAACAGGACCAGAGGAAGCACATGCTTTCAGTAGTGACACTGACAGTAGCCAAATGCAAAACTAGTGAAAAAACAGTCAGAAAAGATGAGGAGGGAAAATATATCAGTGGCCTCCACCTGTGAAACCATTCCTGTTTTGGGGGTCATCTCATTGTTGCCCCTCTAGTGCACCTGTTGTTAATTTCATTAACACCAAAGCAGCTGAAACTGATTAACAACTCCCTCTGCTATTTAACTGACCAGATCAATATCCCAGAGGTTTCATTGACTTGATGCTATACTCTGATTAAAAAGTGTTCCTTTAATTTTTTCAGCAGCATATATATATTCAGGTTGGCCCGCTTTATCCACAAATATGTGGTTCCAGGACCTCTGATGCCATTAACAGACATTTGGACATGAACTCCGCATACAAAGGCTTAGAAAGAAAGGCACCTAAATAATAAAAAAGAACTTTATGACCAACACCCTCTGAATTCCAAGTGGCGAAGTGCGCTGACTGTCTTTCTCAGTTCCCTACAGACGTTTCCCAGGAAATCCTTCATGGTTCCGGTGCCTCAGAAGACATCACTTCGGAGCCGGCCCCTGTGCTGAGGTCACTTCCGAAGCCGGTCCCATCACTGCCGGCCCTGCTGAGGTCACTTCTGGTTCCGGCCATTTGGATTGACATAATTTCCTCTATGAATCTTTAAAGCCTCCATCTTGGGCTATTGTAACCAGTTTTGTTTTGGTCTCTGTGATATGCATTTCGTGCAGCTGATTTAAAACCCTTTTGCAGCTGGGAAAAACAATATACGTGTGGCTGCCCCAAACCGTTATGATGTCTTGGACTCTTAATTGTTACAGTGGCGTAGTCGGCAGAATGAAGTCCCAGAAGAAACTGGGACTCTGACATGAAAATAACCAGGTAGGAAAGTTCCGGGGCTTAATTTCCTGTTTTAGTGCGTTTGGGTCAGGAAGGACTCAGTACAGGCTCCGCTCCTCAAATACAACCCGGGCTTATAACTTACCAAATGGAGAGTGTGAAAGGGACACATGTGTAGGCTGGTTTCTGGGGATGAAGCAAAAAAGGCGTATTATGTTCTCTCGGAGGAGAGAGCTGAGCCACCCATTGGGACAGAGGTCCCAGATAAATATGGGCTATCCCCATTCCAGCAGGCAAAACTAATAAAAAATTGGTAACTTGATCCAGAGAGATCAATCCAGGAGAAGGCTATGACCCTCTGGGAGCAGGTGGTTGTATGGCTAAGGCCATTTGAATTAACCACCTGCCAAATAGTACAGCAGGTAACCTGCTTTTTATTCTTAAAAAGATTCCCTAAAAACTTTGCCCAGCCGGACTGGGGAGACGTTCATTCTATGGAAACTTGTGAAATCACCCGAGACAGTCTCAAAATCTGGGAAAGCAGAACAGTCCTCTAGTGGATTTCCTAGAGATTACGTCCTACATAAATCGGAGCCTGTTTCTGAGTTCCTGGGCCGCCGGGCATGCAACCTACCCGGGAATGAGGTGGGATGTAGGTGGAAGGGGGGAGAGGATTTGTGCGCTCTTGCCAACCCAGTAATGTGTTCGAATACAGGATCAATAGTCATTAAAGGTTATAAACTCCATGCCCTGTTTGATTCCGGCAGTAACATTTCCATTGTTGATTGCCGATATGTTTTGCCGCGACAAAGAATTAAAAAGAAGACCAGTATTAAATGTATTCATGGAGACACCCGAATGTACAACACCGCCCTATGTTTCGTGAGTCAGGGAGGATCACTAAAAAATTTCCCATTCCGGTCCACCCTAATCCTCCCTTTTCAGTGATTCTGGGGCAGGACTGCTCGGAAAATAAATGCGGTAAACTATTGACTACTCCCGATAAAAACTTAGGCCTCGTTATAGATGGGGATAACTCAAACTGTCTCCACGGCATGTACACAGAGAGATACGGAAGCCCACGAGGAGGACGGGGAGATTCCTGAACCGTCACAGGCAAATACGTCATCCACCCGCGCATTGACGATTCGGGAGGAATCCCATCCCCTTGCAGTCAGACCGGATCCTCTCTCCAACATTCACTTTCAATTTAAACAAACACCGGCTTCATTTAAAAGGGAACAGTGGAATGATGACTCCCTAAAATTTGCTAATAATGCAGTAGTCCTAGTCAACGGCCAGCACACACACCAGACCATGCCATAAGGATCTCACTTTGTAATAGAAAATGATATATTATATCGGGTTGCGGAACATGGGGTGGAGGTTCGGTAACTGTTGTTAATCCCATGAAAATCCTGGCGGCTGGTTTGTGAATTAGCTCACACCCACCTCCTTAACCAGTTCTGTTTTGGACTCTGTGATATGAACATCGTGCTTCTGATTTAAAACCCTTTTACAGCTGGAAAAAAACAATATACGGGTGGTTGCGCCAAACCTTTATGATGTCTTGGACTCTTAATTGTTACAATATATATTGTGGAGCCGACCCGGACACAGACAGGCAGACATGTTGTTCTTCACCACCACACGTTTATTAATACAACTATTTACAATATATATGGTCACTAAGACCCACTGTCCACAAGTGCACAAACCCCAACACAGTCCTGGCCACTCAAATGCCTTTCTTCGGGCCGCCTCCACTCTCCTCTCTTGCCTCGTCCTCCTTCCACCCGACTCTAGCCTCGAATGAAGGGAGACGGCCCCTTTTATACATGACCCGGATGAGCTCCAGGTGCTTCCGACACTCCCCTGTTGGCCACGCCCCAGCGTGGCGGAAGTGCCGGCTGTTCTCCCGGCAGCTCTCCGGGTGTCGTCCAAAGTCTTCCCCCCAGCACTTCCTGGTGTGGCGGAAGTGCTGGGGCAACAGGTCCCCAAGGCATTGGGGTGCCTCCTGGCGGTGACCACGGGCCCCTACAGGGTAGGGCTTCCATGCCCTCAACCCGTGGCCCCCAGAGCAACCAGGAAGGCGGCCCCCACGTGATCCAGGGTGGGCTTTGACGCTCTTCCGATCCTTCATGGCGTCCCGGCCGGGTCGTTGCCCCTGGCATCCCCGACAATATATAGTGAAACCCTGTCAACCCCAACACCTCCTCAACAAACCCTTAAAAACTTTTTCTCTTCTGATTGCATTCGTGAATGAGAGAGCCACAGTATCAACAATATAATTACAAAAGCAGTGGATAAGGAAATGAAGACAAAACTTATGAACGATGCCGTAAATCATCCCTGGAACACACTATCATTGAGTTCTTATAGTCAACAAACTATTTAGTAACGGAAAAGCTAATGTGAAGGGTAAAACTTCCAGAAAAAAACATCCATAATAAAATTATCCTTCCTTTTACTTCTTTAAGCCTCTCCTGGTGAGTTTTGTGTGTTTCAACTCCCGACTCTTATTCCCATTGGTGATGCAGAGGAGCTGTTTTTAAGCCACACCACTGGCAAACTTCCAGTGTAATGATATTTCCTTCTGGAAACACGTGTAGGTCAGACACAATCTCTTGGGTACACAGGAACCTGTAGCCAGCACCTTTCTCTAACAGCACCCAAAAACCCCAACAGGGAACCCCATCAATTCCCAAGTGGCCCTGGAGGTGTCTAAATAGGGGCCATTCCAGAGGGATGCTGCCACCCAGTGTAAACAGGGAACACCTGATCCCAGAAGGCAATCTCCTTCTGTCCTTCTGTTAAGGCCACTCGTTCAGAAAATGTGCCACCAAGCAGTCCATTTACATCCTCCTATATATATATATATGCAAAACAATAACTATTTTTATGTATAACATGCTTCATTGTCTACAATGATTACAAATGTATTGGATTATGCCCCCTGAGTCTACAGATAAGGCTAATCAAAAAAGAAGAATCAATGCACATTTTAAATTGATTTAAAAATCTCAGGATGCAAACACAAATGGCAATTAAAAAAACAAAATAGAGCACACATTTTTAACACAAGAATCCCTGAAGCAGGGATCTCCAACCTTTTTGCCCCTGAGAGCTACTTTTACAAAATGAAAATGGCAGAGAGCTACTCATGTTTTCTAACGTTTATTCTAATAGCTTATTTCAACCCAAACAAACTGAATAAGCTTGTTTTGCCTGAACTTTTACAAAATGTTGATGTCCACAACTCACATTTTGCATTAAAACATTACAACAAATATTTAGTTCACCTGCAAGTGCATTTTGTATGTCTTGTTTTGTATGGATCTCACACTATTGAATTAAAACATAAATGCTGTCAAAACAAAACAATTCAATTTCAAGTACACAGATATTCCTTCTTCATTTGTCATTTTGTTCCTTGTCACTGTTTCATTTCACAAGTGTATTCGCATGTCCAGTTGCATGTGTGATGTGTTTTTTAGTTAGTCAGATGACTGGCACTGCAAGGAGTCAACAAGAGAGGCAGGTGTCTGGTGGAGTATAGCCACTTAGGTTATGGAGTCATTTAAATGTTCATGTGTCAGTCTTGTTCTGAACATTGATTTCATGACATTCATGTCAGAAAATGCAGACTCACAGAGGTATGTAGACCCAAACAAAGCAGACATTTTCAGAGCTGCTTGGTGAAGATTCTTATAGTTATCTTGCTCTACTAGGTTCCACAAATACTGAGAATGCTGTTGAGACTTTAACTGCACATTATTTTGAAGGTTTACTAATATATCTATACTAATAAAAGGCAAAGCCCTCACTCACTCACTCACTCACTCACTCATCACTAATTCTCCAACTTCCCGTGTAGGTAGAAGGCTGAAATTTGGCAGGCTCATTCCTTACAGCTTACTTACAAAAGTTGGGCAGGTTTCATTTCAAAATTCTATGCCTAATGGTCATAACTGGAAGGTATTTTTCTCCATTAACTGTAATGGAGTTGAGCTGGAAAGACGTGGGGGGCGGAGTTTCCTGTGACATCATCACGCCTCCCACGTAATCACGTGAACTGACTGTCAACGCAGTACGTAGAAAACCAGGAAGACCTCCAAAAAGCGCTTAAGAAAACATGCATTATATAATTGAGAAGGCAGCGAAACAATAAGCAGCGAGCGAGTGACATATACTACCATATTCATGAGTGCTGCTACCTCGGAAAGAAAGCAAGGTGTAAACCTAAACTTTAAATTAAGTTCATAGACAGGCTACGCTGGCGTTTCACATGCCCACAGGTAATGCGGGATACAAGTTTAATGAGAGGACGCGGGATATAAGCGAGAGTTTTGATCACTTTGTAACTAAGTTAAAATTGTAGGTGAAGGGGTGTGCTTATGCAAATTCGAGACTGTGTTTGTGGGGATTGACAGTTAAAGGCGGGTGGGGAGTCACGTCATCATCTCCCTCCCATTCATCTCATTTCGCTCTGAGCTGAGCTCAGCTAACGCCGTCTTCGAAGCAACTTCACACTGCCACCAAATACTCACAGAAAAATCCACAAGTTAATACACACGCTGTCTCTAGAGTTTCTCCACACTGAATCCTCCAGGCACTACTTACAAAAGGTTACATTGACAATCGTGTTACGTTATTTTTAAAATCTTTCCTTTTCTTAGCACAAGCACAGCTGAGAAGCTTCATGCATGTGCTCCATAACGCGTTAAAAATAATGCATTTAATCACACTTTGCATTACAAGCAAAGGGAGCTTTTGTCAATGCATGATTTCCTGGTACACGATTACATTGATCAGCGCATCCCGATTCATTTTACCCTCGCACCACCTTAGTTTGAGAAGAAGTATGAAAAATATGAGGTTAACACAGAAAAACAGATCACCAATTCAAGCTTTATGAATAATCGATTCGCCATCAATAATTGTTTTGGTAAAGCCATCCTCCTTCCATTTTATAATTTTTCCGCCACTAGCCATGATTAAATGAGCGGTAAAAAGTAAGAGCAAAGCGAGGGTGACTTATTTAGGCAGGCATATATATGACAGCAACACTCATGACAATGTCAATCATGTTACGTTATTATTAAAATGTTTCCTTTTCTTTTCATTACTTCTTTAACACACTACTTCTCCGCTGCGGTAGCGGGTATTTTGCTATATATATAATATATGAATGACCTCCAAAGAGCGCTGAGACTTTTGATATCATGAGCGTGTGTACAAAACTGGGGTCTCCTGCCCAGCAAAAGTCGAGCAGCCAGCGCGCATAGCTGTGCCGGCCTTTGAGACGCTGACTGCGCTTCTGCCTTAAGTCAAAGTGAGCACTTTTAATTTTTTCATCCTCCCCTGCTATAGCCCAGACAAGTGCAAACACGGGACCCCTTTTCTACACCACGGCAAAATAATATTAAGGCGATTCACACTTTCTTTTGCGTATACGATTATGAGGTCCTCACCTCGGATTATGAAGACACGCACACGAGTGGAGGACTGACAGTGCCATCACAGCCGATTAATGGCGGGGCGTCTCACCAGTCTACACAAGACCCACTGCGACTGTCCCCAAAAGGCGATCATAACGTCAGCGAACACATCTCTCTATACTATATAAAAGAAAAAGGCAACTTTCCTTTCTTTACACCTTTTTTCCTTTTATCCCAAACCAAAGCCTTTCTCTCTTAACACTGCAGAGGACACAAAACTAATTTTCTTTAATTGCCAGTAAGGCACATTACCAGAGGCACAAATTTGAACGTTCACATAGAAAATGTAATTTCTATACCACAGCCGTCGTGTAGCGCCTTTCAAAAGGGATCTACTACCGAGATGATCCATATACATTTTAGCTGCTGTTAGTTACTTACCTGTTGTGTTACAGTCTTTAAAATGTAGTTTACCCAACCACTCCAGTAGTGCTCAATGTACCTGTACTTCTTAAAACGTTAATGTTTTACTGTTTAATAACTTATAGACTATATTTTATTATTTTTCCCTTGCACTCAGTGACCAAAGCTATACACACACATATAGACACATACAAACATACACACAAGTATGTGTATGTGTATATATATGTATGTATGTGTATGTACACACCCCTATCTAGATTATATATATATATATATACACACACACACACACACACACACACATACATACATACATACACACATATATATAATTTGTGTGTGTGTATGTATGTATGTGTGTATATATGTAGTAGATATATATATATATATATATATATATATATATATATATATATGTGTGTGTGTGTGTGTATATGTAGATATCTATTCTCCGCTGCAAAGCGCGGGTATTCTGCTAGTAATATATAAAATCGCTCTCTTGGCACTAAAGCTGTGTGCACAAAGGGTAGGGACGTAATGAGTGGGAGCGTATGAGTCACATTTAGTGGGAATTCCACGGCTTGCAGCCCGAATGGGGTTCAACGGCTTACCCATGCCTGTCTGCGCTGGGTAGACACACGGTCAATGTCATGCATAATTATTTATTGAATGCTAAACACTTCTGGAAAGACACAGATGTCTAAAACGGGTTGGTGTGAGAATACAGCAGTAAGTGAATGAAAAGATGGAACTCTGGAGAGAGCAAAATACAACACAATAGTGAACCCGTGGCATAACAAATGCCACATGGCTCAGACGTGCATGTGGACTCTTACCGCAGACGAAAGGAACTAACTGGGTGGTCGGTGAGTTTTTGCGTCCGGGCAAATGGGCAGGCAGTGTGAATGCCTAGAGAGCGAGGGTAGACGCCGGCCGGTGAAAAAGGATTGTTGGTGGGCAGGAAAACGTCTTCCGTGTTTCTGCAGGAGCATCTAAGAAGACGCATGTTTGTCGCGGAAGCGAATAGCTGTATGTAGCGTGTAAAACAGTTTGCTATGGTGCACGCGGTCATGCATCATAACCGAAAAGTTGGTTTTTAAAGACTGCTTACTTCATTGTGCTTCAACCTCAGTTGTAAAGGATTGTTTTAAGGATCCCATGGGATACCTCTCGCAAACCGTTTCACACGCTGCATATGGCGATTCACCTCCGCGAGAAACATGCCTCTATGAAGAGTCAATGCACATGACATTAACCTGACCTGCACTGCATGTGGCCTCTCCGACAGAGGAATATAAATGACGCCATTTTTTCTATGTCCGAGTTGGTGGGCGTGGCCCTGCGAGTTGTTGTCGTATCCAATGGTCTTGGAGTTGGTAGGCGTGGCTCTTTCCTGCGTGCGCCATAGGTGTCTCACTTGTCGGCAGCTTAGTGAATCCACGCCTCTTCCAGCGTGCTTTCCATGGTTGTCTTGCCTTAGTGAATTATATATATAGATTGTCCTTGCAAGTGTGAGGCCCCATCTGTAGATTCTGAAGCGCTCAGTAACTTTACTCAACTCCAGCAAGCATTGCCTTTGTGGTACTTTTTTAAAAAGTATACTTCTTAGTCAAAAATGTATTTTTTTTAATCTACTGTAAATGCATTTGTCAGGATTTTAAGAGCTTGCAAATTCATCTACATGTTATAATTCTTGTTTTGTTTTTTTTCAGATATATTTGTGATGGTTGTTTATGGTCTGGGTGGCACAGTGGTAGTGCTGCTGCCTCAGAGAAAGGAGACCAGGGTTCCGTCCTGGGTCCTCCCTATGTGGCGCTTGCATTGTCTCCCCATGTCTAATGTATAATGAAGATAAAAAAGAATCAGTAAGGTGACAGAAAAACTTATATAAAGTGCCTACAAAGAATAACATAAAGAAGTGTGTTTTAATTCACAGGGTCAGGGAGAAAAATAATCATGGAAAAAATACCAAAAGATGCAGTGTTTGCAAAATGTCCCATAAATAGTGAAATGTCTTTAATGAACCATTGCTCAGAAGTAGACCACCTAGCCACCAGTAATGCCAGCAGTCAATATTTCTGCAAAATGTCAACTTTGATAGTAGATAGTTCTTGCTCGTTTTCCCTGTTGTCATTCTACATTATTTGTAACAATGAACAACTGTTCTTAAACACCTAGTTTGAGTTCATATGGTAGCCTCTGATAGTTTCCTGATTGTCTATCAACTCTCAAAAAAGAGAGGTCTACCTCTGCTTGTGTTGCTGCCAATCTAGACAAACTCTTCTTCCTTGCTCTTGCACAGTTGCCTTTCTTGAGTCTTAGAGATGCACACTCATACCTGTAGTTCTCTGAAATTCTCAAAATTGGCATATGACACTCCAAAGATATGATCACATTATTGAGGTCATTTTGGACTTGTTTTTATTTATTAACTGGTTACTGTATGGTTCGTCTGGGTTGTGTTATGTCAAGAGAAATAACCATTGATGTGGCAACCAGTAGAGGGAGCAGTGAAGAATGCTTTTCAGGCTATACTTTGCTCTTGATTACCACTCTGATGCCTCATTCGAATGAACGCAGTTTCACAGAAAGGCTGCATGGTTTCACTGTATCCATTATTTTCCTGGTTGCAGGTGGTTTTACCATGCTAATCGTCATGAAATCACATAATAACACTTTAGATTAAATGTCTTAATAATTGTAGGGCAAGGGTGCCTATTTAATATTGTCGCCGAGTTACAAGGACACTCCTTATTTTTTAAAAGGAGTTTCCCTGTGTTAGTAGTGTGCTTCTTTCCAGCATGTAGAAAGTGTTTTATTATGTATGATCTCTACTATACATTTTTATTAATGTGATATGCTCCTGCGCACCCAAATCTCAGCAGATTACTAATTTAATGGCTTTTGACCTTATTGTATTCTGTATTTTACATGTCTGTGTCACATATACACTATGTTAACAAGTGTGAAAGTTCATGTTAATGGCTAAAGATGAAACATTTAATTAAACTGTTCAACAGCTTGTATAGATACACTATAAAGTGCATCTGGAAAGTATTTATTCACAGCGCATCACTTTATCCACATTTTGTTATGTTACAGCCTTATTCCAAAATGGATTACATTCTTTTTTTTCTCTGAGAATTCTACACACAACACACCATAATGACAACATGAAAAACGTTTACTTGAAGTTTTTGCAAATTTATTAAAAATAAATAAACTGAGAAATCACATGTACATAAGTATTTACAGCCTTTGCTCAATACTTTGTCGATGCACCTTTGGCAGCAATTACAGCCTCAAGTCTTTTTGAATATGATGCCACAAGCTTGGCACACCTATCCTTGGCCAGTTTCGCCCATTCCTCTTTGTAGCACCTCTCAAGCTCCATCAGGTTGGATGGGAAGCTTCGTTGCACAGCCATTTTAAGATCTCTCCAGTGATGTTCAATCGGATTCAAGTCTGGGCTCTGGCTGGGCCACTCAAGGACATTCACAGAGTTGCCCTGAAGCCACTCCTTTGATATCTTGGCTGTGTACTTAGAGTCGTTGTCCTGCTGAAAGATGAACCGTCAACCCAGTCTGACGTCAAGAGCACTCTGGAGCAGGTTTTCATCCAGGATGTCTCTTTCCCTTTATCCTGACTAGTCTCCCAGTTCCTGCCGCTGAAAAACATCCCCACAGCATGATGGTGCCACCACCATGCTTCACTGTAGGGATGGTATTGGCCCGGTGATGAGCAGTGCCTGGTTTTCTCCAAATGTGACGCCTGGCATTCACACCAAAGAGTTCAATCTTTGTCTCATCAGACCAGAGAATTTTGTTTCTCATGGTCTGAGAGTCCTTCAGGTGCCTTTTGGCAAACTCCAGGCGGGCTGCCATGTGCCTTTTACTAAGGAGTGGCTTCAGTCTGGCCACTCTACCATACAGGCCTGATTGGTGGATTGCTGCAGAGATGGTATTTCCTTCTGGAAGGTTCTCCTCTCTCCGCAGAGGACCTCTGGAGCTTTGACAGAGTGACCATCGGGTTCTTGGTCACCTCCCTGACTAAGGCCCTTCTCCCCCGATCGCTCAGTTTAGATGGCCGGCCAGCTCTAGGAAGAGTCCTGGGGCCTCATGTATAAACGGTGCGTACACACATAAATGTTGCGCAAGAACTTTTCCACGTTCAAATTGCGCTGTATAAAATCTACACTTAGCATAAAGCCATGCACTTTTCCACGGTATCTCATACCTTGTCGTACGCAAGTTCTCCGCTCGGTTTTGCAGACTGGCAGCACCCAGCGTCAAAGCATTGCTACTGTTCCTGTGTGGTTACACCTTATTTTCCTGACGTGGCTTTATAAATACACTGAAACTAACCGCATATTGTTTATTAGTGTAATGCATCTGATTGTAATTAACTTGTAACAATATAATGGTCCAGGGAATAGCCATAGTATTCCAAATACCATAACTGCTTTAGCGTTGTTACTCTCACTGCACCTTCTTCTTCTTTCAGCTGCTCCCATTAGGTGTTGCCATAGCGGATCATTTTTTTCCATATTACTCTCACTGCACAACTCGGAGCATTTATATAACTGTATCTGAGTGGGAAATCACAGCAGCAGCTGATCGGAAAGAGAATTATCGGGATACAGACTCAAGCACACGCTACCTCAGCCATGGCAAAACGTTTCAAAGCCTTTCCTGTACGGACCAAGCGGTTAAGAAACAGTTTCATCCCAAGAACTATAAATGCGCTCAATCAATTGCTCCTTGTAGAACTGTTTGTACTTATAAGTACAATTACCCCACTGTAAACTTGCACTACAATTATAATATTGCACAACCTGAGCCACTTTATAAAGCACATATTTAAATATGATGATGATATCATTTTTAAGATGAAATGCAGCAAAATGTTTATTATATTATACAGGTAAAACTTTAACTTCATTTAAATAATCCATATTCTTCACTGGGACTGGTGTGAAGGATAGAATCATTAAACATGTACTACGAAGATAGTTCAATGTTCCTTAAACGTTTTGAAGAAACGGCGCTCTAAGTTTACAGATGGCTTAACATCTATTACAGAGCTGATTGTGTGGCGATCGGTTACTTGGAGAAAGAAAAGCATGGACTGCAGGGGCGGCCACGCCAATATATATTGAATATAAAACAGAAAGAGAAAATAACGACACAGTTAAAAACGCAGTGGCAAATTTCGACAAATGTTAAACGCTTGTGTCATGAGCACGAGGCGGCTATGCAGTGTCCGCAACGGATGTGGCCGTCCACTGTGCATAAGATACCATATCGACATTGGCGGGCGAAGGGGCCACCGATTCTTTCTCTGCCTAGAGCCGCCCATGAGTACTGCTGCAATAAATAATTTCATTGAAGGTCGCACACAATCACTGCGCCGTGAAACCCATGTTTAATAACGTGCTTTAACTCCTATCATCATGAAAATGATATCACGTATACATCTCAGTATTTTAGTTATTCAGAGAGCTGTAATATCACGAATGTAATGGATTCTGTGTCCAGTTGGAGGAAGTGAGCCGGTTTAAGAAGCAAGTAGTGATTCACACACATAGAGCACATAGAAGATCACATACAAAACAAAGCATTTAACGTGCTACTTTAATTACAATGTGATTTGAGAAACTGGTTAATTAAACAATTTTAAGATGAAGTTTATGATGTTCTACTTTAATGACAAAATAAACTATGTGATTAAAGTGGAAATATCGAGATTGAAGTTGTCATTTCTTGCTTTTTTGCCACTGTGTGCCTATTTTTTTTGTCTGTACCCTAATAAGCTTTCATATAACACTCAGACGGTGGGGCACGACTTGCCTTTTCACGGTGACTTTGATATCTGAGCTTTCAAGTTTGTCCAACACGCTATGTCACTCGATCAACTTCGTTTTGTTGATTATACCACAGTTTAATTAAACAAATAGTATGTTTTTCCTTTGCCTCCAATTGGTATTCGCTGAAATTCTTATATTTTCCCCCGTGCTTTTCCCATTGTCTTTTCACAGAAGGCTGAGCTTAAGGGAGATTTATATTGATTTGCATATTCAAAGAGGCATAGTTCTGGGAGGAGTTCTAGTGGGACATAAGGCGCGTGCACGAGTGTTATTTTTCACGCTGACAGGGATTTATGTAGCGGAAGAACATGGAAGTTGGAGAACGCGCAGATTCCTGCATTTGGATTTTTCTGTGCGTAAGCACATTTCAGGTTTTGTGCTTACGCCATATCATAGTGCAATTCTACGCACGCCGTTATACATGAGGCCCCTGGTGGTTTCAAACTTCTTCCACTTACGGATGATGGAGGCCACTGTGCTCAATGGGACCTTCAAAGCAGCAGAAATTTTTCTGTAACCTTCCCCAGATTTGTGCCTCGAGACAATCCTGTCTCAGAGGTCTACAGACAATTCCTTTGACTTCATGCTTGGTTTGTGCTCTGACATGAACTGTCAACTGTGGGACTTTATATAGACAGGTGGGAGCCTTTCCAAATCATGTCCAATCAACTGAATTTACCACAGGTGGACTCCAATTAAGCTGCAGAAACATCTCAAGGATGATCAGGGGAAACAGGATGCACCTGAGCTCAATTTTTAGCTTCATGTCAAAGGCTGTGAATACTTATGTACATGTGCTTTCTCAGTTTTTTTTTTATTTTTAATAAATTTGCAAAAACCTCAAGTAAACTTTTTTCACATTGTCATTATGGGGTGTTATGTGTAGAATTCTGAGGAAAAAATGAATTTAATCAATTTTGAAATAAGGTTGTAACATAACAAAATGTGGAAAAAGTGATGCGCTGTGAATACTTTCCAGATGCACTGTATAGTGTATCTATACAAGCTGTTGAACAGTTTAATTAAATGTTTCATCTTTAGCCATTAACATGAACTTTCACACTTGTTAACATAATGTATATGTGACATGGTGGTATTGCGTTATGTTTTGAATGAGGGCCAGCTCAGTTCTGCACGTTTAATAAGTTCTGACAGTACAACAGTTTAAAATATTATTGTTATGTTAAAAGCAATGTATAGGATATGTGTGCATTTAAGCACTGTTTCATATTGGATGCTGCCAAAGAAGGAAATTGACAGAAATTGAATTTAAAATTGAAGCTATATTTAATAAAGATTCAAATGATTGCAGCTTCACAGAAAGGCAACACAGTTTCACAGTCTCCATTATTTTACTGGTTGCAGCTTTAGTTCAGCTTCTCTGCCCATAAACCAAATCTGGGATGTGTTACATTAAGGTACTTGGTTCAGACAGCTGCCTACTTGCTTATGTAGCAGATGCTCAGCCTCCAGCCTCAGACATCCTCATACAATCCGGCCTGTGATGTGTTTCCGATTTCCTCATGTGAAATTGTGGTGCTGTCGCACAGTGGATACTTAAAAACTGTCACATGAGCATTTGGTGCATAAAATTGTCCGGGGTGGTGTGGTGACTCTGTGGCTAAGGATCTGTGCTGGTATCTAGAAGGTTGCTGGTTCAAATCACACTACTGCCAGAATGGATCCTACTCCATTGAGCTCCAGGTGTGCTGTACAATGGCTGACTCTGCCCTAGGACCCCCAAAGGCCATCTAAAAAGACAGTTTCTCCTCAGGGATTAACAAAGTATATCAAGTGAAAAAAAATAATAAAACATCTCTGAAGACAGTGAAGCATTTTGGTCTTTTAGGGTAGTTTGGGATGGAAAAAATGGTGTAATGGAAAAAAATAACTTGCAGAAGACTCTGAAAGTTGATAAAGTTTTGATGTGTCCCTTCTGTGTAACACTATAATTTAGAACTTAAATTATTTGCGAAGACTATCTAGCAGATCATTCCATTAAAACGAAGCATAGTTGTTTGTCTCAACCTAACCTAAATTAGCTGCTTGAAAAATCTGATTTAAAACATTGTTTTAACAACTAGTCATAGAATTACTGTGATATTTTTCTCAAAAGATGCATAAAACTGTTGAGAAAGCTTTGAGCAAACTGAAAAATTAAAATCAAAGTGGCAGTATTGTAAATATTTTATGACATGGATGACATAACATATACAGGAACTCGCAAAACTATGAAATTCTTCTGTGCTATTTTTACTGACTCCTACATGTCCAGTTTACCCCATGGATGTTTGATAGATATGGCCTTTAAAACTGGCAGTTCTGAACTTGTTGCAAATTAAAACAGTGTTTTTAGTTTTGCTGATTCCAACTTGCAAATACTAGGACTTTAGAAATATACGGTAGAGCATTCTTTAATTTCAGTCTTAAAATTTATAATCACAAGGTGTTGGAGTGCCCCTCTTAGAACCCTGGCCTAGTGGAACTTGTCTGTCTGAAAAATTCTTAAATGTGACTTAATGTGACTTATCCTGTGGGTGGGGGTATTCTTGTTGTATTGATTTAAAGGAAGTTTATTGAAAAAGACAAAACTTCATAGTGAATGTAACTGAGGGTTATCTGAAAGAGGGATAGCAATAATAACATGTATTTCTATAGCACATTTTCATGTAAAAATTAGATAGGAATTATAATGAAAAAATAACATTAAAACATAAATAATCCTCACCTGTTGGTGGTTTCTCCTGTCCACCTTCCACAATTTTTTTTTTCAACTTACTTCGCCATTTCACCAATCAATTCTTTTTTTTTTCCACACTTATTGTGTTTTTTTTATTAATAAGTTATGTGCTGTGAGGTGGGGTAAAGTGGGGTGAGGTGGTTGGGTGCCATTTAGGGAGTGTATTTTTTTTATGTTCCTACATAGCCAAAAATCAGTTATTATTTTTGGTTTCCTTTTACTGTATTCCTTTTTCCTTTTATCTATAAAAATTTGATTTAAAAAAAATCTCATGCTTACATAACAGTGATATATAATTCATCCATCCATCCATTTTCTAACCGCTGAATCCTACAGGGTCACGGGGCCTGCTGGAGCCAATCCCAGCCAACACAGGGCACAAGGCAGGAACCAATCCTGGGCAGGGTGCCAACCCACCGCAGGACACACACATACACCCCCACACACCTAGCACACACTAGGGCCAATTTAGAACCGCCAATCCACCTAACCTGCATGTCTTTGGATTGTGGGAGGAAACCGGGCGCCGGAGGAAACCCACGAACACGGGAGAACATGCAAACTCCACGCAGGGAGGACCTGGGAAAACCGGGTCTCTAACTGAGTACCACTGCGCCACCGTGCGCCCTATATAATTCATAGAATCCTTATATTTAGAATCTGTTTTTAAGTCTCTAAAGATGAGTGCGATGATAAGGTCAGATGGCTAGGAGGACAGAAAAAAAATATGCCATAGCTCCCATGTCTGTTTGCTTTACATATAAAAAGAAAAGAAACAACATTTGCAGGAGGTTTCATAAAAAGCCTCCAAAATGGGACCGTTTCCAACAGGATTAGTTTCAATTTTTTCTTAATTTTGAATTATAGATTTTACTCTTATTTCTTGGTTATCATTCAGACACATAATCTTGAAAACTGATTTATTATATTTAAATATATTTTTGTAATAGTTTTATTGCCACAAAAAAAGCATCTGAAGATGCTAAGAAAATTGGTTTAATTTTTTTTTGTTTTGTTTGCCAAAAACGATGATGTCAGTTTTGCCAAAGTTTAGTTTTACAAAGTTATTCTCCATCCAGCATTGAAGAAACCCGTGTATCATTTGTAAGAAAATAATAAAATAAAGCTATACATAAAATGGTTAAAAGGGATCATACAAACCAAAGGGGGAACTTCATAAGTGACTGGCATTAGGATGGATCTGCCTGTTAATTAGATAGGACTTAAACCACTGGAGTGCAGTGCCAGAGACAGCAAGGATGCTGTGCATTCTGGAGAGGAGACTATTGGCATTGAGTGCTTCAAATGTCAAACTAATATCTGATCAAATCCTTATGTTGATTTGCACAGATAAATACTGAAATAAACCAATTGTTAATTATTTACAACATAGCCGTTTTTAAAATGTGTTTCGCACTAAGAATGTTTTCATCATGTTATTAAAAATCAAGTTAAGCTTGGATCTCACATGTTCAAGAACTTTAAAAGGTAATTGAAAGAGTAAAGGAAAACTGCTGACTTTTTAACACCTAACTTTTTAACATTTGGATTACAGAAGCAATTTTTAAATCGTGTGGCTCAGGGCTAATATCTAGGAATATGTTAATTATTTTTGTGACAGCTTGGGCTATTAGATGAAGGCAGAATTTAAATATGATGGGTAACAGGCCATTGATGAATGAAGATGGAAATATTGAAAAGTTGTTAAAGTAGCTGGAGGGAGAGCAAAGATAAGACAGGGAGCGATACAGGAAGATGATGAACTAGCATTGATTTTTATCACGGTCAAGTCAAGGAATTTTTAACATTCTGCAGAGGAAGAATTGGAAATAGAGCCGGGTGCATTTTCTAATAGACTTTGAATCATGGAAAACTAAATCCTTTAGTTATAAATAACACTCTCCATCTCTCTGCCATAATAAAAATTATTGGCTGTGGTTAGTGTATCTCTGCAAAGCTGTTGATGTTCTGAAAAAGCCTGGGCTTGCACATTGAGATCAGTCTTTATCTAAAGCAGAGAGCCATCTGCTTTTTTCGATCATGTTACATACAGTGGTGATAAAAATGTTCATGGTTTTTGTGATATATTGACTTAATCTGGGTTTTTAGACCTGGAAAAAGACTCTTAAATCTTAAACTGGAAGTATCTCTCTGCAAATTAGTTTAAATAGATTATAAATATAAAACATATAATAATTGATCGCATAAGCATTTACCCCATTTAATATGACACAAATAAATCATCACTAGTGCAGATAGTTGGTTTTAGTACTCCCATCATTAGTTAAATGAAGACCACCTGTATGTAGTTAACTTGGTTTCAGTTGATCCCTATCTGGAAGGTCCAGCTTGTGGTGAGTCAGTATCATTAGTAGCCAAACCTACGCAATAAAGAAGTAAGACGACTCCAAACAAGTTTGTGAAAAGGTGATTGAAAACCACAATTTAGATATTTTCAAGTCACTGAATACCGCTTGGAGTCCAATTAAATAACTCATTAAGAAATGGACAAATTATGGAAGAGCTGTAAATCTGCCCAAAGCAAGCTGTCCACAAAAATTAAGAAAACTGTGCAAGAAGAAGATTAGTGAGGGAGGCCATCAAGAGACCTATGACAACCCTGAAAGAGTTGGAGAGACTATGAAGAAAATAACTGTTGTCCAGGTTCCTGACCAGTCACAGCTTTATTGGAGAGTGGCAAAGAGAAAAATTCAAATGCCGTCTTGGCTAGAATTTTCCAGAAAGAAGAAGTTTCTATGGTGGGATGAGATCAAAACTGAGATGTTTGTCTATAAGTCTAAACACAGCACACACACACCCCAACATGAAGCATGATGGTGGCAGCATCATGTTGTTGGGATGCTTCTTTGTAGCAGGCCTTGGAAGGCTTGTGACAGTCGAGGATACAATGAATGCAACACAATATGGGGAATTCCTGGGAGAAAACCTGATTGAGTCAGCAAGAAACCTGAGCCTTTGAAGAATATTTGGTTTCCTCAGGGCAATGACCCCAAGCACAAAGCCAAGGCTTCATAGAAATGGCTTAAAACACCAAAGATAATGTCCTGGAGTGTCCAAGTCAGAGTCCTGATCTGAATCCAAACGAGAGTTTAGACTAGACTTGGAAAAGGCTGTTCACTCACAATCCTCATTCAACATGACAGACCATGAGTAGTTTTGTTAAGAAGAAGAGGGAAAAACCACAGTGTCCCAGATCTGTAAAACTGATAGACACCAGGAGACGCAGACTCAAGGCTGTTATTGTCACGAAAGGTGCATCAACTACATATTGACTGAATACTTTTGCAGTTAATTAGTTTGTGTTTTATATTTGTAATTAATGTAGACTACCTTACAGAGATCTGTCTTCATTTTGACATTATAAAGTCTTTTTATGTTGATCTGTGTCGAAAAAGCCAAACTAAATACACTTTGTTTCAGAGTTATATACAGTAATCCCTCCTCGATCGCGGGGGTTGCGTTCCAGACCCCCCCGCGATAGGTGAAAATCCAAGTAGAAACCATATGTTTCTATGGTTATTTTTATATATTTTAAACTCTCCCACACTGTTGATAAATATTCCCCGCAGAGTTATACAGCATAATCCCTTTGTATTCTCTTAGATATTAGGTAAGGTTCATTGAAATTATGTATATAAACACACTGTTTATATACAGTAAAACCTAAATATTATTTTAAAGATATTGAGTGTCTCCGATATCACATGTTACAGCCATTACGATAGACATGCCACCAGCAATAAATACGTACAATGCAACAAAAATAGTATACCGTAAATGTGTGTACAGTGACACTAAACGTACGTACATGTACTAAGTACTGTAAGTAGAAAATTAATTATGGTTACTCACCAACAATGACACGATGACTTGTACGATAACTGAGTTTTATTTTACTGCACAACAAAGGAGAGGATTACAGCCCTTAAAGGAGCCACTTCAGGCGATTGTGTAGCACTGCCGTTGTTCTTCTTCTGGCAGTCTTCAATGCAAATCCCTAAAGCAGATTCCATCCGGACTACTGCCTTATTACATCCACTTACAACTTGTTTTGCACCCTGGTTAAAAGGACACTGCGGCCGTAGATCTTATATTCCTTTCCTACTTTTAAATAAAAGAATCGTAGCCTTCAACAAATCCAAAACGTTTACCTTTTCGGCAATCATTAACATCTTCCGTTTGCGCTTGGGCACGGCCCCTGAAGCAGTAGCAGATCGTTTTGGAGCCATAATGAAGGGTTTGACTAGGCACAAAGATAAACACAAAAGAGCACAACTCTTTACACAGCGAAACACGTTGATGCTGAATGAGCGAGACGAGACTTCCTGGTTAACACTGCATTCAGCAGGCAGGAACTTAACTGCGTGCTCTGATTGGTTAGCTTCTCAGTCATCCGCCAATAGCGTCCCTTGTATGAAATCAACTGGGCAAACCAACTGAGGAAGCATGTACAGGAAGTAAAAAGACACATTGTCCGCAGAACCTGCGAAGCAGCGAAAAATCCGCGTTATATATTTAGTTATGCTTTCATATAAAATCCGCGATAGAGCGAAACCGCGAAAGTCAAAGCGCGATATAGCGAGGGATTACTGTAATAATAAAATATGAAAACATCCAAGGTGTGAATCATTTTTATAGGCGCTGTAACTGAAGTAGTAATAGCATGATTATGTGTACAGAGTGTAGCAAGTTTCTTACATGTTCAACAGACATGCAACACATCACCTCTGTCTAGCATTATGATAAACTTCATTTTATGGAGTAGAAAACACAGTCATCTTACCCAATGTTCAGTTATGCTCGTAGTTTACAAATGGCCAAGAAAACATTTTAATTTCATGAGTTCATGCAGAACAGGAATAAAAACGTTTATAAAATAATAAGGGTCAATGTTACCCATGTTGTATAATATAGCAGCAAACAATGTGAAAAACATCTATGGAAAAAGGTCAAGGTCACTTTACTGTCATTAGCAGCTGTGTACAGGTACATAGTGAGACAGTGTTGGTTCATGTGTTGCCATGAACCCAATGCAACATATAGCAATATACAACAATGTGCAAGGTGCACCAGAAACAATACAATAAATTGACAAAATGCAATTAAATAAAATAAATAGACAAATAAACAATACAACCACATAACAGTATAGTGTGAAAGGGATTTAAACCTTCCAGAATAAATTAATATTGCACAATAAGTAAGATATTGTACAGAGGCAATTTGCGGCATTGAACTGCACTGAATGTGTGATAAGTATAAGGTTATCAAAGCACATAACAGGACTAAAATGTACCTGTTGTAACAGTATATCATAAATAGAAGATAAAGTGCAGGTGCTGCTGAAAAAGTCCAACTGTAATATAATATATAAACTGCTCAAAAAAATTAAAGGAACACTTTGAAAACACATCAGATCTCAATGGGAAAAAGAAATCCTCCTGGATATCTATACTGATATAGACTGGGTAATGTGTTAGGAACAAAAGGATGCCACATCGTTTGATGGAAATGAAAATGATCAACCTACAGAGCCCTGAATTCAAAGACGCCCCAAAAATCAGAGTGAAAAAATTATGTGGCAGGCTAGTCCATTTTGCCAAAATTTAATTGCAGCAACTCAAAATTGTACGCAGCACTTTGTACGGCCCCTGTGTTCTTGTATACATGCCTGACAACATCGGTGCATGCTTCTAATGAGATGACAGATGGTGTTGTGGGGGATCTCCTCCCAGATCTGGACCAGGGCATCACTGAGCTCCTGGACAGTCTGAGGTGCAACCTGGTGGCATTGGATGGACCAAAACATAATGTCCCAGAGGTGTTCTATTGGATTTAGGTCAGGAAAGTGTGGTGGCCAGTGAATGGTATCAATTCCTTCATCCTCCAGGAACTGCCTGCATACTCTCACCACATGAGGCCAGGAATTGTCGTGCACCAAGAGCCACTGTACCAGCATAGGGTCTGACAATGGGTCCAAGGATTTCATCCTGATACCTAATGGCAGCCAAGGTGCCTTTGTCAAGCCTGTAGCGGTCTGTGTGACCCTCCATGGATATGCCTGCCCAGACAATCATTAACCCACCACCAAACTGCTCATGCTGAATGATGTTACAGGCAACATAATGTTCTCCATGGCTTCTCCAGACCCTTTCACTTCTGTCACGTGCTCAGGGTGAACCTGCTCTCATCTGTAAAATGCACAGGGCACCAGTGGTGCATCTGCCAATTCTGGTATTCTATGGCGAATGCCAATCGAGCTGCATGCTGCTGGGCAGTGAGCTCAGGGCCCATTAGAGGACATGGGGCACTTGGGTCACCCTCATGAAGTCTTTCTGGTTGTTTGGTCAGAGACATTCACACCAGTGGCCTGCTGGAGGTCATTTTGTAGGGCTCTGGCAGTGCTCATCCTGTTCCTCCTTGCCCAAAGGAGCAGATACTGGTCCTGCTGATGGGTTATGGACCTTCTATGGCCCTCTCCAGCTCTCCTAGAGTAACTGCTTGTCTCTTAGAATCTCCTCCATGCCCTTGAGACTGTGCAGGGAGAAACAGCAAACCTTCTGGCAATGACACGTATTGATGTGTCATCCTGAAGAAGTTGGACTACCTGTGCAACGTCTGTAGGGTCAAGGTATCGCCTCATGCTACCAGTAGTGACACTGACTGTAGCCAAATGCAAAACTAGTGAAGAAACAGTCAGAAAAGATGAGGAGGAAAAAATGTCAGTGGCCTCCACCTGTTAAACCATTCCTGTTTTGGGGGTCTTCTCATTATTGCCCCTCTAGTGCATCTGTTGTTAATTTCATTAACACCACAGCAGCTGAAACTGATTAACAACCCCTCTGCTACTTAACTGACCAGATTAATATCCCATAAGTTTCATTGACTTTATGCTATACTCTGATTAAAAAGTGTTCCTTTAATTCTTTTGAGCAGTATATATAAAGCATAAAATGAGGTAGTGCACTGGAATGATGCTGGTAGTCAGAAACTAGTCATTTTTGTGATTTCAAAATTCTGATGGCCTATGGTATGAAACTATTACTCATTTTTACAGAAACAGAGCAGAAATTTCAATACTGTTTGCCAGACGGTAGAAGAGAGAAGAATCCATGTAATGGGTTTGAATGATCTTTCACAATGTTACTGGCTCTGTTATAGCAGTGGGTTTGGTAAGTGTCTTTCAGGAGAGGTAGAGGCGCACCAATAAGCTTCTCAGCTGCTCTCACTCTCCGCGGTATTGTGTTGTGTAGACTGTAACATTACCGTTCCTGTACCTAACAGTGATGCAGCTAGAGAGTTGACTTTCAATGATACTCCTATAGAATGTGGTTTGGATTGTTTGGGGGAGGCTTACTCTTTTCAGTCTTTGCAAAGAGTACAGGGGCTGCTGAGCTTTCTTGGCTATAGAGGCGAAGTTGAGGGACCAAGAAATATCATCCATGATGTGGGCTCACAGGAATTTGTTGTTTTTGACTCTTTCAACAACAGTGCTGTAGATGGTGAGAGGTGGGTGAGCAGTGCAGGATTTCCTGAAGTCTATTATCATATCTTTTGTCTTTTCATCATTAAGCCACTCTTGCCACATCCTCCATGTCTGCTGAGAAATCATTGTTCTTAATGAGACCCAGCACAGTCATGCCATTTGCAAACTTGATAATTTGGTTTGAATTGAATTGTGATGAGCAGTCATGCGTCAGCAGTGTAAAAAGCAAAAGGCTAAAAACGCAGTCCAGTGGTGCTCCTGTGCTCAGTGTGATAGTTATGGAGGTGTCGGTGCTGATGCGTACTGATTAAGGCCTTTCCATCAGGAAGTCTAAAGCCCAGTTTACAAGAGGGGTGTTGAGGCTTAGTTTGCTTAGCTTATCTCAAAGCCTCTGTGGAATGAAAGCATTGAATGCTGATCTGAAGTCGATAAACAGCATCTTTATATGAGAGTCTATGTTGTCCAGGTGAGTTAGTGACAGATGAAGTGCAGTGGATATGGTGTCATCGATAGACCAGTTGGGGCGGTAAGCAAACTGAAGGGGATCCAGTGAGCTGGGGAGGTCAACTTTGATGTGGCTCATGACTAGTCTATCAAAGTACTAGATTATGACTGATGTAGGCCCCTAAGTGCCACCGCTTGGTAGTCATTCAGGTAGGTAATAAATGATTTTGGTGTAACTGGGTTGACTGAGGTGGTTTTAATAGATGTTGGAAAAACAGCCAGTCTCAGAGAGATGTTGAACACATCCATGAGGACGTCAGCCAGCTGGTCTGCATACTCCTTGAACACCCGTCCAGGTATGTTGTCAGGACCAGCTGTTTTATGTGGGTTTACTTTGATTAGAGGTTGTCTCACTGCAGCTGTGGCCAGACACATTACCTACTCATCTGGGAGAGGGGTGGATTACCTTGTGGGCTTGCTGTTTAGTGCATCGAACCAGGCATAGAAAGTATTCAAAGTGTCAAGGACAGGGGCATCACTGTCACAGAGAAAAGGTGCCAGTTTGTAGTCTGTGATGACCTGAATACATGTCCACATACTCCAGGTATCACTGGTGTTCTGAAAATGCCCTTGGAGTTTTTGAGCATATGCATGCTTTGCTTTTTTGATTGCCTTAGCCAGGTTAGCTTGTGCATTTTTAAGAGTAGCCTTCTCTCCAGACCTGAAGGCAGCATCCTGGGCTTTCAGTATCCTCTGGACTTCTGCAGACATTCAGGGTTTCGGTTTGGATCTTATGGTTATTTTCTTGGAGACAGTAGCGTTCTTCGTGCATTTGCTAATATGGCCCGTCACAACTGTGGTGTTCTCCTCCATGTTGATGCAGCCCTCAAAACAATCCTGAAGTGCTGAGACAGCCAACTGAGACCACACCCAGGTGTCTCTCTGAACTGGTTTCGAACATTTGAGCAGAGAACTGTAGGCTGGGATCATTTTTAAAGAGATGTGGTCAGAGTTGCCAAAGTGGGGGCATGGCTCAGCTCCGGTAAGCATTTTTATTGCTTGTGTAATCTAGTCTTAACAGTTTTCACCCCGGTTGCAAAGTTCATGTGTTGATTGAGTCTAGGTAGAACTAAGTTAAGGTTTGTGAGGTTGAAGTCACCAGCGATGATAAAAGCCCCATTGGAATGAGTGGTTTGCAAGTTCTTTATGACTTTGAATAACTCCACTAGTGCCTGATTAGTGTTAGCGCTAGACGGCAGGTACATGTCAAACAAAACAACCAAACTGAACTCTCACAGCAGGTAGAAAGGCCGATATTTCACTGCTCTAAACTCCACTACAGCAGAACATGGTCTAGAGACTTCCGTAACATTTGTCCACCACTCATTGTTGATATAAATACATACACCCTGTTTCTTACCACACATCACGCTGTCTCTGTCCATGCGGAACAAAGAGCAGCCAGCCAGCTGCACTGCTGAGTCTGGAATGTCATCATGCAACCAAGTTTCAATAAAAATTAAAACACAACAGTCCTTCACGTCTCTTCATGTAGTATGTCAGAGGCTTAGATAGTCCATTTTGTTGTCCAAAGAGTGCATATTTGCTAGTAGAAAGGATGGGAGAGCGGGTTTTATCAGATTTGCTCTTAGCTTAGTACAAAGGTTTGCCCGCTTTCTATGCTTTTGGGTTTGGTCACACCATTTTTGGGCGATCTTCCACCGACCAGCAGTCCCAAGGTTGCTCCAGTGGCCGACAGTCCATTTTGCAAAGCAAACGGAGCTCCCACAGGGTCTCACGTTACTTGTTTGGCATAATCCATTGACTTGTATTATATAATAAGCTGCAGCAATATTTTAATGAAATAAATTTGTTCAGTTTCTATAGGAAATTGACTCACATAGTAAAAACAATTAGACAGAATGAGACAGTAAAATACACAGCATTGTTGTCTCAAATCAGTACTGTTGTGTGTTGTTAACAGGTAAGCTGGTTGGGAAGACGCATTCTGATATATTACCATAAACAGGAAAAGTTTTTGACATGTAACAGACATTTTATATATGTAAACAATTTATTTTACCTTAAATTGTACTATCAAATATTTATACAAGTTTCTAGTTTCATACCATAAGCTTAAAATTCTTTTATTCAGAGTCCAGTACAACTGCACATAATCAGTGGAAATGTTACACTAATCAAAAAGCTGGTGTCAGACTGTCACCACTCTAGAACATGCTACTAAACAAATTTTAGTAAATCTATTAATTTAGATTCTGTTTTCTTTTTTCTTAGATTTTATGCAGCATAGATAACTATAATAAATATAGTTACAATGAACAATAAATCATGAAAATCAAACTCCGACTGCCTGCACAAAGTTTATTCCTATTTGTGAGAGATAAATTGAAGAGTTTCAACAATCCTTACTATTCATCCCAACACATTGTTATTTGTCTTTGACTGTTGCCAACTAAGGTCTCACAAATCATCCACTAAAAACAATTTCACTTGCTGAACTTTTGCCTGCTTCTTAAGGTCATCAGCTTGAAATATGATTCTTTCAAAAGGAGGCTCATGAGGTTGGCTAAAACAGCTATGATAAATATGCAATTTGCAAAAAATTATTCCGCTTACCTCATTCTTTGATTTATTTATTGTGAATAGTTACATTTATTAGACTGGTTGTGTAGTGTATGGCATTGGTACCTTACTGTTTCTATAGTAATTTAATTTAGCTTTCATCTGATGGATTATGATGCCAAATATCTTAAGGCAATTGGATCTACTGACTTACATCTTTCCAAGTAACTACAGAAAAAATTTATTAATCTTCATCATCATCATCATTATCATTTTCACTCCACATTATCCTCATTAGTATTGCAGGAGCAATACATTGAGATAGGTTAAGCAGATGACCCAATCTTCATCCAGGTCTTCCTGGGGAATCTGCAGGGTCTCCCAATTATGTCATAGCTTAAGGAAATCAGCAATATGGGGAAAAATATGAGTAGAATGACTGCTTTTCTGCATCATTAAAATGATTCTGAGCAAAATGACCAATTTTGTAATCGGTGAAGTGAACAGAACATATATATTCCTTTTGGCAGGTTTAAGAAGTTGATGTCTGTTTTCTGTGTTCTTTGGCTGTTGGAAGTCAACTTCTGGGAAATTAAGTCAAGGATACACGTTGATAGGCAGTCTGTGGGAGGAAAACATTTTGTAAGGATCATGGTTCTAGATTGACAAGCTATGAGCTACCTTACCTGGTTACTGTAGAACCCAACAAGGCCAAGTTTTTCTGTCACATGCTCGGCTCCCATGTTTGTTTATTTCAGATTATTCATTGCTCTTTACTGTCATCTATATGACATAAATCGTTTGCAACTAGTGCAGAATGCAGCTGCTAGAATCCTAACTAGGAAAAGAAAATCTGAACATATTACTCCAGTTTTGATATCACTACACTGGTTGCCTGTGTCATTCAGGATTGACTTTAAAATTCTGCTTATGGTTTATAAAGCCTTAAATAATCTCACCCCATCTTATATATCGGAATGTCTGACACCTTATATTCCAAATCGTAACCTCAGATCCTCAAATGAATATCTCCTTAGAATTCCAAGAACAAAGCTTAAAAGAAGTGGTGAGGCGGCCTTCTGCTGTTATGCACCTAAAATCTAGAATAGCCTGCCAATAGGAATTCGCCAGGGTGATACAGTAGAGCACTTTAAAACACTGCTGAAAACACATTACTTTAACATGGCCTTTCTATAACTTCAATTTAATTTAATTTAACTTAATCCTGATACTCTGTATGTTCAATTTCCTTATAATAACTACTCATGGTGGCTCTAAAATCCGTACTGACCCCTACTCTCTTTTCTGTTTCTTTTTCCGGTTTCTTTGCGGTGGTGGCCTGTGCCACCTCCACCTACTCAAAGCTTCATGATGCTCCAACAACGATGGATGGATTTAAAGGCAGAAGTCTACGTGACCATCATCATCATCAAGCCCTTCCATGAGAACCCTAAATCCAAAGAGGACTGTTTCATTTATATTAGGTAGATTGCCCAGAGGGGACTGGGCGGTCTCATGGTCTGGAATCCCTACAGATTTAATTTTTTCTCCAGCCGTCTGAAGTTTTTTTGTTTTTTCTGTCCCCCCTGGCCATTGAACCTTACTCTTATTCGATGTTAATTAATGTTGATTTATTTTGTTTTCTTATTGTGTCTTTTATTTTTCTATTCTTTATTATGTAAAGCACTTTGAGCTACTGTTTGTATGAAAATGTGCTATATAAATAAATGTTGTTGTTGTTGTTGTATATAAAAGCAAATATTTTGCACTAAGCTTGTTCAAGCTTAATGTAGTCATGAGGTGTTATATCTGAGAAATACCTAATATAGGGCTGTTTCTGACCTTTGTGGTACCATAGGCCAGATATTCACTGTTGCCCCTTTAATTAATCAGTTTAATTCAGTTTATTTTTGTATAACTCGCTTAACTGAGTGCAGGCACAGACCACTATGACAAGTTCTCAGATAAAGGATAAGTATAGATTTTACAAATTACTGAGTATAGTTTTAGTATACATAAAGACACAGATTTGTTAAATATCAAAAATGTAAACAAAGGCACAATACAATGCAATAAATACATAAATATAAGACTGAAGTTTTGTCTCCTTCTTCAGCACTGATACTTACACTCTCCAAACATTTCCCAAGTATAGTAAAGTTGGAAATGGCATCATATACAGTCAAGTCCACAAGTATTTGGACAGTGACACAATTTTCATAATTTTGGCTCTGTATGCCACTATTGGATTTTAAAGAAAGCAATCATTGTGTGCTTTAATTTAGTGGGTTTACCAAAAATCACACCATCTACACACTACACCCTGAACTCCCATTTCTCTTAGTTTGATATTTAATCTCACATGTGGGACTTTATTAAATGCTTTCTGAAAGTCAAGATAAATAATATCAAATGCACTTCTTTGATAATATCCTTCTGTTGCATTAGCATGTTGGTAAAACATGACCGCCCTTTTCTGAACCCATATGGCATATGGATGGAACTTTCAATGGGGTATTTCAGCACTGTATGGGCCGCCTTCACTCTTGCACTGGGCCAATATAGAGTCCTAATATAGAGACCTCTTTTTAACGTTTTGAATTATTGAATCTTATTTAGTACCTTCTTTTATAATCCTTTACGGTCTAGTGTTTTACACTTCTTTATCACAGTGATCACAATGGTGTGTCTTTTTTCTAAACTGGTAAATTAAGGCAAACAATGAATAATTAAAAATGTTCTTTATTTATTATATACTTAATGTTAAACAGTGGAACCAATTGTTTTGTAAAATTAAATCAATAAGTGTGACTTATAAGTCAATTCAGGAGTGCTTCCAGGGATGCACAGTATATCATGTTTAAGATTGTATGTTATTTGATGAACAGCTAGATTGATTTCCGTTAACTACACAAACTGTATGTATAATTGGCTCGCTTCTGTGCTATTACTTCCTAATAATTCTACCAGATCCTGCTCACGAGCAATTGTGCATCTGTTTTATTGCCTAAAGAGCATTTTTAAATATTTCATATCAGGTTATCGCAAGCTGTGAGATACATGAGCTTAACATCTTGCTATTCAGATCTGATGAATATCTAAGCATGTTTGTGTTACACTGAACTTTCAGGGATTGATTTTTACTGTCGCCCTTATGCTGCTTATTTGTATTGATGTTTTATTTGTATGAATATTAAATTCTAAAAAACATAATCTTGTTATGTCAATTAAGTATTTAAAAAGGATCTTAGACACACATATACACTGCCCAAATCTTCAATAAAAGTTTTTGTTGTGGCTAACGTTGAATTCAAAAACCAACCATAGAATCCAAAATCGCAGTAGTTGCAAATTTAAACATATTTTACAATTGTCTTTTGGATCTTATAATCTTATATGCTATGATATACTCTATGTTTAATCAACAAGAGTATGGCAGTTGTGTGATCGCTTGAGAATGAAATGCATAACTACAGTTTTCAAAGTGGATGAAAAAATGAAAAAAGGAAATATTTGCCTCCATCAGGATCAAGTTTGAAATCACACATTTTTGGAGTTTTATGTATCTGAGCAACCTCAATTTCAAATTAGTTTCAAACAATGGAATCAATAGGGATCCTATATGCGAACTTTGATTCCAGCACGAGTTTTTTGAAGAATGGCTATGTATGAAGGGAAAACAAACTAAATGGACTAAATATTTTTAAATTTATATCAATAGAAAATAATTTGAGACAGCACAAGTGATACATAGATAGATAGATAGATAGATAGATAGATAGATAGATAGATAGATAGATAGATAGATAGATAGATAGATAGATAGATAGATAGATAGATAGATAGATAGATAGATAGATAGATCCTCAGGTTGTAAACTGTACAGTTGTCTGTCTGTTGTCTTCTATTGTAAGTTGTGTAGGCATCTACCAACTTCTATTATCACATAGATTTAATAAAGTTCAATGTAGCAGGGAGAAGTCTATCACAAAGAAAGGTGAAACAAAACCCATGGGCTGTATGGGGCCATTTTGCAGTCAACAATTTCCTAAGAGGGATATCTTAGGAATTTGAGAAAAAAAGATGCATACCCACAGAAAATCCACCACCAATACAGGGTGGATGTTTAAACACCACACAAAGAACAACCAAGCACAAGATTTGAACCTCGGATGTTGCACCAATGGAATACCAGTGCTAACCATTACACCAAAAGTAAATTCATTACATAAGAATTGTTCTAGTCCCTGTATCATGCAAACTTGGAATGAGAGATCAAAGATTATACAATGTCACATGTAGCAAAAGAAAAACTGCAGCTTTTTTCCTTTTAATTTGTTTCATTCAGAAATGACAGTTGCTTTGCCAGTGTACAAATAAACCATGACAAATCCTTTGTGTCTTACTAGCATCTTCAAGACAGAGAAAAATGATAATATACTGTACATGCCAAATCTGTACAAATACTTATGTTTCAAGGAATGGCTTTAGCTCTGCATAACTCATAACTGAATTAATCAGACTAATAAAGTGGATAGATGGATATTAGCAGTGGAATTACACAAAAATCTGTGACATGTTTGAAAAATTTTAACTGCAGTTTTTTTTAATAATAAGGTGCTTGCTGATTCAAACTGAAATAACATAAAAAAACCACTCAACCAAGGCTGTTTTTCTTTTTAATATTTTAAAGAGCAGGGAAATATAGTGCAGCATTTGAATAAAAAGAATCATTCTATTACTCATATTCCAAGAAGACAAATATTTTCCTCTTCTAACAGCAAGTGGAAGTGAAGGAAGCTGTGGCTCTCTAGATGATGCCTTTGATTCATTTCTGAAGCGTCTGACCTGGCCAAGAAAAACTTCTTTCAAAACCACCTATGAATCATTTGATTGTAGAAACATTGTGTGCAGTTATTTAAAATGTGAATTCATGGAATTTTCCCGGTCACGCTGCTGCCCGTACAATGCAGCTCTTTTACGTTGCCTCTGACCTGCATAAACAAACCTTCCATGCAGTCAGTTAACTTGATGATTACAGATGAATTTTGACCCATATGTTTCTTTTGCGTGGCTGTTTACCTGTTTTGTTTAAATATTAGTATTACTTCAAATATCTTAGCAAAGCAGTTTATTTTACAGTATATTTAAGTATCTTAGCAAGTAAGCAAGTCGGAGAGACAAATTAAAGTTCACTCTGAGTTGAATGATGATGCCTACATTAAACTGAAAATGTTATATTCTTTAAATGTTCTCCTCCTCTCTTCTTTTACCATTACTTCTTTTATACCTGTTTTACAGCTGTTCCCTCTGTCACTTCTAAAGTATCTTAAATGATGCACTGAACTCTTTACCACTATCATGTGAGAACAGAAATACTCTGTGATCAATTTTTCTTCATCAACGTCGTGTGATGGATGCTGCTAACATTGCCATGGCTGAAGACAATCCAATACAAAAAAAGTTGAACCTGAGTTTCTCTTTTCATTTTTGTTTTTAAAATGTCACAAGAAGGAAGTCAACAGGAAGCATGAACTGTGTAAATACTGTAATTTGAAAAGTGCTCAATCAACACTACAAACAGAAGGACTCTTCTGGCAAGGCTTTAGCCAACAGCAAGTTTAGAGGATGTAGTTATGCATGTTATGTTCTTTATTTTTTATTCTCAGTTTTATGGTGGTGTAGATTGTTTTGATATCACTCCCAACCAACTTCTAAAACATTATGATGAGAGCTTGCCATTTAAACTAAAAACTCATCCACTCAGTCCAACTAGATGGTCCAAAATAACATTAAATTGAGACTGGAAGGTCCCTAAAGTCTTACTGTCTGGAACACTACTTGGTAATTTAGTCCAAGTGTCTATGGTTCTTTCAGTGAAAAAGAAAATATTTGTGGAGAATCTTCCCTTAAGTTTCTGTTCACATCCTCGTGTTCTTGTTGAAGAGTAACAGCCTGTATCTACTGGACTAACTTCCTTCATAATTTTAAACAGTTTGGTCATGTCACCTCTTAATCTACAATAACTTACACTAAAAAGATTCCACTCCTTTAAACTCTTTCCATAGCTCATAAAGGTTTCATGTAAGTAAACATCAACCTCAGTACCATTTGCGCCACAAAAATTACAATCCACGCAACAAACTATTAAGTTGGGTTATGCCAGAATGGAGGCTTCTAAGTTTCAACCAAATGTGGCATTAATTCCACAAAAACTTTGCAAGAGACCATTTTCTACAGTTGAATATCCTGACAAATATAGTCCACACATTCTTGATTATTTAATTGTTTTACTGCGCCTGCCACTTTTGTAAAGCATTTAGTCTTTACCTCATTTGCTAGGGAAATTACTTCTTCAGTAATTCTTGACAACACAACTTCATAGAGAAAAGTAATCCAGCTATTTTCTTTTTCTTGCTCAGCCTGCACCACTTTTATCGTTTCAGTTAAATGTTCTACGTATTTGGGGTCCATAATGGTCCAAGATTCTGTTCTACCTGTGATAAACCTTGGCAGAATTAAAGGAACACCAAATGGATCTCACAAAATTGTAGTAAAAAAGGGAAAACTAACTGTCAATACCAAGAGAGAGAATATAGAAAATATCTCAGCCAAAAGAAAACCAGGCTAGAAAAACATTTAAAAATCTTTGCCCTTTAGGTATGTTTACAAGCCTTAAGTTTTACTCCATTGGCCATCCTCTTTCTCACAGGGGTGGGGGTCGACTTGTTCTCAATCCTACTTTTTGTAAAAATTGATTGATTTGTATGGAATGATTGCAATAAAATTATTAAAATTAAAAAAAAAAAAATCTTTGCTCTGATAACGATTTAAATTCCATCCATCCATTGTCCAACCCGCTATATCCCAACAACAGGGTCACAGGGGTCTGCTGGAGCCAATCCCAGCCAGCACAGGGCACAAGGCAGGAAACAAACCCCAGGCAGGACGCACACACACACTAAGGACGATTTAGAATCGCCAATGCACGTCTTTGGACTGTGGGAGGAAACTGGAGCACCCGGAGGAAACCCATGCAGACACGGGGAGAACATGAAAACTCCATGCAGGGTGGACCCAGGAAACGAACCCCGGTCTCCTAACTGCGAGGCATGTTACACCCATGTTTTAAATTATGCCTAAGTAATGCAAATGCTTTGTTTTGATCCACAGTCTTAGACGTTGGAATACAATAAGATTAATTCTTTCAGGGCGGATGTCGACTTTTTTCGAAATTCAGGGGTAGAGGACTGTAATCAGCTGTAATCTGCCACATAACCTCGCTGTTTTGTTTTAGTTCGACTCTCTTTGCGAGAGGGAAAGTTAGCTTCGTTCATTTGACCTCAGTCCCCTGCATGTGCATGAATAGCAAAGAGCAAACAACCTTTAAAATGGCTTCCACAACTGGAGAGTGACCAAAGTGAATTTGCTAAGCAAAATACTCCGTGGATGACGTTCTGCGTGTTATCACTGAATCGGACCATGACTTGCTGGACTCAGATTTTGATACAAGTGATCTGTAGATGGAAATCGAGAACGAAAGTGAGGTACCGGCATCAGCTGATCGTGGTGATTATGAACACATTTGTGTAGCTGATCTCCCACCGCAACGTTTGCCTGGGAGGACCGCCATTTACGATGACAGGAGGTAGAAATCAGATTGCGTCACACTGCGACTGCCACTGCTGCCCACCTGTCAAACAAAGACAGCCAAGCAGCCGGCCTGTCGCACATTCCTGCTGGCCATTGAGCTGCCCACCACAATCCCACTTCTGCCAGGGACGCCAAACAGGTGCCAACATCAGCCATAGCACACAGCAGCAGATGTTTTATGTTGATGTTGATTCATGAGTGACACCATTGCTTTGTGTGCTGAAAGCTGTTTTTTTTTGGAAAAAAATTCAGCCCTCAAAGAGTTAAATACTGTCTAACCAGAATTGTCAAAAGCCAGAACTTCTGGGAAATGTGATCCTAGCAGCCCTGTAATCAATGGTAAAAAAATATGTTTTCCAAAATGGTGCCATCAGTGAGAAAAAAAAAATGGCAGTGTGGCAAGACTTTAAAAAATAATAACAATCCCAAAACAGAAATGAATCCAAAAAGCAACTAAATACTTAAATTCTGAGGAGTCCAAATCTCCTGCCTAGCAAAAACAATGAAGAAAATCTGTAAAACAGATCTCTGGAAAAATTAAAAAATGTCTAGAATCATAAATTTATTTTGCTTTTCTAATTACTATGTTAATGTTATGTATATTTATTGTATTAATCATATTGTTTGTTCTCTGTATATTTAGTGTAAGTAAATGGGCTCCCTGATGCTGCCATTGTGAGTTCTGTGATTTCTTAGCATTACTGCTGAAGCATTAGTTACCTTTCATGTGTGTTGTTGGCACCCTTGTTTGGATGTAATTTGCCTCTTTTTGGATTTCTTACTGGATACTCTGATTTGTAAGGTGCTACTTTTTAACTTTTCTACAGCTCTCTGGTGGCCAGTGTGATTTTCTACACTGTGGTGTGCTGTGCCGGTAACCTCATTTCAAGAGAGGCCCACCAAATCAACAAACTAATTAAAAGGTAGAGCTTGTTATAGGCACAGGCAACCTTAGGGGTGTGTAGGGCCTAGGGCTGACCAACCCCACACAGGGCCAGTTACGTCAACCACTATTACCAGTATGTGTGGACTGTATGAACTTGCATGTGAATTTAATAAAAATAATGTTAACATACATCGGATTTTCTTATTACAGTTTTCAGCGAAATTTTTGCAGACTTTATCAAAATATATAACTGGAGAATATAAGTTGACAAATCCATTCGAATGGGACATGCAGACCTCAAAAGCAGGGCTCCCTTAGGCGCAGGGCCTGGGGCAGTCGCCCCACTTGCCACCCCCAAACTCCACTCTTGGTTATCGGACACATTCTGAACCCTCTTCAGGTAGTAGAGATGGCGAGAATGAAAACAAAAAACAAAACTGAGTGCCATTATGAACAATGCCACACATCCTCTCTCTGACACACTAACACTGAGGACTTTCAGTCAACGAGTTATTCAGCAGAAATGTTTCAAGTAACGCTGCAGGGTTTCCTTTATGCCAACAGCAATATGTCTGTATAAAACTTCACTGTGGCTGGGACTACCAAGTAACATGTTTGCTTTCTTTTTAATTTTCATGCTTTACAATCATCCTAGTGCGTGTTTAGATCATTGTGTGTTTGTTGTATTTATTTGTTTATTCATTTACTTACTTATCTACCCATGTATATAATTATTTATTTAAAGAGTATCAGTAATTAAGTTTTGTCAATCTATTGTTCTGATTCTGGACTTGGCAATGGGAATTTCTCGAGTTGATTCATTTTGAGACATCATTTTGTATAATGTGTTTTATTTAAACATTTTGTTAATAATCTTTAACATTATTATAAAATATTTCTTTAGTCTTTTATTATTTCCCTGTCCCCTTTTTGAATTTGTAACTATAACCATGTATTCTGACCTTAGTCCTCTCCTTGAGTGTCTTAAGACCATACTTACTTAATCTTTTTACGTTTGAATGGTGTTTTGAAGCCTAGTTTTGAAATTAAACCTTTTTTAGCTTGTGGAGCCCAGACAATCACAACTTCTGGTCAAGTAAGACAACTACATGTTATTGCCTGTTAATACTTTAGAACATTAGAATGAGAATGGGCCATTCAGCCCAAAAAGCCTATCCCATTCCATAGATAAAATAGTATCAAGTTGAGATATGAAGATCCCTATTGTAGTATTCTCCACCACGCTACTTGGAAATTTATTTGGGTTCTTTGCATGAAGAAAATCATTCTAACATTTAATTAATTGGCTGACGCCTTTATCCAAGGCAGCTTACAACATTTATGATACAATTGGTTACATTTCTTTTGGTTTCCCAGTTGGAGCACAGGCAAGGTGAAGTGACTTACTCTTGGTTATATGGTGTCAGTGGTGGGGTTTGAACCCACACCCTCAGGGTTTGAAGTCCAAAGCCTTAATCACTACAGCACACTGCAACTACCTGTAACATGTTTCCAACTGTATTCCTGTACTGTTGTTGAAAAGTTTCTTTTACAATAAAAAATGTGATCCACTGTATTAATTCTTTTTTATAATTTTAAACACTTCAGTCTTTATTTGCCCCACTGCAGATTGTGGCCAAATTGACAATGCCGAGCAACAACAACATTTATTTATATAGCACATTTTCATACAAATAATGTAGCTCAAAGTGCTTTACATGATGAAGAAAAAGAAAAAAGACAAACTAAGAATTAAAATAAGACAAAACTCATTAACTTAGAATAAAAGTAAGGTCTGATGGCCAGGGAGGACAGAAAAAACAAAAAAACTCCAGACAATCAGAGAAAAAATAAAATCTGCAAGGGTTCCAGACCATGAGATCGCCCAGCCCCCTCTGTTTAGAGGCATTTTCCCTTTTATTTTTCCATTGATAACTCAATGTTATTTTATCATAGAAACCAGACAAAAGCATAATCAAAACCTTTGAGTGAATTAGATGAAAATTACAGCTTATCCCTTTTCTTAGAAGCAGCAGAGTTTGAGCTACGGTGTGACTGTGCATTCTGGAGAAGCCATATTTACTGACTAATAAAATGTAAATTGGTCTCAGCCTTCAAGGAGGAGCTCAGCTGTTTGTCCAGACTTGGCACACATTGCATGGTGGAGAGCGTGAGGCTCGGCCGCTGTCCTAGTTCTGAATAGTATTCAGCAAATTCACATAGCATATTGTGCTTTGTTAAATACGCTCGATTTGGCTTGGGTGATAATGGCATCATGTCCGGAGGTGCCCCAGTGCCTATTGAAATAAAGAAATATAGAAACGTATGTGTGTGTTGTGTACTGTATCTTTACATAAATCATTTCACAAGTGCCCCTGTATTACAGCTTCCATGTATATTTTAGTGGTGGTCTTTTCCAACCAGGGCAAAGTAGTAAGACTTGCTGTTCTTCTTAGTTTTTTACACACGTGCCAATCGCATTTTGGAAAGCATAATTCAGTAAAATTGAATTTATTCAAATAAGGCGATCTCAACATAAAATCTTTCAGACTTAGTTTATATGGTGTAATCAGCACACTGTGGAATTCTATTCACCTTTCCACATTGAGCTCAAAGGAAGATGTATGATGCTATAACTCTTTCTGCAGTTCTAGCCTGCTTGCATTACCCCATGCTCTCAGAATATGCAAGAGTGAAGTGAACAGAAATATGTGCAAAATAATTAAGCAGCAAATAAAATAAACGTGTCACGGCACAAATAATTTTATACTGAGGTTATTTAGCACACAGTGAAAGGCTATGATCTTTTTATTTTATTATTGTATTTATTTTATGCATACCCTTTTCCTGTGTTGAATTCAAAAGCAGATGAATGGCTCTCTTCTCTCCTATTTGGCAAATAAAACAAACGCTTGAGACAAATAATATTTCTACTCTGACAATTCCAAAAATATATGCCTGAAGTGAACAGATGTCTACCTACAATTTGTTTTGAAGTACCTTGCTGCATGTGTACAAGTCTGGCTTTTTGTAGCCATCAAATGCAGGGCAGTTGAGACAATTTCTCATCATGCATTCAATTGTTACTGGCTATTCAATCTAATCAAAACAAATTTCCCACATTTCCATATCTCTATGTATCCCTATAAATTATTTATTTGGAGTAGAAAACAAACCCAGCTGAAATTATTAATGCTTCAGAACTATGACAAAAGAAAATCTGGCCATTCCTAAGATTACATTTTATTACTGGGCATGGAATGCTGTGGCATTGGGATTTTTGAATAAATAATGCATCACAAAATCTATACAGATATTACTTGTTATGGAAAGGGCCTCTACTTTCCCATTCTCCTTCATATGCTCAATTTTTTGTGTTGATATCCTCCATTTGCTGCAAACATCTAGTGATTTTTAACTCAGTGAGAATTTGATATTGAAATGCTGAAGTACTGCTGTCAATCACACATTTTCAACCTGACTTGCATAATCTCTCACAGTAAAATGCACAATTTTGAAAATATGATGCACACTGTATGTGTTGAGACCTGCTGAGAATTGTATACTGTTAATGTATGTGCATAATTTGAACACTCCTGCTGTAAAACAAAACCTTTCAAAAATATTTAAGTCATCTTCAAGTCAGAGAGACTTTGATTAAAGCAACCGAACCCAACTCCTTAGCCTTTCTCTATTAAAAGAGAAGGTACCCTAGAGCAGCTTTACAAGTAACACAATGTTAGATACTGAGAAGAAGCATCAGAGACAGAAATGTTTAATTAGATTGCCAGGCAATTAATGGAATTCAAAACCTTTTAAAATTTTATTCAAAGAACCAGAAAAAGATTCAATTAAAAACAGAACATAGCATATACAAGAATATAATCTGAATCCTTGAAACTTTGCACTGAACTCCCGTTGGCTTGAAGAGCTTTGCAACAAAAAAGTCCCACTTATAATTTTTTTTTTTTTCATATAGAATAAAACAATGGATAAAAAAAAATGGTTCAGGTCACACCCGGCAGGATGTAAAAATCTCAATATACACTTTTTCAGTCCATCCCAAATATGGGCTAGTTTAATTTAGAATTGAACATTATACAATTATAGAGAGATTGGCATGAAACGTAAATGCATGGAATGTAACATTTATGGTATCCTTGATTGATATGTGTATTATTTACTGTAATGTAAGTTAGAATAATAAAATAAAATTGAAATAAAACTGCACATTGCATATATCCATTTCAGGTTACCTATGTGAGCCTGACTTTGGCCACAAGTTCTGTCAATGTCATCAACTTACAAGCTACTCCATCCACTCTGTCTGTGCCTTAACATGGCAAAGTGGTTTGTGTGATTAGTGATCCCCTGAGCGATGCTGTCAGGAGTCATCTACCCAGGTCAGAGTTGAGGTCCTGACTAATGGCGCTTTTCCACTGCATAGTACGGCACGACACGGTTCAGTTCAGCTCACTTTTGGGGGATTTTCCACTGGGAACAGTACCTGGTACCTGGTCCTTTTTTTAGTACCACCTCAGCCGAGGTTCCAAGCGCGCCGAACCGTTACCAAAACGTGACGTGTAAACTCTGCTGGTCACTGATTGGCCTGAGAAAATCGTCATTACTGCGTCACTGAACTTGCAACACGAGACACAACAGACCCGCTAGATTTTTAGCACAGCCAGCGAAGGTTCGGACGCACCATTTTGTTTTAACCAAAAATGGCTGTTTCGTGGTCTATTGAGGAAGTGTGGACGTTCCTCTCGTTGGTAGCCGAGGAGCGTATCCAGCGAGAGCTGGATGGGGCGACGCAGCGCAACTATAACAACACGTGAATAATCCCGCCCACTCTAAAGCGGTACTAAACTGCAGTCGAAACGCAAACCGAGCTGAACTGAGCCGAACCAAGGTGAGCTGTACTGAACCGTGCTGTGCCGTACTATGCAGTGGAAAAGCACCATAAGGCTGACTCATACCCCAAATTCCACCAAGATTCCACCCAATGTTTTTGCAACTTTCTGCCACTTCTCATCATCCTGCACATGGCTTGTAACATGGAGACCCAACAGGAAATGAAGTGGTGTAATTGAGGATTACACACCCTCACTACCATAAAGATATCAACAACTTAATTATGTGGGCTCTTCCTTCCATCCACCTCTCTATTGACACCAACCTTCTACAACTGGGTGTCAGTTCCCCTGTCCATCGTGCCCCTGGGTCTGCCTTTCCAAAATTGAACTGATCTCCCACCAGTGTACACACAGGAGGGGGATGTCAGAGATGGAAAAATGGATGGAAAGCGTCATTGTCAGATCGATGGACAGTCATGACTGACTGACAATCTACTGGACTATTGGTTGGAGCTACCACAGGTTCTCAGTTTATCCTGATGGTGTTCTTTAAACTTTCACCTAGCCATTTTATTTTAGTTAGTTGGAAGCATTTGACTCTGCACCTGTGTTTTAACAGAAACCAGATATTATAACCAGTTATAATACAGTACTCCATATAAAATTTAAAATTATCAGTGTGGAACAATCCATACTTAGTTCTTCAATCAACATTGTCTTTCAGCAGCACTCCTTAACCTAATCTAAATCTATAAACATTTTTGCTATTTTTTGAACTTGTGATTACTGTTGCTTTTGTTCTTTTTAAATTTTTTTTTATTATTTTTGGAGAGGAATGTGCTATATGAAGAATGACACAGTGCTCAACACTATTGCCTCACAATTCCTGAATCCTGGATTCAAATCTCAGCCTGGACTCGGTGTGTCAAATCTGAAAGACATGCATGCTAAGTTAATTTGTGACTTCACATTGGAGCAACATAGTGGAGTGTGAAAGTGTGTTTAGAAAGTCTGTAGAGGCCAGCCCAGAACTGGTTTGTGCTATTTTCCAAATTGCATCTGTGACCATAACATATGTAGAAAAAGGTTGAAAAATCTTTGCAGAATGATTGTTCAGTTGTGTAGGGATATGCCCAGCCTAGCAGTTCATTATATATGAAATTTTCCATTAAATTTTGTAATTGATTGGGTATTTGTTATTTTATCTTTTGTTTGGTTTTGAAGTAATATGTCTAATCCCATTTGTTAACTGAATTTTCAATAAATAAATGGGGAGGTGATATGGTGTATGTGTAACCTGATTGGTAGCAGTGATTTGACAGTTAACAGAACCTTAAGTCGCTTGAGTATTTGTAACGAACGCCAAGAGATAGTTTCTTATTTTGAGGGATTATTTCTGACATGGTAAAACAAATGGAAATATCAAGGTTTTTCAAAAAGCCTCATTTAGATGAAGAGGAACATCTGGGCACAAATGAAACACACAATTTGCAATAGTGTGCAACTGAGAGCAAACATTTCAATCACATCTTCATCTGAGAAGACTAGCTTTAGCAGCCCCAAAAGACAAGTATGCTGTGACAGAACTACAAAAAGATTTGTCAGCCATTCACAAACCAGCCACTCAACCTAATTTGCAATCATTTCCATCAAATATGAAAACAGAAAAGGCTCAATGTTTCTCTGTAAAATTGTATGAACAATTCAAATGGATTGAAAATAAGACAGGTAGGGACTGATTTTTTGTGTGTGTGTGTCTGTTGTGACACAACAACATTTGATTGACATGATCATTTTTGCTCAACTTTTGCATGGTCCTAATAATTCAGTTATGTGAATATACTACATTATGAATATATGTATTGTTTTGGAATATATGCTACAAAAAACTAGAACACCTATTTTTACACAGGTCCACGGTAAAATCTATTTCTGGCTATGCCCCTGTTGTGCATAAATGTGTTTATAAATGTTTACAAAAATAATCCGGCAAACATATATCATGTCATATTAAGATGGGAGTATTTTCATTGACATTGCAATCCCAGCTCAAGGAGCATATCTAGAGCTCCCAGAGTTGCTCCCACTGCTCCAGCGTTTCCAAGCTGTCTGCCATTTTTTAGAATGCCAGGTTTCAAGGGGCAGCCCATGTTTAATTTACTTCTTAGATGCTGAATTCGATTCATCTTTATTGACATTGTACTCTGCCTGAGCATGTGTATAATGAAAAAGTAGTTTGTGATAAAAGAAAAACAAACAATAAAAAATAATAACCAAGTATTAAAAGAGACACTTTAAATGTGCATACATCATGAGGTTAGTCAATAGACAGTTTAGAGTTCCAGAGCATGAAGCCATTGTTGAAAATTTAACAACACCACAGTCTTTGGAAAGAAGCTATTTCTGAATCTACAGCATCGGGTCTGGAGATACCTGTAGCACCTTTGTGACGGAATGAGTGAGAATAGTTTGTAGCTGTGGTGAGTGGGATCATGGGTGATATGGCTCCCTGTGTGTAAGCAAAGCTTTGTGTAGATGCGGGAGGTGGGATGTCAATGATATGTTCTGCAGTTTTAACAGCTTTCTGTAGGAGTTACTGGTAAATGGCAGTACAGTTGCCAAAAGACACAGTTATGCAACTGGTTAGGATGGAGAGGGTATTGTGCATCAGTAAAAATGGATAAGCAATTTCCATGGGAAACTGAGGAATTGTTGAGCCTTCCTTATAAAGGAGGAGGTTGTCTGTGTTAGATACTCTGCAATGTACTGTAAGTGCCAAAAACACCTAGAGTTAGACATCTGTCCTACTTCAGCTCCATTGGTGTAGAGGGGGATTGGGTGTACATTTTTTGGACTTCCTGAGGTTCAAGATCAGATGCTTGGTCTTTAAGATATTTGCAGCTAGGTTGTAAATACTAGCTGCTGAACCATTTCTTTGTAAGCAATCTCATTGTTATTTGAAATTTTGCCAACCACAGTGGTGTCATCCACTGATTTAATGATCAAGTTGGATTTGTGAACAGGGACATAGTAGTGGGTACATAGCAAATACAGTGGGCGCTCAGCACACAGTCTTGTGGTGCAGCTGTACTCAGAAACAAGGTATAAGATGCGTGTTCAACCGTCCTCATATTCTGAGACCTGTTGGTTAGGAGGTCCAGTGTCTATATATATATGACAGTAGTTAAATCTATGGAGTGGAGTTTTATATTTACAGCTCAATACCTCCCCTGGGACACTTGGTGGCAGCTTCCCGGACCAACGGTGATTTCCCAGCCTCCCGCCTGGCTCCATGGGGAATGGAGTCTTCCACAGCCTGGTTGGGAGCTGGGATGGCCGCTAGGGGGAGCTGCAGAGAGTCAACAGCCCGGCTGGACGAGTCTTCAGCCCCACCCGGAAATGCAATTAGGACCAGGAAGTCAAGCACCTGGAACGCTTCTGGGTAGGCTATAAAAGGGGCCAGCCACCACCACTCAAGTGCCGGAGTCGGGAGGAGGCGGACTAAGCTTGGTGAAGAGGAGTGGTGGAAAGAGAGTGTTTTGGTGTTACTTGTGCTTTGGGACTGTGTATTAACTGTGGGTCACGGGAAAGACGTGTGCCCACGGGGGGAAGAAAAATAAAAGCCTGTGTGTATTTTGTACGTGCCTCTGCGTCAGTCTGTGCCAGGTCGGGCGCTATATAGCATCCAAATTACAATATGTTACAGAGATCAAATAAAGTGAAAAGGCAAAATATATTCTGGTATTGTATAATAATTCTACCAATCCAACTCTAGTGGCTGAAAAGAAAGAGGAACTTATACAGTATGAAAAAAAAAAGAAACAGCAACACACTTTCTGTGCACTCACATACAGTATATACCAACAGATAGGCATACAAGGTATTCCATCAAAAACAAATCTGCAGTAAGTTGTCAGTTTTTCATCTATAATCAGGCATTGTGCATCTTAGTGGAGACTTTGTGCAGGTTAATTACAGTTTTCAGCAAAATTCAAAGACGACAAAGCTGAAGCATTTTGAGACATGAGAACTCCATCCTCGAGGCTTTAGTATGCAAAACACTATAACAGAAGTAAAGAAAGTAAGTTAATTAATCTATATTAAAAGTGAAGTAAGAAATGAGAAATAAATTAGAATATTTCATTCCAAATGTAAGTATCACACTCTACTAATACTGTATAATTATGCTGACAAACTGAAATAACAAAGTATTGAAAAAAAATTGAAATACATGGGATAGATAGATAGATAGATAGATAGATAGATAGATAGATAGATAGATAGATAGATAGATAGATAGATAGATAGATTCAAAAAAACAGAAACTTCATCATTGATATACTTAACTGTCTTAGAAAGAGGAATTAATGACATTCTTTTAAAACTAAGGAAACAGGGCTAATGGAATTTCATAGAAAACATGTTAGGTCATTTAAGTTTTTTAGACCTATAGGAAACCAAGTATCAAGTACAGATGTCCAGAATGCTTACCTGCAAAATCAGACAGTATTGTAATCAGCCCAGGATATGGCTTCACAATTTTACATTTTACCCACATGTAAAGAAGTACATGGATCAGAAGAAGAAGCTTACTGCACCGTTTTTTTGTTTTTTTTTTAATACAATCTGATCGATCATTTATGGTGATACTGACAGTACACAGTCTCCCATAAGAAGATTGCTGAAGCCAACACAGCAATCTCTTCCTGTCCCGGTCCAGCAAACATAATTTTAATGTGTGATCATAACTGGTTCTAACAACTAGATTGATAATATTTGAGCTATGCACAAAAGGAAAGTGATTGGTCAGAAAAATATTTCTAAAATTCTTTTTCATATTCTTCATCATATATAAATCTCTGAATAATATTGCCTCTAATTATATATTGGAATGCCTATCCCTCTAAATTCTCAGTCATAGTTTTAAATCCTCAAACACTGGGATGCTTATTATTCCTACAGTTAAGCATGAAGGAAGTGGTAAGATGACCTTTGCCTGCTGTGCACCAAAATCTGGAATACTTTACTGACAGAGATATGTCAGGCTACTACCATGGAAGATTTAAAACAAAACTCCTCAAAACACACTTTTTAATTTGGCTTTTTCACAGTTGTGTTTGTTTCTGTTGTGCCAATCCTAATACATTATAAAATGTATTGTAATATCATACTCTGTACTTAATAAACTTGCAATCACTGTTGCTCTTTTATTTTCTGGTTTTCTTTGGTCTTACACCACTGCCATCCGATCATCTGTGATGTTGGAAGGAATGTGGACTCACCAATCTTCTGCATCATAACAGTAATGAAGTACTGTATTTTATCTTTTGGTTTATTTTTGGCAGCATCTCTCCAGCTAGACCATCTGTTTAGAAATGTAATCCATATTTAATGGCTCTGCCATTATTTGTGCTTATTTTTTATCATTTTTTATATTTCTTTGTATGTATTTATCCTTTGTATTTGTCATTTTTTCTCATAACTTCTTATAAAGCACATTGAGCTGCACATTTTGTGTGAAAACATGCTATAAAAATCTGTTAGAATATTTGTGGAAAGAATGCACCCCATTCAAATACTCTGAGCTGTGTTCTTTGGAGTTAAAAGTAAATCTCTGACAGAAAATAGGGCACTATTGTATACAGTTTTTATACATGACTTACTGCCCTGAATGGTGACAAACCACTGTTTCATTTCATATTTGTGGCCAGTCTCATAAATTCTGATCTGTCTGAACAAACAAGACAAAGGTGAAAAATTGTGATGCAGGGAAGATTATGAATGATAAAGCTTTTGGAAGGAAAACTGGAAGAATGTAGTATAGTTTCTTTAATCTAAAGAAATAATGAATACATCATCATGTGTTTTAAACTAATATTAATATATCCAAAAAAATTAATCAGTCTCTGAAAGTTCACAAAAAATATCAGGTAAAAATCACATGAATTATGTTATACATGGAGAGAAAAGAGGGAATTTAGGTCACCGTCCTACTCAAAAATGCATCAATGTATCACTTGAAAACTAACATTATTTGTGAAGGAGTTTGATTTCAGTTGAATCTGAAAAAATGTGTTTGTGTTCAGACTGAACCACATATACATGGGAAAATTATATAATTAAAGATAGTAGTCATGACCAATCATTTGTGAAAGGAAAAAGGCAATGAATAAGTATGAAGAAATACTTTTTTGAATGGCAATGCTGTTAAACTACTGGCAATTGCATGAAATCAGACCTCAATTAGAGAGTAAAAGATGCTGCTGTGAATTGATGAAAAGAATTATAATAAAGAAAAAGTAACAAAATGTCTAATGTGGTAGTCTGCAAACTAAAATTTATTTTTAACAAGGAGCTAATAGAAGACAAAATGGGTGTGAAGAAGTCAAAATGTTATGTCTCTAAACTTGTTTTCTTTTTTAGTGGGATCATTACTTTTTTTCTTATATAAAGTGAAGTTAAACTGGGCAACGTTATTATTATTATTATCACATGGGGACACAAAGCTGCTGTGGGACAATTTGTTGTAGCCTCATAATTGTACTAGGGAGCACTGCTAATCTGGGACAGCCAGTAGGGGGAGTTCTGTTGATTTGACTCCAGGCATTAATAATGCCAACTGTGACCCTAGAATTGCTTACAGCAGGGGACCCTGAAGTAGTATGGATCCCAGTTTAAATGAGCCTTTCTTCCTTTGGTCCAAAGAGTGCGAAGAAAAGAGGCAGCTGGTGACAAGGGATTAGCTGGTAGAATGGGTTAAGGACGGCCAGAGTAATAGAAGGTGAATAAGGAGAACATAAGCAGGAGAGTAGCCAGAGGTTATTACTGTTCAGTCAGACCTGGAAGGTAGAGATGTCTGTTATTTTTTTCTTTTGTCACATTTTATCGTTCTCCTGGTTTGCTTATTCCATTTTTTATTGTTATTTTAGACCATTGTGTTAGTGTTTGGGGACAGCTAAAGAGTGTTTCTACCTTACACTATAATGTATATATACTTCTGGTCAAAGGTTTTAGAACACCCCCATTTTTCCAATTTTAATTGAAATTTACGCACTTTAATGTGTCAGTGTACTCTGAAATGAAAGCAGAGAACAAACAACAGTAGATAAAAAAGAAATAATTTTGTTTAACAAAATTTAATGAAAAGTTTAGACTGGGGGTCTCCAACACGTCGCTCGTGAGATACCAGTAGCTTGCAACCTCTTTCCAAGTAGCTCGCCAAAGAGTTAATGAATCCTACATAAATTTGAAAACTTGTTTAGTCAAATTAGGGGTGGGCGATCTTTCCAAAAAAATCATATCACAATCCTTTTAACACAAAATCACGATCCACAATCTGAATTGCAATCTGTCTTTTCAATGTGGCATACACTTAAGAGAATATCCGGAGTCAAACTCATCAAAACCTAAGTAATACTTTGTTCTTAATATCAAACAAAGTTGAATTCAATTGTTCTCTTGTTCGCTAGCTAAGCGGAGTTAAGGTACACATCCCGAAGCTGGCGAGTGGGTGAAGAAGTTCCCTCCCTTCGGCCTGCTACGTGTGTCTTGGATTCGCACAAATAAATCGCTCCTGTAAGTGAACTATGATACACAGTGAAATGAGAGAAGTCACAAAACCAACTGGAATGTTTAAGCAAATTATAGAAAAAAACCTGATCTAGTTGTCTCATGAAAAACGGACAGACATACAGACCAACAGACAATTCAATTTTACATATTATATATTAGTAAAACTTCAAAATAATGTGCAGTTAAAGTCTCAACAGCATTCTCAGTATTTCTGGAGCTTAGTAGAGCAAGATAACTATAAGAATCTTCACCAAGCAGTTCTGAAAATGTTTGCTTGGTTTGGGTCTCCATACCTCTGTGAGTCTGCCTTTTCTGATATGAATGTCATGAAATCAAAGTTCAGAACAAGACTGACAGACGAACATTTAAATGACTCCATAAGAGTGAACTTAAGTGGCTGCACTCCACCAGACACCTGCCTCTCTTGTTGACTCCATGTAGTGCCAGCCATCTGACTAACTAAAAAACACATCACACATGAAACTGGACATGTGAATACTCTTGTGAAGCCAAACAGTGACATGGAACAAAATGACAAATGAATAAGTCATATCTTTGTATTTGGAATTGCATTGTTTTGTTTTGACAGCATTCATGTTGTGTGAAATACACTAGATAATGCATACAGACATTCAAAATGCACTTGCAGGTGAAATAAATATTTTTTGTAAGTTTTAATGCAAAATGTGAGTTGTGGACGCCAACATTTTGTAAATGCTCAGGCAAAACAAGCTTATTCAGTTTGTTTTGGGTTGAAATAAGCTATGAGAATAAACGTTAGAAAACATGAGTAGCTCTCAGCCGTTTTCATTTTGTAAAAGTAGCTCTCAGGGGAAAAAAGGTTGGAGACCCCTGGTTTCGACTCATCAAAGTTGCCACCTTTTGCGGATGTAAATTCCAAACATGCTTGTTGCATGGTTTCTACAATGGAAATTAATTATTTCTCAGAAAGTTCTTCCCTACACTGTTGCAGAAGTTCCTACAAATGTGTTTCCCTTACAGATTGCTTTGTTTTCAGCCTTCTGTCAATCTCATCCCAAACAAACTTGATGGTGTTTAAGTCTGAAGATTGTACCTCCCATTACATTATTTGAAGCCTACCAGGTTTTTAATTTCTTCTAAGGTAGTTTTGACACAGCCTAGAGGTATATTTTGGGGCATTATCTTGTTGTAGGATAAACCCCTGACCAATTAGGTTCCCATCAGAGTGCATTAATGGCACTGCACAATGCTGCAATAGGCCTTTTGATTCAGGGTGTCAGTCATCCTGTGTAAGTTCATCAACTCTGGTGTAATTGGTGTCACACACTGAGGAACAGTCCATTCACTAACTTTATGGCAAAAAAAAAAGAAAAACCCTGAGTGATAAACCAAAGATTTCAGGTTTTGATTCACTGCTACATAAGACTTTCTTCCAATCTTCAGGACTCCACAGGCAGTGGTACTTTTTATTTTTCAATTCTAGCAATGGCTATCTTAGTGCCACTTGATCTGAGAAACTTTTCATGTATATAAAGAGAGAGAGGGAGGGAGGATGAATATATTGTCACAAAAGTGAGATTGGTCTGTCTTTTCCAGGGTGTGATATAAAAGGTACACAATGGAAAGAGTTGAAGGTTGCGACTTAAACATCCTACACTTCTGCCCTCACCCTTGATTAACCATCATTGAAGCTCCACCTGCATGCCCATCTCTTCATCCATTACCCATACAAATAATGCATATTCAAGCCATCAGTGTCATTTGACTAGGATGGGACCCCGACACCATAGTGTCACACTTGCTTCTGCTACTTTTATGCCTATAATATTATTCCAAAATTAAATAAATTATCTCTAAATCTTCCTTATGCCCGTGTTCTTTATTTTTCTGAGCTATAAACTATGTTATATCTTTTATTCTTTAGTGTCATATTAAACGCAATGTCTTTTATTGCTTTAATTAAAGTATCAGCATAAGTTGTAGCCTATGGTCTGGCATTAAACACTTCACAACTTGAGTGCTCTTAAGCTGTCTCCAACTCGTCTGGAGATATTTACATATCCATAATAGCAATAGCATCTCCATTGGCCATTTTGTAACAGATCCCCCTGGTCTGGATTTGTGTAGAGCTTACCCCAAGTGGCTATATTGTAAAGCATCCCTTTAGTGCTTTGGTTAATAATAAAAGTTGTTACAGTAATTAAATATTGATTGACTATAATATTTAAAATGAAATAATATTGATTTTCTTAACTTTTCAGAAACAGTTAACAAGCTTCTGTTCAGAAATGAAAATTCATCAACAATTCTTCAAAAATTCTTTTTTCACATTTTCCTATTCTTTAAATACATGTTACTACTGCTACCTAACGGGATCTGGGGGCAGTTTCCATATTCCCTGCATGCATACATTGCTTTTCTCAGATTTTCTCCCAAAGAAATGCATGTCAGGCTAACCGGTTACTAGTATACCCTGTGGAGTTGCCGAAGTCACTGAAATGTTCGTGGACTTTTCCAAACTCTGTGAAATGCATTGAAGTCAGTGCCCCTGAGGGCTAAGGGAAGCATCTGACAACTATGCTGGACTGATGATTGTGAACTAAAATGTGATCTGAGCTGTAAGGCAGCAGTGCTAATCACTGTTCCACCGTGCCTGAAACAACAAAAGACACAGATGGAATGATAACCACTAACAAAACATAACAAAATGCCTCTAACTAGAAATAAGTGCTAATATATATATATATATATATATATATATATATATATATATATATATATATATATATATATATATATATATATATATATATATATACACTCACCTAAAGGATTATTAGGAACACCTGTTCAATTTCTCATTAATGCAATTATCTAATCAACCAATCACATGGCAGTTGCTTCAATGCATTTAGGGGTGTGGTCCTGGTCAAGGTAATCTCCTGAACTCCAAACTGAATGTCAGAATGGGAAAGAAAGGTGATTTAAGCAATTTTGAGCGTGGCATGGTTGTTGGTGCCAGGCGGGCGGTCTGAGTATTTCACAATCTGCTCAGTTACTGGGATTTTCACGCACAACCATTTCTAGGGTTTACAAAGAATGGTGTGAAAAGGGAAAAACATCCAGTATGCGGCAGTCCTGTGGGAAAATGCCTTGTTGATGCTAGAGGTCAGAGGAGAATGGGCCGACTGATTCAAGCTGATAGAAGAGCAACTTTGACTGAAATAACCACTCGTTAAAACCGAGGTATGCAGCAAAGCATTTGTGAAGCCACAACACGCACAACCTTGAGGCGGATGGGCTACAACAGCAGAAGACCCCACCAGGTACCACTCATCTCCACTACAAATAGGAAAAAGAGGCTACAATTTGCACGAGGTCACCAAAATTGGGCAGTTGAAGACTGGAAAAATGTTGCCTGGTCTGATGAGTCTCGATTTCTGTTGAGACATTCAAATGGTAGAGTCAGAATTTGGCGTAAACAGAATGAGAACATGGATCCATCATGCCTTGTTACCACTGTGCAGGCTGGTGGTGGTGGTGTAATGGTGTGGGGGATGTTTTCTTGGCACACTTTAGGCCCCTTAGTGCCAATTGGGCATCATTTAAATGCCACGGGCTACCTGAGCATTGTTTCTGACCATGTCCATCCCTTCATGACCACCATGTACCCATCCTCTGATGGCTACTTCCAGCAGGATAATGCACCATGTCACAAAGCTCGAATCATTTCAAATTGGTTTCTTGAACATGACAATGAGTTCACTGTACTAAAATGGCCCCCAAAGTCACCAGATCTCAACCCAATAAAGCATCTTTGGGTTGTGGTGGAACGGGAGCTTTGTGCCCTGGATGTGCATCCCACAAATCTCCATCAACTGCAAGATGCTATCCTATCAATATGGACCAACATTTCTAAAGAATGCTTTCAGCACCTTGTTGAATCAATGCCACGTAGAATTAAGGCAGTTCTGAAGGGGAAAGGGGGTCAAACACCGTATTAGTATGGTGTTCCTAATAATCCTTTAGGTGAGTGTATATATATATCAGTGCACTTACAGACTTCCACTAGCACTAGCCTTATGGTGCAGCGCTGGCACAGGACTGACTCATTCCATTATCTGAAGTCGCAGCTCTGGACACAGTTGGAATGTCTTTTTTGTTTCCATTCTTATCTGTGCAAATGCTTTGCACTTTTTTCTTCCATGAAGAATATAGAAACGCCTTATAAACAGCAATACGTTTTTCATTATTACTATTATTTCACATGTCTTTTCTTACTGAGAGAAAAGATGGCTTCTTTAAGGCTTGTTTTGGATACCACTTGCAGCACATGGCTAATTATGCATGCAAATAAGTCACAGTGCACTGTGGTACCAGGGCAAAGGGATCAGTGCTCTATATCCAGTGGTAGTACTCATAATATTCTAATTATGGTCAGCTAATGTACTCCTCATGAAGGGTGGAAGACTGGAGTACTCATCAGGTTGTGACATTATGCATACGTGAAGCAGCTCGACAACCATCTTACAGTATATCAGTCAGTCAGTTATTTTCCAACCCGCTATATCCTAACACAGGGTCACGGCGGTCTGCTGGAGCCAATCCCAGCCAACACAGGGCGCAAGGCAGGGCGCCAGCCCACCGCAGTGACCGGGGACAATTTAGGATCTCCAATGCACCTAACCTGCATGTCTTTGGACTGTGGGAGGAAACCGGAGCACCCCTGTAATGGACTTTAACAGGCCCTGCCTCTTGACAGCCCCTCAGCCTTGACTGTCTAAGAAGACAAGAAAAAACTCCCATATTTGCTGATCAACACTAGTGTTGACTCTAAATTGGCACTATGTAAGAACAGATGTATGAGTGTTTGTCCTGCAATAAATATGGTTTACCATCCAAGGCTGGCTCTTGCCTTTTGCTGAATGTTGCTGATAGAGGCTTCTGCTCTCAGTGATTCTGTGATGGACTATGAAGGCTCAAAAAACATTGTCATATGTGAATTGACATTTTTATTAAATATTATGTATGTCTTTTTAAAATTAAGAAAACATTATGCCATTTTATTAAATTCATTAATGAATATGGCCATTGCTTTTGTTATACTTGACTAACATTTTAAACAACAGTAAAACAAGGTCTTCAGGAAAAGAGATAAAATCTAAATAAAAAAGCCAAGTAGTGCCATGTGATTTCACTGCTGATTTGTGCTGCCTATTTTTATCTAAGAACATTTGGAAGTTGCCTTTAAAATACTGTTCTATCTAAAGCTTGAAAATGCAGTTTGATAAAAACTTCACTATAATTTAAATAAGGCTTCATTCTGAACTGAGTGGCTAACAGCTCACAGTGGCACTGTGCCAGCCATTAAGTTCTCCTCTGTCGCAAGTGCCGAGTGAACTCTTGTGGTAAAACGTTGGTATTTTATAAATATGTAGAGTATGTATACTGTATATTTACCAAGTTATCTGTAGGGCATAAAATTAAACAGGTGTTTTATTTAATTTACTATGACAATTATAATATTTATGGGTAACATTTTTTAAGAACTTAAATTTTTTTTCATAAATAATCCTTTGCAATGGCTAAATAGTTTCAAGTTTATATTAGATATTGCACAAATTCTGTGACTAATGAATTAAGATCAGTACATGTATAATGTTTGTCAATGACTTTTTAAAACTTATAAATACTTAAAGTGTTATCAATAAATGGATTATGATGTTTATAACTATGTATGGACTAAAGCTCAGTTAAGCCTTATTTAATGTTTGTTAATTACTTATTAATGAAATTATTGTAAAATGTTACCTATTTCTGTAACAACATTAGATGTAGATTCAAAATGACAGACAAGACAAAAGTGAATTTAAGCTGACTAAATTGGCAGGCTAATCACCTATGACTGGATTACTGATATATAGTGCTCTTTAAAATCCATCTCTCCTTTCATCTTCTAACTTGCCTAATCTATTTCAACCCTGCTACATGAACCATGGAAATCACACCACACAAGAACCTCTGACTGTATATTATACTGTATGTACATCTGACTTAAATGCAAATGCATCAGCTTTCAGTTAATAAGAGTAGCTGATGTCTTCTTTTGTGCTGGCTGAAATTACAAAACGTTGTCTTACTTTGGAGATTAAATGACACCATACAAAGGTAAGAAATGGGTCTGTAACTATTCAGCTGATTTTACACCTTAAGCTTCTTGCCTTTTTCCAATACTTGAAAATCAAAGTAAAAAAAATTGAAAATATTTTTCTTTTATTGATTTGAGTATGTATATTCCTCTGGACTCTCTACAGGCACAGTATAAAGAAATTAATAAAACTGAGATTTGTCTGCTTCATTAAAGATCTTTAGTCCTGTCACCAGGGCCTAAAGTTTCAAGACAAGATGGGAAAACTTACATAAAACACTGCCCCATTCAGTACCAAAACATCATTTAGTTAGTTGTCACGGACTTCACTCATAAAAAGAAAAAAGATGGCTGTATGCCCTCTGTTGGCATCATGTAGGTCAATGCTTATAATAGTAAAATAATAAGTTACATTTACATTTATTTCCCATGTAGATACTTTTCTCCAAAATGACTTACAAGGCTGATCACCAAATTTAAGTAAACATCAGTCTGGAGGATTGTTTGGGATCAAGGGTTACAGGACAAGGTTACAAAATTCACAAAAGTGAAGAGCTCAGAGCAGAAATACAAGAGAATTATAATTCCTAGATAAAAACCTTAGAGCTAACATCAGTTAGATAGAAATTTACCAAATAAAAGGGGAGTGACGGGTGCCCCCTCAGCTGGTTAAACACTAAATGTGACCCTGCATTTTCAAACATCTATTTAAGGCTGGTTTTCCTTCATTCAGGTTGCAATAAAGTATCAATGAGACATGCAGAGATTCTAGCTGATACCCCCAGGGATCGAAAGGTACAGTTCCTAGCACAGCATACATACGAAAAACCATGGGACTGGATAGTAGTGCCCATTGACACAGTATATACGGAGAAGAGAACAGGGCCAAGCTTTGATCACTTGAGCACCCCTGTGCTTGCCTGGGGCACCCGTGGCATTTCTCTATGCCAGGACATATGGTAGGATCTGCTAGGGACAGTCCCAGTGATGCCAAGGTCAGATTGGGGGACAAGGAGGATCTGGTGTTTGTCCATGTCCATTGAAAGGAGAGATCTGGAAGTATTAGGAAAGATCACATGTTGGTAGCTCTAGCCTACTGTAAAGTGCTGACACAGGTAAGTAAAGATATCTCATTGGAATGGCCCTTCTTAAAGCCTGACTTATTAGTTTTTTGCAGTCTGTTCAGTTTTATATAATCTAGATACTATAATAAATGTACTCATTTTCAGATTTCACAGTGAATTAGTGCTGCTACCTGACACCTCTAGGAGAATGAACATTAAATATTAATGTAAGCCCAGTCACTGTCTCAGTGGAGTTTAAGAAAACTCTGCCAATAGGTGTATAGGTTTTCTTTTCCTACATCCTAAAGATGCACAGATTAGGAAATTAGCAACTGACCCCATCACAGAGAATGTGACTTGTGCTTGATGCTCCCAAAATAGACTCAACCCACCCCATGATCACAAACTGAATTGAGAAAGTCAGAGAGTGAATGGATGGATGGATAGATTTCAGTGATTCTTCCAGTCAATTCGTCTAAACAACAGTTTCAATTTCTCTGTTTATTTCATCGAAATGTCCCAGCTGAAATTATGATAACCCTAATACATATCATCAAATTTTTCCAAATGTATGAAGCATAAAGGAATTGCTCACAGTTTTAGGAGCCTAGGATTAGATCCCAGCCAAGATGCTGCCTTTGTAGACTTCTGCATGATCTCCTTTACTCTGTAGGTTCTTCTACAGCTTTAAGACGTGCAGATTAATCTGTGACTTTACGTAGGTATGAGTTTGCCAGACTAGTGTCTGTGTAAGGTTTGTTTATGCTTGACTTGAAGCTGCTGATCCTGAAAAGTATTAAGCAAGTTTAGTAACAGATGAATAGATCTCATAAAAAAAGTTTACACACTGCAGCAATAATAAAAATAGTATTCAGAGTAGTGGCCCAGAGGATTATTAAGTGAACTGCAGATTCGGAGGGTTCTAAGGCCTATTCTTGTAGTACTGAGAGCAAGGTTAGGGTCCGCTCTGTTCAAGATGCTACAGTTCTTATGTATGCTTATACCCACACTATTTCACAATAGGCTAATAAATAAAAGTAATCTTTATAGCATATTAGCTAAGGGGAAGGTGTGTAGCTGAATTCAGATGATTATAAAAAAGCCATAACAACAATATTTATTTATATAGCAGGTTTTCATAAAATTGTGAATGTTTCTGAACTCTTTTGGGACTCCTCACAACGGGACGACACACTGAAGCCCGATCACCGCGTCTGTGGAAGACTGTTTATTTGTTGACGGGACAACCACAGGCTCACAGTGCTGCAGTGGCTCATCGCAAAAGCAAATCTGAGCCAATTGTCGTCACACTATAAGCAGATGTCGTCGATGGGTGATGCAAGGAAAATTATAATTGCAGGGAACTGTATTACTTGGCCACTAACATGGCCATGACCCTGCCTGATTGCTGTGTCTGTGTATAGGATAGTGGCAGATCACGCTACAATAAATAACCATGCTGTTTCTGTTTCAAACTGAATAAAGTTGGTTTTGCTAAAGTACTGAGACTCAGTCTCATGTTTTAGGGGTGCAAGACAGTGACTCACGTGGCACAACATTATGTAGCTCAAAATGCTTTAAAAGATGAAGAAAGAAAAGTTTATGAAAAATAAAAAAAGATTAGGCAATACTAAATAATAAAGAATAAAGTAAGGTCCAATGGTCAAATAAAAAAAAAAAAAACTCCAGAGGGCTGGAGAAAAAAAAAACAAAAGAACAAACATAGATCCTCTCCTCACACAAATTAAATTTTATCCCAGGAATACACCCTCTTTCCTCCAATGAACTCTTAATAGATGGAACCCCAACTCCCCAATTGCCACCAAAGCAATTTCATTTTGCTAATAAACTCTACACAAACTCAAGAAGAAGCTACACCAGTGAATTGCATTCCTCTTCTTGATAGCCCAAAATGCTTTTATTACTATTATTCATGTCACTTTAAGATGCAGAACCTTTTATTGACATGGCTCATATGTAAACCACATTTTTGACAGAAATGCGACTGTTGGCAAATGTTTCCGAGCAGCTCCTGAAATGAGGTTTTTAATGTCCACAAAGAATGTAATTACCGACATTATTAAGTTTGACTATTGATTGATGAGAATGCGTTCTACAGATGCAGATGGAGATGGATAGTGCTATTATGAAAGTTTACAGTACTGTTTGGAAGTTAATTTAATCTGTAATCTTTAAGACAAGATAGAAATAAAATTTCATGTCATAGAACTCTAAACAGCAGAGAAATAAAAGAAAATCTGCAAGGTGTTGTGATACACCAAACAATATCACTTTGCAATTTAAAAATATGGTGAGCCTGCCAAAGTTTGTTAACATTTTTGTTTGTGACTGGCTGTTAAGAAAGGACATGAAAAGATGTAAGTTGTTGTATGTGGTTGTTTTGTAAGAACAGTAAAGATTCACATGTAACTCTTCAGTGAATATGCCAATATTATCATTCAGATTTAATGACTTAAAAGCCTTAAATATGGAAAAAAGCAAGACTAAGAAATGTAGAAATGTATTACATGTTACTTTGAGTTTTACAGATTGTCATGCACAGCCTCCTTTTGCCTTAGGAAAAAGAATAAAAAATATATAAATATAAATATATGCACTTCTGTTCAAAAGTATTAAACTTAAAAAACGTATGGAACATGGAACAAAATGAAAGGTTTCAACAATATATAAAAATGTTTCAAAGATTCTACGCTTCAACAGTCCTAGAGAATAATGGAAGAAGGACCTTTCAGTTAGCATCTCAGAAAAGGGATTGGAACTCAGCCATACCTAGAATACACACATGGTTTTATATGAAGCAAGTATTCCATTAATCAACTGAAACTCTTTCATCAATCCCATTTATTTTGATCAAGATTGTTTTAAATGGCCCAAGGGGAAGATCTAACTTATGAGTGTTGCCATCAATTCCCACATGTTGAGAGAATTCACTAAAACAACAGAATTTTAAACAAAACCTTTACATACTTCTCATATAGGCTTACTGTCACAATTAATCCTACCTCATTAATGGTTATATTTAGTGTACTCCTGCGTGGCCTTAAAGTGCATCGAGAGATCTCAATTGTAATATCCCATACCACACTACTAGCACACTTATCTGGTTTAACTGGAAGAATCCCAGTTAAGAACTCAGTGGGTAAGTGACATTCTATCCATCCATCCATTATCCAACCCGCTATATTCTAACTACTGAGTCATGATTAAGTCACCTATGCTATTAATTGTTCTGTTATATTTAAAAAGATTTTTTTTCCCTTTTCTCTCTTCTTTTTCACTTTCTCATAGGTAGGGATTATTTTTTTTTATTTTTGTTTTCTCTGGATCAAATTTGAAGTAAATTATTATTGTTATTTATTTGATCTAGTAGCATGGCGTTGTAATAGTTACTTTTTGTAAATACATTTTTAAAAAGAGCAGTAGAGAGTAAAAAAATAAATAAATATTTGGTGTAACTACCCTTTGAATTTAAGACTGCAACAATTTCCTAGGTCCACTGCTGCCAGTTTTTCCAGAGCATCTTGGAGAGCTTGCCCCAGTTCTTCTGCAGACTCTCCTGGTAATCCCAGATGTGCCTCTGTGGAGGCCATACCATCTGTTGTAGAACTCCTTGCTCATTTTGCAGAATATAATTCTTAATGACCTTGACTGTATTTTGCCATTGTCCTGCTTCAGAATGAAACTGGAACCAATCAGACATCTCCCTGGTGATATTACATGATGGATGAGAATCTGTGTATACTCAGCATTTTTGTTTCCATTAATTTTGGCCGGATTTGGAGAAATGCCGTCTCAAACCAGCATGGAACCTCAGCTGTGCTTCACTGCTGGGTGATGGCACTCGTCCATCTAGGACTCTCCAGCATTTCTTCTAGCAAATGGCCTCCTTTTTGAGACAAATGTTCAAAGTTTGATTTGTCTGTCTAGTGCAGGGGTGGGCAAAGTCATTCCTGGAGGGGCGCAGTGGCTGCAGGTTTTTGTTCCAACCCAATTGCTTAATAAGAGGCACTTATTGCTCTAGAAACACTTCTGCTTCATTTTAGTTATCTCCATCGTTAAGATTTTCAACCCTTATTGCTTATTTAAGTCTTAAACAGCTGCATTCTCGGTTTTTAATTGCTCCTTATTAGCAATAAGATGCAAATAACAAAAGAAACCAGCAGTTATCCATTTTGCTTGTTACCCTTTACACCTGTGTGTATTTATTGTGCACTATTTGGTTTAATTAAATACTTGGAAGGAAAGAGAAAAGAAAAAAGTGAAGGATTGAGAATCACCCATCAGTTTTACACTTCAAAGTATTTGGATGATATTCTTAGAATGGAAAAAAAATCTAGGATACGAGAATGACTTGACATAGCAGAGTTAAAGCGCTAACAAGCCATGAAATGTAATTATTGGCAAGGATTGTTTTCTTATTAAGCAACCGGGTTGGAACAAAAACCCGTGGCCACTATGGCCCTCCAGGAATGACTTTGCTCACCCCTGGTCTAGTGTTATTGTTCAGCAGCCCAGTTATTGTGTTTTTGTGTATAAGTTACTTTTGGCTTTGTTTCCTTTAACTTTTCCTTCTTTGGAAGAGCCTAGATGGCACACCTTGTGGTATTGTGTAAGAGCTGATAATTTGAAAGTTAAACTGTCTCATCTTCCACACCCTTGATTTGTATTTTGAATTCCCTTCCTCCAATTTGATTCTCTCCACACCAGTGTCTGCTTCAAGTTATCAGTTTGGTTTATCAACTCATTATGCCATTTCATTTATCTGTTGTCTTTTTTTAATCAAGTACAAGGCTAAAGACCTACAAAGTGAAAAGGTTTTTATCCCAAAGTTGGCCGGTTACTTAATATGGAACTTTCTTTTACAAAAAAACAAACATTTCTCCCAAACAACACTTTTTTTGAAAAATTACTGCATTGAAATCTGAAATTTGTGGTTTTCTACTTATGCCCTACTGTAGAAGACATCTAACTTAAACTTAATATAACAAATTTACAGTGTCTAAGATTTTGCACAGTACAACAAATATATATCCATACACAACTGGTCAAAAGTTTTAGAATACAGTTTTTCTACTTTTTCTTTAAATTTAAGTTTTGAAGTGAAATGCAGTTGAAATGCAATGAATGGCCTAAATTAGTGAAAAGAAAAGCAGTACACTGCCAGAGGTTTAAATTTAAAGTTTAGATTAGCAAAAACTGTAAAAAAGGAAATATCAGAATATTATGAATGGGCCTTTTTCATGGGACAACTAATAGCTTACAGCCTACAGATGTTCAGCAGTAATTAAAGTCAATTAAGCCTGCAAGTTGAAGCAAACAATTTACACAGGAGTCCATGGAGGTCCCACCTCACAATTTACTGAATTTAAAGGTTCTGTTGATAATGTTTTGGTGCCAGATACCACAGGATACCTTCAGATGTCTTATGGAGTCCATGCCTCGACGGTTTTGTAGGTCATGAGTGGGACCTACACAATATTAGGCAGGTGGTTTTAATATTGTGCCTGATTATATGTGCCTATATAATCCATTATTCACTGTCAAATAATGCAAAGAGTACGCAACACGTGTTTTGCCCTGATTTTGGGCTCATCAGGCATACACACTCCAGAACACGGATGCTATGAATATATATATTAAGGGAACACATAATCATCGCAGTCTAAAACCAAGTCAGTGTAGCTTCAGGAACAGCTATCTGTCCATTTAGGAAGCATAAGTGATTGTGAATCAACCTGACCTGCTTTGGTGGAAATGAATGTGGCAACAAGAGAACTGGAGAGGCAACAGTAAGAAAACCCCAAAACCAGAATGGTTTTGCAGGTGGTGGCCATAGACAATTGCTCTTTCCTTATCCTTCCTTTCTGATTCTTCTCTAGTTTTGCGTTTTGTTAGTGTTCTTGTCACTACTAGTAGCATGAGGCGGTACCTATGTCGGTTCAGGTTGCACAGGTAAGTCCATCTCTTCAAGGATGGCACATCCATATATGTCATCACAAGAGCACAGAAGAGATATCAGGAGACAGGCTGATACATGAGGAGAGCGGGACAGGGCCATGTAAGGGTTGCAGCCGGACTGGTATCTGCTCCTTTGTGTAAGGAGGATCAGAAGAAGCACTGCCAGAGCCCTACAAAATGACCTCCAACCGGCAACCGGTGTACATACTTCTGACCAAACTTTCAGAAACAGACTCCATTATGGTTGCATGAGGGTCTGACATCCTCTAGTGGTACTTTTGCTCAAAGCCCATCACAGTGCAGCTCAATTGGCATTTCAGCAGAGAATACTCCAATTAGCAGCTCCATCATTGGTGCCAATCCCCCCCCCACAGATGACAGCAGGTTCACATTGAGCACACGTGACTGACATGAAAGAGTCTGGAAATGCCACGGTGGACATTATGCAGCCTGCAACATCATCCAACATGAAATCCTCAGAGCAATTGTCAGACATTACACTGGTGCAGTGGGCCCAGGGTTCCTCCTGGTGCAGGACAATACCCAGCCTCATGTGTCCAGAGTATATAGGCAATTTCTGAATGACAAAAGCATTGATGCAACTGACTGGCCTGCACGTTCCCCAGACCTGAATCCAACTAAGAAACTCTGGGATGTTATGTATTGGTGTATAAGTAGCACCACAGACTGTCCAGGATCTCACTGATGCCCTGATCCAGGACTAGGAGGAGATCCCGCAGAACACATCCACAGTCTCATCGGGAGCACGCCCAGTTGTTGTTGGGAGTGAACACAGGCACATGGGGGCCATACGGACTACTTAGTCACATTATGAGTTGACATGATGAAATTCACGTGTTCGACCTGCAAGTGATTTCAACTTTTAACTCTGATTTTCTGTGTGATGTTGAATCCAGCCCTCAATGGGTTGGTGATTTTGATGTTCATTGACCATTGTCACGTCATTTTGTTCTAAATGAATTACACAGTATTATTCAGTGAAGATTTTACACTTGAATATTTCGATGAGTGACCTAAGTGTTCCCTTAATTTTTTTGAGCAGTGTACATTGCTAAAGAGAGAGAGAGAGAGTAAATTATACAAATATAACAGGTTTCCCAGTTACTTGTAACAGTTTGTGCAAAAACATGAGACTTCATAAAAAGGCAATATTGTTTTCTCGTGCTGAAAGTTCATTGGTCTTATGCATATTTGTAATGCGCAATTTCTGTGAGCATCCTAGCAACACACTTGAACTACCTCAAATGACTTATTATGACCCAAAGAAATAGTAGCTGAATTCCAAAATTATTTTGTTCCAATAAGAAGAAAGTTTTTAATAAAAGAGTTAAAATCTAGGTCAGTACGATTCCTGAAATAAATGTAGAATATCATATCCGTTAAAGATACTTATTTATTTAAGTTATGTTGTGGTCTGAATAAAAAGCAGCTGTATTCTGTATGAGCAGCAACAAGCTATTTTTAGATTATCTTGACTTCAGCTGCTGACACCTTTACCCAAGAAACTATAAAAATAATGAAAATATAGTTGTGATGGGTTTCAGGGCAGGAAAATGTGGAAATATAAGGGACAGGCCTTAGTAGAGACAAAAGAGAGAGCAGAGAACAAACACCAGCAATAAAAATATACTTCACTGTTCCAGCAAAATGTGACCTGGACATGATTAGAGAATGTTCCTCAGCATGTTAGAGTGAAGGTAGCACAGCAGCTGCCAGGAAAACCTAAAGTAAGAAGAACAGATGTTAGCGAAGAGCGTCAAAATGAGAACAGCGTATTCTTTTAAAAACACAGAGAGGTGTAATGAGTGTCATCAGGCAATTTCAAAGTGGGAGTATAAAAGGAATATGCAGTTAATTTTAGGTAAAACAGGACGACTGGCACTTCAAGAATACAGTCGACTTGGGCATACAATGGTCTTAGATGCCAACAGAGGGCAGTGTTGGTTGATGGTCCCAAAACACTTTGAACTCACCACCTTCTGAAACCGGAAAGGATTTGGGCTTAGCCAGATGTTGTCCTGATTTGCAAGGTTTCTGGTTTCATTTTCATGTGTTTTATTACTTGAAACTTTGTTTTATTATTGTCAAAAAATTTGGTCATGGAAATTTTGTTTTTATCACTAGCAGCAATGGTTATTTATTTTTAGTATAGGTGTGACAATGCTGTGACATGGTCACTGGAAGCAACAATGTGTAATGTTATGGCCTGGATACTGTTTAGATGGCATAATACTATCTACTTCGCTCAAGTCTCTGGACAAAAAAAAGCAAATCTTTACAGCATATATAGTTAAGGATAAAAGGGTTTTAGAGAGTTAAGAACGTTGCCAATTATTTTGATTAAGAATTTTGGCTAACATTTTGGTAATGGTAGTTTTGGTTTAATTTTAATTGGGCTTTGTTAAATTCTCTGGTCCTGGCTTTGCTTAAAATTTTGTCCTGCCTTTTTAAATTCAGGCATAACATAAATATTTACCATACAAAGAGAGCCTTGAAATGAAGCAGCTTTCTCAGAGATTCTTGTTACAAGTATTTAAAGCCACCTTCAATCAACTTGAGAAAAAAGGTGTTGTGCTTAGTGATGAAAACAGACTGTTAGACTTTAAGCAAGGTAACAAGTCTGTCAGTGAATATTTTTTGTTTTTGAAAAATATAACCACTGATGTGGGGAAAGAGTAATCAACTTTTTTTTATTTAAGGACCCTCACATGAGATTATGGTGATTTTGCTAGTCGTAACATTGGGAAGACTGTATATCAGTGTTTCTCAGCCTTTGTGGAGTCACGACCCAGGTTTTCTCCACGAAAGTGTATTCGCAATCCAGCTGGGGGGGAGTTTGTACCTACTGGTAAATCAAAAGCAATTTTCAGATTAGGGTGGCCCCTTGGTGAATTGAGTGTGATTACAGTTTCCCCTTGGTGAACTGAGCACTCTCGTCTCTACTGGTAGAGGGGCGTTCATCCAAGGAAACAGGGGAAATAAATCACTTGGCAGTGTTGATCTCATAAGTGACAGGCTGCGACCCACCATGACCCACTTTGCATCCTACTACCCTAACAAATAATGGCAACTTACAACCCGGTGATTGAGAAACACTGCTGTAGATAAATTATCAGTTTGCTTGTAAGCATGTAAGTATGTACCAAACTCAATAAGCGTAAACCTGAAAGAAAAACCTCTTGATCATCATTCAGAAATCTATCACTGAGCCCAAAGGAACTACAACCCCATACAGCTAGGTAAAACAAGTATTATTTTACAAGAATAGAAATGACAAGTCCAGGATAAAAGATGTTTTTATTTTTGTGGTTCTGGTCAGATGGTTGCTTCTTTTCCCAAGCTTTAGAGAAACTTGAAAGGCCAACCTACAGTGATAAAGATTTAGGAAATGGGCCTCCATCCTTTGCGTTTCAAGCACTGGCTGATTCAGGTGCAATGCAAAATGTTATATGTTCTTGACTGCTACATCAACTTGTTTCTCCCTTTCTGTCCTTCTCTTCATTTTCTTTGTCCTCATGGTTGGTGCTATGGAGGAGGCTATGGCGACCAGAATCCAAACCAGAGACATTTTCCCCCCAAAAAATTTATTTTTGAAAAATATTTTTATATGTGTTTTTACAGTTTTAAAAATAAAAATGTACATTGTAAAATTAAACTGAATAAATACTATTCAGCAAAAAATGCAGAAAACGAATGTTTTCCTGGATGGCAATGCCTAAGTAAAGAGCACACAATGAAGTTATACATGCAGCAACAAAAGTGCTTGCATCCAAGGTACAGAATCACTATGACTTTTCTCTTATGTATTCATAATTCAAGCTTGCCAAAGTGCCATGGAAAATACCAGCATATTGATGAATGCGTCTTTTAGGCTTTTTGCGTAGTGCTATAAATTGCACAGTACATAGGCACATTTTATTTGCACGGTTTTGTGTGTTCCCTTCATTTGCATTCAGTATTATTCTTTGTTATATGTGTTTTGTTTTGACATATTTCATTTTTTATTTTACCTTTTAAAATATCTTTCCAGTAAATAATTTATTGGTAAGATCACAATTTAGGAGACACTTATAAATCATAATTAAAACTATGTGTATTGTACATACCATATACTGTATATATGAATATGTACCTAGGGGTTTACCTAAATTGGTGCAGTTTTAATTAATCTATGGCAAATTGGTTTGATAATTAAGCTGTCAGTGCATTTTTAGTAGACTTAGTATACTATTTGTATGCAGTGACAGGCTTACAGAAAAACCTTTTTGAATTTTTACAATTTTTCTACATTTGCTTTTTTGTTTTTATTATTTTAATTTTTATCTTTTAATGATCATTCATTGTACTGAACAGTATATTAATTGCTGTGTTATAAGGTTTTCAGCATGTGTTATGCACAATTAATAAATATAACCTCTCTTTGGCTGTGTCTTGTTGAGCGACAGTGCAAACCTGTGGAGCCACATTGTGTAGGATGAGATTCTGTTTGCTCTAGTTTGTTGCATATGCACCCATAAACATATTTATTGTAAAACTAAATTATGTTTTATTTGGATTGTTATTAATTATCACTATTCATTTCCATAAAAAAGTCAGTCCTTCCTCTCCATTGAATGTGTGCTGGCATTTCTCATCCTCTTCCTCTTTTTTCTTTGATGTTGCTAGAGTTTGTCTTCACTGTTGGGGTTATGTGATATCTCATTTAATGTGCAATGCATTTAACTGTACACAAATAACCATTACCAACTGTTCACTGTATACATAGTTCAGAATGTCACATGGCCAAGTACAGATGCATGTTCAAAGAAAGTATGAACAGCAGTCCTGATTTCCAATTTAGCCTTAATGTCAAATACCTTTCCCCCATGAAGCAGTTGTGGATTATCATAGTTTAGTAAGGCCAGCATCTTGAGATCTTAATGTTCACTCTGGTTTGTAAGTTTTGATAAGTTCAGATAAATAAGTCAAGAAGAAGAGAAACGGAGGATTTTGAAATTGTAAGTCAGTGTAAAGAACAGCAGTTATGTGGTTGTACTTTTAACCCCTTGTAAAGATTCACACAGTAGCATTTTGAATTAAGAAACTGCATGTAGAATAGTGTGAACAGCTTGTAAATAATTTGTTACTGCAGTAAATCCTAGCAGTAATATAATTGCATGAATTCATTTTTAAGTATTCTCCATATTTTGAAATTATTTTTCCAATAGTTTTAAGATGAAGAAACATGTTTTCGATAGTTTTGTAATGTATGTTTTAAAAGCCAGACTGGTGTCAAAGATGACACCAAAGTTTAATGCAGATTAAGTTAAACTAATGTTTAGATGAAGTGAGTAAAAAAGTGATAGAATATTGTTGCTATCTACATTATTTCCCTAAATTGATAACATTTTTGGATTTTCTGTATTCAGAGACAAGTAGTTATCATTCATCTTTTTCATTTGCTCACTGACACAATTAATTAAGGATGCTATCAGAGAAATGTTATTTGATCTAAAGCAAAGGTATAGTTGGATGAGATGCTGGGACAGCATAGCTGTAATCTAAACAAATAAGCCTGATGGATTGAATGGTCTCCTCTCATTTGGCAAACTACTTGTGTTGTTATGTAAAGATGCCTATTATTAATCCAAATCATATTATGCAATACTATCTACTGTTAAATTTTGTTCTGTACTTGTAAAGTTTCTATTGTATTAAGGAAAAAAAAAGAAAAAGAAACCAATACAAGGAGCCAAATATCAGGGTACTTTAGGGGGTAAACATCAGGAAAACTTCTTCTTCCTCTTCATCTTTTCCCATTTCTTGTGGGGTTGATGTGCATAATCAGCCTTCTCCAAACAGCTTGGTTCTGCCTCCCCATTCCCAGTCAAACCCTTTTTTTCTCAGATCGTCTTTTACTTTATCTATCTGCCTCTGTTTTGGTCTCTCTCACTTTCTCTTTCCTGTACATCCATTCCCATCTATCTTTTGCCCACATATTCATTGTCTCTTCTCATCACATGTCCGTACCACTTCAGCCTACTTTCATGTACTTTCTTAGATATCTTTCCCATTTTTGTTGTGGCTATAATTGTCTCATTTCATATTCTGTCCTTTTTTATAATTCCATACATCCATCTCAACATTCTCATCTCTTCCATGTAAAATTCTTCTCCTGTGCTCCCTCTACTGCCAACGTCTCAACTTCATACATTATTGCTGGTCGCCTCGATGCATGCTCAATAATCCAGGTAAGGAAATTCTAGAAAGTTGATTCTGTTCATATGGACATAGTATTTTTTTCGATACATTTTAACACTCGTCCAAGTGACTTCCTCAGTCTCAGTTGACTGCAGGTTTCTCCAACCTTATAAACAGTACCTTGGCCTAATGACTGAACTAGCACCATTGACTAACAATGGGCCGTGTGATCAATGATATGCAAATTGTCCATTGATCAATGGCCATGAGTACCATTCACAGAGAGTTGGGGAATGGCTGCAATCACCGCATTGTAAGATGGTGAAAGATGTTCCCTTAGGCCCCCTCCTCGGTTCAGAGATGGTCGTTCCTATTCACGTAAATGGCCCCTTTGACTCCTCACTCAAACCAGCATTCCTCCCTGTCCAGGATGTGCACATCTTCGTCACTGAAAGAGTGACCACTGTCCTGTAGATGTAAATAGACTGTCGATTCCTGGCCTGATGAGGTAGCTCTTCTGTGTTGTACCATCCGCTTTGCCAGTGGTTGTTTGGTTTCCCCAATGTATGATTCACAGCAATCCTCTTGGCACTGCATAAAATATATTACTCTGTCTGTGCCGGGGCACCCGATCCTTGGGGTGAATCAATTTTTGCCGTATGGTGTTTTGGGGTTTGAAAGCCACCGAGACCTGGTGTTTTGAAGAAATGCATCTCAGCTGTTCTGAAAATCCTGACACATAAGGAATCACCAAAGGTTTTTGCTTAGGCAGAGGTTGTCCTTCTTCTGTCCTGGATTGCTTAGATTATTTTTTAGGTGTCTTCCCTGCTTTGACAAAAGTCCAGCTGGGATAAACACATTTACTCAGGGCCTTTTTGATATGATGTTCTTCTGCTTCTCTGGCCGCTGTGTCTGTGGGGTATGGTGTTTGCCTTGTGTTGTAGAGTCCTGATGACACCTATTTTGTGCTGTAGCAGATGGTGAGAGTCAAACCTTAAATACTGATTCGTATGCGTTGGTTTACGGTACACATCAACTTTCAAATGGCCCCCATTGGTGACAGAAATTTCACAATCTAAGAAAGCTAGCCTGTTACATTTCATGTTCTCCCTGGTAAACTGAATGTGTTTGTCCACTGAGTTGATGTGGTCAGTGAATTGTGGTACCTCCTGCGATTTGATTTTCACCCAGGTGTCGTCCATGTACCTGAACCAATGGCTCGGTGGTGTTCCAGGATAGAATAATAGAGCCCTCTTTTCCACTTCTTCCATATACAGATTGGCTACAATAGGTGAAACTGAGGAACCCATGGCACACCCATGTTTCTGACTGTAGTACTGGCCTTTTTATATGAAATATGTGGATTGAAGACACAATTCCAAAAGCTGACACACTTGGTCGGTGCTGAGAGTGGTCCTAGGGGAGAGTGTGAGGTCATCCTGTAATCTCTTACGGACCACCTGCACTGCTTCAGTAACTGGAATGCAAGTGAATAGAGATGTCACATCATACAAGACCATAGTGTCATCTTCCTCCATAATGACATCTCTCACCTTCTCCACAAAATCCAAAGTGTTCTGAATATTGTGTTTTGAGCTGCCTCTCTGTGAATGGTACTCATGGCCATTGATCAATGGACAATTTGCATGTCATTGATCAAACTATGGCCAGATGAACAGAATCAACTTTCTAGAATTATTGCACTGTCTTAACAACATTATCTTTAACCTTCACCTTATTTCTTCAATCACACAATACACCTTGATATGTTCTTCCAACTGTTCTATAAACACTGCACTTTATGCATTATGTTTGCATCTAATTTTCCATCCTTGGCTATGACTGATCCTAGATGTTTAAATGTATCCACTCTTTCAATAGCTCTATGTGCAGGTTAACTTCTGAATCCTGATTAGCATTAAACCTCAAATATTCTGTCCTCTTCCTACTTATCTTCAACCCTCTATCGCCCAAAACCATTCTCCATTCTTTCAACATATTCTCCAGAAAGTACTAGCATGGAGAATTAATAATGCAATAGTTTAGAATATTACTGAAGTAAAAGTTGAAATGGTTTAGTATATTACCACAAGGGTTAGTGTTGCTGTCTCACAGCAACCAGAAACTTTTAAAGATTGATTAAATGTCTGGACACAGTTTTCTTAAACGTTTCACATTATATATGTATGCTAGTTTGTAAACTTCAGATTTGTGTGCAAGTATTTTCAGAGATGGACTGGTATACCATTAATTTATAAATGTTTTCTTGTGCCTGATTGTCTTTAAATAGATGCCAGTTCTCCACAAACCTATATTGAAGTAAGGAGGTTTAAAGCAGAATATGGCAATGTATGCATATGTAAAATTCTGTGATGATCCTGTGGATTTTGTGGAAAACTAAAATGTTTGTCCTATTCCAAGTGTTCAATAGACCGGACTAAAAATATGAGTGAACTGTGAAGTGGTGGAAAAATAAAATTAGAATAGACATTGGGGTCAGATAAACAACTGAAAGGCTGGTGGATGGTGGTCCCTAGTTTATTGTTTTGGAGGGCGCTAAATCACCTAGAAAACAGGTAGAAGTATTGAAATGTATTGTAGTGCTTCAATACAGCAACTGGATTTACCAAAAAATGGCTCCAGGGGCAGACCACTTGAGTACTTATTACCATACTTTCTACTATGTAGCGTATAAATAATACACATACTGACTTGTCCTTGATGACAAAACTATCTGTTGTGATAATCATTGCATCAACCTAATGAGGACTTTTTTTCAACACGATCCACAATGTCCCCAACAACAGAAGGTTTTCTTGGTTTTGTAACCTTGTTCACAGAACCAGTATTATGCCACTTTTTTCACCAGTTGCTGAACTGTGTGTTCCCTAGGAGCACTCACAATGGGATGCTCTTCCATGAACTCCTTACATTTCATCAGAAAGCATCATATTTTAAAGGAATCTTGTATAAAAATATCTAAGATATGTAATAGATCACTTTGTCCAAATTATTTGTTTTATTTTTTTTAAAGTACTAATACACAGTGTTAATACTACATCTAATACAAAACAGACTGCATATTAAAATAGACTGAATAGAAATTCACAATGTAAAATTGTTAAAATGGACAGTTTTAAAAATGATATTACTTTTCATTTCTTTTACCTGCTTTTTCTGTGACATTGTTATTGGCAGCAGCATTTAATATGCACATAAACATTTTTTCAAGTGAATTAATTTCCTCAGGGAGAAATTTTGTGCACAATGATTGGCAAACAATGACAACAAACATTCAAACACAATTTGTATATTCATCTTTGCATTTTATATTTTAATAATAAAAAAATACTAATATTGTAGATTGTAGGTTGTTACCTACATACCTATAAAAATGCACTGATAAGGATCCACTAGATAGAAAAAACATAGGACTGTTTGTGTTTCTGTTGTTTAGTGAGGTCAAAGGGTTTTATATGACATTGAACTTTTCAAATGTTTTCCTTTTAAAATTTAAGAAGCTTTTCTGTCTCAGTTGTTTCTGTTACAAATTATCAGCAGGCAGCTTGTCTGCCATCTCCAATACATCTCTCAACAGGCAGCTGGTCATGTGATTGAAAAGACTGAACACTCATTGGACAGAAGCTGATACCATGGTAACACAGCTGGATAAGCTTTCATGGGAAAATGTAAAAAATGTGTCGAAGCATGATAGATTTATGCGAATTGTTTTCTAATCTTGTTATTTTGTGTTTTCATGGCACAACAAGAGAGAAGCATGCAAAAACATACTCTATCAGAGATAAATAAAAATTGCCTGTGGATTTTTTAAATAAAGCAGAGGCTTTTCAGCTAACATGGAAGGAATTAAATGTAAAATATGCTAATTAACATAAAGGGATTTAAACCAGTGCATTCTAAGGCACTTTTTTCATGTCATTAGCATTGCAATGCTCCATTAGTTAGTTAGTTCTCCAGTGATTCAGAAAGCTTGAGATTCAGCAATAGACTTTTGGCCACGGATTTATTTTAGAAAGCACTTGTAACTATAACAATTTAAAGATAAATTAAGCATTTTACAATCATTTTCAGTTTTAGAATGGAAACAGAAACCCTGGCAGCAGGTTGCCACTTATATTATTCAGGGGTACAACAAACAATATGGACCAGAGATCTCTTTTGCTTTATTTTTTATTTGATAATTAATGTTTTACCAGCTCTATAAAGACATTTATTTCTGAGTTATTCAATATACTTTATTTTACATGCAGTTTTTAAAATTAATTTTTAATATTGAAAGTCCTTCTCTTTTTTTAACATGGATTCCTAACGTGTCCTGCAGCAGGACAAGAAAAGCAATATTCTGCTGTTAAATTCTCTTCTTATAAAATAATAATAAAAATATATATATATATGTATATATATATACATAGTGAAATAAGGCGCTATATAGGTGCCCAACCCAGCACAGATTCACACTGAGGCACGTGTCAAACACAGACTTTTATTTTTCTTCCCCGAGTCCCAAGCACTTAATCAAAACAACCAACCCTTCTTCTGGTATCACCACTCTTCCCAGGCAACCTCATCCTCTTCCTCCCGATTCTGGCCCTGAGTGGTGGTTGCCAGCCCTTTTTATAACCCACCCAGAAGTGCTTCAGGTGCTTGATCACCTGCATCTGATTGCACCTCCGGGCGGAGCTGTAGAGTTGTCCAGCTGGGCTGTGGAATCCATGCAGCACCCCCTTGGCGGCCATCCCGACTCCCAACCAGTCTATTGAGGAATCCATTTCCCATGGAGCCCTGCAGGAGGTTGAGGCATCACCGGCAGCCAGAGAGGCTGCCACCAAGCATCCCGGGGGAGGTATAGAGTTGCCCATGGTTGCTCCCCCAGAACATATGCAGCAAGGGCATCCTGGCCGGGCATGGAACCCGGCCACCGGCCACAATATATATATACATATAAATATTTAAAGGTATCATTGAAACTTTTGTTACTGATGCTTTAGTTTTTCTCTAAATCACTTCATTTTTAACTAGCAGAAAACTGTGCATACTAATATATAGGACAATATAGATAGATAAGAACTTTATTTGTCCCCAGGGGGAAGGTCTTTAAACAAATAAAAACATAAATAGGTAGAAAGTAAGTAAGTAAGTAAATAAATAAATATACACACAAACTTGCTGTATGTCTGAACACATACCAGAATGACTATAAAGCAAGAAAATGAAAAAGAAACAAAACCTACGACTTGGCTATCGCAGTCCCAGTTAAGCATTATACAGACGTATTACTGTTGCTATAAACAGAAGTGTTTCCTCACATGCTTTTGCTAAATATTGCATTGGTTAAAAGTCCTCAGCGTTAGTGTGTCAGAGAGTCGATGTGCAGAATATTCATAATGGCCTTAGTTTAGTTTTATTTCTCTCCATTGCTACTTACCTCCAGGGGGTCCAGAGTGTGTCCTATAAATGAGCTGGCCCTTTTAATTAGCTTGTTGATTTGGTGGACTTCACTTGAGGTGATGTTACCATCTTAGCACACCACAGAAAACCAAATTACACATTGTAAGTTGGTATATTGAAACAATATAAGTGCACAGTATGTAGTTGCTTATGAATATAGTCAAAAAAAATGTCATGAACATGTATTGGCTAGAGTTTTCAAGAGAAAGGGCATCATTAGAATGACACTGGGCATGGCAGTGCAAAATCTCACAGGTCTATCCAAGAAACAGAGAGCCATACTGGCACCAGGAATAATCTTGCATATGCCTCTAGGGGTAAATGTGCTCAGTATGTGTGTTGGAATGGCAATAATTATGGTCACCAATTTATGTGAGTGAAAGAGAGACAGCCTAGAGCAAAGCACACAATCTTACCCCACAGTGCTAAGGGGTAGAATATCCAGCTACTGGCAGGGGTTCCTGACCCTCTACTTATAGAAAAAGAGGCCAGGAGAGAAAATAAGACACCATGCTGTCCTTCAGTAGTTCAGTCGGCTAAAGGAATGTCTATGTCACCTAAGTCTTAAATGCTCAGAGGTGTAGGACCTCCAAAAGCTATTAGAGGGGGTTCCAGCCTGGTGTTTCCTGGTGCACATGGAAGGCTGTACCAAAGCTCCCTCCACACAAAAGGCTAATTAAGTATAGAATCATGAGGAGAACTGGGTGATCCCACACTTGGAAGAAGACTGTGAAAGTATGGTCTGGAGAAAGTGGAGAAAGATGATATGTGAAGGGAGCATTTCGTGGAAATATTTTGTGGTGCAAGTGGCCAAGCAACACTCTTTGCAAAAAAAAATGCCAATAACATGCTTAGTTAGGCTTTTATGGGTAAGCAGATTTTCGTTCTCCATTAATTAATTTTTACTTTGTGTTCTCCCTTTTTGCATGTCATTTTATCTAATTAAGACAACATATTTGCACATTTTTGCCTCCTTGGTAGTTTTTTAGACATAGAGGGTCCACTTCCATTATATTGTTTATTTTTTTCTGTAGCAGAACTCTGACATCATTTTTCTGGAACACTCTCTAGTTTTTCAAAATATTTAAAAATTCAGCTTGCTTTGGACTCCTTTTTTTTTAGTGCCATGCCATTTTTTGAAATAACCACTGTCACAAATAACTTACATGCATGAGTGCAATTTCAAATAGTCTTTCTTTGTTGTGGCTTTCCGCCCTTGGTGTCATAATGAAAAGAAGAAAATGAGCTTTATGTTGTGATGCCAGCTCCACTATGAGTTTGTGTTTCCATATATTTCTTTCTTTAAAATGATGACAGTGCTCTTGTATTGTGGATTGAAATATAGCTGTACCACATTTGCTATGGGGATTTAGTCAGATTATACCCCTTTCTTCTGGTTTTGCAGAGGAAACTATAATATGATAGTCGCATTATGCATAGTTTTGTGCAGTGTAGCATGACTGCAAGTATCTACTTCTCAGGGTTCATTATGAACTGTGGATATTGATAAAGTGAGGCAGTGAAGCCAGAGAGAAAACCACAGAGAAAATGTCCTTGTTCAATAAAGTAAGTTAATTCATAAGGGAAGTACAAAATAAATATATTGTAAACAAAACTACAGAATAATCTCCTGCAGTGTAACCATTTTTGAGCCAGTTAGTCTTGCAAAATAATTGTTTAAGATAAAAAGCATATAGACATCTAGGATGAAAAAGTATTTATTTTGTAGGGTGACTTTTCTAAATTTACAAAGATGTACATATTAATTGAGGTTGAAGTTTATTCTTAAGCGCACATGGTATGTAGTGTACAGTATAGAATATGGTGCAATGAAATTGATATTTGCATGTTTCTACAAAATACTTACTGTATAATATAATAATACAATACCAACAAAATGTACACACTAAGTATAAATAGCATGCAACATATATATTAGTTCATGGGATTATCATTGTCATATTTATAAAGTACAGAGAAATTCTTACATGCTTTTGCTTATCAACATGCAATTCATAGCCACCATCTGCCATAATCATGTTACTTCCTTATCTTAAAACTTTTGTCTTTATTATCTTGAATTACTGAAATTACTTGCATTACCAAAAATTACATTATCTCAAAGTTAGAATTTTTTATATATGACAGGTGATGTGAATAAAATTGATTATCTTGTTACAATTGCACCAGTCAAGAGATGGGATATATTAGGCAATTAATGAACAGTCAACTCTTGAAGGGGATGTATTGGAAGCAGGAAACATGAGCAAGCGTAAGGATCCAAACGATTTTGACAAGGGCAAAATCATGATGGCTGGACAACTGGGTCAGAACATCTCTAATACTGCCGGTCTTGTGGGGTGTTACCAGCATACAGTGGTTAGTACCAACCAAAAGTGGCCCAAGAATGGACAACCAGTGAATTGATGATAGTGTCATGGATGCCCAAGGGTCATTGATGGATGTCAGGAGCGAAGGCTGGCCCATCTGCTATAATCCTACAGAAGAGATACTGTATCACAAGTTGATTGCAGCTTGCTCTGTATAGGGCTTCATAGCTGCAGACCGGTCAGAGTGCTCATGCTGAAGCCTGTCCACCTCCATATGTGCCTACAATGGGCATGTGAGCGTCAGAACTGGACCATGGAACAATGGAAAAAGGTGTCCAGGTCTGTTGAATCACATTTTCTTTTAGATCATATGGACATGCTTGTTTGTCATTTACCTGGAAAGAAATGGAAACAGGATGCACCAAGGGAAGGAGGAAGGCTAACAGAGGCAGTGTGATGCTCTGCAGGGAAACCTTGGGTCCTACCACCTACCTAAAGATTGTTACAGACCACATACACCCTTTCATGGCAGTGGTACTCCCTGATAGCAGTGGCCTCTTTCAGCAATATAATAAATACTTGCCACAATTCAAAAATCTGTGCCGTAAAAACAAGTCCTGTTCATGGAGACCCCACCACGCAACATACAGGACTCGAAGGATCTGCTGGTGCCAGATACCACAGTACACCATCAGAGCTCTATGCCTCGATGGTTTACAGCTATTTTGGTGGCATGAGGGGTGTGTAATGAATAGCCTTGACACACACATAAAGGTTTGGGGCAGCCACCCATATATTGTTCCTGGCTGCAAAAGGGCTTTTTTACAACACTCCTGTGCATTATTTTGAGTTCTCCACTGAACTGACTAGTGGAGGAAAGATGGCGGCTTTATAAGCCAAAAGGCGGAAGTGATGTCATCTGGCAGGAACCGGAAGTGACTTCAGTCTAGGGGCGGGTACCGGATGTGTCATTGAATCAGCAGGTTTTCCCATTTTTGGCCTGTAAAGATAATAGAGGTAGGTTTTGTGCACCCCACCACCCCCTGGCCTGGCGGGTAATTACCTCCACTTGATCCACTCAGCTCACTCCTAGTCGCACGTGTGTGACAGGGGTAACTACACCATATTATATGTACAGTAGGACCTCGGTTCACGACCATAATTCATTCCAAAACTCTGGTCATAAACCGATTTGGTCGTAAACCGATGCAACTTCCCCCATAGGACTGTATGTAAATACAATTAATCCGTTCCAGACCATACGAACTGTATGTAAATATATATATATTTTTAAGTTTTTAAGCACAAATATAGTTAATTAAACCATAGAATGCACAGCATAATAGTAAACTAAATGTAAAAACATTGAATAACACTGAGAAAATCTTGAACAACAGAGAAAACTAACACTGCAATAGTTTGCGCTATAGCGCTACCAACCGCCAGCTAAAAGCACTTTTTAAATGAGTTTTAAGCACAGGGAAAAAAATTAACATTTGAAAGAATCCTTAATTTAATAAACCACCAAGAAAAATAACATTGCAACAATGCACGCTACGAACAGATCGCTGGAAACAGAAGTGAAAACAAAATCAAGCCCAGTGTATTCTTTAACTGCCTTCCTACCTTAATGCGTCCAGCTCTCTCTCGCGCTGCCTGTGTGTCTGCATCTCGCGCTGCCTCTGTGTGTGTGTGTGTGTGGCAATCTCTTGCCCGCTGCTCTCTCTGGTGCTGCCTCTGTGTGTGTGTGTGTGTGTGCCTCTCTGCGCTGCCTGTGTGTGTGTGCCTCTCTGCGCTGCCTGTGTGTGCCTCTCTCGAGCTGCCTGTGTGTGTGTGTGTGTGTCTGTGTGTCGTGCTCTCTCGCTCTCACTCTCTTGCTCTCTCTCTCTCTTGCTCGCTGCACAGGAAATGCACAGGGAGAGACTGAACATGTAAAAACCGAAAGGGAAACTGGCTTGTTCGTATACCAAGTGTGTGGTCGTGAACCGAGGCAAAAGTTTGGCAAACTTTTTGGTCATAAACCGAGTTGTACATGTACCGGGACGTTCGTGAACCGAGGTTCCACTGTATACAGCTGTAATAAAAAATACTCACCCCCTTGGAAGTTTCCACAAATTACAGTTATAGCACATTGAATCACAACAACAAACAAATCTGTTGTTTCTGTTTGGGTTATTTTAATGTCAAACTAAAAACAGATCTCTGTAAATTGGAAGAAATTAATTATTCCTGAAAAAAAATAATGGCTACATTTTGCTCTAAGCACAGAGGAGACATTCCCTGCATTCTGTGACTTCAAGGGGTCCCTGGGAGCCCAGAGGTTTTCAGAGTTCATGTTCAAAATATTTTTAACATATCATTAATTTAATTAAAATATGCCCAGTTTGAACTCATGGTCCAAAGTTTGAGTGATTACAGGATGACAATTGTCTCCAGTTGAATCTGTCTTTTGGGATTTATTGACCAAGAAGTCAATAAGAGTTTGGACGTTTTGTTTTGAATAAATAAAAAAATCAATGCTTGGCAAAAAAAATAATGCTTTTGACAGCTGTTTAATTTGATTGGCAGAGACATTGAGATGGTCTTGGCCAGGAACCCACAGGGGGGAAATGTTATGCCATTAGTAAAATAGCACTTGGAAGTATTCTGGCTATGCAAAATACAAAACCAGCCTGTTCCACACAACAGGACTTTAAATGAATGTACACTAATAGTAGAATTGGAAATATGTGGTCCAGCACATAGATAGATAGATAGATAGATAGATAGATAGATAGATAGATAGATAGATAGATAGATAGATAGATAGATAGATAGATAGATAGATAGATAGATAGATAGATAGATAGATAGATACTTTATTAATTCCCAAGGGGAAATAATGGTTTAGGTGAGATCATATTGTTTCCTGAGGGGAAGTGGGCAAAAGTAGAAATTAAATGTTACATCCAGGAGGGACCAATGAAGTTAATCACAGCTCATGGTCTATCTCAGTTTTCCTAGGGGGGTAAATGACTTTTTATGACTGGGTCCCAATGATTGTGTAATGAGTTTCAAAAGCTTCTTCAAGTTTCTACATTTGATGCTCACTTTTTGTCCAAACTATATAATCTAATTGACAGGGTTAGAAAGGCCTACTACCTTACAATTACAGAATTGGTCTGCATGGGGGCCCATTTACCTTTAAGAGTCTGCCTGATAAAATGCTTATGCCTAGTGATGGGGACTTCTATATTTGTACAGTGTAAACGTTTACAGCTTTGATGCATTTACAGCAACATGCAAACAGAGTAAGGACTTATCTACAGCTAATGGATATTTGTGAAGATTCAATAATAGCAAAGGCACTGTGCACTTACTTGAATTATAACTTGTTACACACATCAACAAAACAGTTAGATTCTTGCTGTGAAGGAAATGATTAATTATCAAGTTACTAGAGTGCACTATCATCAGGGGCACATAATATAAACCTTTTGCAGCCAGTTAAGAAGAAGCGGGGATGACAGAGTTATTGTAAATCAACATAATTTACACCCAGGGGTATGAAATGTTTTCTAACATATTGTAAAACCGAAAAAAACAAATAAATAAAAATAAACAAAATTAAAAGCTTTCATAGTAGGCTTTGAAGTGCCTCTAAGTCAGCAGTCTAAGGGTATACTTAGGAGAGATATAAAAAATAAATATAAAAATATTTTTAATAGGTTTGAAAAATGTATGAAGCAATCACTGCTGAGTTACTTTTTAAGAAAATAAAATAAACACTACTGTGTATAATTGACAAATTATATGTATTGAAGATGGTATATACCACATATACAAGTAATTAATGTCTAATAATGAGACTGTCTGAAATGAACAATGGATCCCTAGGGCCACATAAACATATCTCTTTCTCATTACATAGAAATGTTTAAACTAAAGTTGAGAATCAACAATCACCAGCAATTTTTTTTCCCCACAAAGCAAGTTTATGTTTGAACTAAAGCAACTGCAATAATTTCTCATTCCTCAAGATGACAAAGCTATTCATCCATTTTTAACCTGCCTTGTTCCTTGCAGAGACACAGGGAAGCACAGCCTGAGTCACCAGCATTAAGCACAAGAGATGATTTAATTATGGACAGGAAGAAAAACTTCACAGACACAGGAAGTGAATTCAAATTCCAAATGAAGAGCAGCACACGTTCAAATTCAAGCTTTAACCCATTTTGTAGCTTAATAAAAAAGATAATTATGGGCAAAAAAGCCACACTATAAGCCATTATAAATAGCATTCTTGCCTTGAAAAAACACAGCATGAAACATTTTTATGCATCATTCTACCTGTGTTTTACATATCTAGGGTGGAGTGGTGGTTCTGAGGCTAGGGATCTGTGCCAGTGATCGGAAGGTTGCAGGCTTGAATCCCGTAAATGCTAGAAGTTATTCTACTCCTTTGGGCCCTTGAGCAAGGCTTCGTCCTGGGTACGACATTAATCTGCACCCAGCCCTGCAAGCAAGTCATCCAACTAATAGGGAAAACTTAGAGGTTGGTGGCTGGATTGGCACTCCAGCCTCCACTGTTCCAGTGTGGTGCTGAGGTATCAATCCAGGTGGCTTGGAGTGTGATGTGCTGCAATGTACTAAAGTCTAAACACCAAATTCTTGGACAGAAGAAATAACTTGCTTAATGAATTAAAGGCCCAAACTCTGAACTTTGCTTATTGTAAATCTTGAAAGTTCAGTTCTGTATGTGGAACAACTGGTTAGGCTGTGTTGGTCATTTTATACACCAAATGGTGCCTAGTGTAAACACAATATATTAAATATTCATATGTGTACACACACACACTCCAGATCAATTTGAACATGCCAATTAACCTGACATGAATGTCTTTGGGAAATGGGAAAAAACTGAGTAGCCTAGAGAAGGTTCATGGAAACACGACCATAGTATGCAGTGTTTACACAGACCACCTCAAGTTCTAAAGGCACCAATAACACTAACCAGTACACCACTGTGCTAGTATATTATTGTTTCCAGTAGTTTTAAAGAGATATGGCCCATAAAAAAACTTAAAATGTGCTTAATCCCTAAAACCTGTTTATAGAAAGTAAGATTTCATAGTCATAAATGTATTTTTTCTGACTCAATTTTTTGCTAATCAAGTTTTCTGTTATGTCAATCCAATAAAAGTCTTACTCTCCTTAGAACAGTTGAAATTAAAACACTTCAAAAAAAGCTGCACATACACACACATACACTGCACAGCATACAGCATATATATATATATATATATATATATATATATATATACACACACACACACATATATATATATATACAGTATATATGTTTTCTATACATATTGGTAGGTCAACGTACCCCAGAGATCTGTCTTAGGGCTGGTCCTCTTCTCTTTATGTATGTATAACATCCCAGCAGCTGAGTTCCTCAAATCAGCTATTGGTTACTGTACCTCGTACACAGTTGAAGCTGAAGGGCGATCGTGTCTTTGCCGTGGCTGGTCCTAAATTGTAACTGTGGAATGGTCTGCCTTTCGCAATAAGGTTGGCTCAAACAATTTATAGTTTTACATTTTTACGTTTAGACGTTTGAGTGCTTAAATCTTTCTAATCATATTGTTTAACCCATACTCATTTTATTCTTGTGCATGTATGTATTATGTATGTTGGTGTATGCGTGTTTATGTATGTATTAATAATAATTCACAATAATAATATTGTGAAATAATAAAATATGTATATATATTTAATTATATATATATATATATATATATATATATATATATATATATATATATATATATATATATATATATATATATATATACATAATTCTTTATCTGGCTTTTATTTTTTACTATTACAAGTTGGAGTGTGTGCCTCCAGTCTGTACTCATTCACACAGTCTACTTTTGTTTTCTAAGGCACAGAGATAATTGTTGTCTTTTTGAAACAGATGGGGACCACAGATTCACAGATATTAAAGGTGTCACTGCAGATGTCAGCTACCTGGTTGAAACATGCTGAGAAATTCATGTGTTCTTTTTATTAGACAGTTTTTCCACAAGACTTTAAACACTAATTCTTACTCTGGTCAATTGATTTCCTAGAAACACTAACATCACAATCAGTGTTGACTTAAGGAAAAAAAAATATATATAGCGTGCTAAATTTGGTAGCTTAGTCAAATGTTAAAAAAACTGAAAACAGTAATGTATGGTATGTTTTCACTTTGTCATGACTGAGTGGAGATTGATGGTTTACAAAAGAAACTAATTTATCCATTTAAACTAAATCCACAACACAATATAGTATGCAGAAAGTGATGTGGTCTAAATACTTTTTGAATAAACACCTCATTACTGGAAAATTGAGGAACGAGGATGTCCTGAAACAGGTACCTGCCACCTTTGGGCAATTGATATCTGGAGAAGGATGTGCATATTGAGCATAAAATATATTCCAAAAAAGGGAGTAACCACCACCTACACAATACATTCAAAGTCAGAAAAGCAACATCTTAGTGGTTAGTTAACTAATTGCTTAATGGTAGGGATCATGGAAGGTAAAAAACAGAAAACAGAAAATTGATTGTGACTTAGCAAATGATTCTTACTACCTTTGAATTAGATAATGATGAATTCTCCTCACATGCCATTATTAGGAAAGGCATAAAACTATTACTTAGGTACAATTTCTGTGTACATTAATGCTTAATTGTCCTTATCTTAATAAATCTTAAATTTTAACAAGGACTGGTCCTGACATTACATATGGCAAAGTGCCCAATTGGCTGCTCAGTCAGTCTTTGCTAATAATATCAAGTGGAGTTTATGTTCTCTGCCTAGTACGTAATATTTAAACCATTTTTAATGAAAAAAACATTATATGAAACTATCTATGGTGATGTTAAGGCCTCATCCTTTGAAAGCTGAGGAATGAGGATGATTAAAAGATCCAATTCAATAATCCAGAATTCAGCACTTTAGTATTGAAATCTTGGAAAGCAATTAGCATTTCCTGACACTAATTTTAACTCAGTGTACCTGAACAACTCCAGTTGAAAGTACCAGCTAGGGAGAAAACCATTTATTAGTTTATGTGTATGAAGTTAAACTTAATTTTGAATATTCATGTGCAATATTTTGAAGTTACAACCAATTGTTTATCCATTGATTAATTGATCCATCCATTTAAACATAAACTGTTACAAATTGAAGAAAAACACTTTTTTTATTTTAAACAGTAGACCTGACATATGTATGGACAGCACCCAAGATTGGGCAGATTTGTAGCAGATGGAACTTAATGTCAGTAAATGTAAAGTATTACATATAGGAAGTAAAAATGTTAGGTTTGAATACACAATGGAAAGTCTGAAAACCGAGAGTACACCTTATGAGAAAGATTTAGGAATTGTAGTGGACGCTGCGCTATCATTTTCCAGACAGTGCTCAGAAGCCATTAAGAAGGCTAACAGAATGTTAGGTTAAATATTATGATGTGTAGAGTACAAGTCCAAGGAGGTTATGATGAACGCACTGGTGAGACCTCATCTGGAGTACTGTGTGCAGTTTTGGTCTCCAGGCTACATAAAGGACATAGCAGCACTAGAAAACTTCCAACAGTGACTAGGCTGATTCAAAGAAAAGACTAAAAGATCAGAGCCTTTTCAGTTTAAGCAAAAGAAAATTAAGAACAGGCATGATTGACGTGTTCAAATGGAATTAGCACAGTGGATCAAGACTACTATTTTAATTTGAGTTCATCAAGAACAAAGGGACACAGTTGGAAACTTGTTGAGGGTAAATTTTGGACAACTATTAGGATGCTTTTCATTACACAGAGAACCATACACATATTGAATAAGCTGCCAAGTAGAGTGGTAGACAGTAGGACTTTAGGGACTTTCAAAATTTGATTTGATGTTATATTAGAAGAAATAAATGGATAGGACAGGTGAGGTTTGTTGGGCTGAATGGCCTGTGCTTGTCTAGATTGTTCAGATGTTCTAATGTTCTAAAGTAGGAAGAACAAGCACTAACACTAACCAGGCCCTGTGTGAGCATATGTATGTGTGTTAGCATCACAGTATGATAGATAGATAGATAGATAGATAGATAGATAGATAGATAGATAGATAGATAGATAGATAGATAGATAGATAGATAGATAGATAGATAGATAGATACTTTATTGATCCCAAGGGAAATTTAAATACCAGTAGCCAAGAAATATAATTAATATAACAAATACATGTTTAAAGTGACTCTTTCTGTAAAGGTTATAGAGTAGCGAGCAAGAACTGAGATATAAGATGTAGTGCATAGCTATTACATATAATATAGCTTAGGAGCAGAGAAGAGAAGAGACCCTGTTTCCCTGTGCTGGTCAACCTTCCATAAGACACACAATGAGTCAGCTCATCGTTGTTGTTACACAATTCAAATGCCATGGCCATGAGCAGAAAATTATTTCTTAAAGCTATAAAGTTAAATGTAGCTTTATTCTAGAATTATAGTTCACAACAAGAACAACAACATTTATTTATATAGCATGTTTTAATTTAAATGATGTAGCTCAAAGTGCTTTACAGCATAAAGAAAGAAAAAAGAAAAAATATTAAAAATTAGGTAATACTAATTAACAAAGAATAAAGTAAGGTCCGATGGCCAGGGAGGACAGAAAAAGCAAACAAAAAAAAAAAAAAAACTCCAGAGGGCTGGAGAAAAAAACAAAATCTACAGGGGTCCCAAGGCCATGAGACTGCCCACACCCCACTAGGCATTCTAGCCGGAGTGGTGGCTCTGAGGCCAGGGATCTGCACTGGCAATCGGAAGGGACTCTTCTCTATTGGACCCTTGAGCAAGGCCCTTAACCTGCAATTGCTAAGTGCTTTGAGTATTGAGAAAAGCACTATATAAATACAAAGAATTATTATTAACATAAATGATCTAAATCAGTCCTCACGGTTTTCAGGTTTCATGTGGAAGAATTTGATGATAATGGTCATGTGGACCTCTGACTTTCAATCCATCAATGTAAGTAAGGACTGCATGGTGCTTTGATCGAATAGCAGATAAAGTAGGGATTAGTATGGATTTTGGAGCCAAAATGATAATTAAATGCATATACAGGATTTAAGGGTTACACTAAAATCAAGCTATGAAAAAAGCTATGTTAAAACAATGTGTTGATAGTAGTTTTTTTAAAGTGCTCGACTGTATTAGTTGGTAAGCTATTCCAGATTTTAGGTGCATAACAACAGAAGGCTACCTCACCACTTCTTTTAAGTTTAGCTCTTAAAATTATAAGCAGACACTCATTTGAAGATCTAAGGTTATGATTAGCTTGAATACTAACAGTGTAGAAAAGTATATTAATTTTAGGAAACTTTGAAAATTGCCTTTGGTTATGAATTTAATACTAAATATACATTTACCAGTAAATTAGCATCTCAATGTATAGGTTTGCTTGCATGTAATGAAAAAAGCATGTACTGCTGTCATCATGTCTATATGTTTCTGTCTATGTGTCTGCCTACATAAAACAAGTGAGCTCTCAGTTGTTCTACCAAGAAAGAAATATGGCAGGTTTTAACAATAAGGAGCCAGTATATTAAAACATGGTTGAGTAATAGGTCAAATATGTGAAAACCAAAAAAAGAAATGAATTATTGTTGAATGTCAGAAGAACACAATAGAGAACCAGAACACCAAAAGAAACACACATTTTGTTTGATTAGCCACAATATTGGGCAACCAGGAATTTGACAGCCAGTCAAGCCTAAATAGAAGCAGAGTAGCACCTGCAAGAAGTGCACAACAAAATTGTGTTACTTATAGAAAACAAAACAGTGTGGCAAGAAGAAATAAAAATACTTGAACCCATTCAAAACAAAACCAAATGTGAAAAATAAATGAGAAAATTGAAATCTATGCTATTAAAACATCAAATTATAATCAAAATGCATCAAAAAGAACAACGAGAAAATTTTGTTGAAATTTGGAACAGTTATACTTCAAGAAGTTATGCATTTCGAAGAGAGTGTGCTGTATGTAAAACTTGTTTTAAAAAGCATTGGCAATTTTGTAAGGTCTATTTTAAAATAGAAAAAGTTCTGTGCAACTTCAATTACTGTTTAATGTTTCTTATATTTTTTTTCTTATATTTTCTTTGTTTACAAGTCCAAAAGTTAATTCACACGACAAAATATCTCCTCAGTACAAATTATTAAAATGCCAGCATAGATTCATGTGTGAGTACACCAAAAACTCAGTTCTGCTACTTAAAATCATACCAAGTAATTTAATCGATCCTCATAGATTCCAAGCAAGGAAAGCAAAAATTCACTTAACTTCTCTAGAAGTGAATGGAGGAGGAAAAGAGCTTCCTTTGTGTTGTTCAATAAGCTTTTATGAATAAAGTAAATAACCATGTGATCAGCACTTCCTTCACAAAGCAGTCAATATTTAATTAAATTTACAAAAGGGAAACCCTTGTGGTAGTTGCCATGTTTAGCCACAGATTTTCAAATGAGTATTATGCATGCATAGTGCATATATGAATTTTTAGGTCAAAAACTTACAGCAATTTCCTTTTAGTGATTTTAAAATGACTTTTCTTGAGATGCAATTCACTTGTCCTAGCAATTCTTTCATTCCTAGAAACATTTAATGTACTTATCTATTGATACTGTGTCCAGAGCCTGCTGCATTTTTTTCCTGGATTTCTAACATGGTAGTAAAGCTTTTTAAACACTGCATTGTTTTTTAGCTAAAAACTCTGATTGATAACATATTGTATGCAGTAGTGCTGTCATGGGGCTACGGTGTGTGCAGGTGTGCTGTCATTGTGCAAAATGTAGATTTGTGTGTGCCACTGCTCCAGCAGTAAGTTTTACCATAGATGCCTCGGGACTTTAGTGCAATGTTACTGATTAGCGGTCTGTTCAGGGGAAAACTCTATCTGCAAAACCATTAATGTTGAATAATGCTATTATCATTATTGTTGTGATGTTTGATATGACCTGACATGCTTTTTTCAGCTTGTAGAAAGGTTATGCATATGATTTTTCAACAATTGCCACAAATATGTATCGTGGTCAACTCAGCACAATGCCACTTGGCAGACTGATTAAAAGACATTGTACTCACTATTTGGTACCATGCCTAAAGCTTCCAGAGTTTTCTGCTGGATTTTTTTCTATTTCTTAATTTCAGTCTCACTTTTGATTTTGGTGAAAAAACAAATATGGTGGCAGCAAAGCGACAACCACATTATTTTTGACAATGTGGTGTGCTATTTCTTTGGAAGTTTTGTCCCAGATGTTTCCTCGTAGGCACCTCTGCAGTTCAATGTAATGTCACTGATTTATAGTCTGTTCACAAGAAACAAACTCTTTATGCTCTCATTATAAAAAGTCTGTCAGTGCTGAAAACTGCAATCATCCTCTCCTGAAAAATTTGCTATGGTGGCTTGATCAACTCATTATGTTGACACTCATCACTGGTTAAACAGACTATAGGCATAGGATACCTTGCGGCATATTTAATAACTACACTCTACTCCTATGCTGTTGACTGATTCCATCTGTTCAATTTTGGGTCCCTACTCATATGCAGAATATACTTCTTGTATATAAATTTCTATGTGTGAAAGTATGTGTGTCTGTCCGGCCCAGAAGTGAGAGGTGGAGTCGGGGTAAGGGCTCCACCTCCGAGGATACACAAGCAAGGCCAGCACATCTGCAAAACGAAACTTCCGAAGAAAGTCACTCGTTTAGCTGCTAATACAAAAGTGAAACGAGCACATCGGCAAAACACAACCTCCGAAGAAAGTCACTTGCTTAGCTGCTAATGCAAGAGTAAGGCGAGCACATTGGCAAAACACTATCCCTTTTACTTTTCCTCCTTCCACTAATACACAAGCTAGACGAGCATGTTGCCAGAACAAAACCTCTGAAGAAAGACAAAGTTGCTTAGCCGCTAATACACAAGAAATGCAAGCACGTCGGCAAAGCAAAACCTCCTAGGAGAGAGATGTCCAGAATAGTTCCTTTCAATTACCTGTCATCTCTACGTTTCAATTTTTTTTCTGACGATTTCAATAGTTTCTAGGACTCTGGGCTTTTTACAGCATGGGCTTACACAGCTAGTAATTTATATATCTTTTATCAGCCAGAATAAAATTTTTAGTAACAACAGAGTTATGGTCAAAAATGTACCAATTAGACTCATCGAGTAGTTAGGTGTTGCTTTCCATTCTTAGTTTCTCATCTGCAGAGTCCATACACTGATGAAATGATATTACAAAAGAATTTTAAGTTTGGCAGCTTGAAAATATTGCATGTTACTCATGCATTTATTAGTCGACATTTGCATGTAGGGAATTTCACTAGCAATTCTAATCATCCACATAGCTTTTTCCTGTCACATTAAGGAAATAACACTTTGTATATATCATAGGAAACTAGTTATGTTTTTATTGACACTGACAGAATTTGAATACATTAAACTGTTTCTGATTATAAAACAAAGTGCCTGAAATAGAAACCTAATATTAATTAAAAACAGTTTTGCACACGCCTGCTTAAAACTAATTTCATCTCTGATATTTGGTATATTAAAATACAAAACACTAAGGTTGCATGGAATTTTGAAGGTGATAGAAATTTAAATTTAATTAAGTATTTTATTTCTGGTTGCAATATAATTTACATATTGTAGTCTGTAAGATTAGTTGATCTTTTCAAATATGCATATAGCCTATTTTATCTCATAGGATTTTCAGCAATGAAAAACTGGTTTAAACATGAATTTTCTCATGAATTATGCGGTTCCTAATTGACTTTAGACCCTGAGAACTTAATATATTTGCTTGCAAAATTATGCCTGATTACTGCTTGGGTAATCTTACAAACCAGTCACTGGGTATATGTTTCATTAAGCCTAAATGAAGACTTTCTTGAAAAACAAATTGGAAACCAATATTTTATGAATTTTGATTGGGCTATCAATCTTTAGGCTACTATCACCAGTGTGTGTAATGCATCTAACAAATATTTATTACAATTTAAATGCAAATAATGTTGATGCTTTCCATGTGCAAATATTTATTACCAATACTTTAAATATGTGACATTCATTTTTTGCTTCTACATGTATAAAAAAGTAAATATATGCAATGGTTTGCCAATGAAGACAGAGTGACATTGTACAGGAACCCCTTATAGTGGCAGTAGGAATGTAAACTGACCTGCCTTAAGTGAAAACAAAAGCATTTATGAGAAATAAGGTGTACCAATGTAGGAAACAGAGAGTTATAACCTAAAATAAGCACACAGCAGTACCCCATAACCTTTTAGGGTACCCCATAACCTTTTAGGGATGTCTGACTATTATACTAAGAGTGAGGATAGGAGGTGGTGACAGAATTCAGAACCCTACCAGGCTGATAGGACATGGTCCCTGATTAGAAGTAAATATAAGGCATAGTGGTGCAGTGACACAAGTAGCTAGTAGGAAGTGTTTTAACCTAGTGTCAATGTGACAAAAGAAGGGCTACTCTGATTCCAGTAAGAGGGGATTAAATCCACCTTGAGCTAGTGTTCTCATTGGTTCTAAAGTTGGAAGAAAAGCTCACTTGTGGAAGAAGAGGAAAGGACTGATAGAGAGAAAGACCTTGAGGTGAAAAAAATGAATTTTTAGTGGTACTTTGAAGTCTGATTAATTGAATAGGCTACCTCACTTTTGGTTCAAAACTTCCTGCGAAAATTTTCATCAATATTGTGTTTGCTAATTTAAAGAACATTGTTATACTTTTGGCCAGTTAAAATACATTTTAACTGCCTCACATTTGAAAGCTACTATGGGCAAATAATTGTTGCTATGGGTCCACCTTCCTGAAACAAGTACAGCAGTGTCAACCCCTTTGTCCAAGATACAGATTAAATTAATAAACCATTACTTTTAGACAGTCTTGTTTTTTCTGGATGCAGGTTCTAATTCAATCAAAACATTGTTCCTTTGTCTTGTTTTTGTTGCTTAATATAGGGTTATTTAAAATTTCACTCATTTTTCATTTCCCTTGAACTTTCTCTTGATATAAAAAGTGGGGGTTTGTAAAAGTAAATGATTTGTAATCTTGGCAGTGCCTGGTGCTGGGATGTTAGCTGGTGTTTTCTCCTCCTGAATCATAGGAAGTTACAAAAAAGATATGTCAAGTAAAATTTTCCATTATTTCCATAATACGTTTAGACCTAAAGCTTTATTATTTTACAAACAACGAACAAGTTAACATGCTACTAATATTAAGCAACGTATTTTAAAATATGACTGGTTTAAAATATTTCATTTTATTTTCAAATAGTTATATCCATCTGATTTATTTTTGATTACCTGTTTGAACTTTAGGATATAGCGGGTTGGATAACGGATGGATGGATGGATGGATGTTTGAACTGTCAATATTCTTTGTTTTGGTAATGGTAATTAATACGTTGTACTGGCAAGATTGTCAATTAATGATCCATGGCAAAATCCTGCTCTAACATACTGTGTGTGTATATATATATATATAGGTTATATTAAAATTATGTAGACACTTTCAGCTTATTTAATAAGTACACTAACTACACATACATAATGGGCAGTATAGTTCATTTTAGTATTACAGTCATGGCCAAAATTATCGGCACCCCTGGAATTTTCCCAGAAAATGCACCATTTCTCCCAGAAAATTGTTGCAATTACAAATGTTTTGGTATGCACATGTTTATTTCCTTTATGTGCATTGGAACAACACAAAAAACAGAAAAAAGCCAAATCTGACATCATTTCACACTAAACTCAAAAACCGGGCTGGGCAAAATTATTGGCACCCTCAACTTAATATTTGGTTGCACACCCTTTGGAAAAAATAACTGAAATCAAGCGCTTCCTATAACCATCAACAAGCTTGCTACACCTCTGAACTGGAATTTCCGACCACTCTTCTTTTGCAAACTGCTCAAGGTCTCTCAGATTTGAAGGGTGCCTTCTACCAACAGCAATTTTGAGATCTCTCCATAAGTTTTCAATTGGATTTAGATCCTGACTCATTGCTGGCCATTTCAGAACTCTCCAGAGCTTTGTCTTCAACCATTTCTGGATGTTTTTAGAGGTATGTTTGGGGTCATTGTCCTGCTGGAACACCCATGACCTCTGATGGAGACCCAGCTTTCTGACACTGGGCCCTACATTGCACCCCAATATCTTTTGATAGTCTTCAGATTTCATGATGCCTTGCACACAGTCAAGGCATCCAGTGCCGGAGGCAGCAAAACATCCCCAAAACATCTTAGAACCTCCACCATTTTCGACTGCAGGTACTGTGTTCTTTTCTTCGTAGGCCTCATTCCATTTTCTGTAAACAGTAGAATGATGAGCTTTACCAAAAAGCTCTACCTTGGTCTCATCTGTCCACAAGACGTTCGCCCAGAAGGATTTTGGCTTCCTCAAGTACATTTTGGCAAACTTCACTCTGACTTTTTTATGTTTCTGTGTCAGTAGTGGGGTCCTCCTGGCTCTCCTGCCATAGCGTTTCATTTCATTCAGATGTCGAAGGATAGTTCGAGCTGACACTGCTGCACCTGAGTCTGCAGAACAACTTGAATATGTTTTGAAGTTGATTGGGACTGTTTGTCCACCATTCGGACTATCCTTCGTTGCAGTCTTTTATCAATTTTTCTCTTCCGTCCAAGTCCAGGGAGATTAGCTACAGTGCTGTGCGTTGTGAACTTCTTGATTATGTTGCACACAGTGGACAAAAGAACATGAGGATCTCTAGAGATGGACTTGTAGCCTTGAGATTGTTCATATTTTTCCACAATTTTTGTTCTCAAGTCCTCAGACAATTCTCTGCTCTTCTTTCTGTTCTCCATGCTTAGTGTGGTACACTCAGACACACAACAGAAAGGTTGAGTCAACTTTTCTCCATTTTAACTGGCTTCAGGTGTGATTGCTATATTACCAGCACCTGTTTCTTGCCACAGGTGAGTTCAAATGAGCATCATATGCTTGAAATAAAACAATTTACCCAGAATTTTGAAAAGGCGCCAATAATTTTGTCCGGCCCATTTTTGGAGTTCTGTGTGACATGATGTCAGATTTGGCTTTTTTTCGTTGTTTTTTTGTGTTGTTCTAATGCACATAAAGGAAATAAACATGTGTATACGAAAACATTAGTAATTGCAATCATTTTCTGGGAGAAATGATGCGTTTTCTGGGAAAATTCCAGGGGTGCTGATAATTTCAGCCATAACTGTATGTACATGTGTCTATAAAAAATATTTAACCCCGTTTACATTTTTTCAATTTTTTCACACTAAATTCATCTCTGGTGTAGCCAATCCAATTGGTTTTAGAAATCAAAAAGTTAGTTTAATGGAGATCGTCTTGACGTAGCCAGGAGGTTTCAATTGACTGTAGTATAAATACTCCGTATCTGGTCTAACTTACGATGAGTCAGTATCATGGCTTAACCCAGCGTTTCTCAACCTTTAAGTATTTGCGACCCGAGTTTTCATAACAGTTTTAATTGCACCCCCCTAACATTTTTTTGAAATGTACTGTAGATGCATGTTTTATTATACCTACTTTATCGAAATATATCTAACGCTATATTTATTGTTCTAGTGTCAGAATGCAGTTTAAGTTAATTTGTTTTGGTATTATCAGATGTTTTTTTCATATTTTTAATTCTTGTTTTCTTTTTTTCACATCTTTGCTTCCCCCTTTTTGTTACTTCGCGCCCCCCCTTAGGGGGGCCCTCCCCACAGGTTGAGAACCACTGGCTTAACCTACACAATGAAGACAAATGAACACTCCAAGCAGTCTCCATGGCTGTTAGATATGAGGGGCCAAACATGCCATAAATCATATATTTCTGTGTGTAATCTATTGGTTTACGTGTGAACACTATTGGTTTATGAATATTTACTATCGGTTTGCATGCATACTTAATTGGATTTGCGTGTGTACAATACTGGTTTCATTCATATGAACTATATTGGTTCGTGTCCGTATATTATCGGTTTGTGCGTGGACTATATCCGTTTGTACGTGCATGCCACTGGTTTGCATATGAACTATATTGATTTGCGTGTGTGTATATCACTGGTTCCAGTACGATTTGTTATTGGTTTGTGAGTAAACTGCATTGGTTTACGCTTGCATGTTATCGGTTTGCGAATGAACTATATTGGCTTGTGTTCTGTGTCGGTCTAACAATGGATTTGCATATGCACTATATTGGTTTCATGCACGTCTGACACTGGTTTCATGTGGGTAACCTGTCGATTTTGTGCTTGAACTCTATTGGTTGTATGTGTGCACTATGTCGGTTTCGCGTATGAAACATATTGGTTATGCGTGCGCACCCTATCGCATCTCTGTGTATGAACTATATTGGTTCTGCGTGTGAACTATATTGGTTGTTCAGGTGATCTTCAGAGGAAATGGGCGGGGCAAGAAACAGGACCTCAGGGGCCGGTAGAATCATGGAGTGTAAAGAGATGTGTCTAGGAGATGCATCTGCGTTTAAACGCCACTATATATATTTTTTCCGCACAATATGTTTGCGGAAGGACTTGGTGGTAATTATTACTATTTAACAGAATCTACCCTTGAGTCTGTAATGAACACAAGGCTGAAGTTAGGTACGTTATTCGGCCGGCTTCTTATTCGCTTCCAAGATCATGTTTGCTCGCACCCAGCCACTGTACTTTTTCACACAACTTTTGAAATATTCTACAAAATATTCTACATTTACTAACGCCTTTATCCAACATACAACATTTAGATACTACTGGTTACATTCGCCCAGTGCCTCCCGCGCCACACAGACAGGTGAAGTGACTTGTTTCTGGTCACATAGTGCCATTATCAGGACTTGAACCCACGAACTCAGTTTAAAAGTGCAGTCTTAAGCACTACGCCACAATGCTTGCACACCTACAACATGTACAGTATATTAATTGGCATAATATAAACTTGTCCAGGTCAGATTCCATTGTTAAAGTTGAGTTTAACATTTTCAACCTGTTCAAGTTTTGGTTGAAAATCTGGAATTTTTATTTTTTTCAAATAATGGATCAGTTTGCGGATTAATGTACACTCTGTAGAATATTTTGCCTTGCTGTTAATATAGAAGAAGAAGCTGGTTTGTGAATAAGTAGCTGACTGCACGCTTATACTGGATGTGGCTAGAAGTGAATAAAAAGGCAGCTGAATGTGCACCAAAGTTAAAAATAATTACCACCAAACCCTTTCACAAACATACTGTGACATGCAAAAGTATTCAATCCCCATGAAAGTTGTCATAATTTTATGCAAGACAAAATATTTGTACACACATTTATTCATTCCGTATTTTTTCTTATGCTGTAACAAAACATTTCCAAAGTCAAAATAAACTATTTATGTAGACATTTAATTGAAGAAGAAAATCTCCAAAGTTAGTGTTTATATAAGTGTTTAAACCTCTGTGCTTTGGAAGCTCTAGGTTTACACCAATGACAAATTAATTACAAAGGTGGCAGACGTTTGACAATCATATTAAACATAATGAGGTGCTACTTTCTCTCTGGATATAAAAAGACTCCTTCGTAGGGGCTGTAGTCTTTGGTGGACAGTCTGAAAAAATGAAGACATAGGAGCATTCTGGTGATATGAGAAACAAAGTTATTGAAATGCACAAGGTAGCAGGAAATAATTATACAAATATGAAGAATTTGAATGTTTCATTGTGCACTGCTGGATCCATCATCAGAAAGTGGAAGGTTCATCACAGCACCCTGACTCTCACTAGAACAGGCCGTCCCGCAAGACTAAACATCAGAGTTAGACATCAACTGGAGAGAGAGGAAACTAGAAATCCAACCGTCACTCTCAGATGTTTGAAGTGCTTTTTGGCTGAAACTGGAGTGAAGGTGCAGGGATCCACAATTTCAAGAGCTCTCCATTAAACAGGCCTCTACAGGAGGGTGGCAAGAAAGAAACCATTCCTTAAGATGGTTCATATAAAAGCACATATGGCGTTTTTCCAGTTAAATGTGGGGAGAAGGGTTTATGGTCAAATGAAACTAAAATATAACTTTTTTCTCAGACTTCAAAGAGGTACAGAATGTGTGGCGTAAAACAAACAAAACTGTTTGAAAACTGCTGTTCAGAGATACCATCCCACCAACATACAGGGAACCTAGAAATCATGCCAAGAAGAATAGGGAAGAATCACTCCTGAGCAATGAGCAGAACTGGGGCGTATTTCCATACCCCGAAAGAATGAAGGCCGCTACTGCAGCAAAAAGATTCTTGACAAAATATGAATATGTTGGGCTTGAATGCTTAGGCAAACAATCACTTTATAGTTTTTCTTTAGTTATTTGGAGTTTGATAACATTTTGTTACAGCACAAGAGTTTCGCATTAAAAATACCAAATGGATAAATATGTGAACAAATCTTTTGTCATGTATAAAATTAGGATTACTTTTAAAGCGATTGAATACTTTTGAACGTCGCTGTATGTCTGTGAAAGGGTTTGGTGGTAATTATTTTTACCAGTATTTTCACTTAATTCTGAAATGATCACAGGGCTGAAGTTAGGTACGCAATTGGCTGGCATTTTATTCACTCCCAGCTACTCCCAGTATAAGCTTGCAGTCAGCTACTTATTCACACAGCTTTTGCAAAGCAGCTTCTTATTCTATTATAACAGCAAGGTAAAATAATTCTACAGCGTGTACATTAATCGGCATCATTACAGACTGATCCAATATTAATATATTATATCCAAAATAAATATTCCACATTTTGGTCCTGCACGGGTCAAAATTGTTAAACTCTAATTTAACAAATGAATGTGTCCTGGACAAGTTTATATATGCCAATGTCACAAAACTATGAAAATTACCCATTAAATATCACAGTAAATCCCATTTATCTGATATTGATGTGGGAATACATTGTCAGTTTCACCCTGATACTTGTACTGGGCAGAGCAAAACTCCGCTGCACCTTAAAAAACGTATCTGTCTTTTCACAAAACTGTGAAAAGTAAGATGGCCCAATATGATGTAACTGACCCATGCAAGTCCTAAATGTTAAATGTTTAGCTTTTCAAAGAATTGACACGTTTAGTCAATTAATATACACGTTATAGATTAGCAAGCATTACGGTTAGGGCTTTGCACTTTCAACCCTTTGTTCGTGGGTTCAAGTCCCGAGACTGACACTTTGTGACCCTGAGCAAGTCACTTCACCTGTCTGTGCGGTGCGGGGTCGCCAAGCATAATAAATATAACTAGTAGTAACTAAATGTTATATTGCATAAAGACGTCAATCGTAAATGTTGAATATTTTGCCTTTAGAATAAGTAACTGTTTTGAAAATATTGTGTGAACAAGTACTGCTGCAAGCATGTAGATTGGACCAAATAAGAACACGGCCCAATACGTACCTAACTTCAGCCATGTGTTCATTACAGAATCAAGGGTAGATTCTGTTAAATAGTAATAATTACCACCAAGTCCTTTCGCAAACGTATGGTGCGGAAAAAATATACAGTGCCGTTTAAACATTACAAATACATTACATTATTATCATAAATAATTGTTACATTTGTACTTTGATTTGATGTCAACAGTTTTCGACATTCGAACTCATAAACAGTAAATCATAGCAATTCTGTTGTTAAGTTATGGACCCCGTTAGTCCACAAACGCCGAATATTTGAACAATTTGACACTTTTTATGCTCTAGCAATACAATGCCACGTTGACCAGTAGCAGCAGATCTGGCAAACATTATAAGAGTAGTGCTGCTAAACGTAAAGCACGCCAGCAACAGGATTTGAAAAATGCTAAGCTTACCAAGAATTCTACCTTTCTCAAAACTGAGCAAGGACCAGCGTTAGTAACTGAGAATGCTAATGCTGGTGAATCATCGTAACGGTTGCAAGCAGGTTATGCAGACAGTGCAGTGAGAGAAATGGTTGCAACCACCGAGTCTGGAAGTAGCAATACAACAGCTTCAGAATATGTGCTATCTGCTAAAACCGTTAAAAATGCAGAAACTACTAAAAACACACAAGCAATATATATGACCAAGTAATTTCCTACCAACAAGGCAAATTTCTTTGAACCATTGACACCTCACTTTATAATGTCCATTTTCTCAGAACTTGTGTAATACAGGTCAATTGTGTAGTAGTATCCTGTCAGCTGGTGTTGTCATTTTAATTTGTTACAAATTGAAATGGCTTCATTTTAAAGCACAGAACACTTTCTACTTTCTAACTTACATTATATTTTAATCATCTTCCTTCACAAAGTTGTATTGGAAAAATTAGCCAGTCCACATCTTACATATATTTATGTACTACTACTACTTTCACCCACACCTCCCACATTCCATTCCCACAATTTATTTTATTTTTGCTAAATTGCAGCTGTTGTAATAAAGCAATTAAAAAAGGTATTACAAATTCCATTTATAGAGCCGATTTGTTTGTCACCAGCGTGTGATCTGATAAAGTTGTGGTCATGGACATCACTGCCCAGCCAGCCCCTAGGATAGTTGCGAATAAATTACTAACAGTTATTCTAGACAGGAGGGCCCCACCTCAGGGCACTGCACAGGGGACTTCATCAAGCTAGCTACGCCACTGGTTAGAACTGATGTTTCATGATAGGTGGTATGGCATCGCAAGGCAAGTTCATGTTATACTGCTGTGCTGAATTTCTACATGTTAAATGCTCCATCAATAGCAAATGGTCAGAATCCAAAAATCATATTATAGTTAGAATGCCGCTGTATTACAAAGTTGTTAACAGGAGTTTGTGACACCACCAGGCTGTGCTTGGCAAAACCCTTAATTCTGAAGTATGCCACACCGCTTGAAGTTTATTTTAATAAGAGTAATACACCAAATCTATTCTATATTGAAATAAACTCCAGTGCTTTATCTGTGTGTAACAAACTTTCTTGTTCTAATATTGCTATGCTTAACATATAGCTCATCTGATTCCTTACAGACTGTTCTGCTTGTTCTCCCCAAGTGTATGTGGACTGACTGTGTGTAAGATCAGATATGGTTCTATAACTGGATGCTAGAAGTCTGTCGTTCAGTACTCTCAATTGCCAAAATCTGTTTATTCCTACATGTGTGGTTAAGTTACATCCTCCCAGTTTAGGCAAACAGAAAGCTCAAAGTTTTGTATGTTGCTTATTAAGTGAATGATCCAAGATGTCGCTGTAAGAGATGTTAAGTATTTAATGAAAATAAACTGCTTGTAGAAATGAAGTATATACATGGAAAAACTTTCATCTCTATTTCTGCTATTATTTTTATTAACACAATTCAAATACTGCCTTCAATTATTATAAATTATTATTAGTATAAGTAGTATTAGTATAAATATTATAAAAAATAAACAGCATAAGAATTCCCAGAAAAAAATACACCTTCAAAGTTTTGAAATAGGCGGATGACATAGAGTCAGCATCAGAAAATTACAAATTTAATATAAAGTCAGACTATATGCTTGCAGTGACCTTACTGCTTGATATGAAAATAAAAATGAATGTGTTTATGAAATTAAATAACCATTTGCTTATCCTTATTGCAAGTTAAAGTAACAAATGACATCAGAGCACACTTGTTATTTGGTTCTAGCATTTTTTAATTACACTGGAAGCCTTGGACTGTCACCTTATCAGTAGAAATTTGAGTTTTGCCACACACAGTAAAATTAAGTGTACTACATTGATAGGTACAACATAAATAGTATAGAATTTTGACAACTATAAATAAAACTATGTTTTAACACTTGCAAAACTATGGCCATAAAAAAGTGCGTCATACTAAAGTAATAAAATGTGACAAAGACTAAAAGTTAATTGCAGAAATAGCAAAACTAAATAAATACTCAGAAAAAGAATTACAAACTAAAAAACTAAAATTAATAAATTGTGAAAAACTAAAAATTAACAAAAATTAAAGAAACAAAATCAACTAAAAATATCTTAAAGCTGGAAAAAAATCTTGTCCAGAAGGATGCTAAAGTCAGCTTGATGAAGATTCTATGGGCTGAGGAGACCAAAATTAAGCTCTTTATCCCTAAGAATAAACACCATATTTGGTTTTGGCTAAATGCATCACATTATCAAAAATACACCACACTGTGAAGTGTGGTGGAGGCAGCATCAATCAGAGATGATCCTTACCTGCAGCATGCCCTGTAAGGCTTGTGAGAGAAGAGGGCCAAATAAATGTAACATAATACAGGGAAATACTACAGAAAAACTTGATGCTGTCAGCAAGAAACCGGGATCTTGGGAGATGAATTGCAGACAGGCAAAGACCCCAAGCATACAGCCAAAGCTACACAGAAATGACTTCAAAACAGCATTGTTAATGTCCTAGAGTGGCTGAATCAGAGTTCAGATCTCAGTCTAATAGAGAGTTTGTGGTTGGACTTGAAAAAGGCTGTTCACTCATGATCCTCATGCAAACTGACAGAACTTGAGCAGTATAGCAAAGAAGTATGGAAGAAAATGACAGTGTCCAGATGCGCAAAGCTGACAGAGACCTGGCAAAGACTCCAGGCTGGAATGGGTGCCAAAGGTGAGAAAAGCACTTTACATATAAATGTAAAAAATTATTATTATATTATTAAAGGTGCATCTATGGAATAATGACCTGAAGGGGGTGAATAAACATGCAATCAATTATTTTCTCTTTTATATTTGTAATTATTTTACACTACTTTGTAGAGATCTCTTTTCATTTTTATATTAAAGAGTATTTTTCATTTGATTAGTATAAAAAAATAATTAAATTCACAGTGATTCAAAGCTGAATAATAATAAATGTGAAAACTTTCAAGAGGGTGAATACATTTTATGATCACTTTAAGTCAGTTGATGGACAACTCAATGAACTTCCAAAATTATTAACTGCAAGAAAATTCCATCATTTTATTTTTACAGCACTCACAGTATTTACATCATCTACTGCCATTAATTATGTTACAAAGATCTCACTCACTTCTTAAAAGAGAATTTCTATACTAACACAAAGAGGAATGTGGAAAAATATAATTTTAATGTTTTCCTGACCCTTTCTTGGAAAATGTATCAGTGTGCCTAGACCCCAAAGATTACTTGAATATCAAGTTTTGCTTGCTGTTCTTTCTTTATTTTGAGATGTTTGTGAATGACACATTTAATGTTTCGAATGTTCCTGTTCTTTTTTTACTTCAAAAGACTATCTAATCATGTGTGAACATTTTAATAAAAGCCAATTTTATTTTATTTCACCTGTGGGAATGACAAAGCTTTGGAAAAACTTTAATAAGAGGCAGTAAAAATAATGAGGCCCAAGAGAGTGACTAAAATAATATTGTTTGCATAATATCAGATTATGCAGAGCTGTGTTTTAGGAACAGAAGTTGGTTCCCTTTTAAATAAAGAAACTCTGAATATAAATGTATCCTTTATAGACTTGCATTCACATACCGAAAGTTACAATTATTTTCCTTTGCTGGATTGATGTGATTGTTACACCACGAGAGGACTCATTGATGACCACAGAGCTCCTAGTATTCCAAGACGGCTTTCACAGACATGGATTTTTGCAAGTATATAAGGTCAATCAGGTTGGTTACCAACACACTCTTGTTATCATTTCAGTCTGGTTACATTCTATGCTTATGTTTCATCTTTGTCTACTGTTTGTCCCATGCCCAAATTAAAATTATTATATATAAAAAAAGATTTAAGTTAAAATAGGTTTGTGTTACCAAAACATTGTAAATAAAGTAATATATCATTTATTACATTGTAGAAGTTCTTTGCTAGATAGCTCTTCAGTTATTACATATCCCTATACTGTTTTTTGTTGCACCTTTTTCACCCTTGTATTACACTCTTCTGTTAATAATGGACTTACCATCAATTACATATTCTGGATTTGGAGCAGCATCTCATTAGAATTTTCAGTAGGTAAAGAATTTGTCTTGCTGAAACTTTATTTTCAGCTCTTCAAGGGATGTTCTGATAAGTCAAAGCTATTTATTCACATATATATCAATTTTTATTTTGTTCTTTATTTCACTATATACAAATTTTTGTATTGAGAATTTGTTAGTTTTCGCATACCCCTTGGGGTCAGAGCGCAGGGTCAGCCATTGTACAGCGCCCCTGGAGCAATTACAGGTTAAGGGTCTTGCTGAAGGGCCCAGCAGAGTAGGATCTCCTTTGGCAGTGACAGGAATTAGAACCTGCAACCTTCTGGATACCAGTGCAGATCCTTAGCCTCAGAGCCACCACTCCGTCCTAAATTTGTCAGCTGACATTGCATTCAGTGCAGCATATTTCATAAACTAAAAAAATGACTAGCTCGCTCTTGCATTTTTTTAATGGATTATATGGGTACCAGACTCCCTTTGTGAAAAAAGCCTTAAAACCTAAAAAGAATATGTACATTTTGCAAGCCAAAAATGTTATCAAGCATTGATCTGCATTTTCAGATTACACATATGTTGCAAAATAGTGTATCCATGTCAATTTATGTAGGCAAAAAGTAAAACATTGTTATGAAATTGAGCCATTTAAAAGGAGACTGTCTGTGCACTTCACCACTCATCTTCCTCTGCAGCACTCTTTCAGTCCCAGGGGTGTGGATCCAGATCATCAGTACATACCTTTATTGACATTGAATGTTGATGCTCAGATATGAATTGCGTTCTCTGTTCTGTAGGCAACTAGACAATAATATCATAAAAAGTGATACTTATGATTGCTTATATTATTTCACTCTGCTGAAGTATATTTCATTATTTCACAAAGATATTGCCTGCTGCCACTGGATAGAAAATGCACATGTGTGTTTTGGTGAAAGTGAATTTTGAACACATACATAGCATGCAATCAAATGACAAGAACAGAACAGACTTTACAAGAATCAATCCATCTGTCTGTCTAACCCAATTAACCAAGGAAGCACAATTTTTATTAAAAATACAATGTAGTGTAATTAGTTCAGTAAAATAACAACACAGAATGTAATAAGCGAAAAGCAGCTGCAGTTTAGGAAACAACAATCTTATAATTTGAATGTGCATCTGTCAGTTATTACAAGACATGACAGAACATAACCACTTCAGAAACAGAACTGCAGAAACAAAAGTAGGGTAATGAGCAAAATACAGCTCGGTGATTAGCTTGTCATAACTTCACCCATAGTGCCCACTGCAAGCAGACAAGTAAGCAAGAAATATATCCTTACCTGAATAAAATTTTAATGAAAACCTTTGCTAATTCAAAGTGGACACATTTGGTAACTTTTACAGCTTTTTTTCATAATCAGACCCCTATACCCATTAGCTCCATTTTAAAATGCAAGAGTTATTTTTTCAAATATACATAATAAATTACTTTAGAACACAATTTCATGTGACAAATTAATATATACCACGAGCGTGAAGAAAAAACTTTGTTTTAAAAAATACTTTCCAATACAGATCACATATTGCCTGATTCCTTCCATGGTGAAAATTCAACCAAGACTTGCAGCAAAGTATTTTCAAACCACAGCATTGTCACAGCTATTCCTGACTACTCGTATTCTGTTCTTATTATATTTTCCTGGTTTAGTGTTTCTCTAGATACAACAGGAGCCATATCAACCAAGAAATATCCACTTTTAACTCACTTCACCAGAAGAACTTTGTCTCGTACTCGTGAGGATTATCCAGTACCTTCTATCCAATTGAGTTGAGTCATGTTTGTTGTATCGATCAGTACATAAAGAAATCTCCAGGTTGTAATTTCTAAATACCTTCTTTATTACAGCAAAATCTCCATCTCACACTCTCCCTCTAGGAACTCTCCTCCCATCCTTCTCCCACTTCTTTATATATCATTTTTGTACAATATCACCTACTGTCCAAAATTAATAACACAACATAACAATGTTCTTCTCAGTCAGCAGTTAATTCTGCCTTTGTACACTGTCATGGGACGAATTTCACCCATTGTCATTCTAATGGAAGGGGCATGAGTACTGACTTAACTGAGTGTTCATTGTGCTTTCAGTCAGTCATTCACAGGGATTTTAGTAGAACAGTCACTAAAATCTTTTCATAGGGTGCCACATCAAGAGGTCTGGAGGTGTTTGAAGGAAAAGAGACTACCAGAGAAATATGTGCAGATTGTCCAGGATATATATGAGAGAGTGAGGAGGCGGATGAGAAACAGTTATGGAATAATAGACAAGATTCCAGTTAGAGCAGGCCTGCTAGTCTTTGCCTGTTTGATCTGGTTATGGATGTGTTGACACATTGGATTAAAGATCAGTTCCCCTGTTGAAATTGTGTTGTGTGGCATCACAAACGACAATATGCAGAAGACAGTGAAAGAATGGAGGGGGTTTAGAAAGACAGAGGACTTCTTAATAGCAATTAGAATTAGAATATTCAAAGTTTAATTATGGTCACAAGTTAACTTGCAAGAAGAGCTATTAAAAAGAATGGATAAGTTTAAATACCTATCAGTGATGTAAAGAGACAATGAATATGTGGTCAAGAGGCTGAGGCAGAGGTGGATGTGTAAAGTAAAAGAATATCTGAAGAAAAAGGTCCTGACAGGACAGGAGGGGCACGACCAAGCTGTATGGAGTGGGTTCATCAGGCACATCAACCCTACATTGAAATGGGAGGTGATAAAAAGGAAGGAGAAGAAACAAAGAACTTTAGCCAAAAATATTAGTTCTGTGTCAGCCAACAAGGGTTATTCCAACTGATTTGCATGTGTGTAGGTTTTTGTTAGGTGCTTTCCTCTCCTTGATCCTCACTGTCCTTCATGTCTTAAATTTTTATATGGGCAAGTATTATATGATGTGCAAGTACCGAATTAAAAACTTTTTCCATTCAGTTCTGTGCATGATTGTCTAACCAGCATTTTAAAATTGCCAAGAACAAACTCTACTCTGAATATGTCATTGTTATACCAAGACCATCTATTTTAATTTTATTTCTTTTTACTTGTAATGATGCTCTAAGCATGGGATTGTAATCCCTGCAGGCTGCACATGCTTCATTATGATTGTTGGAACTAAAACTAACTTTTAATTGCACTTATACAATGTCAGTGTACGCTATTGAGAATATTAAAAAGCTGGGAGCAAAAATTAATGAGACATTCTTACTTCCTGTTACCTAAGAAAATTGCTAGAGATAAAAGCAGTGTTCTACAGTTTATACCAAGAATTTACTACAATTTATGCAGTGCTGATAAAGGCCCAGCTTTGAAAATCTCAGGAATTTACTTTTGTTCACAGTTAATATTTCCAGCACTATAGACTACTGTTTAGTTCTACCTGTTGGAAAATGTTATTTTTTTTCTTATGCACTGAAAAAAATAAATATTCTTCTGTACCTGGACTATTGACTAGCTTTTCCTATCACAGAATATGAATTCTGTTATTATGCAACTGCATCAGTCTTTCTATTTTGATAAATTCAGGCACAACAATACTGTATGTTACGTTATAGACAGCTGGGAGTTCATCACTGACTGAGTAAACTGAAATCTAGCAGCATCTACATAATGACAGCAATGTGAATGATTTAGGTGGCGCTGAAGAAGCTCAAATTGAAAGTTTGCATGAGATGTAGAAACAATGACAATAATGTGAAAATGCTGATACTAATGTGATGACAACAAAATAATAGCACTTTGTTCAGGTTGTTGACAGCCTGTGGAATTTGTCCGCCACACCAGTAATGGACTTAAGACAGAATACTGCTTTGGATGAAATGCCAAACTCTTGCTCTTTCACAAAATGAGAAAACTCAAAGCTGAGAAAATGCAAATGTTCTACATAAGGCACACCAAAAAGCAGATGAACTGGGGCACAACTATCATAAGCTGCTTTTCCTTAAATAAAAATATACAATAGTCATGTGCAATTCTGTGTATGGGTTTCTAAATATACTGTATATATTACATTAGGTATGGTACTTGTTGAGGACAGATAATAGAATATTTTCTATCTCTTGCTCCATCTGTATTCATGTGTGTCTGAACTTCATTTCAACGACACACCCTTTCTCGAGCATGTTCCCTTGAAGCATGATTCTTAGACTCTGTCACTATTTTCGAGGCACCTTACTCACCTCAGGGTGGGTTTTTTACTTTCTGTCTTTGCAGGCAACTCTCACAGTGTGAACCTTTACTACTCCCCTTGCATCTCACACTTGCATTTCCTCTTTCGTCACATAACCAAAATAAAACTGAAAAAAGTAGGCCTAAGTTTCTTGTATCAGCATGGCCAGCAGCCATACCACATGCACTTTAGATGTTCGGGCCCAGCTAGTACTTGCATGGACGTAAAACGTAAAACCAAGCTCCTGACTTACTGTGGTCATGAAAGGTCCCTGGGCATCATTTGTAAAGAGAAGGGTGTGTCCAGGCTAAATTGCCTTCCATGACCTAGTCATTCTGTCCCCCTATTGTTCTGAGTGGCTTCGCCCAGGTGGTTGCTACACATTAGTGGTGGCAGAAGTGGCTAGTATGTAAGGAAGGGGTGGGTCCAGGAGGGTGGACAACAAAGTGAAGTCAACAATGCAGTGGCACTCAGTCTTCCCTTCTACAGAAGAAGGAAGAGAAAAAACATTAGACTAGACATTAGACCCCAGGTTCAGCAGGTACAAGAAAAAGATTGTAATTGTCAGTTTCTTCAGTAATCCATGAGTTCACAGTCAGGATCTAGATGTAATATCAAAAGCCTGTTCACTTGTCAGAAGAATCGGTAAACAATGTTAAGAACAACAGACGGGTATTTAACACCATATTGTGTAAGGGTGCAGTTAAAGTGCTGAAAGAGGATTGTTCTGAGTGGCTTTGAATGTGTCATGGTACAACATAAATATCACATATACTGGAATACTAGACCTTCTGCATGAGTTTACTTCAGACAATGGTGACTTGAGCAGAGCAATACACTGGCAATATTAAGTCATCTAACAGCTGAGTACAGCAGTTGTAATTAACAAGGTACAGTATATTAGAATGTTCAATTCATCAGATCTCCTCAAGAATGGGGTAAGGAAGCTAAATACCCACCTGAGTTCCAATCCTTTTAGGGAGAAACAAAAAGGTGTTATTGTAGTGCATTAAAAATAAAATTTGGAGATCTGTACATAGACAACGTCTTTGCATCCTACGAACAATTACGTTCTAAATTTAACTTTCCAGCAATACATTTCTTTCACTATCTTCAACTTAGAAACTTTGTTAAACAGAACCTGCCCAATTTTCCTCACCTCCCACCTCCCTCTATGCTGGAAAATATATTGATCAGTTTCAATAGACAGCATGTCTGCAATATATAAAATCATTTTATAGTCCCTCCCTTTCAAAGATCCAAGAGGACCATGGGAAATGGATCTCTCACTCAACATATCAGAAAAGGAGTGGAAGGTAGCAATGAAGAGAATTCACTCGAGCTCCATATGTGCAAAGCATACAATTATTCAACTTAAAATTATATATTGAGCACATCTGTCTCGCTTAAAACTGTCCAAAATGTTTCCAGGGCAAGATCCAACCTGTGAACGCTGCAATCAAGTCCCAGCCTCACTGGGTCACACGTTTTGGGCCTGCACCAAATTAACATCATTCTGGACCAAAATTTTTAAATGCGTTTCAGACAGCCTTGGTGTCACAATCCCTCCTAATCCACTAACAGCTGTGTTTGGTGTTCTTCCAGATGGACTTAAAGTGGAGAAGGACAAACAAACTGTGATTGCATTCACTACACTATTGGCACACAGACTTATCTTGCTCAACTGGAAGAATCCTAACTCTCCTCTTTTAAGTCAGTGGGTAACTGATGTTATATATTATTTGAAATTGGAAAAAATAAAATTCTCACTTGTGCAGAAATTTTACAAAACCTTGCAGAATCTAATCAATAACATTCTAGAATAAGCTTTTAAAGCACTGAGGAAGCAGATTCTCTCCCCATCTTCTTTTATTTTACTTTTTGTTCTCCATTTATCTATATTCGGGTGGCACGGTGGCGCAGTGGTAGCGCTGCTGCCTCACAGTTAGGAGACCCGGGTTCGCTTCCCGGGTCCTCACTGCGTGGAGTTTGCATGTTGTCTGCATGGGTTTCCTCCGGGCGCTCCGGTTTCCTCCCACAATCCAAAGACATGCAGGTTAGGTGGATTGGCGATTCTAAATTGGCCCTAGTGTTTGGGTGTGTTTGTGTGTGTCCTGCGGTTGGTTGGCACCCTGGGCACCCTGCCCAGGATTGGTTCCTGTGTTGGCTGGGATTGGCTCCAGCAGACCCCCGTGACCCTATTCGGATTCAGCGGGTTAGAAAATGGATGGATGGATTTATCTATATTCACTTATTAATTTATCTGTTTACTTATTTTTACTAGGTCTATGTTATATTCTGCTGCCCATGCTCTCTTTCTCAGGGGTGGGGGTTGATTTGTTTTCAGTCCTATTCTTGTAAAATTGATCTATTTGTATGGAATGTTGTGCGATTTCAATAAAATCAATACAAATATAAAAATAAATAAATAAATAAAATAAAATTTGGGATGCTGGATCAGTAAACAAAGATCATTTGGTCTCAAGAATCATGATATGAGCAAATATTTGTGTGGCAAGCTTGTGAGGTATAAGGAATGAAGGTTGTTGATATTGTTCTTAATCAGGTTTATTCCTTTCTGGTAGCAATGAACCCATCGGCATTTTTATTTTAATCTGCTCCATCAGGCAAAAAGAATGATATCTTGCAATGGTCCTGACAATTTAATTAAATACATTCAATAAAGCTTTTGTGGCATGAACTAGAAGCTTCAGCTGTGTGAAAGATTGGTTTTTACCTGTGCCAGTATATCCAAGCCTTTCTGAGTCAGCATATGAATATGTTATCTATTTTTTCAACCCGCTTATCCAGGACAGGGCTGTGGGGCAGCTGCATTATCCTAGGAATCATCTATTGTAAGGCTGAAGCAACACCTGGACTGGGCACCGGTCCATCATAGGGTTAACACAAACACAGACCCATTTGGACACTAGAGTCAGTTTTGCAATGCCAGTTCAACTAACTTGCATGTCTTTGTACTGTGGGAGGAAACTGGGGCACAAGGAGGAAATGCGGAGAACAAAGAAACCACAAAGAGAACACCCCCAGTCTTCTTATTGGGAAGCAGCAGTGCTACGACTGCACCACCACAATGCCCTAATATTATGGTATATTAAGGGACTTGAGCTTGGAAGCTAAACTCTGTTGGGGCCCATGGCCACCACCAGGGGGAGTCCGGATCATTCCAGGGTCATGGACTGCAGCACTTCCGCCACACCAGGAAGTGCTGTAGGAAGTTCATCAGGGCACACCTGGAACACATCTGTGTGCAACATAAAAGAGGCCACCTCATTACATTTGGGGAGCTGTAGTTGGGAGGCAGAGGACAGAGCTTGCAGGAGAGGAGAGGAGTGGAGCTGGCAGAGAAGAAGAAAGACAAAGAGTAGGACAAAGAGGAAAAAGGACTGAGCAATAGTGCTGGTGGTTTGTGCATTGTGTGTGTTTGGGAAAAATAAAATGTGTTTTGGGACTTCTGTGTGTCCTGTGTGTCCTGCGTCTGGTTGCAGCTAGGCATCTTCCACATATATTATATTATATTATATTATATTATATAATATTATATTATATTATATTATATTATTGATGACCAGGTCTGTTTCCTGTCTTGCTCTAAATGCTGTCTAAAAAGGCCCCAGCTTCCATCAAACCTATTGGATTAAGCAGGTTTAGAAATCACTATGTCTATGTGTCAAGTTTGATTCCAGTACCTTGCCGCTATCCTCGTGAAGTTTGCATAGTCCTCCCTCATACCCAAAGATCTACATATTAGTGTAAATGCTCCTTCCGACCTGGACCGGTTATGAACGGGTTCCCTGTCTAGTGCTTATTCTTACATTCTGTTTCTAATAGGATTTTGGCCACACATTACTTTCAATTGGATGAAGTGGTACATTGTGTGTTATATTATATTATACTAGTGAAATACGCAGACCTTTTGTCCTCAAATAAAAAGCAATTGAAAAGGGTGTAGCCTACCATTATAATGATAAAGCTGAATATGAATTTTGAACATGTAGGCACCATGTCACGGGAGAGTATCAATAGAGTCTGTGATGAATGGCAAAGATAAGGTGTTGTTGATACTGTGTATGTGGCTATGTGGTCCAAAAATAAAAGGGAATGGAAATATTACTCAGTGTAATGTGGAACTCCAAAATGAAAGAAATGTTTTGCTGAAAAAAAGGAAAACAGCATGTAAAACAATGAAGGCAAGAATGAGATGAAACATTAAACGAAAAGATTAAGATACTGTGTGATCGAATTGTTGGTCTTGTGTAACTGGGGCAGTAAAGGACAACAGCATTTTATAAAGGTGACTTAAGTAGATTCATTGAAACTAAAAACTGGTCCTAAAGACAAGTTATTATATATTGGGTTTAAATAAAAAAAAATTAGTAAATACTTTAACTCACTGAAAGTACCATCGTCTATTGATCTGTTTCTATGACATTCTAAAAAAGAGTGTTTACATAAGCTAAAGAAGAAATCCACTCTGTTCAATCATTGCTTAGGTCCTTTGTGCATTTCTTTTTTTTTATTTCTGTCTGTAAGTTGCTTATCTCGAAAAATGGTTAATGCTGATTGTTTATTCGTATTGGCAAGTTAATGTTGATATGCAGGCGGACAGCGGTGTTGGCATTTTCACAGTAAAATTAAGTATATGCTTGATGTAGTGCATGGCAGTGGGGTGATTATCGACAGGCACTCAAATGAATGTAAAAAACATGGCACTGTTTATACCTGGTGTTTGCTGTAAATAATTTATTCTTGCAATTCCTGTGGAATTACAGGCTGAACCCTTGCTGTGGTGTGGCAGTGTCTTATCATTTCCCATTCATCGTCAATGAAACTGTTCCTTTTTAAGTCGATGTTAAGGAAAGCTCATGGATGCTGTTACTTTTCTTGGCCAAACAGTATGTATGATTTTATTTTGCAAGCAGACTGTAAGGTTGCGGAGGTTGTTGCATTCCTATTACTGTCGGTGGGGTTCAGTCCATGTTAGTAATGCTGCATTTACAATGCATGCCCACACCTCTGTTATGTTTGTGCATGACCATGCCATCACTGACATGGGATGTGTGCTCTCGTATCTTTGATGGCCGTGAGAAGGACTTAAGCTCAAAATGTGAAGCCGCCATGTGCCAGACACCAAAATAATGGGTTGTGTTGCATGTGCTGTGGCATACAGTATATTGTTGACTGAGATCAAGATCAAGCTTTAAAGGACAAGGGTCTGGTTGACAGGCAGAAAAATCTTACCATTTTATACATATAGATAATACTAGGAAAGTACCCACGCTGCGCAGCAGAGAAGTAGTGTGTTAAAGAAGCAATGAAAAACAAAAAGAAACATTTTGTAAATAACGTAACATGATTGTCAATGTAATTGTTTTGTCACTGTTGTGAGTGATGAGTGTTGCTATATATATATACACACACACACACACATATAAACATATATATATACATATCCATACATACACATACACACACATATATATAAACATATATATACTTGCATATCTACATATATACATACACAAACACACACACACACACACACACATATATAAACATACAGTGGTGTGAAAAACTATTTGCCCACTTCCTGATTTCTTATTCTTTTGCATGTTTGTCACACAAAATGTTTCTGATCATCAAACACATTTAACCATTAGTCAAATATAACACAAGTAAACACAAAATGCAGTTTTAAATGATGGTTTTATTATTTAGGAGAAAAAATCCAAACCTACATGGCCCTGTGTGAAAAAGTAATTGCCCCCTGAACCTAATAACTGGTTGGGCCACCCTTAGCAGCAATAACTGCAATCAAGCGTTTGCGATAACTTGCATTGAGTCTTTTACAGCGCTCTGGAGGAATTTTGGCCCACTCATCTTTGCAGAATTGTTGTAATTCAGCTTTATTTGAGGGTTTTCTAGCATGAACCGCCTTTTTAAGGTCATGCCATAGCATCTCAATTGGATTCAGGTCAGGACTTTGACTAGGCCACTCCAAAGTCTTCATTTTGTTTTTCTTCAGCCATTCAGAGGTGGATTTGCTGGTGTGTTTTGGGTCATTGTCCTGTTGCAGCACCCAAGATCGCTTCAGCTTGAGTTGACGAACAGATGGTCGGACATTCTCCTTCAGGATTTTTTGGTAGACAGTAGAATTCATGGTTCCATCTATCACAGCAAGCCTTCCAGGTCCTGAAGCAGCAAAACAACCACCACCATATTTTACTGTTGGTATGATGTTCTTTTTCTGAAATGCTGTGTTCCTTTTACACCAGATGTAACGGGACATTTGCCTTCCAAAAAGTTCAACTTTTGTCAGTCCACAAGGAATTTTCCCAAAAGTCTTGGCAATCATTGAGATGTTTCTTAGCAAAATTGAGACGAGCCCTAATGTTCTTTTTGCTTAACAGTGGTTTGCGTCTTGGAAATCTGCCATGCAGGCCGTTTTTGCCCAGTCTCTTTCTTATGGTGGAGTCGTGAACACTGACCTTAATTGAGGCAAGTGAGGCCTGCAGTTCTTTAGTTGTCATGGGGTCTTTTGTGATCTCTCGGATGAGTCATCTCTGCGCTCTTGGGGTAATTTTGGTCGGCCGGCCACTCCTGGGAAGGTTCACCACTGTTCCATTTTGCCATTTGTGGATAATGGCTCTCACTGTGTTTCACTGGAGTCCCAAAGCTTTAGAAATGGCTTTATAACCTTTACCAGACTGATAGATCTCAATTACTTCTGTTCTCATTTGTTCCTGAATTTCTTTGGATCTTGGCATGATGTGTAGCTTTTGGGGTGCTTTTGGTCTACTTCTCTGTGTCAGGCAGCTCCTATTTAAGTGATTTCTTAATTGAAACAGGTGTGGCAGTAATCAGGCCTGGGGGTGGCTACGGAAATTGAACTCAGGTGTGATACACCACAGTTAGGTTATTTTTTAACAAGGGGCAATTACTTTTTCACACAGGGCCATGTAGGTTTGGATTTTTTCTCCCTAAATAATAAAACCATCATTTAAAAACTGCATTTTGTGTTTACTTGTGTTATATTAGACTAATGGTTAAATGTGTTTGATGATCAGAAACATTTTGTGTGACAAACTTGCAAAATAATAAGAAATAAGGAAGGGGGCAAATAGTTTTTCACACCACTGTATATACATATATACACACACACACACACATATATATATATATATATATATATATATCCATCCATCCATTTTCTAACCTGCTGAATCTGAATACAGGGTCACGGGGGTCTGCTGGAGCCAATCCCAGCCAACACAGGGCACAAGGCAGGAACCAATCCTGGGCAGGGTGCCAACCCACCACAGGACACACACAAACACACCCACACACAAAGCACACACTAGGGTCAATTTAGAATCGCCAATCCACCTAACCTGCATGTCTTTGGATTGTGGGAGGAAACCGGAGCACCGGAGGAAACCCACGCAGACACAGGGAGAACATGCAAACTCCACGCAGGGAGGACCCGGAAGCGAACCGGTCTCCTAATATATATATATATATATATATATATATATATATATATATATATATATATATATATATATATATATATACACAGTCTTTCTGCGGTGGGTTGGCACCCTGCCCAGGATTGGTTCCTGCTTTGTGCCCTGTGTTGGCTGGGATTGGCTAGAGCAGACCCCCGTGACCCTGTATTCAGATTCAGCGGGTTAGAAAATGGATGGATGGATATACAGTCTTTGGGGTGCTGGAGGTGCCAGAATCCATGAAGGAAGAAAAATGAAAAACATTATTTGTACAAAATCTTCATTTATTTATCCATTCCTAAATAATTAAATGGGCAGGCTATTTCGTATCAGTGCAATACGCTGTTTGTTAAAACGGATGACTCCCGCTCTTACGTGCAAGTCTGCCTGGATATTATGAATTATCGTATCTGTTCAAGTTCTATTTAAATTTTAAATAGAAGGAATTTTTATTTAGTCGACAGAATACTATTCCGGAATAAATCAACTCAAACCTTAAATAACTTATAATATTTTGCTCTCCATAAAAATATATTCTGTCTAAATTATACAAGTTAGAAATAAAGTAAATGTTAAAAGAACAAACATTCAAATTTCTTTACCCTTATGTAATTTTATATAAAAAATAAACTTAAATTTTAAATATCCCAAAAGATTTTGCTCTCCATAAAAATATATCCTGTCAAAATTATACAAATTCAAATATGAACATGCTGCATAACAAAACCTGGAAATATAAATAAAATGTGGTCTTTTCAGCAATAACAAATCAAATCATTCAGTTGTCTTTGCTCTTATATCATTTTATCAGATTTGGATGCCTGGCATCTTTTTTTGGCAACAAGTTCGTTTATGTTTGGCGTGAGGTTCTGTGTTGTGGAGATTCTCAGGATGGACTGCAGGTGCTCATCAGTGAGGCGACTCCTGTGTGATGTTTTGTTAGTCTTCATGACTGAGAAGAGCTTCTCACACAGATATGTGGTACCAAACATACACAAGGTTCGAGCCGCATGTAGACGGAGCTGGAGCATTTGTGCGGGAATGGAGTGAATAAACTGTGAGGGCTGTGCAGTAGCGTACTTTGCCTTCAGTGTGCCATTACACTGCAGCTCAATCACCTCCATCTGAATCTGCACAGGTGCAGTTTCCACATCGACGGCAAATGGGTTGCGAAACAACTCAAAATTCTTTTTTTGTTCTTCAAAGCCACCAAAGCGCCGTGCGAACTCAGTGCGCTCAGTTTATCAGCAAAGTGCGTATTTGGGAACACCGTTGTGCCGACTTGGTTCAACATTACTTGGCAACAGGGAAAGTGGGGCAAGTTGCACCGGTGCATTTGTGTCTCCCATAAAAGCAGCTTCACTTGAAATCACTTTGTGATTTTGCACGGGTAAAAACGTCTGCTGAAGTGTCAGATTCTTCTTTAACTCTTCTGCATTCTGTATCTTGTGCATTGCATTCAGGTGTTTCAGGTTATCTTGATGTTTTGTCTCATAGTGACGTCTTAGATTAAATTCTGTAATTACAGCCACATTAGCTCCTCAAATGAGACACACGGGTTTACCGGCAATGTCAGTAAACATATACTCAGCCTCCAATCGGTTTATAAAGGCTCTATGTTCAGAATCACATTTTCTCTTTGGCATCGTGTGAGCTAGCTTCGCAATAACTTGCAGCATCATAAGCTAGACTTGATTAACGCGGTAAGTGTTCGGCAAGGCAGCTGAAGTGCTGCATTATGGATCTGTAGTTTATTGTGTTACCAGCTTCATATCCCCAGGCCATTAATAACAATAATATATAAAATGATCTCGCGGGCCGGATATAATTACACGCCAGGCCGGATGTGGCCACCTGCAGGCCTTGAGTTTGATACATATGGACTAAATAGAACTTGAAAAGATATATTTTTTCAAATGTGATCGTGCAATTCAGATCGAGTTGATGCGCACTACAGTACATCAAGCCCGCGTGCTATTGTGGTTTTGCCTGCGTGCCTCAATAAGTTACCCTCCCCTCGCTCTTAATTTTTTACAGTTCATCTAATGAATACACTGAGTATGGCTTTACCAAAACAATCATTGATCGCGAATAAAGTATCCATTATTCATAAAGCTTCAATTGGTGATCTGTCTTTCTGCGTTAACCGGATATTTTTTGATAAGTCTCAAACCAAGGGGATGCGATGCTAAAATGAATCGTGAAGTGCGCCTACATACTCAGTGTATCCCCCTCGGGAATTGAACCTCAGACGCCAGCGGCGAAACCTCTACTATTGCGCCACGCCGTGTGGTTTGTCTATTTGAGCGTAGCAGTGTAATTCGGTTTTTGTTCAGCACTCTTTGGAACTGTTGCTTTTTGTCTGCGCACTGCGTCAGTTCACGTGAACTGCTGAATATGGTTTTATATGTCACTCACTCGCTTCTAATTGTTTCGCTGCCTTCTTAATTATATAATGTATGTTTTCATCAGCGGTTTTTGGAGCTCTTCCTGGTTTTCTACATACTGCGTGATTACGTGGGAGGCGTAATGATGTCACACGAAACTCCGCCCCCCACGGCTTTCGAGCTCAACTCCATTACAGTATATGCAGAAAAATAGCTTCCAGTTATGACCATTACACGTAGAATTTCGAAATTAAACCTGCCCATCTTTTGTAAGGAAGCTGTAAGGAATGAGCCTGCCAAATTTCAGCCTTCTACCTACACGGGAAGTTGGAGAATTAGTGATGAGTCAGTCAGTGAGTCAGTCAGTCAGTGAGGGCTTTGCCTTTTATTAGTATAGATTATATGAGTGTTATTGTGCATGGTTCCTAATCTGAAGAAATGTTTTAGGCATTTAGTTATTATTGAAAGCCCAGAGCGCATCAGCAAGCGGAAGCACAGAGCAGCGGCGTCTCCCACAGGCACGCAGCCCTTCGCAAACACACAAGCAAGTTCACCTGAGGTAAAGCCAGCAGCTGACCAGTAGAAATAACCGGCAGTGAGAAATTAAAGTCGATCGCTCAGCGGGTGGTGGAAACTTAAAGCGGCGGTGATTCAGCTGAACACGGAAAGCACCGAAGCACCTATAAAAACGACAAAGATGACTTCAACACTTAACGTAAGTTCTATCTGCTCTCTGCCCATCGAGGGCGCATTTATATGTTGTGTGTCCTGCAGTATGTACAGCTCAGGTTTTCCGGCCGACAGTGCAGATAGCTTCACCTGCCAAAAATGTTTAGTTAATTTAGAGTTGGTCGGGAAAATACGCGAATTGGAGGACCGCGTTAGGAATCTGATAGCGATTAGGCAAACTGAAAATTGGATCGACTCAGTTTGTTTAGACAATTCGGCTACTTCTGATTCGCTTCAGTCTCTCCAGGTCCCACTGTAGTCAGTGCAGGCCGAAATCAGCAGCATCAATTCAGCCACAGGGTAGGTAACAGTAAGACAGGAGTCTAAGAATCCAAAATGTAGTCCCCCGGCACCCAGGTCACCAACTCGGACCCAGAACAGGTTCTCAGCTCTCCGCAGCGCGCCTGTGGAAACTGAGAATAATAAAGTGCTCATAATTGGCGATTCCATAGTGCGGAATGTTAGAATTCCAAACTATGTTAAACCAGCAGTTAATGTTAAGTGCCTCAGGGGCCAAGATTTCTGGCATAAAGGCCGCATTGGACCGTGTTGCGACGATGAAGTATCTACCTTATTGCTGCATGTCGGCACTAATGATATTTATTTACAGCAATCTGAGGTATTAAAGAACTTCATCTCTCTATGCACCAAAGCTAAAACAAAATGTCGGAATTTAATTGTATCTGGTCCCTTACCAAGATTATATAGAGGGATGTGATTTATAGCAGATTGCATTCCTTTCACTGCTGGCTAGAAACCTGGTGTGCAAATAAAAGCATAGCATTTGTGAACAATTGGGATGATTTTTGGGAAAGGCCTGGATTTTTCAGAAGAGATGGTCTTCATCCTAACTGGAGGGATCTTATGTATTATCCCAAAATATGGCAGCAAAACTGCCTGGTTGACTGATTAGAGCACCATCCAGGCCGCAGTCATGTGATCTTAAATCACAGGCTGTTGTTTATCCCACCTGTTATTTTCCTGAAGCTGTTACCCATAATCCCTGTTGTGGGGCATCCAGTAAATTTAGTCTTGATACAAACCATAAATTAATTGATAACCAAAAAATAAGGTGTATAATTAGACCAAGGGATAAAACCAGACACTCCACCAGGGGCATCTGTAATAGAAATTTAATTCAAATTAAAACAAAAATATATCAGCAGTTCAGAAAGAACCATGCAGTTTTAAATGCTGTTTATTGAACATTCGCTCTCTTGGCACTAAAGCTGTTTTGGTAAATGATATATATTAAGTACAAAATCTGATCTGTGTCTTCTTACTGAAACCTGGCTTAGTAAATGTGACACTGTTCCCCTAGCTGAGGCGTCACCAGATGGATACTCGTTCCTTCATAAGTCTAGAGATTCTGGTCGAGGAGGAGGCCTTGGAATAATTCATTGTAACAAAATGCAAATCACTCCTAAAAATTTAGGCAACTTTACATCCTTTGAGGCATTCATTTTAAATATTAAAACAGATTCCAACACAATTATAGTGCTAGTCTACAGACCACCAGGGCCATATTCATTGTTCATGACTGAATTTAGCAACCTTCTGTCTGATTTGGCTATAAATTATGATCATGTAGTTCTGATGGGGATTTTAATGTACACATTGATGTGGAAACTGACACTTTTAGCAAATGTTTTACTTATTTGTTAAATTCAGTAGGATTTTGTCAGATTGTCAAAGGTCCAACTCATAATCATAACCATACATTAGATTTAATTATAACTTACAAAGTTGAAATTCAAAATTTAAATATTACTCCATTAAATGTAGTTATTTCCGATCACTTCTTAATTACATTTGATTTAGTTCTGCCCATGCCAGCACTCACAGATTAAAACAAAGACAGTGCGACATCTAGATTGTAATTCTGCTTCAAAATTTATAGATACCTTGAGTAAGTCGAGTGTAATTGTGGAAAACCATTTAGATCAGTTAACATCAAATGTAAACGTGGAAAACAATTTAGATCAGCTAACATCACATTATAATGTGACCTTGAGAGATGCTCTGGACACAGTGGCTCCCTAAAACAAAAGTGATCAAAGCACATAGAAACTCTCCCTGGTTTAATGAAAATACTCGAGCTCTTAAATTAGAGTGTCGAAAACTGGACAGCAGATGGAGAACAACAAAGCTACATGTCTTTCAAATTGCATGGACAGAGAGTGTTAATAAATATAAAAAAGCCCTCTTTAAAGCTCGCTCAGAATACTATTCTACATTAATAGATAGCAATAATAAAAATCCTAGGGTACTTTTAGAGCAGTGGCTAAATTAACAAATGGGAATTCAGATCAACAGTGCAAAATACCAACAGATATTAGCAGTACAGACTTTATGAACTTCTTCAATGAGAAAATTAAAAATATAAGATCCCAGATCTCAGCATCACAGTACAAACCAAATACTAGCTTAGCAGACCCTGCACATTGCATTCAGCACTTTAATAATTTTAATCCTGTAACTGAGCAGGAAGTCTTAACTTTAATTACTAAAATGAAGCCCACTACTTGTTCCCTAGATCCAGTGCCAACAAAACTAGTAAAAGTGCAATGGATGTTCTTGCAGCCTATTCTAACATTATCAATAGTTCATTACTGCATGGCACAGTACCTGATGCACTAAAAGTGTCAGTCATTAAACCTTTACTTAAAAAGTCAGACCTAGACCCACACATACTAAATAACTATAGGCCTATTTCAAATTTACTGTTTCTCTCTAAAATACTAGAAAAAGTAGTCGCCAGTCAGCTTCAGTCACACCTTACGCATTACAATTTATTTGAGAAATTCCAGTCTGGCTTTCACACTGGTCATAGTACAGAAACGCACTAACACGGGTTGTAAATGACATTCTGATATCCTCTGATGAAGGAAACTCCACTGTAATTATGTTGTTGGACTTAAGTGCAGCATTTGACACCATTGACCATTCTATTTTACTGCACAGGCTAGAAAACGATGTTGGGCTTACAGGCCCGTGCTCGCTTGGTTCAGTTCTTATTTATCAAATCGATTCCAATATGTACAGAAATGTGCTGACAGTACTCCATCATTATACACAGAAGTTCAATATGGTGTCCGCAGGGCTCAGTACTGGGACCTTTACTGTTTTCACTTTACATGCTTCCACTGGGATCTCTCATTAGGAAACATAATGTTAATTTTCACTGTATGCAGATGACACCCAGTTATACCTTTCATTTAAATCAAATGAAGTTTCTCCGATGTTGTCTTTAATTAGTTGTGTTAGTGAATTAAAGGAATGGATGAATGAGAACTACTTGTCTTTAAATACAGATAAAACAGAGATGTTAATTGTTGGAGGGAATGACGCTGATCACAGCAATATTTTGTCATCATTTAACTCAGTTGGAATCCCAATTAATTTTACTGAATCAGCCCACAATCTAGGAGTTATCTTTGACTCTAGCATGTCATTTAAAGCACATATTACAAAGTTGTCCAAAACATGTTTTTCCATCTTAAAAATGTTAGGAAATTAAGGCTTTCTAAATAAACAGGATTGTGAGAAATTAATTCATGCATTTATCTCTAGTAGGATTGACTACTGCAATGCGGTGTTCACTGGCTGTTCAAACTGTTCTCTATACAGCCTCCAGTTAATCCAAAATGCGCTGCAAGAATTATTACAAGAACAAGAAAATATGAACACATAACCCAGTTCTTAAATCTTTACACTGGCTCCCAGTTAAGTTTAGGGCAGATTTCAAAATCCTCCTTTTAACATATAAAGCATTAAATGGCCAAGGTCCGCTTACTTGTCTGAACTTATCATGACTTACAAACCTGAGCACATTAAGATCTCAAGATGCCGGTCTGCTTAGGATTCCAAGGATTAATAAAATAACAGTGGGAGGTCGAGCTTTTAGTTACAGGGCCCCTAAACTGTGGAATGGTCTTCCTGCTTCCATAAGAGATGCCCCCTCGGTCTCAGCCTTTAAATCCCGGCTGAAGACTCACTACTTCAGTTTAGCATATCCTGACTAGAGCTGCTGATTAACTGTACATACTGCATCTCTGTTGTTAGTCATTAGCACTAAACATAAGTAACATGATAATTATATTTGAATACTAACCCTCACCTATTCTGTTTCTTTCTCGGTACCCAAATGTGGCATTGGTGCCACGCCCACCTGCCAAGTTGTTTGCCTGCCTATGGTAAAGTCATCCCTGATGGAGGATCACAGGAATCATGGGAAAGAGGGTCCTTTCATGGAGCAACGTTTCAGCCGTGGCATGGCCAAATGGGGAGGCAGCTAGATGGATGAGGTCTCCAGGACTCTAAAAATATCCAAACCTAATTATGTCATATCATCTACTGTTAAACCGTACTTCTAAAATTTTATTATTATGCTGTCTTAAGGAATTGTTCTGTTCTGTGTATTGTATTGTATTGACCCCTACTTTTGACACCCACTGCACGCCCAACCTACCTGGAAAGGGGTCTCTCTTTGAACTGCCTTTCCCAGGTTTCTTCCATTTTCCCTACAAGGTTTTTTGGGAGTTTTTCCTTGTCTTCTCAGAGAGTCAAGGCTGGGGGGCTGTCAAGAGGCAGGGCCTGTTAAAGCCCATTGTGGCACTTCCTGTGTGATTTGGGGCTATACAAAAATAAACTGTATTGTATTGTATTGTACCATGGGCACCCCATCCAATGTTTTTGCTATATCGCACCTATGATTGCTAAGATAGGCTTTAGCAGCCTGTGACCCTGAATTGAATTAAGCAGATTTCAGAATGTTATTTTATGTTATGTTATAATATATGTAACACAATGAAAGAGAATTTGATGCTCACATCTCCAAATTTCTGTACTCAAGCCCTAACTTTGTCACTTTATGTGTAAAGTATGCATGTTTTTTCCATGTCTTTGTGAGTTTTCATCTGTGTACTCCAGTTTTCTAATAACAATGGAAGACTAATTATAAATGTGTGTGGAACGGCAGAATTCCATTATAATATGGAGGCAGATATTTACAGGAAACTTCTTTATGTATTAAGGAAGTAATTTTATCAGCAATGAGGCATTATAATGGTCAGGAAGATTTTGTAATTAATAGTCAAGGGTTTTAGACATTTTTGGAAATAGTCAGAGAGGTTAAATGAACACATATTTCTAAAGCTTCTGTAGGAAATTTGATAGCTGCAATTAAGTAGAGGATGAAAAATGGAGATGATAAAAAGGCTCTGTTTTATGGCTCAAAATGCCCAAGCTGTACAGTGAATGCTGCTGACAGGTAAACCAAACAGTGAGATCAGACCTAAAATCAATATGTTGCATCAAGTCAGGGCAATCAAGCAAGATTAGAAACTCAAAAATTCAGCTTGTAGTTAGAAAAATCGATATAAAGAATAATTGTCTGGGAAAGGGAGCATAACCGAGTCTGTAATTCAACCAAATCGCTAATGAAAATTATTGTGCTTTGTTGGGTGAAAATTAAGCATAATGTGAATGCAACAGGAGCTTATTATCAGTTTCAGAGTCATATATTTAAAAAATAATGGACATTCAATAGTTTTTATTTTTCAGACTAGATCTAGGAATTAAAAAGTTAGACCCCTGATGTGATATGAACTATGAGCAACAACCAAATAAATATAACCACAAGGTATTGCTGCAATTCACAGATGGAAACTCATTAGGTTTTTGCCAGTGCATTGTGTTAAGCAAGGCAATATTAGCATGAGGCAATTAACTGCAAATGGACATACTGTAGCTTAGATTAAACACAACGATGCTCTTTCAACCAATGCATAAGCAGTATGGTGTATTTTAATCTTAACAGCTTAGAAGCATTTATTAGGGCTAAGAATGTGCTTCTGGTGTCACAATATGCCAGGCTGAACATTCCAGGTGGAACATTTGCCTTCAGCAAAGCATTTTTAGATGGAGACGTTCATCACAACAGTGCCTCATTATAGAGGAAATCTCGTATTTATTAATGAAACAGCGACACAGATGGGAAGACACAGCAACCAAGTCAGCAGGCAGAAACAGCAGTTACAACAAACCAACAAGCTTTTGTATGCTCCAGGGAGAAAGACCACAGCTGACCGCCAATCTTAATGCAGGCTGAAGCTGCTGAGATAGTGATCCAAAAGACTATCCAAAATAATAATTTAGGATTGCTCAAAAAACATCTGGAGAGAACAAAGATGTAAAGCAAAATTGTTATATATACTGAATATCAATCTATCTTCTGAATCTGCTTCTTTATTTAGAGTATTGTGGGAAGCTGGAACTTTGTCTGCAACATTTACAACATGCTAGAAAGAAAATCTGGATAACATAAAATGGATGTAAGTGTGTGTGTGTGTGTGTGTGTGTGTGTGTGTGTGTGTGTGAATGCCCTGCCTCTTACTGACATCTCATTCACCCAAGCCTTCCTCTCACTGATCTGAGGACAGGATTGATGCATACTGAATGTTACAGGTTAAGGACATGGATTGGTTGGTATAGTCTGAAAACTTTTTGCTTCTGAACAATGAAAAATAGTTACACTCTCATGCACTTCTCCCTCTAAATGTTTGCATATTCCCAGTATAAAGACTGGACATTATTGTCACAAGTAGAGAGTACAATGAAAAACATACTTGCATGTGGGAATCAACATGCAACACGTTGCTATTCTTCGGCACCAGGATGTGTGGCAATAATTACTTTAAAACTAAGTGGATCAATGTTTGGTTACAGATTATCTACAAAAACTAGGCAAGGCCGTAAACATACAGTATTTAAAATATAACAAGTTCAACAATCAGAAAACAGTTACTGAACAACTCGTGATTTACATCTATAAGGAGATAATCTAAAATTCCAAATGCATGCAAAGTCCTCCACATCCTGTATTTCAGCTGTTCTTTTGTAACATCCATTCATTATCCAACCCGCTATATCCTAACTACAGGGTCATGGGGGTCTGCTGGAGCCAATCCCAGCCAACACAGGGCGTCAGCGTACCGCAGAGCACACACACCCACACACCAAGCACCAATTTAGAATCTCCAATGCAACTAACCTGCATGTCTTTGGACGGAAACCAGAGTACCCAGAGAAAACCCACGCAGACACAGGGAGAACATGCAAACTCCACGCAGGGAGGACCCGGTAAGCAAACCCAGGTCTCCTAACTGCGAGGCAGCAGCGCTACCACTGTGCCACCGTGCCACCCTCTTTTATTACATCCCTTGAATATTCTTTGCAATAAGAGAAGTTTATAAAAACCAAAATAACTTTTTCCATTTTTAATCATTAGGTTTCAGAAGTCATGACTAGCTGGTGGTGAAGGGCAAGAAAATCAAGACGATATTTAACAAAACATAAAAAAAAAAGTTGTTGCCCACAACAGTATTGAGGTGCTGTGCATAACTGAAAGGGATAAACACTTGTCACTTTATAGCAGTATAGCTATTTATAGCCTTACCTGTGTTTTTAAATAGCTATTGAGGAAATGCGCACACTTATCCTGAGGGAGGAGGAGGTGTTTTGTATCTTCAGAGCAGATGTGGCTTCACAGCGGCCCACGTTTTGCTTGTCCACAGAATGCATGCCTGATTCATGTAGCATTGAGGGAATCAGATGAACATCTGTACAGGTGAGGTCCACCGCCTGTCACGCTCTGCTGCTGTTGGAAAACGGAAGAGAGGCCAAGTAAGCAGTGAATTGCCTTGTTAAAAAGAAGCTGTACAAATTTAGCAAAGTCCTGGGCAAAAGCATAAAAAAAGCTAATTCAACTTACTGGAGAGAGAGAGAGAGAAAGAGAGAAACAGCTCCTTACGATATTGCCTTGTTAAATGGCAGCGTTCCGGGAGGAGGGGTTAGCAGAGTTTGAGGAGCATCACTACATGCTCCCTGATTGGAGGAACAAGTGGGTGTCAGCAGGGATTGGGCACCATATCCTCCTTTGAGACATAAAATAGAGGAATGGGCACTAGAGCTTGTCTTTTGCCCAGGTTGGGTGTCTGGCTAACCTTTAGAATAACCAGCAGTTTGAAGGTGAAGTTGGTGAGTGAGTTCTAAAGCACTAGCATATCAATAGTGGAACTTTAATTTTTTTGTTGTTTTCTTTAATGTAAATAGATTTGATTTGTTTTTCCTAATCCTTTAAAAAACAAGGAAAAACATTTGTTTTAGTATTTAGATTTTTTTTATTTCTTCTTAATTATTGCACCATATTGCTTTGATTTAGGAATTTTGTTTTGGCGTCTTTTTGTTTGACGCACCTGAAAGTAAAGAACACTTGTTTTTCTTCAGTTTTGTAAATCTGTGTCTCTCTGTTCTCGCCATCAATTCGTTCAGCACATGAACTACAAGAGCCCAAAGTGTTGTACGGTGCCAATTCCCTCTACACGGGGCTTCACAAGTATACAATATACAAAGTCAATGTCTATCTGATCCCAGCCTAAAAGCTTCCCAGCCTCGCCACAAAAATTATTCGGTATGCTACAGCACTCTCTCTAATTGTGGTTGAATTATATGATGTCAAGATGCTGCAATCTGCTGCCATTGATGTCAATATCATTAATCCATTCTGATAGCGCTACAGCAGCTAAGTCAAGTTAGCAATGAGGTTGCACATGAGTATTGAAGGCAAATTGAAAAATGCCAAGGGTTATAAAAAGCAGTTAATGGTTAGTTCCACTGTTTTAATTTAGATAGATAACAGACCCCCTGTGCCTGCACGGTTTTCCCCGGGTGTTCTGGTTTCTTTTCACAATCCAAAGACATGCCGGTTAGGCGGACTGGCAATGCTAATTGGCTTCTGCTATATATGTGTGTGTGTGTGTGTGTTCATCTGTGATGAGCTGTTGTCCTTTAGAGGGACTGTTCCTACCTTGCACCAGATGCTAGCTAGGAAAGGCCCCAGCTTCCATGCAACCCTACCTAGACATTTATACATTACAAACAGCTGCTCCAGCAGTATGTTTGAAATCCCCATATAATCACCATCCTTGTTGAGTTAAACCCACAAGGGACTCTATAATCTCTTCATTGTTTCATTGACTGTTTGCTTGAGATATTTCTCTGTTATCCTTCATCTTTTGTTTCAGAGTATGAACCACATCCTTTTGTTTTCTTTTTAGAAAAATGAAAGGAAAAGAGAAAAAAAAAAGAAAAATTGTGGCTGCAGTTACTGTGTTCAGAATTATAGCTTGCCCATGATCTGTCCTCACTCATTATATGAAACATGCTAACCAAATGTCTTTGTTATGCTTCTTTACTGGAATTCACACTACAATAACATTACATATTTTACATCCTGGCAACTGTATTAAAATAATGTTTATGATGATTTAAATATATAACTTAAAAATGTCATAAATAATAAATACATTACAGCAATCTAGACAAGAACAGCCCAAGGACTGTCATTCCTATCCACTTAATTCTTCTAAAATAACATCAAGTTGAGTTTTGAAAGTCCCTAAAGTCCTACTGTCTACCACACCACTTGGTCGCCTATTCCAAGTGTCTATAGTTCTGTTTGTAAAGAAAAACCTCCTAATGTTTGGGCAAAATTTACCCTTAACAAGTTTCCAACTGTGCCCCTGTGTGCTTGGTGAACTCATTTTAATGTAACAGTCTCAATTCACTAGACTAATTCCTTTCATAAATTGAAATACTTCAGTCATGTCTCCTCTCCTCTTAATGTTCTTTTGCTGAAACTGTAAAGGCTCAGCTCTTTTAATCTTCCCTTATAATTCATCCGATGCCTGTCGCTTTTCTCTGAACTTATTCTACTGCTGCTATGTCCTTTTTGTAGTCTGGAGACCAAAACTGCACACAGTACTCCAGATAAGGCCTCGCCAGTGCATTATAAAGCTTGAGCATAACCTCCTTGGATTTTTACGCCACACATCGTGCTATATAACCTAACATTCTATTAGCCTCCTTAATGGCTTCTGAATATTTTCTGGCAGCATTAGCGATCAAGCAAGTTATAATGACCTTAACTGCAGCATTTTAATAGAAACATAATAGTGTTTAGTGAAAAATTATTTAGTACAGTTAGTGAAAATACAAGCTGTACCTTCCATGCCTTGCTATCTGCAATGTAAGTGATAACTACATTATACTAGACATAAGCATTTTGGTTTCACTTACAATCGTTAATAGGGCATTTTAAGCAATAATGTCATATGACAAAAACCATTGTATTAGTATACAAGCTTTTAAAATGGTAGTCATTAATTAATTACAAAATTCCTAGAAAAATACAATGTTGACCACCATTTGCTGCACTCTTTCTGTATAATGCAAATTTATTATAAGGAAACAAGCAGAAAGCACACCAAGAGATATTCATTCACCTGTGAAAAGCATTTTTTTACTTTGGAATGTTAATACTTACAAGAAAGACTGTGTGTTAAAGACTAAGCAAAATATACAGCGCTGTCTGACCTGTCACATAATGTACATCATATGAGGATATGCTCAAGTACTACAATATAGTTTACAGAGGTGGGTAGTAACGAGTTACAGTTACTCTGTTACATTTACTTGAGTAACTTTTCAAAAAAATTGTACTTCTAAGAGTAGTTTTACTGCACCTTACTTTTTACTTTTACTTGAGTACATTTGTGAAGAAGAAACGCTACTATTACTCCGCTACATTGGGCAACACTTGACTCGTTACTTTTTTCCATTTACACATTACTATTTTTGCCAGAGAGAAGTTGCCAGTGGGTCTACTGCATGACTGTTTCACCAATCAGACATAGCAACAATAATCACATGACTCCGTTTCACTAATCAGGCGTAGTCATGCGGGGCTCCTGTTCACTGCTAAATGGTCACAGCTGAACTCCTGCTGAAGCTTAACCATCACTTCAGTGAGTGAAGAACAAGCAGGTTTTAACCAAACATGCACAGACGTCATGGTAAATGAGACTTCTTGTACGTGCACAAGCTGCCTTGTTCTTATTTAAATTTTTTTACTATTATTTATTTTTTATTTTATTGCTATGTAATTTAATATTGTTTCTTTGTATCAGTATACTGCTGCTGGATTATGTGAATTTCCCCTTGGGATTAATAAAGTATCTATCTATCTATCTATCTATCTATCTATCTATCTATCTATCTATCTATCTAATGTTATTTTCTATCAGCTGTGCTATTTGGAGGGCAAGTGTGTGACGATGCCGGTCCCCTACAGACTCCCTCTTCCCATGGGAGTCTGCTGAACTCACACCGTCGATAGTTATGACTGAGATGAGCTGACATATGAGGATAATTCCCTGATGAGGCCAGAGGATGGTAGAAAATTATTAAAAACCAGTCAACACAAAAGTAAAATCAACAAAAGTGTCAATGGTGCAGTGTTCTAGAAAACAGTACATACAGTATATAAATCCATAAAAATCATTATGAAAAGTAAGGATAAAAAAATCAATAAATAAATCCGTTAAAAATCCGAGGTTAAAATGCAGACTAACTCCTCCTGATCTCAGCCCACCTCCTTCTCATTCTCCTGGCTCACCCATTGCTCGCGTAGCCAGCAAAGAGAGTCAGCAGCCACAAGCTCCTTTTGGCCGACCTCCGTCTTGGCTCTTTTTTTTTCTCCTTTTCTTTGATTCCCCCTTCTTTTTTGTGCTGACCCATATATATATACACTCCCATCTCAGTGGGCTTTAATCACACGCCGCAGGAAGCCAATGAAGCTACACCGCTATACCACACAGTGAATATACAGTATTATACTGTCAGTGTACAGTATATCTTATCACTGTAAACAGTTTCCACTGTTCAAACATACGTTACCTACTGTAGGTATTGGCTTCAAAAGCTTTGTTGTGAAAAACTGAGATTTGGAACTTGGTGTTATTTGTGCATCTTTATTTTGTAAAGATGTTATTTATTTTTACTATTTTTTTTATTTTATTATTTGGAAATAGAAGAATTTGCACATTATTTTATATGTTTGTCTGTCTTATTACAACATTTCTAAAAAATTTACTTCTACTTGAGTAATATTATTTTGAAGTAATGCTACTCTTACTTGAGTACAATTTTTGGATACTCTACCCACCTCTGATAGTTTATCAGGAAGAGTAACAAGGTGCATCTCATGAATAAAACGTTCCATTACATATCATGCAACTGCAGGATATTAACAAAGAAATTAATGTAGCAGATTAGTTTTATTTTGAAAATCAATTAAGAACATACAACCTGGAAACAAACAGGGAACTGATTCACAATATAATAAGAAAGCTTTGTCACATAAAGCTTATCAGAATCTGTAGCAAACATCCATTCATGATGAGATGCATTTATAATAGACCAATTGCAATGTACAGAATGGCCTTATACAGTATTCATTTATTATCCATACTTACTTTTTTCAGATAGGTATGCTGGGCTGGTAACATCACTTCAAGAGAGGCCCACCGAATTAACAAGCTACTTAAAAATGCAAGCACAGATATATGACACATTCTGAACCCCCTGGAGGTTTGTAGTGAAATAGAGAGTTAAAACAAACTGAGTGCCATTATGAACACTGCTGCATATCCTCTCTCTGACACACTAACACTTGACTTTCAGCCTATGAATTATTGAGCAGAAGTGTGTGAAGCAACGCTATTGGGGCTCCTTTAAACCAACAGCAATACACCTGCATAATGCCTTATTGGAACGTTTCTCAACCTTTAAGTATTTGTGACCTGAGTTTTCATAACAGTTTTAATTGTGCCCCCCTAACTTTTTTTTAAAAGGGGCCCAATAATACCAATTTGTTCTTTTTTAATTAATGATATATCATAGATGCATATTTTATTATACCTGCTTAATTTTTTTCGACATTTATCTAACTCTATATTTATTTTTCTAGCATCAGAATGTAGTTTAAGTTAATTTGTTTTGGTTTCAATAGATGTATTTTTCATATTTTCAATTCTTGTTTTCTTTTTTTCACATCTTCGCGTCCCCCTTTTTGTTACTTTGCGCCCCCCTATTGGGGCCCGCCCCACAGATTGAGAACCACTGCCTTACTGGGACTGTGACAGCCAAGTCAACACATTTTTTTTTTTCATTTTCTTGCTTTATAGTTATTATGGAGTATGTTCAGACCAAAGTGTTTGTGTTTATTTATTTATCCAAATTTACCTCTGTGGACACATAGATAGATAGATAGATAGATAGATAGATAGATAGATATTCCAACAGCATATGGCACAAGACAAGAACTAATTCTGGACAGGGTTTCCCTTTCTTGCATAGTACACTCAAAGTTTTTATACCAGGTCAATATATACTGTAGAGTGACCAATTAAAATGATCAGCATGTGTTTGGGATGTTGGAAGAAAACCCACTGGTGCATGGGGTGATGGAGCAAACTACACATAGTAATAGGTTCTCAGATTCAAATCCATCCATTATCCAACCTGCTATATCCTAACTACAGGGTCACGGGGGTCTGCTGGAGCCAATCCCAGCCAACACAGCGGCGCAAGGCAGTAAACAAACCCAGGGCAGGGTGCCAGCCCACCGCAGGGCACACACGCACACACCAAGCACACACCAGGGACAATTTAGAATCGCCAATGCACCTACCCTACATGTCTTTGGACTGTGGGAGGAAACCGGAACACCCGAAGGAAACCCATGCAGACATGGGGAGAACATGCAAACTCCACACAGGGAGGACCTGGGAAGCAAACCCGGGTCCCCTAACTGCGAGGCAGCAGCGGTACCCACTGTGCCACCATGCCGCCCGATTGCTACATTATATTAAACCCTAGTTTATCATAATATATTTGGGTAACACAGGTTAAATCCTGTTATAGTGAATACTGAAGTAATGAAATTTCCAGAATAATTAATACTACAAGGGGGCTTCGCCCCTAGCTCGCCAACCCCCCTGTTTGGTTTTCTGGATACTCACTTTTAAGATTTTTTTTTTCTTGGAATTGTTGCTATTTCATTATTTTCACTTTTATTTCAGAACTTCAGTAAAAACAATATTTGGAATCTTTCGAGTCCAACATGCTGAATCTTTTAAATGAGGTCTGTGAGACTTGTGTTTAATGACATTGTACCATAATTCAGGGATAGGTTTCTCTGTTTGAAATTTCAGCACAGACAAAACGATGTACATAAATGCATGTGAGATAAACCCCCTTTTTGAAATTCAATCATGTAAATGTATGCTCGGATATGACTGAACACCATTTCGAGTTCTTTCAATAAAATTAAGACTTTTTGATAAAACAATCTACTTATAAAAGTCGGAATATCCAGAGCCAATGTAGCAGGTGGCATTGTTTTCAAGAATCTCCGGATTTTTGGCCATTGTGGATTGCACGTCATTGTAATAAATAAATCTGGCCAACCAATAGTTCTGGCTTTACCTATTTTGAATTTGCCTGAATCTATTGATATTTGAATTTTGAACGTGATCAATGAGACCTTGCATATGTTCCAGTTTTGCTTGATTCAATTTAATAAAGAAGAGATGATTAAGATTAAGATATGCATTAATAATGTAATGTTACGTTAGACGTTGAGATGACAGAAGTGGGTTAAATACATTGGCATATATTGCTAATTTTGCCCCGAAACATTGTGTTGGTGTTTTCGTTTTTCTGAATTTGTGTGTTTCATATTGTATGACCATCCTGTTTCTCCATCTGGGAAAAGCAAAGGAAAGAGTAATAGATCATAATGTGATGAATTATTTGACAGAAATGTCGATTCATGTTTTGCTTTTGGATAAACATGAATATCTACTCTGTTTTTGATATTTCTAAACTATTATTGCTGATTAGTCACATGTTGGTTTATTACATATGCATGCGTGGTCTTTCAGATTCATATAGAACTCCAAGAAAACTTATTTGGCCGTGTTTTGCAAATACATTTTGTATAAAGTGCGATACTTTTGGACGTATGGATTTGTATCCATTATTTACTGTATAATTTCTAATACGTCCGATCGTTTAACTCTTTCAAATCTATGTTGCATTGCTTCTCCGTGATCATAAATATACACCTGACCAAATTGTGGTTTCTTCGAAATTAAACTTGGCATTGCTTTAATTGTTGCTGGACCAATGCTGGACAGATTCTCATAGCGTATGTAGACTCGGATATTTTGCCTGTAGTGTTTGTGGATTTCACTTTTCCCAAACATCAAATCTTTTAATTCTCTTGGATATGCCTCCTCATTGTTTCTAAACACTATTTTTCCCTGATGACAGCATGAATTAGACAATCTACAAGTCTCTGACTTAAACATCAAAGCCTTACAATATTTACATACTTCTGACATATCACCTATGTCCATATATTCGATCTCTATTCACCTTTCCATTATTTCTCTTTGTTTGCACTAATGCAATGTTTAGTTTCTTTTTTTTGGCACTATTTTTTTCTGCTTTTATATTCTGTATCTTACTCTGCATGTGTATCGTGCCTACATTTTTTGGAGTCTTTTAAATTCCACTATTTTCATTATCTCTAACCTGCAAACTGCATGTGTTTGCCCCCTTTGTTTTTTAACCTCTTTAAGACGTTTTACTTTGTTTTCTACTCTGTCTTTTATTTCTGACCTCACATTGTCCTGCTTTTTTTCAATTACACCTGGTTAAGCCTTTTGAATTCCACTGTTTTCATAATCTCTAACCTTCTCTGCATGTGTATCGTGCCAATGTTTTTGAACATCTTTATGAAGTTGTACTTTGTCTTTTATGTCTGAACCTAATTGGACCTGCTTTTTTTTCAGTTTCACTTGTTCCAGGCTGATTATTACTTTCCTTATTTTCTCAATTTGCACCTAGATTATTTTTCATTTTTGTACTTTTTTCTCTCCAACTTTTTTGGGTCTCTTTTCTCCGCACTGCTCTATATTCTTCGCTTAGTTGTTGACGTTTCATCTATAACGTAATGTCCTTATATGCTTTATATGCGCTGAGACCCCTGGATCTGTGGCTGCTTTCTTTACACGACTGAGTGTTTTGCTGCCCGTGGTCTTATTTGATATTGGTTGTAAGTAGGGCGTGTCTTATAATAATCTCATGTTCTACGTCCCCGCAAGACGTTCCTGGGTCAATCTCTTGGCACAAAGTCTCATGTTTAAGGTCTCCCTAGTCTCTTCCTCCCATGATTTTTTTATAATAGAGAGATTAATTAATAAATTTTCATAGAACATCATATTAAATGAATCTCAGTTTAATGAAATGTAAATCTCAATGTAACAAACATTTTCTCAACCAAAAATGACCACTGAAGATAATAATGCGATGCAAAAAATACTTAATGCTGCTCCTACAATTTCTGCACCGAGTCTTGGAAACCCCGCAACAGGTTGTCTCAAAGAGAAAAAATAGTCTTGAGAGATTTCTGGTCTCAGGCAGGCTTATACACATAGCTTGATAGTTGGGAGAAGTTGCTCTTGGAGGACGTTTTGATACCATTGTTTATTTATGGCAGTGTTCTTGGATGAGAAGCAACACCACATGTGTATTGTTGCAGGATGCTTCACTGTTAGCATGACACAAGACTCATAGTAGCATTTACCTTTTCCTTCTACAGACAATACATTTTTTCGATGTCCTAAACAGTTGGAAGCAGGATTCACCTTTAAAAGTAATTTTGCACCAGTCTTCTGCTATGCCAATCCTTGTACTTCCTGCAGAATTTCAGCCTGATCTTGATGTTTTTCTTGGAATGAAGTGGCTTCTTTGCTGCCCTTCTTGACACAAGGCTGTTGTCCAAAAGTCTTTGCCTCACTGTGCATGCAGATGCACTCAGACCCATTCTGCTGCTAATACCGAGCAAGCTCTGCCCCGGTGGCAACATCACTCTGTAGCTGACTCCTCAGGAGGCGACAGTCCTGGCACTTGATGGACCCTTTAAGCTGATCATTTTTTTGCCAGGGTCAAAATAAGTAAAAATTGATTTTTATGATAAATTTAACTTAATATGCATCTGGTCAGTCTGCACAATAACATAAAAACAATGTGAATTGCCACCATTGTGTCACTGACAAAACTTTTGGTCGCTACTGCATTATACACTTATTGTAAAATTGTCTGATTACTGTGACAGACGCATTTTCTAAAGCTGATTTGGTTGATTTCATCATTAAGGTTTTGGGTAAAGTTTTACAGCCAGATGCCCTTCCTGACACTAATCCTCTCTATTTATCTGTGCTGGTTGGAAGGCCTGGTGGCTAGATTAAGATTTAAGGCAAAAGTTAAATGACAGGTTGGTATGACAGTGGTTAACACTAGAATTACCAATGCCTACGAAAGAACTTGTAAACCCGGCCCACATTAAATTCGTTTGCACCTCTCTGTATATAGCTCAGGCAGGAACTATAAGTGAAGTGCTGGAGAAGAAGTTAGATGAAAGTACAGGAAAGTTGGTTGAAGTGGTATAGACATGTTCTCCAGCTAAAGGTATGGAGGATATGGTGGAGAGGTAATGAATGTATGGGCAAAAGAATGATGGGAATGAAAGTACAGGGGAGGAGAAAGTGAGGGAGGCCAAAGCGGATGGATAAAGCAAAAGAAGATCAGAAAGAAAAGGAATTAACTGATGAGGAGATGCAGGAACAAGCTGTATGAAGAAGCTTGATCAAGCACATCGACCCCACATAGAAGTAGGAAAAGAAAAAGAGAAAGAAGATTGTGACATATACAGTTACTCGGTGGTTATTCATTCCTCATTTATTTATTCATTCATACCCACTCAGCTTATCTTGGCTGCCTGTAGCACTAAACAGGATTTACCCCTTTTCTTTATTGTTGGCACGGCAGTGCAGTATGTTTGATTTTGATTCTCTACTGTTTTATACAACTTGTAATAAATAACTGTTCTTTAGTTTTTGCTTTCTTTTGTAACTCAGTTCAGTGATTATTATTGTAAAGCACTATGAGCTACATTCATGTATAAATAAATGTTGTCGTGTCATAGTACTTTTTAGGTTTAGGCTGACTTTCCTGAGAAGTGTGCTTGATTTCTATGTGATCACGTGGGTTTCCTTTCAAAAATATTCCACATTTAGTTAGGATGAATGGTAACTTAAAAGTTCTCATAGAGAACTTCTCACTCTAGCTGGAAGAATTAACACTGTTAAGATTAATACTGTTCCTAAGCTTATTTTTTTATTTCAAAACATTCCAATATACATCAATAAATCATTTTAAATAAACCTTTTATCATTGCAGAACAGTTTAAATACCTAGGGGTAAACATCACAAGTAAACATAAAGCTCTATATCAACAAAATTTCGCCGTCTGCATGGAAAAAATTAAACAAGACTTGCATAGATGGTCAACCCTTCATCTCACACTAGCTGGAAGAATTAACACTGTTAAGATGAATATTCTTCCTAAGCTCCTTTTTTATTTGAAAACATTCCAATATACATAAACTAGCAAAATACCCGCGCTTCACAGTGGAGAAGTAGTGTGTTAAAGAAGCAATGAAAAAGAAAAGGAAACATTTTGAAAATAACGTAACCTGATTGTCAATGTAATTGTTTTGTCACTGTTGTGAGTGATGAGTGTTGTTGTCATATATATATATATATATATATATATATATATATATATATATATATATATATATATATATTTACACACACACACATAAACATATAAATATATACATATCTATACATATACACATATATACATATATATATATATCTACATATATACACACACATACATACATACACACACATATACACACAAATACATATATATATACATACATACATACATACACACACACACATATATAAACATATATATACATATACATACATATCTACATATATACACACACAGCTATTTCGTATCAGTGCAATACGCTGTTTGTTAAAACGGTTGACTCCGCTCTTACGTGCAATAACAAATCAAATCATTCAGTTGTCTTTGCTCATATGTCATTTTAGAGCTGGACGCCTGGCATCTTTTTTTGGCCACAAGTTCGTTTCTGTTTGGTGTGAGGTTCTGTGTTGTGGAGATTCTCAGGATGGATTGCAGGTGCTCATCAGTGAGGCAACTCCTGTGTGCTGTTTTGTTAGTCTTTATCACTGAGAAGAGCTTCTCACACAGATATGTGCTACCAAACATGCACAAGGTTCGAGCCGCATGTAGACGGACTTTTTTTGTTCTTCAAAGTCACCAAAGCGCCGTGCAAACTCAGTGCGCAATAACTATAGCTTCAATAACTTGCAGCATCATAAGGTAGACTTGATTAATGCGGTAAGTGTTCGGCAAGGCAGCTGAAGCGCTGCATTATGGGATCTGTAGTTTATTGTGTTACCAGCGCTTCATATACCCGGGCCATTAATAACAATAATACAGTATATAAAATGATCTCGGGGCGGATGTGGCCCGCGCCCTTGAGTTTGACACATATGGACTAAATAGAACTTGAAAAGATATATTTTTTCAAATGTGATCGCGCAATTCAGATAGAGTTGACGCGCACTACAGCCTGCATGCCTCAATGAGTCATCCTCCCCTCGCTCTTACTTTTTTACCGTTCATCTAATGAATACACTGAGTATGGCTTTACCAAAACAATCATTGATGGCGAATAAAGTATCCATTATTCGAGTATGTAGAGCGGGATATATATATATACCCGCGTATCGCAGCGGAGAAGTAGTGTGTTAAAAAAGGTAGAAAAAGAAAAGGGAACATTTTAAAAATAACGTAACATGACTGTCAATATACAGTATTTGTTTTGTGAGTGTTACTGAGTGTTGCTGTCATCAAGGATTTGATTATCATTATTTCTTTCAATCAGGTTCGTATTTGTAGGATGTGTTGTGTTCAAGTTACATTCCGTGTTTGTCAATCGCTGTAAAGATGACAGGTTTCATTCATCGATTCGCTTCTTACTGCATCAATAAACAGCTCGTCTTCTTCTTTATCTGAGACCTGACACACTGCATGCACGGGTTTTTTACACTGTCTTCCTTTAGCGGGACATTGACTTTTTCCACCGTGTGCTTTGTTTCCACAGTAGCTGCATTTATGAATATGCTTATCAGACGCTTCATATTTTTTGCTGCCTTTTCAATTGTGTAATTCGGTTTTGTTCAGCTCTTTGGAACTGTTGCTTTTATCTGTGCACTCGCCAGTTCACGTGAGCCACTCGGTGTACTTGCATCGAAGGTTCCCAGCTGTGCTGGTGCCATCTCGTGCTATGTCCATGGCTGTATTTAATGTTACCTTAGTCCTGGCACTTAAAACTTTCTCTCGCAGTTTCGCTGAGTTTGTGTCAAACACCACCCTGACCATCTCATCTTCCTCTCCATAAGCACAGTCCTTCATCCGTGAATATTTACCCGTGGCAGTTTGCTATTGGATTGCCGCTGACGGACGGCCTTATATGGGCAGGCACTAAATTACAAACGCCAGCGGCAGCCTGTCTATGAACTTAATTTAAAGTGTAGGTTTACATCGTGCTTTGTTTCTGAAGTAGCAGAACTCATGAATATGGTTGTATATGTCACTCGCTCGCTTCTTATTGTTTCGCTGCCTTCTCAATTATATAATGTATGTTTTCTTCAGCGTTTTTTTGAGGTCTTCCTGGTTTTCTATGTACTGGGTGATTACGTGGAAGGCGTGATGATGTCAAACGAAACTCCGCCCCCACGGCGTTGAAGCTCATCTCCATTACAGTAAATGGAGAAAAACTGCTTCCAGTTATGACCATTACGCGTAGAATTTCGATATAAAACCTGCCCAACTTTTGTAAGGAAGCTGTAAGGAATGAACCTGCCAAATTTCAGCCTTCCACCCACACGGGAAGTTGGAGAATTAGTGATGAGTCAGTGAGTGAGTGAGTGAGTGAGTGAGTGAGTGAGTGAGGGCTTTGCCTTTTATTAGTATAGATAAATCATTTTTAAGCAATTATATTCAACAATAACCTAATTTATTTGGAACACAAAACGTCCACGTATCCAAAGAGTGACCCTACAAAGACCTAAGTCAGAAGGTTTCATGGCTCTGCCCAACTTTCAGTTTTATTACTGGGCAGTAAATATACAAGCTATACAAAGCTGGACACAGGCTTGGTCCGCAATAAAAGTAAAATCCTGCAGTACTTCTTTATATTCCCTGCTTTGTACCAGCAGAACCAATGTAGAAAGCATTTTAAGATGGAGAAGCTTTTATCTGTGGCACCTCTGCAAGAGAACCACCTCTTTCAACCTTCGCGAACATATCTAGTTTTTAATATCTGGATTTGGAATTAACTTGCTTAGAGATCTTTATATAGATAACATCTTTGCATCCTATGATCAATTACATTCCAAATTTAACTTTCCAGCTACACATTTCTTTCACTATCTTCAAATTAGGAACTTTGTTAAACAGAACCTGCCCAATTTTCCTCATCTTGCACCCTCCTCCATGCTGGAACAAATATTGCTGAATTTCGAGGACTTAGACACCATCTCTGCAATATATAAAATTATTTTACAGTCCCTCCCTTTCAAAGATCTAAGAGGACAATGGGGAAAAGATCTCTTAATATATCAGAAAAGAAGTGGAAAGTAGCAATGCAGAGAATTCACTCGAGTTCCATATGTGCAAAGCATACAATTATACAACTCAAAATTATATATCGAGCACATCTGACTAAAACTCTCCAAAATGTTTCCAGGGCAAGATTCAACCTGTGAACGCTGCAATCAAGTTCCAGCCTCACTGGGTCACATGTTTTGGGCCTGCAACAAATTAACATAATTTTGGAGCAAAATTTTTAAGTGCCTTTCAGACAGCCATGGTGTCACAATCCCTTCTGACCCATTAACAGCTGTCTTTGGTGTTCTTCCAGATTGGTTTAAAGTGGAGAAGGACAAACAAACTGTGATTGCCTTCACTACACTATTGGCACGCAGACTTATTTTGCTAAACTGGAAGAATCCTCACTCTCCTCTTTTAAGTCAGTGGGAAACTGATGTTTTATACTATTTGAAATTGGAAAAAATCTAATTCTCACTTAGAAAATCTGTACTTTTTTATTGCATTAAAATTAATAAAATAAAAAAAATAAAAAAAAAGATCTGTACAGAACTTTTTCAAAACCTGGCAGAATCTGGAAGCAATTCTCTCCGCTTTTTTTTTCTTCTCCATTCATCTCTATTGCCCTATTAAACTCATCAATTTAGGTATGTTTACAAGCCTTCAGTTTTCTCCGTTGGCCGTGCTCTCTTTCTCAGGGGTGGGGGCCAATTTGTTTTCAATCCTCTTTTTTGTATAAATTGATTTATTTGTATGGAATGATTACAATAAAATTAAAATAAAAAAAATTTACATACAGTAGATCACTGTACTGTTTGTGCTTTTGTGATTGTGCCAGTGAAAGGAAATAAGACACAGATATGATAAATACTTACTTTTTTACTTAAATGTGTTACTTTTTTTGTAGCTTACTGTCATGTTTCAGTTTACTGAGGTGACTTTTTTTAAAAAAAACTTTTAATTCCATTATAATTTTTTTATGAGTTGCCATAAATAAATGTGTTAGCCAGGTGCAGATTCAAAAGACATGCAAAATGGCAAAAAATAAACAGGTTTTTGATGTATAGTTAGGCAGACAGGGAGATAAATTAAAAAGGAACAACATTTTTTTACCTTTAATAACAAATGGATTTCATCCCACACAGAATCATTTTCAATCTCTGCGAAGAATTGAAATATGCCACACTTTCTTGTCAGCACTTTTTCACATACATTATCCCACATTGTCAACTATTGACCTTTTCAACATGATATGCTGCCAAATCCTAAAAAAAACGTTTTTTACATAATATCCCACTGTTCATATTCCCAGTTTTATACAAATATTTGTAACTTGCATATTTGGTTTCATTATTATAGGAAACAGCTGAGTCAAAACCACATAACAGATTACATAACACAGTGTGTGACCTTCTGTTTTCTTTTCTTTGTCTGGTTTGAATTAAAAAATGCTATATTAGATGGCAGTGGTTAACAACACAAATCCTTTTTAGGGAAAAAAGAGAGCAGAATGAAAATGGCATTCTTATGCATACCTTTCTTTTTGCTGTGCCAGTGTGTTGTAATTGATTTCTGCCTTGGTTTATCAGCTGCAGTAGAATGGACCAAATATTAGTCCAGCCTTGAACCACAGAGGAGAGTAAATGATGCTTTCTCTGCATAGATATTAAGTGAGGAAACAGATTGCCTTTCAATGCTTATCTTCAAAAGACCTTCACTCCCAAAAGTAAAAATAAATAAAGTTGAATGTTATGTAATTTTAGTTTCTGGAGAGATTATAGTCAAAACATATTTCAGTTAGATGAATAGCTATTCTGCCCTGTAAATTTTCTGTCAGTTGAAAGACTAGAAGTGTTCAACCTATGCTTGGCAATACAGCCTTCATTCATTCTTAATAATAACACAATAAACATTTCATTAATGTTCACTTTATTTGTACATAACAGATTCAGTACTAATATTTAATCAAAAAATATTTTATATATGTCATATTATACTGTGTGGTCAAGTGCAGGAATGACAGGCCTCAAAATAAAAGTTGGGGTACAAACCAAGTCATTCTGTTTAATTTAAGCCCTCGGGCTTTCAAATAAACATAAAGGCTTGGCTTTAGCTGAAGGTTCAGGGTCTGTTTGCTTGGGAGCTCCAGCCAGCGAGTCGCTCTTTCCAAAAAGACATCTCCTTCCAGGCTGCTGGGGGTTCTTATAACTAAAGAACCAGAAGGGGTGGAACTAAATGCTGTTTCTACTAACAAATTCAAAAAATCTACTATACTGTATAATAAAACAGTAAGATCTGTGTGTAGAGTCCCTCAGAGAAGTCTGATTGGACAGTTAGGCTTTGATGACGCAAAGAAAGAGGAAATGTGAGTGTGTGACCCATGCAGAGGAGCAAAGGTGCACGCTGAGAGAGTAGCTTTCAAAGTCGTAAAGTATAAAACCGAAAGAGAAAGGTGACTCGAAAATAATAACAGTCTAAGAAGGTGGATTTACGGGAACACACTCGAGAGACAGAGAAGTTTACACACATGCGGATACAGAGGAAAGGCACTGAAGATACACGTAGGACAAGAGATAGCAATTTTTTTAAATGATTCTCTTACCTGTCTTTAACAGGTACCATAGCTAATACACAATAAAAAGTGACCAATAAAGAAGCCCTTGCCAGATATAAAGTGCACATATGTAATATATCACTGAAAAGGAAGCTAAATGTGACATTGAACACCCTTTAACAAATATTGGGCTATGTAACCACATAAAAATTAAAAAGTCTAACTGCAGTAGCCTAAATCTTTGAATAATGTAAACAAAAATATACAGTATCAGTGGGATTTCTAAGAGCTAATTATGTTTGTTATTTTCTTTTTGTATTATGAAACATGAACCCATAAAAAAAGCGAGTTAAACTTGGACTAAATTCATTTTTATAATTGATTTTTGTGTTTGCATTAACATTTTAAAAGGTTGATGTCATTGAAATAAATATGTAAGCTCTGGTAATATAAAAAAACACTTTTTATAAGTCACATGTAATTATTAGGGATTGGCTCCAGCAGACCCCCATGACCCTGTGTTCAGATTCAGCGGGTTAGAAAATGGATGGATGGATGGATGGATGGATGGATGGATGTAATTATTAGACTATAAGTATTAAATCATTTACTCTCTTGCATCCACATGTGCATCTAACAAGTGTGATGGTAGTCAGAATATGAAAATATACTACTGTGGCATCTGAATATAACAGCATTAGAGTACAATGTACTTAATTGCTTTTTAGCATATTTTACTTATGGTAATATGATGCCTGGGAATTCTTGATAGAAATAATCTTATTAAGCAGTGGTTCCATTAGAGACAGAATGATTGAAAGATGATTTTAAAAATTCCCGAAAGATTTCACTCTATTAGTCAACCAAACTTTATTTAAAGCATTTTACTTTTTGGCAAGAGACATTTCAAGATGATTACTAAACAAGATAATAATAAAGTATCTGGAAAGTTGTAGTTCACCTTGTTGAAAAAATATGGACTAGTAGTTTAAAATCCAGTTTTTGTCAGGACTGAATTGCCAAAGTAAATCCTTAAACATACGAAGCATTCACACAAGGACATTCTCCAAGACACAACGTAAGATTTAAGAATATTAATTTATGGATATGAAAGTTCTAAATGGAATCACAAGATCCAACTGTTAAGCAAACATTTTAACACTGAAGAGAAATTAAGCTGCTTCTACATTTTCACATGTATGGCACCATACATTATATTACAAAAGCTAGTACACCACTAACTAACAAAAAATTGCATACTTTGGAAATTCTCATTAAAGATAGAAGTGTGTAAATGCAACTGGCCTTTATAAATCTCTTAAAGTAATTCCACTGAACATAAACAGCAGCAGATGTATCCTTTGGCTATTACTCCAATGTACATTAAAAGGTTCCGTGAATTAATTGTGCCTTCTAAATGTAAATTGATTAAAATTTACACAATAATGAAAAAGAAAATGTTCATGCACCTCAACAGATGAACTGAGGAGATATTCACAAATAGCAAAATGAAATTAACTGAACTACAACTTCATTTGAATTGGACATACGAAGGAAGCAAGACTGTACAGTTACCTCTTACTCATTATAAAAATGTCTGAATGCTGAGAATTTTCCATTTGTTGCACACTCTATTATAATAAAAAAATCTTGAGAGGAGAGATGAAACGTGACTTTCTCAGAGAGACACTTTCACGTCCCGCGAGATGAGACTTTGTGCCAAGAGATTTAACCACACCCAGGGCCAGAAATAAAAGCTAAAGAGTAGAAGACAAAGTAGAATGTCATAAAAAATTCAAAAACGTTGGCACGATACACATGCAGAGCAGATTAGAGATAATTAAAGTACTAAAATTCAAAAGTCTCAAAAAAATGATAGTAAAGATCGCATTAGCGAAAACAAGCGGAAATTATTACTCGGTGAAATAACGGAACAGTGAAAAGAGATTGAATATATTGTTCAGATTTAAACTTTAAGTCAGAGACTTGTAGATTGTATAATTTGTGTTGCCATCAGGGAAAAGTGTTTCATCCCAATGAAGAGGCATCCATCCATCCATTATCCAACCCGCTATATCCTAACTACAGGGTCACGGGGGTCTGCTGGAGCCAATCCCAGCCAACACAGGGCGCAAGGCAGGAAACAAACCAGCACTTTGCCAGCCCACCGCAGGGCACCCACACACCAAGCACACACTAGGGACAATTTAGATTTGCCAGTGCATCTAACCTGCATGTCTTTGGACTGTGGGAGCAAACCTGAGTACCTGGAGGAAACCCATGCAGACACGGGGAGAACATGCAAACTCCACGCAGGGAGGACCATGAAGAGGCATATCCACGAGAATTAAAAGTTTTGTTGTTTGGTGAAAGTGAAATCCACATATGCTGTTACGCTTGGGTCACAGAGTTGCACAGATAAATAGGAGATTTCAGTGACAGAAACACTTCAAACAAACACAAGTCACTTTCAGGAGTGAATCGAGCTCCATGTGTAGTCGGAAGGGACAGTTCCATCTCTCAAATAAAAGAATAGAAAATCTTCCTCTTCATAGGGGCACGTCTCGGGAGCAGGACCCTCCACAGGGGCAGATGATGCCTGAGGGAGAAGAGAGACAAGCCAGTGAGACAAAAGGATAGCTGCTCTACAGGCTTTTAAATGTTCGAAACGCTGTGTGAGATGCAGATCACGTGGCACGGCGGCAGCAGCAGCAAGTCAGCAGCTGACTGAGCAAAGAGAAGGTAAAAAAAACTATTTGTTTCCCATTGTATCACCAATTAAGAGGGGGTTTCAGAGAATCAACCGTGTCTCCTTGGGGTGCGTTCAGCCCCCTCTTCACAACGCGAGCAGCAGAGATGGGAAGTGGCTGGTACATAGTGCAGGCCGGTAGGGGTTGGCAAGCAAAGCAAGCAGGGGGCAAAGCCCCCTAGTAAAACAGTAAGAAAATCAACTTGTTATGGATATGTACAATTGACTATAACATTATCCTGCATAATCGACAGTTATTTGCAGCAGCAGGTGCATAGATCAAGGCATAATGTATAAAAAGGAGCTTTTCTTTCCTTTCCATGGTAAACTAAGTCCATACAATTTAACTTCTTTCTACTTGCCTCCAAGTCTCAGAATAAACACATCTGATATCCAGCAGTAGTACTAGAAGTTAGTTAGGAATTCAATCTATTTTGAATAGGGATTGGAAAAATACCAAAAATCCCAGATTGTAAAACCGTACGGTACAAGCATTTTAAGGTTTTTGTTAGCAGAAGTAAACGTCAGCAACATTCCTCTCAATCCCAAGGCACACCAGTCACACTTGCTACCGCAGTTGGAAAAATGTCTATAGACATCACAAAACAAAACTACATGCTTCGACGCAATTGGGACTTGACATGGAACCCACCCCATTGCCTCGATGCGATCAAGACTTCATACAAAAATCAAAATCAAAGAACAAAATGTAAAGTTGTAAGCCAAGAAAGCAAGCAGGCTTAGCACAAAAAGAGGTTACCATAGTCACAAATGTGGACAAACCAGAAAGTATCTGATGACGACCTTAATATCTGCAACCATCTGATGTCACACATCGCACACTCTCAATTGACCTTACCTAGAAAGTGTCTAGCAAGTAATACAACAAAGAGCAACAAATGGCAGCATGGTACAAAGAATTTGCTTTTAACATAGTGAAAAACACTCACGTTTATGAAATAAATGTAACAGCCATATTCCTTGACCTCTAAAATATTAGTTTCCACTAAAGGAAATATACAGAAAAATGTACAAAACAAAATCATAATGCTTGTGCTCCTTTGTTTTGGACCTTTGTCATATATATTTTTTTAATCTGTGGCCTCTTAGCAAATTAACATACTTACAATTGTCTCTCAGTATTTTTTTAAGAAGGGTATACATAATCCCTTTGATGCTCCATGGTGGTTTCTGCCTTACACCCAGTGAGGCTGACATAAGCTTTCAAGACTCTGGATTAGATAAAGTGGGGTTAAAATGATGCTATGTTACACAATACATGGATACCCTAAAGAAAAATACTGGATGTTGCTTTAGACAAAAGGGATAAAAAGACAACCAACTACGAATATTTATCTTAACAATTTCAATCAAGCTGCAAATGTTACATTTAAGTAATTCTTTCTAATATTCCAATGCATTGGAACAATTGTTGGACAATTACAGAGCACTGATCAAATTTTAGCTGAAGCATAAAAACAGGGAATTGACAGGGAATAGTATGTCTTTATTCAAGCTTATTTAAAATTCAAAAATTCTATAGAGAGTTCTAACCGTATACCTAAAACAATTCGTAACAATGAATATGCATTGGTAATATAAAGTACCAGGTGCCTGCATAAAGAAGCCGTCTTTTAAGATCCCCCGAACATTTTCTTGTTTAAGAATACAAATGGCAAGAGGTTCAATTGCACTGTAAATAGTAGTGAAGAATAAGGGAAGCCCTGTCTATCTGCAAATTCTAAACACTAATTTTTATTATTCACATAAACAGATACTTATGCTATACGATATAGTTTATTTTTTAAATATAAGTTAGGTAGAACCCAAATTTATATGGTGTCCCAGGAGGAGGAGAGGAGGGCTTGTGCCTCCTCCAAACCGCGAGGGGGCGTCCGTCCTGGTTATATTGGGGACCACGGGTACAGGGCTTGGAAGCCCAGCCCTGTAGGGACCCGTGGTCACCGGCAGGCGGCGCCCCAATGCCGGTTACCCCGTGTGGTCTTTGGCCGGGGATGGAGCCCGGCGGGATGCTGAAGACCGGAGGAGGGCGTGTGCCTCCTCCAGACCGAGAGAGGGCGTCCGTCCTGGTTATGCAGGAGGCCTCGGGTAGGGGGCTTGGAAGCCCAGCCCTGTAGGGACCTGTGGCCACCGGCAGGCGGCGCCCCAGTGCCTATTGATCCCGGGAGCCCAGCACTTCTGCCACACCAGGAAGTGCCGGGGGGAAGACGAAAAGGGATACACGGACGGCTTCCGGGTGCGCAGCCGGCACTTCCGCCACACAAGGGCGTGGCCAGGACTAAGTGCCGGGAAGCAGCTGGAGCGACATCTGGGTTCCCATAAAAGGGGCCGCCTCCCTTCAGTCATTGGTGGATGTCGGGAGGAAGCAGACAGAGCTGGAGAGAGAGGACGGGAGGTGGCCAGGAAGGCACAGAGACTGTGGGCCTGGACATTGGGGAAATCGGTGCAAGAAGGCACTGGGGGTGCACGTGAGCAAAACTGTAAATAATAGTGTTGTAAATAAACGGTGTGTGGGTGAAAATATGTTGTCTGTCTGTGTGTGTCTGGGCCAGCGTTCACAATGGTACAATATACAACTCCATTAAAGTCTATCAAAGACTTTTACTGAATTCATAGATCACATACTGTATATTATCTTGAATATTTGAAGGATTGATAGTATTTGCTTATTTCTAACAAAATTATGTTTGATTTTCCTTCTTTCGGCTGCTCCTGTTAGGGGTTGCAACAATGGGTTATCTGTTTCCATACCTTCATGTCCTCTGCATGATGCTCTGTCAGACCTACCGCCTGTATGTCCTTTCTCATCAAAACCATAAAGCTACTCTTGGGCCTTCCTCTTTTCCTTTTGCCTAGAAGTTCCATCCTTATCATCCTTCTCCCAATATACCCAGCATCTCTCTTTTGCACATGTCCAAAGCAATCTTGCCTTTCTGACTTTGTCTCCAAACCATTCAACCTGAGCTGATCCTTTAATGTAATTGTTCCTAATTCTGTCCATCTTCATCACACCCAAAGCAAATCTTAACATCTTTAACTCTACCACCTCCAGCGTTGTCTCCTGTCTTTTTGTCAGTGCCACCATCTCCAGCCCATATAACATAGCTGGTCTCACTATGGTTTTTCACTCTTGCTGGTACCCGTCTGTCACAAATTGCTCCTCACACTCATCTCCACACACTCCACCCTGCCTACACTCTCTTTTTCACCTCTCTTCCACACTCCTCTTTACTCTGTACTGTTGATCTGAAAGATTTAAACTCACATGCCTTCATCAACTCCACTCTCTGCATCCTCACTATATCTCTGACCTCCCTATCATTTACATACATGTATTCTGTCTTGTTCCCACTGACCTTCAGTCCTTTCCTCTGTAGAGCATATCTCCACATCTCCTGGGTCTCCTCAACCTGCTCCCTACTCTCGTTACAGATCACAACGTCATCTGCAAACATAATAGTCCATGGGGACTCCTGTCTAATCTACTCTGTCAACCTGTGCATCACCACTGCAAAAAAGAAAGGGTTTAGAGCCAATTCCTGATATAATCCCACCTCCATCTTAAATGCAACCATCGTTCCTACCGCAGTCCTCACCACTGTCACACTTCCCTCATATCCTGTACAACTCTTACATACTTCTCTGCCACTCCTGACTTCCTCATACAATACCATAACTCCTCTCGAGGCACCATGTCATATGCTTTCTCAAAGTCCACAAAGATGCAATGCAACTCCTTTTGGCCTTCTGTGTACTTTTCCATTAACACCCTCAGAGCAAACATTACATTTGTTGTGCTGTCTCATCACATGAAATCATACTCACTAATCATCACCTCCCTACTTAACTTAGCATCCACTACTCTTTCCCATAACTTCATGCTGTGGCTCATCAATTTTATCCCTCTGGAGTTACAACAGTTCTGCACATCACCCTTATTCTGTTTAACATCCTATAGCATTACTTAAATAGTGTATTTCTTTAGGTTGCTAAAATACAGTATATTACTTATTCCTTTATGTTTAGTGACTAATTCCATTAACATTATTTGATTCTGTGACTTTATTTTGAACCTTTTTCTCATCTAGGTGCTTGGTCAGAATCGTATTAGTCTTTTCCATAATTTCAACAAAAAAGGTCTATTTGTATGAAAATAATAAATTCACCTATTAATAAAGGATTGAAACAGCTGCAAGTTGGTCTGGAATGGTTTAGAATAAGCTTGTCATGAATCAGCATCTTTTGCTTCACTTTTGTTATATTTTTATGTCAGATATTCTTAGTGTTATTTATAAAGGTTTTAAAATATAACAAATGTATTTTTGCTTTCATACAATTATTTAACATTTAGAGAAATAGTCTATAATTTTGTTTGGAATATTTCCTCAACACCATTCTTTTTCTTCGTAGCCAAACATCTTGACCTAACATTGCTAGGGCGCAATGTCTTGGTGTTAGGGGGTATGTCTCAGAAGTGGTGCATTTGACATCATTGACATTGCAATAAAACAGAATACAAAATGGTGGTGATCACATTCCAAAACATACAAAAATGTTTTCAAAATACTTAAAAAATAGATTCTATACATCTGAAAACTCTAAAAATCACAACATCTCTATAAATTATAAGGTTATGTTCAAAACAAGCAAAACAATATCCAGTGGAACCTCGGTTTGCAAGTATAATTTGTTCCAGAAACGTGCTCGCAGTCCAAAGCACTCGTATATCAAAGTGAATTTCCCAATAAGAAATATTGGAAACTCAGATGATTCATTCCACAACCCAAAACTATTCATATAAAAATGATTAATACAAAATATAAAATAAAAATACATAAAACAAATGAACCTGCACTTTACCTTTAAAAAGAGTCATGGCTGGTGTGAGTGAGTTTCTAAACTCTTGTGGGATTCCACCCAACGGGACGACACGCGGAAGAGTGTCCCAAAGCAATCACAGTCTCCCAGCGCTGTAGCAGATCGCCGTATAAGCGTATTCAAAAAGATCACGGACATGCAGTCGGAGAATAGGAGACTATTGCCCTCAAGAGAAGAGAGAGAGACGCGAGAGACACGCGCGCGACCGAGCGAGATAAGGAGAGAGAGAGACGCACGCACGAGCGAGAGAGATAGAGAGAGAGACGCGAATGCAAGCGAGAGAGATAAGGAGAAAGAGAGAGACGTGCGCGCGAGCGAGAGAGATAAGGAGAAAGAGAGAGATGCACACGTGAGTGAGAGAGAGAGATAAGGAGAGAGAGACGCGTGCGAGAAAGAGAAGAACCATCAGCTCAGTTGTCATCACATGACACTCAGCAGACAGTGTATCCATACTACTCATATTGCAAGACATCAGTCGTTTATCAAGTCAAAATTTATTAAAAAAATTAGCTCGTCTTGCAAAACACTCGCAAACCAAGTTACTCGCAAACCGAGGTTCCACTATATAAATGACATAGCAAAAAGAATAAAGAGAATTTAGAAATGAAAATTAAATGTTGTTATGCTCACAGGTTTTGAGGATATCCCTTGCTTACACAATATTAGAATAAAATTTTTGCCTATCTATCTAAAAGTAACAAGATTATAGAAAATTACTGAAAATTATAATCCACAAACCACTTCAGTGGACATTTCTACTTAATGATAATATGTTGGAAAGATATACACTTCACTGCTAGTATGTTCATCTTGCTCAGATAGAAGAATCCTAACCCACTTGCATTTTATTTAATAACTCATTTCCATTACCAATGTTTCTTGCTTGGTAATGTTAACTGAATATAGCTGTTAGAAAATGTTTTAATAATTGTAACACTGGATTCATTGATAGTAAGGATTTTTTCAAAGTGAAAAAAAAAAACAAACTGAATTGTGGCAATGCATTGACTGTGATTACTATAACAGCTCTTTTTCAAAAGGAGACGTTGTTCCTTTAATGTGGGAAATGACATTCTTTATATCTTCCATACCTCTGTGATAGCCAGTGTAATTTTCTATACTAAGGTGCACTGGGCAAGTAACCTCACTTCACAAGAGGCCCACTGAAGCAACATGCTAATTAAAAGGGCAAGCTCATTTATAGAACACACTCTGAACCCCCTGGAGGTCGTAGCAATGGAGAGAATTCAAACAAAACTGAGTGCCATTATGAACAATGCTGCACATCCTCTCTCTGACACACTAACGCCGAGGACTATCGGCCAACAAATTATTCAACATAAGTGTGTCAAGAAAAATTACTCACTGCGACTGTGACAGACAAGTCAGAACTTTGTTTCTTTTTATTCTTCTTGCTTTATAGTCATCTGCTTTGTGGTCAGACAAAAGTATGTGTGTACTGTATATTTATTTATTTATTTGAAGAGCTTCTGTAAAAAGCCAAAGTTCCCCATGGGGACAAATAAAGTTCTATCTATCTATCTATCTATCTATCTATCTATCTATCTATCTATCTATCTATCTATCTATCTATCTATCTAACAGTTTGTATTCATGTATAATACTTGAAAATGCATATTGTAAGTATAATTGTGTTTACAGGTTGCATGCTTACTTTTTATTTTAATTTTTTACCTCTTCTGAGGAGACGTTTAAGCAGCAATTCCATTGTACACATGACAATAAACATGGTTTTATTTTGCCTGTTAAACTAATTAGTATCAGATTTCTTTTCATTCACGTCACATATAAGTTTTACTGGTATATAACATCTGACTATATTACATATTTTGTAATGAATTTCAGGCAAACAAATAGTTAAATTCTTCTCACTCCTTTACATCTTCCTGCCCCACGTCTTCTTACTATAAGAGGTTCATTTATAGTAAAGACAAGCTTTAATGCAAGGCTATACCTGGTGTGGGCATCTATAGTTGGGGTGTCATGACAAAAGAAGAATCTATTATAAGCAATTCCAGCTGCATTGTTTAGTTTACAAGATGGAGCTATTGATTGATCTGCACTCATTTTTATGACAACTTAGGCTGAATTTTTTCCAGCATATTCAAATAGTGCAAAGCCATAAAAATGGCAATCACACCATATATCAAAACAACTAGAGCAAAGCACATGCAGTTGATGACAGTAATTTCACTGTCACATATAGAATAAATAATAAAAAAAAGAAATTACAGATTCCTGCCAGTCATAGAGTAGAAATTATTGGATGAGCAGAACAACAGCTATTTCATTTTAATACTTAATATGTGCTTTTGATAGGAATGCTAGAACAGTGAATGCATAGCCAAGGCAGTTATTATTACGAGGTCGTAATGATTGAACGGCACCATTTCTATTCATGACCATTCTTTAAAAAAAGGCTTTGTAAAGGAATGAACAACAGAATGTACTGTGTATTACACCACCTTGTGTGTCTACAACTATACCACTTTCACTTATTGCAGCAAATCCAGAAGAGCTTACAGTAAAACACTTAAGCTACCAATGTGTGCCAATACTTTCAAACAAGAAATCTGTGCAATGCAGTTTTTGTTAAAATTGCATTTTAGGACAAAAAATACTCTTGATGTTTGGCACTGTGGGTAATTTAGCTTTGCTCCTTCATTATTGTAATCATTATTTAACCATTATGTCTGACATGCAACAAGTCCAGTAAAACAATCACAACAAATTTACAGAAGTATTAGTCAAGAATACCTAAGTTACATTCAAGTTTATTTATTTATTTTTGCATTGTTACATGATTTATGTTAAAATACCTTGCAATTTGGAAACAAAAGCAGAGTCAGCTTCACTGGTTATTGCAAAGAGATTCAGTTTAATAGATAAGAGTAGCTTACCTATGCTTACTGTATGCTGTATTTTTCTTACATGTAAAATATGTGCTTTTTCATATTTTACTCAATAGGAAAAATGTAAAACATATACAGGTGAAATTCCATTACAACGAATATTGTTACAACAAAATTTTCATTACGACAAAGTATTTTTACAGTCCCTACAGTTTCCCCATATGAGTCTATAGAAATCTCATTACTACGAAATACATTCAGCAGATACTTTCATTACAACAAAGAGCCCAAAAGACCTTGAAATGCCTGAATGAATCATCCACAGAGGAGTTAGTTCTATGGTCGCAACTCAGTTGTGCACAACAATCCCCGAATACAAACATTTTTAAATTTTTCTCTCTTTTCGAACTTTCCTCAAACTGTATTTTTGCTGTTTTTGTTTTCTGTGGTTTTCAGTGATACCTTTTGCTTATATCTCATTAATATTTGAAAAACATCCATTGAAATTTAACTCATTGTTACCCTCCTATAGAAATGGCAGATGCTCCTTCAAGAAACATTCCTATTAGTGCAGCACTCACTCATGAAAAGGCAAACTCACTGTTGTGAGGTTTCTAAACTCTTTTGGGACCTCCTCCAACAGGACAACACACCGAAGAGTGTCCCAAAGTGTGATCACCGCATCTGTGGAAGACTGTTTATCCATTGCCGGGGCAACAGCAGGCTGACAGTGCTGCAGCGGCTCACCGCTGAGGCAAGTCCAAAAAGATCTTGATGGGTGATGCAAGGAACATTATAAATGCAGGGAACAGTATTATCTGGACACTAACCTGGTCACAACCCTGCTGTGTCAGTGTATAGGAGAGTGGTAGATCCCGCCTCAGTAAAAAAAGTGTTGCTGCTGTTTCAAGCTGAATACAGCTAATTCTGCTAAAGTACTGAGACACAGCCTCGTGTTTTGGGGTGTAACACTTTATAAGAAGATTTTAATTTCAGCTGGGGTTGGCTAATTCACTTTCGGGATCATTTTGGAATTGCAGCCAAAGCAATCTGTGGAGAAGAATCTGCAGCTTCAATTGAAAAAGCAAACAAAAGGCACACAGATGAAATCAGGAATATCATTTCATCTTATGAGCCTAAAGACATCTACAATGCTGATGAGACTGGAATCTTCTACCAGTTCTACTGTTTCGCACTTCAGCACTCAAAGGTGATCCATGCTGAGGAGGAAAAAAATCTAAACAACGGTTGACAGCTGTACTTTGCTGCAATTCAACTGGCAACCACAAAATTCCTTTCATCATTGGCATGTCAACCAATCCTCGGTGTTTTAAGCACATTACATTCCTTTCCTGCGAGTATAAAGTGAGCCAGCAAGCTTTTACATTTTCTTCTGCGGCGCTCTGTTGCAGCACTGTGAACTTGTGCTTGCCATGCCCCAGCAATGAACAAACAATCTTCCACAGATGCGGCAATTGCGCTTCAGAAACCTCACAATATGAAGAAGAAGAAAAGGAATATTCTGCTTCTGATTCATAAGTGTGCTGCCCACAGCAAGCTTCCACATTTAGATAATGTTTGAGTTGAATTCTTTCCACCCAATTGCACGGCAGTGCTTCATCCATTGGATTTGGGCATCATTCACACCCTGAAAGTGTATTATCACAAGGAAATGCTGAGAAAAATTCTCATCAGCATAACGTGTAGACTGGAGGAGTTGAAAACTAACGTGAACGAAGCTATTGAAATGACTGGAAACACCTGGACACAAGTTAAATCATGCACTATAGCGACAAATATAGAATCTCATTACTATAAAAATTTCATTACAACAAAATTCTTTTAGGTCCCTGGCATTTCATTGTAATGGAATTCTACCTGTACATTTGTCCTACATTTTAAGGTGTAGTTACTGAAACACAGTACCTATAATTTTGTCTCTACAGGATGGAATGCTGTTTAATGTCAATGAAATTGTGTCAATATATGTAATTTGCATACTGTTTGTCAGTCCAATATATTTAATTAATGCAAATGAACCAATTATGTCATTTTTTTCACTATTGAAGGCATCTAAGTGGTGGAGATGGCATAAATTGCATTGAAAGTTTAATTTAAAAGTTTTCTTCAATGAAATCATATCTTATCGTTTCCAGACACACATTTCCATTCTTCATCCATGCAGTTCATCAGGTTTTTTTTTTTAAAGTGTTACTATTATGTGGAATATTAATCAATTTTCATAACTCATTTTCCGTACAATGTATTGTATACCTCTTAAGCCTACCATAGTAGCACTGAGGGTAAAGCAGAAGCCAAGAGTTCATGCCAATGTACTCACATCAGCCAGTATAGAGATAGTAGTGAAATTGGTAATGAAATTAATGCATCTATTTGATTTGGAAGATAATCCCAATTAAAAGTAAAACTCACTGGAAAATGATAAAGAATCAATAGAGGTGGAAGTTAGAAAGTGAATACTGCAATGCCACGTAAGACAGCTCTGTTTATAGTATAACCATGTGGAAGAATCTGTTTTAGAGCAACATAGTGTTGAAATAGTTAGAGCTGCTGCCTTACATTTTCAGGGAACTAATTCTGATCCCCAGCCTCATCACTGCATTTGTGGAGTTTGCAGCTTTGTAGGGATGACATACCCACATTACCAAAATCCCAAATAATTGTTTTATTGTACCAAAATATATTTTCACTTATCTTCTTAACTTCTAATCTCTATCTCTCCTTGTCTGTTTTCCTCCACACAGTTTGGACACACTATATTCTAACTAATAATAATAATAATACATTTTATTTATATAGCACCTTCCCCATGATCTAGTTGAAGATTAACTGGGAATCACTTCTAGACTATTGGTTGCAACTTGTAGAAAACACCCATGAGGCACTTCTAAGGTTACAAATGCCCTCTTAAAGTCCTGGAGGTATCCGCTTTTGTTCGCTCTGACAACCCCAGATGTTTACAGTATGTACCCCTCAGCCCGTTTTGTGTTACAGGGAATTTAATGATACTGTATCTTATCAAAGAAAAGCATTACATTTTAAAATGGTGCCCAAATCCTATGTTCAAATACTAAAAACAAGAATTTAAATAACAGCTTACAAACTAAAAGAGAGATTCTGTAATCAAAATTATTTCTAATGGAATGAATCTGTATTTAAAAATAACTTGATTCTGAAAGAAAGAATAGAATCACCGTAACATATTTAAATATTCTACATCTCCTTGTTTAATTACTTGTAACATTTTGTGCCTTGCTATGACATGAAGACAAAAAGAGAAAAATCAAGTGTGAGCCAATTATGAAAAAAAAATTAAATTTACATAAATATAAAAACTTGATTTTTGTCTGTCCAGTAGTACTACCCTCTTGGGCATTTTTACAATGCATCATTTACTGGAACATGTTTGTGTAATACATCTAATGCTAAAATGTCTTGCATTTTTTATTCCAACAGTGTTATGCCAAGCCAAAGCAGGAATGAGTGAGAAATAAAGTATCAGGAGATGGATGAGCCAAATTCATAGTCAATAACGAGCAAGGATTGGAAATCTAGGTCAATAAAAATGAGCGTTAAATCCAGAATGTAAATCACATTTGGGAAGGAGAGCAAATACTGGATAGTTAATTAGTGAAACATGCAGAGGTTCTCTTTTTCAAAACGTTCTCTCTAAATTCAAATGAAACATGACTGTCAGTGTCAAACTTCAATACTTTTAACATGAGGCATAACTTGTATAACTTGTATTTAATTGAGCTCGTAAAGATGCAACATACAACAAAACTTTTATCTCAGCGTTGAGCCATTATAGATGCACTCAGCTTGCTGGCAATCTTTGCTGCCCAGTTACCTACTACAGTGCTGCCACCTGGTGGTTAGCCATAGAATTTATTTTTTGGGTGGCTACTGCTTGCAGAAAATATATAGAGCTGCTGATGTTTTGAAACAGCTAGATTTTCAGTAGAAATGTATCCAAGGAGAATTTATATTTTCGTACTGAACCCTAACCATTACAATTGCACTCAACAAAAAGTTTCACTGCTGAAGAGAATTCTGAACCAAATACAATATAAATGAGGGGTCTGATAAATTAATGCTGTAACTTTAAACAGGAACATTTAAACAGAAAAAATAGGAAATAAAAGGAATAAAAATCATTTTGTTTGAGTCCATTAAACATTCAGGTGATTCGCCCTTATAAAAGCATCAAAATGAGAGCAGGAAGAAATTGTTTAAATAAATAATAAAATCCATTAACAGCTATAAAAAGGGCATGATGGCCTCTCAGGACCCAAGTCGTACTATCAGCTATGTTCCTTTGTGTGACAATCAATGGCCTCCAACAAATCGGTATTTCCTCGATCAGCCTTTTATTATTTCCTATCATCTTTTCGATTCAAAATTTCCTTTATTAGATTATAGGGTCAGCTCTGTAATATGCGTAACAACTACCATGGAATGGGCATGTCGACAGTGACATCCTTTAGTGAGCATGTCGAGAGTGAAGCCTTAGGCATGGTGTAGTGCCATTACACTCTGTTGAATTCATTTCAATTAGATGGTGCTTCTGCAATTAGATTTATGTGCAAGACCAATAGTCCATGATTTTTCATGGATTGGGCCACACAGTAATAATAAATAATAAAAAAATTAAAATGCAGCTTCTGAGGATGAAAGGAAATATTTTGGTAAAGCAGCTTCTGGACAGCTTTCACTGTAATACCCCAAGTGCAGTTACAATCTTTTAACTTAGGAAAGGAAAACTGGCCCCGCTCAGCTTGGCCTATTGCCACTATGGCCATCAGCAAGGAAAAAATTCTATGAATGGATGGACAAGTTACTTTTATAATTATAGAACCTTTTCATTTTAACAAAGATATTCAACCCCAACCCAGGAAAACGTTGGGACTGCATGGACTATGCAAATAAAACCAGAAACCAGTGATTAGTAAATGACAATGAATGGTCTTTCACCTGAAAACCTCATAACAGCTTATTACAAGTACATGAGTAATGAGTTGTATTGTTTTATAAAAAATAAACTCTTATTTTGATTTTGACACTTGCAACATGTTCTAAAAAGAGTTTGGACATTAAAGAATTTGTAATTTTTTTTCTTCTGATTAGTACTTATTAAACATTTAGGTAATGAAGACACCAATGTATTGAGTGTTTCAAGTGTAATTTTGTCCATTTTTTCTTGCAAACAACTCTTAAGGTGTGCAACAGTGTGGGGTCTTTGTTGTCACATTTTGTATTTGAAAATGTGCCACACGTTATTAACTGGGGACAGGTCAGGGCTGCATGCGCACCCTCTTCCAATGCAGCCATAGCTTTGTAATGCAGAATGTGGTTTTGCATTGTCTTGCTAAAATATGCATTGTTGTATCCAGAAGAGATGTCATCTTGAAGGCAGCATATATTGCTTAAGTATTTAGATGTACATTTCTGCAGTAATGCTACCTTCACAGAAGTAGAAGTTGCCTTTGCACTGCACATAACTCCATACCATCTCAGACACTAGCTTCTGTACATTCAGCTGGTAACAGTCTGGGTGGTAAAACCCCTTCTTCTTCTTCTTGTGGTTTGACCATAATACACATTTCCACCTCTGAGCTCAGAGTAGTCAACAGTGCTTCTGGACACCATGTTAATATATATGTTCCTTTGACAACAGGCTAAAGGGTACTAAACGATGATGTGCAGTTAATTAGTGAAAACGGGTAAGGCAACAGAAACAGATGGCATTAGAAAAGAAAAGCATAGTTAATTAAAGGTCAGGTATTGATTAAGTCTGATATTCTGCTGTAAACAAGCTGGAGGATAAATTTGATTACAGTTTGCTTTGGGTAATTGGCGGCACAGAAATCACGTAATAAAACAGATCTCAAAATGTCTCGATGTAACACAGTGGCTGCTAGGTGTTCTTCTATCCCCTTTTACTATAAGGAGCAAATTACCATCGTTAATCTAATTTCTTCACAAAGTGTGGTTCAGTTTTACAAAACGTTTAAAACATTCAGAATTGTTGTCCCGACAAAACTGAACAGGATTAGCATGTATTTAAAAATTGATGGATCAATGTACTTTTGTTCCTGCTTTTAGCACACACAGGCCTTTTTACTCTTTATTCATTTTCCTTTCATTTTCAGAATTCACTCTCTTATTAAACCTTTCTTGTCTTAATGGCTTCTAAATGGTTTTCTCTAAATGACAATTAGCAAACAGTAGGAACAGTAACTGTTAATTGCCTTCTATTCACACCTGTGTGCCATCATCTGTTTCTCTCTCTCACTGGAGGCTGTCACCAATTGGCTAAGTCATTAGGCTTAGAACTGCTGGTTCACTTTCTGCCCCTGATTCATTGTGCAATACAGAGCAGAAACCTCTCTGTGTCCCAAAGTTAGAAAAAATGCAAGCAATATGATTACATCTCTGCACTTCAATTCAGTGTGCTGTTGTAAAGTACTCTTCATTTAAAACAAGCAAAGAGTACAATGTATAGTATTGTTCCCGTAACTTTCTTTTGGGAAGGTGCAGCAGGACAAAAAAGTGGTTGCAGAAACCAGTTTATTTAACAAAAGCAAAAGAACAATGGACAAGGTAATAGAACTGTCTGGCCATAGGATACAACCTTGCTTCTTAGTTATCAACCAGAACTTTCGGTTTGCCTTGTAGCTTACCACTCCATCCAAAGTCATGCTCATTTACATTTCCTTTTTGAAGTCACCCTGGTTTCCGCACCACCACACAGTGCAGTGTTAACCCCTCTGCTCCTTTCCGGATAGGCTTACCATTGTACATGCTAACTCTTCAGTTGCCAGCTCCAAACTAGCCATTCCTTTTTATTTGAACCTTTTTCCCGTCAGTGTTAGTCTTTTGCATATTTACCTCCTTTGTAATGCCCACCTCATTTAAATGGCAGACGTATGCCCGTATTCCTCTCTGTCTATCTCATCTCCAGGTCCAGGGGTTTTACACCTGCCACACCTGCCACACTGAAGCATGGTTGCGATAGTATAATGATGGCAAATTACAACATACACAAACACACTAAGTATGTTACACATAGTAAAACAAAACTGTAAACAGTCGTATGATGGTATTAAGTACAGAAAGACAAAATACATTTTTTGTTTCAAACTTAGTGATTCCAAAAGCAACAGGGTCCCTTCAACATCTGTAAAATGCTTATACAGATACTGTATATATTGTTTAATATTGACTTAGCTCAATTCAAAAAGTGAAATGGTCCACAAACACTGTGCATTTTCTCCATGAATTTACTATATAACAAACAAACCTTACATTTTTCAATACATTTTTGAGCATCTATGGGTGGCAAATTTTGCTGTTTCCTCTTTTCTGTATTCAGCATTTTCAGCATTATGAGGGATGTTTTAATTTTTTCAGGTGTCAGATTTCAGGTAATAGGCCGAGACCTGAAAACCTTTTCATGCTGAACTGCAGTACAGTGTATTCTGGGAAAGCCAAAAGGACCTTAGGATGTTGTGCATAGCTAAGTCTATATACAGCTTCCCTTAGCTTTAAACTCCAATTGGATTCAACCTTGAGCTTGTTTGATAATAAATTAGAACCATTTTTCTGTGTTTTGAGAAAATGTCTGCTCTGCTAGCGGAAAGAAAGCTGGTTGTGTGAGCTTTATTTGGGCAAGAACTGAAGAGGTGAGTGGCTGCCTTTTATTAGATCTTTTTCATAGTAAGTTTGTTCAGTTCAGTTGGCACTTGTTATAGAAATGGAGCTCACAATTGCTTTTCTGACATGCTTGTAAAGAGCTCAGAAGCTGTAGAAAATCTATATTTATAGAAAGCCTATCAGCTAAAATGGACACTTTGAGATGAGCCTTAGACACCAGTACAAGAGCTCTGTGCCCAGCCAGAAATCTTTCTTTTCATTTTTCGATTAAGGATATATAATCTGTAACTAAGGACCTGGACCATCCTGGAAATGTCATCTGGGACTGAATGAAGACTGCATGAAACCACCCAGGTTGCATAATTCTTTATATTGCTTTTACTGATTTTGATTGAAATAAATATGATTTTAAAGTAAAAGTTCAAATCAAGCTCTCTGTCCAATTGTTGCTAGATTGTTCATTCCTTGTCTAACTACAGTCCCATAAAGGCACAGACAGACATAGACGGCCCATGTCTTGTGTCAAAGTCAATTTTACAAAGCCAGTTCAGGATAAGAAGAATACCTTTACTGACACAACGCGCAGATTTACTCAGTGCATGGAAGGAGATGAGTGACTTTTAGCTGCTGGTTACCCTTTTAAAATAAATTTGTCAACTACAGAAGTATGTCATTAGTTTAATTTCTGATGTCCTAGTGAGATACTGATAAACATGACCCTTGAAGTCAGGATTCTGCTACACTAGATGTTACTGGTTCTCTTATTGATACTTGCCCTTGTGCGATATTAGCAGCAGGGACTGATTTACAAATTAAATAAATCCTTGCCCCAGCCCCCACATGTTGACCAATAGCTTAATGTTACACTTGTATTTAACCATTGCAGCAGTCAAGCATGTCAATGATGTAGCTGTACCACCACCATACTACACTGGTACATAATAATTTTAAATATATTCATACAATATCAGATAACTAATTCCTAATGATAACTTCTTTTTGGTGATTTATTCACTCTCCTCCTCAGAAACACAGTAACCTTTTAAAGCAGATGTTCAGCTTTGTCCTGTAGGAATAATTAAGGATAAAAAAGAGAACCAAAAATAATGTAGCTCATGGGAGGTCTGCTTATATGCTGTTTTATTTACAGTTTGTTATTTCCAGTAATGAAAACCACTGCTGTGTTTGTTAAATGATCGGCTTCGCTCACTGATCTTTGGGTATATTCACTCTATTACAGTGCTGCATTTTGAACAGAAACATTAATTCACAACACCGCAGTGTAATTTTATTTTCAAATGAAGGCTTTGCTTTTCTTATAACTTGTCTTTATTCTTTTCAAGTTGATTTTTTACAATGACACATGAGTCAATGATTACAGTACTGCTGTATAGTTTCCACGTGATAGGAACTCAAAATAAGGCTTTAAGTGCCAGTGTTGAAGCAATAACATGTAACTCAGAATGTTAAAACATGTCATAAAAATTCCTGACAATTTTAAATTACAGGGGTGTTTATTGCCAAATTCAATTTATCTGATAATGAATAATCAACAGATGATATTTAATAAGTCATGCAGATATGCCTGTTTAGATAGTGGGAATTAATTCATGAGAACAGTTAGAAATATAAAATAAAATATATATATAACATAATTTTACTAGAACATTAACATTTTTGAAAATAATTTTCTAAACAGAAGGATATATTTATAATTTACATAATTTTTAATGTAAAGGTATACATCTCAGATTGAACAATAATGCATTATATAAGCAATGTAGAAAAGAAAAATGTATCACTTAGAAAGACAGCACAAGGGTACAAGAATAATGCCATCAAAATGCAGGTCCTCACCATCATCACTTTTCAATTCAAAGGTGATTGACTTGACTCCCAAGAAAATGTCAATTTCCTGCTATGACAAGCAGACCTCTTTCCAACACCGTATCCTCTCGGGAAGCTGCTGTTTTCTTTCCAAGAGTCTGTAAAGGTCGTCTGAAATGTAGGATGAGATCGGAACATAATCAATGCATCCAGCCGATTAGGATCACAAAGAAACTCTCCATCCCTTGGGTTTTGTTCCATGCCATTAATGAAGCAGTTCATTACCATGTAGACGTGGAATTAAAACAAAGTCTTGATTAAACATTTCCACTAGTTTCATTTTCCCAAGCATTCCCCTCAGAAACCATTTATGAAATCAAGGCAGGCACATCATTAAAATGAAGTTTAGCACCTATCAACACATTTGAGTGGTGGCAGTGTACAAGTCTCAAGCATATTCTACTTAGTGCCTTACTATAAGATTATATGCCTGATTAAATTTTATGAAAATGTAAATCTGTTTAATTGCTTTGAAATTATCAACATAACAGTACTGGCACTTTAAATATTTAAAAATGGTGAACTTGTATGAATTACTCAGATAGATAATTTAAAAAAAAATAAGCTTTTATATTTATCACCATGTAGTTATTCATCCATCCATTATCCAACCCGCTATACCCAAACCACAGTGTCACGGGGGTCCACTGGAGCCAATCCCAACCAACACGGGGTGCAAGGCAGGAAACAAACCCCGGGCAGGGCGCCAGCCCACCGCAGGGTGAGCACACACCCACACACCAAGCACACACTAGGGACAATTTAGAATTGCCAATGCACCTAACCTGCATGTCTTTGGACTGTGGGAAGAAACCGAAGCACCCAGAGGAAACCCACACAGACACGAGGAGAACCTGGGTCTCCTAACTGCGAGGCAGCAGTGCTACCCACTGTGCCACTGTGACACCCCCATGTAGTTATTTGTAAAAAAAAAATCCTTCATTGAACTACTAGATGCAGAGAAATGCTTTCTCAAACATCAAAAATTAAAGTTATGTGAAATGTCTGTAGAAGAGTCTGGTCTCTGGAGGTTGCAGTTTACTGCACTGAAGGGTTCTTCAAAGATATCTCCAGGGAAAGTTTCATAACACAGATACTGCCACAACATTTATGGCACACTGGCAAATAAATAATTAAAGGCATTATAGATCCTACACATGAACTTCCAGTAGTTTTCTGGACTTAATGACTCATTTCAGTTAGTGTTTGTTATTTTAACTGCTTTGTTCTTCTTTCGATTCTTCTGTTTATTTCAAAAGAAGTTTCCATGGTTTTTCCTCAGATTCACTGCCTACATGATTTCCTAAGGCAATAAACTTCTGTTTAGTATTTTGATGTACTTATGAATCATGCATGTTGCAAAATAATCTACAATGAATTTAATAAATAATAAACACCTAAGCACTTCTCAAAATAGGTGTCATAGAATTGATGTCTACAAGATGTGGTGCCAAATTATTCATTTAATTTTCACTCTACTTTTTCTAACGGTCCACAAACACTGTGCATTTTCTCCATGAATTTACTATATAACAAACAAACCTTACATTTTTCAATACATTTTTGAGCATCTATGGGTGGCAAATTTTGCTGTTTCCTCTTTTCTGTATTCAGCATTTTCAGCATTATGAGCACTCTACTTCTTCTGGTGAGGGTTGCAGTGCTATTATACCAAGCTGTATCCCTATCCCTACACTTTCTAGGTTCCCCTAAGGAATTCCCAATTGAATTCAGTATACCTTGGCCTAACCTCTAGGTTTTCTCCAAATGGGTCTTACTAGTAAACCCCCAGTGGGGGGCACCCAGAAGGCATTCAAGCTATAAGTCCATACCAACTCTCTTGGCTCCTCTTCATCCAGAGAAGCAGCAGTTTTACTCTATGGCCCTCCTGTACTGCTGGGGCCCTCACCTGTGATGGAGAGTGAAACCAACATCCCTGCAATTTGACCTAATTTAGAACACTTTTATTCATAATCTAATTTTTTACTCTGTAACCAAAGCTTATGGTCATATGTACAGATAAGATGTAGACGAACTGGTAAATTGAACACTTCATTTGAGAATTTAGTTAAAGACCTCTGTGTTCAGCACATTGTCAGTCAATTCTGTTAAACCTTTTCGGAGTGGACTGTTTGCCAAATCCTTTATCAAGAGTTATAATTTAAAATGCAAATACTTCCTAATTTTTTTAGGAATAATTTAGCTACATGATTCAAGTTTTAGGGTTAGGGAACACCACATTAAAACAAGAGAATTGATCAATAATTGAATATGTAATTAATTTCAAAATGCTATCAGCAAGCTTTGGCTGGAATGGCAGCACCCTATATTAAGAGACTACATATCAAATTAGTTAAAAAAATGATGATAAAAACAATTAGCCTTCATAACAAAGATCAATACACTAAATATATGGAATGACTGTCACAGTGTCACACTAAACCTGAAGTGGAAAAGCAAAGCAAAATCATAACCAGAATCAAAATCTAAATTTATTTGTTGCTCAATTGTTCTTAAAAAGTCTAAATATTACCTGATACATACAGTCAGACCTCGCTAAGTCGACCTTCCCTAAGTCAAAAACCTCCCTATTTCGAATTGCTCGTTAGTCCCCGGCCGAATTCCCATTGTATTTAGATCTCCTCAACTCGAAAACTTTTCGGCTCCCAACCTCCATTAGTCAAGTTTTCTATGGCCTTTGGGTTATTATTCTGAGGCTACATTTCAGAACATGTGGTCCACAAAACCAAGAAAAGGGACGCAAAGTCTTATCTTAATGCATTCCACAAGGGATTAAGTGACTCTCTGAGGGTAGGACGTCTATTTTGAGACCAAAAATGTCCGAAAACTAAAGTGAGTGGCTGGAATAATCTGTGTCCCTTCGGTGCTCCATGAATCATAACCAACCGGGTGGCGTCTGGAATTTCCAAATTGTCTCAAGAAAGACGTTTTTAACCCATTTTCCCTTCACCTTTGTCAGTCTGTTGTCGGGAGGAGCCTTGAATAGTGTTCGTGTCTGTGTGCTTCTCCATAGTCTCCCGTACGGTACGTGCCCCGAAAATGGCAACTGGTAAGTGTAAGCTTAAAACGTTGTCAATCGCGGAAAAAGTTACCATCATCAGAGCCGTCGAAAAGGGCGACAAGAAGAAAGTGGAAGTTGCAGAGCAATTCGGCATTCCCACAAGTACGCTCTCCACTTTTCTGAAAGAAAAAGAAAAGATTTTGAAACTGTACAGTGAGAAGTCATGTGGCCATCAGAACAGGATGAGGGAATGTGAGTATCCCGTCATTGAACAATGCATTTTGAAGCGGTTTGTGCAAGCAAGGGATAGGAACGTTCCTATTGAAGGGAAGCTTTTGCAAAAATTGTATGTGTTTTGGTCCAGTGACGAGATGGAGGAGATTGTCGAGCGAGATGCATAGGCACATCGACGCCAAGCAAAGTTAACAGACTTTTTTCTCTAAAGGTAACCTGTTTCATTGCACTGTTCGATAATACATACTGCAGATGCATGTACTGCAGCGCTTCCCGATTCATTTTACACTTGCACCCCCTGTGACGGATGAGGCCGATTTCGCACCCCCTTGGTTTAAGAAGAAGTATGAAAAAATATAAGTTCATATGAGTTCATAATACCCACGCAGCACTAAGTGCGTGTAAGAGCGGAAGTCATCCGTTTTAACAAGCAGCGTATTGCACTGATATGAAATAGCCTGCTCTTTTAATTATTTAGGAATGGATAAATAAATTAAGATTTTGTACAAATAATGTTTTTAATTTTTTTTCCTCGATGGATTCTGCAAGCACGCCCAATCAGGAAGCGCTGATGTACCAGTATATAGCCTACATGTATACGTATAAAACGACAATATAATAAATGGCTATACTGTATAATAATTAAGCCAGAAAAACAATGTCCTTGATTAACCCGCACATATTAAGCCGTTTTCCCTTACTCGTAAACTCCGTAAGTTGAATTTTTTTTCTGGTCCCTTTGAGTTCGATTTAGCGAGGTCCGACTGTACAACCAATTTTTACAGCTCAAGTGAGATGACATCTAGTATTATGCTATTATGTTAATGTAATTTCCTTTTATTTTCTTTCTGTTGCCAGTTTTGTAATTCTTGTTTGCTTTATTTGGTTATTTTTTTCATTTAGTGTTTTGTATTACGTTTAGTACATTGCTATGTATGTATTCCTTTATTTATTTTAGTAAACTTTGAAATCAAATAATAAGGTAATTGTCCTCAATTGCTGTTATTAGGCCATGCTGCAGGGATAAAAATACTTTCGTTTGTTAAAGAAAATGGCATTTGTTAGTTTGTATTATCGTTGGCCCCCTTTTGAATTATTTTCTGTTTTAGTTTTTGGATGTTTAAAATTTTCTGTTCTTTATTTCAAATTTTGGACAGCTTTGGCAGTTTTTTGAATTGAAATATTGTGCTTTTTTCTACTTAATTGTATTTTGTCATTTTATTATTTAGTTTCGTATTATTTTCAAAATGTCTTCTCCCAGCTTTTTCCTTTTTGCATATTTTTTTTTATTTTTGTTGTTTGTTCCATTTGAAATTTTAGAGTTAGTTTTGTATTTGTCCATTGAACCTTTTCTGTTTGCCCTGTTTGTATGTAATTATTGTTGCCATTTGCTTAGAATTTATTGCATAATCGATTGAATGAATTAGCTTAGTTTAAGTAATATGGTGATCAGGGTTTTCTGAATTGTTTCTAGCTCCTTTTTGGATTTGTATGTGACAAATAATAACACACACAGAGCATACATCATGTCTCTAGCATATTCAAGACACTGCATCCTATCTGTGCAAAGTTGGTGTCCATAAAAACCAAACACAAAATGTGAAATACATGACATCAGCATAATAACAGTAAAAAGTAAAAAAAACAATGATAAGTTATATTTTTCATTAATTATATACTGTAAGTTATATAATTATAAAGCACTTTTGTTTGGTGTTTGTGAGACGTACTTAACGTAAATCAGTAAAATTATTGCATTATCATCTGCCACAAATTTAGTGTCAGTAATGTAGAGTATTATACATAGGAAGTAACAAGGTTACTGTAAGTTGCTGCTCTCAGTAAAATGTAGTGCTCTAAAAAGTGCAAAATTATTTTCTTTCTGTATAATAAATAATAAAAAAAATGGTTAAATACAAGCATTCCTCCAACACCAGTCCTTTGATGCAGTCTTCCATCACTCATTGCATACGTGACAAGCCTGTTGCCATCATCACTGCTTGTCAGACAGTAACATTAGTGACATAATATTCACTCCTCTTATTCCATCTTCATGCTGTAACTCCATTCGGCCCACCGACTGCAATTCATCTCTCTGGCGCACCTCCTGCTTTCTGCCAGTGAATCAGCAGACCTGATACCACTCACTTACAAACTTGGCCCCACTACCAGCTCCATCCCTGCCACTTCAATCGGTTGGTGTGCTCCAGAAGCACTCAGCTACCTCAATTTGTACCTCATAAGCTATTACTAGGTCTTCTGTCTACCCTACTCGTACACTTCCATAACGGGTGGACTCTTTTTGATAGGAAGGCACATCACAATGCCAGGAGTTTCTCTTGAGGCTGGTTTCACACCTCAATTTCCTTTACCAGTCTTCTTTCCAAACTTTGATTCCCCACCTCAAACCATTTATGTACATGGATATGTTGAAATGTGAATTACCTCAAGGAGCAGACAATGCAGGGCAGCTGTGCTGATCACTCAATTGCATGTGCATCTTAATTATGCAATCTCCGCATTAACCTCTCTATTAAAGCACATCACTTCAATAGTCTCTGCTACTTTTACACTCATGACCTGAGTTTGACACAGAATGTCACAGAGTAAAAGCAAGCTACATGTGCTGAAAAAGACACATATGGAAATATTCAACTGGCTGCAGAAAAGTATATATGCAAAGCATTGGGTATGTGCTTTATTACAAAAGGACAATCATCCACTTTGCGTAGTTGCATGCCCTTCATATCCATTCAAGTAGGAGTTCTAAGCCTGATTCTATGTATCATTTCTTAAAAATGAAGAAATTAAAAAAAACAAAAAAACAAAACATCAGCTTTTTGTTTGAATGAAGAGAATGTTTTTATGAGTACTACTATGCAGGACTCTCCTCCTAACCCTTTTTTTTCTTTAAAACAGTATTACCCATGATTTACACTTTGTTTCAGAGGAGGCAAGATGGCACAACAATCTTCCAATCAGTGGAGTTGGAATCATGAGATTGAAAATGTATCCTGAGTTGGTCTGACTTGAGTACCTCAGATAATTTTATTTCTAAATCTGCCAACTTCAGAAACTGTGAATTAGTAGTTAACTTGCACACATCCTTAGAGATTTACTAAAACAGCAAAATAAAATAAAACAATATTCACAAATTCATATGGTACAGTTAAGGGTGGAGGGGTGTAGAGTTCATTCCAATAACTTGACCGGGACAGGGTGACACTCCATCACAGGGAAACTGTTGTATATAAACATCAAAAATCCTCAAATGAACATATTGGTGCACCATTGTTAACAATGTGCCAGACAATCCCATTTTAATTCAGTACATTGTACGCTCAAAATCAAAAGAGGCGGCTGAGGCAACAAAACAGCAAGCAGAAAATCATGTATATCGAATGATATGGAAACTCATACAATTCCGATAGCATCAGAATTTAACAAAGTGGCACTATTGCAAATAATCTAACAACAGAGTTCAGTTTAGTAACTATTAATGTGCTGGAGACCCAAGCACACATGCCACAGTGATGTCATTGGTGCCATTTATGCAGGATCTGCTATGTCCAGAGACATGTAGACGGTCACTACACTTCATCAGCAGACTTTCTACTTACTAATCTCTACTTGTATTAATTTCAAGTTGATCTTACATATTTCAAGTTAATGTTAAAAGTATTGTACATTTAATATAAAATGGAAACATAATCTTGCCCACATAAACACACATGCACTACATACAATACAATATGCATATATCTTGCTCATGTCTTAATCAGAAGCCAGACAAATGTAGGCTTTCCAAAAGCTAAAACAAAAAAATGCATATTATGTGGACCTACAGTGCTTTTAAAAACCAGATTATTAATTATTTGTCAAAATAACAGCCCTGCTTTGTTCCTATCCAAAGCCCGGATAAATGGAGAGAGTTAGTATCAGGAATGGCATCCAACTATAAAATTTTAGCCAAAACCTTAATGATGGAATCAATCCAAACAGTTTCAGAAATGTCAAAATAATTTAAATATCTGTGGAAAAGTTAACTACAAAGTTAGAAGATTTTAACATCTTTCAGAATACCTATCCATCTTCTAAATTTACTTATCTAGAGCAGTGCCACAGGGAAGCTGCACCCCATTTCAGCAAGCAGTGGGTGCAAGCCAAGAACAATCTTTGGACAGGGCACCTGCTAATAACAGCATTAAAAAAATGAAGATTTTTAATGTAAGCACATGAATTAAGAAAGAACAACGTTTTTGAATTTTGTACCAACCCCAACCAAAATGATACTGAACTGGTATATCAATTCATGCTGTTCTCTGTGAACATTCCTATTTTATGGATTGATGTGGTCTGTGAATATAATCATTCTATATATCCTCTCAAATTAGCTACATTGTTTTCCAACTGCTGGTGCAGAATGAAATAAGGCTGATTTTGTAAGAAACATACAGTATATAAAATTATGCTTTTACCATTACAATGACATATTCCATTGTCTATCACAACCAGCCAGAATAGCTACTGCTCCCTCCCAGACATTGCAACTACTTATTCACATTTGCTATTGGAGACCAGTCATTACTGGTTCAATGGACAAACTATATCCAATAAAAGAGTGTGAATTTCGCTGTAAAATTCAATCGTGTCTTTGATCTCTTAGTAGGGCAATCTCATTGTGAGTGATTGCAGCTTTCACTTGGCATTGACTTGATTGTCTGTTTGCATATTAAAGTAATGTACAGGTCTTTCTAAAGTTAGATACTTCAATTCCAGAGCCAAAAAGCTTTTAAAGAAGGCCTTATTTCATATTCTCATGTGACTTTATTTATTAAAGCCGCTGTAGCTATAGGAGTGTGTTTCTTTGTGTTTGCCAAAGGACTTTTGACATATTATACATCATCTGAAGGCAGAGACTTTTATATAGAGCTGAATAGGCCATAGCACTGGGGAGAAGGCAAGAGTCAACTCTAGATTTGATCATATTGTTTGGAATGTTTTTTCTTATAATATATCGTCAATTTCTCAATGAACTTTACAATTTTAAACTAAAGAAATTCCTCAGTCAGTTACTTTGGTTATGTGCAAAGACACTCTTGACAGTTTCTTTTTGTATTTCATAATACATTTGTACGCTTTCTATGTCTTGAAGAAAGCATCTTTGCATCTGGTAGCCTTAAATTATTTTTCTTATTTTACTTCTGAAAATAAGCTTTAAGAACATATCTCACTTATTTTAAAGGGGGGTTTAAAAATGCAAATGATATACCCTTGACAACAGCTAGACGGCTTTACGTGATGCTGATAATATTTTGAGAGCAACACACAGATTAAACGAAAATATAGATTATTATCTGAGACACGGCTACACGACTATTACAAAGCTCTAAGAATGATTTCATTATATAATCCTAGGCAACACATAGACTGAATCTTCTTTCCTTCAAAAGTGATAAACATCAAATTTGCTCTTTTATTCTTATCATTGCTTCCAAATAATAGTTGGCTAGGAGTTTTTTTCTTTATTATTCTGTCTTATGTTTTCTGTCTACTCCAGAATTATATTAGTTACAAATGTAGAAAAACTGATGATAGATATGCAGCTTTGAAGGCAAAATCATCTGTCATTATTTTAGGCCAATTTCTAACTTGCCTTTCTTAAGTAAACTGCTAGAAAAGGCAGTAATTCAGCAGCTAAATTATTATTTGATTCTACATTCTATTCTTGATGAGTTTCAGTCAGGTTTTAGAAGTAATAACAGTACAGAAACCACACTGGTTAAAGTAGTAAATAATTTGTGGGTTAATTTAGACAGAGGCCGTGTAGTATCTGTTCTTGCTCTCTTAGACTTGAGTACAGCATTTGGCACCACATACCACAGTATTTTTATATCTCCTTAGACAGTGGTTGGGCCTCTCAAGCAGCATCTTAGATTGGTTTCAGTCTTATTAACAGGTGGAAAATTGTTAGCTGTGGTGATTGTACTTCAGAGAAACATGATATTATATATGTTGTACTGTAAGGATTTATTCCGGGATTGCTATTCTTTTCATTCTACATGTTTCCATTAGGTCAGATTATCTCAAAGCACAAGTTGAATTACCACAGCTATGCAGATGACACACAGTTTTATTTATTGACAACGCCTGATGACCCTGATGCTCTTTGCTCTCTGATCCAAAGTCTTAGGAGTATTTCCGATTAATGAGTAGTAACTTTTCTCAAACTGAATGAGAGAAAAACAGAACTCTTAGTGATTGGCAAACATGGATATAATGAGGGTATTTGAAATAAATGTGATCCCTTAGGCTGAAAAGTCAAGACTGTGGTAAAGAATTTAGGGATAAGTATTGACTGTGACCTAAACTTTAAATCGCATTTTATCCACACTACTAGGTCTGCATTTGTTAGACCTTTTATATCTTTACAAGACCTGAAAGATTAGATCACACTTTTGTTTTTAGTTGACTAAATTACTGTACTGCGCTCCTAATGGGACAACCTAAGAAAGACATCAATCGACTGCAATTAGTGCAGAATGCAGCAGCCAGAATCTTAACCAGAAAATAAAATCTGAAGAAAAATCTGAGCACATCTCACCAGTTTTAGCGTTGTTACATTGGTCACCCGTGTCATTCAGAATTGACTTTAAGCCATAAATAATCTCGCTGCATCCTATATTTTGAAATGCCTATCCACCTACACTACAAGTCGTAACCTTAGATCTTCTAATGGGGCTCTGCTTATTAAAGAAGTGGTAAGGCAGCCTTTTTCTGTTATGCACACAAAATATGGAATACTTTACCGATAGAAATTCAGCAGGCTAGTACTGTGGATCATTTTAAAACCAGCTAAAAACTCATTTTTTTAAAATGGCTTTTTCTTGGCTGCATTTTAGTTGTATTCCTGATAGACTATACAGGGAAAGAATGATCATATTGTTCATGGATCCACAATCTTTACTAATCTCTACTATTCTCTGCTATCTTTTCTGGCACCCCCACCAGCTGATCAAGGCACCATGCAGTCCACTGCATTGAAGGAGTGAAGGTGGACCAACATCATCAAATACTATCACATGAAGCTTGACAACCAAGAGGACTGATTTAAGAACTTTTAAATTATGTAGAATGAATAGTGAGGGATGGGTGGTCTGTTTGGCATAGGAACCCCTGCAGATTTTGTTTTTCTCTCCAGCCTAAATGGAGTTTTTTTTTTTCTTGTTTGTTTTTTTTTCTGTCTTCCCAGCCTATTGGTCGTACTTTTTGCCTTTGGTACTTATTCTGTAATATTATTGCCTAATCTTTTTTGTTTTTCATCTCACATAACTCATTTTGTCATCTTGTAAAGCACTTTGAGCTAAAGTGTATGAAAATGTGCTATATAAATAAATGTTGTTGCTATTATCATAGTATAACTCATAACATTACTAAATGCAAAGTAAGCATTTTACAAGAAAGGTAAAGAGCATAATACTCAACACCTAAAAGCAATAGTTGAAAGGGGAGATCAAAGTTTTACAAATTCCAGAAGGCAGTAAAAATGAGCAATACTTTACCATTTTAAATATTTATTTATGTAGAGAGAAAGACTCAGGTTCAAACAGTCACCTAACAAATCCCGTACTCAATTGAAAAATGTCACAATACTAGTTGAATTTGTACAATTTATAAAAAGAAACGAAGAGTCTCTAGTACTCAGTCTGGTATCCTGATTCAAATGAATGTCTGCTTTGTGTCAGAGGGTCCTTTATATGTTGTGGTGTCCTGATGAATCAAGGTTCAGAGCAGGAAGCAGAAATGAGGTCATTGATCCTGAGCTTCTGGACTCTGGAGTTAGATGTGATCAATGAAAGATTATAAGTTGAATTATTGAGCACTTTGTGCATATCAAGCTAAAGTGTATTCTTTACATTGCTGCCTTCCACACCTTTTTTTTAAGATATTAATTGAAAGATCCTTTCCCCAGTGAAATGACTGTTGAAGGGAAGATTCTTTCAGACATTTTTATATATTGTCGAGATGCTTTTTGAGTCGTCAAGACTGATCAGTATTTGTCTGGAATATTACCTATATCCAGTTTTCTGTTTTAATCTCAGACGTTTTCCAAAGATTAAATATTGTGTAGATTTGACATTTCCAGAAAAAGTGATAATCACGTAGTGGAGCAGAAGATTAAAACTTCTCTGCCTGGAATCCTGCCTTGGTTCCATATCCTGAGTGATTGGTGGACAATTGGATTATTGTTGTATTGACAAAATTTAGTATTTAATGGGGCACAAAGCAGGGCATATAAAGAAGTACAGTAAGATTTTATTTCTATTACAGACCAGCCATGTGTATATTCATCAATTTGTATCAATTTCCAGGTCTTTATAGTTTGTTTATTTGACCCCCAGTAATAAAGTTGAAAGTTAGGTAGTACCATGTCACCTTCTGCTTTAGGTCTATTAGAGTTACACCCTGAATGCATGACTGTCTCGATTTCCAGATAAGTGGCATTATAATTGAGTCTAGTTTCTAAAAGAACAATTTGTTAATGTATATAGGGAAGCTCTGAAATTGAAGCCTGGGAAGGATGTTCATTTTGACAGCATTGATTCCCCCTGCTAATGTGAGATGGAGGGTTGCCCATCTGTTCACATCTTCTTTGATTTTTTCCATTTTGATATCAAAATTATGTTGAAACAGATCTTAATTTTTAAATGTATTATGCACTTCAATAAGGCCAGCTCTTTGCTTGCTTCAATCTTACTTTATAGGTCATACCTCTCAGTCCTGGAATCAGCTTAGTCACTCTTTTCTGGACGTCCTCTAGTGCTGCTGTGTCTCTTATGTAATATGTAGACTAATCCTGAACATAGTACTCCGGTTGAAGCCTTACTAGTGCATGTTGTTTTAACCTTTCTCTGTCAATCAGGAGAGCTCATCAGGTATTGTAGGCAGCGGCCTTCTACAGTGTAAGACTTACTCTTTCTGAGGCATTTCATTCAACAAAGTTAGTTGAATTATCACCAAAACCAGAGATCACTGTGGCATCAGTTTATGGTTGTCCTGTTTGGTTTATCCCGAGTTCATTGTCATTAGAAAGATGTTTGGATCTGAATCTCTTTTTAGTAGTTTGTTGGTCAATAGTCAAAGTTGTTAGTCCATATAGGGCACCATATTTCTGCTGTCAGTATAACATAAGCATTAACATAGACACTATGATAGCATATCACATGATCTACTGTTCTTTTAGGCCTCCCAGACTCTTACCCAGCCGATGTGAGAGTTTTACTGCAATGATCATACAATATCTAGCAACATTGTTAGAAGGGGACCTTGTTGTTCGATTTCCTGGATAATCCAGTTACTGATTTTGTCAGGGTTGTCTGCAGAATGTAGGTATTGCTGTCTGGCAAAGGAGTCTCCGCTTTGAAGTCTGGCTGGTTGAGTATACAAACAATACCAGGTTGTGATAACAGACCTGCTCCTTCCTTGGAGGATGTGTGTATTTACCTGACTTGGAGATTACATGTCAGACGCTATTGGTTTCTAATTAGCATATCTGTACTTATTTATGATTGGTAAAAATACATTTTGTTAACTTGTATTTTCATTAATTGTTAAACCCAGGAAATGTAGATGTGCCATTGTTTAATCTGATTGTCCAGAACTGATAATGGCAGGGACTGAAGGAGATTTAAATGCCTGGGCAGGAGAAGGCAGGAGGGACAGTCCACTGAGAACGCTGCCAAGACTCGCAGAGAGCACAGGGGCTCACTGGCAGACTGGGGTACGTGGCTGGTGCAACGTGAGTGACACAGACGGTAACACTTACTCCGAGGGAGGAAGAGACAGCTCCACAAGAAAATGGTTGTGGGTCCAGTGAGTGAGGGAAACTGCATGAAAGGACCGAGCAAAGCTGGCAGACGAGAAGTGAGGTGTGCCTAGATCACAGCAACACAAGGAGCCCAGAGTGGAGAAAAAGAACGACAAGGAGACGCTGACAGGGATTCCACGAATGGACAAAACTTCTGTTGTGAAATGAGTGAAAAGGTTGTATCCTCCAATTCTGTTTTTGACTGACTTTTAGAGTGTGGACTGTGTGTTTTCCTTTTAAAAAAAGGAAATTCATTGTTGATATTGTTAGATTTTGTTTATGTTCGTTTATCTTTTTCATGTACCTATTATTGTCTAGTGTAATAGAAGTTACTGTTGCTTTTCCTGAAATTACTGTAGTTTCTTTCATTGTGTGCTTACTCAGCGCCCAATTTAAAGAAACCTGTGTGCTATTATTGGTAAATTTCAGGAGTTCCCAGTCTCTTAATAAAACTGGGTGGCATAGTCAGATATTTAAATGGTGTCTAAGTTAGATTACCTGTAAGTGTGACCAGACACCTGTCACAACATCCCACTGTCATTCACGTACTGCCAACATGATTACATCTTAACAGTACAGAATAGACCATTAGAATGTAGCTACTCTACTCTTACTTTGATTTACTCTTGTGTATTTGATGGGTTATTTGAAACAATTCTATTAAGTCAGTTATACTTTCCATTTTTACTAAAGAAGAAATGCAACATTTACTGTAAAAATCATTAGGTAAATAATTATGATTGGTTTTTTTTGAATTTGCATATTAAAGGTTAAATTGCTTGCTTTTCCTATAGTTTAAACACCACATTCCTTTAAAGAAGGTATAAGTAATTCTTAAGGGAAAGATGCACTGATGGAGTTGATGACATTACCAACATGTCCTGGTTAGGAGAACATTTTTTTATTGACAGACTATTAAAAGTAAAGATCAGAGCACTGACATGTAAGTAACTGAAAGATGATGCGATTTAAATTGTTTTCTGAATGACCTGAATGTCTAGTTACGCAAAAGAAAATTAGACCACCATCATTTCTGCATAAAATTTGTAAAGATTCTCTGAATCCAATGCCATTACATAACTGTATGACTTTTTTTCTATTAATGTGTAACTTATTTTTGAGAAAAAATGTCATTTTAGGAAATTCAGGAGGATAAAATTGAAGCTTGCAGAGTAATACTGTTAAGAATCGCATTAGAGGTTAATGATAAGAGACAAATTTCATGACACCGTTTCAAAAGAATTTCTAGAATGTAGGCCAAAGACTCATTTACTGGTAATAGATGCAAGAATTAGAACTAACCTTCTCGATTTGTAACAGAAAAGTGGATTGTCAGAGACATTGTTTTGGACTAGTTGGATCTCCGGGGGAAAGCTGATTGACAGTAGATTTAGCCAAAAGTTATTAGCCTAAGCCAAGGGAAATCAGGGTTTCTTTTTTACAACAGAAATGGAAAATCAATCACCTGTATGGCAATACAAGAGCTTCCAGAGAATGGAACAAATCAAAAAATCTATCTAAAGATGATAAGAGTCAGTTGCTAGTCAGGCTGAGTTAAGATCAAAGCGGTGCCATAACAATATCATTTAAAAACAATTTTACAGCCAGCATTATCCACAGTTTTTGAGAGATGTTATAATTAAACTGAGAAGATACAAAAGCAGAACACATAAGGCAGGGTAGAATGTGTAGCTAAATAATTTTTATTTTGGCTCCCTGTTTCTTTAACTATTTATTAAATCATGGCAGCACATTCTTAGGGGCTACTTTTACTATTACAATACTTAAAACAAGTTATGACTTTAATAACCAAGAGTGGTTTTGCTTAGATAAAACATATTAATTTTACAATTGAAGAAAAGGGGCAGGTCATTCACATTTTTGTTAACAGGCCTTCTGCCAAGAGATGAACATACTTAAACATACGTTGTCAACTGAGCTACTACAAATTTAATCACTGTACTATTTACAGAATGAAAGATAGTAAAACCCTTAAGAAGATACACAAGGAGTAGTACAGGTGTAGAAAGGCAGGCTGAGTAGAGTTTCTTTCAAAGACGGCAAGTATAAAACTGGACAGAAAGTGAGAAAGGTGCCTTTACGGGAGAAGCAGGCTTTACGGGAACGTGCTTGAGAAAGGGTGCGCTGATGAAGAAACATTCACAAATGAGTAGGGAGAAAAGCCTGATATAAATGTAAAGAATTTTTGTTATTATTAAATACAAATACAGAGGAAAGGCTCTGAAGGAATGCATAGGGCAAGAGATAGCAAATATCTTTTATTTATTCTATTACCCGTCTTTAACGTGTACTGTGGCTAGTATATGAATAAAACATATTTAACATACAGTATGTTTAAATGATTACTTTTGCGATGTTTTTTCTTTTTTTGTGGTTTAGATACATAAAAACACAATTGTAGGTAATAACTGTTTTATCAGACCAGGGAAAATACTTTTACATATAGCGTGACCTTAACCATTAAAAAAGCTACAGTATAGATAGATAGACAGATACAAGATACTTACTGTAATTAGGGGAAATTAAGACTTTACAGAATCTCAAGAAAAATATACATATTATAACAGAAAACAACTCCCCGAACACACACAAGAACTTCTGGCTTCAATATTGATTAGTTAATGTTCATGTCTAATAGTGATGAGTGAACATTGCTGTGAGTGCTCTGAAATCACGTAAATATTTGCAAACTGCATTAAAGTCAATGGGAAAGTGCTATCTGAACTTTATTTGACTGGATTATAATGGTGCAATTGTTTTTAAAGTGTTCCTGAGGGCTAGGGCTAACTATACTGGACTGATTATTGTGGACAAAAAAGTGATCTGAGCTGTGCAAAACAAAGTTCTCAAAACAAAGCTGAAATGCCAAAGTCGTAGTCAAAAGTCCGAAAAAATATGTAGGTCATTTTATGTTGATTTATGTGAGAAACTATTGGTTTATGTGCTTTTCAGAAAACAAACTGGCAGCCACTCGCCACCCCTGTCATCCTGCACTGCCGCTGTGTAGCCATAGACTGCTAACACAATGTGACAGGGCACTGTACGCAACAACAGACATTTTATGTTGATTAATGCGAGAAACTATTGCTTTAAGTGCTTTTCAAAAAACTGAGTTTGGGAGAAAAGAAAAAAAAATCAGCCTTAAAAGAGTTAAAGGCAGAAAATTTAAAGTGGCTTATGATTGAAGTGCTGACTTGTTCTATTTTTTGAAGTTGCACTGAAGGCTCTCCAAACTGTTTGTGCTGAGGCTTTGCACTTTTTCTTCTGTCAAAAAGACAAAAATGTCTTGTAAATAGTAATAAATATTTCATTATTTTTATTAATTCCTAGTCTGCTGTGTTTTTTGTCAGACTCCTTCAAGGTTTGTTTTCATTCTGCATGTGGCTAATTATGTATGCATAGGGCAGGCGCATTCTCCTCTTATATTGAAGTGGAACTCGAAGATCGACCTGCCCATTTGGCGAGTGCGGCAAGCGAGATAACTTTTTATTTATTCTGTATGTTTCATAAAAATCTAATTTGAGAACATGCATTATTTACTTATCTGTTAAACTCCTTAAACTGAACTCACCTACTCTACACAGTATTAATGTGCCTTTATGACTTTACATTTTATAGCATTTGTTTTTATGTAAAATGTAAAAAACTGGTATGAATACTAATGCTATAGTAGTTCACCAGTTGCCCTAGCACCTTTGGTTTCCATGATGTCTGCAGGTTTCTTTATATCAATCTCTCTGGGTTTAAGTTTCCCAAAGGGCTAGGGAAGCATCTCACAACTATGCTGGGCCGATTATTTTGTCCAAAAAGGTGACCTGGGCTATGAGGCAACAATGCCAACCACTGCACCACCATGAATCCCTGACATAAAATTAACTAAATTAAAAATGAGAACTAACATTTCTTGTAGGCAGAGGCAACAGGAGCAGGTAGTATGAATTCATGAAGGTGTAGATCCACAAGCCTGGTGTACATGATTTACAAAAAAACAGAAGGAAAGCGATAAAGAGCGATAGAAAAGGAACCCATCTAGTCCCTGGAATCAGGAGAAGGGAGCTGGAAATTACTGCTGATCCAGGACCCATTGTTATAAAGGTGTGGACAACCAAGTCCTCTTGACTGTGACCATCATGCCTGCAGAACTGAAAACCCACCCAGAAGTAAGCTGGAAGCTACAGCTGCTCCTTCCTTGCTGCCACGGACTTGTTCTCAGCAGGTGATGGACTGCCCATTGTATTGCTGTAGCTGGTGGAAGCTCCGAGTCCTCACTGTCTTCCTCCCTAAATGTGCCCAGCACCTCCGCCAAAAGCTCCTGCCCATCACTTTCCATGTCTGTTATTGCCTCCTTTTGGACTTCTCAGAGATCTCTCAAGGTGTGATCAAAGAGCAGCAGGGGGGATTCCTCCTCAGAGGGACCTGTTAAGGATCTGGAGCCATGACCACAGCTTGTTGGCTACACGAAGTTGCTGTAGCTGCACAGCTGCTTGCTTCTGCTGCTGGCCAACTCCACATGACTGATAGGTATTGCCACAGACAGCTGAGAGGATGTGGATGGGTTGGCGGTACCATGCTGTCAATGAACTCCACGGCCATGGCCAGCTCTCCTTCCTCCAGCCTTTATGAAAACTTCATAGTTTTTGGTTTTTTTTTGGGGGGGGGGTGACAGAAAATATGCAAACACACAATACAAACAGAGGACAAATACTAGGGTTTTTTTTAACCCCACAGTGCCACACAGAAAGCCACCACCCCACACACACACACATGCGTATGGCTTTAACAACAAAAGATGTGGACGGAACAATAACTACAAACAAAATACAAAAAATATCCAAAAAATAACAATAAGTTAAAAAAATTGCAACTGCACTGAATGCCTAAAAACAAAATCCCAAAAGCAATAAATTCTTCAATTTCTTTTCTCACTCACTTGCCCACTCTTATCGCTACCACTAACTACATCCCAAATAGTCTGTAATGCAAATGATCATTATTATATACTGGGGGCGGTGCCATCCAATGTTGGCTGTTATTGCACTATAGTATGGTGCACTGGCCTTGAGAAGCATTATGGGATGCCTAAAATAATAATATAATTAAAAAATCATTTGACAAGCAAGGGTAACGGCAAACGTAGCAAATTCACTGTGAATAACACTTTGGCGAAATTCACTGATCAAAACTACTGTCTAGTAACAGGGCTAGATTATAGGTGGGACTGTGATGGAACAGATTCTAGCAAGATCTGCCCAGTTTTGCAACAGATTTATATTAAAAGCTATTTAAAATTTAACACATTTTTTGTGTCCACAGACGTTAACATGGCATATACTGAAGGAAGTTTGTTGTTGTTTCAGTCAAAATTCACCTGGATGAAGCCACCATTATCCCAAGGTTGGAATTATTCATCATTAGAGTGTTGATAACAGAGTGAATACTTTTTTGTTACTGAGTCCTTCTGAGTTTCTTTCAAGAGAGGAAAATTAACATTAATCAGGATAATATATCTTATCTACCTAGGCAATTATATGGATGAATTTCGACAGCCAATATTTCAATGTTTCGATTACACATTTTGCTTTCAATTGTAATGCACTTACTTTTACACTATTGCTAATTCACAAAGATGTCCAGTCCCTCTCCTGCCCTTTTCCCACTCCGTCTCATTGCATTAGATGAAATTCATACAGAATTAAAATAGCTGTCTGGAATAAGACATTTAACCCACGTAAAACTCGTATTCTGCCTTCCAATTTGTTAAACAACAGAGACGCTTCAAGCACTATAAGACGTTAAGGCAGTTTTCCAGTTCTGTACAGATTTTTTTACTATAGAAATGCTACAGAATTGAATAAAAATTAGTAGAAGGTAATAGTAATAAGAGTTATATTATCAAATAGAATTTTTTATTTAACTTCCATAGTTAAAATTGGTTGCTTGTATACCTCTGGTGTTTTCTTTTGCTAATTTACATGCAGATGTTTGATCTTTGATTCATCTAAGCGTGCTTTACACAACGGTGGACATTCCCCATGAATACAGAATCCTTGATATAAAATTCCAGAAATTCTAAGAAACGCTTATATATTGTATTCTAAAGAAATTTAATGTCATGAAATTGTAGTAGAATAACAAAAACCTCTCACCGGTTTCTTTGATATACAGTTGAAAGCCTTTCCAATGATACACAGTAGCTTATTCATTCATTTTCCAAACCCATCTGTTGTATTATTATTTCCTGATCACTTATAAAGGACAAATTAAATGTTCGTACTCACCTCAGCTTACACACTTTTGTTATACCTTAAGAAGACCGATGCATTCATAGGGAGAATGTACAAACACTACACAAAATATGGTTGTGCCACGTTCTGAAGTCAGGACTTTGGTGCAGTGAAGTTGCTACACTAATAATTCCACCACCATGCCACCCTCCTGAACTTCAGAATCCTCATTTGAGTTGTCAGTTTATCAGGTTAATATTAATATCTAACAGATTTTCCATCTATTCATTATTCAACCCACTATATCCTAACTACAGGGTCACGGGGGTCTGCAAGAGCCAATCCCAGCCAACACAGGGCGCAAGGCAGGAAACAAACCCCGGGCAGGGTGCTAGCCCACTGCAGGGCATGCACACACACACACCCACATACCAAGCACACGCTAGGGACAATTTCAGATCGCCATTGCAGCTAACCTGCATGTCTTTGGACTGTGGGAGGAAACTGGAGTACCCGGAGGAAACCCACGCAGACACGGGGAGAACATGCAAACTCCACACAGGGTGGACCCGGGAAGCGACCCCAGGTCTCCTAACTGCGAGGCAGCAGCGCTACCCACTGCACCAAAGTGACCCCCCTCTAACAGATTTTAATAAATTTAAAAATTCCATTTTTGCAGCAGGATTTTTTTTACTGATTTGATTTAATAAATAAATTTATATCTGAAAAAATAAAAGTAGAGGAATATTCATATGCTGAAAGAGATATGAGAGTTGTTTTTCTTGGATGCAAGATGCAGAACGACCACGTGCTGAGTAAAGTGTAGGTTGTGGCATTGTGAGCTAGGGAATGGCATAAAAGCCTAAATAATTTTATACCACAAAAGCACCAGAGAGAATATTACTTGCATGTGTTTGATAGTGAAAAAAACACATATAAGAAATATTATATTCATTTATCTCATTATATAGTACTGTAGTAGCTGCACCCATATGTCTTGATCAGTGCATTCAGTTTTATAATAGGTAAGTAAACTCCACCATTTTCCAAAAAGTTGCAATTACTGTAAAGTCAGTGAATTTTTGAATTAACTAGACAAACTTCATCAGATAATTCTAGGTGAAGCTCTACACCCGAAACCTCTTAGAAGTTTGAAGCAAGGTGTAGCTTATAGATATGGTTGTGGGGTTAACATCTGTTTAAAGTTTTCTCAAGTGTAGTGACCACAGCTATGGGTGCTGAGGCTTGCATCACTTTCTGTCCAGCCTGGCTGGTGGGTTGTAGTTTCCTGAGAGGACCCGTTTGTCTCTTCCTAAGTCCTCTGTCCCTTCAGAATAACCCTATCAACTGCAATCAAGCACTCAGGCTAGTACAGGGTTAAATCCATCCATTTTCCAACCCGCTGAATCCGAACACAGGGTCATGGGGGTCTGCTGGAGCCAATCCCAGCCAACACAGGGCACAAGGCAGAAACCAATCCCGGGCAGGGTGCCAACCCACCGCAGGACACACACAAACACACCCACACACCAAGCACACACTAGGGCCAATTTAGAAACAGGGTTAAATGATATGTGTAATTCATGCAAGCAGGCAGTACATGTCATTGTATTAAAAAATATTTTTATATAAATAAATGCAACTGGTATTGTAACCTGCCCAATTTCTTAGGCATTCATATGTATTCAAATGGCAGAGTTGCTCTGCTGGTTATATTTCTTCTTCTCATACACATTGATAGCATTAAAGTGCATCAGTGAACGTCATTCTGTCTTTCCTTCTGCTAATCTGAACCACTTGTGAATGCTTCTCCCATCTGCTGGTTCGTCTCTTCAAACCGGTTTTCTTTGAAAAGTTGTTTTTTTTAATTTCATCTTTGGTACTCAGATAACAGGTGTTCCGAACTTTGTCTTCACCTTGGAACGAATCCTTAACTTTTTATTCAGTGAGGAGTTGTTTTGATTTTTATTTCACCTTCATACAAAGCTTAGGTTTTCCGTTATTAAGTGTCCTTGCAGGCAGCACTGAGCTTTATAGCATCTGCTCCTACTCAAGCCAATATCAGTTATTTATCTTTTCTCAAATTTAATGAAATAGCAAACTTTATAAAATATTAGCTTTTTTAATTCCATATGTTACCTGTGAGTATGAAAAGTATAAGACATTTAAATAAAATTCCTCTTTTTGTGCCTTTTTTAGTTTTTTTTTGGTCCAGGTAATGTTTGAATCAAATGTTTATCTGAGCAAAGGGGTCAAGCATTTCTTTTAACAAGAGAGATATTAAGCTCAATGCTGTCATTGAATGGCACCTCATAATTGAGAATTTTTAGATTTGTTTATTTTACAACCACACTGCACCTCTTTCTGAACCACATAATCTTCTGTGTAAACCTTTGCATTCTTGTTTATGCAACTGGACTGACAATTTTGATTGTCTATAGTGTGGTTTCAATTTTGTATGTATATTTAGTCCATTGTCACTGAAAGTAAAGAATACAAAAAGCATTAAGTATTAATATCAATAATTGTCTCTTATTCTTTCTCACCCTATCTCACTTTCACTTTCCCAGGCATATGTCATATGCTATGTCATTAGGGGGTTAATCCTCAGCCCCCTGTTGTGCATTTTTTTCTCTTCATCCTTATGTTTAAAAACAGGAACAGCTAGCAGTACAGATTTTTGAATAGTATAAAATTACACAGTATTCCAGGGCTAGCTGGAAGCTGCTTAATAAAATTGGACACCAATGTTATGATTTTCAGTTGAACCATGTGGAGCCGCTGAAAGTAAAATTTAATTTTTCCGGTTAATTTTTTGCTTGTTTTGTTTGACAATAGAGTTATCTGGGCCAAGAATTAATTAAATATAAAATCTGGTGTTATTATCTGGTATATATTACAAGTTGTAGTAGGAGTTGTGTGTTGTGTACAGATTACAGTGAAACTCCTACTTGAATATCCAACCAGCACTCTCCAGTGCCATGATAAACGCAAACATATTAAAATATGTAAATTTGTTTTAATTTAAAGAATACACAAATTAGCTTACCGCATGTATTTCTTTCATTTATCCCAGTTGTAATTGGTTTGCAAGGTGTTCTTATAATCAGATTCACCAATTGTTTGCATTCAAATATTTTATATATCAGTATGTAAACATTTTGTGGTTTTTACATTATAGTCATTACTATGACATTCTATTTGTGAGTTCTATTTGCTTCCCTAATTGTTCTTTATTTGTTACTAGTGGGACAAGAAAAACACATACTCACTTATAAGTCAGGGTTTTGAAACCTGAAAAATTGACTTGTAGACCCGTTCAAAAATGCAACAGTTTTTTTTTACATCTTCTTCCTCCCCTCCAATCTTGCATCAGTTTCTCAGACGCATCGAATTTTGTTGCAGCAGCGCAGTTACCAATTTCTTTCGCTACTTCAACAACGTTTAATTTAAAACCAGGTTCATATTTTCTTCTGATTGAACACTCCATCGTAGATAAGGGAAGATCTAACGATAAAGGTGTATGAGGGTGTGAGAAAAAAAACACAAAACAGGGCAAACGTTGTTTCGGAATAGTTTGGGTATTACTGTGTGGTCACGTAGGCACAATACATAGAAAAAAAAGGCAGTGTGCTCCATGGTTACTCTCTCAGGTGGGCGTTAGGATATCATAATCTCGAGAGTTTTCCAAATTCGACTTATACGGCCAACAGTATAAAATACCAGAAATTATACTGCAATATCAAGTCCCAACTTATCTGTGAGTATATACGATATTGTGAATTTCCCCATGGATTAATAAAGTATCTATCTATCTATCTATCTATCTATCTATCTATCTATCTATCTATCTATCTATCTATCTATCTATCTATCTATCTATCAAAAGGAATAAGACTCCGGGTATAGGCACTGGCTTCCTCAGCTTGGAAAAAACTCTACCAAGAGCTCTGAAGGAACACACTTGACTGCTGTTTTGCAAAATCAATGGCGACATCCTGCTTCCATCAGATTTAAATGGCGGGACTGTCAGCATTGGGGGAGGAAGTGACAACATGGTTCCTCATGATTCTCTTCCTCTGTTTATAATGGTTGTAAAGGAAATTCTCTTTCTCCATATTTCCTACCGTTTTGGAGCTCTCATACAGTGCTCCTTAGCTGTACATGTCTCACAATAGTCATTACACTGGTCAACAAAGATTTTGTCACAGAACCACTTAGAGGTGTTTAAAAGTCCAGTTTCCTGTTGTTTTCAGAAATGTGCTCAGAGGTTTTCTGTTATCAATAGTTTTTGATGCATGTGTTGTTTGAGCCTGTGTATTTAGAATATAAACTCTTATTAAAATGTAAGGTTTATAAAAAGGTAGACTAAGGATTAAAATGTTTTTACTGCTGCTTGTGAATGGTTTCATCAGGACACTTCTGATGGTATACTAGTATATTTGCTGAATTCTTAGGGCCCATTCACACTTGATCATTATACATTTCCACCATTTGTTTAGCGTTTTTCAAGTAATGGCTTTTGGCAAGTATTTCATAAATGTTTTTCAGGCTTTTTTATGCATTTTGAGGTGTTTTTTGAGCATTTTTCTGGCATTTCTTAGCATTTTGCAGGGAAAATATGATTGGCTTTTTTTCAATTTTGTGAGATGTTGTCATGTTGTGAGGTGATTGTTGTGTTTCCAGAATGTCTTCTGTGGATTTAGTGCTTTTAATCCTGATGATGACAGTACTGCAGAGCAGATGTCGTCAGCGTCATGAGTGAACATATTGGATTCGCCCGGTTCTGCAGCAAAGGCAGTTGAGTGGACAATGTGGAACTCTCACATAAGCACATAAAGCAGCACATAAGTAGTGATATGTGGGGAAAAAATCATTGCATTATTTCAATAAAAAAATAATAATTGTCTGCTGCTGCCGGTGCAACAACACCCATTTGTCTAGTAGCAGCTAGTGAGGAAGGGGCTGTCGTCCACAGCAGTAATCAACTGAAAAGAACAGAACATATATTTTATTTATATACATTAAATCCTGCATGTGCTGTGGGGTCAATTTAATCTGCCCAGTTTCATGGTCACTGGGAGCCAGTGATTATCACATCAGCACTGGGTGTAAGAGAAGAAGCAAACGTGGTGTGCGTTGCACGGATCCTTTGCAGGGCTCAATAGCACAATCAAGCAGAAAATCGTGTGCTGTGTGCCTTCCGGTAACAGAAATGAATTGATAAAGTATCTGCTTAGTTTTAATCCAGTTATTTACTAAACAGTGTGATGAGGTGGTGCAGTGTTTACTTGGGGACCCATATTGGGGATAGATGTTATTTACTTCACAAAGTACTAAATGTGTTTTCTTAATTAGAAAGTATCACTGACACATTTTAAGTATTCAGTGTTAAAACTGGTAATATCACTCAGTTCAACACATTCAATAACACCGATCAATCTAGAAATGCATGGGCACATGCAAAACCTATATGGCGCTGTGAGGAGGAGCTCTGCACTACTACGCTGCCTGTTTGTTAAAACAACTGAACTAAACTTTAACCTGATTAAAACTACACGTACCCCTAGAATTTTTGTTGAATGTGTGTCACATGATTGCAAGCTGCTTACCTAAATCTGTCCCTCAATAGCGATCACTAGAAAACTGCTTAGATGTGCACAACGAAACCCAGCATTTTTATTTTTCGTAGTTTTAATGAGACCCTTCATCCAGGAAGGGGCATTGACTTCCTGTAAAAAATGCTTCCAAAATGCTTTTTTTTTTTTACCAGCTTTTAATGAACGTTACCGATGATTTCAATAGAACATGCGTTTGATCGAAAACTGCTGCATGCAGGAATTTTCTCAACCACTCACTGCTAAAATGTTTAGGTGTGAATAGTACTGTATGATTAAAACAAATGTCAAGTAACTTTTCAAGACATTTTGGAGCATTCTGGTCTAGCACTGAAACACTATAAAAAGGCTTAGGTATGAATGCTCCCTTATGAAGGATATTCCTGAGGCCAAGTAGAGCAGAAAATTGTACTCTTCTTCCTTTTAGGTGAAACGCCCAGCATGTATATATAGTGTGAATATGCATTTATTGTAAATTTTAATCATGTGTCATTTAAAAACCATTCAGTAATAGAGAACGTCAAATCAGATATTTTAATTCAACACAAGAAATATTGTGCACAGTGGACACGTTAATGTCACCCAAAACACGTTTATTCACAAAGTCCATTATTTACAAAAGTGCAGCAACCCCAAAAGTCCCCCAAAGTCCTGGCCACAACACACTGCCTCTTTCCTTCTTCAGGCCGCCTCCACTCCTCTCCTCCAAGACCTTGTCTCTTTCTCTCCCAACTCCAGCCCTCAAATTGGGGAGGGGGGGGGATTGGGGGGCCTTTTATAGCCACTCGGATGTGCTCCAGGTGTCCTCCAGTAACCTTCCGCCGACATACCCCTGTGTGGCGGAAGCACCGGCTGTGTACCCGGAAGCACTCCAGGTGTCCCCAATCCTCTTCCCCCCAGCACTTCCGGGTGTGGCGGAAGTGCTGAGGTCCAGGGCTCTCTAGGCACGGGGCGCCTCCTGGCGGGGACCACGGGCCCCTGCAGGGTAGAGCTTCAAAGCTCTGTACCCGTGGCCCCCAAAGGAGCCAGGGTGGTCGCAACCACGTGGTCTGAGGTGAGCGTAAGCCCTCTTCCGGTCTTCCTGAATGTCCCGGCTGGGTCGCCACCCCAGCCATCTCCAACAGAACCTATTTTAATTTATGTAACAAAAAAAACTTTACATTCATTTATCTGTATAATGAACATTTAAAGATATTGTGAATATGATTTATAAAATGTATTAAATGGGCTTGCAGTTCTTTGAAACTGTTTATTTTCTGGTGTAAAGTACTTTTCTTAGCATTTCTACACATTACATTTCTTTTACATGTGTCATGGATTAGTGTTTTGTAAAACTACAGTAAACTAAGTTTTATAGTATAAGTTTGTAATACTTACATGTCAGTTATATAAACAGAACACAATTTTAAACTCTGTTAAATTAAACCTGAGCAACCCCTTGCTTGCTGAAATAAATAAATGTAATATTTAGTTCTATTAATAAGAAAAGGAAATGAAAAGGAATTTGGTTACATTTTTTTTAAATCACTCAAAAGAGCATTTAGTAAAGTTAAAAATCAGAATCAGAGACTGTCCGCAAAACTGACAGCTTCCTAATTTAATACAATAGAAAAATCATCAATCACCGATTCAGACATACTTAGATTCCTGTCGTAATGGTGTTATCTTTCCTTTTTGTTAATACCCAACTGCAGGAAATTCTCTCACATCCATCATTTAATATCTTCCATGACAGGCAGAAAGTGTAGCCAGAGCAGAAAATGGATCAGCCTACCTAAATAAAAATGAACGTCACTAGTGCTCTAATGAAAATTCATCTCTTGTTGCTGAATGACATTCAGTAATAAATAGAAATTGCAAGGAATTCCAAATTAGACCGCAAGAGAATAAACAAAAGCAGTTTCAGTAGGGGTGTGCACTTTCACAGATTACATCAAACTGATTATTTTAAATTCAAATAAATCCTATTAGTATCCATGTGCAGAACAATCTTGGTTGTCAAAGGCTATATTCATGCTAAAAACTTGAAGCGCTGGTAAAATCTTTTAAATAAATCTTTCATCTTATTTCAGTGAATAATTCAGTTTAACAAGTTGATATTTGCAAAGAATGTTTTGCATCTTTAACATTTCTGAATTTCAATAAGAGAGTTTAGATAAATTTCAGTCTACATCCAGTAAGTGCTCCTGCTGTTCTCCAGTTTCAAAGTTTAAGCTACAACAATTTACATAGTAGGTAGTTAAGAAGAAGATTTCCTCAATATAGCAGTACTGTTTGGAGAAGTTTGAGATCAATAAAAGTGTTTTTTCTATTAGCAGAAAGAGCAGAGTGTAAACTTAGTGGCAAAGGATTGCTGGTGCAACAGAAATGCTTGTGTTACCGGCCTCACGGTCTAGGGGAACCTGGGCCAGGTACAATTCATTGTTGCTACAGGGTGTACCCACAGTGATATGGTTAAAAGCATAAAAGAAACAGGCAGCAGTCCCGAGTCTCAGACCATACTTCTCTGTTCTACTTTATTCTCCTTTTACCAGAAATATATATATATATGCTTCAGTTTCTGCATAGATCAACATGGCAATCAGTGAAACAATGATGCAAGCCAATTTCCTCCTCTAGAAAAAATGGTGTAAACACATTTACTTTGGTTCAACAATGGTATTGTGGCCAGCTATCAAAAAGTACTTGATTAGAAACCAGTGTCCCCAGAACTTGTTAAGTTTCCAAGGAAGCAGCCAGTTCTGTCATAACCACATTGTGTGTGGATGAGATACTTAATCAAATTACACTAAGCAACACACATAAATGTCATTTTCTTTAGAATACTGAATTCTATCCCATTACACTTATGATAGAGTCGAAGTGCTCCAAGAGCTGTTGAGAGAAAGAGAAAAACCCACAAGGTAAGCTGAAGTGCACAACTTACATACAGGAGCATGGAGGCGCCACCATTATGGCTTGTCTGTAAAAAGAGGGCTCTGAAAGGAAACCGTTTGTAAGCATGACAGCAAAAAGAATTATAAAGGTGATTTAAGAGGTAGATTGATCATGGACCATGATGGGCCTCTACTGTTAGCATAAGAAAAATGCTCAGAGCTCTGAGCGGCACGGTGGTAGCACTGCTTCTTTACAACATGTGTCCCAGATCCTTCCTGCTTTGAGTTTGTGTGTTCTCCCTGTGTCTCCATTGGCTTTCCCCCACAATCCAAACACACGCAGGTTAGATAATGCTGAATTGGTTCTAGTCGATGTTTTTGTATTTGTGCCCCTCTTGCGATTATGGACTGACACTCCATTCAGGGATTGTTCCTGGTTTGCATCCACTGCTTTCTCGGATAGACTCCAGGTACCCCGTGACCTTACCCTGGATAATTGCGTTTAGAAAATGGATATATAGATGGATGGAGTGCTGAGTGCTCTGTATTCACTATACAACCAAAACTATGTGAATACACCTCTGAATGATTCATTGTTAACATGAAATCAAGCATCATAGCCATACATTCACCATTGATAAACATTAGCAGCATAGGGGCTCATACTGAAGAGCTCAGCTCACAACTTTAAATGTGACACTATCATAGGATGCCACCTTTGCCATGAGTCAATATGTGAAATTCTGCTCTGCTAGATCTGTATGTGCTATTATTGTGATATAGAAGGGTCGAGAAGCAACTCCAGCTCAGCCACGAAGTGGAAGACCACACAAACTCTCAGAGAAGGGCTGTGAAGTGCACATAGCATAGGAAAAATTGCCCAACATCTGTTGCATCACTCAATACAGAGCTCTAAACTGACTCTGGAGGCACCATCCACACAATACTGTGCATTGGGAGCTTCTTGAAATGGTTTTCCATGGCCGAGCAGCTGCACACTAAGATCACTATGCGCAATGCCAAGCATCGGATTGCGTGATGTAAAGTACACTGCTATTGGAGTTTCAAGAAGTGGAAAGGTGTTCTCTGAAGTGAGTAATCACATTCCCATACCTGGAAGTCTGATGGATGAATCTGGGGCTGCTGGATGACAGGAGAACTTTACCTTCTGTGCTGCATAGTTCCAACTCTGAAGTTTGGCAGAGGGGGGAATGATGGTCCTGGTTGCTTGTCAGAGTTTGGGCTGGGTTCCTTGGTTTCAGTGAAGGGTACTTTTATGCTACAGCATACCAAGACATTTTAAACAATTGTGCAATTATAATTTTATGGGAGACGTTTGTGGAATGTTCTTTTTAATTGTTCCAGCATGACTGTGCCCCTGTGCACAAAGCCAGGTCCATAAAGACATTGAGGAACTTGAATGGCCTGCACAGAGCCCTGGCTGGCCTCAACCATTACTGAACACATCTGTGATGAATTGGAACCTCTAATGTAAGCCGGATCTTCTCGTCTAACATCAGTACTTGACTTCTCAAAAGTTCTTTTGGCTGAATGGACGCAAATAAGCCCACGGAAAAAACAAATATCTTGTGGAAAGCCTTCCCAAAAATTGTGAAGGCTGTTATAGCTACATAGTGGGGAACAATTCATATTAATGCCCATGGTTTTGGAATGGAATATTCAACAGATTCATATAGATGTGATAGTCAAGGATTCACAAACTTTTAGTTATATAGTGTAGTTCTACCAGCCACTTTGAGCATGTGACTGTCCTTGGGGGGTTTGGAAAATGCTCCTTGATCAGTTCTTGGGCTTTGTCCAGAGGTAAGACATGAAAAGAGTTTAACAGACTGCTTCCCACTAGAGCATTTTGAGTCTAAAGTTTAGGACAAAGACTCACTTCCTGAAAAGTAAAAAGGCCCCGAGGATACTTTAATGAGAAAAAGAGAATGGGAGTTCAGAAAAGCACTGTGGATACTGGGAACATCAAACGGTGGCAGGAACACTCAGCCTGGCTGGAAGGAAAGATACTTATTTATTCAGAAACATAAAGGCTATAGTTTCTTTTGTTTATTTTCCATTTGTTTGGTGTTTTATTTGGTATAATAATCCCTTTGTTGCATTTGGCTTGAAGTAAAATTCTTTCCTTTGAGTATTTTTGCCATCATTTTGGTTGGAAACATGCACACTTCCCTGTTACAAGAGCATGATTTGAGATGTTGCAACCCTTTTTTTTAAAAAAAATTATGTTTAATTTCATCTGTGGCCAGTCTCAATGCAGGTATAAAAGGTAATAACTTGGGTCAGGGTGCAGCGGTCCAATGCCACTCAGATTCACACAGTCGATGGGACGGTGATTAATTGATTTTTTCGGTGGGAATTCCAGGATTGCATCCAGCCTTGGCCTGACCTGCACACACTCACAGACAGAGACACGAATCAAACAAATATGTGGAATATATTGAGAGAAAATAAATTAACAACAATAAAAATCAGACAAGGCTCCTTTGGCGATAAAAATATAAAAACAACAATCAACCATGACAATAAACAACTCACGACAATGTCCTTATACAGTTCCAGTGCAGTCCATTCATCCCAGCAGGAAACAATCCAGGGTACAAATGGTTTTACAGTGGTTAAGTTAGACAGGACACACAGGTTACAGAGAAACACAGATCTCCCTCTTACTGCTTCGCCAGCCCCTTTTCAAGTTTCCCGCTGGCCCTTCTTGTTCCTAGCAGCCCCTGACATCCAATGAGGCTAATTCACTTTGTGGCTCCTGGGAAATGGAGTTCTTCCAGTGGTAGCACTCCTACAGGGGTTTACATATATTGTTTTTCATGTATTGGTACTATGTGGATTTCTGTATTGGAGAAGATGATAATAAAAACAAAGTTTGTAAAAGTTTCTGTTATGGTGCCCTTGTCTCTGTCATATTGATTCAGGGACAAACATTAAACTTAAAACTTCAAGGTTATTCTCCTCTTCTAATGTAAAACTGCTGTGTCATGCATTAAACACCTCTTAGACTGAAATGCTGAAATTCAATTTCCAATGGCCTCCCTTTGCAAAGTATTAACAACAATGTCAAAATGCTGTTGCCACAATTCTGTCAAGCACCAAAGGCTTCTAATCTAGTAAACTCCTTTAGGATCCTGTACAATATCAAACCACAATATTCTCAAGGCCCTTATATTGAATTGCAGAGGTTACCAATTAGCAAAGCTTTTCCACATCAGGCTAGTAAAAACCTCAGATGACATCTTTGACTCTCTTGAAGGCCTCTTTTTAAGCTCAATCAGCAATCACATTCAGATCATTCTTAAAGTCTATGCTTTAACCTGTGCATTTCAATCAAGTACACCTTATTAATACCTAACATTATTTTTAAAGTGAATCTTTAGTTTCAACTATGCTGATCTTGATTATGTTGCATATCAGCTCATGCTGGTAATCCAACAGTTTTATACTCCTCAGCCTCCAAGGACAAGCATCTGCTGGGCTATTGGAATGGACTTCAGTGCCTATTAAAAGTATTCACCCTCCTTATTATTACACAGCAGTGGATCACAGTGAATTCAGTTTGACTTTCTTGATATTGATCAACAAAAAAGATTCTTTAAAGTCATAGTAAAAACAGAGCTCTGCAAAGTGGTCTAATTTTTTACACATTTGCCTTCTGGGAAACTCTAGTCATGTCATGTCATGTACGTTATTCTTCAAGAGTGGCTTTCTCTTTGCCACTGTCCCTAAAACTACAACTGATGAAGCACCCGTGCAAGTCCAGTTTCTCCAATCTTATACACTTTCAGAGTTCACAAAGGTCTCTTGGTGGCCTCCCTCTCTAGTCTTCTTCTTTCACAATCAAAGTATTTGTGGATGGCCTGCTCTAGGCAGATTCATAGCTGTGCCCATCCATCCAATATCCAGCCCACTATATCCTTATTACAAGGTCACAGGGGTCTGCTGGAGCCAATCCCAGCCAACACAGGGCGTAAGGCAGGAAACAAACCCCAGGCAGGGCGCCAGCCCACCACAGGGCGCACACACACACTAGGGAAAATTTAGAATCGCCAATGCAGCTAACCTGCATGTCTTTGGACTGTGGGAGGAAACAGGAGTACCCGGAGGAAACCCATGCAGACATGGGGAGAACATGCAAACTCCATCCAGAGAGGACCCAGGAAGCGAACCCGGTTCTCTTAACTGCGAGGCAGCAGCGCTACCCACTGCACCACCACACCGCCCCACAGCTGTGCCATATTTTCTTATTGCTTGATTTAACTGGAATCCAGGGGATATTTAGTGACTTAGATATTTTCTTGTATCCATCCCCTGATTTGTGTGTTTCATTCACCTTTTCACAAAGCTGTTTGGAGTGTTCTTTTTGTCATCATTGTGTAGGTTTGACTCTCCATAAAATGGACCTTCCAGATTCTGATGCATTTAAACTGCAATGAATTAAAAACTTTTGACTACAGAAAGGAGATCTCCAGTTCAATAATTATGTGACTTCTAAAACCAACTGGCTGCACCATTGGTGACTTACAGTAGGTATGTCATATTGAAGAGAGGGAAAACTTCCAAGGGAGTGAATACTTTTTATAGGCAGTTTTTATTAAATAGTTACATTCCAGGCCCAGAAGAAGCAATGTATATTCCATCCTGGCCACTAAATGGTGGTTCTGTTACCAATACTTGAAAGAGTTTGAGGTTTTCCAAGCCTGCCACTTGAGTAAGGAGGTTTGGTGGTACTGCTGTTGGCCATTTTGGTCGCTGTATTGAATGTATTGTCAGAGCATAAGCTATGTTCTGATATTTAATTTTTAATTCATCCTTTGTGAATTCTGGTCTTTGTCAAGAATGTGTCTTGTCTCCACTTGTGTTCATGATTTTAAGAAGAGATCCAGGTGCAGCCAGAGTGCTATTTACAGACGATGTTATCCAATTCACTTCATTAAATTGTGGTGTTCTGTATTTGCTAGAATGGTTTGCCAACTAGTTTGATGTAGTTGGGATAAGACCTCGTTATAGTGACTACGTAAGTAATGTAAATTAATTCATAAAATTCTTGAGGTTTGCAAAAACACGCAGGCTTTATGGGGGTGAAAAAACTGCAGTGCACCATAGCAAATATTTCAAGAATTCTGAGAAACAGTAAGAAAGTAAACTTATTGTATGAAACCAAACTGTAGGACATAAAACTTTAAACAAGCCACAGAGGTAGTAACAAAGGAGAGAATTAAAACAAAACTGAGTGTCATTATGAACAGTGCTGCACATCCTCTCTCTGACACACTAAAACTGAGTTTTTTGAGCCAACAAATTATTCAGCTGCAGTGTGTCAAGAAAGACCACTGGGGCTCCTTTATACCAACAGCAATATGTCTGCATAATGCTTCACTTCTTTTCTTCCTTTTGAATTTTTTCTTCCTGTTTAGTCATTCTGGTGTTGGTTCAGACCATAGTGTGTGTGTGTATATATATTAATTTCTCTATTTATGTATTTCTGTGTATATATATTGTAATTAGGTGGATGCTAGATTGCACTGTTGCCCCAACAGACAAACATGCTGACACAGGGTAAAAGCACTATGAAGAAATTTAATCAATCTTCTTTAAATCGTGCTTCTTCAGCACCACAGTCACCAATAAACACAAGTAAAATACACAATATTATTCTTCTCCTCCACACCTCCTAGCAACCTCTGTCCTACTCCTCCTGACTCTGGCTCGCTTGCTCGGTCTCCATCAATCCTTTAAATAGTCTTTGACCCAGAAGTGCTTCTGTCCTTCCTACAATGTGACTGATTGGCACTTCCGGGTCTAATAAAGAACAGGACTTTTCTTCAGCCCGGAAGTACTTCGGGGCTTCCATCCATGTGACTACCTCGTACTTCCGGGCCTCAATGAAAGTATATGTCCCCAGATCCTTTGACAGCTGCTTCTGGCGGCACCCACAGTACCCAGCAGGGCTGTGTGTCCCAACTCCATGTCCCATAGTGCCCTGCAGGAATCCAGGGTACCACTGCACTCCAGGGAAGCTGCCATCTAGTGTTTTGGGGGAAGCAGTTCCGGCAAGTAGATGCCTTCCCTCATCCTTCTATTCCAGTTGCGTACTGGCCTGATTGAGCTGCTGGCCGTCCATCACAATATTAATTCCTCTATTTATATATTTCTTTATTTTAAGAGGTTCTGAAAAAGCCAAATTTTCCCCAAGGGACAAATAAGGATTTATCTATCTATCTATCTATCTGTTGTGATGGGCAGCCTCGGCCACTACCTGGCTGGGACACCAACAGAGTGGAAGGACCAGGGGAGAGGGCATTGCTGAGGCAATACCTCCTTTGGGACATTAGAGGGCAACCCTCCTGGGCAACTGTGGCACCACGGATTCCCGTAGGGCATTTCAGGTGCTAGAGTTTGGTGAAGCCCAGTTGGCTTCCATGGGGACCGCCAAGGGGAGCTGCAGAGCCCTATAGAGGACCTCCAGCACAGCTTTTAGTGATTCCAGGTAGTACTGATGAGCCACATGGAACACTTCCGGGACCTGAATCAGAGGAGCCACCTCACTCCATTGAATGGCCAGAGTTGGTAGGAAGAAGACAAAGCCTGAGGTGGAGTGGTGGTGGATGGACTGGCAGCAAGAAGGGACTGTGAATTGGCGTGTTGCGGTGTTGGTGTTTTGTGCATTTTAAAACTGTAAATAAACCAGGTGTTGTGTTGAACCTGTGTCCTGCCTGTGTGTGTCCGGGTTATGAAAGCTGAACGTGCCCTGGTGGCACGTACTATCTATCTATCTATCTATCTATCTATCTATCTATAGATAGAAACATGTTTCCCAGTGGACCAATTTGATTGAAATTTGACACACTTGTTCTTCAAGGAAATTTGTAAAAGACAGCTCAATCCTCATTGAGATATTTCATTTAGAGTGCAAAGTTTTTAAAAGCACTTGTGAATTTGCAGCCTTGTCTCTCTCTAAACAAAGAAACATTCTGCGCAACTTTAATTATGGATTAGTTTAGTGCTTCAAATTTACCTTGAGAGAGGTTACTTCCACTTGTTTATTTTGTATATCTTCCTTTATTGCTAGTCTGTTAGAAGCTCTGATCTTAACTAGGGGTTAGTCAAATCCCAAGGGGAGATGTCCATACGCATGAGCAAGCTGCTCATGCACCAGCTCACTTCTGTTAAGTTAAAGGTAAGTTGAACATAAACATTGAAAAAAACTGTCTTACCTGGATGTAAATGGAAAAGGAATGAATCTTTAAAAGTATCTTATCCAGAAATAAATGGAAGAGAAAAGCAATTATGTATGGGTCACTCTACAAAATGTAATAGTGGAACCAGTTTCCCAGCCAGGAAGCAGGAGGATTCATTACCTGGATGGGAGGCCAGAGTAGAATGACAAATGAATTGGCTGGCAGGAAGGAGACATGACATTGTGCCCGGCTGGTATCACTTAATGGGCGGACTACTAGAAGCGGAGAACCAGGAATTGTTCCATCCCACATATGCTAGGATGCAGTGGTCCTCGTAATTGGAACTCAGCTGGAACACCCATGGCTTGCTTGGGATATGGAATCCAGAAATTCAGTCCTTTCAGGGTCCATATTTACTGAAAGAGGGACCTGTTGGAAGAAGACAGCTCTACTTTTTCTATAGCCAAGAAGTGCTTCCCAGAAGACACGGCGAAGCATTCTTGGGTCTGGCATGAAAGGCAGCCTTCTGCCTCACATTAATGAGTCAGAGTCAGGAGGCAGCAGCCAACACTGAGTGGAAGGTAGAGATGCAAAAGAATTAGATAGATAGATAGATAGATAGATAGATAGATAGATAGATAGATAGATAGATAGATAGATAGATAGATAGATAGATAGATACTTTATTAATCCCAAGGGGAAATTCACATACTCCAGCATCATATTGATAAAAAAAAATTAAATTAAAGAGTGATAAAAAAAAAATAATTTTGGCTAATTTCTGGATGGTGCTTTGGATATGTGCTTTGGTGGGGTTTGGGGCTCAGTGGCTCCCCCTTGTGGTCACAAAGCATAATGTCAACAAATATGTACTCGGTGTTTGCACTAAAAATAACATTACAGCAGCCTTATCTGAACATTACTGTAAAGAATGGAGATTATCAACCTTCATCTAAAAGGAGTTTGAACTGATTAATTAATAATGAAAGGTGCAGCTCCCTTAATTAATATAAGCATGGGATAGGTTTAGAAAGGGAACTGAAGTTGATATGCAGGCAGAAGGTAATGCAACAAGGACTGCACTGTTGTGTAGTTTATACGGTGCACAAAGTGGCTGACTGTTTCAAAAATAGCCGTGCTGAAAGAGCTGCTTAGCGATAAAATGTATGACAAAGACTGAGATCAGGTTATGGTTTATCCGTGCCTGAATAGCCCCTTTCAGTTTTCCTGTCCACTAAGCCATACTATCCAACCTTCAAACTGTACACTCCCTTGAAACTTACTATTATGAAAAGCAGGAGAAATATGTGCAATACTTGAAGATAAATCTAAATACATCAGAGAGTGACATAGTATCTGTACTGAAAATAATGCAGTATTTAAGACTATCATTGGGTACTGTTAACATTGCATAACACCCTTTGAGTCAGTAAATAAGCCTGCAGCATTTTAGATCTTCTTCAACTATACAGTAGATGAAGTGGGTACGCTACCACCTCATATCTTGAGTATCCTGGGTATAAATCTTATGCTTCAGGTTAATCTTAAGCGGTGAACGCAAATTATTCCCTGTGTGACTGTGAGTGTGGGTGTGTAAGTAAGTGGGTCTTGTCCAGGTCCGATTCCTGCCTTGTGCCCAGTGCTGCCAGGATAGACTCCTTTCTAGTCCTGAATTGGATTAAGCAGGCTTGAAAATTAGATGAGATGAGCCTATATATATATATATTTTTTTGGTTTTGGTTTTGGAAGGTAGAGTAGAATACCTGTTTCTTAAGCATGCTGTTTGTGAGTCTCACAAAGCCAATTTCACAACTTTATTGTCCTGTGTAATCGGAAGGTTAAATGTAGCAAGGTAGAGAAAGCCTGCTGCTACCTAAGAGAACCCCAGGCAGTAAGAAACTTGATTGGCCATTGCAACAAAAATGTTCTCCTTTAGCTGCACTGGCTGAGAAGTATATTTAAGTTCCAGTCGTGCCCCATTGTCTCGGGGTGGAGAAGCAGCTGGAGACATACTGGCTGCAGGAGAAGTAAAAAACTGTTTTGGAGATTTGACTCTTAATTGACAGTCAACCTTAGCGTGAGGCACTGTGTGAGTTATTTTTCTCTTATTTTGATAGCATGTTATGTGTGGGATACAATAATAATATATTGAAGACTGCTCCTAGTACGTGTAATGTGTATCTTTAAAAGTTCTTGTTGCCTTTTATGGTGGTGGTTTTATTTGTCTATTGACTTCATATCTGACTTACTTACTTCCTTCCTTCAGGGACACATTGAATGCTGTTCTTATGGTGGTTGATTGTTCCTCCATGACCTCTAACTTTCTTGCTCTAATGAGATGGTAGGCATAGTAATTTGAAATGTTTTCTGTTTACCTGATTTTACCATCAATATTGCCTCTAAATGAGATTCCAGCTGGCCTCTTAGTTCCAATAAAGCCTTTTGTTCTTCGGTTGACAATTCTTTGTTTTCCCTCTGCTTAAAAGGCAGAGATGAATGTTTAATCTGAGATGCTTTGCATCAACCCCTCTGAACACGAATTAGATTAAGGAAGTTTGAAAAGGAGGAATAGTAAACAGAAAAATAACAGAGTAAGTTGTATCTTTGAGCAGCATTTTCATATTTTTTTATAGAATGCTTCAATTTGGTTTTTACATTTTATGTATATTGTCATTTGTTTGAATCTGGTCCTAATTGCACTACTAGGGTTGCCAAACGTCCCTTATATACGGGACATGTCCCATATTTGATAATTTTGTCCCCTTTGAGGGACACCCAAATGTCCCGTATTTAGTTCATTTTCAAATTTCGTAATAAAAAAATATTTTTACTACCTTCTTACGGTACTTAGTTGTAACTTTGTAAGTAATTCTACTTTCTTTTGTCAGATTCTCTTGATGAAAATAACCCAAATGTAATGAGGAAACCAGTGTTTGCTGCCTGTTTGCAACTTGTTCAGTTGCTCTGGTTGGCTGAGGACAGCGACACTGTTACCGTTTTGCTGTCCAGCCTCGCTGCTGTGCAGTTCTGTATCAGCATTTCAACATACAGGGTCAACAAAGTGTGCTGTTACTACTTGTCACGGCCTACTTTTTTTCTAATTGCCTGTATTTCTTTATATATAATACGCTACCATGGCTGTCCGTTTGTCTGTGCAGGATTTTAAATCACCTTTAGCGCACAAACCATTTAACCTATTGACCTGAAATTTGGTACACATATACTACGTGACATCTACTATCCACTTTCGGGGTGACGATTGACCTCCAAGGTTATTCCTCTTTTTATTTTTATTTTATTTTATTGTAGAGTCAAATCTCGGCAGCGGCCAGCAGGGTGGCCGTGCAAAGTGCCGTTCTCATCCCAACCACCTACGCTGTCACTTCTTCTACCTCTTCATATCTTAAATTATTCTTAAGGCAGATTGAAGACTTAAGTGCCAGCTTAAGTAAAAAATTAAGAAAAACCTACTATGTAATTACAACACAAACACTGACTTAAATCAGTTTTAATGCAAAAAGATGACAAAAGAGAAGCAGTGGCCCGCTAGGGTGGAATAAAGAAGAAGCAGCAAACACATCAACCTCTGAGCAAACAAATGCTAAACACACAGAGAAAGAGTAGGAAAACTAGGAATGCTCAAGAGAAGTGTATTCACTGCACATTATCGTGCAGTGCGCCGTTACTGGTTATATAATAATAATATTTCTCTGTTGCCTGTATTAAATAAATCTTTTCAAATGATTTCACTTTTATATAATTTTTTTAGCTTGTATTAAATAATTTTCAAATGATTTTACTTTTGTTTTCCTCATAAGCCATTAAATTCCTTGCTTTATGTTTTTAGCTTATGTCTCTACTTATATAATATATTGGTCTGGGTGTGTAGGGGGTATGTATGAATTTATATATATATAGTAATATAGAGAGAGATTTTAAGAATGTCCCCTATTTCTAATTTTCTAATGTGGCAACCCTAAATACTACAGAAATTGATTTATATATACAGCATTTTCAAATTCTTCGGCTTTGTTTTTCTCTGTGCTGTTGTCTTGATCAGAATGTCTACAGCACATATGGGTGTGTTAGCTTTTGAGAAGGCCATTAATCTATACACCATTGAGTGTCATATGAAAATTTGGCATGCCTGAAATTTCTCTTTGCTCTAATGGCCTTTAAACTGAATATTTTCCACACCATTTCTCTATCCATTTCATCTGAGAAATGTTTCTGAATTTGCAAATGATTGGTCATAATCTTGTAGTGACATGTTCCACTGTTTGTCAATCTAAGTAACAAAACTACTTTTAAATATATCACAAATACTAACTTGTAGGTTGTGAAGACTTAAAGTATACTATTTACTTTGGAATTATTTTAGTCAGATCTCAAATTATTTTATTACCGAATCAAAATGAAAAAATAAAAAGTGAAATCAGAGTTTATAAATTAAAATTCAATAGATAAAAAGATGAAATCTAAACACTCCTAAATAGTTTTTTTTTTCCTTAGATTTGTTTACATTATTTTTGGAATTGTGGATCTTAAATGTCAATAACTTTCAGAGCAGCCACCATGACATCATAAGCAGGATCTGCAAAAGTGTTTGACATTACTACTGTTACTTCCCTTTTTCTTTTTACCAAATTTAATATATAGAATAATCTATCTATCTATCTATCTATCTATCTATCTATCTATCTATCTATCTATCTATCTATCTATCTATCTATCTATCTATCTATCTGGCAGCTGAAGTCAGAAGTTTGTAATTAAAGGATTCTATAAAGCACTCTGTATACAGCACTGTAAAATTGCTTATGCTTGGAAAATTTTCATGTTATAATTTTAGGTTACACAGATTATTAGGCAAATGAAAAAAGATATCTCCAATAATGGTTGTTGGCTCACTATGTAAAAGGTGCACCATTGTGTTCACCCCTTCCTTAAAAAGACAAAGAATCTATACTTGGGTATCAAAGAAGGAGATTTGCGAGGGGAGCCACTGTAAAATTAACCACTATATTAGAAAAGATACAGAATGTGCTGCCTGAGAGTAGGCTAAGACTAAGCCAGTCACTTTCAACACCACTGCATCATACTTCCCTTTACAGCAGGGTGGCAAGAAAGAAACCATTCATCAATTTCTTTTCTTGACTTGCTTGTAGGCTTATCTTTGGCCAGAACTGGAATACTAGTTCATCACAAGGCCCACTCATTCACATACACTCACATAATGCAGAATTGCTAGTTAACCTGGCAAGAACATATTGGAATGTGGTCATGAAGGGGACATGACATGAACATGACAAAAGCTCTATATCAGGGGTCTCCAACCCCTGGTTTGCGGCCCACTACCGGGCCGCGGACGTCTGACAGCCTGGCCACGAGAGAACTGCCGGCAACGGAGACTTGCTCAGTGAAGAGCTACAGCAAAAACAACAACAACAACAACAACATTTATTTATATAGCACATTTTCATACAAACAGTAGCTCAAAGTGCTTTACATAATAAAGAATAGAAAAATGAAAGACATAATTATAAAAAATAAATCAACATTAACATCGAATAAGAGTAAGGTTCAATGGCCAGGGGGGACAGAAAAAACAAAAAAACTCCAGACCATGAGACCGCCCAGTCCCCTCTGGGCATTCTACCTAACATAAATGAAACAGTCCTCTTTGGATTTAGGATTCTCACGGAAGGGCTTGATGATGATGATGGTCACGTAGACTTCTTCCTTTTAATCCGTCCATCATTGTTGGAGCATCATGAAGCTTTGAGTAGGTGGAGGTGGCGCAGGCCACCACCACAAAGAAACCGGAAAAAGAAACAGAAAAGAGAGTAGGGGTCAGTACCGATTTTAGAGCCACCATGAATAGTTGTTATGATGAATTGAACATACAGAGTATCAGGATTAAGTTAAATTACGATTAAAATGAAGTTATAAAAGGCCATGTTAAAGTAATGTGTTTTCAGCAGTGTTTTAAAGTGCTCTACTGTATCAGCCTGGCGAATTCCTATTGGCAGGCTATTCCAGATTTTAGGTGCATAACAGCAGAAGGCCGCCTCACCACTTCTTTTAAGTTTTGTTCTTGGAATTCTAAGGAGACACTCATTTGAGGATCTGAGGTTACGATTTGGAATATAAGGTGTCAGACATTCCGATATATAAGATGGGGCGAGATTATTTAAGGCTTTATAAACCATAAGCAGAATTTTAAAGTCAATTCCGAATGACACAGGTAACCAGTGTAGTGACGCTAAGACTGGTGTGATGTGTTCTGATTTTCTTTTCCTAGTTAGGATTCTAGCAGCTGCATTCTGCACTAGTTGCAAGTGATTTATATCTTTTTTGGGTAGTCCTGAGAGGAGTGCGTTACAGTAATCTAGTCGACTGAAAACAAACGCGTGACCTAAATTCTCAGCATCTTTCAGTGATATAAGAGGTCTAACTTTACTTATGTTTCTTAAGTGAAAAAATGCTGTCCTAATGATCTGATTAATATGTGATTTAAAATTCAGATTACAGTCAACAATCACCCCTAAGCTTTTTACCTCCGTCTTGACTTTTAATCCTAATGTATCCAGTTTATTTCTAATAGTCTCATTGTATCCATTATTGCTGATCACTAAAATTTCAGTTCTCTTTATTTAACTTGAGAAAATTACTATTCATCCATTCTGAGATACTAGTCAGACATTGTGTTAGTGAATCAATAGAATTGGGGTCATCAGGTGCTATTGATAAGTACAGCTGTGTGTCATCAGCATAGCTGTGGTAGCTCACGTTGTGCCCTGAGATAATCTGAAAAAAGGCTGCCCCCTTCACTGAGGACACTTTTCAGAACACAGAGAGAGAGGTGAGAGAGTATTACAATGAATGTTTCTGACAGTTTCCCCATATGACACGAGTCTATAGAAATCTCATTACTACGAAGTATATTCAGCAGCAGATACTTCCATTACAACGAAGTGACCTTGAAATGCTTGAATGAATCATCCACAGAGCAGTTAGTTCTGTGGTCACAGCTCAGTTGTGCACATTTACACAAAAATCCCAAACAGAAACATTGTAAAAAAAATTTATTTCTTCAAACTTTCCTCATACTGTTTTTTTGCTGTTTTTGTTTTCTGTGGTTTTCAGTGATACCTTTTGCTTATTGCTTGTCAACATTTGAAAAACATCTATTGGAATTTAACTCATTGTCACCCTCCTATAAAAATGGCAGACACGAAAAAACGATAACAGTGTTAACGTTTGTGATATGCAATCTGTTGGAATGACAAATGCAATGCATATGTCTTTGCTATATGCAAAAAAGAAGAAAAATCTCGGGTTGCAAATGTATGCGAACTGCTGCATTTGAAGACGCTGAAAAAAAATTTTTTATGTGGTTCAGTGATGCTCCTTCAAGAAACATTCCTATTAACGCGGCACTCATTCAAGAAAACTTGAGGTTTTTAAACTCTCTTGGAACCTCTGTCAACGGGACAACACACTGTGAGCCTGCTGTTGTCTTGCCCCAGTAACGGACAATCTTACACAGACGCGGCAATTGTGCTTCTGGACGCACTTCAGCATGTCGTTCCTGTTGGGTGGGGGAATCCTAAAAGAGTTCAGAAACTTCAAAATATGAAGAAGAAGAAAAGGATGATTTTACTTCTGATTGATAACTGTGCTGCCCACAACATGTTTCCGCATTTAGATAATGTTCGCGTTGAATTCCTCCCAACTAATTGCACGGTGGTGCTTCAGCCATTGGATTTGGGCATCATTCGCACCCTGAAAGTGTATTATCACATGGAAATGCTGAGAAAAAGTCTCGTCAGCATAATGTGTAGGCAGGAGAAGATTAAAATAACGCAAAAGAAACTATTGAAGCTGCTTCCATTTCTAACATCCTATCTTTGTGAGGCAGCGTTTTCTGCAGTGACAGCAACCAAAACGAGATTACGGAGTAGACTGAACATAAGCAACACACTTTGCGTGTCACTGTCTTCCATTGTCCCCTGATGGGATCGTCTGGTTGCAGAAAAACAAGCTCAGGGCTCTCACTGATTCTGCATTATGATAAGATGTATAATTTCTATTACTAAATTATAACTTAATAATAATAGAAATGTAATGTAAATTGTGCATAAAACTGCCCTACGAACCCACCCATAATCACCCCACAAACCACAACCCTCCAAAACAAGTCACTGAAAAAATATGCTTCTAGTAAAGCAGTCCTTTGCTCTATATGGTATAAAACCAGAAATTAAACCTGTATCCCCTGCATTACAGCATGGCTAACTACTGCATCAATAAGTCACCCATAAAATAATAGGGTGTTAAACGTAAGAGCTGCAGAGTAGCTCCATGATCAACAAATCTTAAACACAAGGCTCATGGGCAAAATAGGCACACAAACAACTTGCCCTCCTGTGTGTAGTGTGGCACAATTGTGAGACATCCTGCAGTGGGACTACTTTCATTCAGTTCAGTTTATTTTGACATAATACCCTTCTTTAAGTATTTACACATCCTTACACTTATACATACAGCATTAAGTGAGGAATTTGAAATAAGGTCTTTATGAAATTGGAAAGTCGTAATGAAAGGAACAGTTTGTGCTTTTGTTCCTAGCTTTTAGTTGAGCTATTCTGTTTTGCGTTTGTTTTATTCTAACAGCAACATTTAACACTCCAATGGACACTGTTTTAAAATTTTAATCATTTCATCAGTGTGTAGCTTTTGCTCTTGTCCTTCCCTGACTTTTTCCTAAACTGCTGCACTGCTGCAAGCCTGTGTTGATATAATTTTAAAATTCTACTCAGAAAGAGAGATTGATGATTTTTTCTTTGTTTTTTAACATGAAAGGCCACCATTAAAGTGAATTGCTGATTTTCTCCCCAGCTTGCACTTTATCATATTTACATATTTTTTGCTTCAGTAAAATCCTTTCTTGCTGCTGTTATTGACATTATTAAATGTTACTGCCCAAGTGTAAATTGCTGTTGCTCCACTGCAGACAACTGGACAATAATCGACAAAAAAAAAAATACACTTAACCTCACTTACATTTTTTTACTACATCTTGAAGGACACAGTGGGCATTGCCCATTCTTCTGGGATTTAGTAGCACACCAGGCCTCTTAAGGTAGCTTTAGCAGATATCCAGCTCTGCCTTGCCCCACTTGCATTCTAAAGTAAGCAGCTGAACTCTTCACATCAGAACCAGCCTGTACTTTATCTGATAAAAAGGTGTAAATCAGAGCTGAAATTATATCTTTGCAGAGACCTCTTGAGCCAGAAGATGCAAATTGAACTGAAGCCAGAACAAAGGCCTGCAAATCAATGAATGACAACTGTGACGGACAAAAGAACTCACCTATTAGGAAAACCAGATTTTATAACTGGAAGTGACTTTAGTCCAATCAGGAAAAGTCACACATTCCCTTAAAACTATCTGCATCATCCTACGGATTCACTGGAATGCTCTCTGACTTTCTCAGGTGGCGCTCTCAAGAGAAATCAGAGGAAACTCCCAGGGGATTCTTTAGGGCACTCTGGCCAGAGTCACTCCTGAGCACACTTTCCAAAATGATTAAAAACCTCTGAAACCTTCTGTCTGAAACTACAACAGACTCCTCTTTGTGAACCTGAGAGCTGAGATCCAGTTTACCAAGTAAAACAGTGAGCTAGTCTAAAGGCTTAAAAGCAGTCATCACTCCGAGAAGGGAACTTCAGCATATACTTGCTTGTGCCAGAAAGTGTAATACTCTTTCCTGTGAAGATGCAGATGACACAGCAAAGGTCCTAACTGAGGAAAGAACGGCACACCACAGACAAAGGATCACGCAGAAAAGAGAACAGTGCACTCCAACACAAGAAGAATCCTCCACTTGAATCAAGCAATGACAAAGCAACAGCTCTGCATAACATCGGATATCAACTTTAAAGACTTGATATGGTAAATCTATGTATCTGTGCCAAGATTAATTAGAACTCTAAATAACAGTCAACAGCTAGCTTCTTTATGTTATATATTTGTCTGTCCAGTGTGTCCAAGTCCTTTCTTACATGTCAACGTATATATTATATTTCTATAATCCTTGTGTTTATCAATAAATTGTATTATTCTGTTTCTTACAAAAAGTATATTTCAGTTACTTTGATATAAGTCTAACAGCCGGACATATTATAACAAGGTTCAGTAGAGTGAACGAAAACATATCTAAACTAAATGTATTAAAAACAATGAGATGCATTTCTGGCAATTAAAGTTAATTCACGTGTTAGTGTTGTAGTACAACATGAGAGATTCTGCAAAGTTCAGATATGGCAGTATTTATACTATATAGGTGTGTATTAAACCTACTGTAATGGCATACAAATGTTTGGGCACCCTTGCTTAAAATGTCTGCTACTGTGAATAGTTAAGTGAACAGAAGATGAACTGGTCACCAAAAGGCATAAAGTTTAAGATTACACAATTCTTTTCTGCATTTTATGCTTGATTAGTATATTGTTTTTGTTCTGAACAATTGTACACTGTAAAATGGAAATGGACATCAAGCAAACGTTCAGGCACCCCAAGATATCTGATGTCTCAGATAACTTTTACCAGGGTCACATACCTTAATTAGCTTGTTAGGGCTATGGTTTGCTCACAGTCATCATTAGGAAACCCCAGTTGATGCAGATTGCAAAGCTGTATAAATTCTCTGACTACTCAAATCTTGTAGCCATGGGCTCCTTTAAGCAGCTGCCTAGCACTTTGAAAAATAAAATAATTGATGCTGACAAAGCAGGAGAAGGCCACAAGAAGATAGCAACGTGTTTTCAGGTAGCTGTTTCCGCAGTTCATAATGTTATTAGGAAATGGCAGTGAACAGGAACAGTGGAGATCCAGTTGAGGTCTGGAAGACCAAACAAACTTTCTGAAAGAACTGCTCATTGGATTGCTACACAGACAAATAGAAACCCCTGCTTGACTGCAAAACACCTTCAGGAAGATTTAGCAGACTCTGAAGTGGTGGTGCACTGTTCTACTAGCGACACCTAAACAAATATGACCTTAATGGTAGAATCAGCAAAATAAAACCTTTCCTGTGTCCTAGCCTCAAAATGCAGTGCCAGATGTTTGCAAATTAACATCTCACCATGGCCGATGCATTTTGGAAACAAGTCCTGTGGACTGATGAAGTCAAAATGGAATTTTTTGGCAATGATGTACAAAGGTATGTTTGGAGAAAAAAGGGTGGTTGCCGAATTCCTGGAAGAGAACACCTCTCCCAACTATTAAATATGAGAGTGGATGAATCATGCTTTGGTCTTGTGTTGCAGCTAGTGGCACAGAAAACATGTCAATGGCAGACAGAAGAATGGATTCAAATAAATACCAGGAAATTCTGGAAGCAAATGTCAAACCATCTGTAAAATAGATGAAGTTAAAAAGAAGGTGGGTCCTACAACAAGAAACACACCTCAAATTCTACAATGCAATACCTCAAAAGGTGCAAGATGATGGTTTTGCCAGGGCCCTCACAGTCCCCCGATCTAAACATCATTGAAAATCTGTGGATAGATTTCAAAAGAGCAGTGCATGGAAGACGGGCCAAGAATTTTGCAGAATTAGAAGCCTTTTGCAAGGATGAATGAGCAAAAATACCCCAAGTAAGAACTGAAAGACACTGAGTGTTTACAAGCTGTGAAACTTGCCAAAGGGGCTGTTATGAAGTACTAACCATGTTGTGTGCCCAAACTCAGGCCCTGTTAATTTTTTTTGGTATTTTGTACCTGAGAATAATGAAAATAAACATGTAAGCATACTTAAAATATTAAAGAAATGTGTCATCTTTAACTTTATGCCTTTTGGTGATCAGTTCATCTTCTGCTCACTTAACTATTCACAGTAAAGGACATTTTAAGCAAGGGTGTCCAGACTTTTGCATACCACTGTAAATGTGCATTAAATCTCTTGATGTGGTGAGTGATTGGATTTCTGTTTGCTATGGAATCCCTTTGTAATACTTTTGTTCAATATATCTTCATCTTGGTAAAGAAAATAGTCTTTAAAAGGGGGAGGTATCAAAAAAGAGCTAAAATGAGTGGCAGTTTATGAAATGTGTAGCTGGGTGGAGCTGACTGAAAATTGCTTAAGTACGGGGAGTGTCAGACGTGTAGTAGAATTGTTTGAAAGAGCTCTTGAACAGCTTGTAGGCTGTTGTTACATTATGCTGAGTAAAGTAATAACCTTTTGGAACCCTGTGAATGCATTTACAATGTATGCTCACTTGGTCACTCCAACTGTAGTCTCGCAGAACATACATATAATATTACTGTAAACACTTGGAGACAGCAATGAGTGAATTCTGCTTAAATCTGGGTGGAAGCAATTAGACAGTTCACTGAATGTCACACTTCTAATCCAATCTAACATCTCATGAAGGTGCTGCTCAAAAGAAGGGTGGTGAATTGAACAAGAAAGTGCACAAGTGCCCAGCTCCACATCGTCTAACCAATATCAAGATGTCAAATCTACATTTATGATGAATAAACCTTCCAAGGCTGAAATGTCTCCCAAAAGGGACCTTGTGAAACAGATAAACATGTATATTCTGTGGAGAGAACACATTGCATGTGTTAAAAACAATCATAAACAAATTTTTCCTTGAAACCAAATTATACTTTAGCATTTGATCACATCACTGTACTTGTAGTAAAATTGAACGATGCACTGCTTCTGGCTGTATGTGGTCAATGTTGTTCACAATTATGACAGAAGTGTTAGGGTCACTGTGAGGTACAAAGAACTAGCAGCAATGTTCATGTAAAAAAATAACTGTACAGTATCTATTCATTCTAAAGAGTGTGACATCACACCAAGTGAAAAGGAGGTAAAAAGAGTGTAACAGATGGCTGGGGCTGTTTCCCGGCTGGGAAGCCATCATAATGGGAGGACAAGGGGAGCAGATGTACACAGGGCACTCTGCCTCCCCATTAGTGCTAGATGGCAGCTCCCCGAAGTTGCAGCGGCACCTCGGATCACTGTAGGCACAGCACTGTTTGGATCCATGAGAGCTGCCGGGGGAGCTGTAGAGCCCTGCTTTAATGGGCTTTCACCACACCTGGGAGTGCTTTCAGACCTGGAGCCACCTGGAGTACTCCCAGTACAACATAAAAGAGTTGGGTAGAAGAGGACGAAGCTTGCCAAAGGAGGAGTGGAGGCGGAAAGAAAGAAAGTGCTGTGAATTTTGTATATTGTGCTTCATTGTACTCTGCTTGCTGTAGGGGTAACGAAAGGACAAAGTTTCCCCCTTGTAAATAAAAAATGTGTGTTGTGCTGGACTCATGCCTAGTGTCTGTATGTGTGGGGTTTGGGGAGCTGGTTTGCACCCTGGTGGCCACAAGAACTCCTGCTAAGCAAGGTCGTTTTGCTAGTGGTATTGAAGATCTATAAGACCAGCACTCCAGCATTATCACGGACCACAGAGGCTACAGATGCAGCGTCAGTGTGTAAGATAACACTACTGTCTAACTGGAAATGCTAAATATGGCATACGAGAAATTAGTTGCAGTGCTTTAACACATAGTATATATTGAATTTAAAGACTACAGTACTGCTCTAAAGGTTAATTGCTACTGTTATACCATGGAGTGATGCAATAGTCAAACGACAGAAAGATATATAGATCAATCTTTAGGCTTCAGTTTCCTTGTGTTATTGACCTAAAATGTATCTTTTTATTTTCATTCAATGTCAAATCTTTGGATCTGTTTCTTTTTCTCTCCCCACAGTTTTTCCACAGTTATTTTCTGCTTTTGTCTAGTACATGAGTAAAAATGGAACACTGGAACCATGACTGGAGTGCACTGACTGGAGAAACCCTGTGGGCAGTGAATCTTTTCAACAGTGCTGCTATTCACTACAGACTTTTTAGCGAGTACTCTCCACACATGTATAATCATTTGAGAATCACATTTGCCTCTGTGAGACTACTACAATTAAATCTTTTTATGCATGGAAGGATATCTAAGTATTAGTAGCTAAAATCCATAAGCCAGTAATGCTTGGGACAGAAATTGTAAAAAAAAAAAAATCAATAAATAATTAAATCAGAAATACGGTATGCAAAAAAGTAAAAACAGATATGCAATAAAACACTAACAGGGACTGACAATATTGGAGAATACTTACACTTTCACATAGTGACCGTCTCATGGAATGAAAGTCGTTGAATTTGTACACAAAAACAGTGTAATCTAAAGAAAAGTTCAGGAAAGAAATGATTGATTTCTGAATGAGGATGAAACAAGACAGACTAAGTGTCACCTAAAGAATACAAGAATGTCCTTCTCCTGTGCAGTGACCATTGAATATATTCTGTAAATTATCCTATTGAGATAATGATTGCAATAATTATAGGCACAATTTCTTTAAAAATGGTGTTTGGTGACAAATATCTTGGTAGCTGAAAGTTTGTAAAAATTCAATTGGTTTACAGTGTATAAAAAATACATGCACTGAAAACAGAACAGATACTATTTGTCACTAGTTTATCTCCTGAGAGAATCAGACATTTTGTTTGTATCGATTTCCATTTGTAATTCTCTTTATTTTCAGGGTCCATAAAATGCAGTTGTTTATAGTCTTACTGTCACATGTTAACAACAGAAGACTTTACTGGCATCTTCTATTCTTCTTTAGCCACTAAAATATTTCAACTTTTATTTTTATTTTAGAATTCTCTGCTGTTACTACAGGAATCCTGGCAGTGTATGTATTGGTATTTTTGTTTCTTTAATTATTGAAAGTATAGCCTTCTGTTTTTTTTTCTTTTGCAGTCTTCTCCTTGAGTGCAGATGTATCACACTGACCCTTTCAGGTAGAAGTCAGAACCTTAAGTAATGAATGCAGTCGGAACAGACAAAGAAAAAATGGCTAATTATACACAACTAAAAGCGAAGAGTTCTAATTCAGAAGGAATAAGTATAAACAAAGAATTCCAATCTGCCTCTTTGACTCTTACTAAACGGGACTCACTGTCTAATTTGACATATTGAACAACATATTTTTCTCACTTTCTCTAAGGCTGATGTCATATTACGTGACTTCTAGTCATGGTGTAAGTCAGATTTGCTGATCAGTTGCCCATGTCACATTTACAGACTGAGTGCTGACCTTCTAACAAAGTTATGGTTGCCTCTTTTTCTGATAGCCAATGATGTGGTGATTGACAGACCCAGTACTTTACAGAAGGCTAATGGCTACAAGGAATTCAGCAGCAATCTCTGCCCTTTCTTTCATTTTTCCATTCCGTCATGATATGTAAAACACGAGACATTAGAAGAACAGGTTTCTGTTCTTTTTGCAAGATCCAAAACACCCATGTTATTCATTCCTCATTGCTATTTTATATGCATTTCACTTTCAGATTAGCAGTCATTGCTTGTCAGTTATCATGCAAACAGACAGCCTCTACGACTAAAGAAAAAATCAAACCTCAGACTAGTAGGAGTGAATCGTTGGGTATGTCACATTAGGCAACCAGCTTCAGGGGAGTGCATCGCCTACTGCCTCCTACTCACTAAGATTATGTAAATGAAGCCTAAGACTGAAAATCACTAAAAAAGTCAAGTAATATGACATATTCTTATGCTGTAGATCATCTCACCAGGGAATCGCTGGATTGGCAATTTCTTAAATCACACAGCCAACTTCAGACTCTTGGTTTTATAATATCCTTGATCTCTTGATCCCAAGTACTCTGTTTAGATAGATAGATAGATAGATAGATAGATAGATAGATAGATAGATAGATAGATAGATAGATAGATAGATAGATAGATAGATAGATACTTTATTGATCCAGAGGGAAATTCAGGTACTAGTAGCCAAGAATTAATTATATTTAGTTATATACAAACATTTAAGTACACTTACTATACAACTAAAAATAATGCAATCACAGTTCAGTAGATGGTACATACAATAATGCCAGTGCAATGAGAATTGTGCAAATAATACTATTACCAATGTGACAGGTGGCATATAATATCAAAGTCAAAGTGACATATACTAAAGTGACTTAATGTCAAAATAAAATAAACTAAAGTGACATGGTTTAGGCTGATAGGGTAATAATCAACAAAAAAGGTTATAAAATGACCAAGTAGTAAGATTTCAGATATACATAAGTAGTGCAAATGCATCTACTATAGCTTATGAGGAGAGAAGGAGTTTCAGGTTCAGAGCTCAACCACTCCCAGACCCTGTTGTAAAGAGCTGAAGAGTCTAATGGCTCTGAGGGACAGAAAATATATTGTATCTGTCCATATTGCAGTTCTGTGATAGCAGCCTACCAAAAAAAAAAAACTCCTCTGCTTAATTATGGTGATGTTCATTGTCCATAATAGACAGCAGCTTGCATAGTGTCCTCCTCTCTGCCACTGTCACCAGAGACTCCATTTCCATTCCAACCACAGATGCTGCTCACCTGATCAGCTTGTCAATACACTCACCATCTCTCTTCTTCAGCCTAAATGCCCACTACCCCCTGACACCCCAAACATGCCCACACCCCATGTGCACACCACAGTGTAGAAGAGAGACAATACTGGCAACTGCAGACTAATAGAACATCTGCAGGAGTTTATTGCATATGTTAAAGGAGCCCAGCCTCGGCAGAAAATAGAGCAGGTGTTGCTCCTTCTTGAACAGAGCCTTTGTGTTCTCTTACCAGTCCAGCCTGTCATCCAACTGCACTTCAAAGTATTTATAGGTCTTGACAATCTCCACATCAGTCCCTGTGAAGCTGTGGAGCAAGAGCAGGAGCAGGGCATTTGAACCAGTAGTAGAAGAGATTAAATTCATTCACCCTCTCCACATGGTACTCTGCTGTACAGCTGTTCCTTTGCTTATAGCCTGTTATGGTCTTCATACCATCCCACACCTTCCTGATGTTATTTTGTTACAACTTGTATTTCGCCTTCTTCCTGTGGGACTCCTTAGCCTCTCTTAGTCTAACCTTAAGATTTTTCTGTACACTCCAGACACTGTACGCTCTGCCTGGTCCTTGTTTTTGAAGGCTCTCTTTTTCTTGTTAAGAAGGTCCTTAACATCACTGGTAATCCATGGTTTATTATTAGCAAAGCAGCATAATTTTTTAACAGGGACAGCAGTGTCCATACAGAAGTTCAGATAGTCTGTCACACAGTTTGTAATCCCCTTAATATCCTCTCTTTGTGGATCCTGCAGAACACTCCAGGCAGTAGAATCAAAGCTGTCTCTAAGGCATTTTCAGCTTCATGAGATCATTTCATGAAGGAGCACCTAGTTATGGGTTGTCTTGGAACTAGAGACTGGTACTGAGGCTGTAGCTATGTAAGATTATGATCAGAATTATCCAGTGCAGAGAGGGGAGTGGCTTGGTAAGCATCCCTTACATTTGCATACAGAAGGTCAATTGTCCTGTTCTTTCTGGTGGAACAATCAACATACTGAATGAAAGAAATCAGAGTTGAGTCCTGTGGAGTATGATTGATATTGCCAGAGACTTCAATGAAAGCTTCTGGGTGTTGCGCAATGGTAGTGAGTATGACGTCACCCACCTTCCCTGCATCCACCCTTGGAGGAAAGTAAACAATAACAACAATGTTTAACAATTTAACATTTTAACATTGAACTATGTTTAAAAACTGTTAAATGGTGCGACTCAAACCACCTACAACTGAACACCAGCAAAACCAAGGAGCGGGTGGTGGATTTTAGGAGGCCGATGCCCCTCATGGACCCCATGATCATCAGAGATGACTGTGTGCAGAGAGTGCAGACCTATAAATAACTGGGAGTGCAGCTGGATGATAAATTGGACTGGACTGGACTGTCAACACTGATGCTCTGTACAAGAGAGGACGGAGCCAACTATACTTCCTTAGAAGGCAAGCATCCTTCAACATCTGCAATAAGATGCTGCAGATGTTCTATCAGACGGTTGTGGCGAGCGCCCTCTTCTATTCGGTGTATGCTGGGATGACTCACGCCTGGACAAACTGGTGAGGAAGGCAGGTTCTATTGTAGGCACGGAGCTGGAAAGTCTGACATTCGTGGCAGAGCAACGGGCGCTGAGCAGGCTCCTGTCAATCATGGAGAGTCCACTGCATCCACTGAACAGTATCATCTCCAGACAGAGGAGCAGCTTCAGCGACAGACTGTTGTCACTGTCCTGCTCCACTGATAGACTGAGGAGATCGTTCCTCCCCCACACTATGCGACTCTTTATTTCCACCCGGCGGGGTAAACGTTAACACTGTACAAGATTATAGACTGTTATACCTGCATTGCACTCTCCACCTTGCATTTTTTTAACTTGCACTGCTTTTTTTATTGCTCTTTAATTAATATTGTTTTTATCAGTATGCTACTGCTGGAGTATGTGAATTTCCCCATGGGGATTAATAAAGTATCTACCTATCTACCTATCTATCTATCTATCAATGGAGAAAACTCCCTGGGCTTGCAGTATGAACGCACACCCTCCGCTAACAGTTCAATTTTGCGACAGCAGATTGTTTCCTTAACTGTTGCTTGCCCCAATTTACACTGTCTAATGTTAATAAACAGTGTGGGTCCCCTACTTTTGCTTTTGTCACAACGTTTAGCATCTCTGTCAGCTATTATGGTTTATCAGCTATTAAACCCCAGAATGTCCACGCTTGCACTACAAATGCACTCCTGGTAGACCCGATAGTTTTTAATTAGTGCTGGTAGCTTGCCCGTCTTGTTGACCAGCAAGTTTACATTCCCTATTACCATCGATGGAATAGATGGTTTGCATTTCCTGCATTTGTTCACAAGCTTTGCCTTTACCTTAATGCCGGCCCTGCATCCCAGATACATGCACCTCAGTTTTTTCCAAATGATCTGCACTCCACCAGAGTGCAAGTAGCTCTTCCTACATGTAAACAAATTTCCTGCCACTCACTTGTGTTGTAAAATTTCCATATCCATAGTATAACTTAAACAAAAGCACTGCACACATAGTAGACAAAGAGAAAGAGCTCTACACTGTACGTAAAGAAAACAAAGAAAAATGCTGTAATGCAGACAGAGCTACTGGTTAAGCTGCCACCATAGGCCATGGACTTCTCCAAAACACTGTTCTATGATTTTTCTAAAGACTAGGATTACTCTGCCTTTTTTACTCTGCCTTTTAGTTTAATGAGGCTGACTGGGAGAAAGACAATGTCAGGACATAGCAAAAAGTCAAAAACATTTTCACAAATATATGATGTTAAGCAAAAGTCAATGTTGAAAATTCAATGATCTAAAGTCAAGGTTTATCAGTAAACTTAGATAGAGATGTGATGCAATGGGTGTAAAACCAAACACAAAAAAAGTTTAGGTTTATGAACTCTTCAGCCCCATCCACCAACCACAACGGCATCCCTTGAAAAAGAAAACTGAAATGCCGACACTGTGATATACAAAATGGTGGCAGAAATGCTACAAAGTAAAATTACAAAACCTAAACTAGGCACTATGGCTTAAATCTAATAAGAAAAGAAATTTCTTCACCTAATAAAAACTAACATAAGTTTCTTTTGACAGACATTTGCTTTATAAAGGCAGCAAAGGATAGTTTTGTATCATTGACTGAGAAGGCCATGGCATATAAACTGGGCAGCACTGCACTGTGGCACTTGCCCCGACTATTAAATTGTGTACCCTGGTGGGTATTTCGGTATCTGTCTATGACTTATTTATTTATTCAGCTAGTTTTTTTTATAGACAAGCACATTGCAAGTAGAATTCTTTAAGTAGTGAAATAAGGGTGAAATGCTGTAGACAAACATACCCATTCATGGCAGCTTTAATGGATTTATATGATGAAAAGTATCCATGTTTTATGTAATGCAACAAAATTGTGAATTTTCTTTAATTATCCAGACTTCATACACATAATTTTTAAGCTCTTCCCAAAAGAAAGTACAAATTATTGATACTGAATGTACCTGTTTGGCTGTTATTGAAAATTATTCATTGATCTGCTTTGTTTTGCTGTTTAAACCCCTAGCCCAGTTGTTCCTCAATTTTTCTATACCCCCCACCACTAGATAATATTTAATTTATGTTCACTCCCCCTACAAAAGTAATATCACATTTGAAGTTGAAGAAGTCAAATTTCTAATTTTTGAATCTCAAAATAAACCTTGTATAATACTGTGGGTGAAGAAATTGAACATCAAAAAAATAAGTTTGATTGACGATCTGGGGGTTGGAGTATCACAGGAATCATAAAGTGCCACAAGGAAATGACATATGATCAATGATCAAGGGGTTTGGGGGATTGGAGATTCCCATGAAGCAGCGGGTGCCAGCATGCAGCTAAGCAATGAAACACAGTCGAGGAGTTTTGTCCCCCGATAACACCAGCACTGTTAAAAGTACTGCTCTACTGCCAGGACTGCCAGCAGAAGAGACAGGCTGAGTGTAAGAAGCAGGTGTTATATACAATTCTAGTCTCCCATGAGCAAAAATGTCATTCAATCCTCAAAATCAGTGATGTTTCATGATCAAGCCTTGCACAGAAATCAATAATTAGACCTTGCCACATTCTATAGATCATTGCAAGGCTGAAATTCATTTATTTAAAAAAAAAAGTTATTCACTCTTATGAACACTCCACCCGCATCAAGAAACCCGGGAGAACATCCATTTTTGTGGCTCATTCACAGGGCACAATTACACATGCAACATTTGTTTCTTTTCATATCATAGAACAGAAGTACTAACTAATAAATGACAAACAAATGACGGCACACTGTGAGGCACTATATAAAGTTGGAGCCCTGCCCGGGGTTTGTTTCCTGCCTTGTGCCCTGTGTTGGCTGGGATTGGCTCCAGCAGACCCCTGTGACCCTGTAGTTAGGATATAGCGGGTTGGATAATGGATGGATGGATGTGTATAATGCAGGCAAACATGTTGGTGCCCTCTATTCTGTACAAGTTATCCAGGGTTTTACCAAGCAAGAATGTTAGTGTCAATTCAAGTTCTGCACAGCATTAGGCATCTCAGATAATTGTACTCATAGGGGAGATCATGAAGGACATCATCATGAAGGATTAACAAGGTTAGATACACTTATAGTAAAAATTAACACATATGCAAACAGAGACCAGACTGTCTGAAAAACATGTCTCTGATTTATTAGTACAAGTTACTGGTATTGCTCTTCACCTTCTCCAGAATATGGGCTACAATACTATGAAGAAAGGCAGACTAAGTTAGTTCATAAATGATCAGTAAAGGTATCATATTTTACAAACGTTGGTAATACAGTGAGTATGTAGCATTATGGATTATGTTTTTACAATATATTCTGAACTTAATTTATGTTTGGTGTTCACCTGCCCCACCAGCTAGCTACTGTGCTCATACTGTGCACTGGCAAGAAGTGATGAGTAAAACAGACAAGGTTCCATTTGCATACATAGAGTTTTGTGAAACTGACACTAAAATTTGTTTTGCAGGTGGTTTTACCACTGTGAAACATGAACCTCATTTAAAAGTGTTGTTTGTAGGTTTTAAATGTTTTTGGGGTTATGGAAAACATGGAATAATACTCCCTAAAAGCCTTGTTCACAATTCTGTGCTTACCTGTGTTCTCTTCTGCAAGCGAGTAATGCATATGTAATCTGTCACACAGCAGTAATATCAATTTCATGTATGTTTTACATCACCATAGAAGACTGTAGTATGTTGTTTTAACACATTACTGTGTTTTCTCAACAGAAATGCTGCCCCCATTACCTTTCAACAACCCTTTGCTATTTCTTGATTCCTGCACAAGAGGTTGAGGATATCCATACTCCAAGTGCTGTGTAGCTTCAAGCATCTTTTCTGTCTCTAGTGCATCTTTAGGGTGGCAATTGCCAAGATTGTCATCATAACTGGGGATCATGCTACCAGAACAAATCTGGTGGCTCAACAAAATGTCTGTACTTAACAGGAAATGAGTCCAATGACTTTTAACATTTTTATTACTACAAATCTTTTTAAAAATAATAAATGACAGGCAAACACATTCAGAATTAATATGAGATTAAATCAAAAAGTAAAACCAATTTGAAAATTACACGGTAACTACAATTGATAGAATCTGATGTAATACAACACGTTCATGATGGCTTATGGGTATTTTGAACACACAACACGGTTCTCTGCTATTATTCTAGTTTAAGCAAAGGTCAAATGATTGTTGACGCTCCACTTCAGGATTGTGCCATTGTTGAACAACGCACCATAATGCAATTTCTTTGGGCAGAGGGAATGAAACCTGTTGAAATTCATCAAACGATGTCCATTTGTGCAGATTAGAATGCTGCTTGGGTACCCATCTTCGTACCCCTCAAGTCATCATGCATTATGGCATGTGCAAAAATATAGTTGATATACAAATATCCAGCAACAACGGACAACATAATCTGTCTTTCTTCTCTGATGAAGGCATTTGCCATTTTCGTGTATGCTTGTGAACATGATGTTGATGGTCCACCAGATCGAGCTTTGTCAGTTGCACTTGTTCTTCCCAATAAACCTTTCTTCCCATTCATAAGCTTTTCATTGAGTAATGTTTGTTTTAACTTCTGTACTGAGTCATCATCCTTTGGTGAACTTCAGCAGGTTTTACTCCCTCTGTCCAAGGAAATCTAACTATAGCACGTTGTTGAACAGTGATGCAATTCCAGGGCTGAGTGTCCATGTTTATTTGACCTTGACTTCAACAAGACTAATGGCAGAGCGCTGCGCTGTGCGTGTTTGAACTACCCATAAGCCATTGTGAACATGCTGTATTGTGTCAGCTTCTATCTGTTGTAGTCACTGCGTAATTTTCAAATACATGGGAATTCTTCCAGATAGGACTAAACATTCTTGGATCAATGGAACTGAAAGTGAAACATGCTTGTTTAATTTTTTTTTATTGCAAAATGAAACACCAAATTTTATGCATTAATTTTGTGCCAACTGTTTTGCTTATCGTTATTGTCAATAAAAGGAGCTATTAGCATTAGATGCTATTTAATAGGTTTGGAGCATTGTCATCCTTGAACAAAATGCTCATCGAAGAAAAGATATGCTTCATTGTGATCAGTTATCATACTGTATATTATCACAAGTTGTAAGCATGCAATGCATAGAACCTTTAAGCTGCAACCTAGCACTGATGTCTGTAGGTTTCCTTTAGAAATGTTTCTTTTGTATACTGTATCCTGAATGTGTTGCCTTCCTTTACTGTTTTCTCTAAATGACTGCTTCTGCTTTTACACCTTACAATGAAAATTTTAGTTTAAATATACATGCTTCATTAGCTTTGCATGTTAAACTAAAGCTTTGGGGCTAGAATGCAAGGATACTCTAAGGAATTCTGACCTCAGTTGCATCTTCCTTTTAGAGTTTCATGTTAATAATTACCCACCATTCTATGTAACCGATGTCTCATCTTTTGGCTAGGTGCAGCACTTTAAATCAGGAGCCTTGTGGTATACTATAACTGACTCACTGTGTAATCTCAAGTATGTCATTTTGCATACTATGTGTACAAAATATATATTGTAAGAAAACAAAGGGAACAAGATAAAGGTTTGGGGGATCCACCCCGTATATTGTCAGGTTCGCTGTAAGGTAAAATAACTGTAGGTTAGAAACAAGAGTTGTCTCTTCAAATTGAGCCATATAACAGACTGAAGACCAGGAGGATCATCAGGTTTATATGGTGGAGAGGGAGGAAGAGGTGGGTCATCAAGGGGAAGTAACATCAACCTAGTGGTGGTCTTATGCTAAAACAGGAAGTGAAGTTCTTAAGTGTTCCTGTAAAGAATGAGAGAAAGTATTAGTGCACATAATCAGTTCCATGTGGAGCTTCAACAATAACTAGACCCTGCTGCTGACTCCCATGCACGTGTGTGTGACAATATATAAACAATTATTATGCTTCTGTGTCTTAGGTCATGTTCACCATAAAGCAATACTATTTATAAAATTGAGGTAAATAGCCCAACTGTAGACAAACAAACATGCATTACATTTAAATACTTGAAACAGAGTGGATTTTAAATACTATAAATATGGGAAATTCACCCATGTTTTATCTTGGTAGAGTAATATATATTGCTCTACTTTCCCCTGTTGTATTATTAATATGTAGCCTTAGAATGCCTAATCTCACAGACTTACCACTGTTTATAAGGTGTTATTCTATATAACTTATCCCCACCTTCCCTTCTATATCTATAACCTCAGGCAATTAGATGTAGTAAAAAGACAAGCAGGAGTTAAGTTACACATAAAATAATGTATTACTGATAATATTCATAAATAATAACAAAATGCAAAGTACATTTGAATATTGGCAACCATACAACCTGATAAAATGGTGATGTGCAATTCAGGTGGCACACAGACTTGTAGTTACTTAAAATGTCTCTAGTTAAGGCATCGTTGGTGCTCAGCTTTCAGCCACATGTCTGTTCAATATGGCTGCTGAGCTGTGCTCTTCATTGTGTTGTCTTCATCATCACAGGTTAGCAAGAGAGATGCTTCTTCCATCATATGTTGGTTAGAGAGAGAGAATGTGGTTGAGCAAGCAAATTTATAGGCTTTCTGTCCAACTCCCTACAGCGAATAGGACATCATGGTACTTAAAGGCCTCTGAGACTAGCCAATTCCAAACAGCCATACCTCAGACCAATGGGTGAAATAGAACATCTTATCTCCTGCCCAACCAAGACCATATATTACGCTAACCTGGCTTTGTGTGGGGGATGGGGGAAAAGACTTTAGCAAAGAAATGCTCATCAAACTGGTTTAAGACACATCCCCCAAATCCTGTCGTAAAATTACAAAGAAAAGTCGTAAACATGGGGGATAAACAAGAATGCCTCTCACCAAGGTACCACTAAATTACATTGGTTTGCCTAAATTATAAATAAAGACATACAAAACATTTATCAAGTTATATGTAAAATCTCACATCACAACAACCCATATGACAGCACCTGCATACTTAACACCCTACTTTGAAAGTGTGGTATATTTTTAAAATATGAGTGTTAAAAGACATAAATAGCAAGCAGAATTAAACAAAAACAAAAAAAAAACTGTGTTTCATTTGTCGTTCTCAAGTTACAGGATGACAAACTGAACAGTACACAAAACACTCTGGAACATGTGAGGCCTCACACATAACATGGAGTCACTGGAACAGTCCAGTATCCATGGAGAAACTGCAGAGTTAGCTTGAGTCCCTATCATAACATGGTTGTTAATGATGTCAGTTTTCCGAAATTTTGAAACACCATGTAAGCTGAATTTGAAGTTTTTTGAAAGCTGGTCGGTCACATTTTACTTTAGGTATCCATTATAAAACACCTATAAACAGTCCATAAATATTTTATTATCTATTGTAAGATTGGACGCTGTATAGCGCCCAACCCGACACAGATTGGACACGGGAGGCACGTGAAAAATAAACAAACTTTTATTTTTCTTCAGCTGGAGGGCACGTCTTCCCTGTGAACCCTCTAGTCACAACACAGTCTCAAGCAATCAAAGCACACTTCTTCTCTCTCGGGCACCACCACTCCTCCCAGGCAACCTTGTCCTCCTCCTCACCCGACTCTGGCCGCTGAGTGATGGTTGCTGGCTCCTTTTATAGGTCAGTCAGAAGTTCTCCAGGTGCTTGATCACTGAGTTCCAGCTGCACTTCCCGGTGTGACGAAAACGCTGCCCACATGGGCTCAGGAGTCCCAAACACAGCACCCCCTGGCGGTGCCTGCAGGACCCAACAGGGCTGCACCCAACTCCAATTCCCAGGGAGCCCTGTGGGAAACCGAGGCACTGCTCCACCCCAGGGGGGTGGCCATCTTGCGTCGAGGGGGAGTTATTGAACTGTCCAGGGCTGCTCCCCCTGAATATAGTGTGCAGGGGGGTCACGGCTGAGCATGGACGCCAGCTGCCTGCCACACTATATTACTACCAATGATACATTATTAGATGTTTTGCTGTCATTTTTCATTGATTTATAACATTTGTGTGATTGCCAAACTAACAAATGCGATTTGGCCTGAGGGTTGAAATGAGGTCCGTAGTGTGCAAAATGAACAAATAACATCAAATGAAGCAGAAAAATTCAAAAGACAAACTTAGGGTATTACAATTTTATTATACAGAAGATATATATATATATATATACACATTAATATAACAGTTACTATCTTTTCTGCATGGTAATGTACAAAATGTAAAATTCTTCTTTTACATTATTAATAAAATGTTCTTTAAAAAAAGAATATGGACTTTAAAGGGCTTAAACATTGAAAGGAGACCTGCCTTGAGGATGTATGAAATTCATATTTCAAAGACCAGCCTAGCCATCCATTCTTTGAAAAATGATTTGTAAGACAGCACATTTGTGCTTCTCGTCCAAAAATGCTATGAGCCAGACGTTTCAATATATTCTTTAGAGATGGTGATTAATACCAATAATAAATAAATGATCACTAAGATAAAAAATGAATGACTAGTCTGACAAATAAGCAATCTTCATTTTAAAGCCTATTATATAAACTGACTTAAATCATACTGGAGTGCATAACTTGAGCAGGTACTCATCTGCAGTCAGTGCCTTTTTCCAGTGACTTAACAAATAGCTAATTACCATGAACTACAGTACATACCTATTAGAGAAGAATCGTTCCCAATGTATTTACAGTAGTAGCTTCCACCAGTGTTATGAATTCTGGCAGACATGATTACTCCATAGCCACAGTTAATTGTAAAATACTTCAAAAACTGTTTATGCCCTAAATTTTACGTCTTATTTTTATATGAAGCTATTATGATTATACAACCAAGAAGAACTAGTATTAATATTGCTAGTTAAATACATAACAGCAGTATTTACATTTTCACAAAGTTTCATTTTTTCTTTACTAAGACAAAGAAAAATTAAATAGCTCAACATAAGAATGATATAAAGGGAAAAAAATGTTTCCAGGATACAGTATGCCTGCCATATATGACATTACAGCAGTGTGTATTTTTACAGTGGTCGTAACCACATAATGGGCTTGTGCTCACTGGGATGTGGTCACTTGGGACACTATAATTGCTGACCTGAAAGTATGCAAAGATCATCAGCTTCTTTGATCTTTCTTTGATATTTAACTTCTTATTCCTGATTCATTTTATAACACTATTACTTTTTTAGTTGTTCCTGCATCATTTTGGTATTCTAATGCTCATATAGGGGTTGGTTATATAGGAAGGTGTCCATGTTGATTGTTTCAGAGTCAGTGGTGTAACTGATTTTTACTGGCTCAACACAGAACTGTGGTTAAGGCAACCATTAACACTAGAATTACCAGAGCCTACGAAAAAACTCGTAATTCCATCCCACCTTAAATCGCTTCTTAAATCCCTTCACACCTCTCCGCCAGCGTCCTTTGTCCTCTAAATGTGCTGTGATAAAGAGAAGGTAGAAGCAGCCGGCTATTCCATCCCCCCACCAATTTAGAATGTGCACGAACTTCTACTAGTAGATGACAAAATGTAGGCATAAACTATATAATGTATGAAGCCTGAAGTCCAAATATCAAAGAAACATTTTCACAAAAGATACAAATATAACACAACAATTGCGCTTTTATTCAAAAATATAACTGCAGAAACAAAAAGCCGCCTTAACATGCGACATTGACACCCATTTATTGTAACTGCCTCCGTGGTGCAATAGAATCAGTTCCCGCCTGGGAATCAAAAGGTCGCGAATTCGATCCTGCACCACTCCGTTTTGAGAAGTAAACTGCTCTTAGTCTTACTATTTTAGAATAAAAGCATACATTTGATTTCAGTCTGTAACAGCCGCTGCAATTTATGATCCTTGTAAAGGTTAGCTTTTTTTTTAAATCACTTTTCATTCTCTCAGTCGTGTTCAGAATCAATCCATACAACCCCATCTGACACGGCTGTTTTCACATAAAGACGCACTATAGCTCTGCAGTGTACCACGATGCATACTAACGCCCCCAAAGGGTTCTGACACACAAACGCTGGCGAAGCTGCCTTCTTCGTATCTCACCGTCACTTGATTTTCTTTTTATTCAGTTTTATTGAGTGTTCCTGCCAGTCCCCGCATGTCCCCGGCTGATCCTAGCTTCTCTTTATCAGCACATTTAGAGGACAAAGGACGCTGGTGGAGAAGTGTGAAGGGATTTAAGAAGTGATTTAAGGTGGGACGGAATTACGAGTTTTTTCGTAGGCTCTGGTAATTCTAGTGTTAAGGCTTGCTATGGTGTTACTCCATATATTTTTTTGTCACTGATGACTCAGCGATACATTTATTTTTTATTTTCATTCTTCAGAGAGAGGTGGGTGAGATGAGTGGGGCAGATTTCAGACATGACACATAAAAAGTCAGGACCAATTATAAAAGGACCAATTTATGTGATGCCAAAGTGAAACATTTCAAAATTTCATTATATCAGATGTATGTAGTGGCAGATTTCCGAGTCAGAAACTTCATGTGGATGTCTAACAGTGCAAGACACACTTTCTGGCCTGTTTTAAACTTAGAAGGAACTCCCCAATACCTATCAAAGAGGGTTTTAGCAGAGGTTTTCAACGTCAATAGGTGCTTTCTGACTGCCATCCATTTATATCGTAGAGTATTAAGGTATTTACTCTATCTATGAATAGGAAAACCTTGCTGATCCAGAATACAATTAAGTGGGTTTATACCCACAAACAAACATTCAAAAGTGGACATCCTCAGGACTGAATAGCAAATCAAACCAATTTTCCAGACAAGTTTCAATTATGCATCTAAGACATTTCTCAAGGTCCTAGCTTGACGTATGGTTAACCATTACAAAAATATCTTCCTAGCTTTGGAACAATTTGAGGTCCCTGTTCAGCATTGGTAGACTTACAGAATCAATGTTAGTGTAAAAAAATCTTCATTTTAATCTGTGGCAAAGGATCTGCACTGGTATCTGGAAAGTTGATTGTTCAAATCCCATTAATGCCAGAAAGGATTGTACTCCATTGGGCGCCTGAGCGAGGCCCTTACCTGAAAATTGATCCAGGGGTGCTGTACAATGGTTGACCCTGAGTTTTGACCCCCAAATGTCATGCAAAAAAAAAGTTTCCCTCGGGGTTTAACAAAGTATATTAAAAAAAAAAAAAAACTTTCTTTAGTGGAACAACATGAACAGTCTTTGAGAATCTATCACTCTAAACCAGAATGGTGGAATTCCCTCAGATAGGAGTAAGATCAGAAATATAGTCCATTGTGATCTCTTCCTAAGGTGGAGATGGCATTATAATTGGTTATAACAACCCCAAAACATCTCACAGACTTGGCTTAGCACAAGAACAAACATCATAAACTTTAACTTGTTTTTATTTAATGGCCATCAAAAAAGTCATTTTAATAATTTTATGCTTTCTGAAATCCCAGGGTTAAGATTCACAACAGTCTGGAGTGCTGTATATACTCACGTTTAAGTTCTCCCGAGGATAAGTCGGGGCCTGATTTTTACTGTATAATTTGCAGTGTTTTATAATGTTGGTCATATAAGTCGAATGCGGAAAACTCACGCTATTGGACCAAGAGATTATGATATGCTAATGCCAACCTGAGAGAGTAACCACAGAGCACACTGCCTTTAATTCTATGTATTGTGCCTATGTGACCACACGGTCATACCTGAACTATTCCAAAGTGATGTTTTCAATGTTTTGTGTATCTCACACCATCATACACCTTTACAGTAAGAGCATCCCTTATCTATGATGGAGTGTTCGATCAGAAAAAAATATGAAGCTGCAATTAAAAGTCATTGAAGTGGTGAAAAAAGTTGGTAACTGCGCTGCTGCAACAAAATTCGATGTGTTTGATAAAGTGGTGCAAGACTGGAGGAAGCAAGAAGATGTAAAAAAAAAAAATGCCAGTTTTGAACTGGCATATCAGTGTGGGTCTGATTTTATGATTGAGTTTTTGGGTTTCAAGACCCGACTTATACACAAGTATATACAGTAAGTAATTTCAGAGATATATTGATGCCATATTGTCATGTGTACGTGTATTCTGGAATGTTAAAACTTTTGAAAATTTGATTTCTTGTGTCAAAACATGCTGTATATTGCTCCAAATAACAGCAAATATTTTTTACAACCCCTGAGTCACAAAACAGAAAATGGTTAAAGGCATTTTTGAAGGTACAATGTCTAAAATAAAAGGAAAATGAAGGCTATTATTTACACTTTAGTAGCTGATTCTATTGTCTTAAAAAATCTCCAGCATGATTTCATGGTTGTAGTATGTACCTACAGTGACTGCTGCAAAGTCCCTTGCTGTTAGGCAATCATTATTCCTAAATGAGAACCATTGTCTTATATCATACATCATTGATTATGTATGCATAAAGTGATGTATTGCTGCATGCATATTCACAATGCACAGCATGATTGATTAGACCTGCTTATGCATGCTCCATTTCAAATTAATGTTGCCTTATACATTCCGACAAGTATATTAAGTAGACATATATATCATGAATCTATGTCTGTGTAGTTATAAATAATCATCTCTGGTGCATGATCTCTTCAAAGACACACATAGTCATACGTATTTTTATAAGCCCTGACTGTGAGTAGTACATTTGTGAGAAAACACAATAGACTAGGGAAATGCAATGTAAACAGGAGAAGCCTTAACATATCAAATTTAACAAAATTCAAGAGTTTTTTACACCAGGTATTTTTGTCTTTGACAAGTGTGAACGGTGTACATGAATCAAAATTAATAGTTCATCTAAGCTGTATTTCTAGCAGTGCCAATACTAGTAGTGTATCTTTCTCTAGAAATCAACTGTATTCATTTAATGACATTTATTCCTGGTTGAAGATGCATGGATCATTTGGTCTTAACTGACTACCCAATAAGCAACAAGCAAAGTGCTTTCTTGTAAATGTAAAGATGATTATTTCTTTGAATCTAAAGATGATTGATGAGATAAGACAAAGCTGACCTATTTTGTCACAGTTTTAGCTGATTCTGCCAAGTGGGACGACTGACAAAATACTATTGATGTAGGACTTGAAATGCTCAGTTCTGAACAAATCTGAAAAGTGATCCTCCTGCATGGAAGCATGTCTTATGCATTGTCTATCTTCTCTCTCCATAAAGTGAAGTAAGTGTCATGGTGGCAGTTAGGACATAAGCTAAGCTTAGGTTACCTCGTCACAATCATTAAAAATCAACTTCATCAGAAATACTACACATTGTACAAACAGAGTTCATATTATGGTACAACAACAATGTATTTTTTGGTTAGCATATAATCATATGACGAATGTCCCAAAGGGCTTTAACACGTCACTTAATTGACTGCCTGCCAGGCTTGACTCTCTAAGAATACAAGAAAAAACTCCCAAAAAACCTTGCAAAAAAAGAGTCAAGTGGAGTTTTCTCATATTGTTGCAATAGTAGTGCACATTCCACTGTCAGCTGCCGCTGTCACAGCATGTGAAACATTTTATAGTGTGGTAGGAGACTACAGATATGCCACCCACAAGCCCTGATTATTACTTTTGGGGACCTTAATCATGCCAACCTCTCGAATGTCCTGCCCACTTTCAGACAATACGTCAGCTGTCACACCAGGAATGATAAGACACTGGACTTACCGTATACTAATGTCAGGGATGGTTCACTTGAGGTCTCTGGTACTGAGACAAGCTATTGTCACCAAGACAATAAAGAAAGTGGTCTATTGACAATATCAGGGACTGTGTAGCTGACTACAGTAATCCCTCCTCGATTGCGGGGGTTGCGTTCCAGACCCGCCCGCGATAGGTGAAAATCCGCGAAGTAGAAACCATATGTTTGGTTATTTTTATATATTTTAAGCCCTTATAAACTGTCCCACACTGTTAACATTATTAGAGCCCTCGAGACATGAAATAACACCCTTTAGTCAAAAGTTTAAACTGTGCTCCATGACAAGACTGAGATGGCAGTTCTTTCTCACAATTAAAAGAATGCAAAAATATCTTCTCTTTAAATGAGCGCTGTCAGGAGCAGAGAATGTCAGAGAGAGCGCTCGCTAAGAAAAGCAAACAATCAAAAAATCAATATGTGCTTTTAAGTATGCAGAAGCACCACGATAAAGCGGCATTTTGTAGAGGAGCATCCGTATCTTCTAGGCAAACAGCCTCTGTGCAAACAGCCTCTCTGCTCACACCCTCTCCATCAGGTGCAGAGAGAGTGAGAGAGATTGAGAGAAGCAAACAATCAAGCACGGCGCGGGAAGCATATCTTATATCATTGAGGAGTTTTAGTTAATATGTAATACATGCTCTGATTGGGTAGCTTCTAAGCCATCCACCAATAGCGTCCCTTGTATGAAATCAACAAACAAACTGAGGAAGTATGTACCATAAATTAAAAGACCCATTATCCACAGAAAGCCGCGAACCAGCGAAAAATCCGTGATATATATTTAGATATGCTTACATTTAAAATCTGCGATAGAATGAAGCCGCAAAAGTCGAAGTGCGATATAGAGAGGGATTACTGTATGTACATTTTATGTGTGGATAATATTGTGCCATTAAAAACTGTACCTTCTTTTACAAGCAACAAACCCTGGGTCACCTCAAGGCCCTGTTGAACAAAGAGATTAACACTAGAATTACCAGAGCCTATGAGAAAACTCGTAAATCTGGCCCACCTTAAATCCGTTCGCACCTCTCCGTCAGCGTCTTTTGTCCTGTAGATGTGCAAGCAGCCTGCTAGTCCATCCCCCCACCGTCACAATATGTTCACAAAGTTCTCTCAGCTCATGCCTTGTTTGATTATCTGGGAGTGAAGTGCTGGAGTTTTAGAGTGAAAATAATAGATAGTTATTTGGAACACATGCATTTCATGTGTGTTCCGTTTCTACAGTAATCTGTGTAAACACATTGTTAAAACAGAAACTTTTTCATATTTTAGTAATAAATGTTACAAAATGTAAAAAATGTTACAAAATGTGTGAAGCCTGAAGTCCAAAGATCAAATAAACACTTTCACAAAAGGTTCAAGGACAATACAACAGCTTCCGTGGCATATTGGTAAGATTAGCTGATTTGTAATCAAGAGTCCCCGGTTCGATCCCGACTGCCTCCTATATTTGCTGTTTTCAGTAGTGAGCTGCTCTTATAGTTAATATTATACAGTACACACATACATTTGGTTTGCATCTGTAACAGACCGTGTACATTTATAGAACTATACTTGTAAAAGTTACCATTTTTTTTCACTTTTATTCTCTCAGTCACGATGATGATACATACTACTGCCCTAGGGATCTGATAATGTTAGTTTTTATTTAAAACTGGTAATAACTGTAGATGTGAGTAGTGTTTTGAGGCAATGGAACTGGACATTCTCTGATCTGGAGGGATAAAAGCTGACACACAAACGCTGGTGAATCTGCATTCTTCGTATCACACCATCACTTTATTTTTTTTTTATTCAGTTTGAGTGTTCCAGCTCACGCAGAATTAGTATGCACCTTATGGTTTATGATGTCAAAAAAAACAGAGACGTAGGTATATATGATATTTGGAATTATTAATTTTATGACCTTTTATGAGGTCAGTTCAGCGCAATATACAATCATCAAATTCAAATGTGAACAGTTCACACACACGCAAGGACCGTCTTTCTTACATTTTCGACATGTGTACCTGTTGCAATGCGCTCATTTCTCTCTATGCAGCACTCCTCACCTGGTGGAGAACAAAATCACATCTCTCAAGTCAAAATGTAAGAACAGATTATACCAATCACTAAACACAGAACTAGTACAAATATTGATACAGATTTCTTAAAACAGAAAATAAAGTAAAAGCTAATTAATGTAAATGTAAACCAACAATATTCGTCCATTAGTTAATTGTAGAACTAAGGCCATTTGACAACAGATGAGATGAAATTGTAAGAAAGAAGCACAAAGGCAAAGTCAGGCACAGTCAGAGTCCTGGAAAGCACAGCCAACAACCACCTCCACCTATTATCCATTCTACAGTTGAGTCAGTGCTGGGCTGTCCAATCTGATGAAAGGACCCTCCACCTAATGATTACAGTGCTCCTTTATCTGAGATGATCTTTCCATGGCAGAAGAGTTGTGGCATCAAGTATTACATCAAGATGAAACAAAGGAGAGGAGAGTTTGTAATGTTTTACATAATTCGTATTACTTATATTTTTGTACAAATGATTAACAGACAGAGATGCAGTATTCACAGCTAATCAGCAGCTCTAGTCAGGGTATTCTACACTAAAGTAGTGAGTGTTCATCCTGGATTTTAAAGCTGACAAAGAGGGGGCATCTCTTATATTAGCAGGCAGATTGCTCCACAGTTTGGCGGCCATGCAACTAAAAGCTCAACCACCCACTGTTATTTTATTAATCCTTGGAATCATAAGCAGACCAGCATTTTGAGATCTTAATGTGCACTCAGGTTTGTAAGTAATGATAAATTTAGATAAATAAGCCGGATTTTGGCCATCTAAGGTTTTAATGTTAAAGGGAGGATTTTGAAATCTACCTTAAACTTAACTGGGAGCCAGTGTAAGGACTTAAAGACTGGAGTTATGTGTTTGTACTTTCTGGTTTGCAGCAGAACTTTGATTTAACTGAAATCTGTATAAAGAGTGAATTGAACAGCCAGTGAATAACGCATTGCAGTAGTTATTCCTACTAGAAATAAATGCATTAAATAATTTCTCAGTATCCTGAATATTTAGAAAACATCTTAATTTTCCAACATTTTTCGATGGAAAAAGAATTTTTTGCAATGTTTTGTAATGTGCACTTTAAATGACATGCTAGTGTCACAGATAACACCTAGATTGTGCACTGACTCTGTAAATTTAATAGTGATTCCAATAGAGTTAAAAGTGACAGAATGTTGTTGTGGTCAGCATCATACTCTCCAATAACTAACATTTCTGTTTTTTCTGCATTCATTGACATTTCTCATCCATCCATTCCTTATTCTCACTGACACAACTAATTAAGGACAGGATCAGCGACATGTGATTTGGTCTAAAAGAAAGCTAAAACTTGGCATCTGCATATGTGAAAATTAGTGTTATGATGTCTAATTGTACTTGCCAATGGAAGCATGTAAAATTAAAACAGTAAAGGTCCCAGTACTGAGCCTGGCAGAACACCATATCTCACGTTTGTGTATGATGGAGTATTGTCAGCACATTTCTGTACGCACTGGAATTGGTTTGATAAATAAGAACTAAATCAGGCAAGTATATTGCTTGTAAGCCCAATGTTATTTTCTAGCCTGTGTAATAAAATAGAATGGTCACCAGTATCAAACACTATGCTTAAATCTAACAACATAATTACAGTGGAATTTTCTTCATCAGAGAATATCAGAATGTCTTTCAAAACACATGTTAGTGCCATTTCTATACTTTGACTGGTGCGGAAGCCAGACTAGACTTTCTTAAAAAAATTGTGATGTGCAAGGTGAGACTGAAGATGATTGGCAACTACTTTTTCAAGTATTTTACAAAAAAATGTTTTTTTAGGTCCAGGTCTGACATTTTAAGCAATGGCCTGATAACTGACATATTTAGTTCATCAGGAACTATGTTATTCAGTAATGAGTTATTGATAATGCTAAAACATCCATTGAGCTTTTTTTTATTCGCTTAGCTGGTCTAACAATCTAATAAACAAGTAGTAGGTTTCATTTTAGAAATTAAAGTTATGACGTACTCTTCTGTTATCAAATTAAGATTACTAACGTGGTGTGTGGAAGGCAGGACAGGGCTTATTAATCTAGTATTAAGTGTGTGAGTTGACACTACATTTTAGGATTTTATATTGTCAATTTCCTTATTAAAGAACAACGTCATAAAGTCTAAACTGCTAATGTCTCTTGGTATTTTGAAATGTAGTTTAGAATTACCATTTGTTAAATTATCCACTGTTTTTATGGAATAACTGGGAATAGTAACCTGACTGAGCTATATAAAGAGAGCTCTTCTAATATTTTTTAACACTTTATTCCCATACAGTCTGAAAGACCTGCAGCTTTGTTGCTCTCCATTAACGCTCTGGTTTTCAGCATTCACATTTAAGAACTTGAGTATTCTCATCAACCAGTATGAGTTTCTATGCATTTTAATAGGAACTACTGTATCCAGAGCCTCTCTCAAAGTCACATCATAATTTGATGCTTGCTGATCTAAATTGTTTTCCACAATTATGCATGACTTTCTGAAAATATTCAGAAACTTTGATGTAGAGTGTACATGTTGTACTGTCCTTGTTTTAATCTGTGAATGCCTTGGTGATGGCAGAACCAAATCAAATAAAAATGAAGTAGTGATCAGAAATAATTGCATTTAATTGAGTAATATTTATAATTATGATCCTTCTGAGTTTAACAAAGAAGTAAGTGCTAAAAGTGTCATCTTCAAACATTAATTTGTATATTAAAATCCCCCCTCAAAACTACACAATTATAATTTGCTCCTAAAAAAATAAACAATGAATATGGCCTAGGGGGGTATTTTTCGTATGTGGCTTACTCGTTTAGCTGGATGTAATTGTTGACGATTTGGCATGATCCTGGATCTGTGGGTTTTTTGAAACTCTTGCTGAATGTGTTGTCATAGCAGCATATCCAAATCCTCAAACCTGCTCGGAGCAGGTTTGTTCTATGTAAACAAGGATTAGCTCACACACTTAATCCGTGTTCGTGCATGGAATTCATGCAGTCATGGCTTCGCCATTCATGAATGAGAGAAAAGTTAATATTGGTGTACAAATCATAAGAAGAGAATTTCATATAGAGAGAGTTCTGCACGATCAGCAAGATCCCTTATTGCTCCCGAAGGAAATTCTTTTCTAAAGATACCGTTTTACCCGGGGGGGAATATTGTACCTCAAAGATTTATTAGCACCTTATATTCGAAGTCAAACTAGGCGAAGTCGGGCTCTCACAACCACACAGGCAGTATGAATTACTTTGAGGTTTTTTGCAAGCGGCACTTTTTTTTATATACTATAGGCGATGCGGAAAATCTATCTAAAAGTGTATGTAGCCGCCGATGCATAAGGCTAAGTCAGGCATGGGTAAAGCGCATGTCAAAGAAATCTCACAGTCCAAAACTTTGTTTTAAAATATTTAGTGAAAGTTAAAAGCAAATAATCCACACAAGAATAAAAGGAAAAATAGTTACACACGTAGAATAAAGGCAAAAAAAAGAAAAAATGTATTGTAAAATACGCAAGAGGAGACAGCATAAAGTTTTGGGGTCCGCCAGCCCCGTATATTGTGCAGAAATTATATTACTCAACAGGTCAAAATTACAAACAGAAATCATTCATAACGCGACGCCGAACCATGGCGTCCGCGGCCATTTTATTGGGGAGGAGCCGGAAGTGGAGGAATGCTGGGAAGGACCGTGAGGGAGGCTGGGATTGGTGACGTCAGGGCAAGATGGCGGAGGAAGGGCGGAAGTGCCGCACTGCGGTCAAAACCCGGCTTATGACGGAGGGAGGTCCTTTTTCCTATGAGAAAGCAGAGGGAGAAAGTTAGTACCCCACCATTCCCTGCCGGCGAATATGTTCCCAGGTGCGTTCGAATCCGTCCGCGGCCTCCTACTCGTGCGTGCGTGACATGATCCCCCCCTTAGCCCAAGACCGTCAGGTCGGGCGAACCTAATCGAGAGGTCGTGAACACGAGAGAGGGCATCGGCATTGGCCTGAAGGGTGCCTCGGCGATAAGTGACGGTGAACTTATACGGTTGTAAATCCAGAAACCACCTGGGGCCTCATGTATAATGCCGTGCGTAGAACTCGCACTATAACATGGCATAAGCACAAAAGCCGAAATGTGCTTACGCACAGAAAAATCCAGATGCAGGAATCTGTGCATACTCCAACTTCCACGTTCTTCTGCTACATAAATCCCGATCAGCGTGAAAACTAACGCTCGTACACGCGCATTTTGTAACGCCCCAAATCCTCCCAGAATTAGCGTGTTGAAACTTGAAAGCTCGCATTCACAAAATCGCACAGTGCCGGAAATAAAAAAGAAGTCACATATCAAAGTTGCCGTGAAAAGAAGAGTTGTAAGCCCACTGTCTGAGTGTCATATGAAAGCTTATTAGGGTACAGAGAAAAAAGGCACACGGTGGGGAAAAAGCACAAAATGTCAACTTTAATCTCGAATTTTCCACTTTAATCACGTAGTTTATTTTGTCATTTAGTAGAACATTATAAACTTCATCTTAAAATCGTTTAATTAACCAGTTTCTCAAAATTACATCGTAATTAAAGTAGCACGTTAAATGCTTTGTTTTGTATTTGATCTTCTACTCGTATGTGATCTATGTGTTTGAATCACTACTTGCTTCTTAAACTGGCTCTCTTCCTCCAACTGGACACAGAGTCCATTACATTTGTGATATTACAGCTCTCTGAATAACTAAAATACTGAGATGTATACGTGATGTCATTTTCATGATGATAGGAGCTAAAGCACATTATTAAACATGTGTTTCATGAGCCTTGTGCTCATGACAAGCATTTAACTTTTGTCGAAATTTGCTGCTGTGTTTCTAGCTGTGCCGTTATTTTCTCTTTCTGTTTTATATTCAATATATATTGGCGTGGCCGCCCCAAGAGTCCTTGCTTTTCTTTCCCCAAGTAACTGATCGCCACACAATCAGCTCTGTAATAGAAGTTAAGCCATCTGTAAGCTTAGCGCCGATTCTTCAAAACGTTTAAAGAACATTGAAATATCTTCGTAGTACATGTTTAATTATTCTATCCTTCACGACACTCCCAGTGAATAATTTAGATTATTTAAATGAAGTTAAAGTTTTATGTGTATAACTAATTTAACAAACATATTTTGCTGCATTTCACCTTAAAAATGATATCGTCATCATATGTAAATACGCGCTTTATAAAGTGGCCCAGGTTGTGAGATATTATAACTGTAGTGCAAGTTTACAGTGGGGTGATTGTACTTATAAGTACAAACCGTTCTACAAGGAGCAATTGATTGAGTGCATTTAAAGTTCTTGGGATTAAACTGTTTCTGAACCGCGAGGTCTGTACAGGAAAGGCTTTAAAACATTTTGCAGTGGCTGAGACAGCGTGTCCTTAAAGCTGTATACCGATAATTCTCTTTCCGATCAGCTGCTGCTGTGATTCACACTCAGATACAGTGATATAAATACTCCGAGTCGTGCAGTGAGAGCAATATGGAAAAAGATGATCCGCTGTGGCAACTCCTAACGGGAGGAGCTGAAAGAAGAAGAAGAAGAAGAAGAAGTGAGAGTAACAACGCTAAAGCAGTTATGGTATTTGGAATACTATGGCTGTTCCCTGGACCATTATATTGTTACGAGTTAATTACAATCAGATGCATTACACTAATAAACAATATGCGGTTAGTTTCTGTGTATTTATAAAGCTGCGTCATGAAAATAGTGAGTAATCACACAAGAACAGTACCATTGCTTTGACGCTGGGTGCCGTCAGTTTGCAAAACCGAGCGGAGAACTTGCGTACGACAAGGCATGAGGTACCGTGGAAAAGTGCGTGGCTTTACGCCAAGTGTAGGTTTTATACATCGCGATTTGAACATGGAAAAGTTCTTATGCAACATTTCTGTGCGTGCGCACCGTTTATACATGAGGCCCCAGGTAACCCGCGGATTCGTCTCTTTATGTAGGGACATCCACTGAAGTGCAGCGTGATCAGTCACCAGAGCGAATTCGCGACCCAGCAGGTAGTAACGGAGATGGGTCACCGCCCACTTAATGGCCAAGGCCTCCCTCTCCACTGCCGCGTACCGAGTCTCGCGGTCCATCAGTTTCCGGCTTAAGTACATCACAGGGTGTTCGACACCGTCGACGCTTTGGCTCAACACGGCGCCCAGGCCTGTGTCCGAAGCGTCGGTCTGGAGGATAAATGGGAGCCCAAAATCGGGCGACCTTAACACAGGTGCCGACGTTAGGGCCTTCTTTAGGTCACTGAATGCGTGATTCAGACGTCTGAAGTCGTTACAAAACCTCCAGGAGCCGTCCGGCTTGGACACGAGGATGATAGGGCTGGACCAAGGACTATGGCTTTCCTCAATTATGTCCATGCCCAACATTCGTTGCACCTCCAGTTCCACCTCCGCAAGTCTAAAGGGCCTCTCCCGGACGATTACCCCGGGGTCCGTGACGATGTCATGGGCAATCAGCGAGGTCCGGCTGGATGACTCGCTCACTACTTCGGGAATGGCTCGGAGGGTTTGGGTTAACTCCTGCCGCTGCCTGGGGGTTAGCTCTTCGCCGAGGTTAAGGGCAGTTGTGCTTGTGAAAAGGGAGAGTGACCTATGGGAGGCGGGAAGCTCCTCCCGATCTTTTCAAGGTTTCAGTAAGTTGATGTGATAGATCCTCTCGCTCGGTCGACGGTTAGGTTGTTTCACCAAATAGTCGACAAGCCCTTTTCTTTCCTTAATCTCGTAAGGCCCTTGCCAGTGAGCGAGCAACTTGGAGTGGGAGGTAGGAACGAGCACCAAAACTCGGTCCCCCCATGTACACAAGTGACCAACAGATGTTCCTTCCACCATTGTCGCGGTAAGACCAAACGGCGATCTACAATGGTTATGTTGCTGCCGGAATCAAACAAAGCCACCACTGCGTGCCCATTCAATAACACTACTCCTGTGTTCGGAGTCGCCAAGGGATGCGGCGGGGTACAGTACCTCTCCAGTGTCGTCCAGGTGCAGTCCATGGGCTCCGCCATGGTGTTGAGGGGACAGGTTGGCAGCAAATGGCAGGTCTCGCCACACTTGTAACAGCGCGGCGGGACCGGTTTCTCTCTAGGCCTTGGCGGCGCTTCCGCAGCGCGTTGAGAGGGCTCGGGGTGGGCCGCCTGACCCTGTCGGTTCCCCCGAGCAGACCTTTCTGCCCCCCCGGCTCGGAGGACCGCGAGCTGATGCTCCAAGACGTCCAGGAGACCTGGCATGTCTTTATATGCGTGCCCCCGGACCTGCTGGGTGAGGGCACTGGGCATCGCATTGACCAGGCCTTCACAGGCCACCTGCTCGACGACTCTCCGAGCCTGGGGTCCTTCTGGCCGTAGCCAGCTCCCCATTTTGCCCCAGAACTCGAACGCCTGGGCGCGGGCAGGCTTTTCAGGGTCAAACACCCAGTTCCGCCACTCTGACGCCTGCTGGCCCGGAGTGATGCCGTAGCGCGCCAAGATCTCAGGCTTCAGGAGGTCATAGCTCGCGGCCTCCTCCTCAGGGAGGTCATAATAGGCCCGCTGCGCGGGTCCCTTCAGGAATGGACGCCCACTCGGACCACTGCCACTCGTTCCGGGTGGCCGTCTGTTCAAAGATGCTCAGGTACGCCTCGACATCATTGGCGTCAGTCATCGGCACCAACGGCGGAGGCGTCAGTTTAGGTGGGTCTGGCCTGGCTCTCTGGGCCTCTACCAACCTGGCCTTGGTAGCCTCCAACTCCCTGGTGGTTGCGGCTTGCGCTTGCTGCAGGGCCTGGAGTTGGGCATTCATACCCTGCAGCACGGTGTTAAGGTCCTGTCCGTCTGTCATTCTTTGGGATCCTCTATCCTGCTGACTACGCCACTGTAAAATACGCAAGAGGAGACAGCATAAAGTTTTGGGGTCCGCCAGCCCCGTATATTGTGCAGAAATTATATTACTCAACAGGTCAAAATTACAAACAGACGCGACACCGAACCATGGCGTCCGCGGCCATTTTATTGGGGAGGAGCCGGAAGTGGAGGAATGCTGGGAAGGACCGTGAGGGAGGCTGGGATTGGTGACGTCAGGGCAAGATGGCGGAGGAAGGGCGGAAGTGCCGCACTGCGGTCAAAACCCGGCTTATGACGGAGGGAGGTCCTTTTTCCTATGAGAAAGCAGAGGGAGAAAGTTAGTCCCCCACCATTCCCTGCCGGCGAATATGTTCCCAGGTGCGTTCGAATCCGTCCGCGGTCTCCTACTCGCGTGTGCGTGACAGTATCTTCTATAAACTTAGCTTTTCTTGACAAACTTTAGTTATTTCTATACTTAAATGTTCTTTACTTCTTTCTATACTTAAAGGTTCTTGATTTCTTCTTCTATATGCTTTAAGCATACGGTTCAACTATTTTATGAGTTACTTCACACTCAAAAGGCCCATAGGCACATAGGCATGTGCCCAGGCACAGTCACATTCGCAAGCACGATCATGAGCACGAACATGGATAAAAACCATATGCCCCTATACCTTACACAAGGCAAGGCTAGACACTAACTGGAGAACATTGTTCACTCAAAGCTGTTAGAAAATGACAGGAAAATACCAATACAAATCAGTTCACGGGGGTTTTAGGAACCTCCCATAGTTTATGCATTATCATCTAGTAAAATATTCATGAATTTTATAGAACTAGGAAAATGGCTCTTACAGTGCAGTTTGCCAGGCAATTCGTAAAGTCTGCTTGGCTCTGAAATATTTCCTTTGGGTTTTCATGGTGTTTCCTGGACACCTGCGTGTGCAGACAATAAAAGAGGATTTCATGCCATTGCAGGTAGGCAATACACAGACAAAAACACCCACAGTTCCATAAAGAATCTCACAATTAGCCTAACATTCTCATTACCCAGGATTTCCAAATGTGATTGGGGCACAAGGGACTGATCAGAGTGGACTTTGATCAAACATTATTTGCAAAATTTACCTCTCCACCTGATGAATAATCAGACACAGTGTCTTCATCAAATATTTGACCTTCGTCAATATCTCATTGGTCAGACACAGGTTCTAGGGATGTGACATTCCCTGCAACTGACCCAACAAAAAAAAGAGGGCTATATGGAACATACCTATGGCACACATTGAGGACAAATACATGCAATGACCATCCTTTACTTGAAATGAAGTGACCACTGCATCCTGCCACTGGTTCTTAGGAGGAGCTTCCCCCTGGAATGCCCTCAGAAACAGGGCGATGGGCATTTTGCTGGAGAGCCAACTCTTCTGCAGGGGTTAGGTCTGGACCACATGGACCTCCACCTGTTGCTTGCTTGTCTGCCTTCTTATTAGCTTTAAAATTATATGTTTTTTATATTATATATGATTCTTCATATCAACAATTCTTTAAATAGTTATATACCAATATTTACCAATTTGAAGTATATTCTTGTACTTCACTTTAACCTGTTCCCATGTTCTCCTTGTGCTAACGTTTGATCTGGAATTATGACATTAAATAATAATTAATCTGACACATAGGAAATGAAACGCTGCATTCAGTAAGTACAATGCACACTACTTAAGCGTTTAATTTGTCGGCCACTTTTTGCTAGTTGTCTTTTCTGGTTTGAGCTACTTTTGCAGTGTTACCCCTTAGTGCATATTAAATTTTGAAATTCTTCATATCCTTCAAATAAAAAATCTTGCTCCGCTTGTGTAAAAAAATGCGCTCGTTCTTTCGTCATTTTGTTACAGCTTATCAAAGACTTGCTGATCATGTTTTCTAGACTCAATATATATGGGCTTTTCAATCAGCGCAGGGGGGCGCATTCATCTCGGATTATTAAATCCAGCTAGACTAATCTGGGGCGGCACGGTGGTGCAGTGGTAGCGCTGCTGCCTCGCAGTTAGGAGACCCGGGTTCGCTTCCCCGGTCCTCCCTGCGTGGAGTTTGCATGTTCTCCCCGTGTCTGCGTGGATTTCCTCCGGCGCTCGGTTTCCTCCCACAATCCAAAGACATGCAGTTCTAAATTGGCCCTAGTGTGTGCTTGGTGTGTGGGTGTGTTTGTGTGTGTCCTGCGGTGGGTTGGCACCCTGCCCAGGATTGGTTCCTGCCTTGTGCCCTGTGTTGGCTGGGATTGGCTCCAGCAGACCCCCGTGACCCTGTATTCGGATTCAGCGGGTTAGACAATGGATGGATGGATGGATGGATAGACTAATCTACTACACGGCTGCGTTTACAAACCCGACTTATCCCGGATGAGTTTCACCGGCATTAACTCATCCAAGATGAGGCATCTGATCTCGGATGATTTAAACGACGTGCGTAAAATACCCCTGGGGCCTCATGTATAACGCCGTGCGTAGAATTTGGACTATAACATGGCGTAAGCACAAAAGCCGAAATGTGCTTACGCACAGAAAAATCCAGATGCAGGAATCTGTGCTTACTCCAACTTCCACGTTCTTCCGCTATATAAATCCCGATCAGCGTGAAAACTAATGCTCGTGCACGCGCTTTATGTAATGCCCCAACTCCTCTTACGCCTCTTTGAATATGCAAATGAATATAAATTGCCCTTAAGCTCAGCCTTCTGTAAAAAGACAATGGGAAAAGCACGGGGGAAAATATAAGAATTTCAGCGAATACGAAGTAGAGGCAAAGGAAAAACATACTATTTGTTCAAATAAACCATGGCATAATCAACAAAAGGAAGTTGATCGAGTGACATAGCGTGTTGGAGAAACTTGAAAGCTCACGTTCACAAAATCGCATAGTGCCGGAAATAAAAAAGAAGTCACATATCAAAGTCGCCATGAACAGGCGAGTTGTAGCCCACTGTCTGAGTGTCATATGAAAGCTTATTAGGGTACAGAGAAAAAAAGGCACACAGTGGGGAAAAAGCACGAAATGTCAACTTCAGTCTCGACATTTCCACTTTAATCACGTAGTTTATTTTGTCATTAAAGTAGAACATCATAAACTTCATCTTAAAATAGTTTAATTAACCAGTTTCTCAAATCACATCGTAATTAAAGTAACACATTAAATGCTTTGTTTTGTATTTGATCTTCTATGTGCTCTATGTGTGTGAATCACTACTTGCTTCTTAAACCGGCTCTCTTCCTCCAACTGGACACAGAATCCATTACATTCGTAATATTACAGCTCTCTGAATAACTAAAATACTGAGATGTATACGTGATATCATTTTCATGATGATAGGAGTTAAAGCACGTTATTAAACGTGTTTCACTTCAATGAAATAATGTATTGCAGCAGTACAGTCAGGGGCGGCTCTAGGCTTGTGGTGGCACTGGGCAGAGGAAGAATCGGTGGCTCCTTTGCCCGCCCGTCAGTAAGGTAGCTTATGCACGGTGGATGGCCACGTCCGTTGCGGACACTGCATAGCCGCCTCGTGCTCATGACACAAGCATTTAACTTTTGCCAAAATTTGTCGCTGCGTTTTTTGCTGTGTTGTTATTTTCTCTTTCTGTTTTATATTCAATACATATTGGCATAGCCGCTACTGCAGTCCTTGCTTTTCTTTCCCCAAGTAACCGATCGCCACACAATCAGCTCTGTAGTAGAAATTAAGCCATCTGTAAGCTTAGCGCCGATTCTTCAAAACGTTTAAGGAACATTGAAATATCTTCGTAGTACATGTTTAATTATTATATCCTTCACGACACTCCCAGTGAAGAATATAGATTATTTAAATGAAGTTAAAGTTTTATCTGTATAATTTAATAAACATATTTTGCTGCATTTCACCTTAAAAATGATATCGTCATCATATGTAAATACGCGCTTTATAAAGTGGCTCAGGTTGTGCGATATTATAACTGTAGTGCAAGTTTACAGTGGGGTGATTGTACTTATAACTACAAACAGTTCTACAAAGTGCAATTGATTGAATGCATTTACAGTTCTTGGGATGAAACTGTTTCTGAACCGCGAGGTCCGTACAGGAAAGGCTTTAAAACGTTTTGCAGTGGCTGAGACAGCATGTACTTGAAGCTGTATACCGATAATTCTCTTTCCGATCAGCTGCTGCTGTGATTCACACTCAGATACAGTAATATAAATACTCCGAGTGGTGCAGTGAGAGTAATATGAAAAAGATAATCGGCTGTGGCAACTCCTAACGGGAGGAGCTGAAAGAAGAAGAAGGAGAAGTGAGAGTAACAACGCTAAAGCAGTTATGGTATTTGGAATACTATGGCTATTCCCTGGACCATTCATTATATTGTTACAAGTTAATTACAATCAGATGCGTTACAATAACAAATAATATGCGGTTAGTTTCGGTGTATTTATAAAACCGCGTCAGGAAAATAAAGGTGTAACCACACAGGAACAGTAGCACTGCTTTGACGCTGGGTGCCGCCAGTCTACAAAACCGAGCGGAGAACTTGCGTATGACAAGGTATGAGGTACCGTGGAAAAGTGCGTGGCTTTACGCCAAGTGTAGGTTTTATACATCGCGATTTGAACGTGGAAAAGTTCTTACGCAATATTTCTGTGCGTACGCACCGTTTATACATGAGGCCCCAGGTCTGTAAATTAGCACTAAGGATGTGCTGGAATTTGTTTTAGTAACTAAAATTAGTGCCTCAAAGAATGTAAATCATCTACATTTTTAGAAGCGGTTTGCAGTTCATCACACAGAATTATCCCACAGCCACCTCCTCAAACAGTATCTCTTGATTTATGAAAGTTTAACTGTTTGGTGTTAGATTTACTAAGCCAAGTTTCAGTGAGAAGACACAAATCGGATTTTGTACTTAATATAACATAGTTTATCAAAGAAAATGTATTTCCAAAAGAACAAATAGTGAAAAGCATTTTGAACTGCAAAAATATTTTTGTGAATTGGTTTCTAATTAAGTATTAATTATATTAATAAATTTATTGATACAGATAGTGCTAGTGGAAGATCTGGTTTTATCTCTTGGTCTACATATGTAAAATGTAATATGAATACTATAATGGATTTCATCATAAAAATATCAAGTATACATCCTAGTATTCTAACAGCACAAAGCTCTAAGAGGACATCATCATCATTTGTAAATATGCACTCTCTTCTATTGAATTGAATTGAATTCCTTTATTGTCATTGTATGGCATAATGAGATTCAATATACAAATCCCCAATAACATTTTTTCCTATAAAATGATATAATGATAATAATACTATGATTAAAAAAACAATGAAAAATATACAGTATGAAAGCATAATTACAATATACATATACATATTGCACAGATAGTGCAAATGGTTCAAGAAGTGGCTCAGGTTACAGCTGTAGTGCAAGGTAATTGAAATTATAAGTTCCACCAGGAGCTCTTGATGGACTGACTGAGTGTTTTTATGGTTCTTGGGATAAAGCTGTTTCAGAGCCTCGAGGGTCGTGCAGGAAAGGCTCTGAAGTATTTTCCAGACTGGAGTAGAATGAGTGGCGGAGCAGAAGCCATGCAGAGGCTGGTGGCTTTCCTTATGCAGCATGTGCTGTAAATATCCTCTAGGGCTGTGAGCTGTATCCCAATAATCCTCTGCACTCTCGACACGACCCACTATAGAGCTTTCCAATCAGCTGCTGTACAGCTGTGATTCCACACTCAGATACAAAAACTGCTATAATTCACATCCCCTCTATGTAATCTTGGTAAGGGGCAAAGCACAATTAAATTCCAACATTGTTTTTTAGCTTTGGTGCATATTAAGTTCTTCTTTAATACCTTAAGATTGCTGCAAATAAATATTAGTGCCCATATGCTGCAATATGGTAAACACTTCATTGTCATCCAGAAGGTCCAATAGTGTGGGAGTCTAACCTTCTGCACTATGGAGTCGTCATTTATGAGCAATTTGTTCTCAGCCTCGACAGACACGCTGCTGGGTGCCCAGTGCCCAGTACTGGTTCTGGGTCTGTATAGGAGACCCGGGTGCTGAGGGATTACATTTTGACTTAAATCCCCAACTCACTATTACCCATTTATCCAGTGGCTGCATTGATGCTTTTGGCCGTGTACTGACTGAAGACTGGAGAGACTGAAGCTAAATCAGAAGTAGCTGAATTGTCTAACTAAACCAAGTCAATCCAGTTTTCAAAAAGCCTAATCGCTATTAGGTTCACAATGTGGACCTCCAAAATGTTTATTTTCCAGACCAACTGTAAATTAACCTCATTGGTGTTACATTTTTTTATCAAAAAAACATGCAAAACGCAGTGCATTTTTTAGCTTGAAGAATGATATTTTGATTAAATTTCATCTTTCTACATAATACTTACAGTAAAAGTGTAAAGTATAATAATGATACAAATAATAATTATGAATAATAATGATATGAAATGAATATAGTAATAATGATAATAATAATACAGTATTTACTGTCAAAATATGTCTCTTGTGTGGTACACCTTTCACCAGGAAAACTGCTTAGGTGTACAGTCATTTACCCAACAGTGTTTAGCATAATGGTTTGTCTCAACAAGAATTCTTTCAGTCACATCATGAGCAAGAAATAACTTCAAGTAAGTAAGTGGAACTTGGCTGTCAATATTCACTTTTATTCCTGGCTGCGCCACAAAATCAAAACAAGGTGGTGCTGGTTTATTTGTAGTGGAGTCACCAGAAACTCAAACGTGAGCGTCACTTTCAGATTCATCAGAATGAATTTTGGTTTCACTGTCCATTTCAATTTCATCTGCTTGAAGGCAGATTCACTTCGTCATCGCTGCTGATGAGAGGCTCCTTAACTTCACTGCTTGTATCACTGTCAAGAGTGTGTAATACCTGGACTACTGAAAAATGTTTCTTATGAGATGCCATTATTTAATTTACTTTCACTCCTTTTCTTTAACCCAGTTTACCACAAGAATGCCCTCTTGTGCCTTTAAAGTGCTATAGCTGGATAATGAATAAACAATTTAAACTTCCTACTATATCTAGAGGCAGCCAGACACAGACACTTGCTTTATGCCTTTACTTAAAAAAATATATTTATTTGTATCAACACCAATAGCAGCAAATAAAAAGCAATACAAAGAATCATACAGCCTGGGTGATTTAGATTTTCATTCAGTCCCATTTACAACAGCACAACACTGAAAAACATTCCCAAGTGGCTCAGTTCTTTAGCTACAACTTATGTAATGAAAAGAAAAAAATGTCTTGCCTGATAAGCTTTGGCAAAATGTCTGGCAGAAAAGAGAGAACTTCATGAAAATGTCCATTTTCATCTTTGTTAGTGGGGCATGTTGACATTTTCATAGTTTTTCAAAACACATAAAATGTAACAGAATCATTATCACAAGTTTAAGGTTATTTTACTGTGGGAATCAAAAGCTGCACATTCTAACTATTCAAAAGCACTTTAAATCCTGCTCACCTTTCATTTTTCCTAAGACAGACTGCATTTCTGTCCAGCTTGACCAAAGGCAGGCTAAGGCAAGCAAAAAAGTTCAGGCATCCCCTCCACAGTATGTAAAGGAAAAAAAATGCAGACATTGATGCAAACAATCTTGCATTCCATGAGTGATCCATTGAATAGAGGTTTCAGCTTTTGCCCTTGTGAACACTTTTGATCTAATTTTTATAGCATTTCAATTTACCATTTATTATTAATACATTAGAACACTCTAGACGAGAACAGACCATTCAGCCCAACAAAGCTCACCAGTCCTATCCACTTATTTCCTCCAAGAAAACATCAAGTCGAGTTTTGAAAGTCCCTAACGTCTTACTGTCTACCACACTATTTGGTAGCTTATTCCAAGTGTCTATCATTCTTTGTGTAAAGAAAAACTTCCTAATGTTTGTGTGAAATTTGTGTCCCCGTGTTCTTGATGAACTCATTTTAAAATACAAGTCTTGATCCACTGTACTAATTCCCCTCATAATTTTAAACACTTCAATCATGTCACCTCTTAATCTTCTTTTGCTTAAACTGTAAAGGCTCAGCTCTTTTAATCTTTCCTCATAATTCAACCCCTGTAGCCCTGGAATCAGCCTAGTCACTCTTCACTGGACCTTTTCTAGTGCTACTATGTCCTTTTTGTAGCCTGGAGACCAAAACTGCACACAGTACTCAAGATGAGGCCTCACCAGTGCATTATAAAGGTTGAGCATAACTCAACTGGACGTACTCCACACATCGTGCTATATATCCTAACATTCTGTTAGCCTTCTTAATGGCTTCTGAACACTGTCGGGAAGTCAATGGCTTAGAGTCCACTATGACTCCTAAATCCTTCTCATAAGGTGTACTCTTGATTTTCCGACCGCCCATTGTGTATTCAAACCTAATATTTTTACTTCCTATGTGTAATACTTTACATTTACTGACATGAAATTTCATCTGCCACAAATCTGTCCAAGCCTGTATGCTATCCAAGTCCTTCTGTAATGATATAATAGATTTCAAATTATCTGCTAATCCACCTATCTTGGTATCATCTGCAAACTTAACCAGCTTGTTACTTATATTCCTGTCTAAATCATTTATATATATTAAAAATAGCAGTGGCCCTAGCACTGACCCCTGTGGAACACCACTCTTAACATCGGCCAGTTCTGATGAGGTTCCTCGCACCATCACCCTCTGCTTCCTGTGTCTGAGCCAATTCTTCACCCATCTAAAAACATCACCCTGAACTCCCACTTCTTTTAACTTGATGCCCAACCTCTTATGTGGCACCTTATCAAATGCTTTCTGAAAGTCCAGATAAATAATATCATATGCTCCACTTTGATCGTATGCTTTTGTTGCAACCTCATAGAATTCCAGCATGTTAGTAAAACACGACCTCCCTCTTCTGAATCCATGCTGACTGTTCAGAATAACTCCTGTCCTTGCCATGTGTTGCTCAATCTTATCCTTAATAATTCCTTCCATTAATTTTCCTGTGATGCATGTTAAGCTTACTGGCCTATTAGTATTAGATGTGAGATTTATAAAGAGTATATTAAAGGTGAGATTTGTTTAGAAAATACACTTTACTTTTTATTCAACATTTTTCCTACTACAGGTTAAAAAGTTTGTGAAAGAACTTATTTAGGAAATTTCATTTATTAAGAATAAAATACACTTTAGTTTTTATTCAACATTTTCCCTGTAATACGTTTCCATTTGTCTATCACAACAGTCTATATACAGTTTTCAGCTCACACAGATAACTTTGTTAATTAAACCTCAATATCTTGTTAAAAATAAATAAAAATAAACCATTTTTGTGAATTTCTATACACATTGAAGGCATTAAATACCTTAACAGTCTGTACAAATATCTCATCAGTCTTTTAGAATGGCAGGGCTGTAACACAAGAAAAGCCATTCACATTTAGTGTAAACTTTGGAGGCCACAGAAAGGTAGGAAACAGAAAACCAAAACCAAATTTCATCCTTTAAATTAGGAGTCTTGAAATATGCATTTGTGGTGACAGCACCCATCACAAGACCTGCCTTCAGGACCCTCTTTGGCAACATTGAGGAAAACATAATTAGCAATTAATGTGTTATGTTGTCAGTCCTGAGGATAGTATGACTCAGTTTGTGGAGGAAGTGAAGAAGATCTATAACATTTCCAATTACACACTTTATTTCTGTGGTCAGGTGAAATGGATGCCTGCTACTTACAGTATAACCTGGTTTTCAAGCTCCACAGACTGATGTGCTGAACGCTATCTGCTCCAATTTACACAATATGAAAAATGGAATTTGTCAGATTTAAAAAGTATTTACACCATCTTTATTTACCAGCCTGAAATTTGTCAGATGCAATACATTACTTCAATAAGTCAAAAAGTCTGTGAATGAACTAGTTTTGTGTGAGAAATTAGTAGATTAGCAATTTAAATTAATTTCTGAGATCAAAACAGTTTCTGCAAGGTTCTGTATGAGAGAAACTATCCAAAGAAAGTTTCACAAAGACAACAACAGAACATTCTGAACAAATCATGTGTCTGGCTGACAGGAGACACCATATGGCCAATAGATGAAACATCTGAGGCCAGGTGACCGGGAAGACTCCGGGAAGGTAGTCCCCTTTTGTCCATCAGTGGGTATCCCAAATGAAAGCATATAGGGATGTGTTATTCCTACACAGGAATGGGCAGCTCAGATCCTGCTGAGGAAACCAGGTACTTTAAAATCATGAGATTGGTGTGCCATTGAGGAAATTCAAGACAGCTGATAAGCTTATAAGTAATTCCAGAATTTGAACAAAAGTGGCCCTGGGAAAATGTTTAAAGTTACCTCTCAGCAAAAGGTAAATTAAGGCTAGAACTAGGGGGTGATTTGGACAAAGGCTCAACTGACAGTAGGCTGAAATACCAAGATTGAGAGAGTGTATGTGAGAAACACAGGAAAAGAAAAAGATGTTGTTAAGAGATTAGGGGAGTTTTTTTAGCACCACAACACTGGGCAACCACTTATTCTAGGCACATCGAGAGGTGTTATGAGTTCTGTTTTTATTTTTTCAGCTTTGACTCCCACACTCAAAACCACTTGCCATTTTTCTTAATCTTTTAATTTTTAGGGTAGTTCTCAGCAGAGTGGGACCGAAGTGGGGTGTATTTGCTTGCATTATTTATGCACGTAAAGTATTTGCATCCCATACACCACTGTTGCAACTCACCATTGCTGGATTACAAGCTCATAAAAGAAAAAAAAAATCAAAACTCTGTGTGCTGCTCATACAATAATAAACATAATAACCATGTACTGTTTTTAATCAGGCTTATTTTACCAAGGGTGTCCACCCCTACAAGGACTGGTTTGCCAGTGATCTCTCAGTGGTTTAGTGACACATATAACACAATTAGTTCCAGTTCAATGTAGAAAGAACGGTCTTTGGGTGTGTGGGAACTGTTAACATTTGAATCTGATGATAGCATATAGCGTGGAACTGACTTCTCTGTACTGTTCTTTCCTATGAGTGTCCTGGAGTTCAAAAGAAACAGCACCATGCACCCAAAAGTGAGGACTGGCAAGATCGGAAAAAAACCAAACACATGGTCACTGATTACAAGTGCAAGATGTTACGCGAATGAATATGAACAATATGAATAATGTTACATCCGTGCCACAATGTTTTCCGAAATGTACTATACAGGTCATAAAATGAATAATTCCAATTATCATATATACCTATGTCTCTGGTTTTTTTTTTGTAGGTGCAGTTTTGACATCATGGACCATAAGGTGCATACTAATTCTGCATGAGCAGGAACACTCAATAAAACTGAACAAAAAAAAAAAATTCAAGTGACAGTGAGATACGAAGAGGCCAGATTCACCAGCATTTGTGTGTCAGCTTTTATCCCTCCAGATCAGAGAATTTCCAGTTCCATTGTCTCAAAACACCACTCACATCTACAGTTATTCCGATTTTCAAATAAAAAGTAACAGTATCAGATGGGGTGTCAGTGTTGTATCGTGATCGTGACTGAGAGAATAAAAGTGCAAAAAAAATGCTAACTTTTACAAGTACTGTAAATTTGCACCGGCTGTTACAGACACTGTCATATTGTACTTACACCTTTTGTGAAAGTGTTTATTTGATACATTATGCAGTTCATGTCTGCATTTTGTCATTTATTACTAAAACATGAAAAACATTTCTGTTTTAATGATGTGTTTACTTAGATTGTTGCAGACACAAAACACACATCAAATTATTTCCCCTTACAATTCTGGGTAGCTCACTCCCAGATAATCAATCAAAGGCTGGAACTGGGAGAACTTCTGGCCCATTCTGAGGTGCTAGGGGGAAGGTATAGCAGGCTGCTTGCTATTTGGGCTTATCAACACATTTACAAGACAAAAGAGGCAGGCGGAGAGGTGCGAAGGGATTTAAGGTGGGCCGGATTTACGAGTTTTTTCGTTGGCTCTGGTAATTCTAGTGTTGAGTATATTTAAAAAAAGCTCTACATAAATGAGGTAGAGTACCTCTCTGGACACTTTCATGGAACTCTTTGCTGCTGGATACTTGGAAAAGCTTTATCTCTGAAATAATTTTCTTTACATTTTTTTGATGAAAGATATACAGTATAGAAGATACTTTGACCTTTTCAGCCTACATTTTGTAACATGTATGACTAAAATATGAAAAAGTTTCTGTTTTAACAATGTGTTTACACAGATGACTATAGAAAATGAACACACATGAAATGCGTGTGTTCCAAATAACGATCTATTATTTCCACTCTAAAACTCCACTTCACTCCCAGATAATCAATCAAGGCATGAGCTGGGAGAAGTTTGTGCACGTTCTAAGTCGGTGGGGGGATGGAATAGCCAGCTGCTTGCAGCTTGTCTGTATTAGCACATTTAGATGACAAAAGACGCTGGCAGATAGGTGTGAATGGATTTAAGAAGCGATTTAAGGTGGGACGGATCTATGAGATTTTTCGTAGGGTCTGGTAATTCTGGTGTTAAAGCCATGAGAGGATGCTGTTGTGAAGACATTTAATGGTAGTAAAAGGGTGTTGGAAGTAAAAACAGTCCCATCAAGGTACCTAGGTTTGCATACATAAGGTACAATATGGACAGTAAGAAATAAGTGGTTACAAGTAACAGTTATATGGCTGGTTTTGTCATTTCTGCTCATCCCCATCAAGAAAAGAACCTAAGAGGTTAATTAGTACCTTTCATGTTAAGTACATTTACAATTCCCCATGTAATTACATTAAGTAAGACCACTCTTGTATATGTTCTCAAAAGAAACAGTTAAAAGATTTCAATCTACTGGCTAAAAGAAAACAGAAAAAGAATATCACCGATTCACTTCTTACCTTCACTATATTAGTAGAAACTCAATTTTCATTACTGACTCCTATTCAGTTGCCATATTGAAAATAAAGTTAAGTTTAAACAACAATAGAAGAAAAAAGGAAACAATACCAATTTTAAAACACCAATGGCAGTATCAAAAATTAGGACCAGAGTTCAAAGTTAATTAACTGTATATAGATCATTAGATAATATCTATAAGACCAACACGCTGGACATAAATATCATGATCAGGTTATGTGATTTAATTGGACTATTTACATTATTTTGTTGGATACCATTCTTCATTGTATAAATGCAGTTCAGTCTGAGTAAAAAAATATTAGATTATATAAGAGTATTTATATACAGTACAAAATGATAGAGTAAAAGGAACTGCAGACGTAATACTGTGCAAAAAAAGGAATGTGAATTGACACAAAAAGGTTAAAAGGAATATTTATAAGGCTACTGCACACGGAAAGATTCAGTTATCTGATCTTTTGCCATGGATGAATTGGTCAGAAAGTAGAAACCATCCCTGTATAGGCAGCCAGTCCGTAACATGTCATCCTCCCGCAAATGCATACTAGTCCAATTAATTAAACATGCACACATTTGGGAGGAAGAAGAAAATGTTATCCACCTGGAAACAATCCATATGAACATGCCCAGAACTTCCCGTCTTGGAATGAGACCAGCTGTTTGGAAATGTGAGAGAGCAGCTCTATGTCAATGCACCTTCCTGCCCTCCAGCCATTAATATGAGATATTTAAATGAAAGGCACCTAGACACAAACTGATCAGAATGGGATTGCAAGACTACCCAAAGACCACTAAGCTAGGCTGACTATATTTAAGCCTTAGGAAAGACACAACAGACATACACAATTCATATTAGCAATCCCTCTCAGGCAGATAGCTAGACATAAAAACCATAAATTTATTCTAATCGAGGTGAAAAGTGTAAAACAATTTTACCTAGGGAACCTGAATCAGTAAAACCTTTATTAGAAGGGGAAGGAAAACAAGCAAAATAACTGGCTTGAATTAATCAGTTTTTTAAACTAGGCTGCCCAAAGTTTACTTTGAAGCTGGCAAACAAACAATGGGGAAAAAAGAAACTATTATAAGCTATATTTGAAAACAATATCCTTAAGGAAAAGAAAAAAAGGCAAGATTTGACCTGACATCAAAATAAAATGAAATTTTCTGTTCCTTAATGGTACAAAAGTCTGTCTTTATAATGGAGGAGCAGAGCAACCACAAAAAAAAATCCTCACAAAATCGAAGCTATAGTCAAAGTACGTTTAAACAGCTGTCAAAGCATAATATATCTGAATAAATTTGAAAATTATATTTGAGATGACAGACTGACAAAGTATAAAGAGCCTTGCTTACAGCCAATAATTAAGCCTAGAGGAGGGTCCATTCAGGATGGAAGTTTCATATCCTCAAGTGCTGTTGTGAAGTGACTGAAAAATGATTGAAAATTGACTGCCAGAAGGTGCATACACATTTTAATCCAGTCTACTTTCCCTCGTGGTTTAAAAATTATTGGTATAAACTTTTTATTGCAAGATAATGAGCCAAAACACGCAGCTGGAATAATCCGAAGTTATTTGCAAAACAAAGAAACAGATGGAGTCCTTCAGCACAGAAACTGCCCATCTTTTCAAAGCTGTATGGGACTACAACGACAAAGAAAAGAACTTTAGTGATATTGCCATTCATCAGAGATCCTTGAAGACACACAATAGCTTTCACAAAAGCATAATGCAAAATTATGTGAATTACCTCCTCAAAGAGAATTAGTGGGTTCAAAGGCTTTAGTTAACATTATTGCTATTAGTTTTTATCAGGACATTTCTGGAAGGAAGTTGGTTACTTGAGGTATTTTTCAAAAAGAATGAATATTATCAAGAGTATAAGCATCTTTTTTGAAATAGAAAATTAAAAATATTAAAGCCTTGCATGCTATATATTGTTTCCTCTGTTGATTTTAAGGTAAACATATTCAGGAGTGGGATTGTAACTTTTTTGGGCAATTCAGGACAAGAGAAAAACAGAAAGATGCCTTACCCCAACATTCATCTTTTATATTGTAATATAAATGGCAGTTCTGCTAGACAATTGATGTTCAGGTAATGGAAGGATCCCCTGAGGTAACTGTTTGAGGGTTGATACAATAGTAAAATGGCAGTCAGAGATATAAAATAATAGATTAGCAATAGATGACAGCAGAGAGATGAGTTACATTATTCAACTCAACTCAGCAATGTTTCCTTTTTCTTTTAGTATAGGCTGGGGTTCAGGACATTAGGAAAACCAGGGACCACCAGAGGGAATTCTAGGTTGCAGTCCAGGAGTTCTAAAGTGCATTCCTGGTGATTTTTAAAAGGTGTGGTTTAAAATCTTCTTCTAATAACAGTGTCAAGACTAGAAAAAAGAAAGCGATTAGAGCCAAGAGCTTGACTTATGAAAGGAACAGAGGCCAAGAGTGGTTTGGGAGAGAAATGTGGGAAGTATGAAGGGGTGTGTGTTACCAGATCTTCATCAGCAAGTGGACTAGCCAACCTATATAATCAAATGGGACCCATTCTCATGTTTTGGTGGGTCCACAGTGGCAAATAGGATTACTTATTTAATGCTACTGTGTACTAATTTGACATTTATAATTTCCTACTGGTTAATGTTTATATTTCATGTATCTGGGTTTCCTTGGTATTCCCCGTTTGCATATAACAATATCAGCTAAAAGCAGAACTTTTCTTGTATAAAGTCTTTTTTTATGTTTTTCTGAAACAAAAACAGATTTTTATGTTACTTTGCTGCTGAAAAATGTACCTTGTCTATTAATGCCATTGTATTTTTCTTAAGAATTAACTGAATATTTTTAAGTAGAAAGTGTAAAAAGCTCTGCAGCTTGGAATGTTGTTTTGCTATGCATCTATTTTGCTGGAAAGAGATAAGAACTAATTTAAATTAAATGTGTAATACAGAACTGCTACCATAAAATGTGCATGGTTTCATAATCTGTTTCCAAATTACACAAGAATTCCACACTGTTTTCAGATTATACAAGCATGTGATGGTCTCATTTTTAATGTCAGAGATTTTGAAAACATAATTCAAGTTGAATGAACTTTGGATAATAGCAAAATTACCATTGAAGCAGAAGCTTACCTACAGTAGCTATATAAGATCAGACAAATGACTCAATCAGGCAGAAGACTAATGATGGGGAGGTGGGGAGGCAAACCAAAAATGCTTTGAGCAACTGCCAAGCCTTCAAACAACAAGACAAGCACTGACTGGACATCTGTTGATCTTTATCTGCTGTTAGAATTTCAGGTTGAGTGCCGATTGCCATACTCTAGGAGTTATTTGGCCTTTATTAATGCATGTTCACACTATTCTTCTACCAGGGATCTGAGCTACTTTCCTCACCAGGTCAATCAGAATGCTAGTGGACACTCCTAAGACAGACGCTACAGTGATAGTCATACCTAAGTGAAGTCTGAAGGAACTACTGACAGTAAAATAGTAGACTCTAACCCTTGGTGCAAGTACATTGTGACCGAAATGTATATCCCCAAAGGTGTAAGTGTAAGAATAAGCAAACATGAGAGAATTAAATTAGACCCTGTGTGTCCACATTAATAGGAAGCTATGAATTTGAAAATGGATATATGTTTCCAGAAGAGGTGTCTCCAAAGACCTTTCCACAATAAAAGAGATGGCTCCCAAGTATCTCTTACTTGTCACGCCATCAATATTCACTTTCATCTTTCTTCTACCTGTAGGAAAATTATGATTTAAACCAGGCTTCATTTGTTCATGACTTACATACCTATGGGCTGTATGAGGTGCACTGTTTAGATGCTTTCATGATTACTATGATATCAAATGTAACCAGGACTATAGGACTGATCTTTAGAAGTTCCCAGAGGCATTCCAACACACTTAAGTTATAATTAATGCTGTTTTATAGCCAACAATCTATATACACTATATAATTCTCTAAGGCAAGACAACCATGGAAAGCACGCCGGAAGGGGCGTGGATTCACTGAGCCGCCGACAAGTAAGACACCTATGGCGCACACAGGATGGAGCCACGCCCACCAACTCCAAGACCATTGGATACGACGACAACTCACAGAGCCACGCCCACCAACTTGGACGCGACGACACAGAAGAAACAGCGTCATTTATATTCGTCTGTCGTAGAGGCCACATGCACCTGTACGTTGACTGTTCATAGAGGCATGTTTCTCGCAGAGGTAAATCACCATATGCAGCGTGTAAAACAGTTTGCGAGGGGTATCCCATGGGATCTTTAAAACAATCCTTTACAACTGAGGTTAAAACACAATGAAGTAAGCAGTCTTTAAAACTGAGTTTTGTTCGACGCACAACTGCGTGCACTATAGCAAACTGTTTTACACGCTACATACAGCAATTCGCATCCGCGACAAACATGCGTCTTCTTAGATGCTCCTGCAGAAATACCCTGCCCACCAACACTCCTTTTTCACCGGTCTGCGTCTACCCTCGCTCTCTAGGCATTTACACTGCCTGCCCATGTGCCCGGACGCAAAAACTCACCAACCACCCAGTTAGCCCCTTTCATCTGTGCTAGGAGTCCACATGCACGTCTAAGCCACGTTGACTTTTCATTATTCTTTTCGGTTTCAAAACCCGACCGTGTCCACCATGAAAAACCATGCGAAAGGAACAACGAAGCCCAGCCCAGAAACTCTACCCCTCCTCCCATGTGCTCAGGATCGCACCTCAGACCACTGCCCGCCAAATCAAACAGCTAATCAAACACATACTCACTCACTTTGGTCTGTGCTGCGGTCCAAACCCAGCTGTGAGCCACGTTGACTATTCTTTTGCCCTCCATGGCTACCGCTTCAAATGTATTTCATGGAAACAACACTTCTTTCAATGTTATAGAAATTTCCTGCTTCAGGTAACTGTTTGTTTCTGTCAGTCAGGTTTTTTTGGAGAAATGTCATTGACGAAACTGTTGCTCTCAAACTTCGTAACATGGCTATTAGCTTTGTTTGCCAACATTGGGATAACTTTGGTGATGTGGTGTCCGTTGTTCTTAGTCACAGAGGCATTGTTATACAGTCTGCTCAACAATACGCTGATTACATGAACACGTCCGGAGTCTATGGTGGCGAAGTAGAAATTGTGGCAATGTCCCAAATTCTTCCAGCTACTATCAGCATTTACTTCCAAGAACGTCCTCATGCCACTCCTCGATTTTACAATCTGGCCCAGCGTCTCTTCATATCCCTGCTCTTTAGCGGTCCTTTGGATCATGGGCATTACGAGGTTCTCATGCCTCTCAAATACCCATGTGATTACCTTCTGGTGACATCTTTTGACTCTGTCGGTATGTGCACACAGCATGCACACCCACTTGCTCGCCACACTAATGTGACGTCTCCTGCCCACTCTCCTCTTCCTGAAAATCATTTAAGGACACCCTCCCCTAAACACACGCATTCCACACAGGACTTTGAATGCACCTTTTGTTCCAAAAGCTTCAGAGTGCACAGATATCTGAACGCACATTTGAAAAAACACAACACTAACCGAATGATGCAATGTGAACATTGCCAACAATGCTTCGAGACAAGTCCGCTCTCAATAAACACTTACGAACTCATTCCACTCTCACCTTCAATTGCACATTTTGTACCGAGGACTTCACGGGTGAGATGCAGATCCATTCAACACAAAGATTTGTATGCAAAATTTTGCGACAAACACTTTCACGTACGCAGATACCTTACTAACTATCTCAAAACACATTCCCTGATGAATTCTTTTCAGTGTCAACACTGCTCCAAAACCTTCACACGCCAGAAATATCTCAAATCACATTTAAACACACACTCCACTGAGCAAACGCATTCCAAACAGATCTTTGAATGCACGATTTGTTCAAAAATGTTCCGAGTGCAGAGATTTCTCAACATGCATTTAAAAACACACTCCACTGAACGAATTATGCAATGTGAACATTGCCAGCAATGCTTTGACACAACTCATTCCAATTCCCATCAGTGTCAACACAGCACTAAATCGTTCATGCACAAACATCACATTCACTTTTCTGCAGCTTTTCAAGAAGATACCGCCTTTCACGTCCAAGAACATAACATTGGCCTTCCTACCACACAATGTGCTTCTTGCAATGCTCTTCATTGGCCAGCAGAGGTCAACAAATCCGGACATTACACTAAGTGCTGTCATGCCAGCAAGGTGTCTTTGCCACCGCTATCCAAACCCCCTCTTTTATTAGAAGACCTCTTAACTGGCAAGAACCCGCTGTCCCGAAATTACTGTGATCATATCAGGGAATACAACTCTGCTTTAGCTTTCGCGTCAATGAGCGCACATCGCTCAACCATCTGGACAAGGACCGTATGCTTTCAGAATCCACGGTCAAATTTATCACCAGGTCTCTCCTTTATATAACAATCCTGACACGTCACCACAATACGGTCAGCTATATATCTTTGATTCTGCTGAGGCTACCAGTCACCGTTTCCAAAATCAATGTAATTGTGCTTGCAGTGATATTTTGTTGCTTCAACTAGACAACATGATATGACAGTTTAATCCCTTCGCAAAGTCTTACATGCAAATGCATGACATTATCACTCATGGTAACCCTGTTACTGCTGTACAAATGGTGTTCATGGTAAATCCAGGTCTGGATATGAGAAGGTATAACGCCCTGTCCCGTCAAACTGATATTGCAGCTATGTTTGTAGGTGAAGACGAGGAACCTCCAGCACAACGTGACATTTGCATATATCAAAGGGGAGATGCTTGCAAGCGTATCTCTGTTCTCAATATAAACTGTGACCCCATAGTTTATCCACTGCTATTCCCTTACGGAGATCCAGGCTGGCTCATACAATTAACCCATGTTGAGGAAAAGGCGCGAAAAGAATGCGAGTCACACAGCTCCAATTTTATGCTTTCAGGCTTGCCATGAGATCTTCATTTAGTGTCTTGCATTCCAGCGGCAAACTGTTCCAGCAATACATCGTTGACGCATATGTCAGAACAGAAGGCGCGCGTCTACATTACCTTCACTCACATCAACAAGATTTGCGTGTAGAGCAATACAGGGGACTTATGGATGCTGTCACTGCGAAAGCACATCACCATGACCTCCGCCCTGGACAATTGATCATTCTTCCGATTGCGGTCCGCCAGTTTTCAGTCACAGACGATTGTGTGTTGCTTCGTTCTGTGCATTGTTACAATGTTGCTTTTCTTGCTGATTTATTACATTACCGATTTTTCAAATGTTAATTTTCTCCCAGTGCTTAAAAATTATTAAAAAACTGGCCTGATTATGTATGTATGTGTGCGCGGGTTGGCTAGTAGAATATATCTTTCTTTAACTACAAGTGAGGCAGAAAATAAACCTAATTTCTTCTACCCAGTTTTATTCATCTTCTTTAAAAATTAATTCTATATTTCTTACCGCAAATTTTCATTCATCTTTTTCCTGGACATTTATACAACTCAGGACCCTGGGATGACGACTATCCTGAAAGTAAAAAGTACAGAGCACACTCATGCATTCACCTACCTTTTTTGGTATGCACATATGATTCTGTTGGCAAATAAACAATAAGAACAATTTTTGTTTGTTTAAGTGGCAAAATAATAATAATAATATTTATAAACAAAGTTTGTAAACCAAGGACACAATGTATGTCTTCCAAATCAGAAAGGAGCAAAACAAAACTATGAAAATGCTTTTAACTGTTCAAAGCCAATATCTCTAAGAGTTGTTTCTTAGCGAACAAGAAGCCTTCACTTTTTGCAGTTTCAAACAATATGCTGAAGCACATGTCAGTCTTTTATAAGAATGCAGTGTTGATGTCAAACAAATAAGACATGCCTAGCAACAGCAACTGGTTCAGTAGCAAAAGTAATGATAAACTGGAAGAATGATAGTAGAGTCAGGAAACGCTAGAGCGAAATGCCAAATATAAGGATTTAATTAAAGCAAATTTTGCATAACTAAGAAATGAAATAAAATCAACATAATTATTTTAAGTATGTATAGAAATAGACTTTCACATACTTGATGAATTCAATTTTACTAAATATAATGTATACTTTATTTTCAATTAAAGGGAATAGAAACTGTTGTTGCTGAAATAAACTAAAAATAAATGAGGAGAAAAATGGTTTCTGACAAGGTTTGGAAGCAACATCATATTGTAATTTCAGTGCACATAAGAGAACCAAGAGTTTAATTCAGAGAGGCTAAACATATCTGAGACACTTTCAAAAGAATATGAAGTGATCAAATGAATGCATTCTCTACTTTAAAACTATAAATGCCTCTACACGAGGTGTTCCAATGACTAGACATAAATAATTTTATTTTTTGATGCTGAGTATACTGATATGTTGTGTAGTTTCCAGAATAATCATCACAATTCCGTTAGAGTAAACTTGATAATGGTTTAGAAAATTAAAGGAAATTTTATGTTATATTTATAAAATTGTATGGCAATAGGGTCTTCTTCTTCTTTCTGTTGCTCCTGGTGGAATCCATGTTGTATTACAGTACAACTTGGAAAACATTACAGCTTTATTTTGTTGATCAAGAAATAGTATTCTTATAACCTTCCATCCTCTGCATGATTTTGACTTCTTGAGTGATTACTTTTACAACTCCATGTTAACAAACAAACCAGTTTAAATAGCATAGTGGAAAGGGAGCACAGTTTTTAATTTGGGGCGAGGGTTGAGTTCATGCATGCTACATGCATATTTGACAAACACAGTAGCTTTTCATTTTTCTTATTAAGATTCTAATAAAGTAAGATTTTCCTCTAAAATTAAAAGAGAATACAATTTCACAACACGTGGCTCTTTTCTGGCTTTTCCTCTCATGCACTCTGCTCTCTGTTCACTTCTACAACTGTACAGTCTGTCTCCTGTTAGATGACCCCATGCTCTACCACCATCCATAAGTTTGTCTTCTTTCGGCTGCTCCCATTAGGGGTTGCTGCAGTGGATCATTTTCTTCCATATCTTCCTGTCTTCTGTATCTTGTTCTGTTACACCTATCACCTGCATGTCCCCTCTCACCGCATCCATAAACCTTCTCTTAGGCCTTCATCTTGCATATATACTTCAGTTTTTAACTTTTTCTTATGAAGTGTTGTTACACATTATAGCCTGGCTTATTACGAATTAATAATTACGAATTACGAATTTAGTATGACTAAAAGACATACAATACAAAAAAAAATTTAACACTGAAACATAAATGGCTCTGTGGCTAAGGATCTGTGCTGGTATCTGGCACAATGCTGGTTCAAATCCCATCCTACTCCATTGAGCAATGTTTTTAACCTGAAAATAGCTCCAGGGGTGCTGTACAATGGCTGACCTTGCACTCTGACCCTCAGATGTCACACAAAAGACAATTTCCCTCCAGCATTAACAATGAATCTCTCTCTCTCTATATATATATATATATATATGGCCGGGACATCCCTCAACCAAGAGAAATGGTTCCCCGGATTCCCGCAGGGGCAGCATGGGACATGGAGTCCAGTTCTTCAGTCCTGTTGGGTGCCATGGGTGCCGTCAAGGGGAGCTCACCAAGAACCCAGGGACTATTATGGTGACATTAACCCAGAAGTACTTAGGAGTCATGAGGACAGAAACCTGCAGTACTTCCAGGACACCTGAAGAAGGCGTTTGACCCGGAGATGGAATACTTCTAGGTCAGAGACTTTAAAAGGACTATGGGAAACCCCAGCAGATCGAGCCGGAGTTGGGTGGGAGTGTAACAGAGCTGCTGGGAGTGGAGGATTTGTGTACTGTATTATTGATTTATCATTGCTTATTTGAGAATTGTGGAGAGTGCGTTGTTTTGTACACTTTATTAAGAAGAATTATTAAATATTTTTCTTGGTGTTTTACAAGTGTGTTTGGGACATCTGTCTGGTGGGTTCAACAGGGCAACAGCGCCTCTAGCGTCCACAATATACACATAAAAAACATACACTTACTTACATATACACATGGTAGTTTATGTCCAAAATCAAAGCGTCTTGCATTCTGGATTAGAATTTTTAGTTGAATAGCATATGGTTGAAAATATACCCATCATAATTAAAAAAATATATTTTTTTTTTTTCTCCAAGATTGATCAAGTGCAACCAATGACCCTGACAACAGGAAGAAAATGTAAAATACTTGGTAATGGATAATCAAACAATTACTAAAATTACTTAAAAAGCAATTTAATACAGCAATTTGAACAGCCTCTGCAGCAGGTCTGAGAAGAGCATTTTTTCAGAAATACTCCATTTATTTATGTTGTGTGTGCATCAGCAATAGAGGCCCTTTTCCCCCCTCTGATCCACTAACATTTGGAGCAAATGGTCATCCTCTTATCATCTGTGCTCAGTGCCAAAATGACTGAACTCCAATATATAAAGCAGGTAGCACACGGTTTTACAAATGTGATTAAGAAAAGCACACTATGAAAATAAAATGCTTTCTACTGCCCTTATTTTATTTTACCTGTATCTTTATAAATGAAAATGAGATGCTTCTGGACGTTTATTATCAAAATGCCTCATTTAGAACTGAAAGATCAATGAACTGCACAACTTTTATATGATCAGCCTGACTATTATGTGGTCTTCCTTTTAAAGAGCATTCAAGCCAGCTGAGTTATGTTTACCTCTATCAATATGTGGCTGTCTGCACCACACTAACAAAGGCTGAAAAATCTGTTCTTCTTGTAACATTATTTAAACAGATGCCAGACTGTGATGAATGCTGCCAGTGGCTAACAGAGTGCTACAATCGATATGGTCATCACTCTTAGCTGAATAATCATTTAACAAGCCTTATGGGATAACCAGGCTGTAAATGGAGTCACATCAAGCAACATTTCAAAAAAGAATATCCACGAATGCCTTCAGATGAGATAGTTTCAAAGATTTTTTTTTCCCTTAAGCTTGTACTGTCAAATGAAAAACAACATATTTTATAAACAACATTATAAACTTTACTGCCATAGACTGCTACCTCATCCCTGGTTAACTCCTACAGGTTCTAAAGAATGGTCACAGACCCTGAACAAGATGAAGGAGGTTGTAAAGTGAATGGATGAAGCTGTACAGTAATACCAGGTTCAGCCTATCTAACTAAACTGAATGAAATATGCAGAGATAAGATCTGAATATTCTATATTCTTACTTATTTGAAATCATCTTGCATCCCACCAGCTGTTGATTGGATCTAATAGAGTAGCTCTTAGTTTTCTCACTGTTCTTCCCTTCACTACTGTTAAACTAAAGTGAGGTTTGATATTTGGCCCCATTATTTTCTTACACTTTGAGGACTTATAAAATGAAACATATAATGCAAAGTCCTGCTTGGCACTCATATACTCCTGTTTTCCACAATTCGGCTCTACTTATTGGTAGCAACCTTATCTCAGTAACACTTTAGTTCAGTTACTGCAAAAATGCATCCATCACTCATTTACTCTTACATAACAAGATCTTAACAAAGACTTTGTTTTGTCTTCAGAACTCTTAAAAAACAAGTAGATTGTGGCAAATTGACATGATGATAAAAGTAGGCTACTTGTTAATTTGAAGGATTCACATTTCTTATCCTAAATATGAGATACGGTGTCAAGAGAAATATATCTTAGTCAAGTCACCTCAGACCACTGCACTGTGAAGTTTTGTTAGCAAGGATGAATAAACACTTTACTGATACTATGTAAGTGTTAATGTTTGTTAAGGTCTTGTTACATAAGAGTAAATGAATATGAGATACTTTTTTGCAATACCTAAACTAAAATTTTACGCCTATTTCTTACCCACCTTGGATTATTCAAGGTATTCTGACTCTTAGAAATATTTATGATTTCCAGTCACTAAGGCCCATTTACAAGATTCCCTCTAATTCCTTTTACTTCAATTTACAACTCAGGTCTATTTTTAAAGTTAATGGTGTACTGTTATCCTCTCCCCTCCCTTCTCACCCTCTCCATAGCTTTCTTTGTTCTCGTTCCCAAACAAAGATACTGGTGGCCACCCTGTATGCAATTCTACAGGCCTACAGGCCCTTACCTATAATTTCAACCTTCCATCTCATGGAAATTGTTTTAAAGATGTTACTTTAATTGCTAAGAATTCAAAATACAATATGTAGGCACTATGTCACATGTCTGACTGTGAATCCTAACTGTCATCTCTGTACAATAAAATCTCATGGTACATTTTTGTAAATGTTCTGGGGCTGCCCACCCATTCGTACGTTCCGGTCTGCTATTTCCAACTTTCTATCCCTTTTACTAATATTCTCCTAGTACCTCAAATATTCCTTTTGATAGACCTTTCTTCTCTTCTTCTTACTGTTATCCAGCGGAGGTTATTCTCTTTAGGAACAATTGCTACAAAAATAATGTTAGCCTCTCAATAGAAACACCTCCGACTCTCGCTGCTCTACCTTTTTGGAAATCATTTTTCTATAATTTACTCTTACTTGAACTCTCTTCAGGATGGATCAATCAATCAATGGGTCATCTGGCCCCAGGGTTGAAAGGTGGAAGTCAGTGGTGAAGCTAGTTCAAGATCAGATGGTGGGTACCAAGTTGCACTGACCTTAAGATTGATATCTTACTTTTCCATTTTCAGGTTATCTCTTCGCTTTCTTCCCTATGGAGACCCTCTCTTTGGGTTGATCAGACAATCTCAATCTGCCTGATTTATTTCATTACAGGGCTGGGTTCATTTGGGTTTGGAGAGGGGTCTGTTGATTACAGAGATGTTTACAATTTTGTTTTAATTTTTCTCAAAAATGACTTTGTTTGATTGATTTATGTATTTGATATTTTTATGTTAATAAATGTTCGATAACAAAAAAGGTCATCTTGCACTTATGATATGAATTCTGAAATGAAGCAGCATCACAAGCAACAGATTCCGTGTCTCTGACAGCAGCTTATGTCAGGAAAACTTTGTCAGGAAAAACAACAAAATTTGTGAAAGTCTTCATAAAGGGGCATCTTTATTGTAGGGGATCCTGAGCCTTCTGTCTTTGGATGGATTTGATGTTATATCATCCATCAGTGGTCAGTCTGAAAACACATAAAGATAAATAGCAGATTCCTAATTTTATGGGAAAAACTGAAGTAAGAGCATATATGCTAAATGGGATTAAAGTAATCATGTTAAACAAATCTTATCTCAAGAAAGAGGAGTATACATTAATGAGATATTGTCAGATCCAGGTTGGCATGAATTGGACTTTAGCTTTAAACATAAAAGTGTTAAGACTGAAATAGGTAATCAAAAAGAAAGATAAAATTCTTAGTGTTGATTTTTTTATTTATACGAGTAATAAGGATAAAATACATGAGTAATGTAAGCACAAAAGTATGATTTTGCCGTTGCAGAAATAGCTAAATCCAAAAGATGAAAAATAATAAAAATGGACACTCATTTCTATACAAAAAAGAATAAATGTATTACTAGGTTGGAGGTTTTTATGTTAACTGACTTTCTTAGGAAAGAAAAACACACTTGTGTTGGTGACAGTATGCCAGTGACTCTTTTCCCAGTTTTCCTTAAGTGCTGTTATTTTTTTGTGCTGGTTTATAGTAATGACCCCTGTTGCTAGTCATATGGCTCTATAGAAGATGGCACTGCACATAATATGAACACAAACAAGACAAATCTATGGAGCTGAACTTGTCTTTTTTTTTTTGGTTTGACTTTGCCATTCTAGATTTTGACTCACACTACTGACTTTGGCTTGGTGATTACTCTTAAAAATGATTCTTCAACTTGCATACATCATTGGCATTAATAATCTAACTTGCTACTGTGCTTACTCCCAGAATCTTCTTTTGGCTGCTCCAGTTAGGGGTTGCCACAGCAGATCATCTTTTTCCATATCTTTCTGTCCTCTGCTTCTTGTTCTGTTACACCCACCACCTGCATGTCCTCTCTCACCACATCCATAAACCTCCTCTTAGGCCTTCCTCTTTTCCTCTTCCCTGGTAGCTCTATCCTTAGAATCCTTCTCCCAATATACCCAGCGTCTCTCATCTGCACATGTCCAAACCAAAGCAATCTTGCCTCTCTTATTGTGTCTCCCAACCATCCAACCTGAGCTGACTCTCTAATGTCCTCATTTCTAATCCTATCCATCCTCATCACACCCAATGCAAATCTTAGCATCTTTAACTCTGCTACCTACAGCTCTGTCTCCTGCTTTCTGATCAGTGGCACCGTCTCCAACCTATATAACATAGCTGGTCTCAAGAATTTCCCTTAATGCTTAATAATTCCACATTGTTTGCCACTAACATAAATAGTAGCAATAAAAATCAGCTTATTAAGAAATTTTATCCCCTTTCAAAGATAAACTACAATAGGGTATAAAGCAAGACATTTCAATTTACGTAATTAGCAATTAACTAGAAATGAGACATTTTCAAATTTAAATTCTCAAAAATATTACCAGTACTGACAATTGTTGTTTTAATATTGTATTGGTCAGCAATGAAAGCACCTAATGGCACAAGTAACATGCAGTTTTTAGTAACTCCATGTTAGGAACATCTTTGCATATTTAGCTAAACCTCTGTGCATTTAAGAAAGGCTAAATGTATGCCTCTAGTTAATTGAGTCATATTTATTTTTTTTTAATTATATTAAGTAATGCAAAGAGAGGGCCATAACTGGACAGACTTGGAAAGCCTAGATACACAGTTTGGATGTTCAGGGATTTTGAGCCCAAATCAATCAATTGTGGAAACAGCTTCTAAAAACTGTGGTCTTAAGGCTGTCAGGGCAATTCATGGCTAAAACCATAGGACTCAATGGTGGACAAAGCTGTCAGATTGAAAAAGGTTGCCTTCTATTCCTTGTCTCTCCATTATTTTTTTCCTTTATACACTGTACTGTAGCAAGTGATTTATTTATTTATTATGTAATCCTGGTGAGTTTCAGGCAGCTGGACAGACTGCAGCTCATAGTAAATGAAGATGATACATCTTGCATTTTTGTTACTGGGTTTATAAAAAAAAAGTTGTAAATTTAAGAAGGGTGGCACAATTTAATTTAGGACAGCTGTGGATGCACCTGTACAAGCTCCTAATAATAAAACCTGTTTAGTTTTCGAGTCACTATCACCAGTCTCGTCAGTCTCTTTACTACTACTATATATATATATATATATATATATATATATATATATATATATATATATATATATATATATATATATATAGTAATGCAATGCATTACTACAAATGTTTGTGATGCACCATCTGTCTTCTTTCTAACCCTTATTCTTGACCTTTAATTGAGGATGAATGTCACAATAGCACAGAATATTCAAGAGAATGCCTTATACATATATATACCTTATACACTGTAACCAGGTTTTAGTGGCTTACTATAGAGCTTTTGAGATTTCACAAAACAATTTATTGTTTACAGTCATCTGTTCAATTTGTCTGTTCCACATGATTTTTTTTTTTTGTATCCAAACTTCAAATATTCCACCAGATAAAGTAACTTAAAGCCGATAGCCATTTCGCGTCAAACGAGTACAGATTGTAATCTTATCAAAGAAGGGCACATCGAAGATTTTACACAGGGTAAACTGAAAAGCCTGGCTACTGGAACAACATTCATCCAGTACGATATGCAAGTTGGGGTTAGGTTGAGTTAACACAGCGACAAAGACTGACCCCTGGCTAGGGTCATATCATCCATATATTTCCACCTTGCGGTAGAGCACCATTGATAACTATTAGGAATATTTCAGGCCTAATATTTTCTCCTGGATGACTCAGACACATTTGTCTCATCGAAGGTGTTAGAGCTAATACCTAACCCACTGTCACCTACCATATATAAAACTTAAAATCCATGAGATGAGGGTAAATTTGATCCCAAGGACTATATGACAAATCACAACAATATTATGATCCACTTTATCATAAACCTTGCTGAAGTCATAACCACTCCTATGGGTAGTTTATATTGACTTTGCAGCTCTATGAAGACAATGCAACAGATTTACAAGAATATCATTAATTAATTTTCCTTTTTACAGTCATATTATTGTCACTCTATATATTATTAATGCATTATCCACTCAGCCACGGTTTTCTGCTGCTTTAACCAGCAGTGATGTAAGAGACATTAGCCTTGGTTCTTCACAAGAAGGGGCAGGCTTAAAAAAGAATTCTTTCCACTCAAGTGGAACCAGTACCTCTTGAAAGAAAGCATTAAGAATATCAGATAAAAGAGGCTTGACCAGAAATTCCTTTATGGTCTAATTAGATATAAAATCAGGGCCATGTTTTTTTCTGAGTTGACATTTTGAAATTTACACAATACATTGCATTCATTAATACTAAGAAGTTTACCATGGTGCCGGAAGCTAGGCTGGTAATTGGGTAAAGTCCAAAGGAAGCAAAGTCTGAGAACTTTCATGTTAATTGACTCAGAAAAACCTCTTCCTCTGTTTATTCAAGAATTGTTTGTTTGTTTCAACATTCAAATATAGAGCAAGGACTTTGGTTTTTCCCAACCACTGTCTTATAATTAATGAGTTTTTAAAATGCTGGCTAATTTTATTTAGTGATACATACAGTATCTGTAAGGCATTGCACTGAAACACAAGAATATGTGAGTCATAAGACTGAGGAGAAACTTCTGCTACTCCATAATTTTTAAAAGCACATTTACAGTATGTACATTCTATCCATGATACTATCTTCCTGATCAAAGCATTATGAAGTCTTCCATGAATAAAATAAATATTAAATACATTCATTTATCCAATATATTTTTTATTTTACCACTAGATCACTAAAAATTGGAAAACAGTCTGAAAAGTTAAAATAAAACCAATTTCATTTTGACAGGCTCTGTATTGTCACGTGGGCAACACATGATCCTTTGGAAAAAGTTTCAACAAAGCTATGATGTGAAAATGATCTACTGTTTAATATGGATGCGAAATAAAACAAACAACATTAATAAAAATAGATCACAGACACTTCAGTTTTGCACATAAAACATATAAAATAAATTCATATTCTAGAACTTACCCATTAATGAAGCTGTATTCTTAAAAGCAGGCATAAAATTAATGGTGATTGATATAATGCAGTGTTTTGAAATTTGCAAGCATTTCTTGTAAGTCAGAGTTTTGGAAACAACCCCAGCAGGTATTTAATAGTCATAAAAGCAGCAAGATCAAAAAAAAATTCTATCTGTGTTGATTTATTTCAAGTTCTTTTCTCAAATGTTTATCGGCTTAATCATGTTTGGTGTTATTTGTATTGCATATGCAGGGTGTTCATTTAATTAATTATGGCTCATTAAGAATAACAGATGCTGGGTTGGGGACATCCTTTGGTCAGTGTTATGGTGAGATAAACATGCTGGTTAGTTTTATTTTACAGCTTTGGAGATTAATTGAGTTTTTGTTTACAATAACAATACAACAACTAATTAATTCCAACATCAGTTTTAACCTGTAAGGATATAATTTCTGTGATTATAACTTTACACTGAAGGCCAGCGTTTAATATATTTTGGCTGTACGTGCATTCATTAATCAATGAATTGATCCACTAATTTGTAAACTAGGGTAATGGAGTAGGAACAGGCCAGGTTTAGAACAAACAATAGTGTAAAAAATACATAGTAATGTAAATTCTAACCCAACATTTAAATGCAAAAGTTAAATGAGCGCCACATTAAAAATAGCTTTCCTTAATGCTAGAAATATCAAAAATAAAACAAGTGAGTTGGAGTTGTATGTAGTTGAGCATAATTATGATTTCAGAGCAATAACAGAAACCTGGCTAATCAACAAAGAGAAGGATTTTCGTGGTTGAGTATAACAGAGGAATATACAATTTTAAGAAGGACAGACAGAAAAGAAAATAGAGGTGGGGTTGCTGTTTATGTCAAACAGAATTTAAATGGGAATATTAAAGGGAACAATTCCTCTTTTGTGTTGTTAATACATAACAGCGTCGATCAGCACAACCAGCAAGCAGCCTGCTATCCCATTGAAGGGACAGAAGACGCAAGTGAAATTCAGGAAATTAGAAAAATATTATGTAGAAATGCAGCTCAATACAGAAATGAATTATTGGCTGCAAAGAAACTAGGTTCTCAGTGCTCAGTGTTTATCTTGGGGTTCGGCAGTGAAATGCCTGGAGTTGTATAGGGTAAATAATATATTGTTATTTGGAATACATACATTTGTCCGATGTGTGTTCCGTGTCTACAGCTCAGGTGCTGTGGAGAAAGCTTGGCACCACATGGGAGACTGTCAATCATGGACAGCATAACGGAAACCCGTGGCAGTGGAACGAGTTGCCTCGGGGCCGGGATGAAGGTCCCTTTATTACGCAATGGGAACATGTTAAAATAATATTAAGGACAAGTATAAGAAAGGCAGAGACTGGTCTCTTATCTCGGCTGCCAAACAGAAAAAAAAGAGACAGTAGATGAATGGGCACACTGAATTTAAGAGTTAATGGCAACACACTCCGGCCTTGAAAATCCAGACAACCGAACTAAAACTGCAGTTCCTCTTTTGTTTCCGGACTTAGAAGCGACATTCAAAACAAGGTATCCTGTATTAGATGAGAGGCTGCCGCGTTTGAGGAAGTAAAACGTCACGCAGCGCATGCTGAACAACAGAGCAAGCAGAAAGAGTCAGACACCCAGACAAAGCTGATTGCAGCACAAATGAACTATTACACTGGTGGGGCCACTCCCGGCAGAAGTCGTGGACGTGGAGGATTTTTCCGGGGACAAGGGTGTGGACGGGGACAAGGTAGCGGATATATGTTACCTAATCCAAGTGGATCATCCACTCAGCTGCCTCCCCCTCCAGATCCAAACGCTACACCATATGCTTGTTACGGGTGTGGTGAAATGGGACACTTCTGCCGCAATTGCCCTCACAAGTGCCCACCCCCTCCTCCACCACCTGAACAATTTGATGTTTCATGGACATAGGAATCCGCAGGGATCCCCAGCCCTTCTCTTCAACTACCTTTGCTCACCCATAATTCAGAGACTGATCCATTATTGACTTTGCTGGCTGGTGAATGGCACTGAAACTGTTTTCCTCGTGGACACAGGAGCCACGTGCTCAGCCCTTTGCTGAAGGAGGTCCCTGCCTCAAGAGATTCTTCGAGTTCAGCTGCATTCCAGTGATTCCACTTTAACACACTGATTTCTTTTAAATCAGCTCTGTCCAGTTAACCTCTTAGGAAGGGATCTCATGACAAAACTTTCTCTCTCCATTTCAATGAAATGTTTCCCCACACACCATCCTTCTTAAAGCCCTTCACTCATTTCCCTCCTGCTTGTTTCCCAATCTCCAAGCCCCTGACACCCTATTGCACTGCCCAATATTTCCCTATAGAAGTAGACACCCCCTGGCTAGAATCTTTTCTTTCATCAGGTACCTGCCCGAAACCCTTCACATCCCCTGCATTTTCATTTCCCCCACAAAAGCTGCTGCATTTGTACATCTTACATATTCACAGAATATTTTTTACCTCATATTTCTTTAGCTAAATCAAGCACTGTCCATTGGGTGGAAATCGGATCATGGGTAGAACAATGTCTTAATAGAACAGACTGGGTACATGTTGCTTCAGGTGTTTTTGATACCTCAGACCATTTAATAACTAAAGTTGTGCTTCAAACTGATTTTTTAGTACATCGTACATTATGCTGCACTTCCCTTTCTGCGTTGTCATTGCAAACTACTTCCCTTCTTGGCTCTTAGCGCTTCCTGACTCTTTGTGGTCTCAGGGTAAAATGATTATGGAAGGATAGCCCATTGTGAGCCTCTGGTGATCTACCCTAAATCTTCTTTCCGTCCGCACGTGCCCAGTATCCTCTGTCTCCTGAAGCAGAGGCTGGCATCTCCTCCATACATTCCGATCTTGTGAAGCGCGGTGCGATTATTCCAATTAAATATTCTCCAGTTAATTCTCCCATTTTACCTGTAAAAAAGGCTGACGGTTCATGGCGTTTTGTTCAAGACTTACGACAAGTGAATGCTGCAATCTTTCCTAGAGCTCCTATTGTACCTAATCCTTCCACTATTCTTTCTGCAATCCCTCCCTCTGCTCGTTATTTTTCAGTAATTGATTTAGCCAATGCTTTTTCTCTATCCCGTACACCCTGACTCGCAATTCTGGTTTGCTTTTACTTTTGAAGCCGCCGTTGGACATGGACTGTCATGCCTCAGGGATATACTGAAGCCCCTTGTGTGTATGGACAAGCTTGCTCAAAATTTAGAAGGGTTCTGGCCAGACCGAGGTAGTACATTAATACAGTATGTAGATGATATTATGTTATGCAGTGCTACTGAAGAAGATTGTGCAAGACACTAAAAACTACTGCAGTTTCTGGGGACAATGGACATAAAGTTTCAAAGGCTAAATTGCAATTAATTCAAACAACTGTAAAATATTTAGGTCATGACATCACAAATGGAATAAGAGCTCTCTCTAGCGATCGCATTAACACCATTCAAAATCTTCCCAGACCTGTCACAAAACAACAGGTTATGTCTGTATTGGGCATTCTGGGTTACTGCCGGCAATGGATTTTGAATTTCACTGAAAGAGCACAGCCGTTACAAAATTTAGCAAACACCCTGGCCTTCCTCTTTCTGGTCAGGTGCAATGGTCCGAGCAGGCTGAGAAGGCTCTCTGTGACTTAAAAATGCACTTTCGGTGGCACCAGCCTTGGGCCTTCGGACTTTTCTCGTCCCTTTACTCTGTTAGTGGACGAAAAGGGGGATATATGAATGCAGTTTTAACACAATTACATGGGGATAAACAAAGGCCAATAGCTTATTTTTGAAAAATTGGATCCTGTGGCGCAGCACTTCCGCTTGCCTTAGGGCTGTGGCTGCCACAACAGAAGCTGTGCTAGCCAGTACAGATATAGTGCTCATGAGCCCCTAACAGTAAAGGTGCAGACAGAAAAGAAAATTGGCAGATTACTTTGCTAAAGAGGCTGCATACAGTAACACACCAATCTCTTTATTCCAACAGAGAAATGACAAGGACCCGATAATCAAATTATTTCTTTACAGAGTGCAGCCACGGACATTGAAAAGAAAAAGTGGTCCAAAGAAGGATCCCTCTCTGATGGAGTCTGGACTCATCAGCAAACTAACAAACCTTTTCTCCCAAAAGCTTCTTTTCCAGGTATGGCAAAAATAGCCCATGGCCTCGACCATGCTGGGAAAGATGCCATGGTTCAAGATGTTGAAAAACATTGGGAAGCTGTAGGCTTCTCTACATATGGTCCCGCTTACTCCTAACCCAATGGGTCCGTTTGAACACCTCCAAATGGATTTTATTGAACTAACACCGTCTAAAGGTTACCGATATTGCCTTGTGATTGTCGATGTGTTCTCCCGATGGGTAGAAGCTTTCCCTTCAAAGCGCAATGATGCCAAAGCGGTTGCTAAAGCACTAATTAAAGAAATTATTCCAAGATGGGGCATCCCATAAAGCTACAGACAGATAATGGTACTCACTTTGTGAATTCCATAATAAATGGGGTTTGGGGCTATCGCCGTTTGAAATCCTGCTGTTTATGTCAAACAGAATTTAAATGGCAGGCTACTCAGTATGGCCTAAAGACTCGATTCTCTATTTTAAAGGGACATGCCTCTCATGAGTGTGCTAATCAGTCCTGCTCCCTCTCCTCTGTCCCCTTTCCTACTTTAGTCCAGGCTTTGAATCTAACCACCTTAACAAGCACGTTCTCAGTAGAAACTGGTTATGGAGACCAGAATAGATGGTTACTTATATTATAACCAGCAGCGTTGTGCTATGAACAATTAGATCGTACCTCCCTATGACTTGGCAAAATCGTGGAGTATGTGCTATGTTTGGTGATGCTTGTTGTACATATATCCCTAATAATACTGCACCTGATCATTGTCCTTTTACTTATCGGATGTTGCATTGTTCCTCTTATTAAGCTATATAATATCCAAATATTTCACTGCTTCACAACCATCCCTTTCCCCTCTCCTCCTCCTTCCCCATCCCTTACCTCCACCTTCTGAATTTTCTTCAAGCAGATTGATAAAAGGGGAATGTGGAAAAATAAAAATCCTGCTATCCTTCTGTTTTCTGTATTACAAGTGCCCAACTGATGACCTTTAAAATTGTGTAACTAGATCCAAACAAAATTATTGTAAAGATGTAATGTCTTGAAATTCTTGTGCAACTAAAGTCAAAGAAGGTAATCTATATTAACACAACGCTTATACAGAAACGTTTTTTATGTCTTAGTAATAAATGACAAAATGTAGACATGAAGTATGTAATGTGTGAAGCCCGATGCCCAAATATCAAATAAACACTTTCACAAAAGATACAAGTATAACTAAACAAGTATGCTTTTATGCAAGAATATAACCGAAGAAAAAGAAAGTGCATGAGGGTAGGCTATTGATATGACATCTTCCGTGGTGCAGTGGTAAGAATTGCTGACTTGTAATCGAGAGGTTGCTGGTTTGATCCCGGCTACCTGCCAAATTTACAAAGGATGCTGATGGAGGGGTGCGAACAGTTTTAAGGTGAGCTGGGATTACAAATTTTCATAGGCTTTGGTAATTCTAGTGTTAGTGATTCTTTCAGGTGATTTTCAAACAATTCAAACACCCATATATTGGTAACAAACATAACAACAAACATACAAATTGGCATCATCCTCAATGAAAGTCCAAACACAAAACAGCAACACATTAAAAATGAGAAAATATGCAATGTTTAAAACCCCATATTATGACATATTTAGAGTGACCAGTCAACAACACCAGCATGTCTATGGAAAGTGGAAAAAGACAAGAGTACCTGGTGAAATCTTATGAAAATATTTGTGAATGTATAAAATGTACACAAACAATGAAAAGGCCAGGAATTAAATCAATTCTTCACTGACCAAAGGCTCAGCCTTTATTGAAGATTCTACTGAACAGCTTCAACACATTTGCAAACCACGGTTGATTTCCAGGACAACAATATTTTACAAAAAATCTAAATTTAATTTAATTTTCAGATTGTCATCTGAAGTAACTGAAGCTGTCACTGTAGAGCTCCCTCTATTAGCTCCAGGCGTGATTGCATTACTGAGGTCCATTCCTTCTGGCTCAGGTACAGTATATGCTCTGACAAAGAGAAAAACAATAAAAACAAGAAGAAAGTGGACCAGGAAATGCTGACTAAATTCAAAGTCAAAAAAGCAAAGATATCTAAAGCCAAAATGACTAAAATAAACTGAAATGCTGAAGCCCCGCATCACGCATATTTTCACACTAGCTCAAACCTTGGCATACGCAAGTTCTTCACTCAGTTTGCAAACTGGCAGCACCCAGTGTCAAAGCAGTGCTTTTGTTTCAGTGTGGTTTCCCTTTCTTTTTTAGATCCCTGATGCAGCTTTATCAAATACACTGAAATTAACTGCATATTGTTTATTAGTTTAAGGCATCTGATTGTAATTGACCCATAACAATATAATGGTCCACGGAACTATTCCAAATACCATAGCTGCTTTAGCGTTGTTCCTCTCAATGTACCACTCAGAGTATTTATATCACTGTATCTGAGTGTGGAATCACAGCTCTACAGCAGCTGATCAGAAAGAGAATTATTGGGATACAGCATCAAGCACATGCTGTCTCAGCCTTGCGCTATTTGAACTGCTCTCATATGACAAACACTTCAGAGTCTTTCCTGTACGGACCTCGGGGTTCAGAAACCGTTTCATCGCAAGAACTATATCAATCAGTCCATCAAATGCTCCTTATAGAGCTGTTTGTAATTTTAAATACAATTATTTCATTGTAAACTTGTGATACAGTTATAATATTGCACAACCTGAGCCACCTTATAAGGCATGTATTTACATATGATGACGATATAATTTTTAAGATGAAATGCAGCAAAATATTTTTATTACATTATACAGGTAAAATGTTAACATCATTTAAATAATCTATATTGTTAATAATTAAACATGTGAGGACACAGTGTCATAGCACTAGCAAGGAGTTGGCGCCACGTTCAAGGATTGTTCCTGCCTCGCATTTTATTCTTGCTGGGGCTGGCGCGACACTGGAAGGATAGATGGATAGAATAATTAAACATGTACTACGAAGATATTTCAATGTTCCTTAAAAGTTTTATAGAATCAGCGTTCTAAGCTTACAGATGGCTTAACATTTATTACAGAGCTGATTGTGTGGCGATTGGTTACTTGGAGAAAGAAAAGTAAGGACAGGAATTGGGAATTTGTTAGTATGTTTGAAAGAGACAGTACTGCTGCAATAAATTATTTCATCGAAGGTCACGCATGGCGCAGCAAGCATCTTGCGGGAGGCAGTCTCTGGACAGGGTGCCAGCTCGTCACTATCACTGCGCTACCGTTATCCCATGTTTAATAACATGCTTTAACTCCTATCATCATGAAAATTATATCAAGTATACTAGTAAATTAAAGGATTTAAGATGAAGTTTATCATGTTCTGCTTTAATGACAAAATAAACTATGTGATTAAAGTGGAAATTTCGAGATTAAACTTGACATTTTGAGCTTTTTTCTCACTGTGTCCCTATTTGTTTTTCTTTTCTCTGTACTCTAATAAGCTTTCATATGACACTCAGACGGTGGGCTACGTTTCACCCTTTCACGGTGACTTTAATATCTGACAGCTTCTTTTTTATTTTGGGCATTGTGTGACTTTGTGAACTTGAGCTTTCGAGTTTCTCCAACACTATGTCACTCGATCAAATTCCTTTTGTTGTTTATACCACTGCTTAAACCAAAAAATAGCACATTTTTCCTTGCCTCCACTTGGTATTCTCTGAAATTCTTCTATTGTCCCCCATGCTTTTGCCATTGCCTTTTTGCCTTTTCACAGAACGCTGAGCTTAAGGGCTATTTAAATTGATTTGCTTTTTCAAAGAGGCATAATTCTGGAAGGAGTTGGGGTGGGGCAGCAGGTGCATGCATTACTTTTCACATTGACCGGGATTTATGAAGTGGAAGAACGTGGAAGTTAGCGTTCGCACAGATTTATTCATCTGGATTTCTGGTTTTGTCCATACGCCATGTTTTAGTGTGAATTCTATGCATGCCGTTATGCATGAGGCCCCTGGTCTTCTCATCTTTCATAAAATCTCATTGAAAACAAAATATATATAACGAATAACGAATATATATAACGAATACATAAAGAATCAGTCTACACTGTAACATGGAAGAGTTCTCCATTTAATAATGCCTTTCTCTTTTATACCCTTCTGGGCCTGTCCCCATTGTACCACAGGCCTATGTCACTTCTTTTACTTCTGGCTAACCCATTCACAGTCATGCAACCTGTGTGTTTTTGTCTAAATATATGTATGTTTTTTTGTGTGTATATATATATATATATATATATATATATATACACTCACACGCACACTATATATGTAGTATATTTGTATGTACATATGGCCTTAAGGAAAAGAGCAAAGTGCAAATTTACTTTCAGAATTTACACTGCAAATGTCTGTTTAGTGTAGTGTTTTTTGTCAACAGACAAATGAAAGAACAGAATAAAGTTCAACACTTTGGCTCTATAACTTTGCCTTTGTTTCCTCATTGTCGCCCCTGATAGTTGTCTCAATGATTTACTGTAATTACCTCAATGGAACCTGCAACATGGAGTTGAAAGGCTTAAGATTAATGAGGAAGCGATAAAAATGTAACAAAACCTGCATTCTGTAATTAATCGCTCCTGAAATTAGGTTCCTCTTCATGTCACAGCTTTGCTCCTTAGGGATTTCATTAGCAAAAGAGAAATAAATGGGTCCGCTACTGTCACACAGTGAATCTTAAATGGGTATAGGTGTCATGCAGTAATTAGCTGAATCACTAGTAGTGTCTTCCAGACAGAAATAAAAAAAGAGAAGAGAAACGCAAAATATGTGAATAAAGGAAAAAGGCCAAATAAAAATATATTTCTTCTGCTTTGTTATATATGAATCACATAGTTTCAAACTGTGCAAGACTTATTTAAAGACAGATAGTTTCCAGTCCTGCTTCAACCTTTTCCATAAAATGGATATCAAATGTCTTTTTTTTCTGAACTCAATTAAATACAATTTACGCAGTTCTCATTTAACAAATGGTACTTTTGCATACCCATTAAGAGATCTGGCCTACTTAGCACACTTACAGCCACACTTTTGCACATCTTGTTGGAAGTTTCCATGAACATACAAATTAAACATTTTGGAGCTTTTTTAACATTATGAATGCCTGTCAAAGTATTCTAGTAAGAATAATCATGTCCTGAAAATTAACTAGCTTCATTCAAACCATGATTTTTTTTAAATTAAAAAACATTACTACAAGTGGGTCTCAATTTATGAACAGTGGCCACTAGAGGGTGTAAAGCCCTAAACCTTTGACACAACTACAAAGCCACAATTCTGGGGATCAAATCACCTCTTTTATTAATTTAAATACAATTATTAAAGGATTCATTCCACTTGAACACATAGTGCACAAGTGTTAGACTTTTCCTTCCCTCCTCCACTCCTCTCAAATGAGCTTTGTCCTCCTCCTACTTGGCTGAGTAGGGTGTATTTGCTGCTTTTATTCCGAACATAGGAGTACTTCCAACGTCAGAGCATTGCACCCAGGGATCATTTTTGGGTCAGGCAGAACTGCCAAAAAATTAAGGGAGTCCATACTTGGAAGCACCCTCTGGTGGCATCCAAAGAACCCAATTGGACTGCCTGCCAAGTCTACTATACTGGTCTCATGCTGCCCTGCAGATATCCAAGGCAGAGCCACACTAGGAGAGTACTGAAACATAGAAAATGGGGAAAAACTGCTGTCTTTGTGAAAAGGCAGACTCCTTTTGCCCATCCACTATTCCTGAAACTGAGACAGGGAGAAACTTTTATCCAGTTCAGGACTTCAAGCTGAACTGGATGTCTGCTTCTTAATTATATTGTCCTTCAATGCCAACCTGCTGGCTGTAGGAAGTAATGTTTGGTAGGGTGTTTTTTTTTATCCACATGTATCATCCATCCTCATGGCCTCCCAACCTGGTAAGGTTACACCAGCTGGCATGCTAGCCTATCCATGACAGAAGAAATTCCATTTCTGAGGATGTTCATAATTTTGTACAAGTCAGAACTTGCATTTAAAAATGTCTATTAATGGGATATTGGCAAAAATACATAATGCTTTATTACCTAGTTACATTAAAACATTTTAAATGAATGAGCAAAACATTAAATAATTCACTACATTTTGTACAGTGCTATGTACAGTATGTCGACCTTATGCTTAAACATCCTGCAGTTTTTGATAATAATACAGAATCTCTTGGAGTTGGAAAGGGTACAATTGTGGCTTAAAAATTAACCAATAACTGATGATGATAAGAAATGTACTGTCTCTGCTGAGGAATCGCTCAGGATGCCAATTTCTTCTCTCTGAAACAGCAAGGCTGGGATGAATATTTAGAAGGCAGCCAATTATAAGCAGATGGTTCCTACAGCTCAGTTTATGGGCCAGCTGTTCATCTAACTGCTTACCAATGACATAAGTTACTGCAGGGCTGCATGTACTGTTCGTTAAATTTGGTGACATGTGAACAAAGAAGCTCAAAATGATTGAAATTGGTGGCTATGTATTGCACTCTACTATGCCTCAGTGTTAGTGACAGCAGCTACATATTTATCTGTGTCAAAGCTGCTTTATTTGTAAGTAAAGAACATAACTTGTTATTTGAAAATTGTTGAAATTTCAGTTGAAAAGAAACTTTTTGACTATTATGTGCTTGTATCTGTGGAAATGCAGTTAAGTCAAGACCATGTAACTCAAGATCCAAATGTACTCTAGTGGCCACACAATTCTGTTCTGGTATAAGAATTTTTGAATAATAATAATATTGAACAAAACCAATCGTGGAGAAACCACCATGACCATGCAATGAAAATTGCTTAACTGAGGAGGAAAAAAGCCATAGGAAACAGGCAGAAGTGTGAATATAAGAAAAACAATTGAAAAACAATTGTCAAAGCCCAAAATGATCAATGGAGCCAAAGGTTCAGCTGCCAGAGGAGTAGTCTAATTCTAAGGACGTCTGCATGTTCCATAACAACCATGCTAGGACTGCTGTGCAACCATCCTAAATACTGGAAAGGCGGTGGCATCGCATATGGTAACGAAGATCCCATGACTGGCAGCAAGCGCATTAATTACGTAAAAGAAGTCACAAGTTCAGTTCAAGTCCATTATTCTTAAAATATATATCACCAACATATATCTTTTCTTTCTCTTCCAAATTTTTCGTACGTGGGTTACTTGTTTAGTCGGAGTGGGCCATTTATATGGATACACCTTAATAAAATGGGATTTGTTGGTGATATTAACTTCCTGTTTGTGGCACATTAGTATATGTGAGGGGGAAAACTTTTCAAGATGGGTGGTGACCATGGTGGCCATTTTGAAGTTGGCCATTTTGGATCCAACTTTTGTTTTTTCAATAGGAAGAGGGTCATGTGACACATCAGACTTATTGGGAATTTCACAAGAAAAACAATGGTGTGCTTGGTTTTAACGTAACTTTATTCTTTCATGAGTTATTTACAAGTTTCTCTTTGTTTACAGCCATTGACATGTCGCAGAGGTTAACACGTGAGGAGCGGATAGAAATTGTGTTGATGTCTGGTGAACGCAGTAACAGGGTCATTGCAGCAGATTTCAATGCAAGACACCCTACGAGACCACCCATCTCCCATGCTACAATTAGCAAACTGCTTGCTAATTTTCGTGAAACTGGTTCAGTGTTGGATTTGCCAAAATGTGGACGCATGAAAACTGTCACTAATGAAGAAACATCAGTGGCTGTCCTAGCTTCATTCAGCAAGAGCCCACAGCGTAGCACTCGCCGCATGTCACTGGAGAGTGGCATTAGTCGAACATCCCTTCGGTGGATATTAGCTAATCACAAATGGCACCCTTACAAACTCCAGCTACTGCAGTATCTCAACGAGGATGACCCAGATCGGCACACTGAATTTGCAGAATGGGCAAAACAAAAATTGGAACAGGACCCTCAGTTTATGCAGAAGATTTTATTCAGTGATGAGGCAAACTTTTATGTGAATGGTGAAGTTAACAAACAAAACCACCGCTATTGGTCTGACACTAACCCACATTGTATAGATCCCTCCAAGACTGTTGGAACAAAAAAAATGATGGTATGGTGTGGTATATGGGGTACAAAGTAAGTAGGGCCATTCTTCATCAATGGAAACCTCAAGGCCACTGGATATGCGAAATTGCTACATGATGATGTGTTTCCCTCTTCATGCACTGAAGCTGGCACATTCCCTGAGTTTTTCCAGCAAGATGGTGCACCACCACATTATGGGTGTCATGTCCGAGCATTCCTAGATGAACAGTTTCCTGGAAAGTGGATTGGTCGTCGTGAGCCAGTTGAATGGCCCCCAAGGTCTCCCGATCTGACCCTCTTAGACTTTTATCTTTGGGGTCATCTGAAGGCAATTGTCTATGCTGTGAAGATACGAGATGTGCAGCACCTGAAACTACGGATACTGGAAGCCTGTGCTAGCATTTCTACTGCGGTGTTGCTATCAGTGTGTGAAGAGTAGGAGAAGAGGGTTGCATTGACAATCCAACACAATGGGCAGCACAATGAACACATTTTATAAGTGGTCAGAAACTTGTAAATAACTCATGAAAGAATAAAGTTACGTTAAAACCAAGCACACCATTGTTTTTCTTGTGAAATTCCCAATAAGTTTGATGTGTCAAATGACCCTTTTCCTATTGAAAAAACAAAAGTTGGATCCAAAATGGCCACCATGGTCACCACCCATCTTGAAAAGTTTCCCCCCTCACATATACTAATGTGCCACAAACAGGAAGTTAATATCACCAACCATTCCCATTTTATTAAGGTGTATCCATATAAATGGCCCACCCTGTATTTGTTGATGATTTGGCATGATCCTGGATCTGTTGGTTTTTCGAAACTCTTGCTGGATGTGTTGACATAGAAGCACATCCAAATCTTCAAACCTGCTCTGAGCAGGTTTGTTCTATGTAAACAAGGATTAGCTCACGCACTTAATCAGTTTCCGTGCATGGAATTCATTTAGTCATGGCTTCACCGTTCATGAATGAGCAACCAATTGATATCGGTTAGCAAATTATAAGAAGAGAATTCATATAGAGAGGGTTTTGCGTGATCTGCAAGATCCTTTATTGCTCCTGGAGGAAATTCTTTTCAAAAGATACCGCTTTAGCCGAGGAGGGGGAATATTGTACCTCAAAGATTTATTAGCACCTTATATTTGAAGTCAAACTAGGCAAAGTTGGGCTCTCACAACCACACAGACAGTATGCACTGCTTTGAGGTTTTTTGCAAGTGGCACTTTTTTTATATACTGTAGGCGACTGTAGGCAGAAAATCTATCTAAAAGTTCAGTTTGCCAGGCAATTCATAAAGTCTGTTTGGCTCTGAAATATTTCCTTCGGGTTTTCATAGTGTTTCCTGGACACCTGCATGTGCAGATGGTAAAAGAGGCATTTCATGCCGTTGCAGGTAGGTAATACACAGGCAATAAAACCCACAGTCCCATAAACAATCTCACAATCAGCCTAACATTCTCATTACCCAGGATTTCCAAATGTGATTGGGGCACATGGGACTGATCAGAGTGGAGTTTGATCAAACATTATTTGGAAAATGTACCTCTCCTCCTGATGAATAATCAGGCATAGTGTCTTCATCAAATATTTGACCTTCGTCAAAATCTCGTTGGTCAGACACAGGTTCTAGGGATATGACATTCCCTGCAAATGACCCAACAAAAAAAAAGAGGGCTATATGGAACATACCTATGGCACACATTGAGGACAAATATATGCTATGACCATCCTTTACCTGAAATGAAGTGACCACTGCATCCTGCCACTGGTTCTTAGGAGGAGCTTCCCCCTGGAATGCCCTCAGAAACAGGGCAATGGGCATTTTGCTGGAGAGCCAACTCTTCTGCAGGGGTTAGGTTTGGACCGCGTGGACCTCCACCTGTTTTTGCTTGTCTGCCTTCTTATTAGCTTTGAAGTTAATGTTTTTTATATTATATATGATTCTATATGTCAACAATTCTTTAAATAGTTATATACCAATATTTACCAGTTTGAAGTATATTCTTGTATTTCACTTTAACCTGTTCCCATGTTCTCCTTGTGCTCACATTTGATCTGGATTTGTATTAAATAATGATTAATCTGACACATAGGCCATGAAACGCTGCATTCAGTAAGTACAATGCACACTACTTAGCGTTTAATTTGTCAGCCACTTTTTACCAGACGTATTTTCTGGTTTGGGCTGCTTTTGCAGTGTTACCCCTTGTTCATATTAAATATTGAAATTCTTCATATCCTTCGAGTAAAAGGTCCTTCTGTGCTTGTGTGAAAAAATGTGCCTGTTATTTCATCATTTTGTTGCAGCTTATTAAAATCTTGCTGATCATGTTTTCTAGAATCAATATATATGGACTTTTCAATCAGCGCAGGTGCGCGCATTCATATCGGATGATTAGATCCAGCTAGACTAATCAACTACTAAACTGCATTTGAAAAACTGACTTATCCAGGATGAGTTTCACCGGCATTAACTCATCCAAGGTGTGGCATCTGATCTCGGATGATTTAAGCGACGTACGGAAAATACCTCCCTGGTCATGGGTCATGATAAATTATGAATAAATCTGGCCATTTGTGATATGCATCTTCTGTACATCAACACATGAGTTATAGAATAAGCATTAGAGTTCTGTCAAGTTTTTCTGTGAGTTAAATGTATTATGGTTCATATTTCTTTGTAAATAATTTGTTTTGATTCTTTCTGTTTGTCCTATTGATAGAATCGTTCTGTGTTTTACATCACATTTTGCATTTGCTTCACTCCTAAGTAAACCAAGGTTCACCATAGAATACTGAGAGAAAAAAAATTGTGAAAATGTACTGTAGCAACTGTCAAATAAAATAACTACTGAAAGGCCAGCTCTTTCCATAAGCATCATATTGCATGAACAAATAAACAAAAGAACATTACAGTTACATATAATACTAAAAAGTTGCTATATCAATATGTCACTATTACTTGGACGAAATATATTGTAATATAACCTACCTTAACTACAGAGTATTTTCAGCATCACGCTGAATTAACTATAAATTATAATTCTTATGATGTAGCTTGGAGCAAAGTTCAGTTATGTGTAGATAATGTGAACATCAGAAGACAGCTACTCAAAAATGGTTTAGGAGCAAACAAATCCAATTTATTCAGGGAAGGTGAAAGTGCAAGCAGAAAACTGTGATGATACGTGACCACAGTCTGTTTCTCAAAGTAGGCATTGGCTGCTAGCTCTGTCTTTCTGGGATTTCGTCCAAAGTGATAATACTGCTGTCCAAGTTCTGACAATATTTATAAATGCAATAAATATATCACAACTCAAATGACACTATTAAACAGGCCTGCTTTTCAACATTGTGTTGTACAAATCTAAAAGTATCTTAATGACTAATAAAACTGTAAATTCTAAAACCCAAAAATTACTGATTATCTGATATTGCCTTAAAGAATTGCCAAAAGGAGTGGAAAACTAACAAAAACAAGACTTTAATTTATTAAGTTTTAAATAAAAGGAGATGCAAAAACAAATATTAAAAAACTCCATAGACACAAAAAAAAAAGAAAAATTCTAAAACGAAGTATCAAAAAAGCTAAATATGGGAAACTAAACTGTCAAAGAAAAGAGCAACGGAAAAGATAACCAATTAAAAAAAAAGTAAAAAATTGCCAAAACTAAAAACAAAAAAAAACAAAATATTATGGCTGCAGTGGGCTGGCGCCCTGCCCTGGGGTTGTTCCTGCCTTACGCCCTGTGCTGGCTGGGATTGGCTCCGGCAGACCCCCGTGACCCTATGTTAGGATATAATGGGTTGGACAATGACTGACTAGCAAAATATTATAGAATGAATAATTATTTACTTAATTCAAGGCTTTGTCATGTTTTGCTTGGATATTTTGTAAACATGTAGGATTTTCAAGTACAAGGAATCCAATTATGGCATCTGAATTTGAATTCAGTTCAAAGTTATAAAGATTATTTGTTGCAGTTTCCCACACCGTTTTGTTTTGGTTAGATATGTGGCTATGTTGCGTATCCTGTTTTTAGGACACAGCTCTTGGGCGCCTGACATGGACATGACTCAGAAGTGGTGGCATCTGACGTCATTGACACAATGAGTTAAACAGTCGATCGGATAGACCCAACCTTTTTTGCTAGCAAAATTGCACTTATATTAGTCTTTTTGGCTTATGATCTTTTTGCTCAGAAATTCTGACCATGATGGGTTTTTTCAGTAGTGTTTTGACTCTTTTGGTAAAACCTTAAAAACATATTTATGAGAAAGGAATAAAATGAGTAAAATGATAAATAACACAAAAAACATTGACAAATTAAAATTTGGGAGTGGGGGCAAACTACAAAATGACAAAAAATAAAAAAGACCAGAAAGCAAAAACACAAAATCTCTCAGTGTTTTCACCCTTTCAGAGACTCCTTATTCAAAACTCTGTTAAGATCTATCTGTTAGGGGGTCACCCCTCCTTTACCATGTCTGTAATTATTTACGTTCCCATAACTGTACATATTGCAATGAAATTATCATAATTGGACAGTTCTAATTACACTGAACTAGTGAACAATAATGTCCCTATAAAACTTGATCAGAGCATCAGTAGACAATTGTTTAACTTCCAATAAATATGTCTCCTAATAGTAGAAAGTAATGTATACTATTTCAAGTAAAGAAGATAGAAGTTTCATTGATCATACCACTGTAGAATGATGGATAGTTAATGTTTGGGGGTCAGTCTTCACCAGAAACAAAATGAGAAGTATAAAAGCAAAGCTATCTAAATAAATATTCAACTGGAATAATACATTTCCAGAATTATAAGAAAAAGGAATCAACAAGTAAATCATTATTTGTTTTTATGCATTCCATACTGGATAAATAGCAGAATCAAGTAATCCTTCCGTCAAGCTTTGTGATACTTATTAAAATTAAAAACAAAACAAAGAGTAATTGATTATCTTTTTTGAAAAATAGTAAAAGTTTTTACAACATATAAGGATTTTAAAAGTGTAAATATACTGTATATCTAAAGGGTTGAATTAAATTTTTTATTTTAAAATGAAAAATAATTAAAAAAATATTACATTGTAAAGCAATTTGGTCAAAAGTATATCAAATAAAATTCAGTGGATGAAAGGAAATTATTTAAATACTGCAGGATGCCTCAGCATTACTGTCTACCTTCATTATACAGAAACTTATTCTAATAATGCAGAGTCTGCAAAGTAAACCAAACAATTAAAAAATGCTTGATATCAGTTGTCAAAGCAGGAAAATTGTCTGCTGTTTAAAAACTACATTCCCCTGGGCACACCATGAAGCTGGCAGCTAAGAGCTCTGGTCCATTAAAGAGATTAAATCAAGCCATTGTTTGGCTGTTTATAAGGCTTGATTGAAGAAACAACACGTCTGTTTGTTTTCTCTTATTTATGGCAATGGTTTACTATTTTCCCCACAGACTCACATTTGATGCATACTATGTTTAGTACAAGGATGACGCTTTTCAAAATGTCATGTTTCTACCATTTTGCCATTTGAAAAAATGTGTAGGATTTCTCATTTTTTGTGATTATTGGTATAGTTTATCAGAACAAGTAAAATGACTTACTTTGGAGATGGAAAACTGTAGTTAAACTCTAAAACCGAGAGGAAGCTTTGTTTAGTGGCGTAAGATTTGACCTTTGTTCAATACTCTTCCCTCAATGTATCCTTTTCTCTACCTCTGTCAACTTTCCAATTGAATCAGACTTTTCATTTTCAAATTCAAGCAAGATTTGCAATGCATAGTTGCTGTTTTCTCAATTAATCAGCATTCATTATCATGGAAAATCTACTAATGCATTATTGCTGTTAGTATGAATACATTGCATCTATGAATCGACTAATTCTAGCAAGATTGAAATGGAGAGAACCCCATGGTGAAAACAAGACACCCTTATGGTCAGAAGCCTGATTATCACTAAAGAGGGGCATCTAACTCAATTAGTTAAGATGGTTGAACTCTGTACTCTGAATGCAGAGTCTGTATCCAGCAGGTCAGAGTGAGGACTTTCAACTGAGAGGGACAAAGTCTGAACAAATTTCTTAACTGTGACACTCATGCATATCCAATTGCATAATATTTGGTTAAGCTCCCTTTACAATTAACCAGTTTGAATCCTCGGCTACTTTATTACCCTTAGATGACCAGATGATGATTTGACTGATGACAATTTAGAAATATATAGTCCCTCATAATCTCCATTGATATAGGGAGTGTTATGATGTTTAGATGAATTAATTTTCTTATCTTTTTGATATTTCACAAATTTGTTAACTTAATTTAAAACCTTGAGTTAAATTAGTATATATTTTCACTGACATCTCTTTGTACAGATTTTGAAGATCCAGATTGTGTTCTTTACCCAGCCCAAACTTATCCTTTTTTACAGTACTTGGAACAGACTCATTCTTAATTGCTGTTATCTTGAATCTGGAAAAAATACATAGAGTGTTTCACTGTGGAGATCTACCGTTTTTGTAGAAGGGTTCAATTCAAAATAACCAATACAAGAAGATTTGTTTTTCAATGTCTGATCAAAGGACAGGACCCAAGTTTGAGTTCTGGTTTAAAGTAGAAGAGACTTAAAAGTTTGCCAGACCAATAAAAAGAAACCCACCACATTGTTGTACTGACTTGTCAGAATGACTGTGCGATATAGCAAAATTTAATGAAGGTTATTATATCAAAGCTTAAGTGAATTGCAACTGTCACAGGAGAAGGTTTCACAGTCAAGAGACCAAAAAATCATTTAAGTAAAAGTTATGGTGTCCAGATTTTCAAAGTCCAAAACTTATACACTTGTTGGTTGACCACATTATAATGGTTCCAAAAAAGACACAATTTGTTAATCCAGCGAGTGTGCTAGATGGAAATAAAAGAAGACCCTCTAAGGGGGGATTGTGGGGATTAATGGCCCCCATGGAGTATCATGCTCCTTGTAAAAGTACACATGGAATAAAAGTCCAACATTATGGCACAAATTAGGCATTTTGTTTAAGTTCAGGATGCTAGGCATAAAATGGAATGTTTGGTCAGTCTAAAAGGGATACATAGACTGAAATATTCAAGATTCAAGAGTATTGAACTCATTTCAATACAGCATAGAGTGAAACGAAACAATGTTCCTCCAGGACCATGGTGCTATATAGAACACAGGACAATGAAGAATCCACGACACATAACATAAAGACACGTAATATATAACAAGGTGAATGTGAGTGAAATGTGCAAACATGTGCAACCATGTGCAACTTTGCAGAGCAGAACACATATATCAGATATCAGACCGGTCCATGAGTGCTCAGGAGTCTGACTGCTTAGGGGAATAAACTGTTACACATTCTGGTGGTAAGGGCCCGAATGCTTTGGTACCTTTTTCCCAATGGAAGAAGTGTAAACAGTGAATGTGAAGGGTGTGTTGGGTCATTCACAATGCTGGTGACTTTGTGGATGCAGTGTATGGTGTAAATGTCCATGATGGAAGGAAGAGAGACACCGATGTCTTCATTATCTGTTGTAGGGCTTTACAATCCTTGACCATGTAATTTCCAAACCAGACAGTGATGCAGTTGCTCAGGATGCTCTCTATGGTTCCTCTGTAAAATGTTGTTAGAATAGCTGGTGGAAGATGGGTTTTTTTTTTGCCTACACAGGAAGTAGAGCTGCTGTAGAGGTGAAATTCTCTGCCAGGTGAACACTCAGGAATTTGGTGCTGTTGAAGACCTCCACAGTTAAGCTGTCAATATTCAGTGGCAGATGATCACTCTTAGTCTTCCGAAAGTCAACAATCATCTCCTTTGTTTTGGCTTTGCACCAGTCCGTTAACTGTGTCGTGGCGAAAAATTCATCATCAGAAGGCTTTTTACCTAAAAATAAAAGCTATTAGGACTCGAGATAGACAGACAGAGTTTTAAGGCTTTATTGCAATAAATCAACCACACGGACTCAACCCAATTCGGCCGAATGAGATTGAGCCCTGATCATTACAACAATTGAAGTTTTTATAACAATTTCTTATCATTTTGGCTCATTCAATTAGCTCATTCTGCACCTGGTTTACTGTCCATTATTCCTCTTGGTGTCTGTTTGGCTTATTTTGATTGGTCTAACACTGGGTGGATGGTTTCCTCCCAGTAACTCCTCTGACTACCCTCTACTTCTGTCCGGCTGGACCTTGAGTTTCCATGGGAACCCTTATTATCTCCTTACTTTTCCTATTACTGGCCCCCTTATGGAATTTGTCATCTTTCTATGCTGTTCCATTTTCTCTAACTGGCCAAGGCTTCAATTCCACATATGGGTTTCCTCTCTTAAGTCTTCCAAACTTTTTACAATAGTGACCTGAAGCTTTTAAGCTTTAATTAAAAAGAAGTATAGTATGTGCTTTCATTTGATCATTGCTTGGCATGCTTGATTTTTCTTAATTTCTACAATAAAGTTAATTGCTAATATATTCTTATAATATTTTTGCTAATTCCTGCATTTACTAAGATTTTTTCTTCATGCATTACGTCAGTGTGACCCTGCTTATAGTAAAAGCTTTTCTGCTGATTCATCAATCCAGCTGCTTTTAGAGGCCTCTTCTCTATGTTATCTCTTCCTAGCCTTGAATCACAGGTGTTCTCAAACTCTTATCCTGTCCAAAACTGGTCTCGGTGTATCAATTAGCTGTTCTTTTCTTTATTTTGGAAATTTTAATGTAAGCCTATAAAATAATGCAATATAACTGATCGTATTTGCTTCAATATTCTAATTTATGCTTAATCTAATGTGTTAGAAGCTTTTAATTACTTTTTATGGCTCTATATGTTAATTTTGCTTTTCCTTCTACAACTGCTGCACCTCCTCTCTGTATGCTGACTCATTGTTGTTGCTGAGGAGACCCACCACTGTCGTGAGTGCAACGGGACGGTAGTCATTGAGGTTGGACACTTGTGACTTTTTTGGCATGGAAACTATGGTGGTGGTTTTGAAGCAGGTTGTGATCAACTGAAAGAATGTTAATAATAATAATTCTTTGCATTTATATAGCGCTTTTCTCACTACTCAAAGCGCTCCACAATTGCAGGTTAAGGGCCTTGCTCAAGGGCCCAACTGAACAGAGTCCCGGGAACATTTCAATTGCCACTGCAGATCCCTAGCCTCAGAGCTAAGCTGTGGGGAAAATGTTAGTCTTATATTATTTGAAATTATAAAAATCCAATTCACTTCATGAGAAAGGCCAAAAATTCTGTACAGTCCGGTACACCTTAATTAACTAAACAAGCTGTAGTGTTGCTTTTTATTTTGGACTTTTAAATTTAAGTCTTAACTATAAATGAAGTCATCTTTTGCATAAAGGTATATAAATGGGATAAAATGGGATGGGGTTTGTAATCTTTTTTGAATAATATATATATATATATATATATATATATATATATATATATATATATATATATATATATATATGTGTGTGTGTGTGTCAAGAAGACTGAAATATATTTAATGTAATCTTCTTATGAACTAAGACAGAATAAATCTGATGATTTTTATAATGATGTTTAAAACTTAGATTAGCTGTTCTCATAGAACAAAAGGGAGGAATTGTAAGGGAAAAGGAAAAAGTTCTTGACACCGCCTTCCTGTTAAACTTCATTTGTACCAGCACACTTTATATCAGGAAATGAGATCATATACAGTGGTGTGAAAAACTATTTGCCCCCTTCCTGATTTCTTATTCTTTTGCATGTTTGTCACACAAAATGTTTCTGATCATCAAACACATTTAACCATTAGTCAATTATAACACAAGTAAACACAAAATGCAGTTTTTAAATGATGGTTTTTATTATTTAGGGAGAAAAAAAATCCAAACCTACATGGCCCTGTGTGAAAAAGTAATTGTCACTTTGTTAAAAAATAGCCTAACTGTGGTGTATCACACGTGAGTTCAATTTCCGTAGCCACCCCCAGGCCTGATTACTGCCACACCTGTTTCAATCAAGAAATCACTTAAATAGGAGCTGCCTGACACAGAGCAGTAGACCAAAAACACCTCAAAAGCTAGACATCATGCCAAGATCCAAAGAAATTCAGGAACAAATGAGAACAGAAGTAATTGAGATCTATCAGTCTGGTAAAGGTTATAAAGCCATTTCTAAAGCTTTGGGACTCCAGCGAACCACAGTGAGAGCCATTATCCACAAATGGCAAAAACATGGAACAGTGGTAAACCTTCCCAGGAGAGGCCAGCCGACCAAAATTACCCCAAGAGCGCAGAGACGACTCATCCGAGAGGTCACAAAAGACCCCAGGACAACGTCTAAAGAACTGCAGGCCTCACTTGCCTCAATTAAGGTCAGTGTTCACGACTCCACCATAAGAAAGAGACTGGGCAAAATGGCCTGCATGGCAGATTTCCAAGACGCAAACCACTGTTAAGCAAAAGAACATTAGGGCTCGTCTCAATTTTGCTAAGAAACATCTCAATGATTGCCAAGACTTTTGGGAAAATACCTTGTGGACTGATGAGACAAAAGTTGAACTTTTGGAAGGCAAATGTCCCTTACATCTGGCGTAAAAGGAACACAGCATTTCAGAAAAGAACATCATACCAACAGTAAAATATGGTGGTGGTAGTGTGATGGTCTGGGGTTGTTTTGCTGCTTCAGGACCTGGAAGGCTTGCTGTGATAGATGGAACCATGAATTCTACTGTCTACCAAAAATCCTGAAGGAGAATGTCCGCCATCTGTTCACAACTCAAGCTGAAGTGATCTTGGGTGCTGCAACAGGACAATGACCCAAAACACACCAGCAAATCCACCTCTGAATGGCTGAAGAAAAACAAAATGAAGACTTTGGAGTGGCCTAGTCAAAGTCCTGACCTGAATCCAATTGAGATGCTATGGCATGACCTTAAAAAGGCGGTTCATGCTAGAAAACCCTCAAATAAAGCTGAATTACAACAATTCTGCAAAGATGAGTGGGCCAAAATTCCTACAGAGCGCTGTAAAAGACTCATTGCAAGTTATCGCAAACGCTTGATTACACTTATTGCTGCTAAGGGTGGCCCAACCAGTTATTAGGTTCAGGGGGCAATTACTTTTTCACACAGGGCCATGTAGGTTTGGATTTTTTCTCCCTAAATAATAAAAACCATCATTTAAAAACTGCATTTTGTGTTCACTTGTGTTATATTTGACTAATGGTTAAATGTGTTTGATGATCAGAAACATTTTGTGTGACAAACATGCAAAAGAATAAGAAATCAGGAAGGGGGCAAATAGTTTTTCATACCACTGTATAACATTTAACTCTGGGGTTTGATCTGTGTACCTGTGTATGTTATTTAATGGCAGAGGGGTATTTCTGGAATGTAGAGTTCTCAATGGTGGATTGAAATATTTACCAGCTACATTATGTAAATGAACTTAAGTGATTACAGGAGCTGTTCTCTTAAGACTAATCTGACTTGCTGTGGATGACCATAGTGAGCCTTCACCAACTGGTGTAAATAAAGGACATCATTGGATTTCATTTATAGTAATAACTCAAGACTTTTTTATTTACTAGGTATTTTCCTCAACAAAAATAAAAAAGAACATTGTAATGGTTCTGCACTTTTAAGTTTTTCATTGAATGCTAAAACATGCTCCTTGTCTTTGAATGATAACATGTGCCCCAGAATAGTTTCCACCAGATGTGGCCTATTATTTTCTCTGTCATTTACTCGTACATGCTCTTGCACAATTTCCACTGGTTATGAAAATTTGTTTATATCTTTGTGCGGCCACTCACACTGACTGCTTTTCTTAATTTGGGTTACTTTAGGTATGTTTTTCTTCCTTTGTGTGGCCAGTCACTTCCTTCAAACTGTCAATCACTTAACTCCATTATAATAAAACTGGAAAAAAAACATATTTGAAAATACAATGATATCCATTTACTGAACCAGTAATCCATTGTTATGGTTGTGCAGAGCTGGAAATCTCAAAAGCATTATTTTCAGTTCTGTACTCATGCATGCACAAATCCACCCTTAGTTACACAGAGCCAATTTAGATTTAACTGTCAACCTAAACTGCTCACTTTAGGATTTGTGAGGAAAACCAGAGAACCTGGGAAAAAAAACCTCACACAGACACAAGGTGAATGTCCAAACTCCACAGGGATCTCTAAAAATTTTGACTATAAATTTTAAACCCTATTAATAGTACATATGTTAATGAAAGTGAAAAAAAACCCTCTCAATTTGAAATTTTCCAGTTGAAATTGCTGGAGTATGCATTGTTTGAAATGTCAAATTTTTCTTTTCAAATGTTAAAATTGTATAGTGATGCTGTGCTTGGCAATGCTGCTCACTGTTTCGGGGACCTGGGTACATTTACTAACAGTCTCTGTTCTTTCTAAAGTGTGCATAATCTTTTGAAGTCCACTAGATTTTCTCTTGATACTCCATGCACAAGATGATTTAAAACTGATTCAGTATACGTGGGTATAGACATGTAAATTAAGTATGACCTGCATTGGAGTGGCACCCCATTCCAGTTTTAGCTCCTGCCTTGCAACAGGAGCTTTCAGAAATCTCAAACACCTCAAATTTAACAAGCCTATTTATATCATTTCACACTTCGGTGCAGATTCTCTTTATTTATTTTCTTTCCTGTAATTGTTGTAACCTTTTGTATGGGTTAAACTTTGATCAGTTAGAGTTACCACACAGTTTTGCAGGCATTTAAACTCCTGTAATTTATCTTGTTTGTCTTATTTTGCTCTTTGCTTCCTTCAATGCACTCCATTTCTGATACTCCTTTTCCAAAATTATTTTAACAATTTCATGTTGTCTCCTGTAGAGGGCATCTCAATCCCCCAAAACCGAGATTCAGCTACACCAGACACAAGTTCAAGTCCTTGTCTTTATTAGGGCACTGTGCATCTTAAAGACACAGGTTAATAAATCCTAATTATCCCATTAATACCTTGAACAGGCAAACCAGCAATTCTCTATTCCTTTCGTCTTCCTTCTCTCCCTTCTCCTCCTTAACAGGTGAAAGTTTTCTTCCTACACTTACCTGGGTGAGATGGAGGTGCTCCTTCTCTAGACGGACCCAGGGGTACTTCCAGAACATCAGTATCATTGTCAGGAAGCATTTCTAGGTCAGACAGACCCTCAGCATAACAGGAGAGCCTTCACCTGGTAGCTCCTCCTAGTGGAACTCAAATACCCCAACTACAACCTCCATGTCTCCCTACAGGTGTCCAATTGCCAACTGGTGGAATTCATGGCCCCCGGGAGGCAGTTTCAGTCTCTTGCTATTATATTGCCTTCCCAACAGGGAAGGGGACTATCACTTATCCTAGCAGAGACAACTGTTTTCTTAGACTTAGATTTTCCCATGCTACTCTGCGCATTGGACAGCAAGATTTTGGCAACAATTTTGATTAGTCACGATGATTGCAGCTCTGTTCCATTTGCTATGATGGCATTGAGATCTTCATAGAAAGTCACTCGCCAGGTCATCAATAGCCATTCATGCCTCCTCTTTCTAGTCTTGGGTTTCCATTTCATTACAGCCTTGGGGATCTAATGCTCGGGTAATACATTGGATCCCCATTGTGATGCAATCCATCAACAATGTAAATGCAGACTACATTTTGACCTTCATTTCTATGGTCAATTAATGGCCAGGCCCTTTACTTACAGAACTCAATTTAAAGATCAATTTGTTACATGAAATTAATTGGAATTCTGTGGCTGGTTAATAAACAAATTTAACATTGCCACTTATGCAAACTCAGATATTTCCTGTGGAGACAAAAACTAATTTTTCTTAACACTTTTGCAAAATGAATTACCCCTGTAATTCCTGCCTTGCCTTGTCTCTGTTGGTAAAATGCAGTCTCTGCAATTCATAATCACATTTTATTATTTTAATAATCTCCTTTCTTCTTTGGCTACTTTCTAGGAGCAAGATCTACACAGGGATGCGTTTCTGTTGAATTAAGTAGTTTAATTCTCAGAGGTATGAATATTGTAATTGGCTGATTGTGCACTTTGTGCATAATACTGGTTTTGTGGTTCAATGTAACACTCTGTTTTTTTAATGAGGCACAACTTCCTAAAGAAAATATGTAAACATATTGTTTTAAAATATGCAAACGTCAAAAAGAGCAGTATGGTGGTGCAGTGGCTAGCACAACTGCCCCATAGCTCCAGTGTCATGAGTTTGCATCTGGCTTTAGAGACAAGGCTTTCATTATATTAATAGATGCAGTAATGTAAAGCTTTTAAAGTAATTATGAAATTACTCAGAAGCCTACATTTTCTATCTATTCATTTTTATAACAAATATATGGCAGGCAGTGGTGGTGTAATAGTGTGGGGGATATTTTCGTGGCACACTTTGGGCCCCTTAGTACCAACTGAGCATTGTTTAAATGTCACAGCCTACCTGAGTATTGTTGCTGACCATGTCCATTCCTTTATGACCACAGTGTTCCCATCTTCAGATGGCTACATCCAGTAGGGTAACATGCCAGGTCACAAAGCTCAAATAATCTCAAACTGGTTTCTTGAACATGACAGTGAGTTAACTGTACTCAAATGACATCCACAGTCACCAGATCTCAATCCAATAGAGCATCTTTGGGATGTGGTGGAACGGGAGATTCACATCATAAAAGTGCAGCCGAAAAATCTACAGCAACTGCGTGATGCTATCATGTCAATATGGAGCAAAATCCCTGAAGAATGTTTCCAGCACTTTGTTGAATCTATGCCACGAAGAATTACAGTATTTCTGAAGACAAAAGGAGGTCCAACCCAGTCTTAGCAAAGTGTACCTAATAAAGTGACCGGTGAGTAGAAAGCAATTGAAAATAGATACACATCTCCACTGTTACAGTGCCGGATGAGGGAAAAGACAGACAGAAAAAGATTCACTGTATGATGCAATTTTTTAGGTACTCAAGGAAAGCCTAGTATAAAAAAATAATGAAAACAAAACCAGCAAAAGGTGACCTCAGTAGCAATAGTATTCCATGTGATCAGACTATTTTATCATTCTTGTAACATTTTCAAATGTACTTAACACAGTACAAGGTTGCCATAGACTGTACTAGCAGCATCAGGTCAAGGCAGGAACCAAAATCAGATGGAGCTCCAGACCATATAACGTAGCAGGGTCCATTCACACACACACCCACACACCCACACAGGGCCTTTTTAGAGTGCCAATTAACTTACAACTCACATCTATCCTAAATTAATTGCAGAAAACAGTGTCCTGTAAAGTGATTCAGCCAGACTGAGCTTGTTACAAGTTTAATCTCAGTACAAATGTTTTCCTAATAATGCTTGCAGTGATCTTTTCACTGAGCTCATCAAGCTGTTTATCCATTCTTAACCTCTCCACTCTAGAAGAATGCACCTTGAAATGAAGCTCTTAACCTTTTTCTAATGTAACCCAGGCCATTTGCCAGATGGTCCTGTGTTGGACTGCTTTAAGGCAGCAACAGATTTTAAAACAAATGATATCCACCCCCCACCTTTCCCCAGCTCAACTGATTCATGATTTCTGTATCTAATTGCACTGAAAAGAACACATGTTTCAGCGGTAAGATAATTAGAAGGGCAACTTTTGCCAACGGATAACTTTCACATTCCACGGACAGATGTTAACGCTCAGAACTTTAATTAATCTCAGCAGCACGGTACAAACTAATTATCCTCCTTTTCATTTATTTCTGATTTTTTTTGTGGCTTACAGGTTTAGATAAACAACATTAGTAAAAAACAGTGACTTTCATTTGACCTTGAAGTAGCAGGAAACAGCAAAAATCCAGCAAATCACCAGTACATTACTAACCTGTAATTGTCAAAGGAAGCAAGACCCATTATTTTTATATCGGGCTGCTATAAAGATTTTTCAACCTGCAACTGAGCTTTGCTACTTTATCCGTGACACCAATAGCAAATGAGTTTAGCCTGAATATGATTTTTTACCAGATGAGAATACAGACTTTCTGCTGCTGGCTTTTCCAAGGTGCTTTAATCATGAAATGGATTTGAACATCATCTTAAGTTACATAATATATTACTTGATTTCTTCCTTACAAGTACATGTTGTAATTAGTGGAGGACCTGCTGATGCACTGAATCCCTGAAACTTGAGATGGGATAAACAATCAAGGAAAGATTTAGAATATTTCTACAATAATGTAATAATAATATATATATACATACTAGTGACTGGGAACCCATACAAATTCTAGGTTTGTGAAATCCATACTTTCTCTGCAAAGAATTATTTGTTTTTTTAAGTCCTCGAAATGATTTTGTTACAATGGCACTAATTTGTGGTTAAAATAGACCTTTTCGGCCAATGTAATGAAGAGCTTCCTGTTTAAACGGGGTTGCGAGACGTAAACTCAGCTCTTTGGTGCTCCTCATTTGATTTTTTCCGGCAAACAAATTTTCAAAACAAACCGTATTGTACGACTCTAATCAGAGTCGGAGTAATAATTATGTTGCCGTGGCGGATCATGTCCTGCAAGTACCTGACTGGTGCATGGTTGATTAACGTCAACCACAGTGTTGACATTTGGTTCAACGATCATTTGTATAGAATCTTAATGTATATACATCGGATTATCGAAAGGTTCAGTGTCCATTGGAACCTCAGTCGAATCCTTTAATGAGCATACCTTGTGCAGGTGTTTTGATGACTTTGACTTTAATTTTGTCCTTCTTCTTTGCTCTTGAGAAAGCAACATATAATTAGCCATGTGAAAATACTGGCTGTGGCAAGTAAATTCTTACCTCATCAAATGACTGACCTTGTGACTTATTAATGGTCATTGCAAATGCCAAGGTCAAAGGAAATTGTCGCCTTTTCAGTTGAAAGGGTAGATCAGTCTCTAATGGTGAGAGATCAATTCTCGGTATAAGCAGTGGTTTTCCAGCTGCTTTACCTGTTAGGACTTCAGCAGAAATATAGTTTGCATGCAAGCCTTTGACAATTAATCTTGTGCCATTGCACAGACCCCTTTTGGGGTTCAAATTCCGTAGGAGCATGATAATAGCACCTACTTTCAGATACAACTCATGAATTGGCATTCCAGATGGAATAAATGTATTTAAGAGATACACAGGATAGTTTGCATTGTCTTCCTCATTGTCAGACACAATTGAGTCAACGCTCAAGTAAGTTCATCTTTCTGCTTCGAGACGTGTAAGTACTTCTGCATTTATTTTGTGCACATCATCGTCCTTTGGAGTAAGAATGGCACGGTTGGCAACTTTCATTCTTTTAGGGAAAACCGAGTCCACCAAATTACCACTTTCGATAAATTGCGGTGGAACTTCAATCACGTCTTCACCAAGGTTTGAATCGTTGGTAAGTTTTCCATCACCAAGCTTGAGTAACCATTCTTGGCGCTACTTGGCCTGGAGCAAGGTACATGTTGGTCGAAAGTTTAAGCGTTTTAAAGTTTCGCCACAGTTTGCCCATTTTTAGTGAAGCTTGAACAATCTTCACCCTGTTTCCTTTCTTAACAACAGGAAGTATTTGGCGAAAGTCACTTCCGAGAATGATGACCTTTCCACCGAAAGGTTCGTCGTCGTTCATGGGGTCACGTAAATATTCATCCACTGCTCTCAGTGCATAATGTGGTGTCATTGTAACCTCATCCCAAAGAATGACTTTTGTCTCCCTGAGCAATTGTCTTGATAGGGCTGTCGGTTTTATTCTTGAACTTGAGTTGTCAAGCAGTGGTACTGGTAACTTAAACATTAAATGGTATGTAGTTCCCATGGGTAGCAATGTGCCTGCTATTCCAGTGGACGCACAGCACCAAATTTTTATTTCTAAGCCAGTCAGATGATGGTACAGTGTTTTCATACGTGAAAATTTTGCCACTTTCTCCTGGTCCATCCAGAAAGAACAGTCTATCTTTCTCTTTATCATCGTTTACTGCTTTCATTATTTATTTGAATGCAGCTCTTTGCATTGAATTAAGCTCTACTATTTTCTGGGATGCTTGAAAATTGAAAAGTGTACCGACTTGTGCCAGCTGGGGATTCTGGCAATCCATAGTGAGCTAAATTTTTGCCATGGATAAGCAATGTTTCCTGAATATCAAATAGGGCTTGATATTGAGCATTTTGTGCATCATAGCTTCTATAGTTAAAGTCTCGATCATTGACTCTTTGTGACTTTCCCACAGAACCCTAGCATTCTTTGGTTCACAAAAGACATAAATACAGGTAAATGCAAACATTTGTCTTACTTTGTATGGCATCTTGTATATGGAAGTCTTAGTAAGAGTGTTATTCCACTCTGTGTCATCAGCAAGCAAGTTCCTTGGTGGTGCAGGTTCTTTGAAGGTCAGGTATGCTACACCTTCATAGGCTCTTAGATATTCAAAAGATGTTGCCTTTCTTACATTAAGTAGAAGCAAATGGAGGTAGTACAACTCGCCTTGTCTTGGAGAAGCAGTGAACATCCTTACAATTTTATTAAAATACCTTGTCTTTTTTTCCAAAAATGTTTCTTTCCTTGAGCTTGAGAATTGGCAAAGTATGTGTAGTGCTCAGGTATTTCAGTATAGAGGTACTGCCTCGCATCTTCATCGTCTTGGTTCAGCTTGAAATAAGCTGTGAGCTTGTCATCCCTTTCTTGCAGGGCTTCAGATTCGTTTCCATCTTGGAAATATAAAACCTATTTACCAGGTAAATGCAATGGCAATTTCTCAACACTGATTGTTTGTGCATGTCAAAGGAGAATATTCTCCAAATTGCCCCGGGCGCACTGACGCACCTGGAATCTAAAAATTGCTTGACCTCATTCTGTTCCAATGAGTCTGTGCCATCATTTTGGCGAATTTCTATATTTGCACAATCTTGGCCTTTATAAACTTATTTAAATAAATACTTGACACTTTTTATTGAAGCACAGATTTCAACGTTAATGTGACAGTTGTATTTCAATACCAGATATGGATTATACGGGACAATCCATCTGTTATCAATATCATATTTTCCTGCTCCAAATCCCACTCCTGTGTTAGTTCTCCTGTACACCAGGTACCCATTTACATTAGGATTTGTTTAATTGTTAAACTCTTTGGGATACTTCTTGGTACATTCTCCATCGGCCATACATTGGGAAGTCTTATTTACTTCACCACATGGTGCATGTGTTTCATGACAATTGCATGAAGTCTTGGATGTAAATTTGGATCTGGTATTTCTGCTGATACATATTTGTCCACATCTTCAGTAGATCTGGCTTTGTCATCTGCTTCCAGAACAATGAGAATATGTGCATGTGGCAGTCCCCTTTTTTGGAACTCGATCACATGCACATGAGCTTTTGTTTTTCCAAGAATATGTTTCTTTGTTATGTCATCTAATAACTCTTTTGGCTTGAGCTTAAATACTCGGGCTACCAAGTCTGGTCTGAACTCAGATTTCTGGCCATTCTTTAAATTTTCAGTGATTTCTTTCCATTTAGGATTACACGTCATTGTTATAAACAAATCAGGCTTTCCGTGTTTTCTAATTATTGCCATGGCATCTTAATAATGCATTTGCATTGCTCTAGGGCTTCCAGCAAAGCCTGAAGGCAATATTACCTTCTTTCCAGGCTTAAGTCCCAAATTCTCTGCATGATTCGCAACATAATCATGAAGTGCTGTGTAGTTCTCACACCTCAAGTCTTTCTGGTGCTGTTCAATGTAGCAAAGCCTATTTGCTTCAACTTTACAATAGGCGTCTACAATATATTGCTCATTAATTTTACCTGCATAGAAAAGGGGATTAAACTCCGGCCTTTCGTGAAGATGGTAAGAGAAATACATTAACTGGGTTACATTTTTCCCTTTTCCATATTGTTTCATATTAGTAGTCCATCCTGGTTCCGCAAAGGGAATGAATAGTGGATATATCATTGCGTCTAACCCAGAATGAAGAATACTCACACACTGAAATGCGTTTGTTGATCTGGACTGCACTGTTTTGAAAAGGTGGTGCACCATCTCCACTTTGAAAGACAATTGCTACCTCATTATAGCGGGGAGCATTGTATTTTCTTTGATCGTCCTTGCGATCATTTACTAGTGCCATTCTGATTTGCTTTGGTTGACGTCCTTTGGCTAACGCCCTTTGCTCTTCTTCCTGTTCAACTTCAAACATCATTTTGTATGCTTGAGCATACGGGTTATTTTGACTCATGAAAGCACTCAACTCTCTCATGAGTTCATATTCGCAACCGTTGTTTGTCAGTATTGACATTCTTTGATCAGCTGCTTCATCTGGATCTAATATATAGATTTGAGCAAATTTTGGTGTTTCCTCCTCTCCTGGGTGCAAGGGATTGATGGTATATTTGGTCATGTATTCTGTAACAATATGGACCATGGCCAGGAGGCAGGGATATTTGTGCGCCCATGGATGCACAGGCTAATGCACTGTTATACTTTCTGATATTTTCCAAGAAGTGCTTGGAGTTTGGGTCTAAATATGTAAACAGGTTCTTAAACCTGTCAGGGTATCTGTAAGGGTTAATTTGAACTCAACCTTTTTGGCAGCAATTGTATTCTCCACCTTGCTTCTTCTCACAGGTGAAGTTGAATGAGTTGCAATGTTTGCCCAGGTTGTCAAATGCACCAGAGTGTACTGCAGTGCATCTCCTCCTCATGGACTGGACCAGATTTGTCAGTTCTTGATGTGAGATGTTACTTCACTCTTCCACCAAGGCACCTGCAAGTTCCTGGACATTTCTGGGGGAAATGGCCCTAGCCCTCACCCTGCGATCCAACAGGTCCCAGACGTGCTCAATTCCTTCGACGATAAACACGAATCCGTCCATCACCCCTGGTGAGACAAATCCGTGACTCATCAGTGAAGAACACTTTTTGCCACTCCTGTCTGGTCCAGCGAAGGTGGGTTTGTGCACATAGGCGGCGTTGTTGCTTTTGATGTCTGGTAAGGACCTGCCTTACAACAGGCCTACAAGCCCTCAGTCCAGCCTCTCTCAGCCTATTGCGGACAGTCTGAGCACTGATGGAGGGATTGTGTGTGTTCCTGGTGTGACTCGGGCAGTTGTTGTGGCCATCCTGTACCTGTCACGCAGGTGTGATATTCGGATGTACCGATCCTGTGCAGGTGTTGTTACATGTGGTCTTCCACTGCGAGGATGATCAGCTGTCCTTCCTGTCTCCCTGTAGCGTTGTCTTAGGCGTCTCACAGTGCAGACATGGCAATTTATTGCCCTAGCCACATCAGCAGTCCTCATGCCTCCCTGCAGCATGCCTAATGCACGTTCATGCAGATGAGCAGGGACCCTGCGTTTTTAGAACTGTGACCTTAAATGCCTACCTTCTGTAAGCTGTTAAGGTCTTAACGACCATTCCACAGGTGCATGTTAATTAATTGATTATGGTTTATTGAACATGCATGGCAAACATTGTTTAAACCCTTTACAATGAAGATCTGTAAAGTTATTTGGATTTTTAAAACATTATTGTTGGAATACACAGTCCTGAAAAAGGGACGTTTCTTTTTTTGCTGAGTATATATATATATATATATATATATATATATATATATATATATATATATATATATACACATATACAGTCATATGAAAAAGTTTGGGAACCCCTCTTAATTCTTTGGATTTTTGTTTATCATTGGCTGAGATTTCAAAGTAGCAACTTAACTTTTAATATATGACATGCCTTATGGAGACAGTAGTATTTCAGCAGTAACATTAAATTTATTGGATTAACAGGAAATATGCATCATAACAAAATTAGACAGGTGCATAAATTTGGGTACCCCAACAGGGATATTACATCAATACTTAGTTGAGCCTCCTTTTGCAAATATAACAGCCTCTAGACGCCTCCTATAGGTTTGATGAGTGTTCGGATTCTGGATGGAGGTAATTTTGACCATTCTTCCATACAAAATCTCTCCAGTTCAGTTAAATTTCATGGCTGCCGAGCATGGACAGCCTGCTTCAAATCATCCCATAGATTTTCAATGATATTCAAGTCAGGGGACTGTGATGGCCATTCCAGAACATTGTACTTCTCCCTCTGCATGAATGCCTTTGTAGATTTAGAACTGTGTTTTGGGTCATTGTCTTGTTGGAATATCCAAACCCTGCATAACTTCAATTTTGTGACTGATGCTTGAACATTATCCTGAAGAATTTGTTGATATTAGGTTCAATTCATCCGGCCTTCGACTTTAACAAGGGCCCCAGTCCCTAAACTAGCCACGCAGCCCCACAGCATGATGAAACCACCACCAAATTTGACAGTAGGTAGCAGGTGTTTTTCTTGGAATGCGGTGTTCCTCTTTTGCCATGCAAAGCACATTTTGTTATGACCAAATAACAAAATTTTTGTCTCATCAGTCCAAAGCACTTTGTTCCAGAATGAATCTGGCTTGTCTAAATGAGCATTTGCATACAACAAGTCAATCTTTTGGTGACACAAGTGCAGAAAGGGCTTCTTTCTCATCACCCTGCCATTGTGACAATGCGGGTTCGACTCCATGCTCTCATCTATGTTTGGGAGCCCTTCAACCCAACACTGTCGATAATGTTACCGAGTGAGCTAGTCAGTGAAGGCAACAATTAAGCAAGGGGATGGTAAAAAGTGAAGCAGTGCTCAATAAATAAAGTGCAGAGCTTTTCAAAATTCTTCAATAAATAAATAATCCATAAAAGAAATTGGAGATTAAAACCACTACAAAAGCCAATCCTATAAAACCAGAGGTTAAAATGTTTCTTAGGAAGCAGTCTTTAAAAAAACAAATGACAAACCCGGTGCCTTCTTTTAAAACTAGCGTCTCTCCTGCTTCACCCATCCGGGCCCCGCAACAAGGGAGACGCTCTCTCTGCAGCTGACTGTTATGCCTGCATCTGCTGTCAGTTGCCATACCGATCCTTGTCTCCGGTTCTCTCCTCCAGACAGCGACTTGGGAATTCCCTACGACCAAGGCTCTCACGTAGGAAACACCGCGTCCCAAGTCCCGACTCCCGCTACCGTCTGCGGAGAGTCCTGCACCTTCCCGGTCACTCCTGCCCTACAAAACAACTGCTGCGGTAGCGACCACAACCACTTCTCCCGGGTGTTAGCCAAATACCCAGGCTGCCTTCAGCTGCCTGCGAACGTTTGCTCGCCTGCTTCCTGCTACACCGATTTGCTCGTGCTCTCTTTCTTCTCTCTCTTCTCTGCTTCCTGCTTCCAACCCCGATTTCCTTCTCTGATCTTTCTTTTATTTTTTTTTTTTCTTTCTTTTTTTTCTCCTTCAACCGACTCGCGCTTCTTTTATAATACCAGGGGCCATAGCAGCCGTAGCATATTAGCCACGGGAGCAATCACGGATGTTCGCAGTTCCTCACCTGGGCACGCGGTGAGAAACGCCCGCACCGGTGATCGCCCCGTGGCTTGCTATGGCCCAACACCCCCTCGCTAAGCCACCACGAGAGCGGTGATTATTTATTTAAAAACTGGCCCTTACTGAGAGCACTGTGGACCCGCTATACCACAGCCATACAGATGTTCTTTGTGCAAATTGCGCTGAATTGTAGAACGCTGTACAGATACACAATCTGCAGCAAGGTGTTCTTGCAGGTGTTTGGAGGCAATCTGTCGGTTGTCTGTAACCATTCTCACAATCCTCCCCATATGCCGCTCCTGTATTTTTCTTGGTCTGCCAGACCTGGGTTTAACAGCAACTGTGCCTGTGGCCTTCCATTTCCTGATTACATTCCTTACAGTTGAAACTGACAGTTTAAACCTCTGAGATAGGTTTTTGTAGCCTTCCCATAAACCATGATACTAAACAATTTTTGTTTTCAGATCTTTTGAGAGTTGCTTTGAGGATCCCATACTGTCACTCTTCAAAAGAGAGTCAAAGGGAAGCACAACTTTCAATTGACCACCTTACATACTTTTTCTCATGATTGGACACACCTGTCCATGAAGTTCAAGGCTTAACAAGCTAATCCAACCAATTTGGTGTTGCAAGTAATCAGTATTGAGTAGTTACATGCATTCAAATCAGCAAAATTACAAGGGTACCCAAATTTTTGCATAGCCAGTTTTTCGCATTTGATTTAATTTCATACAACTAAATACAGCTTCATTAAAAATTTTTAGTACTCAGATGTTCCTCAGTGACAGTCATTGGTTAAGTGTGAATTTGCTGCCTTATAGATTCTGTTTCAGCTCCATTGTCATGCTATACTTATGACAAAACATACAACAGCATATGCAGCATTTGAAATTGTCTGCTTCATGTATTTTCTATGGGGAGCATGTATTGGTTGACAGTGGTACCTCACAGCCCCTAGAACCAGGGTTTGGTTGCTGGGTAGGTCTAAATATAAGGTTTTGTTTGGTTTCCACTTTCCTCCTGTATGACAAGGAAATGCATTTTATAATTCACTCCCAATTGGTCTGTGAGTAAGTATGCCCCATGAATGTCTCTAAACCCATCCAAGGGTGCATTGTGCCTTGCACATAATATTATTGCAATGGGTTATGGCTTTCTGCAATGCTGTAATACATCAACTAGCTTTAGAAAATGGACAAATCACTCCTACTCTGGATAAAGCAGGTTTGTAAAATGAATAAATGCATAATACCTTGGCTAAAAATATTAAAAATATACAAGTAAATAGAAAAGGTTAAGGGTGCTTGTTATCTTCAAATATACAAATTTTACATTGTGTCCTGCATGGGGTGCTCACATCTTTCAAGAAGCAATTGAGAAAGGAAAAGCAAAATATTCACTTCCTCTTGGTATATTTAGTAATAAATGAAAAAGATACTCTATGGAAATTATTAATCTATCTGGTTTGTAATACTGGTGGGGTAGAGAATGCATTTCAGTAAGATCAGCTGGGAAAGACATTCATTGAAAAACCTAAGGTGATCATTGTGAAGTTTGTTGTGGCTATTTTCTTCTGTTAAATCGAAGCAGCAGGATGGAGAGTTGTCACTGTTTCTTTATTCATTACTAGGGCTCCAAAATTCCCCCATAGCATTTCAGTTGTATAACTTTTGAAGGTATTTGCCTTAACCACCTTAGCATTATGTTTACTCCCAGAAAAACAAAAATGTAGATTTTTTTTCAACAACAAAAATATCATTACATCAACATAAATACATCAGTAAAAGTATGTGTAGTGTCCACAGCTGCACTGATGCAGATTTAGAACACATCCTTCATGTGATATATTTTGAATAAGTCACCAATGCACAGCCCGATTTTGTAATTGTGACAGTAGAATTGTGTTTCTTTGAATTCTTTTTCATAATATTTTTCTGCCACTTAAGCACAAGCAGGTAGAATTGATGCACACCTTGTGTTATTGTAAGCTTTCTTGTCTTTCACTTATCACAATAATTTTGCCTTTTTGCCACATGCCAACTTGCACCAGGCGACAAAATTTACTAGGCATATCATAGCAGATTAGTGATACACTGACATATGGGTAGGTTCCACTAACCATATCAACATCCCAATGACCAATTCACATGGTCATCCCTATTGCTGTATTCAAGTAAAGGTTCAGTTTCAGTTTGTTCTAAAACTGACTTACAGCTTCTTGTTTACAAGTTAGTGTGTTTGGTTGATGGACCTGCCACACTCATGAATATTACTGATTTACCTTACAGTAGCAAAATGCATCGAAACAGTTATGATTTTGTGCAGTATAATTTTATTTTTTCCACTACGTGCTAGCAGAATTCTCCTCTGAGAGTTATTCTGGCATAGCATTGCAAAGAGGATCATTGCACATCACCCCAAGTCTGACTCGGGAATAACCAGAATTATATAGAATTCCGAGCTTGAGTCATGCTCAAGGTTAATAACACAGATGTTCAAATCAACCAATTTGGAAAAAAGGTACATAGTAATCTAAAAAAAATTACAAATGAATTTCTTAAAATGTTCAGTAATTTAAAATAATGTAATTATACTTTTTTCTTTTAGCCCTTTTTAATTTCCCTTTACATGGCAGTCTAGCCTGTTTCAAGAATCTACATGCTATCAGAAGTGCAAATAAAATCTGTCTCTGCCAAGGTCTGGGTTCAAATTGACCTGGGGGAAGTGGGCAGAGGATGCACAACTGGTCACTTATGTCTTTTGTGGAATCTGCCCCTTTATTTTAATGAAAGTGCTAATTTTTCTTTTTAGTTCTCTTTTTTCACTTATTTCGATATATTAGGCTATTTGGAAAATCTGAACTAGCCCAATGCACAACCCTGTCCTTTCTTATCCTGGGCTTTGGATTGGGCAATGGAAGATAGATTCCCTGGAAAAATTATTAACATTCTTAAATATATATATATGCAGATGACCGGAACTGTGAGCATGAAGGACAGATAATCAAGTTGTTCAATATGAAGATAGGGGTCAGCTGTGTTATCTTGCCCATCATCATCCTTGTTGTCATAGACTGGGTAATGAAGAAAGCCAATGACGATAGCCCATGAGGACTGGTGTGGGGTCTGACAGCCTGACTGGAAGACTGTGACTTTGCAGATAACATTGCAAACTGACATGAATCAGACTGCAGGAATTTTGTTACTTAAGATACACCTTGGCAGTACAAAAGAGATTAAAGTTAATACCCAAAGTGCAATGAAGACAAGAGTGCATGGGATAGAGCTGGAAGAAGTAAAAGACCAATATCAGCCATCAGTAACAGAAAGAGAGAAAGTGAGAGAGAGAGAGATTACCACCAGAACTGGTCAGGCAGCCCGATTCTTTGATGGACTCCAGAATTTTCAGAAGTCACCAGCTCTTCAGGCCATATCAACTTGAATATTTATAGGTCCTGTGTATGTTCAGTCCTTTTCTGTGAATCACAAAAAGGAGAATAAACAAGAAGATTAAAAGCTGACTCAAAAGGTTCAAGCACAATATCGCTTATGAATCTTCAAAATCTGCTGAGAACAGAGCGTTATCAACCAAGAAATAAGCAGTAGAATAGGATCCAACTGCATTATCGATGAAGTGAACCAGAGACTCTGGAGTTGGCTAGGCCATGTATTATGGATGGACATGAATAGACACCTATATGTTGCTCTCAGATAGTCCACATTAGGGAGGAGAAAGAGAAAGAGATGAAGACAATTGAACCCATGGAGAAGGACTGTTGAGGAAGAAATGAAAGCAATGGGAAAAACTTGGATGGAAATCAACTGTCTTGCTTAATATCATGAATGCAGGAGAACAGTTGTTTGTGCTTTATGCTCCAGCTGGAGTGAAGACTATTATTAATAAGGTAAATAAAACAAATGTAGTTAAGTAAATGAACGTGCTCTGTCATGAACCAATTTCGTGTCCATGGCTTGCTTTTGCCTTGAAAATAATATTGTAGGGAATAAACTCTGGTTCCTTGTAACTCTGGGTCTAGCTTACTGGGTTCAAAGTTCATGTCCATTGCTGTCTGTATTGAGTTTACATATTAGCTTAGGTTTTCCTCCCACATCCCAAAGATGTAAAGGTTTAGGGAATCATGTGGTGCTAAATTAGGCTCATGTGAGTGTAAATGGTTTTGTATGGGTGGGCCCCGTGATGATCAAGCACCATGGTTCCTGTCGCGTGCCCAGTGCTTCCAGGATAGACAACAGTCTGAGTTCAGCTGAATTGGGTTAAGCACTTCTGAGAATGTAATATTACTGATCCAATTGATCTATAAAATTCAGGAAAACAAGTATTTTTTTCAAACTTATCTATTTTAATGTAATTTTAGGTGGTAAAATTCTACCATTAAGACCACCGTAGTTTTTTATTTTCTGGGGTGTAAAGCAATCGCACTGCTTATGATGAGCTATCATTTCCTAATTATGGCCTGCTTACTCAGTAATTCTCCTGAGATTCCTCAACTTTAGCCAAGTAGAGCACCTTCGCTGATTCAAAACTGTAACAGTGAAACTCACTTCAAAATTGCAGGAAGAAGGCTGTGAGTCAATCCTCTTGAGAGTTTCAGCATATTTTGAGTTTCTATATCAACCTACGTTAAATAGAATCAACCCACATGAAGTACAAAAATAACTCCTGAAATTGGAACTTTGAAATCTGTCTTGCTCACACCTGGAATGAAAGGTTTTAGGAACCTGTAGCAATGACATGTAATAACTATTATATATTTTGTCTTACCAGAGGAGAAAAGTACATCTTCCCTCTGGAATATATGTAACAACAAAAGTTTTATTTTACTTGATGCCTTTATAGAATGAAGACAATCTCAAGGTGCTTCTCAGGCAGTGAGGCAGAGTGCATTTATTGCATATCTATTCTTTATATGTGACTTGCTCGGTAGTAAATGAGAACTGAACCAGCGATCTTGTGGTTTATCATCCAGAAGCTTCCAGGTTGCAGTGCATAGCTGCCGCCTTATAAATCTTGAACTTTGAAGTCCTGTCCTGCAATATATTGTGATGGATACTATGCTTTAATTTTTAGAACAGTTGAACATTAGAACAATTGTTATAAGAACAGACCATTCAGCCCAAAAAACTTGTCTATTCTATTTGATTAGGTCTGCGGTACTCAAATAAAAATCTTGAAGGCTCACTTACCATTTTTTCTTGAGTCACAGGTACAGAGAACTGCAGTCCAATGAACAAATAAACATAGCTGTTCTATATCCAAAACAATGCTCCAGAAATGTAAGCATTGTAGTTTTGATGTGAAAAATGACACCTTTCTGTAACCAAGCCTTTAAAATCTGACACAAAAGATGTGATGAAGACACTCATGTAAGTGGTCATTGGTGAGTCTACTGAAGTAGAATATTTTTTATCATATTCATAGTTGCAAATGCTGATTTATAGCATTATGTCAAGGAAAACATAGTGGCAATTTGAAGGGCCAGTTTTTGCAGAAGGGGAACACTAATCTCCTTTGTGCGGAAAGTGACAGGGACACAGCTTCCTTGAATTACCTTCAGAGAAAGTATTTATTGGAGGCCAGTCAACTTAGTTTGCAGTGAAACAGTACTGGCTGTGGTATAGCAGGTCTGCAGCTCATAAACTCTGGATGTTTTTAATAAATAAATAATGAACACATTTGCACTGAGGAGTGGAGCAGTTGCAAAAATCAGGTGATTACACCTGCAAATGCTCCCCAGAATATAAAAAGGGGACCACAACATCAGAAAAGGAAAAGAAAAGAGCAAGAGAGAATGGAGGTTAGACAAAGAAAGAAGAGAGGAAGGAGTGTGAATATGAGTGAGAGAAAGAGGAAGAGACTGCATACATGTGCTGGTGCAAAAAAGGAAGCAGGTAGACAAGTATGGAGTCCCTTGGAGAGAAGGAGCATGTATGGCCAGTGCTCAAGAGGGGGCTGATGGGTTGCTCAGCAGCTGGAGTGACCATTATGCTCAGGAATGTGCTTGTGCCAGGTGGAGCCAACATATCGGCAGTGGTGAGAAGACAGAGTGCGCTTTTGCTGGGTGGAGCCTGGAAAGGCAGCAGTGGGTGCGGAGCTTGGCACAGTGGTTCCCCACACACGCCGTAGGAATGGCAACAGGGGCATGGGCTAGGAGAAGAAGGTTGTCTGCATCTTCTGGGCTACAATGTCCGGAGTGGACAAGCTAAAGAGAGGTCAGTTTTAAAGGGGCACCAAGAATAGGTGTGTTTTAAAGATGGTTTCCTGCCTGTTTTTTTAATCTTGTTTTATGGATATTTACTGGAAATATTTTTAACCTCCACCATCACAGACTTTTTATGGATTACTTATTTATTAAGTTTTTGAGCACTGCATTTTTTGCATACTTGTTTTGGTTTGTTTATTTTAATAAAAACACTTGAGCACTTTTCACCATCCCCTTTCTTTGGAGTATTTGTCCTAATTTGCTCAGCTCATCCCGGTCATGACTTCGGCGGTGGTGGGTTGAAGAAGCTCCTGGTGGGACCCAGTAGCATGGAACTGACCCGCATCATCATACTGACCCATTGACAGACTTTATGCGCTTACATGGAGAATTCTGTTATTCCTTTCTGCAAAAAAGCCAAAGTCTTCAAAGCAAGTTTTGAAATTTTCTATCAATTTCTCCAAGAACTCAACATAATTTTAATGGTGGTGTTTTCCTTTTGTTTGTACCAAACGTTCTGAAAAGTGAAGCATGTCCTCCCGTATGTCATATTTAAATACCTGTATGTTTCTCTCAAAAGAACAGATTACGGACATGAGGTCACATATAGTGGGTAACATTACTGTCTTTCCAGGATGTGAGTTTTTCCTAATTTGGACTTTGAATGATAAGGTCTACTAGACCTAGAAGTCTGAGTCTTCTTGTACAGTTATGTATGGATAGTTAATCACACTGGCTATGTGGATTTATCTCTGGTATGGTGGCTTATTGTGTTTAACATGCTAGGTGTTATCCTGTGTCGTGTATTATAAAGTGTTCTGCTCCTTGTAAATGTTGTTGAAAGTGCTCTGTAAATAAAGATGCATGTTGAGTTATTGTTACAAATGAACTCCAACATGAATGTCCATTATTACATCTGTGAAGTGGTTTAATGTGATGTGAACAGTACAATTCTCTATAGCATGAATGCTTAGTCTTATGAGTCCAGCTCCTCTTAGTATGCAGGTTCATGTACAATAACTAGGAAGCATTTCAATTACACCAATCACCATACAGATAAATGGTATATTCTAGAAATACCCACTGCCATTAAGTGTTATGTAAAGTTAATAGTTAATTATTAAGTGTCATGGGTTAATACCTGGTTCATAGAAATAAGACATCTTGTATGTAAACTGTTATAACAGAATAAAATATAAAGTTAAAATGTTATACAATATGATCTCATTTTCTAATTTATTTGTGCTGGTATAAAAATAGTCAGGATGTCCTAGTTAAACAGGTGGGCAGTTTCAAGCACTTTTTTTCTTTTCCTTTTCAATGTTAAATAACTACCATTTCACCACATTAGAGCATCATAATACATAGGTCTTCTGTAAAAATATCAAAAAAGAGAAAATACATAATGAAATTACAGAAGGGTTCTAATCTTTTATAGTCTGCAGAATATTTTTTAAAAATAACCCAAAGTAAAATACACACTGAAATGAATTTCTGATGTATCAGTATGATAAAAGAAATATAATAAAGAACAAAACGATTAATCAAATAGCAAAAACCTGTAGACCCTTCAAAAATGAAATTGGATGTCTGAAAAAGAGTAAATGTAACATTAAAAGTTAAGAAAAACAAAACATTAAAAATATAAAGTTCAAAATAATGACAATATGTAGCACTTTGCATTTTCTACAATAAACTGTACTTTTCCAATGTTTTACCAGTTTTAAAATGGTAAAGGTCATTTTGAGCTGTTTGTGCTGCTTCCTCAGTGTCTACTATCTCTCCAGTTCTAGTATCATTTGCAAATTTAATTAAGAAAAATACCACTTATACCTAAATAAATGTCATTTATATCAGTTTTAAAAAGTAACAATCCATGAACAGACCCCCGAGGGAACCACTGATGATCTCACACTATCTTGAACATTCTTCTCTCACCTACAGTATATTCTTTGGCTTCTGCAGTTAACCAGCTTGAAAGGTAGCATTGCAAGTTATCAATGATGCCAGTTGCTTTTACTTTCCAATTTAATTTTTGATGTGTGACTACATCAAATGATGGCATATGCTTTGATATTGTCTACTGCTCCAATTGCTTGTTGAAAAAAGCCTAACAAAATTGTTTGGTAGGATCGTAATCTCATAAACTATGTTGTCTGATATTTAGTATACTACAGTATTTTCATACAAGTACTCATCTAATTTATTGGGGTTATATTGGCAACTTTCTAATCATCAGGTACTTCTTCCATTTTCTGTGACAGGTGGAAAATTTTTTATTAAAGGTTTATAAATAATGTCTTCTTTTTTTTTTTAGGTCTAGTGGTTTTATTAGTTATAATGCTATATAATATGTGTTAAATATCACAGATTTTTTTGTAATATATTATCCTGAAAAACTATATGTGAATTTAAATAACCATACTTATATTTACATTTTCTAGAAATACCTTCTTTCAAAACTTATTTAGCAAATTACTACAAAATTAAATTTTGTTTAGATCAGCGTTTCTCAGCCTTTAAGTATTTGTGACCCGAGTTTTCATAACAGTTTTAATCGCACCCCACGTAACATTTTTTTGAAATGTAGATTTTTATCGACATTTATCTAACTCTATATTTATTGTTCTAGTATCAGAATGTAGTTTAAGTTAATTTGTTTTGGTTTCAACAGATGTTTTTTTCATATTTTTGATTCTTGTTTTCTTTTTTCACATCTTTGCACCCCCAAGGGGTTCCGCCCCAGAGGTTGAGAACCACTGGTTTAAATGTAGGGTGGTCGGCCTCAGTGGCTAAATTCTCAAAATGGCAGAATAGAATTAATCATTACAGGCTTACATACTTTTCCAAATGTACTTAATATATTTCAGAGTTAAAGGGGGAGCAGAGCCTATCCTGATAGCACTGGGCATAATGTAGAAAACATTCCTTGAAAGGGTGCCAGCCCAATGCAGGACAATGGAAAAACAAATAAATATTGTGTGTATGTATAAATACTGTATATGTGTGTGTGTGTGTGTATAAGTGAAGGTCCGAGATACAGTTTGCAAATTTGTTGCTGGAATTCCAAAAAAGGGAGAAAATGAATCACATATCTTAAAATAGTTTTTTATTCCTAAGCTTTCGACTCATATTAAGAATCATCATCAGAGGAAAATAGGACAAATACCACAGTACCCAGAGAAAACCCTTATAGATCTGGGGAAAATATGCAGACTGTACATAGACAATGACTGGGTACAACAGAAACTGGGACTGGGATGCTTGATCTGACGGGAGCAGTGGTAACCACTGTGCCAATATGCCACCCTTGAAAATATTAATAGGTTTGCATATACAGTATTTTGTTTCTATTTTCACACCTAAGATCGTGTACTTTTGTCTACAGTAAGTGTGAATCTAGAATGAACAGTTTTTACAATCATCTTATTAATTAAATGCAATGGTGAACCCACAATCTCCTTATATTACAAAATAACAGTTTAAATGATCCTTTTAAAAAGCATTTCCATTTAGTGTTAACATTCTGACTGCCATCTGCTCCTTTATGCTGAAAAACCCAAGTCACATGCTGGTTCTTCCTAGTTTAGCATACACTCAAGTAAAGTCATGTTTCTTATATCAACAAATCTGTCCAATCACTATGATTGCAAATTTCAAAACAAATTGTTTTTCCTTTATTTAAAAAAATCTTGCAACATTCATTTGTTTTTCATTTCCTTTGAGGCATATGGGGCATGAATTTCTACCTAGTAATGTTCACGGCGTTTAATATTATATTGTAATGCTGCAGGGCAATTGGCACTTGAAGCATATCTCCTACATGTTAAAATAAAATAAAACAAAATATCCAGAGAAGTCGGTGGTGGCTATTAAACAATGCCAATGCTTTTCTTGCCTGTCAGGCAGATTTGCTCTGTACAGATTCCTTACAGGCCATAAAAGGCTAAATTATTTCTTTGATCACAGGAAACAACTTGGCCTTATTTCTTGTTTACCTAGCACAGAGCTGCACTAACAAAGCTTTAATCACTAATAAATGAATCATATTGTTTACATACTAATTAATTTTGCAGTGTTTAAAATAAATCAGTTGAATGAATACTCAGTGGCCACCATAGTAGGTACATCAATCCAGTACTTGGTATCACCCACCTTCTACTATTAAAACATCTTGAATTCCTTGAGGCATGGATTCAGCAAGGTGCTAGAAACATTGGTCTATTCTGACTCAATTACATACCACAGTATGTGCAGGGTTTTTGGTCACACAGTAATGCTACAAAGTCCCATTCCATCTCATTGGAAACGCTATCATAGTGAACTGAAGCCAATATTTACGGAGCCATATGGAAATAATGCAATTTTTGTAACGTGACGGATTATCTTGCTTGTAACGTTTCCAGATGTGAAGAATTAGATAACCACCCAACACTAATAAAATTGTAGAGTGAGAAGTGCTGTTTAGATTAAAAAGGCCGAAATCTAACAAATCATCAGGACCAGATAGCAGTTATTCCAGTGTGTTTAAAGGTTAGTGAGTGCATATATAAACCCTTGTCACTTGTCTTTCGAAAGTCACTGCACAATGTAGAAATTCCTAAGCACTAGGAAATAGCAAATAATAATAATAATTATGCAAAAAAGAGATTTTCTGGGAGATCCAGGTAACTATAGTCCTGTAAGCTTAACGTGCGTAAGTAGTGAATTAATAGAAGGAACAATTAAGGAAAGGATTGAGCAACACATGGCAAGCATAAGAATTTTAGTGAATGGCCAAGATGAGTTAAGACGGAGGTGGCCACATTATACTAATATATTTGGAATTCTATGACCAAACCACAAAAAATAAGATCAGAGAGATAAATATGATATTATTCATTTTGATTTTCAGATGGCATTTGATAAGGCCCCACATGAGAGGTTGGGCATCAAACTAAAAGAAGTGGGAATTCAAGGAGTAGTGTGTAAATGGGTGCAGAAGTGGCTAAAACATAAGCCTTATCAGAATTAAGTAATGTTCATAGTGCTGTCCCTCAGAAGTCATTGCAAGGACCACTACTATTTTTAATATACAGGGTGGGAAAAAGTAGGTTTACAATTGCTCGTATGGAAAAAGACATGCAAGTAATGTTACTACAATAGCTTTTTTAACTCAACAGTTTTATTAACTCAAAAGAATTTCATAATGGCACAGTGCACTTATTTACAATCTCCTAAGTACACAAATTCTTGTAGTCTACTTGCTAACAACAATAATAAAAGCAGAAGGCAAATGAGAAGACAAATAATCCAAATAAATAATATGATAATAAATAAATAATAATACAAGAATAAACTCTGAGTTTCACAATTCACTGTAAACCTACTTTCTCCCACCCCTATATACATATGCATACACTACCAATCAAAAGTTTTAGAACACCTCAGTTTTTTCAATATTTATGGAAATACATGCAGTGCAATGTCTTAATATTTCTTGAAATCAAGGCATAGAACAAATAAACAATGGCAAATAAAAAATAAGCCAAGGAATCATTAAGTGTAAAAATTTTATTTACATTTATATCCATCATAATGGCCACTTTTTACTGATGTACAGTACAGGCCAAAAGTTTGGACACACCTTCTCATTCAATGTGTTTTCTTTATTTTCATGACCATTTACAGCACTCCATCACTCTCCTTCTTGGTCAAATAGCCCTTACACAGCCTGGAGGTGTGTTTGGGGTCATTGTCCTGTTGAAAAATAAATGATCGTCCAACTAACCTGACTTCTGCACAACACAACTGCTGGTCCCAACCCCATTGATAAAGCAAGAAATTCCACTAAATAACCCTGATAAGGCACACTTGTGAAGTGAAAACCATTTCAGGTGACTACCTGTTGAAGCTCATCGAGAGAATGCCAAGAGTGTGCAAAGCAGTAATCAGAGCAAAGGGTGGCTATTTTGAAGAAACTAGAATATAAAACATGTTTTCAGTTATTTCACCTTTTTTTGTTAAGTACATAACTCCACATGTGTTCAGTCATAGTTTTGATGCCTTCAGTGAGAATCTACCAATGTAAATGGTCATGAAAATAAAGAAAACACATTGAATGAGGAGGTGTGTCCAAACTTTTGGCCTGTACTGTACGTTACGGCCAAACATACAGGATGGCAGTCACTCTGTTCAACTCTGAAGAACCCCAGACCGCAGACCATCACACTTCCTGCTCCATGTTTGATAGTTGGTGTCAAAATCCTTTCAAAGAACAATCCTTTCACCAACTTGATGGCATACAAACACTCTGCATGATGAACTGAAGATTTCAAATTTTGATTCATCGGCCCATAAGACTTTCTTCCAGTCTGCATTAGTCCTGGCCCAGGAGGCCCTCACTTTGTTATTTTGTCCTTTAAGGAATGGCTTTCTTACTGCCACTCATCCAGTCAAACCTACAGCACCAAGACTCCTCTTCACAGTAAAAACTGACACTTGCTTTTTGCTGCCATTGTTAAGCTGTTCCTGAAGCTGTTGTGTTGTGAGGTGCCTGGTGACCCTCAAAAAGCTGTCTTCTGATTGAGTTGTGATTTTGGGCCTGCCAGATCTCTCCCTATCAGAGTTTCTTCCAGTTTCCAATTCCCTTTGGACTGTGTAGGATATAGTACTCACTGACACTTTGTTTTTTTTATAGTTTTTCTAAATGAAAGGCCTGCACTTCTAAGGGTAGTGATGCGCTGTCTCATTTCATTTGTTAATTGCTGCTTACTTGCCATTATCACTAGAATATTGTCCAAGTAGTTCTTCGGGGGTATAGTAACACAGTCTTTTCCAACTTTGCTTTAACACAGACAGAGGGTTTTTAAGTAATCCACAGAAGTTGGGACACCTGTGCAAACTGTTTGTTTCAATTTCCAAGTCTCAATTTACTCGAATTGCTGTATAACATCTGTATTAGTTGTTCCCTGAAAAAGACCCATTTGTAATATTCTGAAATTTTGTGTTTTTTCATTTTTTGCTAAAGTAAACTTTAAATTTAAACCTCTGGCAGTTTACATCTTATGTTTTGAAATTTTTATGTCATTTATTGCATCTGAAGAAAAATTTGAAGAAAAACTGAGGTGTTCTAAAACTTCTGACCAATAGTGTGTGTATATATATACAGTATATATATATATATATATATATAATATAAATAAATATATATGCGATAGAGAACCTGACAAATAATATAAAGAGTACACAACACATGTTTTGCACTAACTGGGGCTCATCAGGTGTACACATGTTTGCTTCCCCTTGCGGGGATCGAACCTTGGATTTCAGCACCTGAGGGGAAGCCTCAGATGTTGCGCTACAATAGCTAGTTCATTTCTTGACACAGTTTAGATCGGAGTATTATATCCATAGGAATGAATCGCAGAGAGACATAGACAACATACAGTACATGAAATTTAAGGAAAGTAGATGTATGGTATTACAAATAGGAGTAAAAATATTAGATGTGAATATGCAAAAAATACCCCTTTGAAAAAGACCAAAAGTCTTAGTGGACTCACCACTATCAAAATACAGACAGTGTACAGAAGCCATTAAGAAGACTAACATAACATCTTAGATTATATAGCACAATGTGTAGAGTACAAATCAAAGGAGAGTATGTTTAAATTTTATAACACACTAGTGAGGCTTCACCAGGGGAACCGCATGCAGTTTTGGTCTTCAGTCAACAAGAAAGACACAGAAGCGATGGAAAATATTGAGAGAAGAACAACTAGGTGAATTCTAGGACTGCAACACTTGAGCAATTAGGAGAGATTTTTTTGTTTGAGGAAAAATTTTTTTGTTTAAGCAAACAAAGATTAAAAGGCGACAGATTAAAGTTTTTTAAAATTAGGATTATTACAGTAGATCATGACTGTTACTTTAAAATGACAAAACAAACAAAAACAGAGCATATATATGGAAGCTTGTTAATAAGGGTAAATTTCAAAGAAACATTAAAAAGCTTTTCTTCCACACAGACGACCGCAGACAAATGGAATAAATTATCAAGTAGTGCAGTACAGAGTAGGACTTTAGGGACTTTGAAAATTTGCCTTGATGTTATTTAAGAGAAACTCGATGGATAGGATTGGTGAACTTTGTTGGGCTGAATGGCCTGTTTTCGTCAAAATCTTTCTAATGTTATAAAGTATCTCTTTGATAAAGTATAAGCCGGGGCCATACAGGGATATGTACAATAGAATCAGCAACAGTAGTTAGGTACATTGTGAGATACAAATGATGAAAATGTATTTTTATGAGGTAATTTGTTCCAAGAAAACATTCCAATTCCATTACACAACCACCATTAGTTTGTTGACACTAAGCAAAATGTATCCAAGGATTCATGCTATTTATGCCAAATTTTGACCCTACCAAAATGAGATTTATTAATCCAGACATACTGTAAATAAATCCAGACATTATTTTCCTAATCTGTGATAGGAATGTGTAATCACTTACCAAAACACAATATTTCTAGTCACAGCTAAAAGGGTTGTAAATCGGGATTGTCTTCTGATGCCAAAACACATTTAGTTCAAGGTCTGAGAAGTTCTGATTTTACAGAAGCCCATCTGAAGAAAACTGTAGTAAATAGATTTATTAGAATATTTGTGGCCTTTCTTTTAATTTACACAAGTCTGGACAATCTCCTCAGCCCCTTCGCAGTAACAAACTGGTTTCACCAACAGGCCTGGCACTTGCTGAATGCCTTTTGTTTATTACAACGTTGGCTGAAGAGTCCAGAATCAAAAAATGTGAAAACCTCAGGAGGGCTATGTTTACTGAGATACTGGAACCATCATGTCAAGTACCAGCAATTATACCACAGTCAAAATCCCTTAGACCACATTACTTAATTATTGTCTTCATTGTACTCTCCATCTTAACAAGGATCATGCATGAAGTCACCAGCCACCAGAATACAAATTTTAAGTAAGCCCAACTTAGTTGCTCGACACCCATGGACTAGCAGACAGAGGGAAGGATGAAACTCAGTTTTGTGTCTTATACAGTAGCAGCTAATCAGTTCTCATTGTGCATCACACCCTACTTATACAAGTCTCACTGCATCTTACCTTTTGTGTTAATCTGCCATTTGAAATCTATGCAGTTTTGTGTTAAGGATTGACAAGAAATTACCAAGAAATTCTTCAAATCGTTTTAACATTTGACTTGCCAACTCTTTTCTTCAGTGTCATGACCACCTTCATAAGAATTGTTAGGTTTATACAACTAGAACATTTTGGTTTACTTATTAATTCGGATAGATAGATAGATACTTTATTAATCCCAAGGGGAAATGCACATACTCCAGCAGCAGCATACTTATAAAAAGCAATATTAAATTAAAGAGTGATAAAAATGCAGATAAAACAGACAATAACTTGTATAATGTTAATGTTTACCCCGGGGTGGAATTGAAGAGTTGCATAGTGTGGGGGATGAACGATCTCCTCAGTCTGTCAGTGGAGCAGGACAGTGATAGCAGTCTGTCACTGAAGCTGCTCCTCTGTCTGGAGATGATGCTGTTCAGTGGATGCAGTGGATTCTCCATGATTGACAGGAGCCTGCTCAGCGCCCGTCGCTCTGCCACGGATGTCAAACTGTCCAGCTCCATGCCTACAATAGAGCCTGCCTTCCTCACCAGTTTGTCCAGGTGTGAGGCGTCCTTCTTCTTTATGCTGCCTCCCCAGCACACCACTGCGTAGAAGAGGGCACTCGCCACAACCGTCTGATAGAACATCTGCAGCAACTTATTGCAGATATTGAAGGATGCCAGTCTTCTAAAGAAGTATAGTCAGCTCTGTCCTCTCTTGCACAGAGCATCAGTATTGGCAGTCCAGTCCAATTTATCATCCAGCTGCACTCCCAGGTATTTATAGGTCTGCACCCTCTGCACACAGTCACCTCTGATGATCACAGGGTCTAGGAGGGGCCTGGGTCTTCTAAAATCCACCACCAGCTCCTTGGTTTTGCTGGTGTTCAGTTGTAGGTGGTTTGAGTTGCAGCATTTAACAAAGTCCTTGATGAGGTTCCCATATTCCTCCTCCTGCCCACTCCTGATGCAGCCCACAATAGCAGTGTCATCAGCGAACTTTTGCACGTGGCAGGACTCCAAGTTGTATTGAAAGTCCGATGTTAGGCTGAACAGAACCGGAGAAAGTACAGTCTCCTGCGGCGGTCCTGTGTTGCTGACTACAATGTCAGATCTGCAGTTCCCGAGACGCACATACTAAGGTCTGTCTGTAAGATAGTCCACGATCCATGCCACCAGGTATGAATCAACTCCCATCTCTGTCAGCTTGTCCCTAAGGAGCAGAGGTTGGATGGTGATGAAGGCGCTAGAGAAGTCCAGAAACATAATTCTTACAGCACCACTGCCTCTGTCCAAGTGGGAGAGGGATCGGTGTAGCATATAGATGATGGCATCCTCCACTGTCACCTTCTCCTGGTATGCGAACTGCAGAGGGTCGAGGGCGTGGCGGACCTGTGGCCTCAGGTGGTGAAGCAGCAGCCGCTCCATGGTCTTCATCACATGTGACATCAGGGTGACAGGCCGGAAATCATTCAGCTCACTAGGATGTGATACCTTTGGGACTGGAGTGATGCAAGATGTTTTCCAAAGCCTCTGGATCCAGGCTCAGGTTGAAGATGCGCTGTAGAGGACTCCCCAGCTCCAGCGCACAGGACTTCAGCAGTCGTGGCGATACTCCATCTGAAGCCACTGCTCAGCTCCTCAGCTCTCTGCTCACCTGGGCTGCTGTAATTGTGGGTGTGGAAACTCTCTCTTATGCTGGTATCAGCAGAAGGATGGGTGGAGGGTGCAGTACTCCATGGTGAGTGTGGGTTAGGGTGGTCAAACCTCTTAAAGAAGTTGTTCATTTGGTTTGCTCTCTCCACGTCTCTCTTGATGGTGGCACCCTGCTTCGAGCTGCAGACAGTGATGATGTTCATTCCATCCCACACTTCCTTTATGCTATTGTTCTGCAACTTCTGCTCCAATTTTCTCCTGTACAGCTCCTTCGCCGCCCTGAGCTGGACTCGGAGTTCCTTCTGCACACGCTTGAGCTCATGCTGATCACCGCCATTAAAAGCCTTGAAATACATAAAAATACAGAAAAAGGTAGAGAGATAAAGTCGTACACGGAGCTGCTGGAAAGGCAGCCACTCCCGGCGGCGCCTGAGTCATTAAAATTATGACATCAAAACACATTAGATCCTAAATCCTCATATTCCTCCTTTCTTAAAAAAATAGTTATCTTCAGATATATCCTGGCATAAATTCTGTGCAACCATGTTGTGTCAAGAAAATCAGAGGCTATAATTCTTTCTAATATTCCATCAGAAACAGGTTTCCTGCACATATCCAACAGCTGCTACAACAAAAGTCAAAGGACAAATCTGGCCCATAAAAAAGTCAACCATTGGTAATCCAAATCTCAGTTCTCCCACGCTTTAGCAAAAAAAACAAAAAAAATCTTTTAGACTTGTTTTTGTAATTTGGCAGAGTTATTCAAAAAATTCTTTGTAATGGGGACAATAAGATATACTTGCCTCCTGCTCTAGATATACCTCTTCACTTTCAGCATGATCCATATTTTAATATTCACAAATGCACAAGGGCTGTTTTTAGTTATTGAAACTTCCTCTTAGATTTTAATGAGCAGTTTCGGAGGGACGCAGTCATTAATGAACCTTCTGTTACTTATTAGGGTTTCTATAATGTTTTCTCCATTTCCAATCTCCACTTTAACAGCAGATGCATTGACTCTAAGTTGGGGGTTGGATAGCGTTGCCTCTCACCAACTTAAATTTGGCCATGTGTGCATTTGCCATAATTCAAAGCCCATTAAATATAAAACACAAATGTTTGGAAGTTGTCTCTTGACTTACATGGGAATGGCTGTGACTAGATTAGAATATTTTGCATTCATTTACAAGAACATTCACATCTTTTTCCCTTAGCCAACTGTAAAGTAAGATATGGTCTTACTGGAATTACAAACTGCTACAATATATGTATCTCTGGAGGGAAGGCCAACTACAGTACTTAAGAAGTATAAGAAGTCTTGACAGGGATGCCAGGCTCTTAAATAATGGAAAGATTGTTATAGGCAACAGTTCCTGGTGCCAATGAGGGTCACTAAGTGCTAGGTTGAATAGTGAAAGGCCTCTTGCTACATGAATGAGTTACTTAAGCCTTTGCATAAATGACTTGACCTTTTATTGTAGATTGAGGTTCAGCACCACACTAGGAAGAACATTCTTGACCCTTGAAGTAGCCCAGGGTGGAAGCTGGGAGTCGGGAGTTGGGAGGTAGGCAAGGGCTCACTTTATGAGAGAAAGTAAAAACAATTGTTATGGTTTGGGTTGTGCCCTACTCGTTCTTCCACCTTTTTCACCATTTTAATTGTACTTTGTTTAAATTCTGTGCTTTTTTATTTTATTGTTTTATTTTGAAGTCAAATGGGTAGGTGTTCTAATTACAACCGCTTACTCAGGTGCTGCATCCTAGGGGCCATTAGTAGCCCCAGGGCTTCACCTAGGCATTGTTTTTCTAGCAGTGGTAATAAAGCTGATAGATTTAGATAGATAGATCTAAAGGGTACCTTACATGTGCAACATCTGAAAATGTAAGTGACTCTGAGGAAAATGAAGTGGGGTATATTAAATATTCACACTGTGACCAATAGCACCTGTGGAGCTTTATTACTCCTTATCAGCTCTTCTGAAAGGTGAAGAGCTGAGGATAAAAGAAGAGTGAAGATAAAAGAAAGATAGAAAGGTTCCAGAACTGGCTTGCCTCCATATAGTAAGTATTCTTCAATCATTTTTAAATAGCTTGGATTTATTATCATGGTGAGTTACTAAACATTCAGGCACCGTGGTATTTTGCAATCGGCCTCAATGTCTTATTTCAAATGCTAATGCTGGATGGATTTCATCTGATGCAAGTAGAAAAAGTGGAAATCGGGCTGGAGAGGGACTGAACATCAATGGTGTAAAAGTGAGCACATTCCATTTAAAATAAAATGTGTAATCCAGACATTGAAACACTGGCTGTTGGAATTCCTTCATGTAACTGTCTATGGAGATGAGTTACATCATTTTGATTGATGTTTATACTCTTCCAACTGAGAAACTCAGCAGTAGAAATAATTCATTTTGTTACCAACACTCTGCTGATAAAACATTCTGACCTTTCAGTTATAATATGTGGTGAATTCAACCCAACCCAACCAGGGGAACTTTGGAAGGTATAATGACAAACTTCCATTGGCTTGTATTATTTCCCCTTCGAGGACACAATAAGCTAGACCTTTTTTATTCAGACGTTAAAGATGTTTTTAAATGTAAACTTGTGGAACCTTTGGGAATATCTGACCACAACCTTACCTTTCTTACTTCCACCTACAAGACTTTTATTAGACAACAATGGTTATTTTATCATTATCCAATCCAATAGTTCTTCTGTAAGTTGGGAGGATTGTTGTTTGTTATAATACTTGTATTTTTCTTGAGCTTCTGTAAAGCATTAGTCTCCCCTTGGGAACAAATTAAAAATTATCCGTCTGTCTAAATCACTCTTTTGCATTTTACTTTGGATTAATTCTGGGTTTGGGTATGACCCTTGATTGGTCATACAATCTAATACACACATTGTTATTTATTATTTTATTTTTAAAAGATTACATTAAATTGGACACAAACCATACATTATATAAAACTTTCCACAGTGTAGACAATTTCAACCTATTTTAGAAACAGACCACTATTGTGTAATTTTTCCTACATATACATTCAGCATTTGGTGCATTGGCTAGTTAAATGACTTTCTTAGGACCACCACAAACAAGTGCTGGGGACTGAACCAGCTCTTACAGTTACAGTCTTCTCCTTAGCTATTTGATCCCACTGATTGGCTAAGTATCAGATGAAAGAAAATAATTACTCAAAAAAGAATTTAGTAAAATTATTTTGTACTGCCCAGAAACATCATTGGTTAGCTAAATGCAGATGAAGAGATCACCACCTATCTAAAGATCAGATCGTACAAATGAATTATGTCTGTAGCTGCGTATCTAAATATAGCATATAATGACATTAATTTCAGTATTTCAGTGCTTACCATGGAAGGCAATATAAAACAAAATTATTTATGTTTTTTTACCAAAGTGTTGCCCTAACTTTATTAACTGGAAGTCATTATGCATTTCACAATCTTTTTATTATTGTCTACGCCTTGGCAACTGAGAGCAAGTCTAACATTCATCCTTAGGAAATAAAGAAAAGTAAACGAAACAATAAAATATGTTCTTGGAAAGTATACACTGCAAAAATGCTTCTAGACTGTGATGAAGTGATGAATGTCATTCTGTCATAAATGAAAACAAGGAAAGTTGCCTTAGCGCAGTGTGATGATTAATACAGAGTTCTTTTAATTGCCATGATTAATGGCATGTTTTTGCTGTAAAGGTGCCGGCCGAACTGTTTAGGAGATGGATGGCAGGCATTTATGGGAGCAGGTAGCCAGACAACTTGGCAAGCAGCTAACCCGTCCAAAAGAAAAATTTGTCAACACTCTTGAGGAAGATTAAGCAAATTATAGCCCTCATACTAAACACATCTGTTTGACATATTGAACTTATGAATTATGTTGATTACCTCTTCCAGAGAGGCCATGCCGTGCAGTTTTTTTGTACATAAAGTATGACCAGATCATGCTGTGCTTAAATTGGAGACCATTTTTTCTCAATTACTCCCAATTTGGGCAAACATATTTGTTTATGTCTTTGTCTACTCTTTCTCTCCCACACATCATCATCTGCTTAAGGCTACTGCATTCCAAACCATATTTTTTCATTAAATAGAATTATATTGTGAAGGTTGTTACTATAGAAAGCACACTATTTTATTGTAAAATTAGGTAAAGAAATGAGACACTCACAAGAATAAAATGGTTTACATGATAGGGAAGGGTTGAACAATACATTTCCCCACAATATAAGGCCCTAGTGTATGGTACCAAAAATGGAATGTAATACATTAAGAGTAGGCTGCTGGTAGAGCCACACAGGTACAAGATTTTCATTAACTGTAACAATTCAAAAGCGGGATTAAGTAATGTTTAAGAATACTATGTATATAGAAGAATATGTTAAGTTTCTGGAATGTTGAAGTATGTACAGTATACATTATTAAATGAAAAGCTGCATATCAGCAATTATCATTACTCCCTTTAGTTTGACAAGTCACACGCATAGGCCTGCAAAGAGAAATCTGTGTTTGCACTGTTAAAACAGCCTGAATCTCAGTCAAATTGAAATTCCTTAAATAAAATTATAATACACATTTCTTTGTGGAAGACTGCTGAAATGGTATTTCTGGGGAGATCGGACAAAAGTTACAAATAGAATGCTAGCCTCCTCCAGACACTCACAAATTTTTTCTTGGCCTAGTCAATAGTGAAAGTGATGATAGACTCACCTTTGCAAGATCTGATGGAAAATCTAAAAGTCAAAGTTAAATCAAATTAAACTTAAATATATCCCAATATACTCCGTACAACAGTGACAAGAAACTTGAATTTGAACTTGAAAAGGTTGTAAATAAATTCTCCCAAGAACCCAATAAGAGATATCACCTATACTTTTTTAAACGAGTTTAAGTCTAGGTTTCATCCCTTTGTATGTTCAGTCTGGTGTCTTTGTCACTGCTCTGTAAAGGATTCAGTATTCCCTGCGGTATTGCCCTAAACAAACGAATTGAGCTTTGCTCTACTCCAAAGAGGAATTAGAGTGCTCCCACCGCCACAGAATTTGAAAGTGGGTTCAGTTTATGTAATTTAATTGAAAGAAGATGAGCTCTACAAAATTGGAAAGACTGTACAGGAAATATTTCCTCCCCTTATCAGACATATCTATATGCTAGAAAGAAAGGTTCATTTTTTATTAACCAGAAAAGACTTCAGCTACAATACAGACAGACGTTAAACGATGCACATAAACCTAGAGACCTGAACAATAGAGCATAAAGAGCACTCCACTTCCAAGTTTACCAGTGAAATGTTTCAGTGGAATGTGAAATTGCCAGGACAATGAATTTCAGCTCTTGGAGACAACAGGAAGCAGACAAAGACTGAGTATTATTACCATCTGGTACTTATGGTTCCAAGACTAATATAATGAGTGTCACTGCATAGTGATGGTAAAAGCCAGCAAATGTATTGAATGTGTTACTTCTGGTAGTTAGTGTTTCTTAACCATTTACTTATAAGCTCTTCTTTCTCCAAACTAAATTGGAAAATTATGCTTGTGAGATCAAAGACTTGTTCACTTAATAATATGCACCTGCTGCAATGCTGTATGACGTCATCCATACATGCCCACAGACACAGGCTCTAAGGGAAAGAGTACTGGGTATTGTATTTAAAGGAATGCAGAATTCTAGGAATGTATAAATCAAGGATAAGAAAGTCAGTAAAAAGCAAAGAGGTAGGCATTTAAAGCCTAAAACCTTAGTTAATGATGGTGGTGGGGAAAAAATACTTATGCAAAAAACACTTGATGCATTTCAGATCAAATTTAAATGATGCTTTTTAATTGGACAGCCTGATTTAAATGGGTTTAACAATGGTATGCTATATTTTATTTGTCTCCTATAATCCTAATCAATATAAGATGGGGGTTATGGTCCAATGGTTATCAATTAATGAAATTTAAACTTTGAGGCCATTTAAAATTTAGCAACTCTGTAGTCATTCAATAATTTTGTTTTAATGAAAAGAGCAACCAGCAGAAAAACCTACATACTGTATAACAGCTATCAAATGAATCTAACCTGGGATGTTTTTGTAAAGCTAAGGAAATGTGTATAGGTTTTGGAATAGGAAACTTTGCAAATGCTGTATAATACATTTCACAAAGTTGTATCTAATTTAATACATTTTCTCTGTTATATTCCATTTTAAAAATGCAATTTACTTCAAATACACACAGTGAGAAAGATTTTAGTAATTATAAAGATTCAACACAAATGTGCACAATTAAATATTGTATCAGATGTATTTTGGTAAATACATGATAGATTGTTGTCTGTTTATCTATACTAATAAAAGGCAAAGCCCTCACTGACTGACTCACTCACTGACTCATCACTAATTGAAGGCTGAACTTTGGCAGGCTCATTCCTTACAGCTTACTTACAAAAGTTAGGTTTCATTTCGAAATTCTATGCGTAATGGTCATAACTGGAACCTATTTTTTCGTCCATATATTATAATAGACTTCTGCTAGATGGCCGTGGGAGGCGGAGTTATGCCTCCCACATAATTTAGTGCCTGCCCATATCAGGCCGTCCATCAGCAGCAATCCAATAGAAACACTGCCGCTAAATATTCACGGGTGAAGGACTGTGCTTATGCAGACGAAGATGAAATGGTCAGGGTGGTGTTTGGCACAAACTCAGCGAAACTGTGAGAGAAACTTTTAAGTGCCGGGTCTTAGCTAACATTAAATACAGCCATGGACATCACACGAGATCGCACCAGCACAGCTGGGAACCTTCGATGCATGTACACAGAGTGGCTCACGTGAACTGACGCAGTGCACAGTGTGAACGCTGGCCCCGGCACAGACAGACGGACATCATATTTTCACCACACACCATTTATTAAGCAACACTATTTACAAGTTTGTGCTCACGTGCACCCCCAGTGCCTTCTTGCACCGATTTCCCCAAAGTCCAGGCCCACAGTCTCTTGTGCCTTCCTGGCCGCCTCCAGTCCTTCCTTAAGCTCTGTCCGCTTCCTCCCGACATCCACCAATGACTGGAGGGAGGCGGCTCCTTATATAATGCTCCCGGATGAGCCCCAGGTGTTCCCAGTATCCGCTCCTTGGCCACGCCCCAGCGTGGCGGAAGTGTCAGCTGTCCTCCTGGCAGCTCTCCGGGCGCCACATAAAGTCTTCCCCCCGGCACTTCCTGGTGTGGCGGAAGTGCCGGGCTCCCGGGATACTTAGGCCCTGGGGCGCCGCCTAGTGGTGGCCACGGGTCCCTACAGGGCTGGGCTTCCATGCCCTGTACCCGAGGCCCCCTGCCTAACCAGGACGGACGCCCCCTCGCGGTGTGGAGGAGGCACAAGCCCTCCTCACGTCCTCCAAGGCGTCCCCGGCCGGGCTCCAGCTCCGGCCAGCGACTGCAAGGGATAAACCGGCATTGGGGCGCCGCCTGGCGGTGGCCACGGGCCCCTACAGGGTAGGGCTTCCATGCCCTCGACCCGTGGCTCCCAGCAGAACCAGGACGGACGCCCCCTCGCGGTGTGGAGGAGGCACAAGCCCTCCTCTCGTCCTCCAAGACGTCCCGGCCGGGCTCCAGCCCCGGCCGGGGACCACAACAGACAAAAAGCAACAGTTCCAAAGAGTGCTGAACAAAAAACGAATTACACAATTGAGAAGGCAGCAAAAAAATATGAAGCGCGTGACACATACAAGCATATTCATAAGTGCAGCTACTGCGGAAACAAAGCACACGGTGGAAAAAGTCAATGTCCCGCTAAAGGAAGACAGTGTAAAAAAAAAACCCGTGCATGCACTGTGTCACGTCTCAGATAAACAGGAAGACGAGCTGTTTATTGATGCAGTAAGAAACGAATCGATGAATGAAACCTGTTATCGTTACAACGATTCACAAACACGGAATGTAACTTGAACACAACACATCCTACATATACAAACCTGATTGAAAGAAATAATGATAATCAAATCCTTGATGACAGCAACACTCATAACACTCACAAAACAATTACTGTATATTAATAATCATGTTACATCATTTTTAAAATGTTCCCTTTTCTTTTTCATAACTTGTTTAACACACTACTTCTCCGCTGGGAAGTGCGGGTATATATATATATATATATATATATATATATATATATATATATATATATATATATATACAGGTATATACCCCGATCTACATACTCTCAAATAGACAAACCACACGCCGTGGCGCAATTCTTTGCATTATTTCACATAAAACTATTTCAATATATATATACATACATATATATACACACACATACATATATATCAGCGCTTCCCGATTCATTTTACCTTCGCATCCCCTTGGTTTGAGACATATGAAAAAATATGAGATTAACGCAGTAAGACAGATCACCAATTGAAGCTTTATGAATAATGGATACTCTATTTGCCATCAATGATTGTTTTGGTAAAGCCATACTCAGTGTAATCATTAGATGAACGGTAAAAAAGTAAGAGAGAGGGGAGGGTGACTTATTGAGGCACGCAGGCGAAACCACAATAGCACGCGGGCCCAATGTAGTGCGCATCAACTCGATCTGAATTGCGCAATCACATTCGAAAAAATATATCTTTTCAAGTTCTATTTAGTCGACACAAATATCTTTGGTTGGAATGTAAGGCGAATTTACTCTTTACATTTCTATAGTGAAGAAAAATTTATGCAATGATTCCTACATTTAACTTACATTCCTACCAAAGATATTTCTGTCGACTAAATAAAAATTCCTTCTGTTTAACATTTAAATAGAACTTGAACAGATACGATAGTTCATAATATCCATGCATACTTGCACATAAGAGCGGGAGTCATCCATTTTAACAAGCAGCGTATTGCACTGATGCGAAATAGCCTGCCCATTTAATTATTTAGGAATGGATAAATAAATTAAGATTCTGTACAAATAATGTTTTTCATTTTTCTTCCTTGATGGATTCTGGCACCCCCAGCAACAGTTGCTCGCACCCCAAAGAGTGTATGTATATATGTGTGTGTGTGTGTATATGTATATATGTAGATATGTATAAATATATGTATATATGTATATATATGTGGATGTATGTGTATATATATATATATGTATATATGTGTGTGTGTATATATATATATATGTGTATATGTGTATATTTATATATGTATGGATATGTATATATATATGTTTATATGTGTGTGTGTGTGTATATATATATATAGATATATATGACAGCAACACTCATCACTCACAACAGTGACAAAACAATTACATTGACAATCATGTTACGTTATTTTCAAAATGTTTCCTTTTCTTTTTCATTACTTCTTTAACACACTACTTCTCCACTGCAAAGCGTGGGTATTTTGCTAGTAGTAATTATATATGTAACAGTAATATGTTACATATTAGAGAATATGCATATAAGAAAATAACAGCGTGCAAAAACAAACACAAAAACCATAAAAATTAGCTGAAAATAACAGTATGCAAAATCAAAAACAAAAAAAAAATAAATAAAAATGATCTAGGAAATGCATATATATATAATGTTGACTGGTGGTACATCTAGGGTAGTAGAGATCTGGTAAGAAAGGATATATATCAATATTTAAAGGTAAAAAACCCCACAATAGAAGAACTTAACACTCCAAAATTTCAGAACTGCTTTGACTGATTTAATTGAATTTAGGTGATATTGTAGAAAATGGAAAATTAGCTGACCCTTGTTCTTTTATTTGTCAATATTTATTAATTTTATGCTAATGTACTTGTTCTCCTCTTTGCTGCAGTAAGATAGGGCTTTATGCAAAAGAAGGAGTCAGCAAAAACAATTGAGAGGCCATGTGAATAGCAGCACCAAGAAGATGGATGGACGACAGAAGAAGGGGCAGTGCAGTGGACAGGAATACAGAGACTTGGTCATGTTTAGAGTGTACAGTCAGGTGTTAAATGGAAGGAAAAAAGTTGGCGAAGCTCAAGGATGATGCAAAGCACAATAATTAGCAAGCACTAAGAACACCTGCTCTAATTCTAAGAACTAATAATTGCAACTTAGTCAGGATAAAGACAATTCATGTATTATGGTATTGATATAATTGTAACTGAAAAGAAATAACCTTTGTGAAGGATATATTTCCACTGTTATAAGTTTCTCTTCATAAATCAAATGGGAAATTCAGAGCAGCATTTCACACACACCAGACTGTGTGTGGGGGAGTAAACCAGAAGAGCTGTAAGCAAATCAATGCTACCTTCATGGTGCAGAAATTAAAAACAATATAACTATCTAAAGAACTTAACCATTGTTATCACATAAATTGAAGGATCAGAATTCATATGCTGTGTCTTTTCCTGTAGGAAAGAAAATGTTCAGTTAACCTATCATAATTATGTTATGCTTTGTTTGCTATTGTCCTTTGTCTGAATGTCACTCACTCTTTCTTTCTCTCTGTATACATACAATATATGTAATGAATAAATTGCATTATTTGGTTTATTGCAGCAAACATGTTTTAATTATTTGTTGACTATGTCTAGACCACAATGGTGAATGTGAAAGTAATTTAATGTAGACTTTTGCTGATTTTAGAACTGATTGTACAGATCTCTTCATATTTCTGGTATTCATTTGGAAGGTGAAACAGAGATCCTCCCCACATCCTACATTATATTATTTCAGGATAAGATTTTCAGTGATATGGGCTATCATACATCCATGCCCACCCCTAAGTACCATGGCAAAGCACTCCCAACACACCGCTTCCCACTGCCTCTCTAATAAATCTGGCCACTTCCTTTTGCCAGTCTTTCTTATTCAAGCTCCCACCTGAATTCTAGGCTCAGCTCTTTTTATCTTTTGCTGTCGTGACGGTCAGGAATCCCTGCCATTTTCTCAATAACCTACCCTTGCGTTTTCAGAACAAATTTCCTCAGACTTCTTTGTGAATGCCACTTTATGTCTTGAATTGGTGTCCCTCACAGTTTCAGTTTTGAAGTACCATATGTTCAAGGTTCTACTGTCCCTTAGCGGTATCTGCCTTCATAAAATGTGGTTGCTCTCTCCTGTCCATGCAAGTCGCTCATGGAGGATTAGAGGTTTTTTTTCCTTTGCCATTGCCTCCTTAATGATGTACTTATTCCTGGTACCCTTTCAAGACACACTAGTAATTGAGTAAGTTTGTATAAGGTGGATTACCAGAAGCTATCAGTCTGTGATATCTCCAGCGGGGATTTAGAATTCCCTACAAGGAGATTTTTTGCTGAAAGTAGAAAGGAGGCACGGGTGTCTGGTAGAATATTCATTTTATTCTTCCAATGTACAAGACAATAAAAGGCACTCACAGTGAAGATGTGCTCAATCAGAGAGCCAGTCTCATTTACATGCTTCTGATCCTTTAAACATAAGATTTAGATTGAAATGGAATCTGGTTTCACCAAAATGCTCAGTGTCCATGGGACTGCTAACCCCATGATTCCCCTCTGTGATTTTTGTCTTAAGGTTACTTAAGAAGAAAACAACCAAAAAAAAAGAGCAAGAGAGACTTACTTCCATAATCTACAGTAGGTCCAACAATATTGTGTAAAAAATTACCTATGGTACAATGAGATATTTATAATATTCACTTTAACTGAAACACCTTCCTTGCCATGAAATGAAAATACTGAAAGAAAATGTCTATAGAGCTTTTTAAAAGTAGTAAAACTAAAGAAATACAGTCTATCTACCTGGATAGTATCAATATATCGATCAAAATCTTATCTCATTGTCCATGAATGGTCACAGAAGTGATGTACATTCAACAAATTCTTTCTTCAGTTAATGTATTGTACTTTCCCTGCTAACAATCAAGTGTTCTTTCCAAATTCCAGGGCAGGCAAGTCAATTTAATCGATATACCTGTATACAAAAACAAATTGTACTTTGAGATAAATTTTCACTTTCTTGAAACATACTACTGAACACAATGGCTACTACACTTTTAGAGACCACATCCAGCATTCACATCTCATAAATGATAGAGCGCATGCAGTGTTCACAAAACACTGACTATAAACTAATAACCTTTAATTAATAGCAGCTTCTTAACTCAAACCTAAATTACATATTTTTACAATATATTCATTTATTTTATACTCCTTTACAAGTCTCCTTAAATAATGTCTCAATTGACAATTAAAATACAGTATAACTAGTCATTAAATAATACGTATAACTCTAATAGTTTTTTGTCTGTTTTACAATACAAAAAATTTAATAAAAAACATTGCAGAGTGGTAATTGAACAATGCAACTTAACTCACTGGAGTCTTCCTGAAGTATACACAAAAAAAAAATTTAAATGCTGCTTTCCTTTCTTATTTTTTCAGAAAAAAAAACTTCTTAGTAGGAAATATATTAAATGCCTTAACTAAGTCCTTAAATAATTTACTAAAACCAATTATTTCTTTTTCTTCTTTTAATTCTCTAGTTATAGTGTTTCTTCCATCTGTCCTCCATGTTCATGCCCAACTCTTGTTATTTTTCTTTTGTTTTCAAAGTGAGCCTTCCTTAGTTTTTTTACAACTACTTCTCTTCTAGCACACTCTACAGGCATGGCACGCAATTGCAGCTATTTCACTGTATATGGGTTACACTAGGGATGCCCTCTACTAGATGAAATGTACCAGCCTGAAGTATGTTTGCATGTATCATTTTGTAATCTATGATACTGCTAAAATTTAATACCAGAAAAAACAGAGCTTAGTGCCAGCACATGAATGGTTGCTTTTTCAAAAATGTCCACCTGTTTTACCAATCAAAGAGATGCCATTTCCGTCACGGGATGAACATTAGTGCAGCTTCTATAGCAGGTGGTGAGTACAATGGCACTTTAAACTCATTCTTGTTTGAGTATGTACCAGCATGCCTTGTAATTAAAGAATATTTTACTCAACATCTCTGCATAGGTGACATCAAAACAAGCATTATTTTTTAAGTATATGTTATATAGTTGATCTTGGGTAATTATTTCCATCCATTTTCCAACCCGCTGAATCCAAACACAGGGGTCTGCTGGAGCCAATCCCAGGGCACATGGCAGGAACCAATCCTGGGCAGGGTGCCAACCCATCGCAGGACACACACAAACTAGGGCCAATTTAGAATTGCCAATCCACCTAACCAGCATGTCTTTGGACTGTGGGAGGAAACCAGAGCACCCGGAGGAAACCCACACAGACACAGAGAGAACATGCAAGCTCCACGCAGGGAGGACCTGGGAAGCGAACCCCGGTCTCCTAACTGCGAGGCAGCAGCGCTACCACTGCGCCACCGTGCCGCCCCAATAATTATTTCCTTTTTTCTTATTTTGTGTGTTTGTTATAATACATTTTGTTATAATATTAAGGTTAATGTCACTGTCTCTGTAAAACACTTTTAAAGGATTCATTCACATGTGCAGGCTACGTTTGGCACACAGGGGCTAGTATGCCTGCATTTAGAAAACTATTACTTTAGCAGTTTGAAGAATGAACAAACTGCAGTGTAAGCATTGTGCTATTCTTGTATATTTTGGAGGTGGGGTTGAGTCTTTACTGTCCTTGTTTGGAGACCACAGAGGACCTGCACGTGGAGCAGACAGTATATAAGGCTTGGACTGCTGCCAAGACACTTCGAAGCTGATAGCTGGATGATGTTGTCTTCATCCGTCCCGAAAATCCTTTCAGCGCAGTGATGAAAATGGCAGACTCTATAGATCAAGATCTGACCTTGGTAGTGTCTGCTATAGCTTTCTTTCGTCTGTTATACCACATAAATCGTTATTAAAGAAAGCTAGGTATAGTTCTCTTATGTGATTTTTGTACCGCTGTAATCACTATGGGAGGGATATCGCCTTTTAATACCATATCTCTATATTTTCGGTTACTTAAAATGCCACAATTTAAAATAACTTATTCCAACAAGGGAGCTTTTGCTTCTAAAGTTATGTCACATTTTGTATTAAAGGATATTTTTAAAATTACAGTGTATTGCTCTGCATGAGTTAATTGATAACATGTTAGATGCCACATTATTTAAGAGCTAGAGGTGAGGTTTTAGTAAGTTTTTTAAGGTAAAAGATTTATTCCAACAGAATTGAAAAAGGCATTTGTTAAGAATTTCAGGTTACCAGCTAAATGTTATTGACTATAATTTCTGGTTCATCTTGCTTAAAGAAGTCTGATTGACCCTCAATTACCTCAAGGTTGTGGCTTCTGTTTAGCATGCTCTGATCTCTGTTAGACATTAAAGTTTTAGCTAGTGAATTGCATTTTTCATGGAAAGAGGCTCACACATACTTTCTCAGCTGCATTTTGCAAATATCACCCACCCATTTAACAACTTTCCCCTTTATTGTCTTTATTCCTTGTATATGGTTACCTTAAATCTTACCAGTGGTACACTGAGAAGAAGATTGCAATAAGTTTGTTAGAAAGGGCAAATATGTGCCACTTTTATGAACTGGACTTGGAAAACTACATTTTCTATGTTTTTGGAAAATGTATAAATTATTGTCCATGTTTTTGCCTGTTCAACAAATAGTTAGAAAGCTCTTAAAATTTGCAAAGAAAAAAAATGCAGATTACCTTAAACAAAGTCCAAGAAACAAAACATTATTCTGAGCAAAATGATTAATTGCAGTCACTCTTCTTTGAAAAGTGCAACCTTCTATGCACAAATTTTCTTTCAGAACTCCAACTTTACTTCCATGTAGCAAAGACGTGCAGTTTAAGATAGAGAAAGATTGAGATCCATAATGTCCCTGGACTTTTGTTTAGAATTGGCCCATGACAAACTGTCCTCTCATCCCATCCACACCTAACATTTTCTACTTATTTGTAAATAAAACAGTTTTTTAAACTCAGTAACAAAAAAGTACAGGCTGTGCAGATGCTGGTCAGTAATTTCATATAGGACTTCCTGCATAAAAATTACATTTTAGTGAACCAATCAAACCCTGAATTAACTTCCTACACCAATCAGAGATATACGAGTGTAATTAAGTGGTGCTCCCAATTGCAGAGTTGTCAGGTGAAATTTGCGTATGTATAGTCCTGCTTCACTCTCTGAATACGCCTGAATTACTTCAGAGTAAACGGCTGATCAGGAAATGGACGTGAATTACTTCAGACTAAAGAGATAACAAGAAGTTCTCTTTGATAGTGATGACGATGCAAACAGTTTGTCCAAATTAAATAGCTTGGCATTGAATGAATAATTGCTTTTTCAGGAAGGTTTGAATCTATTTGAAGATAAATAAATACCTGAAATATTATGTTTCTATTTACTCACACATATACATCTGCATTTTTATAAATACTACATGAGTGCCATTCACATTGCAAAAGAGACCAATGAACGATGGTGGACAATGAGCTATGAAAGACATTCCATGCCACAAACTAGTAATTCAGTACATGTATCCACATGAGAGGATTTCATCTGTCTAATAAACATATTTAGTATTGCAGCAGCAACACAACGTTCTACTAGAGAATTGCAAATCATTTGTACTTTTATTGACTTTGCTCACACAAATCGTTATATTCTTCACATTGAGATCTGCAAAGCAAAGGACAAGCAGCTAATGAAACACAAAAAACTGTGTGAAGTGAGATGTGTCTCTGTAGATTCCTCCCACTCAGGCACACTCTGCTTATGTGTTTGAACCATCACTGGTCCCAGTACAAAGGCTAGATCTGGGAGAAGGAAATGTGTGAAGTGCAGGTAGGAAACTGCTTGGCAGTGCAAGGAATGTAGTGTGCCCCATTGCCTCATTCTGTTCAGGAACTATTTAGAAGAATGGGATATGTGAATATTTTTACAGTTTTCTGGCATAAGAAATGTTTGTAAATAGTTCATTGTGTTTTGAATGAAAAAATATTGAAAGAGACTCCGAAGGTATATGTGTTTGCTATTTTATTTTGCCAAAACTTTTGGATCTGTCAAATTTTTGTATTTTTTCAATAGAGAACTGAAAATCTGAAACATATTTATCCAATTTTTGATTATTTATACCTCTTTTGTAGCTAAGCTATAATGTAAACATGGATGTACTCTTTATTTTTGAAAAGAACAATTGCTGATTAATAAAATATATGTAACATTCCCAGTAAAATTCTAAATTCATGCAATAAACAGACAGACTTCAAAAACAGTAAAAACATTAAGTACACATTAAAGGGTTAACACCAAAGGAATCCAATTCTGTATTTAGAATTTTGTTTAGTACTTCCATTTACTTTTCTCCATCTTTGCTTGTGCCTTTTTGTTTTGGCGATAGGTTTCACCATTTTGTGGCTTTTACATCATCCATTTTCTTTGGAAATGTTTCCAATAATGCATTGGGGCTTCACCAGTTGTGATATTATCAGTGTTCTGGCATAAAGGTTACTCCAAAACAGTCACTCATATCTGAGACTGGACAAAATACATCAAATTACTTACTGTGCATATTGGTTATTTGAATCTAAGCTCCACCTTTTGACTCCTATTTTTGTTTTACGATTTGGTTCTTATGTTTCCCTCTTCTTTGCATCACTTAGAAGGTTAGTTTAGGGATGAGAGAGACTACTTGAAATTAGTAGGATTATGTGATCGAAGATTTGTACTGAGAAAGCAGTGTGGGCTACATGTGTCATGACTTTCTCTTCCTCTTTCTCTCTCTCTCATAGTTATGTGTCCAGATGACCTGGCCCAAAGAGAAAATACAGTGTAGGTCAGATCAGGTCAGGTTGGGGCGCATGCACTGGTACAGCACTTTGCCGCACTCACCACACGACAAAACAGCCCAGCATCCTGGCCAGCAACCCCCCAGGCAGAAACATGGTCCCACCCTACCCTCTAGAAATTACCCTCTATCTGCTGCAGCCAGGTGTTACGTAGGGCTCACCTTGGCCTGGTCCAGCCACTCGGGTCCTCAACAATGAGGATCCTATGAATCAGATCACCCTCGGGGAATCGTGCCACATGGCCGTAGAGTCGTAACTGATTCTTATTCACAAAGGTAATGTGCCTCATTTGGGACTCTGTGAGCAACCGCTCATTCAACACAAAATCAAACCACCGGTACCCAAGGATTTTCCGAAGACACACTGCACCGAAAGAGTTCAGTCTTTGCCTCAGGTCACTGGATAGGATCCATGTCTTGCAACCAAACTTTGTCCTTTTGCATAGATACCCCTTTCCAGCAACTTCATGACCCCCCATGCTCTTCCAATCCATCTACTGACTTCACAGGAAGAGTCACCAGAGACATGAATGTCACTGCCGAGGTCAGTAAACCTCTTGCCAAGGTCAACACACTTTCCACAAACTGACACACTGTTGATGGCTGTGCCTAAGAGGTTTTTAAAGGCCTGGGTCTTAGTTTTTATCTAGGACTCTCGCAAACCCAGACAGTCAGACTCCTCGCTTAGTATCTCGAGAGCCTCAATCAGAGCCTCCATTGACTCCACGAAGACAGTGAGACAGGGTGGTTCACAGCTAATTGGAGGATCAGTCTCAAAAAACGTGGGGCCAGAGATATCCAACATCCCAGCCAGAGGATCATCTTTAAACAGCTGTTCAAAGTAGCCAGACCAATGGGTCACAACTGCAGTGTCATCCGTAAGGACCATTCCATCAGCCACCCTGACTGCGACTCTCCGAGTAACAGATTCGTATCTGCGTGATGCTTTGAAGAATAGCCTACCAGGAATTGTTCTGTTTGTGCTGATAGGTATTCTGTCCTTGGTTTATAATTAATTAGAGACTCTAAATTGACCCCTTTCTTCTTTCTCTTCACTTTTTTCCACTTCTCTGTTGGACTAATATGCCCGCACCTCGTCCTAAGTCAGACCCTTTTCCCCCTAGGGATGTGTGCTCTCCCCACTGCTCATCTCCCTCTACACTAATGACTGCATCTCTAAGGACCCTTCTGTCAAACTTATCAAATTTGCAGATGAGACAACCAGCATTGGGCTCAGCAGGAATGGTGATAAGTCTGCAAACCGATGTGAGGTTGAGCAGCTGGCCCTTTACTGTAGTCATAATAATAATTCTTTACATTTATATAGCGCTTTTCTCACTACTCAAAGTGCTCTCCACACAGAGAGGACCCAGGACTTGAACCCATGATCTACTTACTGCAAGGCAGTAGTGCTACCACTTCACTATGGATACTGCAGTTAAACACTCTCAAAACTGTGGAGATGACAGAGGATTTTAGGAGAGGTCCCACAATATTATCCCCTCTCTCCATACTTAATACTGCTGTAAATGTTGTGGATCTATAATCTCCCGGGACTTGAAATGGAAGACCAATGTAGGATCCATCATAAAAAGAGCACAACAGCAAATGTACTTCTTGCGACAGATGAAGAAATTCAGCCTTCCACAGGAGCTGCTGATTCAGTTCTACACAGCCGCCATTGAGTCTGTTCTCAGGTCATCCATAACAGTGTGGCTCGGATCAGTGACTAAACGTGAAAAAAAGCAGGCTACATCAAATAATCAAGTCTGCTAAAAAACATCATTAGTGCCAGTTTGTCCACTTTACAGGACCTGTACTATTGCAGAGTCATGAAACGGGCTGGGAAAATCATTACTGACTCCTCACACCCTGGCCACAGCCTTTTTAAACTTTTTCCATTGGCCAGGTATTACAGATTAATAAACGCCAAAACAAACAGATATAAGAACAGTTTTTTCCTAAAGACCATCAAGCTCACAAATGGTTTGTTTCATCCCCCCAGGCCTCCAACACATTGTTAATACTTATTATTTTTTCTTTCCCCCCAGCATTCTTGCACTTTGTATCCCTATATATATATACACATTTACATTCTTTGTCTTGTGTGTTTTTTTTTATGTCAGGTGTGTGGTTAACTCTTGTGTGTACAGTATGTTGATTATGTAGCTTGTAATTGGATGGTCATCAAAACTGGAGTCAATTCATTATATGCATGCATACTTGGATAATAAATCTGATTCTGAATCTGATTATTCACTCTTCTTAATAGCTCTCTCTGCATGCTAAACTCTGAATCCCGATCATCATTAAACCTCATATATTTTGTCTCTTCCCATTTATATTCAACCCTGTCTTCCAAAGACCTTCTCCATTCTTCCAATGTTAACTTCTATTCCTGTTTTTTTGGTGCTACAAAACACACTGTCATCAGCTAAAAGCATGTACCAAGTAAATTGGTCTTTCATCCTGTCACCCAGCACATCCATATCCAGATGATAGAGGTAAGGACTTAAAGAAGATCCTTGGTACAGACCTGCTTTAACTGGCATCTTGTCTCTTATCCCAACACAGTCCCCACTCCCTCATACATATCCTGGATAATCCTCCCCAGTATTCTTCCTCTCTCATACACCTACATACCTCTTGATGTGGCACTCTATCATATCAGTGACTCTAAATTGACCTAGTTAAGTTAAATGTGTGAATATAAATGTGCCCTATGAGCAGTCTGTCCAAGGGGTATTTCCTTTATTGTCTGCATAATACATAACTAAGGTAAGGTGAATCATTAACAATAATTGTTAACAAATTTTAGCCTTTTTGAAATGTTATTACAGAGGCATCTTCAATTTTAATTTCATTCACTCATATTGATTTGCAAATAGATTGTTTTGTTGTGAATAATAAGAATTAATTCACATATTTTTAGGTACAAGTTTAACAGAGGTGCCAATGCTTATTGTACTGCACATGGATAAGCCTATAAATGTAAAAGTCTTCTGCTTCCTATAAAGTATGAGAGTTAATCGAGGTCAATTTATCTGCTGAGATATCCAGAGTGATATTACCTCACCTGCTATTACCACCAGACATGACATTATAAATATAGATAAATAAATTATGCTATTACTCCAAAAGCATAAGCAACAGAAGCGAAGCCAATCATAAAGGGGAAATGGGCAAATAGATGGCCAATTTAGAGAAATTAGGATAGCTATTTAAAAAGCTATGACATGAGTAATACTTACTGCTATACATATTCTGCAAATGAATTCTCCAGGAATGTTAAATCTGGCAAAACTATCTGAAAAGCAACTGAATTTATAAGGCTGTTAATAAGTGTATCTAAATTTAACTTTGCTAAAATACTGTTTTGACTGATTACCTGTCATAGGTTTATTTTGAAAGGATATTGCTTTTAGAAGTTAAGAGAACTTACAAAATGAACTGTCTAGAAATACCCAGGCTGATGGATTAGAAACATTTTTTTTTTTTATCAGGTACTGTTATTAAAATTTTTTAGAGGCATAAGTATTTACATGATCATTGAAATGGAAAAATGTTACACTTAATTTAAAATCTCCTAGAATTACACCGAGTATATACTTTGAGACATCAACATGCACTTTGGGGAACTATAAACACCAGTCCTGCAACTGTTCTGCCTTCTGGCTTGTAATTTATGTTGTATAAACCGATTTCTTTAGCAGATATATCCATAGCACATAGGTCTTCTCACCATTTTATTTTATTGTGTTTAGCTCCATATCTTGAACAGAGCATGGGACTATAAAGATGTACCAGTTGACTGTTGGCTAAAATGAATGTTCATGCCACTGCAATTTAGCATAGCCTCCAATAAAATTATCTTTTTCCACGCATTAGAAGGTTATGCTTTCAAGTTCCTTTAATTGCCTAACATTTTGTTCACAAATTGCTAAAACGATAGTGTTCAAAGCAATGACAAAGTCAATCACATAGACTTTTCACAGACTTCCTGTGTTCATAAGACATTGTTATTCTCCTGCTTACGCAAGACATACATGCATTACATACTATTTTTTAAACTTTATCAGTTGAGGTTGAAAGAAAACTGGATTTAAAAAATAAACTTTTCAAAAAGGTAACATAAAAAAAGTTTGTGTTTTAGGTATGTGTTCAACATTTCTTGCATTTCTCAAATTTACTTTCATCCTCCACTTACACAGATCGTTATAGACGTGGAATACACATTAAAGGCATGTGTTCCAAATATATATATAAATTATATTATATATGTATATTATACATACTCTATACAACTCCATGGAAGTCATATGCAGATAAATAAGACTTGAGTTGGGATTACTTTTTCCCCGAGTTGAGCTGCAATGGTGGGGGGATGGGCAGCAGGCTACTTGCTGCTTGTGCTGATCAAAATATTTACAAAACAAAAGACGCTGAAGAGGAGGTGCAAATGAATTTAAGGTGGGCTGGGATTATGAGTCTTTTCATAGGCTTCGGGGCATTCTAGTGTTAAAGACAAAATCAAACCTGGTTAGTTTTATCTGGGTGATTCTCAGACTAGTTGGAATGAGTTGCTGGGTATGTCAAATTAGGTGACCAGCTTCAAGGGAGTACTCCGCCTCCGACTCAATAAAATTCTGTAATGACTAAAAATCATTGAAAGGTCCCGTAATGTGACATGGGCTATATACAAAGCAAAGAAAATGCTAAAAAGTCTAAAGCCAGTAAGGGAAAAGATAGGTCTGTCCTTTGCATGAACATATGTAAAGATAAGGCCAACTGATAATAAAACAGAAGAATATATAACTTTAGTATTGGCACAAGGTCCTCAGGAAAAACGCAGATAAAAATCTGTGTATATTGAACCAAATTATCAACTACTTCCCTTCTTCTGCATTCTACATTATTTTGGAGAAACACAAAGATGTGAGGCTGAGCATCAGTAGTGAATCCAAAATCTCACATCTAATTTCAGGTCCCGTTTTAAAGTCAATAAAAGAGACTTGATAACATTTCAGTACTGTATACCAAAAAGAATAAGAGAATGCTAAAGACGTAGTGACACCTAGGCATTGATATTGCCACGATTATCTACCTTAGCAAAATCTTAAGCAGGAGTACATTTTGTTAAAACAAAACTCTTCAGCTCTGTTTTAAGTGCTGAGACTTATGTGATAGAGATTTGAGAATTTGTAGTTAAGCAGTTTATAAAGTTTACTTTCATTGCAATTTCACGGAACAGCATCTTTTTCTGTATAACCTTTCATCACAGAGGAGTGCATCTGTTAAGGTCTGTGGAGTCCAAAGAGATATTTAATATCCTACAGCTACAGCACCACCACCCCCACCCTCTTAACCACCTGCCCATCTATTTCTTTATGTTGACCGCTTCAATAACTCTGAAAAATGAGCTGACTTTCTGCCTCATGAAAGCTGTTCTTTATGAGAGAGCAACTGATAAGACCAACATTAGTAATTTCAATAAAAAAAGAACTCTATATTAAAATATAACAGTGCTAATATCTTGTGGGATAATATGATTAAACAAATAACCCACAAAACACATACATAATTATCACAGCTGGTTTCAGAACACAAAATTGAAGTTTTAATTTTTAATTTTATTATTTTTTTGTAATAATCTCAATGTCAATTATTAATGTTCCTGATTAGTGATATACTTACAGCATTCCTTAATAAATGTGCTATCTGGAACATGAAAACCAAATTTTTAAATTGTCTGTTTGGTAAAATTGAAGATCTTGTACCCGTTGCCAGGTGGCATATGTGTCTCTAAACAAAAGAAAAGGCAACTTGATGGTTTTAATGAAATATTTTATATAAAAACACAAATGAACAGATTAAAATTGCACTTGTGCCAAGTGGAATGTATTGTATGAGACATCGTTTATATTGAAATGCTCTTTGCTTCATTCACATGTGCCATTTGGTTGTTCTACTTGTGTCTACTGTGTGTATCTGTTGTTTAACTGGGCAATTCTGAGAGTGATGACATAAAAGAGAGAATCTGCTTGCATCTTCCTTGCATGCTCTGCGTTGTTAAAAATGGATACTGCAGACGTAATGCTCTCTTTTTAAAGCTAGTTAATGCAAAACATGCAACACTGAGTACACATTTACTCAGCGGAAGTTGTAACAGTTCCAAACCAAACATTTCTTGTGAGGATTTTCTGCAACAAAGAGCAGAACGCAGGAATATACCTGGTGAAACATTATATGCATTATAAACAAAACTTGACTTTTCTATTTACACTTCATTAGAGTCACTAGTTAGTGTAGACTGTTTCCTACTACAGTGATCCCTTGCTATATCGCGCTTCGACTTTCGCGGCTTCACTCCATCGCGGATTTTAAATGTAAGCATATCTAAACATATATCACGGATTTTTCGCTGGTTCGCGGATTTCTGCGGACAATGTGTCTTTTAATTTATGGTACACGATTCCTCAGTTTGTTTGCCCAGTTGATTTCATACAAGGGACACTATTGGTGGATGGCTTAGAAGCCACCCAATCAGAGCATGTATTACATATTAAATAAAACTCCTCAATGATATACGATATGCTTCCTGCGTGGTTCTTGATTGTTTGCTTTTCTCTGTCTCTCTCACTCTCTCTGCCTGACGGACGGGGTGTGAGCAGAGGGGCTGTTTGCCTAGAGGATATGGATACTCCTCTACAAAATGCTGCTTTATCGCGGTGCTTCGGCATACTTAAAAGCCCAAAAGCACGTATTGATTTTTTGATTGTTTGCTTTACTCTCGCTCTCTCTCTCTGACATTCTCTGCTCCTGATACGCATTCTTTGAAGAGAAGATATGTTTGCATTCTTTTAATTGTGAGAAAGAACTGTCATCTCTGTCTTGTCATGGAGCACAGTTTAAACTTTTGACGAAAGGGTATTATATCATGTCATATCATGAGGGCTCTAATAATGTTAACAGTGTGGGAGAGTTTATAAGGGCTTAAAATATATAAAAATAACCATACAAACATATGGTTTCTACTTCGCGGATTTTCATCTATCGCGGGGGGTTCTGGAACGCAACCCCCGCGATCGAGGAGGGATTACTGTATTATGTTTTGCCAGATACCATTTAGATTAGATTTGCTTTTTGTGGACACTTTGGTTGTGGCTTGTTTCACCATTTTCAATCACATGACCACCAAAATTATGACCTTTGATGTCATAAGTGTAATCATATCACAATGGTGGTGCAGCAGTCTGACTATTCTAATGCCTGCATACATTTAGAAGAATAACAGGCTTTGCAGTTGTTCTGACACCTTAATTCCTGTTTTCATTTACTTATCTTAAGCTTTGCCTGCTTTTTAGACTTTTTTTTGTTGCTTTCCTCATTTTGGTAATGACTTTTTACCTAAGCCCAACTATATAATTCTAGTGAAAATGCACACAAATGCATGTTTTATTGCTTTTTCTTGGTTTGTGCTTGGTGTTTATGGTTTCACTACAGATTGAGTTAAAGGAGCTCTTAACTGCCAAAAGAAAAAAAAATTAAACACCTGGACAGCTATTCCTCATTTAAGTTCTCTTCTGAATTCCTGCTTTAAATGAAATTATCCAAAACCTGGATGTCTCAACACAGGTGTTGTATATACTGTAAGCACACACACAGTCACTGTACTAGAAGAACAGCTTCCTACCAAGATTCTAATTGTTCTGACAAAGTTAACACAAATTCTATACTCAGAATGCTGAAAGCCCTGACAAACTGTTTCATGCCCTCATCTAGAGAATATTCACAATAATATGCCCAAGTCCTATCTTCATGTGATGAATCACCAGACATGGTGAGGGAGGACGTCAAATGACACCAATGGCTTTATTTTACAAGGTGCAGAGCCCAAATCCCCACTTCAGTAAACTATCTCATCTAATTTGGCTGGAAGCAATTTCAGAGTGACATTGTTAAAGATAAAATGACCTCAATGTTGCCAGCCCAAAAAAACACACACAAAAGTATGATCAAAAATAAGTCCTAAACAAAAAGGGTCAAGAAAAAGATAACCTTACTGGAAACAACAATACACCGTCTCAATTAAACCAAACCACACTACTAATTAAATAATAAAGACCAATAAAAGTAGCCGGTGTGCTTAAAGAGAAAGAATCAAAAATTACAAAAAATGTTAATTTATTGGCTCAGATAACCTAAAGGATCATCTGAAATTCACCATTGTAGCTCATCATCATTTGCTTGTAAAGATCAGGAAACAAATCATTATAACATATCCCATTTATAAACATACAAACACACTCATACAAACAGTACCTACATACTGTACTGTACATATATATACTGTATATATACAGTGCATCCGGAAAGTATTTACAGCGCATCACTTTTTCCACATTTTGCTATGTTACAGCCTTATTCCAAAATGGATTAAATTAATTTTTTTCCTCAGAATTCTACACACAACACCCCATAATGACGTCAAAAGAGTTTACTTGAGGTTTTTGCAAATTTATTAAATATAAAAAAACTGAGAAATCACATGTACATAAGTATTCACAGCCTTTGCTCAATACTTTGTCGATGCACTTTTGGCAGCAATTACAGCCTCAAGTCTTTTTGAATATGATGCCACAAGCTTGGCACACCTAACCTTGGCCAGTTTCGCCCATTCCTCTTTGCAGCACCTCTCAAGCTCCATCAGGTTGGATGGGAAGCGTCGGTGCACAGCCATTTTAAATCTTTCCAGAGTTGTTCAATCAGATTGAAGTCTTGGCTCTGGCTGGGCCACTCAAGGACATTCATAGAGTTGTCCTGAATCCACTCCTTTGATATCTTGGCTGTGTGCTTAGGGTCGTTGTCCTGCTGAAAGATGAACAGTCGCCCCAGTCTGAGGTCAAGAGCGCTCTGGAGCAGGTTTTCATCCAGGATATCTCTGTACATTACTGCAGTCATCTTTCCCTTTATCCTGACTAGTCTCCCAGTTCCTGCCGCTGAGAAACATTCCCACAGCATGATACTGCCACCACCATGCTTCACTTTAGGGATGGTATTGACCTGGTGATGAGCCGTGCCTGGTTTCCTTCAAAAGTGACGCCTGGCATTCACACCAAAGAGTTCAATCTTTGTCTCATCAGACCAGAGAATTTTGCTTCTCATGGTCCGATAGTCCTTCAGGTGCCTTTTGGCAAACTCCAGGTGGGCTGCCATATGCCTTTTACTAAGGAGTGGCTTCCGTCTGGCCACTCTACCATACAGGCCTGATTGGTGGATTGCTGTAGAGATGGTTGTCCTTCTGGAAGGTTCTCCTTTCTCCACAGAGGACCTCTGGAGCTCTGACAGAGTGACCATCGGATTCTTGGTCACCTCCCTGACTAAGGCCCTTCTCCCCCGATCGGTCAGTTTAGATGGTCGGCCAACTCTAGGAAGAGTCCTGATGGTTTTAAACTTCTTCCTCTTACAGATGATAGAGGCCACTTTGCTCATTTGGACCTTCAAAGCAGCAGAATTTTTTTCTGTAACCTTCCCCAGATTTGTGCCTCGAGACAATCCTGTCTTGGAGGTCTACAGACAATTCCTTTGACTTCATGCTTGGTTTGTGCTCTGACATGAACTGTCAACTGTGGGACCTTATATAGACAGGTGTGTGCCTTTCCAAATCATGTCCAATCAACTGAATTTACCACAGGTGAACTCCAATTAAGCTGCAGAAACATCTCAAGGATGATCAGGGGAAACAGGATGCACCTGAGCTCAGCTTTGAGCTTCATAGCAAAGTCTGTGAATACTTATGTACATGTGATTTCTTATTTTTTTAATTTTTAATAAATTTGCAAAAATCTCAAGTAAACATTTTTCACATTGTCATTATGGGGTGTTGTGTGTAGAATTCTCAGGGAAAAAAAGAATTTAATCCATTTAGGAATAAGGCTGTAACATAACAAAATGTGGAAAAAGTGAAGCGCTGTGAATACTACTCAAAAAAGTTAAGGGAATGCTTAAATCACATATTGGATCTTGGTGAACAAAATATTACAGTGGAAAATCTTACTGGGTAATACTTTGTGAGAACTTACTTTTCAGAACAAAATGTTGTAGCAGTGGTCAATAGAAAACAGAATCACCATCTTGTTGAGGGCTGCATTCAACATCACAACGAAAATTAAAGTCAAAATTTCAAATTCCAACTTGTGCGAATTTCAGCACAGCAACTCATAATATGTCTCATTAGTGTGTTTGGCCCCCATGTGTCCTTTTGAACTCCCAGCATCGTCTGGGCATACTCCTAATGAGATAGTGGATGGTATCTGGGGGATCTACTCCCAGATCTGGATCAGGGCTTCATTAAACTCTTGGATAGTTTGTGGCAGTACTTGGTGGTGTTGAATGGTGTTGGATGCAATGTTACTTAACGTCCCAGAGGTTCTCAATTGGATTCAAGTCTAGGGAACGTGTGGTCAGGTCAATGGCAAAAATGCCATTATCACCCAGGAAATGCCTAAACCAGGAGCAACCCAGGGCCCACTGCATAAGAAAAAGGCATGACAATGGCTCTGAGGATTTCCTCCCAGTACCTAAAAGCAGTCAGGGTACTGTAGCTTAGCACATGGAAGTCTGTCAGATCTTCCAACGTATGCCTCCCCACACCATTACTGACTCACCACCAAACTGGTCATGCTGGATGTTGTTGTGCACAGGTCCCACTACAGGACGTCTGGCCCTCATGCCACCCTCATGGAAAAATGAACACTCGTAGCCAGCCACCAAGTCAATGCATTTAGACATGTAGACATTGTCAGGATAACCTGCTGAAGCCTCAGAATGGGGAAGAAAGGTAATTTAAGTGACTCTGAACATGGCATGGTTGTTGGTGTCAGACGCTGGTCTGATTATTTCAGAAACCACTGACCTACTGGGATTTTCATGCACAACCATCTCTAGGGTATACAGAGAAAGGTCTGAAAGAGGGAAAATATCCAGTGAGCAGCAGGCAGCAAAATGCATTGTTGATGCCAAAGTTCAGAGGAGAATGGACAGACTGGTTTGAGCTGATAGAAAGGGGACTATAACTCAAATAACCACTCATTACAACCGAGGTATGCAGAAGAGCATCTCTGAATGCACAACACATCAAACCTTGAAGCAGATGGGCTACAGCAGCAGAAGACCACAACAGGTGCCACTCATTTCAGATAAGAACAGGCAACTGAGGCTAACGTTCGCATGATTGGACAATAGAATATTGGAAAAACGATTTTCTTAATTTCTGCTGTGACATTTGGGTAATATTTTCAGAATTTGGTGTCAATTACATGAAAACCTGGAGCCATCCTGCCTGGTATCAACGGTTCAGGCTAGAGGTGGTGGTGTAATGGTGTGGGGGATATTTTCTAGCCGTGTCACAAAGGTCAAATCATTTCAATCTGGTTTTTTGAACATGACAATGAGTTCACTGTAGTCAAATGACCTCCAGTCACCAGATCTCAATCCAATAAAACACTTTTGAGATGTGGTGGAACTGGAAACTCACATCATGGATGTGCAAGTAACAAATCTGCAGCAACTTAGGAATGTCTCCAGCATAAAGAATGATGGCAGTTATTTTTGATTTTAACAAGAAATTCCTTTTATAAAAAAAAAACATGTGAGGTCATTAATCTCATTAAGGTCAGCAGATACTATTGTTCCAAATGTAAAAATCCAATTAACTTCCCTTTGCATTAAATACTTATCAACATTATTACCTCTAGGCAATTTTCTAGCAATCTCTGATACGGAAAATTTTAGTTGTTCCTCTTTATGACCTATTAGACATTAAGCCTGTTACAATAACGGGCACTAGAACAGTAGTGCATAAACATTAGTAGGAACAGTCTATATTAAATGGCAAGGGACCTTGACCTTATTCTGTTTCTTGTCTTATTTTTTTTTTGTCAAAAATATTTTTGCAAGAAACCTAAAGTAAAATAATAATAAAAATAAAATAGAAACGTATATGACAATACAGTAAGTATAATTAATATTGCCTTGGTGTAAAATTTTGTAACAATCTGTAAGACACAATATCTGAAGAAGATATTTAGGAAATATTTTCTATTTTTTTACCTCATGAAATTTTTCTATACAATTTCATTATAGATAACATTTCTTGTAAATATTCCGTCTAAGTTTGGTAACAGTTTGCCTTGTTCAGGACCTTCTACAACCTTGACAACAACATCTGGAAAACTTCTAATTCTTGATAATGCAACATATAACTGACCGTGGCTGAATACTGGTTCTGGCAAGAAAATGCCAACTTTTTTTAAGGTTTGCTCCTCTGAGTCTTTCTCTTTTAGCGTTTTTCTGATGGTCACTTTCTTTTTCTTCAATCGATCTATGCTTACTCGTTGACCTGACTGTTCTTCCAGGAGATGTTGCTTATATAGGATTTGATTGTCTGTGTCTTTTGTTCTACTTGACGTGTCCTTTTTTTTTTGGGTGGCATGTTGTTAGTAGATACGGCCGTAATATTTTTTCTTACAGTAATACTGGCTTGTATTTGGCTGTATTATGCATAACTGTATTGTGTATTTTTAATTTTCTCTCGCAGTAATACTGGTTTGTATTTCTGTAAAATGCCTGTAATTTTCTCTGGCAGTAATACTGACTTTGATGTCCGTAATATGACTTTTATTTTCTTTCACAGTAGTGGGCAATCAGCAGAGTGTCCCCAGCAACTGATGTAATGTGTGGCGTGTAGCTGATAATTGTGCCCATGGCGTCTGCATAGCTAGTACTGTTTTGTTCCCCAAGTATTTTAATCTGTGCTGGAATGCAGCTGATTGTTGAATGTGTGGTGTCTCCACAGCAACGGATTTTATGTATGTGTATGCGACTACCCAATCAGCACTCTCCCCAGCAATGGTGTCCTTTATTCTTATTATGCGTGGCCGTGGCTAGGCCATTCACTGTGTGCCCAGCTTCCAGTGTGTGTGCTTCATTTGCTTATCATGTGCGGCAGCGGCCAGGTTATTCACTGTGTGCCCAGCTTGCAGTGTGTGTGCGTCCTGCGCATGGGCGGGGCACGGTGCGCACTTCACCAGAAGACACACACACACGGACACCTGGATGCACACAGGGGTTTTATTAAAGAGGATAGTTATAAAATGATTAGCCACTGGATATCTGATCGATACCTTTCCAATATTTTACTAATCCATGTATGTACAACTATGACAATTTTGCCCCACATAAAACTTTAGACATTGGCAAATTAATACATACATGAATCTGTCAGTGTAAAAATGTAAAAAAGGTTTATCCTGAAACACTGGGTGCAGCTGAAGTACAGGTATGTCCCACTTAATGTTCACAATACGTTCTTTGAAATTAATCGATTCCGACGTTGTGCAAACACCATATTATATACAGTCTGGTCTTACTTTTCCTTTAAGCATCTTAAACAGGCTCCATGCTTTAGCAGTGATTGTCAACATTCTGAGAGGTATTTGTCTTTGTGTTTGGTCCTCAGTCCATATCATTAGCATTTTCTCCATTTCATCCCTCTTGCATTTTTCTTAATCTTGAGGCTTTCTGTGGTACCACTCCTTTAACAGATTGGAAATTTTTTCTCTTTATTTTTTGAGGATCATCACGATTGTTGAGTGTGACATGCCTAAATTGTGAGCAATAGCATTCACTTGTCTTCCACCTTTGTATCGTTTGTAAAAAATTAATTTGTATTGTTTAATAATCTTTTGTTTCACTTCCAAATCGAAATTTCTCCTTTGCTTCTTTCTGCTGCTATCAATAGCACTGGTTTTCCTGCATTTGTTAGCCATGATGTACTTCCAGGAAACATTTTTTAGAAAATGAAGCTGAGATAATGCTATAAACCTAAAGACATGCATGATATACAAAACTTGGTGATACCGCCTATGAGGGCATACTGTATATGCGGTCAGACATTACTTGAACAGATGTTGTGTGGCACATATCTGTATATACCAATACTTTTTAATAATTCATTTTTTATTTCATTAGATTAGGGTAGAACTGCTGCCTCGCAAGTAAGGAGACGGAGATTTGTATGTTAAGAGTTCTCTGTGTGGAGTTTGTATGTTTATCCCGTGTGCACATGGATTTCCTCCCATAGTCCGAAGACATGCAAGCTAGATGGATTGGCATTGCTAAACTGGCCCTAAAATGAGCTTGAATTCAGATGATTTTCCTGCCTAGCGCCCAATGCTTACTAGTATGGGTTTCAGCATGCCCCTCAATCTTGCATTGAATTAGTGGGTCAGGAAGTTGGATGGTCATTAGAACACTGAGAATGTGTCAAGGTACAGAGTAACATATTCTTAGCAGTTTTCTTTTTCGTACTAAGTAAAATGTTTCTATGTAAATGTAAAGCTTTTTTTCCAGATCTACTTCAACCTTATTTCAAAACTTTTTTTATATATTATGGGCTGCATTAATAAAATCCTCCATCTCTGTGCTAATTCTATGCACAATATGCGCATAAATATTTAAAGTGATAAATTCTATATTAGTGATTGCAGATGAAAACTCCTTGTGTGCAGTAGTGTATAATGGTCAGTAAGTCTTGTAAATAATGAACTAAAATCTCCATTAGAATGAAATATCATCACATTCGAAAAATGTATGCAATAATTATTGAAATTTAGTGTACACTTCAGGTTACTCTCCCACTGATTAAGCTCATCACAGGGACACAGTTGCACCAAGCATGAATTAAATAAAAATAGGTTGTGCCATTTATCTTAACTCCTTCATAGGCAAAGAGCATTATAGCGAGCTGGAAAATTTGATAATATTAAGCTTTGCAAGGTTTAGGAAATAAAGCACTTGTAGGGATTATTTCATGAAGATTTTGATAGATATAGAGGTTGTCAAAACCAAGATAAACCTTCCTAATGCCAGAAGCCAAAATGAGAACCAACACTCATCAAAGAAACGTTTGTCAAAATACCCTAACTAAATCTCCCACATGAACATTTGTAAACCTGAGCTACTGTGCTGCCATCATTTACAGTATAGTAATGGTGCATTGATGCAAAGTTGTGCCCATGTGACTAGCACTCGGCCACCACCATAAAGCTAAAGTCTCACAATGACAACATCCTTTAAGAATGACAAATACAAACACAAAATGGCATTGCGATGGCATCAGTAAAATAATGAGATAATTTTATAAGAAGAATAAAAAAATGAATAAACCAGAATGAGTTAGCAGAGGTTCAAATAAGTAGCCACTGCCCAAGAAACCCTATGATAAGCCAATTAGAGAGGTCATACAATGTATAGGCAACAAACTAAAAATAAAGAGATCCCAAGTAGGTGATATCTGAAGTGAACACACCTCTTGGTCACTAGAGGGCACACAGTGTCAGAAAAGGACAAGAATATTACACTGTGCTGTTCTTCTTGGAGCTGTGACTCCTTAAGGCTAACTGAAGGCTCAGGGGTTCAGAAGGCCAAGCAGATGACGGAGGTAGTTCTTGCATTGTGTTCCTGAAACAAACGGAACAACAGCAGTGAGGTGGAAGCAGAGTGAAAACTGAATCATCTAGCAAAGAAATGGTGAACAGATATTCTGCATTTTATACGACATTATTGTTAAGTCTTATGTTTTTTGATCTGCAGAACGATTTTGAAGAATCTTTATTTTAATTTCAATAAATAAAAACGTTTTTGGTTTCTTTAAAGATGATAGCCTGCTGCCATTTTGCTTTCACAATATTCTTGTGAGATTTCATTGTCAGGAGCAGGATTTGCAATGTGTATGGTTTGCAACATTATTTATGAACTGTCTATTTAAGATGGAGGCTCAGAAACACCTGTATCCAAGATTCTGAATGAAACCTTCACAAAAATTTGGAAAATCTTGCTAGCTTTATAGAGAAAGAAACTTAAGGCAGTCAGTAAAGTTTTTGCAATATTTTTATGAATTTCATTTTGGGTTATTTATTGGGCTTGATGTTTGGAATTTCTGCTTTCCTGTTATTCTGACTATTCTTTTATTTTGTCTTTCAGGGCTCCATTTCATAGTCAAATGTTTCTTAATGTTCAGTTTTTACAGCCTACATGCTCACAAAACATTATGCTCAAAAATCTTTATTTTTCCAATGCAGTAGATGTGACTAACTTCTTAATTACAATATTCTGTACACATTGTTGCAACAACTATAGATCAGTATATGACATTTACTTTCCAATCACGTCAATTCTATTCAAAACAAACAGGATCCAACCAATCCGATGTCCTGTGACTACAAACATAACACCTATGTCAATGTGCACATCCATGTCTACAACCTTCAAAAGATTTCTTCAGATTAAAAGTACATTCCTTATATCAAGAGTGAGCAAAGATATTTTAAAATTAAAATAAAGGTATCAGTGATGCTGATGATAACATTGCTAACTGATTTTGATATGTTTACTTACGCTGGTCTGAATTGTGTACGGTAAAAACTGTAAAATGGTCAGTTGACAATAAAGGAGAGAAAAACAAAAACTCCAGTTCACAACACTCCTGGAGAAAATAAACCTTTGGGATTTAGATGACCAGTTTTAACAGACCAAGTAACAGACAGACACAGTTGCAACCCAGGTGACCTATACCAACTGATGACACACTTCCTCTTGGGCATTCTACTACTATACTATATAAGTTCATTCAGGGGATTTTGTAGTTTGTGGTAAACAGTTTTTCACCTATTTAGTGGTCTACTTTCTTCCCTGTCATTAAATGTTTGACATGCATAATGCGGTAACTGTAGTGCATTTCTGTCATGGCCTAAATGGGTATATAAAGCCCATTTATAGTTCTCTGTAGTTGTCATATATGCTAACAGTGTAAACAGGGATGAAAGGCAGGGGTGTGTATTCTAATGGACACTTCAAAAGTGCACTGGGATTATTGTGAGTAGATAAAGAATAATCGGGAGATGAGAGCAATAACCAAAAGGAAGACAAAAGAACAGGCAAACTAAGTTCAAGAAAATCGGAAGACATGAAAGTCAAAGTCAAAAAACAATGAATACTACAGCTTACTTGGTTTATAAAGCTTCCTAACACTAATGGTTGAAGATTGTTTTCTCCACTGTGGGATAAAGAAAGAATAGCCTGATAACTATTACATTCCTAAAGAAGGTCACTACTCAAAAAAATCAAGGGACTACTTAAATCACACATCAGATCTTGATGAAATATTCCAGTGGAAAATCTTTGTGCATTTTGTTGAGAACACAATGTTGTTACAACAGTCACTTGGAACCAAAATCACAAACCCACTGAGGCTGGATTCAACATCACACCAAAAATCAATGTCAAAAATTGAAATCACAATCTGATCCCACTTGCATAAATTTCATCATGGCAACTCATAATGTGACTCTGCAGTGTATATGGCCCCCATGTGCCTATATGCACTCTCCTAACTGAACAGATTGATATCCCTGAAACTTAACTGACTTGGTGTTAGACTGGGATGATTGAGTGTTCCCTTAAGTTTTCTGAGCAGTTCATAAAGACTCATCCCTTTCCATAATGTTTGTGACAAAATTAACACTAAAAGATAATTATTGCTAAACATAATTTTATTGAATTCATAATAGTCAGTACAGGGTAGAAGGTGCCATATTTTTTACGCACAAAGAAAAGCACAGCCCTCATATAACTATTAGATAAATGACTGAAACCCTTTTTTTAAATTTTCTTGAATGTAGTACTCCATCACCTTGTTCTCAGTATGTTACAATGAGTAAATCCAACCCTTGTACAATTTTACCCAAGGCAATGAATTAATGCAGTCATATGAGGGATGAGGAGGAAGGAATGAGTGATTGTTGCTTACAAAATGCATCATGGAATTCATTAAAGACCTCTGGGAGAAAGGTTACTTGACTACACACAAGGGATTGCCAGATAGGAGATGATAGACAGTCGTGAAGCATCTTCAAGGTGTGAATTCTTGTATCTCCCAATCAATAATTTGTAGCGGATGCCACATGTGCATTAGGAGAGAACCTTTTTTGTTATTGGTTCGGCTGCCGGCGTACTCCATGAGCCTTCCAACATTATACTTTGCTCGAGAAACTGTAAGGACAGTGAACCAATTTGGAATCCGGGTTATCTGCTGTCAATGTGTAAATACGTACGAGGTGTGGCGGAAAAGTAATGAAACTGATTTTTTATTTACCAAAGTTTTTATTTTTTTCAAACATCAATGTTATCCCCTTCAAAGTAGTTCCCTTGGGCAGCTACACACCGATGGAGACGTTGCTCCCACTGTTGGTAGCAGCGCTGGAAGTCTTCAACCGGTATGGTCTTCAGCATGTCCATCACACTCTTTTGGATCGTTTTCTAAATTCCAGAAATGACGTCCTTTGAGGACATTTTTCAGTTTAGGAAAAAGTCACACAGACTGAGGTCAGGTGAATAAGGGGGCTGGGGAACCACAGGAATGCCTTTTGAGGTTAAAAATTCTGTTATGGAGAGGGCAGTGTGACATGGGGCGTTGTCATGATGGAGCATCCATTTGTCTGCAATGTGGTCTCACGCGAATGACCCTTTTTCTGAGCCTTTCAAGGACGTCTTTATAAAAATTCTCCAAGTTTAACACAAAATTTAATGGCACAATGTTGCTCCAAATTCCGCTGTTCCATTTTGCGTGACGCACAACCAAAACACAACTTCGCTAATAGCAGTCACAAAAATCACGTAGTTAACGGAAGGAGTTGAAACTCGCACTGAGCTATGGGAGGGTACTGATACACGTGTTCTATCAAGGACAACAGCGCAGCGTTGCCAGATCGCTTGCAGTGTTGCCAGTCTCATTACTTTTCTGCCACACCTCGTATATCTTATTCTGTTTTTTTTTCCTTTCATCATTGTAATGCTTATTGTCTTATGCTGATCTGTGGCATGTGGTGTGGGGGTCAAAAATAAGGATCAGTGTTTGTCACGTTACCCCGAAAGATTTCAATAACGAACTGCTTTTCTCTAGCGGTATTCTGATCGTACAACGACCTGGGGTTTAGTTGTTCTCCAGGGGCGGCAGTACAAACTGTTGAGTGCTTATGTAACCCCAAAAATGACTTGTAGATTGGCAATTTGCAAAATATAAAAACATTCAGCCCTTAACAGGAGAAATCACATATTTTATCTAATCCTAACCTATGGTACCACTATACATCACATGTAATGATTATTTTAATGGTTTGATTTCAACACCACACTCTCTAGCAAAATCTGAACTAACAAAATTTTTTGTAGCACCCGAGTCTATAAATAATGTATCGTTTTGGGTTAACACTGCAGGGAAAAAATAAGGCTGATTTCAACTACAAGTATCCATCTCACCTACCCTTCCATTAGACAGGCATTTCAGTCCTCCTGATTCCCCACTGTAAAAGCATAACCATGAAGCTGCCCTTGAAGGCAATTTATAGGACAAATTCATGTCTCTCCAAATTCCAAAAGGTACATGTGGCTGGGATAAAACAGCAAAAGCTGTATTTAACAGGGACAGGGAACGGACATTCCTTAGTGGAGGAACATCTTTCTAACACTCTTTCCTCAAAACAAGTTCCACATCTTTGTGCAATATCTAATACCTCATCCAAAGTCTATTATACATTTGCAAGTTCAAATTTTAAATCTTTACTCAAACCACTGCAAAATAATGACACTTAGGCAGCATAATCCCACCCAAAATATGCAGCTAAGGTCTTAAAAGTAATAATAAAGTCTCTAATAGATCAGTCTGTTGTTTACTTTTTAATAACTGGTTACATGCACAATGTTAACAGTCAGTATACCAAAAATTTAGAAATTCTTTTAGGAAATAAAGGTTAAAGGCATACAGATGTTCATTTGCATTTAATGCTGAGACCCATTTGAAAAGCTTATTAGTAATTAACAAAATAATATAATCAATCTTGGCTCTGTCAGAAGTGTGTATACAAGATTGCTGATCAAATTACAAAGCCTCTAAATTTATGATGGTTTCCTGAGAAATGTTAGGGTTGTAGTATGTGAGGTTGTGTGTATTGCATTTAAGCATGAAGATGGCACAATAAAATCTGCTCTCTGATTCCGTAAGTTGAACATTTTGTTAATTAAATGCTGGACTGCTGCCGTGAGCATATTCACTTGCTCCTTGATTACCCCTTATCCCCCAGATAGGTTATTAAGCTCAGCCACAATATTGATCATCTCATGGTTTGCTAATGATTCCTTGGTATGTTAAGGATGCCTTGAAGGTGCAGAGGGTTTATTAGGTGGAGAGAGAGATTAACCAGGAGGTGAGAGTGATAATCAAAAAACATTTTTTGGAGAGAAAATTGTCAAAACCAAGGAGACAAAAGGACACGGAAACAAAATTCAAGGAAAGAGTAAAGTCAAAGAGCACATCAAAACTATAGGAACGCTAATACTAGGGTCTAATTGGTTTTAAAGCAAATTAACAGTAAGGATAGTTGAGGATGGTTTTAGTCACCAAAAGGTCACGAAGAAAAGACGTGGCAGCCATATTTAGGCTGTCACTTCCTGTGATGTCATGGCTTAACGTCACATGGTGAAATTCCACATGGCTGCCTGTAATAGACAAAACAAGATAATATTTTTTTTCATTATTAAATGATAGCTCTAAAGGTAAAATAAATATAAGAATTGGATACTTCAATACTTCAACTGAAATAAAATTAAAAAGTGGCCAGCAGAAGCCAAATGTAGGGCATTGTGGCTTAGATCAGTGGTCTCAAACTCCGGTCCTGGAGGGCCACAGTGGCTGCAAGTTTTCATTCTAACCCTTTTTTTAATTGGTGACCAGTTTTTGCTGCTAATTAACTCTTTTTCTTTTCATTTTAATCGACTTAATTGCTCTGAATTTCCACATTTCTTTCCTTAAATGGCACCCAAACAGAAATGAACTGTGAAAGTGAGTGAGCCAACAGAAGACCAACTAAGTCAGGCCCTGAAACTCCAACCAATTTGACTCCAACCAGTTGCTTAATTAGGAGCCGATTCTTGTTAATTAAACCCGTTCTTTAATTCCATGGCTTGTTGCTACTCTCATTGTGCAATAGCATACATTTCTGAAAGTTTTGATTTCCTCTCTGCTAAGCCCATTGTTAAAATGTTTTGGTGACCCAAACAGATCAGTATTGCTGAGACCTTCATCTTTCTTTATTTTCAGATATTGAATGATGGACACAGTTTGCTGGTCATGTGTTGGCTCATTTTGTATCTTGTTATTGTTTGGCTGCTAATTAAAGAAAAAGAAACAATTAAGGAGTCCTCAAGATCATGTCAGTTAAAATTAATTTAAAAGAAGTTATTTAGCAGCAAAAACAGGTCACTAATTTATAAAAGAATTAGAATGAAAACCTGCAGCTACTGCAGGACCAGAGTTTGAGCCTAGGCTTAGATGGTTAAAGCACCTGTCTTGTAAACTGGAGATCCTGAATTCAAATCTCAGCAGTACCTGCTGTGCACATTACTCCACACAGTAACTCTAAGTATTTAATGTACTAGTAAGACCGCATCTGGAGTATTTTGTGCAGTTCTGGTCACCATGGTACAAGAAAAACATAGCAACACTTGAGGCTCTGCAAATGAGAGCAACCAAGTGCATCCCAGGATGTATGGACAGGTCATTTGTTTGACAGACTCAGAGAATTAAACCTGATTAGTCGCAAGCAGAGGAGTCTGTGTGGAGATCTAATCTAGGTCTTCAAAATTCTCAAAGACATTGATAAATTTACATTGATAGATCCAGCAACATTCTGTCAGCTTAAGAGTGAATCACGTACTCGAGGACATCAGTGGAAATTAAGAACATTTAGGACTGATGCCAGGAAGCACTTCTTTACACAAAGAGTTGTGAGACATGTAGTTGAAGCAGAAACATTGACAACCTTTAAGAAGAATTTGGGTGAGATATTGGGACAGGGACGGCATGGTGGCGCAGTGGTAGCACTGCTGCCTCGCAGTTAGGAGACCTGGGTTCACTTCCCAGGTCCTCCCTGTGTGGAGTTTGCATGTTCTCCCCGTGTCTGCGTGGGTTTCCTCCCACAGTCCAAAGACATGCAGGTTAGGTGGATTGGGGATTCTAAATTGGCCCTAGTGTGTGCTGTGTGTGTCCTGTGGTGGGTTGGCACCCTGCCCAGGATTGGTTCCTGCCCTGTGTTGGCTAGGATTGGCTCCAGCAGACCCCTGTGACCCAGTGTTTGGATTCAGCGGGTTGGAAAATGGATGGATATTGGGACAGGTTAGCTATTAGCTGAACAAATAGCCTTGACAGACTGAATTGTCTCTTCTCATTTGTCAAATTTTTTATGCTCTTATATTCTAAAAAATAATAAACAAACAACAAAAATAACAAAAGCACAAATACTACAACTGCCAGTATAGTTTAGTATATAAAATGTTATGTAGTACCCTAACCAGCACCATCCTGATGAAGCCCCCCACCAGCATTCTGTTTAGGTTCCATGAAAATCTGTGCTTTCCTCCTATATGGTGTTCAAGGTGTGGAGGGCTGCTACGGGGACGCCTAGCTATCACTAATGGGTAAGAGGATTTTGTGGTTATAATTTTCCTTTCTTTGTATTTTACACATCAAAAAATAAATGTATGATAGGACTGCTGCAGCAGGTACCAAGTAACTTTCCACAGTCCTTTGGAGCTTGTGTGTCATTTGTAAGATCGAGCAGCAGAAGGTTAAATGACTTGCAAAAGGTTACACACAATCAGTATATGAGCAAGCAGCCTCCTGGCTTTTCTCACCCACAGGACCATAACTGCCTCCAGGTTTTATAGAAATAAATGAAAAAATTAGGCAGAGGCTTCAAATGTGTGATTAACCACAAGTTTGTGAACTGTTAAAATTTTAGTTGGCTTCTCAAAATGAGACCGCTGTGAAAAACGGCAAAAGCAAGTCCTCTTTCTGTCTGTCTTTAGACCACTCTGATGGATCATTTTAAAATATACACAGCAAAGAGGCAATTCTCCAGGGTATTATTTCATGCATCATAGAACATCTGTGGAAAAAACATCAGAAAGAAAAGACTGTAATATGTTTTGGTCTTCCAGTTGTTAATGATTAAAAATTGAAAGTCTGAGGAAATACATGCTTTATATAAACCATACTCCCAGAATAGTAAAAGCATGCTTGAATGATTAAATATTTAATATAAATGTTTCATTATTCATTATATTCTGGTTTCATTCTGTTTTTGACCTTAAACAATTCCCTTAGTAGAAGGGTGTCCTAAAAATGTCAATGGGTCTTCCTTAAATTTAGTGCAACTCATAAAATTAAATTGATACTGCTCTTGTTTCAAGCTCTCTTGCAGCTTTTTTCCATTCTGAGCAATGACTCTAATTCATGCAACCTTCTGTTCTGAGAGTAGTTTAAAATAGTGAATGTATTTTTTAATGAGCAAAACTGGCAACAAATTCAATTCAATGACAATGATGGCCAAAGGAATCATAAACAAAAATACAGAAAATAAATACATGTTTGAATTTTTCAGTTCTATTCGAAGGTAATGCTTGAGAAGTTGCACCTCTTGGAAATACATATAATTTATTTAAGCACTCAATTGTGTCACATTTCTTGACTTTTATAAGTTGAATGACCTTCAAAATAAAGGATAATAATCCAAGACAGTGTATTCCTGGGATGTAAATTAATCTCCCAGTCTAGAAAATTTAAGATAATGGTTGCGACAAATTAGTACTCGATATTTTAGAATCTTTGGGTTTTGGAATTGTTTTTACTGTAGCTGAAACACAGCATTCTTTCTTATTTTAAGTGGGTTTTATCTTGGCATGCTAGTTTTCTCCACTTTTGTTGATCCTGATTGGAAGCCATTGCTCAGCAGAAACTCAGCATGTGAGAAATTTAAATAGGATGTATGGGACTGATAGAAGTAATCTTTGCTGAATGGCTCATGCACTGTTGCAGGCTACCTTTGTCACTCTACTTAGATGTTAGCTTTGAATTTCTTATCCTGGGGGAAGAGTGACATCAACATGCCCTCAGATTGTTGAACCACAGGTACAGATAAATGGTGGCATCATAAATATTCCCTTCAGAATTTGCTGTGGAAAAAAAAAAAACACTTAAGCTTTAACATTTTTCTCTGCCAGCTCAGGATTAAAGCAGATAATGATATTTTGATCTAATTTTAAGTAAAATGACATAACGAAAGGAGCCATGAGGAGAGATTTATGGATCTTAATCTTTTTAACCTTGAAAGGAGAAAACTAAAAACAGATTTAATTGAAGTGTGAAAAGTCCTTCCAAGTACAAAAAACACACCACACAGAAAGTAAGACTTGAGTGGCTCTGTTGAAGATGACTATAATTGTATAAAGAAAGCAGGCAGACTGTACAGAATTAATAAGCTGTGGTATCCAGGAAAAAAAATCAAAGAAAAATGTCCATGCTGACCATGAGCTCTGATATTCTCAGGAATTTAATTTAATTCAATTCAGACATTCTTACTTAGAAGTGATAGGAAGGAAACAGTAATAAGTAATAAGAAGAACATAAAAAATACAGATAAAATACATATGATTTTGAGTCTATTAATAATCGCGTCACAGGATGTGAATTTGCATGGATTTCTTGTACTGCTCTTCTGATTTGATCTTTTCTCTTTTCTATGACTGAATGTTTTCATTTAAATTGGCCGCACAGTTAGCTCTGAATGCAGTAGCAACAATCTTAACCAGGAAAAGAAAATCTAATGACATCTTTACCAGTTTTAGCGTCATTTGGTCACTTGCATCCTTTAGAATTGATTTTAGAATACTTTTAATTGCATGTAACGCTCTAAACAATCTTGTGCCTTCCTATTTTTTTAGAGTGCCTGCACCTTTACATTTACAGTCGTAACCTTAACTCTTCTAATACTGAATTTGCCTCTTCTTTCAAGGGCTAATTATAAAAGTAGTGGTGAAATGACGTTTTGCTGTTATGCACCCTAATCTGAAATACTTTAGCAATAGACATACACCAGGTTGACAGCTAGAAACATTTTTCAAAAGTCCTACACACCCATTTTAATTTGGATTTTTCATAATTGTATGCTAATATTACTTTTGTAATGATTACTGGCATAGCTTGAATATCCGCCGTTGCCCAGGAGGAAAAAAAAGTGTTTTTTTTTAATTGTTTGAGAAAAATAGAATTAAAAAAACCCACAACTCTAAAAATAAGAATAAATTAACAAACAATGACGACTCACTAATGTGCTTGTCTTGCTGTCTTATATGTATGTTATCTTCCAGTTGACGCTTGGAGCCGTCCAACTCTATTTAAATTCAAAAGCAACAGGGGCGCGATGGTGCTCAAACATAAAGAATGCTGGCAGTCACCTCCAGTTTGCCCTATGAGTGTCAACTGGATGTTAGCATGCATACAAGACCACAAGATCATACCCAGTCAATACACATACATTGACTTTTTCATATTTGTCATTCATGTAAAGCAATTATTAATCACCATTTTTATCTGCTCTCTTTTATGGTTTTCTGTGGTGACCACCACCTGATCAAAGTACTCTGCAGTTGCCTGTGATGTTGGAAGGAATCTGGACATTCCCGCAGTCCATGAGACTCACTACATCAAATCTTCCAGAGCAAAGTTTACAAAACAACTGCAACCATTTAAAATATGTATGTAAGGTAGAATGTGCACTGAGGGCCGAGTGGTGTTTTGGCCTTGGAACCCCTGCAGCTTTTGGTTTTTGTTTTCTCCAGTATCTTGCCTTTGGGCTTTTTTTTTTCATTTTTTTCTTTTTTCCCCAGCTATTTGGATATAATATCAAACTTATCATTACAGATTTGAAAACAAATCCATAAAGAAGGACGCTACTTTGTCTGTAAACAGGTACAGTATACCTGTTTAATTTAAGTTTATATTGACTACTGTTATTTACTAAATGTGGTGCACCATTTATTCATTACTATTCTTACCTGTTTTCACTTTGTTATTCTTTTCTTGAATTTTTTTCTTTGACATCTTGTAAAGCAGTTTGAACTACATTATTTTTATTAAAACATGCTATAGAAATATACTGCTCAAAAGAATTAAAGGAACACTTTTTAATCAGAGTATAGCATAAAGTCAATGAAACTTATGGGATATTAATCTGGTATCAGTTTCAGCTGCTGTGGTGTTAATGAAATTAACAACAGATGCACTAGAGGGGCAACAATGAGATGACCCCCAAAACAGGAATGGTTTAACAGGTGGAGGCCACTGACATTTTTCCCTCCTCATCTTTTCTGACTGTTTCTTCACTAGTTTTGCATTTGGCTACAGTCAGTGTCACTACTGGTAGCACGAGGTGATACCTGGACCCTACAGAGGTTGCACAGGTAGTCCAACTTCTCCAGGATGGCACATCAATACGTGTCATTGCCAGAAGGTTTGCTGTGTCTCCCTGCACAGTCTCAAGGGCATGGAGGAGATTCTAGGAGACAAGCAGTTACTCTAGGAGAGCTGGAGAGGGCCATAGAAGGTCCATAACCCATCAGCAGGACCAGTATCTGCTCCTTTGGGCAAGGAGGAACAGGATGAGCACTGTCAGAGCCCTACAAAATGACCTCCAGCAGGCCACTGGTGTGAATGTCTCTGACCAAACAATCAGAAACAGACTTTATGAGGGTTGCCTGAGGGCCCAAATGTCTACTGCGCCCTGTGCTCACTGCACAGCACCGGGAGCTCAATTGGCATTTGCCATAGAATACCAGAATTGGCAGGTCCACCACTGGCGTCCTGTGCTTTTCACAGATGAGAGCAGGTTCACCCTGAGTATATGTGAAAGACGTGAAAGGGTCAGGAGAAGCCGTGGAGAATATTATGCTGCCTGTAACATCGTTTAGCATGACTGGTTTGGTGGTGGGTCAGTGATGATCTTGGAGGCATATCCATGGAGCGACTCACAGACCTCTACAGGCTAGACAACGGCATCTTGACTGCCATTAGGTATCAGGATGAAATCCTTGGACCTATTGTCAGACCCTACGCTGGTGCAGTAGGTCCTGGTTTCCTCCTAATGCACGACAATGCCCGGCCTTATGTGGCAAGAGTATGCAGGCAATACCTGGAGGATGAAGGAATTGAAACAATTGAATGGCCTTCACGATCCCCTGACTTAAACCCAATAGAACATCTGTGGGACATTATGTTTCGGTCCATTAGGCGCCAGGTTGCTCCTCAGACTGTACAACAGCTCAGGGATGCCCTCATACAGATCTGGGAGGAAATGCCACAAGACACCATCCGTCGTCTCATTAGGAGCATGCCCCGACGTTGTCAAGCATGCATACAAGCTCGTGGGGGCCACACAAGATACTGAAAAGCATTTTGAGTAGCAGAAATTAAGTTTTTGAAAAATGGACTAGCCTGCCACATCTTCATTTCACTCTGATTTTAGGGTGTCTACACAATTGAGCCCTCTGTAGGCAGAAAACTTTTATTTCCATTAAAAGACTTGGCATCCTTTTGTTCCTAAGACATTGCCCTGTCGTTATTTGTATAGATATCCAACTTCATATTGAGATCTGATGTATCTAATGTGTTTCTTTAAAGTGTTCCTTTAATTTTTGTGAGCAGTGTACATATTATTGCTTTTTACTTTTTTGTATTCATCTTATTTATTCAGTTATCTGTATGTTTTGTTCATACAGTAGTTGGTTTCTTTAAGGGAAAATTCTCTGTCATGCATTGAGTAGATTATGATGCATTCTTTCGATACGCTGCCTTTGAAACTGTAAACAGGAATCATGGGTACATTTTTAAAGATGATTATTATACTTTGATTTCATTCAATTTTGTGATCGTTTTGGGATAGTCACTTTATTTTGAGGAGCTAAGTTAAATATAAGTGTTCATATTATATAAGGTGCTTTGGTAAGATAATGATTTTTTGTTGTCACCACCACAGTAAGCTGCAATGTACAGTTCCAAATATTTTTCACTCCAATCGTATTTGAGGCAAATACAATCTTTTAAGAGACGTGTGAATCTCCACGTTTTTGATTGGCTTTAGGTCACTTTTGTAAGTAATAAATGAAATATATGCACAACTTCAATGTGATTTGCATTTGAATTCTTGAATAGTTCTTAAGTACACAAACACGGCGATCACTTACAGATTCAACTGTGCTGTCACCTACCAAAACAGTTATGATTTTTTTTTTCCTTTTTGTGTTTGTTGCCATTCAGAACTGAAGAATTCGCAGGCACACAACACTAAGCACAATATTAAGTAGTGCAGCACTCTGCATTCATCCATCCATCCATTATCTAACCCGCTATATCCTAACTACAGGGTCACGGGGGTCTGCTGGAGCCAATCCCAGCCAACACAGGGTGCAAGGCAGGAAACAAACCCTGGGCAGGGCGCCAGCCCACCGCAGACTCTGCATTCTGTTTTTGTTAATTTTATACACATTTAGGATGGATATTTGTACACGATCGTGTCAGATTTGAATCATTGTAGCAGTAATTTGAACAATTAAACACAAAATAAACTGACATTAGCCAAAAAGAGGAATAAGGTAATTCTTGGCTACTTTGTGAAAGAAGCCTAAGTAGCCTGTATGAACTTTGACCATCACAATATTTCTCTAGCATCACTCAATGGTTGTGAGGGCATTGCTAAGAAGCAGATACAAAGTAACCACACAACTTTAAATGGGTTTTTGTCTCAGAAAAGATTGTAAAAATAATTTAGATTTTTTTTTGCATTACATTTATTTCAATAGTCCATTATGGAACAAAATGTCAATCAATCAATCATTAAACAGCAGAAAAAAACATTTACTTTCAGCCGTATCATTATACAACCAAAGTACGCACTTTCACATCAGTGTTGCTTAGTGGTTAAGGCTTTAGACTTCAAACCCAGAAGTTGTGGGTTCAAATCCCACTATTGACACTGAGTGGCAATGAGTAAGCCCATTCACCTGCAATACAATACAATTTATTTTTGTGTAGCACAAAATCACACAAGAAGTGTCTCAATGGGCTTTAACAGGCCCTGCCTTTTGATAGCCCCCCAGCCTTGACTCTCTAAGAAGACAAGGAAAAACCCCCAAAAAAACTCCAGTAGGGAAAAAATGGAAGAAACCTTAGGAAAGGCAGTTCAAAGAGAACCCTTTTCCAGGTAGGTTGGGCGTGCAGTGGGTATCAAAAGAAGGGGGTCAATACAATACAATACAATACAATACACAGAACAGAACAAATCCTCAATACAGTATACAAATAAAAATTTTAGAAGTACGTAGAAGAATTTAACAGTAGATGATATCCCATAATATGATTTGGATTTGTTTAGAATCCTGGAGACCTCATCCATCAAGTTGCCTCCCCCATTTGGCCATTCCACGGCTAAAACAGTGCTGGGCCAGCCAATCTGATGAAAGGACCCCTCTTTCCCATGATTCCTGCGATCCTCCATCAGGGATGAGTTTACCTTAGGCAGGCAAAACAACTTAGCAGGTGGGCTGTGGCACCAGGTACCAAATTTGAGTAACGAGATTATGCTTCAACTGGAAAAAACAAAAGTGAGAATCTCAAATTATGTAAGTTGCCTTGGATAAAGATGTCTGCCAAATAATAAGTAATAATAATCATAAAATAACTGAATGTACACCTTGAAACATTGAATGTGTGATCTTTTCATTTACACTTTTCTAAACCTACTGGATGCTGGAAGTAAAAACAATTATGACATGGGACGTTATGCCCCCTCGATCTTCTGTCATATTGTATATAGGACAGCATGCATGCTTTTTTTGGAGCTCCCCAGGCAACTTTCCAATAAATTTGTGTACTGTATTTCAAGCATATAAGTGCATTGCAGGCTGCCCATATCTTGATTCCATATTTCTCTGTTTGCTGGATTATTATTGGCATTTGATTGGCTTCTATTGTAGTGTTGTCAGAGTGGGTAAGTTCAGGCATTAAAATGTTTTATGAGTCTGATCAATAAGGGGCACCACTTATTAGGAGGAACCATTATTGAAAGAGTGTGTGCTGCAGGGCACTTTTGTATGAGCTCATTTCCTGTGTTTGGCTTGTTGGAGGTAGGATGGCTTTGCAAAGCTCTGTTCACTTTTAGAGAGATTTAGATAAATGTTCACAAGTAATTGATTATTTGTAATGTTTCACCTCTCTTCTGGAGGAAGTTTGAGAATAGGAGCACCTCAAGAATATTTAGAGGAACCTCACTGAAGTTATTTTTCTTTTAAGTCTCTAAGTTGGTTTGTGTGCATAACTCTACATATCATTTTTAGTAAGCATTGTGTGTAAAATGTCACGTAAATATTCCTGTCCAAGGTTGTTTGTGTGTATAACTGTCTATTGTGTGTAGTAAACACTGCATGTAAAATGCCACGTAAAGTTGTTTAAAGTATTTTTCTTGGAGTGCTTAGAAACATTTTTGTCTGTTTGCTGCTTTATTTACTATTAAAAGTTTAACAGCAGGTATACATTGGGCTTGCTTAGAGAAAAAGTGTGAGGATGGGAGCACCCCAAGAAAGTGCGCAGGAACCTCATTTCTGTTGTTTTTCTTTTTATTCTCCCAGACACCAAGCAAATAAAATGGCTGAGATTCAAGGCAACTTGCATATTATCCTTTGTTACCCAATGTGAAGGGAGGATGAATGAATGAATAACTAGATCATTTAGAAGTAAAACTGAACTATTTATTTGTGCAACTGGTGTAATAAAATCCAGCAGCCACAGTGATATTCCAGAACTGAACCTCTGAACTCCTGCGCTAGGGCAGAGCTCTTTGTGTTTTTTTGTCAATGCGTCATATTATTCTGTTTAACTGTGAATGTATTCAGGGTTAGGGTAGCATCCTTTTTTTTAATGGTATAATAGTTCCAATTATATGCAATTTCAGTTAAAAGCTAAAGTTATGCATGTTTTGTCCTTACATTACAGTTATTTCTCCTATATGATGGATGAAAGGCAAATTCACAGTAACAACCATCTGACAAATCATACCTTTATTTTCTCAAAAGCTAATTAAAAAATAAACAACCTTAAAACAAAGATAATCATGTTTTATAACACTCATTTTATCATGGTTAGCCATCTTAAAAACACCAACTCACCACCCTCCATTAATACACAGTGCATGTGTATAGATTCATAGGTCATTTCTTTGTATGTTTTGCATTTACATGTTATTTCAATTATACAAGCATGCAAGTAATATTTCAAATGTTGGATTAATTTCATTACAACAAAGCATACTAATCTTATCAGACATACTAAGTAATTAATGTTTATATTTCTGAGAAATCAGTTTAAACTGCCTGCTGCCAAAAAGTGCACCTCAATATGTTTAATAAAATGTTCTTATGTCTAGTGAAGGTGCACAGAGTGGCTGCTATATACAATTAGTTTTAGGGCATAAAAATGGATGTGAATTGTAGGAAATCAACAAAGTGGAGGTGAGCCCAGAAAGTTCTTCAAGAGGTATCTTTTCAAGCAGGTACACAGCATGGATGTTAATAGCGATGGGAAAAATGTCATTCCAGCATTTAAATATGAGAGTGCATATTCCCTCAATTCATCTCAACAACAGCAAGAGGACAATGACAGTATACACATGGATCACTGCAACAGTTTTGACCGGAATTACAATGACTTTTACCATGACAGTGATAATGAATGTGAGAGCAAAGACATTCAAATAAACACTCTACTGGATGAGCTCTGCCATTTGACAGTTAAAAGCATTTGAAAGAAGAGGTGGCAGTAATTAAAAAGCTGGTGTTAAGTCGCCAATCATTTGCTGCTGCTATTCCATCAGAGGGCATCAATATTCCTTTAATCACACTGGCTGACACTGATAATATTAAAGAAAAGCTGAAGAGACAAAGTTCCATCAGTGAATTGGTATGTATAAGTTTGTGTTTGTGTAATTTTGTATACATTATATAAAAAAAACAAAACATAGTTTCCTTTCTATATAAAGACCAAACACCTCTCATTGATGGAAGGAATGAAAGCCATCTTCACCACAAGAAATGTTTTGAGGTACCTGCTTACCGGGAGTGTTGCAGAACAGATTTGTTGGAAAGGATCTGAACAAAACAATCCTTTATGGGCACTCGGTTGTGCAAGGCAGTGATAGGTGAGTAACAAACACACCTCCTTTCCAGTGACACAAAAACACTTGTCTTTTCAGTAAACATTGTCACGCTTGGGTCACAGATTTGCACAGAAACACAGGAGGTTGTAGAGACATGAACTTTATTCAGAAACTGCAAATGAACATTTGTCTCTTTTTCAAAAGTTTAAACTCCATGACAAGACAGAAATGACAGTTCCATCAGGAGCAGAGAATGTCAGAGAGAGAAAAAGCTAAACAATCAGTTCCAATACTGACAGGTGCTGAACAAGCTTTTAAGTATGCAGAATATCGCGTGCGAGGTTTATCACGCAACAGAGTGTAAATAAGGTTAAGAGCAATATGAAGGTAGTCTGTCAACGTTTTTCAGGGGTTTTCCCAGGAACGTCTGTATTTTCTGGGGGAGCGATTAGCCTTCCAGCTCACACCATTTCAAGTGAACAATGCTGCCAGAGATCTCAATCTTCTTATATAATACGCTACTGTGGCTGTCTGTTTTGTCTGCCCAGGATTTTAAATCACCTGTAGCTTGCAAACCGTTTGAACTATTGACCTGAACTTTGGTACACATATACTACATGACGTCTCCTATCCGCTTTCTGGGTGATGATTGACCTCCAAGGTTTATTCATCTTTTTATTTTTATTTTATTTTATTGTACAATCAACTCTCAGCAGCAGCCAGCAGGGCAGCCATGCAGCACATGCGTATGGGAACCGTTCTTATTCCTACCGCCCTCGCCGTCACTTCCCCTACCTCTTCATATCTTAAATCATTCTTGAGCCAGATTGAAGACTTAAGTGCCAGCTTAAGTGAAAAATTAAGGAAAACGTACTAAGTAATTGCAACACAAACACTGACTTAATCAGTTTTAATGTGAAAAGATGCTGACGAAAGAAGAGAAGAAGTGGGCCGCTAGGGTGGAGAAAAGAAGCGCTGCACAGGAAGCAACAAACACATCAACCTCTGAGCAAACGAATGCTAAAAGAACAGAGAAAGAGTTTGAAAACTCGGAATACTCAAGTCAAGTGTATTCACTGCACGTTATTATAGTTTATCATAAATTCTGTCTGTATGAGCCTACTGAAAGTCTAACAAATTATAATACAAAACATGTATGAAAAGGGCATGTAGGAGTATTTGAAATGGTCTGACATGTTTTTGTCTTCTTTTTTCCTTTGCATATGAAAGAATCAAATACAATAAAATGACATTGTGTGAGTTGGTGACAAGGGGCAGAAATCCAAGGGGCAGGGATCGAAGAAGAACCTTTAAAAAACAGTTAAAATTTACTAACAGATTTTACATGTACATATTGTATATTCACAATAATATTATGTTTGTATATTGCATATGTTTATGTTAACATTATATTGTTTTTTATTTGCTTTACATAACTTACTGTGTTTAAATTAATTTCAACAACAGCAAGTGGAGAATGACAGTATACAAATGGATTGCTTCAACAATTTTGAGTGGAATGACAATGACATTTTTCATTACAGTGACTTTGAATGTGACAGCAACAAAGACCAGATGAACCATGCCAGTGGACAGTCAAATACGTTGTTACAATGAATGCAGTTGATGATCTCCAGACATTCTTATAGAACTACATGCCAATCCTCCCCAAACGTTCTAGAACGCTTATGAGTAGAATCCATGAGCTGACATTTCAGAAGATCACTGGAGAAGAATATGTACGTTATGGAATACATAATCATATACTGAAAGAGTGCAATTATGCCGAATAACAGTTGTAGATGGCTTTCCACTGCTCCTCCATACAGTTTTGGCCATTTCTAGAGAAAAAGCTATTTGATAAAGTTCCTTTTATTATTGGCACTTTTTGTGGAGAAAGCAAACTGAAGAATTTTAAAGAATACCTACATGCTTTTGTGGGAGAGGTATACATGTAGCCCGTCTACTCTAACAGTGTGTAGAAAGGGGCCCCGAGTTCTTCACTCCAATGCCTAAATTAGTATAATTTTAATTACTTTAATATTTTGAGTCTCGGGTCACTATGAACAAAACATTATTAATTAAGTATAGCAATACACTGGTCAGGTAATAACAAATAAATAAAGGTAGTTTAAGTTACCTGTTACGTTTGTTCCCAACTCAATGGTTTATACTAAACAAACTTATAGAAAAACACCAAGAAACTGGGTTATAAAACAATGGTAAACTCCCCTTTTAATTATAAACCAACAAAACACAAGTAATAAACTGGAAATAATCAAAAACTATATTACACTATTAATAATAAAAACACATTCACTCTTATCACACTATTTAAAACAAAACGTTGCAGGCCTGATTCGTAGCTTGTGAGCGTCCAAAAACCTATCGGTCCCTTCACTCCACCAGGAGCAACAAAACAAAATAAAAAGTACCCTACTTGGCAACGTAGTTATCAGTCCATCAAATCCTTCCGACTTCTCCGCCTCTATCCACGAGCAGGGAACCGCTGCTGAGCTAATCCTGAAAGCGTCTCCAAATAAACGAACGTCCACCAGAAGCGTGTTGAGCTGCGTTAGCTACTGCCTCTTCACCTTGCTACTTCTCCTCGCTGAGTTAACGAGTGGTTCATTGCCGGATAAACACCGCGAACGTCTAATCGAAACTCTCCGTTTATATCAGCAGTTCATATTCCAGCAAATTATCGTGCTGATAATTTGTCTCCCCAAACTTTCTGCTACACCAACTCGGCGTCCTGCGCTCTCCTTCTTTTTTCTTTTTTTTTTCTCTCGCGGTTCTTCCACCACCTTCCGTTTTTTCTACCCATCCGGTTATCAAAATAAAAGCTTGCATAACCAGGTAACGAACTGCTATACTAAAACGAACAGTTTAAAACATAACATTTACAATTTTTTTACATCAGTAACTTATTTACATAAATCAGTTAGTTAGTTAAGCACATTTTTAACCTGGGCTACATAAAGACCAGAGAAGAAGTTTACTATTGATAGTAAATCATTTCAGTTAGTTGTGGAATGTTTCATATGTGATGATCCAGCCTGATCTTTTATAAAGCAAGCAAAAAGCACATGGTGCCTAAAGTGGTTGTGATTGCTATGTTCAAGAAGAAGTGGAAATTGCGATTCCCTGTGAAATATGATTTAAAATAGGTAACTCCTTGGAAAGCAGTTGGAACATGAAAGCCATCATAAAGGTACCTATGCAGTGATATATCTTAAACGTGCAATGTTTACACAGTCTGTGCTTGAGTACATGCAATCAGTGTGCTTAGGAGTGTCAAGGAAACTTCTAGGTTAAGGGGGATATGAAACATAGGTTTAGCTCTTCCAGCATTAAGGTAATCTCTGACAAGCTAGAAAGCCTATCAAATTTTATTCTGTGTGAATATCTTTTTTTTTTTTAATTTTTATTAATTTTATTACAATCCATACAAAGCAATCAAGATTTTACAAAAAGAAAAATTGAGTTAAGAACAGATCGATCCCCACCCTGAGAGAGAGAGCAAGCCAAATAACGTTAAATTTAAGGCTTGTAAACATACCTAAATTAAAAATTCTCTGTGCTTTATGAACTTATTTTAAAATATTACTGATTAGATCCTGCCATGTTTTGAAAAAGGTCTGTACAGATCCTCTAACTGAGTATTTGATTTTTTCCAATTTCAAATAATATAACACATCGGTTTCCCACTGACTTAAAAGAGGAGAGTTTGGGTTCTTCCAGTTTATCAGAATAAGTCTGCGTGCCAACAGTGTAGTGAATGCAATCACAATTTGTTTGTCTTTCTCCACTTTAAGACCCTCTGGAAGAACCCCAAACACAGCTGTTAATGGGTTAGGAGGGATTGTGAGTCCAAGGCTGTCTGACAGGTGATTAAAACTTTTTGTCCAGAATAATGTTAATTTGGTGCAGGCCCAGAACATGTGACCTGTTGAGGCTGGGACTTGGTTGCAACGTTCGCAGGTTGGATCATGCCCTGGAAACATTTTGGAGAGTTTTAGTCGAGACAGATGTGCTCGATATATAATTTTGAGTTGTATAATTGTATGCTTTGCATATGGAGCTTGAGTGAATTCTCTGCATTGCTACTTTCCACTCCTTTTCTGATATATTAATTGAGAGATCTTTTCCCAGTGTCCTCTTGGATCTTTGAAAGGAGGGATTGTAAAAGGATTTTATATATTGTAGAGATGGAGTCTAACTCCTTGAAATTGAGCAATATTTTTTCCAGCATGGATGAGGGTGCAAGATGAGGAAAATCTGGAAGGTTCTGTTTAACAAAGTTCCTGATTTGAAGATAGTGAAAGAAATGTGTAGCTGGAATGTTAAATTTGGAATGTAATTGTTCATAGGATGCAAAGACGTTGTCTATATAAAGATCTCTAAGCAAGTTAATTCCAAATTTTTCCAGATATTAAAAGCTGCATATGTTTGTGAAGGTTGAAAGAGGTGGTTCTCTTGCAGAGGTGCCACAGATAGAAGCTTCTCCGTCTTAAAATGCTTTCTACATTGGTTCCAGATTTTAAGTGAGTGGAGCACAATTGGGTTATTAGTGTATTGCCGATAGCGTGTGTTTATTGGAGCACAGAGCAAGGAATACAAAGAAGTACTGCAGGATTTTACTTCTATTGCGGTCCAAGCCTGTGTATGTTCTTCTATTTGTGTCCAGGTTCTTATCGCCTGTATATTTGCTGCCCAGTAATAAAACTGGAAGTTAGGTAGAGCCATGCCACCTTCTGCCTTTTGTCTTTGTAGGGTCGCTCTTTTGATGCGTGGATGTTTTGAATTCCAAATAAATGAGGTTATTGTTGAATCTAATTGCTTAAAGAATGATTTATTAATGTATATTGGGATGTTTTGAAATAAAAAAAGGAGCTTAGGAAGAATATTCATCTTAACAGTGTTAATTCTTCCAGCTAGTGTGAGATGAAGGGTTGACCATCTATGCAAGTCTTGTTTAATTTTTTCCATGCAGACGCGAAATTTTGTTGATAAAGAGCTTTATGTTTACTTGTGATGTTTACCCGAGGTATTTAAACTGTTCTGCAATGATAAAAGGTAGGGTGTCTAATCTAATATTATATGCTTGAGAATTCACTGGAAAGAGTACACTTTTATTCAGATTAATTCTGAGACCAGAGATCTTTTGAAATTCTGTGAGTGCTGCTAAGACTGCAGGCACAGAATTTTCTGGGTCCGATATATACAGTACCATGTCATCTGCATATAATGAGATTTTCTGTTCCAGTCCTTCTCTGCTAATCCCCTTTATCTGATCAGTATTTCGACAATGTATTGCCAGTGGTTCAATGGCAATGCAAACAACAGTGGTGACAAGGGCATCCTTGTCTAGTGCCACGTTCTAGTTTAAAGTAGTCTGAGCAAATGTTGTTGATGCAAACTGAAGCTTCTGGGTTAGTATACAGTAATTTAATCCATGCACAAATGTTGGGCCAAACCCAAACTTCTCCAATGTAGTAAAAGGTATTTCCATTCAATCATGTCGAATGCTTTTCTGCATCCAATGATAATAATATTTCTGGGGTGTTTGATTTAGTTGGTGAGTATATTACATTAAACAGGCGTCGAAGATTTGAAGATAAGTGTCGGCCCCTAATAAATCCAGTTTGGTCTTGTGATATTACGAGGGAGCACTTTCTCCATCCTTCTAGCTATGATTTTAGAGAGTATTTTAATGTCGTTATTCAGAAGTGAAATTGGTCTGTATGATGCACATTGTAATAAGTCCTTATTTTGTTTTGGAAAGACAGTGATTAGTGCTTGGCGAAGGTTTGTGGAAGAGATTGGTTATCTCTGGCTTCTGTAAATGTTGCTAATAGGAGGGAGCTAGCTGAGCGGAGAATTTCTTGTAAAACTCTGCAGGGTAGCCATCAGGGCCTGCTGCTTTTCCACCTTGGAGTGACTTTATAGCATCTAGTAATTCTGATAATGCAGAGGTTTATCAAGTTCCTCCACACTAAAAGCGTCTATTTGTGGTATCTGTAATGTATCCAGAAATGCATTAGATTGTGTATTGTCTTCTTTAAACTCAGTAGTATATAGGGATTTATAGTAGTCTCTGAAAGTGTGCATTATATTTTTGTGTTCGATGATTTTATCTCCATTAGTGTTAGTAATTACGAGATTGCATTGCGCACTTCTTGCTTGTGAATTTGTTGAGCTAAAAGCTTATTAGCTTTCTCTCCATGTTCATAGTAATGATGTCTGGATTTGTAAATTAGTTGTTCAGTTTCTTTAGTTGTCAAGAGGTTTAATTCTGAATGTAGAGCCTGCCTCCTCCTATGTAGAGTCTCGCTTGGTAGTCTGGCATGTTCTTCATCTATTTTAGTAATTTCGCTTTTTATCTCTGCTACTTTCTTGGCTTGGATTTATTTCTGTGGGAAAGATATGAGATAATCTGTCCTCTTAAGAAGGCCTTAAGAGTTTCCCAGAGTATTCCTGCAGAGATCTCAGGGGATGTATTTGTCTCTAGAAAGAATTTGATTTGTTTGGATATAAATTCAGTACAATTCTCGTCAGCTAATAGAAGCGGGTTGAGGCTTCATCTGCGAGGTGAGTGTATGGGGCTTAGTAATTTTAGCTCCAAGATCATAGGTGCATGGTCAGAAATAACAATAGCATCGTATTTGCAAGATTTAATCTTAGGCAAGAAGTTATTGTCTATAAAGAAGTAATCAATCCTTGAGTAGCAATGATGTACTGGTGAGTAGAAAGAATATGTTCTTGAATTTGGGTTTAAAAACCTCCAGGGATCTGATAAGTTGTGATCAGTTATAAACTTTGTAATTATCTTTGCAGTGTTAGATACTGTTCCCCCTGTGGAGGAAGTCCTATCTAAAAGTGGATTTAAAACACAATTAAAGTCCCCAGCCATTATAACTTTATGAGTGTTCAGATTGGGAATGGATGCAAATAAATTTTGTATAAATTCCTTATCATCAACATTAGGTGCATAAACATTTATCAAAATCATTTTACAGTTAGATAAGTCTCCCATGACCATTACATATCTCCCTTCAGGATCCAATACTACATCTGATGCTACAAATGGTACTGTTCTATGTATGAGAATTCCCACACCTCTAGTTTTCTTTGTAAAACTAGAATGGAACATTTGGCCAGTCCAGTCTTTTGCAGCGGAACTGATCCTTGCTTAGTAAGTGGGTTTCCTGTAAAAATACTATTTTAGCATTTAGACCTGTTAGGTGAGAGTGTTTTCTTTCTCTTTAATTCGTGATTCAGGCCTTTAACATTCCAGCTTACGAAGTTAACTGTCCCATCATGGAGACACTGATTCTGAGTTTTTGATGTCATTTTATAGTCTTAACTGGAAGTGAGACATCTTTTGGTCTTAATTTCCTATTTCCCCAAGAGTTGTTGTCATGCAGCTTATTATTACGTTGGTAGTTATAATTATAAAGATTGAGAGGATAGATTAGGTATAGATCAAGCCTGCTCTCTTTCTCTCCCCCCCTTAACCCCCACCCTCCCTTTTGCCTCCCCAAGTGAGGCTAAAACCCACTTCACATAGTCCCAGTCCTCTGACATACCCAGAGACAGAGCACGTCCAAAGCAAAACAAGCCCCATGCAGCGGCGCTTTAGGGTTAAAAGATAGAGATATCTGTTACCAATATAGTCTTTAAAGAAAAAAAAAAAATTTTGCACTTAAAATATATATATAGTCTTCAGCAATTTTAGTGCATTAAGATGATACACCCAGATAATAAACCCGGGATGGTGTTAAAATGTGTCCAGAATAAGCATAACAAGTCTTAATGCAGTAATAGCAATAACAATAAACCAAGGGTATGATATTGAACAGTCTCGTTTAGGGTAAAGATAAAATAATTAGAAAAGAAAAAAAAAAAAAGATTAATTAAGCACAATAAAACATAAACAGATAGCGCCCTAGTAATACTAAGTAATAATGAGAATATATTCTGATAAAACCCGTATTTTAAAACAAATAGATCAGACAGTAGATTGTTAATCATTGCTATATCATTAACGCCATGACTCACTATTATGTATCAGAATAGTCCAGGGATCAGCTTTCTTAATTCATTTTCTGCTTCTTCCTTGCTAGCAAAGTCATAGAATTGACCCTGCCATTCCACTTTCAGTTTTGCGGATACAAGAGGCTGTATTTGACGCTGGCTTGCCGTAACCGCTGTTTAATGTTATAGAAGGCTGCGCGTTTAGTAGCTGTTGCTGGAGAGAAGTCAGGGAAGATACGAATGTGGTTATTTTCATATGTAATATCTTCCTTTTTTCTGAGGAGTGCCATCACCTCTAGCTTAAATGATAATCGTTCAAAACGAACTATAAAAGATCTTGGTCGGGTCTAACGGTGTTTGATCAGCGTGCGTAAGCCGCTGCTATCTCAGATTCTGCTTTAAAGTCCTCCCCGATTATTTTGGAAAAAAGTTCAGCTGCGAATTTCACAGGGTTTGAACTTTCTCGATTCTCAGGCAGACCTTCAATTCTGACATTATACCTTCTACTCCCATCTTCCAAAGCAGCCAGTCTGTCTCAAGTTTTTGCATTGAGCTGACATTAACTGCTTTTCCTCGGCACTGGCAGCTGCCTTTTCGCCATTTCAATCCGATCGTGAATGTCTCCTTGAGATCCTCCAATTGATCAGTAAGCGTGCCCAGTTGAACCGAGTTTTCCTGAATGCGCTCTTCAATTTTACCCAGCACCTGTCGCTCAAGTTGCACCTCTTGACGCAGCTTTTCCATCTCCTGTTTCAAATCCTGTTTCAGTCTCTGAAGTGCCTTTGCCGTTGCTTTCTCATTAGCCTTCTCGCTTTCCTTTATATCTTGCGTGAGCTCAGCGAGCAGCACCTTCAGTTCAGATAGTTCGATTGTGCTTCTTTGTACCGAAGATGAAGCAGCAGGCTCTGCTGAAGCCAGTGTCCCTGCTGCTCCCGGCTTGCGTAGTTGCGTAACTGAAGCCGCGGACTTCAAGGCCCTTTCCAGCTTCAGGTGATCTTCTCCGATCGGCGAGCTATCCAGATCTGCACTCACGATTGCACCCTCGCTCCCCTTTTCGCTCTCAGCCGGCGACGATGTAGCGGACCGTGGTCCTGAGGAGTCTGTACTTTCGCCCATCTGATCCAGGTCTGTCTCTGAGAGGCCGTATCTCGAGCTAGGGCTTGCTGATCGTAGCTTGGATGTAGCTTTAGTCTTCGATTCTTTCGGACCTCCCTTCTTGTTGGCCATGTTTATATGTGCTTACATATACTGTAGCAGTCCCTCTCAGGTTGAATAAATACAATATATCTCAGGATAATAAGCAAATAATATGAAAAATAACACCGCTGCTAGCGGAGCTCCACTTTAGACGTCCATCTCTCGCAACGGACAAGACCAATTCTGTGTGAATATCAACAAAACGCCATAATTTGGTGATGTTTTCTTGTCCTGCTAGATATGTTCACTCTCCTAATGATGATATGGAGTATCAACAATCAAAAAGGCGTTTGCTGAATACACCAACTGTACCAATCCCACCAGCAAGGCCTAGTTTGAGTCTTCCTGCTTTACCAACCCCATAAACAAGGCCAGTTTCAAAAGGACATTATACCAAGGTCAAGAGCAAACTGAGACATCCCTCCAGACAATACATTGGCTGAGTCCAAAGTTTGTTCCTTTTACATACAAGTAGAAGTGGCCCACTTCAACAGCCATGGACACTGTGAGAGGGACTTTAAAGTCACAGTGCGTATGGGCAACTTCAAAACACAGCAAGAGAGAAAAGAATGGGAAGTTAAACTCATGTTAAAATTGAATACATTACAGCATGGCTTGAATAGAGACAAGAGTTTTATGTCCAGGTATGAGGACTGTTTGCATCTCTCAGAATGACAAAGACAACCTGTCTACAGACCCATATTGTTTTGAAAAACTCATCACAAACTTCAAAGGACTTTGTTGGACAGTTATCTTATCTAAAGATCTTGACCGTACATTTTTCCTCTCTCTCCTGTTTAATTAATCTTGCCTGAATTAACCTATTAATTTTTTACATTTAAGATTTTTCATTTAAAGATTTACCATTGTTGTTTCTTGTCCTAGTGTGTGGATATAAACACAGGAAACTTTAGTTTCTGTATTACATTTTGCCTGAAGAAGGGGCCTGAGTTGCCTCGAAAGCTTGCATATTGTACACTTTTTAGTTAGCCAATAAAAGGTGTCATTTTGCTTGGCTTTTCTCTACACATAAGTAGAAGAAATAGTTTTTAGTACAGAAACAAACCATTCACTGCCTTCAAGACTGGAAGAGAGGCACTGAACAATAACCATTACAATCATTTCAGAAAAAACAAATGCATTATATACTATCTTTTGTACATAAATGGCCAGGCAGTCACCAATTCTCTCTTTTATATAAAGTCTCAGCAGCCATTTAGCAAATTTCATAAATAAATCTAGCCACTAGATTGTCCCCTGAAGGACTTCTTTTAAGTATCTCCCAAACCTTGATGGCGCCTGCTTAACAACAATGGCTTGTAGAGCGTTACCTTATTGTACCAGAGAGAGAGAGAGAGTACTGTATTTCTTATCATGATTTTTAACCTGTTTTGTGCCTTTTTAACCAAGAGCTCTTCTAGTCTGGACTTGGGCATACAGTTGAATTTAGGAGCAAACTTAGTTGGAAGAAGGATGAAGCCAGGTTCTCAACTGTCAGAATGTGAAAAGTAATAATAATAATAATAATAACAATTCTTTGCATTTGTATAGCGCTTTTCTCACTACTCAAAGTGCTCAAAACAGTGTTTGATTCTACATTTGGAATTCATGCTGTCACCTCATACATATGCTATATGTTGGTAATATATAGTAGAATATTTTTTCAGGAATAATAGACACACAGTATGAAAAGTGAAGTGAAGTTATTTTCTTTATTTTGTATTTAAACTCAAATCCACTGGATTAAAATCCTTGTGTGATTGTAAGATTACATTTATCTTATATTGCATGGAAAAAGAACACCTTTTCTTCATTTTGCTACACATTTATTTAAGTGTCATTATCTTACCCCAGCTGTATTTCTGGTTAAAGTAATTAGCAGAAGGATGACTCATTTATTTTTTAGCATGCTGTCATCGCACTCACTGCTTTAATGACCATATTTCTAGGATCTGCTGCTAAACCTCACCCATCCCTTTTCAGCAGTCTTCACAATCCTGTCTAAAACATAATGAGATATCTGTTAACAAGTAGTGCATATGGCAAGACAAAACAAATGCATATTTAGCATCTGTCAACTTGAATGAAGAATGTTTTATCATCTGCATGTTTCAGTACTAGCAGAAAGCACAAACTTTGTTTTTTGTTTTAGTGTTAGTATTTCTAAGCTTATAGTTTTTGGTGGTTTCTCTCCTACACTACAAAGGAGTGCGTGTTAGGTTAATTAGCTATTTGTTTTTCTGTCTGACAGGAAACAGGTGGTGAAGCATCTCTAAGCTCCTCACCTCTATATGAGTGCCTCAGAGAATTGTGTCGTATCACTTCCCCTTTACTCCTTGTACACAAACAAGTACTTTTGAAGCCACTTATGTGTGCCTCATCATAAATTATGTTGAGACTATATGAAGAAATGAGGCAACACAACTAGTCGAAAGGTGCACTATTAATAATGATTTATGAGAGGTTATTCTATAAGAGTTGTATAAGGAAATTTGGAAAGTCATGGAAAACTTTGACATTTTTATATAGGTTTAAGTGTTTTCCCTGTTACAGTTTGGTGTAGTAATATCTGTACCAAGGACAGGACACTGCAAGAGAAAGTAGTGAACAGCACTTCAGAATTCATTGTTTGTCACCTCCTTACTATGGATTCACTCAGTTTGTCTGGACTAGAATATAAAGCCAAAAATACTTGACTCCTACTTTCTATTCTTTGCTATCAGTCTTTGCCATTATGAACAATGCTGCACGTCCTCTCTCAGGCACACTAACACTGGGAACCTTCGGCCAATGGATTATTCAACAAAAGTTCTTCAAGAAACGTAACTGGGGCTCCTTTATACCAGCAGTAATGCATCTGCATAATGCCTCACTGGGACTGTGACAGCCAAGTCAGAAGTTTTTTCTTTTTAATTTCCTTGCTTTAAAGTTATTCTGTTGTATGTTCAGACACAAATGTGTTTGTTTATTTATTTAAAAACCTTCCGTAAAAATAAAAAATTCCCCCTGGGTCTATCTGTCTATCTATCTATCTATCTATCTATCTATCTATCTATCTATCTATGTAGAAAATAGATCATCTAATTCAAGAGAAGGACAATCACATTTTATAATAGAACTTATCCATAAAGTGTGACATCCATTATTTTAAAATCTTGATCTTGAGGATCTTCTACTCTAATTTGATGAAGATGTTTTTGCTTTTGTTAAATATGTAGTGTGTTTGTGATATGAGGTCTATGACGAAGCACGATATTTAAATAAGCAGTCGAATGTCGGAGTGTGCAGGATCTAAACAGGTGTGGGTGTGCACAAACACGTGCCACTTTGGGGTTGATTGGGGTGCTTGGCTAATCGTGCATTCACATCCAAATGTGACCAGGTCAGTCAGTTACCTCATTCACACCTTGGAGTAGGAAGAGTACCACACATGCACCCAGTCAGCAAGTATAAAGTAAGCCTGCATGGTATAAGCGGAAGGGGTAGGAAGAAAAAGAGAAACAGAAGATAAAGGGAAAGAAGGATGGACATGGTAGGATTGGGAGATGCAAGTGTGTGCTAGAGAGGAGGCAGGCAGGCAGGTAAAGAGTGTGTGACTGGTGCTCAAGAGTACTGAAGAGGTTCACTTTGGCTGAGCAATTTGAGGGAGCTGGAGTGATCCATTACTCAGGAAGACTCTCATGTAAGGCTGGGGAATGGCAGCGGGAGTCAGAGGAGACTGGATACTGTTTGGTTTTAAGAAAAGCACTTGATACTATGGCACCAACACCTTGCTGTTTGTGTTTGTGTCATCATTTGCCCAGCTCATCAGTAAAATAATTCTATGCAACTCAAGGTTTCATGGCATCTTGTGCTTTTATTTTATTTACTTTCTTGCTGAGATTAATCCACTTAATCACTGACCATCATTGGCTACAAGGTAGATGAGGGATGAAATAGCCGGCTGCTTGCAGCTTGTCTTTATCGGCCCATTTAGAGGACAAAAGACGCTAGTGTAGATGTGCGAACAGAATTAAGAAGCAATTTAAGGTGGGACGGATTTTTGAGTTTTTTCATAGGCTCTGGTAATTCTAGTGTTAAGGCAGAAGCAAAGACATGAGACAAGGAGACCAAGTTTATTTTGTGCTGTGTCTTTCATTTGAATTATACTCACTGACAACCAAAGTCTTTTCTAGCAAAACTGGATACAGGGCAGAACCAACACTGAACAGGCTTCTAATTGCAAAGCACACTTACACAACTAAACTCATTCAAAATTCACCGCTGGAAATTAATAAAACATACATGTCATTGTGATGATTCAAACAAACCCAGGTAGGCTACTTGGAGAAAATCCCATGCAGAGATGTGAAGAACATGCAAACATTCTTGGAGTTATGAGGCATTACTGTCTTGAACCACCGTACATGAAATTTTTCCTCTGTCTGTTCCTTTCACTGTTGAATTTAGTCTCATTTTTAAAATGTAAGTCATTGACATGCTCTTGTCACACACGTGCGAGTAGGAGGCAGCTAAAGGGCTCGAGTAATTGTAATAAAACATTTGACCGGGGGCGGCGGAGTGCACTGACTGTCTTTCTCAGTTCCCTAACTTTCCAGGGAAATCCTGCAAGGTTCCGGCGCCTCTGAAGACGTCACTTCCGAAGCTGGCCCCTTTGATGAAGTCACTCCCGAAGCCGGCCCCTTTGATGATGTCACTTCCGAAGCCGGCCCCTTTGATGACGTCACTTCTGGTTCCGGTCCCTTTGACGTCACTTCCTCTCAAGACCTTTAAAGCCTTCATCTTGGGCTACTACAGTCAGTTCTGTTTTGGACTCTGTGAGATGCACATCGTTTCTTTGATAAGAAAACCCATTTGCAGCTGGGAAAAACAATATACGGGTGGCTGCCCCAAACCTTTATAATGTCTTGGACTTGTTTTTATGACAGTGGCGTAGCCGGCAGGATGAAGTCCCAGAAGAAACCGGGACTCGGACAGGTGATGAACCAGGTAGGAAAGTACCGGGGCCGAGTTTCTGGCGGGGGAGTGCGTTTGGGGTCAGGAAGGACTCAGTACAGGCTCCGCTCCTCAAATACCACCCTGGGTGTATAACTTACCAAATGGAGAATGTGAGGGGGACATACTATAGTCAGTTCTGTTTTGGACTCGGTGAGATGCACATCGTTTCTTTGATAAGAAAACCTATTTGCAGCTGGGAAAAACAATATACGGGTGGCTGCCCCAAACCTTTATAATGTCTTGGAATCGTTTTTATGACACTGTGTACAGGTGTGTTATGTTGTGGAAACCTCAGCCTAAACGAACCTGTTACTCTCATTGGTTACTGGTTGTTTCCAGTTCCCTTATTCCTACCTCTTGGTACAGCCAACACCTCTGTGTACCATCTGACCACAGTGGAAACAGTGGAGGCACCATTGTTTTCCACACTGGACACACTGTCGACATCTTTGTTTGTGACTACCCCTTGAGACCTGAGTGCTTTAATTGTGGAAGTGTATTGACGGCTGTCTGAGTATTGTTATCACCATGTTTCACATTGTTTTCAAAAATTTTACCTAATTCTAACGCTTGAATTTTTAACTGCTTCATAGTCTTTTCACACTTTTTTCTAGCACAGACAATTGACCTGTCAGTGGCCCAACAGTTGAACTATGAGCTTGAGTTTCACAGATAGCTGTCAGATTATTATTATCATTATGTTTCACCATCTTTTCAAATTTTTTTGCCAGCTCAGACACTTGAGCTGTTAACTGCTTAATAGCCGCACTGTTCACTTGCACCCTGTCATTTACCTGACTCACCTTAGTCTGATTAACCAGTGTTCCATCTTTTGTCTCTACTGAATTTACAGTGACTGACCAATGTTTACTCAGAGGGTTGAGATACTTTATACTCTCTGCTTGCTCCTTGGTAGATTTAGTTATCTGTTTTATTACAACATCAGTCACCTCTGGGTCAGTGAGAAATGGTTTTATGTCTTGTTGGATGTTCTTTTCATTCAATCCTTGATAAAAGGTATGAAGGAGTGTGCTGTGAACTAATCTTTTATCAAAACTGAATTCAGCCCTGTGTTGCTGTGATGGTAGCAGCGCACACTGTTAAAGTTCCGTTATTAAATATATGAATTGTGTGGGTGTTTCTCTATGTTGCTGTTTCATGTTGCTTAGTTCCTGAAACAGTTCTGTGCTGGTTCCACAATCTAAGAAATCTATTGTGAAAGCATCTCTGTTCTTACGAAAATCTTTGAAGATGCCAGGTTTAACTATTTTTAGTACAGGCTTGATAAATTCTAACTCAGTAAATCCTTCATGAATCCTGCATCTTGTTGTTTGCTAAGGTTACTGTATAAAGTTTCATAACTGCTTCAATCTCTGTCTAAATAAACATGATGATCGGTTAAACCAGTGGTTTTCAAACTGTGCGGCGGGTTGCCTGGGCGCAAAGTAACAAAAAGGGGGGTGCGAGGATGTGAAAAAAAAGAAAACAAGAATCGAAAATATGAAAAATACATCTATTGAAACCAAAACAAATTAACTTAAACTACATTCTGATGCTAGAAAAATAAATATTGAGTTAGATAAATGTAGATAAAAGTTAAGTAGGTATCATAAAATATGCATCTATGATATATCATTAATTAAAAAAGAACAAATTGGTATTACTGGGCTCCTTTAAAAAAAAAACGTTAGGGGGACACGATTAAAACTGTTATGAAAACTCAGGTCGCAAATACTTAAAGGTTGAGAAATGCTGGGTTAAACAATGGTAAATGCCAATTTCCTTTTCTTAATAGTAGGTTATACACATTTTCATCGGTTAAACAATAGTATTTTTGCTAACTATCAAGAACTACATATACCACTGTATACTGATTAGAGACCAATATTCCCTGAACAAGTTAATTTTCAAACAAAGTAAATGCAAATATTTTCAAGGAAGCAGGCAGTTCAGTTATTATAGTACAGTACTATATGTTGATGAGATACCAATCAAAGCAGTTTGCTCTTCAAAGCAGATGACTGTTTTGTGAGACAGGTAAATATATACGTCCTGTAGACAGCCATTAACAATAATCTGTAACAGAATTATTCAGGAAATTTACCTTTTCACTTATCATCCCAGTCTCAAACAAAGGGTGCCTATTGCCCCTTCATTTATTGGCTTTTACATTTGCTGTTTACATGTTTGTTTTCCTAAGATCAACACACAGAAATGTCCTTTTCTTTAAAACACCAATTTCTATCCCATTACACTGGGAATAAACTTCTCAGTTACTTTAGCAGGTGAAATAGTAAAGGTAGAAAAAGCACCCGTAGCAAATCAATTTACCGATAAACTGAGGGCTAACCTATAATTGGTGACATCTAAAACACAAAGTCACATCTCTCATCTGTGTAGGAAACATCAAGACTCATTTACCATTGACCTCTTTAAACCATTGTAGGCTGTCATGCATTTTCAGCTTTGTTCTGCATCGATCCACAACAGCACTCATTATTCTGTTTCATTTAGCACTATGTAATATTTGACCCACTTGCAACCTCTGGTCTGTTTCATATAGCAATCAATGCTGCTGCTGTGCACTGTAATTTGTAATAATCTTTTGCTTTGTTATCTGCAATATTGTATTTTTGCTTTCTTTTTCATAAATACTTTACATGATAGTTTCAAAGTTATTTATTCTATTAGTTGAAAGAATGTGAGTGTATTTTTTAAATTAAAAAGCAAAAAAATAACTGCATTGGAGAGCTATACCACCAAACAGACTTACTTATCTTTGTATTCTTCTGAGGAATGCAGATAGTCAACCTTGTGGATTTATTTAGTCTTTACAACAACAGAAGCCAGGTCAAATGGTAATTTTGAGTAAATAATGTATTTTTCTGACACTTGACAGGCAAAAAAACAAAAATTTGGAAATTGACAGCACCTCAGTGTCGCCGATTCAATTCACAAAAAATTACCCATTATGAAAGGAGCTGCCAGAAAGAAGGTCACAGTTTCCACATGACTTCAGACCTATGTAAAGTATAACAGTTAGTAAAAGTGAAATATTTATAATTTAAATGCTTGATGACATTTAAATAAAAAATGCTGTGGAACCTTAAGGTTTGCTTTATTGTTGGAAGCCCAAATATGGGGCCAGAAGCCACTAGGCAGATTGTCTCATTCTATTGGTATTACACTTTATTTTCAGTGCAGCAAGTGTTTTATGTCTCTCCTTTTTATCTTTACTTTTTATTTTTATCCTTCCAGACCACCAGCCACCATGGGTGTTTGCTACAATTTGATAAATAAAGTGTGTTTTTCTCTTTTATTCTATCTATACTGTTTCTTTGTTATTTGTGATGTCATGATGCAATGTTATTTTGGAAAGAGTTGCTATGATGCTACAGCATGCTCTATGTGTCTGTGAATTTGACATCAAGGAATTGATAGCCAGCTTTAAAAAAGTGAGCCATGAGCCAGAAAGAGTCTCCAGTTTGTTTTCAAGAAAGGGAACACACTAGAGCAATGTTTTTCAACCAAAGCACAGTGGTGTGCCAAGAGAACTGCCCAGATGTGCCATGGAAATAATAGTGTAGCACACCTGCATGTGAACCTGAGAGGGGCAAGTTCGTGATATGTCTGAGGAGTATAAAACTACCTGGTGAAGCTGGCATAAAAGCAGCTCCCCAATCGCTATGTTGCAGACACAGCACTTTGGATGTGTCTCCTGGCTGCTAGTGTTCATCTGCCTGGCTGTGTGGTCACCAGCAAGTCTCACAGGGCCGGTGGATAGCGGGCAGAGTGGGTTGGGCAGAGGGACAAAACACCTGGGTTAGCAAAGTGCTCACTAAGTGCTGTGTCTGTGAATGCTCTGAGTTCTGCCCCTTCAGCCAGTTGAGCACGTGATTGAGATATAATGTGTTGGTGGATAGTAGAATAGTGGTGTGCCTTGGGATGTTTTTGGTTAAAAATTGTGTTAACACAGAAAAAAAAAACTGCTCTAGAGCAAGAAACTTAGTTTCTTCATTAATTTCAAGTTTTTGTTTTTTTTTTTCCATTTTGTTGGTATGGTTTTATTTGGTTATCAAGGTACTGAAATTTTTGGTTATGATCCTACCTTCACTCTCACTACTCTTTGTCATTACTCTTGTGATGTTTTCTTTGCCTTGCTAATTATTAATAACTATCAATAAGAAACTTCTTTCAAGGAAAAGATTTTGTTGGTTGCAACAAGTGCAGCTATGAAGCAGGATTTTGTCTGGTGAGGGCAGATCCTGGTCTCCTCTGGAAAGTTAATGTACTGTATTTTTAAGGTGTGATAAAAAGTTTCTATTTCCACTTCTTTATGTTGTATTTGTGAAAAATGGCTAATCTAAAGTTGTGTAATTTTTATAGATACGGCCTGAATTGAGCTTTCTGTTCCAGTTACCCACCTTTAAGAGTCAAAGGTTGAGATATTGACAACAACATTCTAACTTTGGATTATAATTCAGGCAGTTCTGTGCCAGTGATAGAATACCCCAGTTCACGGTAGAAAAATCACTAAAAAAGTTTAAAATATGAGAAACAAATAGAGTAGAACTCAAAAAACAAAATAAACCAATGAATAAATAAATTTGTGAACTCAGATTCAGTGTGAAACAGTGCTCAAATCAAGTTCATTTCCTTTATTATTAGGGACTTGCTCCAGCTACAGCATAATGCTTGGTATTTCCATTCTTAGTAAAAACATCATCAATGACATGGGAACCATAGTGTTAGTAAACATCAGGTGTATGCAACTATGATGAGAGTTGTTTAGCGGTGAGTATAAGCGCTTGCTGTTTCTGACACTTTGTTAGCCTAGGCCGACAGTACTTTGCAAATAAAAAAAGAAAAAATACAAGGAGCAGAAAATGAAAGCAGTGCAGGCCACCAATTGGTGTCTTTAGAAAGGGTAGTGATTTGGGATTGTGTAACACGATCAATGGCTTAACTGTGAGTAACTACTATTCTTACATGTACATTCTTACAGTTCTAGGTCGTTGTATCAGAATAAAGTGTTAACATCCACCTTAATAAAAGGATAAGTGTCTCTGTGTGAGTCAAAATAAATTCCAACACAGTGTACACTGCAAAAGTTAACAGAATAAGCTGAGGTCTACATTGATTGCTTAGATTTCAACCAATCTTACTCTCTCATTCTCTAAGCCATTTAATTGGATACCCTTTAATTGGGATTTGGATTGAAAAGTATTTTAAAGAGAAAGATGAATTACAGTTACTGTATATACTCGCATATAAGTCGGGTCTTGCAAACCCAAAAAAACGATCATAAAATCAGACCCCAACGCCCGTTCAAAAATACAACACTTAATTTTGTTTTTTTACATTTTCTTGCTTCCTCCAATCTTGCACCAGTTTCTCAGACACATCGAATTTTGTTGTAGCAGCGCAGTTACCAATTTCTTTCGCCACTTCAATGACTTTTAATTTAAAACAATCTTCACAGTTTCTTCTGATCGAACGTTACATCATAGATAAGGGATGCTCTTACGATAAAGGTATATGAGGGTGTGAGATACAAAAAACACAAAACAGTGCAAACATCACTTCAGAATAGTTTGGGTATTACCGTGTGGTCATGTAGTCACAATACATAGAAAAAAAAGTCAGTGTGCTCCGTGGTTACTCACTCAGGTGGGCGTTAGCATATCATAATCTCTTGGACCAATAGTGTGAGCTTTCCGCATTCAACTTATATGACTGACATTATAAAATACCGGAAATTATACTGTAAAATCAAGCCCCGATTTATCCGCGGGAGAACTTAAATGCGAGTATATACAGGTATGGTAATAACAGCAAATAACTAATGAACAAGCCACATACACTGTATATTGGCGCCCTGAAATTTTTCCATACTACATATTTCACATATGTAAACTCACGTTATACAGACTGATGTAGAGTGCAAAGCTTTACAATCTGTTAACTTGAAGGCACTTCTCTTTGTCATAGAGAGTCTCTTTGCGAAGGTCAGGGTAGAATACTGTATTGACTAGGCAGGTAGCAGCCTTAAGAGAGTAATTCCCTCCACAACTTACACATTGCATACGTTAGGCTTGAAATGTAACTCTGCTTAAACGTATCCCCATAACTACTGCTTTGTTTTCTTTACTAAACACGTGTCCTGTTGATGGCCAATGCAAATGAAATAGCAGATCTTGTGATCACTTTTAGGGGACATATGTTGAGGTGAATGTAGGTGTTCTGTGAGGGTTTTAATAGAAGACCAGTGTGGACGCATAAAAGGCAGCTAGGGGGATACACATTCATTAAAAAGGAGTCATGTCTGAATACATACAAGGGATACACTCCCACCAAGCTTAATTTCATATTGAATTATTTCTGGATTAAGTTTGCACTTTATTCTGCATGTGTTATTTTTCAGAAAAATAAAAGTGAATTACTGGCCACATTTATGAAAGGAACACTGAATTTGTTATTAATAATGGTTGTGCCTAGCCATAACACCTAGACACCAGATGGTATTACAGAAATACTCTTTGCCTACAGCATATTCATTGCACAGAGAGTTGACACACTTTCTTGGTCATAGAGGAACTGTTGTGCACACAAAGGAGAGATGACAAATGGAGGCTGACAGTGGAACAATGGATGGTCTAAAGCAAGTAGTGTTATGTACTGCTGCTGAAAAGAAGACAAGTAAGACAAGAAACTTGCAAGAAAGTTTAGTTTAGGAGTTGTACATTCTATCATAGCCCCTTTAATATATCCAAAAGTATATTACTTTAAAAAATCTTTATACAATTAATACACATAACAGCATAACATATTTGAATGTAAAAACCACGTCTTTTAAAGTGCATTTGTATGTAATATGTAAATATTCCCCCCGTCAGAAAGCTAAACTAAGAAGGTTTAGCCATAATAATGATTTCCACATAAAAATAAGAATATGCAAAAGGAATTAAGCAAGTAAAGTGACATGTCTGATGAACTATGAGTTAATATCATGGGATGTACATATAATCATTCTTTTGTAGTAAAAGATATTATTTTGAGACCTATGCTCATTAGTAATTTTGTGTTGCCTTACATCTTCTAAACCATCAGCATGTTTTAACTCTGGCTGGTGTTCTTCGCTATTTTATGTGATGCTGCTTACTGTGCTATGTAGTACATAATATATGGTCATAAATTATGGAAGGACTTTATTTGTATTTTGTACAAAGAGAAGTTTTGGGGGCTAAATGACTACTGATGTCGGGTAACTGTTCCTCCCGCATACTGTTATTTTTGTATTAATAAATGAAGGATTATGTTCTAAACCAATAAGATGCATCTCAGTTACTTTTTCTGTGGATGGTTATGGTGGCCTGTGATGTCAAACAAAACAAATATTAATTATAGTGACATTGTTGAGATAGATGGTTGATAATTAAATGTCTTGTAATTTAGGTGATTAATTGTTAACATAAAATAAAACTGGCACCATACATGTTTGAGTACAAAAGGTTTAAAAGGCACAATATTAGATATTCCATCTATCTGTCAGTTTTCTAAATACATTTATCTTCTGCTTGATTATTCATCATATATCTCTATAAACAAAAAACACTTATCACAAAATTGAAAATTAGATTCAATGATGTCAGAAAGTTATAAATTATAAATTGTAATTGAAATATGTATCTAACTTTTTTTTTTTTGTGAAATGTGCCCATTGTTGTTTCACCAATCCTTGGTTCTAGGCTTGAATTTCATTCCTTTTCATCGCCTGGTGGGATTTGCAAATGCACCCATGACGGCATGGGTTTTTTCCCCCCAAGTCCTCAAATATGTGCCATTTAGGTTTATTTGTCACTCCAAATTGGTATGTGTGTTTCTGCCCTATGATGGACTGGCTCCCTGTTCTCCATTGTTCCCCACCATAAGACCAGTGCAACCAGGAAACCCAACAGCATTTGCATGTAGTGGGTGAGAGAATGTGTACAAGAGTTTAAATCATTATTTAAAAGTTAGCCAGGCTTAATTTCAACTTTAAGCATACTAAATCAGTTTCTAATATTAATTAAAATTATTTCTGTTGTTTTCGTTGTATCCTGAAAATGATTATAATAGACCTTTCTCAATTCGAAAAGTGGACCCATAGCCTTTTTTTTCCTTTCCTCTGATGAGCTTTTAGATAGCTGTGAAGGTCCAACCATGTTGAAAATTTTATTAGGCAGTTTTGGAGCTTGATTGACCTCAACACAACAATGCCCTGCACAGAGGCAGCTACATAAGCTTTTCTCTTTTGTCTCTTCTGTTTCTCAGTCTCAATCTATCTCTTTTCAAAGAATATATATCCAGAAGTTAAATTTTTTTCTCTGGTGTAGTTGTTCCTTAGCAAGGAGTTCTAGGTTACCTAACAGGATACGACGCAGTGAGATTCTCCTTCAGATTGTCCATGAAGCTCTTCACGGACAGATCACGTTACTCAGTTTCCTTGGAACAACTAAAGCCGCTTTTCCACTACATAGTACGGCACGACACGGTTCAGTACAGCTCACCTTGGTTCGGCTCAGTTCGGCTCGGTTTGCGTTTCGACTGCAGTTTAGTACCGCTTTAGAGTGGGTGGGATTATTCACGTGTCGTTAGAGTTGCGCCGCCTCTACTGCCGTGACACCGTGGAACTTTTACAACAACACGCAGACAACGACAACACTTTATCTCGACGACGCGCAAGGTTAAGCATCTAAAAAAGCACATCACTAGCTAACTTTTATCACTGTTGCAAAGCATAAAATGAACTTAACTGCCAGTGTAACATTAAAATGCTGATTCTGTATATTACAGATCTTCCACATTTTGCAAAAAAGTCGCTGCAACAGACCATCTGTTTGGACATTTAACCGTGCTTCAGAGTGGTGGGATGTGATTGTTCCCGGTTTTACAAACACTCAGTGGCTGGAGAACTTTCGAAACTTCCGCGTGTCTGTACCTTTAAAGAAAAGAATAGCCAGTGACGCAGTAATGATGATTTTCTCCGGCCAATCAGTGACCAGCAGAGTTTACACGTCACATTTTGGTAACGGTTCGGCACGCTTGGAACCTCGGCTGAGGTGGTACTAAAAAAAGGACCAGGTACCAGGTACTGTTCCCAGTGGAAAGCCCCGCAAAAGTGAGCTGTACTGAACCGTGTCGTGCCGTACTATGCAGTGGAAAAGCGGCTTTAGAAAAGAGAACCTGTTTTGAAATTCATGTGTCTGGCCTTCTGATGGACAAGCCTGCATAGCTGATATGGAATAATGATACTGTAGCCTTGATGCTTCTTGTGCTTGATCATTAGAGGATCTCAATTTTAGTAATTCTATCTTTCCACCTCACTTTTACGATAGATTGAATTTTTTCAGTAAAACCATCTTTAAACATTTACCCATGGTTCCTACTTACTGTGTCTGTGCATAGAATGCAGTATCAACATTCACTTAAAGAATGTCATAAGGGTTTATTTAAGAAGAAACTGAATTGGGAGAACTTCTTAGTGAGCCAGTAGCAAATATGATGAGCGTCATTAAACACAGTAATGAACAATGGAGGATAATACATTTTTAACATATAATGTAGCTCATTTTGGAAGTGCTTATTCTCAAAATTAAATTAGTTTTAAGTGACATATTTAAAATGTAGTGCTGCAATTCTGTTGCTATGCTGGTCGAAATTTACCCTTAACAAGTTTTCAACTGTGAACCCCATGTTGGCTCATTTTAAAATAATCTTGATCCACTTTACTAATTTCTTTCAGAATTTTAAGCAATTCAATCATGTCATCACATAATCTCCTTTTGCTTAAAATAGAAAGACTCAGCTCTTATAATCATTCCTCATAACGTATCTACTGTAGCTCTGGAATAAGTCTAGTCGCTCTTCTCCAGATTTTGTCTAGTGCTTCTATGTCCTTTTTGTATCCAGAGGACCAAAACTGTACACAGTCCTCCAGATGAGGCCTCACCAGTACATTATAAAACGTGTGTGCAACCTCCTTGGACTTGTACTCTACACATCGTGCTATATAACCTAACATTCTGTTTGCTTTCTTAAAGGCTTGTGAACACTGTCTGGTAGTGTCGTGGCGAAAAATTCATCATCAGAAGGCTTTTTACCTAAAAATAAAGGCTATTAGGACTCGAGATAGACAGAGTTTTAAGGCTTTATTGCAATAAATCAACCACACAGACTCAACCCAATTTGGCCGAATGAGATTCAGCAACGATCATTACAGCAATTGAAGTTTTTATAACAATTTCTTATCATTTTACCTCATTCAATTAGCTCATTCTGCACCTGGTTTTACTGTCCATTATTCCTCTTGGTGTCTGTTCGGCTTATTTTAAATGGTCTAAGACTCACCATCTTTGGGCTTTTTAATGTAATTTCCGATCCTTTCTGACCTCACTTGAATGAGCTCCCACCTTCATTCCCCATAATCCCCCTTCTCTGACTCCCTTCTACTCCTGTCTGACCGAACCTTGAGTTTCCATGGGAACCCTTATCATCTCCTTACTATTCCTATCACTGGACCCCTCATGGAATTTGTAATCTTTCTATGCTGTTCCCATTTCTCTAACTGGCCAAGGCTTCAATTCCATATATGGGTTTCCTCCCATCATTTACTCTCTTAAGCCTTCCAAACTTTTTACAATAGTAACCTGAAGCTTAAGCTTTTTAAATAAAAAGAAGTATAGTATGTGCTTTCATTTAATCATTGCTTGGCATGCTTGATTTATCTTAATTTCTACACTAAAGTTAATTGCTAATATATCTTCTAATATTTTTGTTAATGCCTGAATTTACTAAGATTTTCTCTTCATGCATTAGGTCAGTGTGACCCTGCTTACAGCAAAAGCCTTTCTGCTGATTCATCAGCCCAGCTGCTTTTTTGATACGCCTTTCAGAGCCATCTTTATCGCTTCCTAGCCTTGAATCACAGGTGTTCTCAAACTCTTATCCTGTCCAAAGCTAGTCTCGGTGTATCAATTTTGCTGTTCTTTTCTTACTTTGGAAATTTTAATGTAAGCCTAAAAAATAATGCAGTATAACAGATTTTTTAGTTAACTATTTCCTAGACCTATCTTATTTGCTTAATCATTCTAATTTATGCTTAATCTTAATATTTTAGAAGCTTTTAATTACTTTTTATGGCTTAATATGTTAATTTGCTATTATAAAAAATTTTTCTTCTACAGTAGTTGATATTGAGTTTTTACATTCCCCATAGGGAGATAATACATGAACATGTGGAACCAAAATATAAATGTGTAAATTTATTTGTGTCTGACCCCTAACTAATGATACATACCAGTAGAAGTTTATAGAACACTGCATTCTTTCAAATTGTGGTTAAAAACCTGGGACATACCTAAGAGCTTAGCCTTAGTGAATAAAATGAGATGCCATGGTCTATTATGAGAGATTGTGTGTACTCAAGTGAAGGTAATTTTTTTCTAGTTTCTTAAACTATAACAACAAAACTGCATAATTACTTTTCTAAAATGACTTTAAGATCTTACTGCTGTGATTTGAAATTAAATCATTTTTCTGTAAATCTCAATCCTTATAGAATGGCACCTCAAAAATTACTTTGTGTTAATGTTTAAACATCAAATACAACACAAACATCTAAATGGACATACACTCACCTAAAGGATTATTAGGAACACCTGTTCAATTTCTCGTTAATGCAATTATCTAATCAACCAATCACGTGGCAGTTGCTTCAGTGCATTTAGGGGTGTGGTCCTGGTCAAGACAATCTTCTGAACTCCAAACTGAATGTCAGAATGGGAAAGAAAGGTGATTTAAGCAATTTTGAGCGTGGCATGGTTGTTGGTGCCAGACGGGCCGGTCTGAGTATTTCACAATCTGCTCAGTTACTGGGATTTTCACTCACAACCATTTCTAGGGTTTACAAAGAATGGTGTGAAAAGGAAAAATATCCAGTATGCGGCAGTCCTGTGGGCGAAAATGCCTTGTTGATGCTAGAGGTCAGAGGAAAATGGGCCGACTGATTCAAGCTGATAGAAGAGCAACTTTGACTGAAATAACCACTCGTTACAACCGAGGTATGCAGCAAAGCATTTGTGAAGCCACAACACGCACAACCTTGAGCCGGATGGGCTACAACAGTAGAAGACCCCACCGGGTACCACTCATTTCCACTACAAATAGGAAAAAGAAGCTTCATATTGCACGAGCTCACCAAAATTGGACAGTTGAAGACTGGAAAAATGTTGCCTGGTCTGATGAGTCTCGATTTCTGTTGAAACATTCAAATGGTTGAGTCAGAATTTGGCGTAAAAAGAATGAGAACTCAGCATTAGAAAAGGAGAGGAATGAGCGAACATGGGATTAGTTACAGAGGTAATAGTAGGAATGTTTCTTAATGTGGTTTATGCAGGTGGAATAAGAAAAAGAGCAATAAAAAATGACACCAAGTTCTTATTGAAAGTATTTGACAATAAACAAATGAACCTTTGTTCCTTACGTCTCTGATGTTTTGCCTATAAAATGATATACATATTTGTCATATTCATATTCCCTTTTGAAGTTTACGTTAGTTGTATTAGGAATTGCCTCTTCTTTGGCTAGCAACTGATTTCATCCATGCACTACTAGAAAGATGATTTTTGTCCACTTCATTAAGACTTAATTGTTCAGAGTCCATTTCAAGTTCAAGTCTAAAAAACAGCCTGTGGATCATGCACCAAGCCTGTAGCATGTGAGGCTGATAATGTAGTCTCCTACTTCATGTGTCTAAGCATTGCTAATGAACTAATAACACTCAAATTGAATTTAATTGTGTATTCCACAATAGAGTTTACTCAGCTATAGACCAACATATAATCCATCTTTCTAGTTGTTCACCTGTGAGTAAGTAGCAAGAGTTTTAGCAGATACTCTCTATCAAAGATGTCAAAGTCAGAACATGTTCTCATCATAAATGTACACTGACTGAATTCTCCAGATCATTCATCATACAGTTGTCACGCATGCGCGAGTAGTAGGCCGCGGACGGATTTTAAACCTCTTCGAAGACGTTACGCGGGAGTGGCGGGGTACTAACCTTTCTCCTTTGTCTTCCAGAAAAAGAGACGCTCCGCCATCATAGCCTGCCCGCAGTACGTCCACTTCCGCCCTTCCTCCGCCATCTTTCCTGACGTCAGCAGTCCCATCCTCCCTCACGGTTCCTTCCCAGCATTCCTCCACTTCCGGCCCCTCCTCTATAAAATGGCCACCGACGCCTCTGAAAGGTGTCGCGCATATGAACTGTTTTGTTTATATTTTGACCTGTTCTTTTTTTGAAAATTTGTGGAATTGTCTGCAATATACGGGGCCGGAAAACCCAAACCCTTTATACTGTCTATTGCTCTTTTTTACAGTGGCATAGTCGGCAGGATTTAGAGCCCGATAGAGATGACTGAAGGGCAAGACCTTAACACAATGCTGCAGGGGATGAATACCCAGATCCTGGCCCTGCAGCAGGCGCAAGCCGCAACCACCCGCGAGTTGGAGGAAACGAAGGCCAGGTTGGCAGAAGCCCAAAGGGTAAGACCCGATCCGGCTCGTCTAACGCCTCCGCCTCTGGTGCCCATGAGAGAGGCGGATGACATCAAGTCCTACCTGGGCATCTTCGAACGGACGGCCACCCGGAACGAGTGGCAGCGATCTGAGTGGGCGTCCATTCTGGCGCCCTACCTGAAGTGACCCGCGCAGCGGGCTTATTACGATCTCCCCGAGGAGGAGGCCGCAAGTTATGACCTCCTAAAACAGGAGATCCTGGCACGCTACGGCATCATGCCGGGCCAGCAGGCGACCGAATGGCAGAGCAGGCAGTTTGACCCGGAGAAGCCGGCCCGTACACAGGCCTTCGACTTCTGGGGCAAAATGGAACGCTGGTTACGGCCCGAAGGTCCCCAAGCCCGGAAGGTCGTAGAGCAGGTGGCCTGTGAGGGCCTGGTAAATGCCTTGCCAAGCTCCCTCGCCCAGCAGGTCCGGCGCCATCCTTATAAGGACATGCCTGGCCTCCTGGAAGTCCTGGAGAGTCAGCTTGCGGTCTACCAAGCCAGGGGGTCAGAAAGGCACGCTCGTGGGAACCGACAGGGACGGGCGGCCACTCCCGAACCCTCTCGACGCGCTGCGGAAGCACCGCAGAGGCCTAAGGAAAAGCTGGCCTCACCGCGCTGTTACAAGTGCGGCAAGACCGGCCATCTACTGCCAACCTGTCCCCTCAACACCCCAACGGAGCCGATGGACTGCACCTGGGCCACCGCCGAAAGGTACTGTACTCCGTCGCACCCGCTGGCAAGTCCAAACACGGGAGTGGTGTTAGTAAACGGGCACTTGGTGGTGGCTCTATTTGATTCCGGCAGCAACATTACAATTGTCGCTCACTGTTACGTATTACCGCGACAGTGGCTTACGCAGCACTTGCAAGTCACTTGTGTGCATGGGGAGACCAAGTCTTACCGTTCCGCCCGCTGTTACATCGTATGGAAGGGGCAAGTTTCCAACTTGACAGTCGCGGTGTTGCCCGATCCCCCCTATCCAGTAATTTTGGGACAAGACTGGTCGCACAGGAAAAGCGGTAAGAAGAACACTGCTCCTGGGGCCTTGCTAGATCTGGTTATGAGGGGCGAGGCACCCTTCCCGCGGTCTCCACGCCATGCTCTGAGGCAAGCCAAAATGGCGCAGGCACTTCGGGGGAAGTTTCTCAGGTGACGGACTCTGACCCGGAAGCATCCACCGGGGAAGGGACGAGCCAGGGAACACTTCCGCCAACCCACTCCCCAGACCCCCTGAGCAATTTGGACCACCAATTTCGGTCCACGCCTGCCTCGTTTAAAAGGGAGCAGTAGAATGACGATTCCCTGCGGTTTGCCCAGAATGCGATTGTTCTTCCAGGCAGCTCACAAGCTGACGGTTCCATGCCATGCGAGCCCTTCTTTGTGCTGGAAAATAATCTGTTGTATCGGGTGGCAACCCACGAGGGTGAGGTGCGGAAATTGTTGCTAGTGCCGCGTACCTTCCGGCGGGAGGCATGTGAACTAGCTCACGCTCACCTCCTAGGTGTCCACCTCGGGGCCGAGAAGACACTGGAGAGAATCAAGCTCCGCTTTTACTGGCCCGGGATCAAGGAGGTCCGGCGCTTCTGTCAATCCTGTCCGGAATGTCAGATTCGCCAGATTCCTAGGAGGGACCGCGCTCCTCTCGTCCCAATACCCCTGATAGACATCCCATTTGACCGAAGAGGGGTGAACTTAGTAGGACCCCTGGAACCCTTGAATTGTGGCCACAAGTACATATTGGTCATGGTGGATTATGCAACCCGATACCCAGAGGCGGTTCCCCTGCGCTCCGCTAACACCAAGAATATCGCACGGGAATTAGTCAACCTATTTTCGAGTGGGTATCCCCAAAGAAGTCCTCACGGACCAGGGTACTCCCTTCACCTCGGATACGTTCAGGGAGGTTGCCAAATTACTGAGAATAAAGCACCTGAAGACGTCTGTCTACCACTCCCAAACAGATGGGCTGGTAGAACGTTTTAACCAGATGCTTAAACAGATGCTCTGCAAAGTAGTCAGCGCCGATGGTAGGAATTGGGACCAGCTCCTACCGCTCGTGCTTTTTACCTACCAGGAGGTGCCCCAGGCCTCTACAGGCTTCTCCCCTTTTGAATTATTGTACGGCCGACAACCCCGGGGACTTTTAGACATACTAAAAGAGGGCTGGGAGGCTGAGGCCCTTCCCTCCTCCAATATATTGGAGTATGTGGCAACTGCGCGACAGGCTCGCTAAAATCAGGCCGCTCCTAAAGGACCACGTGACTCGTGTGCAGGCAGCGCAGGCCCGGTGTTACAACCGCAACTCCGTCCTCTGGGAGTTCCACCCGGGGGATTAGGTGATGGTGCTCGTTCCTACCTTCCACTCCAAGTTGCTAGCTCACTGGCAGGGGCCATACGAGGTTAAGGAAAAAAAGGGGCTCGTCAACTATTTAGTTAAGCAACCTAATCGTCGACCGAGCGAGAGGATCTACCATGTCAATTTGTTAAAACCCTGGAAGGACAGGGACGAGCCTCCCGACACCCGTAGATCCCTCTCCCTTTTCGCTAGCACGTCTGCCCTTAACCTTGGTGACGAGCTGACACCCCTACAGCAGCGAGAGATAACCCAGGCTATCCACGCCATCCCCGAAGTAGTGAGCGAGTCACCGGGCCGGACCTCGCTGATTGCACACGATATAGTCACGGAACCCGGAGTGATCGTCCGGGAGAGGCCCTATAGACTCCCGCACGCCAAACGCGCCGAAGTGGAACTGGAGGTGCAACGAATGTTGGATATGGACATTATCGAGGAAAGCCATAGCCCTTGGTCCAGCCCAATCGTCCTCGTTTCCAAGCCGGACAGCTCCTGGAGGTTCTGCAATGACTTTAGACGTCTAAACCAGGCCTCCAAGTTCGACGCCTACCCGATGCCCCGCATTGACGACCTGCTCGAGCGGCTGGGTGCGGCTCGGTACTTGACTACTCTTGATATGATGAAAGGGTATTGGCAAATTGCCTTAACGGCATCTGCAAAAGAAAAGACGGCCTTTAGCACCCCTAGTGGACATTGGCAATACAAGGTCCTCCCATTTGGACTGCACGGGGCCCCAGCGACCTTTCAGTGTCTGATGGATAGAGTGCTGAAGCCCCACCAGTCCTATAGTGCCGCCTACCTGGATGATGTCGTCATCTATTCCGGCATCTGGGACGAGCATCTATTGCAGGTCTCTGCTGTCCTCGCGACCCTGGCTAAAGCCGGCCTCTGCATTAACCCCTGTAAGTGTTTTTTTAGCTTAAAGGAGGCCAAGTATTTAGGCTACCTTGTGGGACGAGGACAGGTGAGACCCCAATGTTCCAAAGTCAAAGACAACCTGGAATGGCCCCGTCCGAATACCAAGAGACAGGTGCAGGCTTTCTTGGGGCTGGCGGGTACTACCGCGGTTCGTACCCGTTTCTCCGAAGGGCAGCACCCTTGACTAATCTCACAAAGAAGGGCGCTCCCCTGCATGTGGTATGTAACGACAAGGCGGAACACGCATTCAATGACCTTAAAAAGGCCCTAACGCCGGCACCTGTATTAAGGACCCTGATTTTGGGCGCCTTTATCCTCCAGATCGACGCTTCGGACACAGGCCTGGGCGCTGTGTTGAGCCAAAGCGTTGATGGTGTCGAACACCCCGTGTTGTACCTAAGCCAGAAACTGCTGGACCGAGAGGCTAGGTACGCGGCAGTGGAGAGGGAAGCCCTGGCCATTAAGTGGGCCGTCACTTATATCCGGTACTACCTGTTGGGTCGCGAATTCACTCTGGTGACTGATCACGCTGTGCTTCAGTGGATGTCCCTCCACAAAGAGTCGAATCCGCGGGTCACCAGGTGGTTTCTGGACTTACAGCCCTATAAGTTTGCGGTCACTTATCGCCGCGGCAGCCTTCACGCCAATTCCGATGCCCTCTCTCGCATCCACGACCTCTCGGTTAGGTCCGCCCGACCTGACGGTCTTGGGCTAAGGGGGGGGTCGTGTCACGCATGCGCGAGTATGAGGCCGCGGACGGATCTTAAACCGCTTCGAAAGATGTTCGCCGGCAGGGAGTGGCGGGTACTAACCTTTCTCCTTTGTCTTCCAGAAAAAGAGACACTCCGCCATCATAGCCTGCCCGCAGTATGTCCACTTCCGCCCTTCCTCCGCCATCTTTCCTGACATCAGCAGTCCCATCCTCCCTCACGGTTCCTTCCCAGCATTCCTCTACTTCCGGCCCCTCCTCTATAAAATGGCCGCAGACGCATCTGAAAGGCGTCGCGCATATGAACTGTTTTGTTTATATTTTGACCTGTTCTTTTTTTGAAAATTTGTGGAATTGTCTGCAATATACGGGGCCGGAAAACCCCAATCCTTTATACTGTCTATTGCTCTTTTTTACACAGTACAGTCAGCCATTTCAAACAGACCCAGATTCAATGCAATTTTCCATTTTGCTGATAATTAGGCTTTTTGTACATCAAGCTGGTCTAGTGAGCTAAAAACATTACAGCAGGGTTATATTAGCATTGCAGGAGATCTGAATGTAAATGACGTAAGTTCTGTCATTCACCTAAATCAATATGTTAATGTCATTCTCAAATTTGTTGGCCTGTCTTTTTCCATTTTTCCAAGTAGTTTTGGGGTTTTCCCACAGGAAAATGGCTGAACCAAATGCATTACTTTTAATTTGTTTGTTATTGTTTCTGTATAAATATTGAATAAGTCTCTTGCCTGGATAAAGATGGACAGGCAGTGGCCTACTGGTGTGTAGGAATGGTTTGGTTAATTAATTATCAGTCTTGCCCTCTGCAATACCTAATTAATCAAATAATTCAGCATGGCTCCAACTTTGTAAACTTGATCTTTCTCTGTTATGTGAGGTATAATTCTGACCTTTAGACTTATATCAAGATAACTCAGGCACACTTGTTTTAAGAAACAGCATAATACAATTTATTGATAGAAATAAAGGATTACAGAAATATGGTAATTGAATATATATTCTGATGTAAAAAACAGGATGCAGATTAAACAGACAAACATATAATATAAAAAGACTTGCTGTTTACTTGCTATTTAGAGTTCTAATTTATCTTGGTACTGTCTTTAAAGATGATATCTGATATTGTGTAGGTTCTTCCTGCATTGAAGTGCACTCTTTCTCTTTGTGTCATGGTCCTTGTTTAGTTGTGCTGTGCTTTTCTCAGTTAAGCTATTTCCTCTGTCATTTACAACTTCATAAGGAAAAGCATTACTCTTCATGACACAAGAGTTTACAGTAGATGCTGAACCTCCCTTCTTGAAGCGATGGCTGCTTCTCAACCTTCAGAATTGCTCACTGTTTAGCTTGGAAAACTGGATCTCATCTCTCAGGATCTCAAACAGGTTTGTTGGCTTCACCTATCCAAGAAAGAGCAGCTCATAATGTTTTAGTTTCAGAGTGCATGTTTTAGAGGTTTTCCGTCATTTTGGGACAGCAGTGACAGCAGCGTTCTCATGGGAGTTCCATTGGAGTTGCCTTGAGTGAGCCACGAAGTCAGAGAGCATTCCAAGAGAATCATGGGATCTTCAGAGAGTTTTAAGAGAATGAATAACTTCTCCTGATTGGATTAACATCACTTCCAGTTACGAATTCAGTGTCTCCTTATAGGCTATTTCTTCTGTCCATCAGAGTTGTCAATTATTGATTTACAGGCCTTTGGTCTTGCTTGAGTCCCTTCACTCCTTCTGGCTCAAGAGCGTCTGCAAAGAGGGATCTGCAAAGATGTCAGTGCAACCCTGATTTACACCTTTGTTATCAAATGAAGTACAGGCTGGTCCTGGTGCAAAGAGTTCATTGACTTATTTTGGAATGCAAGTGAAGGAAGGCACAGCTGGATGTCTGCTAAATCTGCTGCCTTAACATGCCTGGTGTGCCACTAAAGCCTAGCAGAATGGGCAATGCCCACTTTATTCTACAGGTGTATATGAATAAAGAAATGTCTGGAAACATATCTGTCAGTTTGCATACATCTAAGAAAATTTTCTTGTTGATTTATAAAATCAAAGTTTACACATAAGTATATATATACGTTCAAATTTAAGGAATTTAATAACACAATAATTTGTTCAATAACTTTCTTTCCTTCTTAAGACGTCTAGGAATGGCCATGATGTTATTTTAAAATATCTCAAAATTAGGAGGAATATAGAAAGTCCTGAAAGATTACTGCCAAAAAGCATGTAATAACTATCAGTTATTGTTTATCTTCTCTGAATTGGCTGACTTTGTAAGCAACATGTATAAATAATGTTATATATAATGGTGGACACTGCTAGACAGTGTAATTAAATACAGTCAAGCACAATATGTCACCAAAGAGCAAAATAAATCTTAGAAACTCTAGCTTTTGTGAAAATCCAAAAGCAATTTATCCAGAGTGCAGTTTTAAGCTCAACACTGATAAATGTTAAGTGACATTCTAAATGAAACATTGTTAACACTTCCTTAATTATTGTCAATGTTAAATTAATCGTCAAAAAGAAATGTATTTTTCTTTGGATAAATATTTGGAGAACATAGTGACCACCTAACTGTCATCTTTGTAAATGAGCTTTTGCTTCTGCTGATGTGTTTGGGTAGCAGTAGTGCCTATCAAATGTAAAACAGAAGTCAGTAATTTGAAGTTGAACATAAATTATTTTAAGTATAATGCACATCTTTACATTAATTAGGCTTTTATTAATGCTTCAGAAGAGGTCACTAAAAGCCAAACTAAAATAGTGACTTCAGAGCACATTCTGTCAAGGAATCGTGGCTCAGGTGGACAAGCGGTAAATCAGGATGACTGTTAATCGAGTCTGTCTCTGTCTCTGCTAGCAGAGTGTTGTAGAAGTGTGACCTGAATAACTAAAGGACAGCTTTGAGAAGGAAGAAAAGGGGGATGAGCTACCAAGTGAGGAGTCAACCTTACAATGCTAAATCCAATTCAAATACATGTATCTGATTCATTGATTATTTAGATTGGTTACTATTTTTGATTCTTGTACATTTCTGTAAATATCTCGTAAAATGAACATAGAGTTTCTAATCACTGAAGCCAGTTGCTAAGGAATTGATGAATTTCTGATGGAATGTTTCACATGGCTCTTTCTGATTAGTGCCAGAAACGCATAAAACATCTGTTCCTTATTGATAATATTGATCTTAAAGCTTTTCTTTTAACACATTTTTAAATTATTCAACTTGTACGCTTTTTTAACGTTTGAGTTCTTTTTTGCACCATTTCTTTTCCTGCAGGTGTTTTTATGTTGAATGCATATTATTCATGTGTCCCTATTCTAGGGTTGCCAGATTAGAAAATTAGAAATACGGGACACTCTTAAAATCTCTCTCTATATACACTATATATATAAATTTATACATGCCTCCTGCACATCCAGACCAATATATTATATAAAAGTAGAGACATACGTTAAAAACATAAAGCAAGGATTTTAATGGGTTATGAGGAAAACAAAAGTAAAATCATTTGAAAATTATTCAATACAAGCTAAAAAAAATTCTGTAAAAGTGAAGTCATTTGAAAATATGTATTTAATACAGACAACAGAGAAATATTATTATTATTTAATACAGGCAGTTAGAAAAAAAGTGGGCGTGGCAAGTAGTAACAACACACTTTGTTAACCCTGTATGTTGCAATGCTGATACAGAACTGCACAGCAACGCGGCTGGAGAGGGAAACGGTAACAGTGTCGCTGTCCTCAGCCAACCATAGCAACTGAACAAGTTGCAAACTGGCAGCAAACACTGGTTTCCTTTTTACATTTGTGTTATTTTCATCAAGAGAATATGAGAAAAGTATAATTACTTATGAAGTTACAACTAAGTATCGTAAGGTAGTAAAAATATATTTTTTTTTTTACGAAATTTGAAAATGAACTAAATACGGGACATTTGGGTGTTCCTGAAAGGTCAGTACGGGACAGGGTTACAAAATTATCAAATATGGGAAATAGATAGATAGATAGATAGATAGATAGATACTTTATTAATCCCAAGGGGAAATTCACATAATCCAGCAGCAGTATACTGATACAAAGAAACAATATTAAATTAAATAGTAATAAAAATGAAAAGAATTAAAATAAAATTAATGTTTGCATTTATTCCCCCGGGTGGAATTGAAGAGTCGCATAGTGTGGGGGAGGAACGATCTCCTCAGTCTGTCAGTGGAGCAGGACAGTGACAAAAGTCTGTCACTGAAGCTACTCCTCTGTCTGGAGATGACACTGTTAAGTGGATGCAGTGGATTCTTCATGATTGACAGGAGTTTGCTTAGTGCCCGCGCTCTGCCACAGATGTTAAACTGTCCAACTTTAATCCTACAATGGAGCCTGCCTTCTTAACAAGTTTGTCCAGGCGTGAGGCGTCTTTCATCTTTATGCTGCCACCCCAGCACACCACCGCGTAGAAGAGGGCACTCGCCACAACCGTCTGGTAGAACATCTGCAGCATCTTACTGCAGATGTTGAAGGATGCCAACCTTCTCAGAAAGTATATTCTGCTCTGAGCTTTCTTACATAGAGCATCAGTATTGGCAGTCCAGTCCAATTTGTCATCCAGCTGCACTCCCAGATATTTATAGGTCTGCACCCTCTGCACACAGTCACCTCTGATGATCACAGGGTCCATGAGGGGCCTGGGCCTCCTAAAATCCACCACCAGCTCCTTGGTCTTGCTGGTGTTAAGGTGTAAGTGGTTTGAGTCGCACCATTTAACAAAGTCTTTGATTAACTTTCTGTACTCCTCCTCCTGCCCACTCCTGATGCAGCCCACAATAGCAGTGTCATCAGCGAACTCCGAGTCATATTGGAAGTCTGATGTATATAGACTGAACAGGACCGGAGAAAGTACAGTCCCCTGCGGCGCCCCTGTATTGCTGCACACAATGTCAGACCTGCAGTTCCCAAGACGCACATATTGAGGTCTGTCTGTAAGATAGTCCACAATCCATGCCACAAGGTGTGAATCTACTCCCATCTCAGTCAGCTTATCCCTAAGGAGCAGAGGTTGGATGGTGTTGAAGGCGCTAGAGAAGTCCAAAAACATAATTCTTACAGCACCACTGCCTCTGTCCAGGTGGGAGAGGGATCGATGAAGCATATAGATGATGGCATCCTCCGCTCCCACCTTCTCCTGGTATGCGAACTGCAGAGGGTCTAGGGTGTGAAGGACCTGTGGCCTCAGGTGGTGAAGCAGCAGCCGCTCCATGGTCTTCATCAGATGTGACGTCAGAGCAACAGGCCGGAAGTCATTCAGCTCACTAGGACGTGATACCTTTGGGACAGGAGTGATACAAGATGTTTTCCAAAGCCTGGGACTCTCCCTGTTCCAGGCTCAGGTTGAAGATGCGCTGTAGAGGACTCCCCAGTTCCAACGCACAGGCCTTCAGCAATCGTGGCGATACACCATCTGGACCCGCTGCTTTGCTGGCACAAAGTCTTTTCAGCTCTCTGCTCACCTGGGCTGCTGTAATTGTGGGTGGGGATGTCTCACCTATGCTGGTATCAGCAGAAGGATGGTTGGAGGATGCAGTACTCCGAGGTGAGAGTGGGTTACTGTGATCAAACCTATTAAAGAAGTTGTTCATTTGGTTTGCTCTCTCCACGTCTGTCTCGATGCGGCACCCGCTCGAGCTGCAGCCAGTGATAATCTTCATCCCATCCCACACTTCCTTCATACTGTTTTTCTGCAACTTCTGCTCCAGCTTTCTCCTGTACTGCTCTTTCGCCCCTGAGCTGGACTCGGAGTTCCTTCTGCACGCACTTCAGCTCATGCTTATCACCACCTTTAAAAGCCCTTTTCTTCTGGTTCAAAAGGCCCTTGATGTCACTTGTAATCCATGGCTTGTTGTTAGCATAGCAGCGTACTGTTCTTACTGGAACTACAATGTCCATACAGAAGTTGATGTAATCAGTTGTGCATTCAACAGCCTCTTCAATGTTCTCACTATGTGATCTCAGCAATATATCCCAGTCTGTAGTTCCAAAGCAGTCTCTCAGAGCCTGCTCTGCCTCAGGGACCACTTCCTGAATGAGCGTGTGGTTGTAGGTAGCGCCTCACTCTTGGTTTGTATTGAGGCTGAAGCAGAACCAGGTTATGATCTGCTTTCCCAAGCGCAGGCAGTGGGGTGGCGCTGTATGCGTCTTTAACGTTTGCATATAGTAGGTCAATAGTCCTGTTTCCCCGAGTGTTACAATCCACATACTGGAAGAAGGCAGGTAATGTTTTATCCAGCGTTACATGGTTAAAGTCTCCAGCGATTAGCACAAGTGCCTCAGGGTGCTGCGTTTGTAACTTAGCAACTGTGGAATGGATGATGTCACTCGCCATCTCGCGCTTGAGGGGGATGTAAACAATAACAGCAATCACGTGTCCAAACTCTCTGGGCAAGTAATAGGGGCGCAGACTTACGGCCAACAGTTCGATGTCCCTGCAGCAAGTGGAGATTTTAACGTTTACATGTCCTGAGCTGCACCACTTTGTATTGACATAGAGAGCGAGTCCTCCTCCTTTTTTTTTTCCACAGGTACTTGCGTCTCTGTCCGCTCTAACTGTGCTAAACCCGGGTAGCTCCACGTTAGCATCTGGGATGATAGACGTTAGCCACGTTTCACTAAAACACAGCAAGCTGCATTCTCTGTAGGTTCTGACATTTTCACCAGCACAGCCAGTTCGTCGATCTTATTTTGTAGTGAGTTTACATTTCCCAGGATCACAGAAGGCACCGATGGTTTATAACGCCATTTTCTCGATTTAATCTTATTTTTTATCTTTGCGCTGGCTCGGCTGCCCCGATATCGTCTTCTTACCTCGTCAGGTAAATAAGGAACCACACCGGCATAAGCATTTCTTCTCAGTGCTTTAAGCTGACTACTTGAATAGGCGATTCTCGGAGTGTAAAATCCATGTCAAATAGTAAAATAGTAAAAATGTGTAAAAGTGTCCAGGGAGCAATTCCACATAAAAGAAAGTGGTAGAAGTGATCAGTGAGATAGAGAAAAATAGAGATAAAAAGGTAAAAAGATAAAGTCGTATACGGAGCTTCTTGTACGGAGCTGCTGGAAAGGCTGCCACTCGGATGCGGCGCCGGAAATGAAAGGGACATCTGGAAACATTACCCTATACGGATGTCTTAACACAATACATTCTCCAGATTTCCAGGTAATGATGTGATATGACTGGAAGAGAAAGAAGCAGAGACACAGCCAGGGGCACCGCTAAAAACTTTGGAGTCCATGAAAAGATATCATACTGAGCCCCCTTCCTGTACAATTCCTGTGTAACAGGGAGTTTTATGATAGAGAGCTAAATTTTGAAGAAAATCACAACAAGTATGTGCGGTTAGCTTAAAAAAATGCAGTCTGAGCAAAGCAGACAAATTGTGAGGACCCCGACTTGATAAGTTTCTAGTGCAGGACGCTGGCTGAGTGCTACAAGTGGAGCCAGCAGTCGTTGGAACAAACTATGTGGGATCAAACTAAATGGGGTCTTTTTTTCTCATTTACAAATAAAGCAAAATTGTAACAAAGGTGGCATATATTGGTTTGATTGTGCCCTGTTTGTTTTAGGTATTATGTTACCATCTAGCTGTGATGTAAGATGGAGAAAAATTGTGTTACGTGTTGGTTGAGGTACCTAAATGTCAATTATTGACACTGAAGAGGCTCTGGAATTGTAAAGCGTTATAATAATAAAAGGAAAATCTGAATTATAATTTATTTTCCATTTGCCTTAATGAGAATGTCTTAGCATAAAATGGACAACAGGATGAAATGTAGAATGATACTTTTAGGAAATAGGGAAAGTGTTTAGAAAAAAATACACCTTGTATGCTAGTAGATCAAAAATAGAGGCAATGGGATAAGAAAAACAAAAAAACTATCCCAAACGCTGTTATGAAAGGGGTGTCTGATATACTTATGAAAAGGGTGACTGTCGAAGTGATGTTCAAAACCAGATCTGCAAAATACTGCAGCATGTCTAGAAAAATACAGTCCCGAAATCATTGCAAATTAAAAAAAATAACTATCCATTTACAATCAAACCAGAAGGGTTGCTGAAGCTCCATCTGTATATGACACCAGAGAAAAACTGATTTAGTGAGGTGCATGGGCAATGTTAGCTCAAAGGTACTCTTATTAAAAAACTGCCTAGCATTAAAATCGTTAGTAAAAGAAATGTGTTTTTTTCTGTTTACTATGATAAAACACATTACTTGTAGATTACAAATAATAAGCATATCTCTCTCTATTATAAAAGAAAGTCTTGAGACGAGACCAAACTATTGCCAAGAGATTTTTTTATGTCCCGACCTCTTCTCAAACATTTCTCATTAATGACATAGGCCCATGGTCCTCTCACCTCTCATTCGTGTGAATGCTTTTGTCAGACACAGTTTCTGTGCTTTCGGCTCTTATAAATTTTTACATTTTCCTCACTTTAAGTTCCCAATAAAAGAAGACTTATTATGTCCAAATCTTATTGAAGAATTTAATCCCGAAGGTTTATCAGCAGAAGAAATTAGTACAATTCTAGCACTGAGAAATGATTAAGTCAAACAAATTAACACAAAAATTGTCGATCAGTTATATAGCAAATTGGTTAAATGCGTATCAATAGACTATGCTGAAACAGTTAGTGGTCATGGTGGGGAAGATGAAAACATCAACTTACAATATCCTGTAGAATATCTACAACCGAACAGGACTTCTTATCAACATGTGCAATAAAACCAATGCTTTACCTTCGCTACAAAGATGACATTCTCATAATCTGGACCGCAAGCGAAAAAGACCTTCTTTGCTTCCATAGGAATTAAAATTCATTCCACCCCAACATAAAACTTAAATTAAGTTGTTCACAAACAGAAATCATCTTTCTGGACACTACCATTCGCATAAACGATGGTATCCTTATGACCTCTATTTTTCACCAACCAACAGACAGACGGACATATCTAAGAAATGACAGTTTCCACCCAAAGCATATACGGAACTCCATCATCTACAGCCAGGCAATACATTACAATCGTATTTGCTCAGACCCAATGGATTGGTACACACAACTGCAGAAGCTCAGGACAGACTGCATCAAACAAGGATACACTCCCAGATCAACAGACCTACAAATCAGGAGAGCTACGGCTATACCCAGAGAAAACCTTCTGGAATACAAAGGTGCAGAAACCAAGAACTGGGTCCCACTAGTTGTAACTTATCATCCACATCTGGAAACACTTCGCAAAATTATGAAAGAACTTCAACCCATGGTACATAAAAAGACAATAAACTGAAGGAACCTCCCCTCCTTGCATACAGACAAGCACCAAACCTCAAACAACCGATTGTCCAAAACTCTATGTGTGGCTCAGCAGCAAGTGGCACATCTCCCTGCCTGCAGAACAGGTGTGGCACCTGTGCACATATTTACACTACAGATCAGGTAGTTATACCACGTTGCCAGCAGGAGCAAAAAATAAAAGGTCTGTTCACATGCAAATCTGCTAGTATGGTCTACCTAATCATGTGCATAAGGTGCCCCCACCCTGGACTGTATGTAGGGGAAACTGGTCAGACACTGTGCCAGTGAATGAACTCACACAGATTTCATATTAATCAGAACAGTATTGATCTTCCGGTGGCAGCACACTTCAACAGTAATGGCCACAGCAAAAAGGATCTGAGGGGAACTGTGCTTATGAGTAATTTCAAGACCCAACAGGAGCAGAGAGAATGGTTATACTCTCATTATAACTTTTTTCAATTATAAATCACCCTCTCAAACCTCCTTCACCTGCTCACTCTAAAGCTACTGATGAAAGGTGCAACATGTATATAGATTATTTAAAAAAAAAAAAGTTGATAGCATCTGTTTGCATCTCTACCATGGATATTACTTCCCCTCCCCAAATGTCGACCCACTGTCCGAGACTGTCCAGCACCTTTGCTCCTTTTCTGTTGTCACACGGGAAGAGGTGGAGGAATTCATCAGGAAAATGAAACCGTCTACCAGTTTCCTGGACCCTTTTCCCTCAGCCTTGCTGAGGGCCAACATCTCTGCTGTCTCTCCACTTATTACCAGGATTATAAATCATTCCTTACTGGTTGGCCATATTCCGTCTGCACTAAAAATTGCTGTCATCAGACCTCTACTGAAAAAATCCACCTTGGATCCTGAAGTTCTTTCTAACTATAGGCCCATCTCCAATCTTCCATTTCTCTCCAAAGTCTTGGAAAAAAAAACAGTTGCAGCACAACCTCATGATTATCTCAAAATGAATAACTTGTTTGAAAAGTTTCAGTCTGGTTTCCACCCTGGCCATAGCACCAAAACAGCCTTGGTCAGGGTTACCAATGACCTCCTGATGACAGCAGATACTGGTTCCCCTTCTCTACTTATTCTCCTTGATCTGACAGCTGCTTTTGACACAATAGACTATAACATCTTCCTCCACCGCCTGCAATACACTATTGGACTCTCAGGAAATGTTTACAACTGGTTTACATCATACCTGACTGGCAGAACTGAGCATGTCACCTTGGGCAGCGCAAAATCTCACACCAACAACGTTACTTGTGGTGTCCCACAGGGCTCTGTGCTAGGCCCCATCCTTTTCACCATCTACATGCCCCCCCTTGGAATTGTCATTAGCAGACATGGTTTATCTTTCCATTGCTATGCCGATGACACTCAGTTTTACCTCAGGAATACCCCTCTTTTGCTCCTCTGCCAATATCTACACTGACTACCTGTCTGGAGGAGATAGAGGCTTGGATGAGGCTCAACTTCCTTCAGCTGAACAGTTCAAAAACAGAAGCCATCTTACTACTATCACCAGTATACAATCCAATACAGTTTATTTTTGTATAGCCCAAAATCACACAGGAAGTGCCGCAATGGGCTTTAACAGGCCCTGCCTCTTGACAGCCCCTCAGCCTTGACTCTCTGAGAAGACAAGGAAAAACTCCCAAAAAAACCTTTTAGGGAAAAATGGAAGAAACCTTGGGAAAGGAAGTTCAAAGAGAGACCCCTTTCCTGGTAGGTTGGGCGTGCAGTGGGTGTCAAAAGAAGGGGGTCAATACAACACAATACACAGAACAGAACAAATCCTTAATACAGCATAATAATAAAAATTTTAGAAGTATGGAGCAGAATTTAACAGTAGATGATATCACATAATAAGATTTGGATATTTTTAGAGTCCTGGAGACCTCATCCATCAAGCTGCCTCCCCATTTGGCCATTACGGCTGAAACATTGCTCGATGAAAGGACCCTCTTTTCCCATGATTCCTGTGATCCTCCATCAGGGATGACTTTACCATAGGCAGGCAAACAACTTGGCAGGTGGGCTGTGGCACCAATGCCACATTTGGGTACCGAGAAAGAAACAGAATAGGTGAGGGTTAGTATTCAAATATAATTATCATGTTACTTATGTTTTAGTGCTAATGACTAACAACAGAGATGCAGTATGTACAGTTAATCAGCAGCTCTAGTCAGGATATGCTAAACTGAAGTAGTGAGTCTTCAGCCGGGATTTAAAGGCTGAGACTGAAGGGGCATCTCTTATGGAAGCAGGAAGACCATTCCACAGTTTAGGGGCCCTGTAACTAAAAGCTCGACCTCCCACTGTTATTTTATTAATCCTTGGAATCCTAAGCAGACCGCATCTTGAGATCTTAATGTGCGCTCAGGTTTGTAAGTCATGATAAGTTCAGACAAGTAAGCGGACCTTGGCCATTTAATGCTTTATATGTTAAAAGGAGGATTTTGAAATCTGCCCTAAACTTAACTGGGAGCCAGTGTAAGATTTAAGAACTGGAGTTATGTGTTCATATTTTCTTGTTCTTGTAATAATTCTTGCAGCGCATTTTGGATTAACTGGAGGCTGTATAAGAACAGTTTGAACAGCCAGTGAACACCGCATTGCAGTAGTCAATCCTACTAGAGATAAATGCATGAATTAATTTCTCACAATCCTGTTTATTTAGAAAGCGCTTAATTTCCTAACATTTTTAAGATGGAAAAACATGTTTTGGACAACTTTGTAATATGTGCTTTAAATGACATGCTAGAGTCAAAGATAACTCCTAGATTGCGGGCTGATTCAGTAAAATTAATTGGGATTCCAATTAATGAGTTAAATGACAACAAAATATTGCTGTGATCAGCGTCATTCCCTCCAACAATTAACATCTCTGTTTTATCTGTATTTAAAGACAAGTAGTTCTCATTCATCCATTCCTTTAATTCACTAACACAACTAATTAAAGACAACATCGGAGAAACTTCATTTGATTTAAATGAAAGGTATAACTGGGTGTCATCTGCATATGAGTGAAAATTAACATTATGTTTCCTAATGAGAGATCCCAGTGGAAGCATGTAAAGTGAAAACAGTAAAGGTCCCAGTACTGAGCCCTGTGCGACACCATATCGAACTTCTGTGTATAATGATGGAGTACTGTCAGCACATTTCTGTACATATTGGAATCGATTTGATAAATAAGAACTGAACCAAGCGAGCACGGGGCCTGTAAGCCTGTGCAGTAAAATAGAATGGTCAATTGTGTCAAATGCTGCACTTAATTCCAACAACATAATTACAGTGGAGTTTCCTTCATCAGAGGATATCAGAATGTCATTTACAACCCGTGTTAGTGCAGTTTCTGTACTATGACCAGTGCGAAAGCCAGACTGGAATTTCTCAAATAAATTGTAATGCGTAAGGTGTGACTGAAGCTGACTGGCGACTACTTTTCTAGTATTTTAGAGAGAAATGGTAAATTTGAAATAGGCCTATAGTTATTTAGTATGTGTGGGTCTAGGTCTGACTTTTTAAGTAAAGGTTTAATGACTGACACTTTTAGTGCATCAGGTACGTGCCATGCAGTAATGAACTATTGATAACGGTTAGAATAGGCTGCAAGAACATCCATTGCACTTTTACTAGTTTTGTTGGCACTGGATCTAGGGAACAAGTAGTGGGCTTCATTTTAGTAATTAAAGTTAAGACTTCCTGGTGAGTTACAGGATTAAAATTACTAAAGTGCTGAATGCAATGTGGCAGGGTCTGCTAAGCTAGTATTTGGTTTGTACTGTGATGCTGAGATCTGGGATCTTATATTTTTAATTTTCTCATTGAAGAAGTTCATAAAGTCTGTACTGCTAATATCTGTTGGTATTTTGCACTGTTGATCTGAATTCCATTTGTTAATTTAGCCACTGTTCTAAAAGTACCCTAGGATTTTTATTATTGCTATCTATTAATGTAGAATAGTATTCTGAGCGAGCTTTAAAGAGGGCTTTTTTTATATTTTTAACACTCTCTGTCCATGCAATTTGAAAGACATGTAGCTTTGTTGTTCTCCATCTGCGCTCCAGTTTTCGACACTCTAATTTAAGAGCTCGAGTATTTTCATTAAACCAGGGAGAGTTTCTATGTGCTTTGATCACTTTTGTTTTAGGGGAGCCACTGTGTCCAGAGCATCTCTCAAGGTCACATTATAATGTGATGTTAGCTGATCTAAATTGTTTTCCATGTTTACATTTGATGTTAACTGATCTAAATGGTTTTCCACAATTACACTCGACTTACTCAAGGTATCTATAAATTTTGAAGCAGAATTACAATCTAGATGTCGCACTGTCTTTGTTTTAATCTGTGAGTGCGTTGGCATGGGCAGAACTAAATCAAATGTAATTAAGAAGTGATCGGAAATAACTACATTTAATGGAGTAATATTTAAATTTTGAATTTCAACTTTGTAAGTTATAATTAAATCTAATGTGTGGTTATGATTATGAGTTGGACCTTTGACAATCTGACAAAATCCTACTGAATTTAACAAATAAGTAAAACATTTGCTAAAAGTGTCAGTTTCCACATCAATGTGTACATTAAAATCCCCCATCAGAACTACGTGATCATAATTTATAGCCAAATCAGACAGAAGGTTGCTAAATTCAGTCATGAACAATGAATATGGCCCTGGTGGTCTGTAGACTAGCACTATAATTGTGTTGGAATCTGTTTTAATATTTAAAATGAATGCCTCAAAGGATGTAAAGTTGCCTAAATTTTTAGAGTGATTTGCATTTTGTTACAATGAATTATTCCAAGGCCTCCTCCTCGACCAGAATCTCTAGACTTATGAAGGAACGAGTATCCATCTGGTGACGCCTCAGCTAGGGGAACAGTGTCATATTTACTAAGCCAGGTTTCAGTAAGAAGACACAGATCAGATTTTGTACTTAATATAATATCATTTACCAAAACAGCTTTAGTGCCAAGAGAGCAAATCTATACTAATAAAAGGCAAAGCCCTCACTCACTCACTCACTCACTCACTCATTCATCACTAATTCTCCAACTTCCCGTGTGGGTGGAAGGCTGAAATTTGGCAGGTTCATTCCTTACAGCTTCCTTACAAAGGTTGGGCAGGTTTCATTTCGAAATTGTACGCGTAATGGTCATAACTGGAAGCTGTTTTTCTCCATTTACTGTAATGGAGATGAGCTTCAACGCCGTGGGGGCGGAGTTTCGTGTGACATCATCACGCCTCCCACGTAATCACGCAGTACATAGAAAACCAGGAAGACCTCCAAAAAGCGCTGAAGAAAACATGCATTATATAATTGAGAAGGCAGCGAAACAATAAGAAGCGCGCGAGTGACATATACAACCATATTCATGAGTTCTGCTACTTGAAACAAAGCACGATGTAAACCTACACTTTAAATTAAGTTCATAGACAGGCTGCCGCTGGCGTTTGTAATTTAGTGCCTGCCCATATAAGGCCGTCCGTCAGCGGCAATCCAATAGCAAACTCCCACTAAATATTCACGGGTGAAGGACTGTGCTTATGCAGAGGAAGATGAGATGGTCAGGGTGGTGTTTGGCACAAACTCAGCTAAACTGCGAGAGAAAGTTTTAAGTGCCAGGACTAAGGTAACATTAAATACAGCCATGGACATAGCACGAGATGGCACCAGCACAGCTGGGAACCTTCGATGCATGTACACCGAGCGGCTCACGTGAACTGACGCAGTGCACAGCCAAAAAGCAACAGTTCCAAAGAGCTGAACAAAAACTGAATTACACAATTGAAAAGGCAGCAAAAAATATGAAGCGTCTGATACATACAAGCATATTCATAAATCCAGCAACTGCGGAAACAAAGCACACGGTGGAAAAAGTCAATGACCCACTAAAGGAAGACAGTGGAAAAAAACCTGTGCATGCAGTGTGTCAGGTCTCAGATAAAGAAGAAGACGAGCTGTTTATTGATGCAGTAAGAAACGAATCGATGAATGAAACCTGTCATCTTTACAACGATTGACAAACACGGAATGTAACTTGAACACAACACATCCTACAAATACGAACCTGATTGAAAGAAATAATGATAATCAAATCCTGGATAACAGCAATACTCAGTAACACTCACAAAACAAATACTGTATATTGACAGTCATGTTACGTTATTTTTAAAATGTTCCCTTTTCTTTTTCTAGCTTTTTAACACACTACTTCTCCGCTGCGATACGCTGGTATATATATATATGTATATATATATCCCGATCTACATACTCGAATAATGGATACTTTATTCGCCATCAATGATTGTTTTGGTAAAGCCATACTCAGTGTATTCATTAGATGAACGGTAAAAAAGTAAGAGCGAGGGGAGGATGACTTATTGAGGCATGCAGGCTGTAGTGCGCGTCAACTCTATCTGAATTGCGATCACATTTGAAAAATATATCTTTTCAAGTTCTATTTAGTCCATATGTGTCAAACTCAAGGGCGGGCCACATCCGCGCGTGTAATTATATCCGGCCCGCGAGATCATTTTATATACTGTATTATTGTTATTAATGGCCTGGGTATATGAAGCGCTGGTAACACAATAAACTACAGATCCCATAATGCAGCGCTTCAGCTGCCTTGCCGAACACTTACCGTTAATCAAGTCTAGCTTATGATGCTGCAAGTTATTGCGAAGCTACAGTAGCTCACACGATGCTGAAGAGAAAAGTTGATTCTGAAAATAGAGCCTTTAAAAACCGATGGGAGGCTGAGTATATGTTTACTGAACCCGTGTGTCTCATTTGTGGAGCTAATGTGGCTGTAATTACAGAATTTAATCTAAGACGGCACTATGAGACAAAACATCAGGGTAACCTGAATGCAATGCAGAAGATACAGAAAGCAGAAGAATTAAATAAGAATCTGACACTTGAGCGGACGTTTTAACCCGTGCACAATCACAAAGTGATTTCAAGTGAAGCTGCTTTTATGGGAGACACAAATGCACCAGTGCAACTTGCCCCACTTTCCCTGTTGCCAAGTAATGTTGAACTAAGTCGGCACAACGGTGTTCCCAAATATGCACTTTGCTGATAAACTGAGCGCACTGAGTTTGCATGGCGCTTTGGTGACTTTGAACAACAAAAAAAAGTCCGTCTACATGCGGCTCGAACCTTGTGCATGTTTGGTAGCACATATCTGTGTGAGAAGCTCTTCTCAGTGATAAAGACTAACAAAACAGCACACAGGAGTCTCCTCACTGATGAGCACCTGCAATCCATCCTGAGAATCTCCACAACACAGAACCTCACACCAAACATAAACGAACCTGTGGCCAAAAAAAGATGCCAGGCGTCCAGCTCTAAAATGACATAAGAGCAAAGACAACTGAATGATTTGATTTGTTATTGCTGAAAGGAACACATTTTATTTATATCTCCAGGTTTTGTTATGCAGCATGTTCATATTTGAATTTGTATAATTTTGACAGGATATATTTTTATGGAGAGCAAAATCTTTTGGGATATTTAAAATCTAAGTTTTTTTATATAAAATTACATAAGAGTAAAGAAATTTGAATGTTTGTTCTTTTAACGTTTACTTTATTTCTAACTTGTATAATTTAGACAGGATATATTTTTATGGAGAGCAAAATATTATAAGTTGTTTAAGGTTTGAGTTGATTTATTCAGGAATAATAATCCTGTCTGTTTTACCATTCCTACCAAAGATATTTCTGTCGACTAAATAAAAATTCCTTCTATTTAAAATTTAAATAGAACTTGAACAAATACGATAGTTCGTAATGTCCACGCAGACTTGCATGTAAGAGCGGGATTTATCCGTTTTAACAAGCAGCGTATTGCACTGATATGAAATAGCTGTGTGTGTATCTATGTAGATATGTATGTATATGTATATATACTGTATGTTTATATATGTGTGTGTATATATATGTGTATATGTATAGATATGTGTATATATATATATATGTTTATGTGTGTGTGTGTAAATATATATATATATTATATATATATATATATATATATATATATATGACAGCAACACTCATCACTCACAACAGTGACAAAACAATTACATTGACAATCATGTTATGTTATTTTCAAAATGTTTCCTTTTCTTTTTCATTGCTTCTTTAACACACTACTTCTCCGCTGCGAAGCACGGGTATTTTGCTAGTGTTCAATAAACAGCATTTAAAACTGCATGGTTCTTTCTGAACTGCTGATGTATTTTTTATTTTAATTTGAAGTAAATTTCTATTACAGATGCCCCGGTGGAGAGTCTGGTTTTATCCCTTGGTCTAATTATACACCTTATTTTTTGGTTATCAATTAAAGGTTTGTATCAAGACTAAATTTACTGGATGCCCCACAACAGGGATTATGGGTAACAGCTTCAGGAAAATAACAGGTGGGATAAACAACAGCCTGTGATTTAAGATCACATGACTGCGGCCTGGATGGTGTTCTAATCAGTCAACCAGGCAGTTTTGCTGCCATATTTTGGGATAATACATAAGATCCCCTCCAGTTAGGATGAAGACCATCTCTTCTGAAAAATCCAGGCCTTTCCCAAAAATCATCCCAATTGTTCACAAATGCTATGCTTTTATTTGCAAACCAGGTTTCTAGCCAGCAGTGAAAGGAATGCAATCTGCTATAAATCACATCCCCTCTATATAATCTTGGTAAGGGACCAGATACAATTAAATTCCGACATTTTGTTTTAGCTTTGGTGCATAGAGAGATGAAGTTCCACTTTAATACCTCAGATTGCTGTAAATAAATATCATTAGTGCCGACATGCAGCAATAAGGTAGATTCTTCATCGTTGGCAGCATGGTCCAATGCGGCCTCTATGCCAGAAATCTTGGCCCCTGCGAGACACTTAACATTAACTGCTGGTTTAACATAGTTTGGAATTTTAACATTCCACACTATGGAATCGCCAATTATGAGCACTTTATTATTCTCAGTTTCCACAGGCCGCTGCGGAGAGCTGAGAATCTGTTCTGGGTCCAAATTGGTGACCTGGGTGCTGGGGGACTAAATTTTGGATTCTTAGACCCCCATCTTACTGTTACCCACTCGCCCTGTGGCTGAATTGGTGCTGCTGATTTCGGCCATGCACTGACTACAGTGGGACCTGGAGAGACTGAAGCCGAATCAGAAGTAGCCGAATTGTCTAAACAAACCGAGTCGATCCAATTGAAGAGCTGAGTTGCAAAATCAGCTAAGTACAGGAGACAACTTTTTGTGAAAAGGAGAAAAATAATTTTGAAGTATTTGAAATGATATTTTTAAAATTCTTTTTGCAGAATGTTGGTTGCTACATTACTGAAGGTCAATTGCTGGACATCTCAGAAATCTGAATATTTTACATTTTTGTAAAAAATAGGAAAAAAACATACTTACCAGGTTTTGACGCTAAATCAATGCTTTCCCATAAACCTATAAGTAGAAACTTTCATCAAAAGTGCTCTGAATCTTGAAATATTTTTATTATATAACAAAAGAAATTCAGAGCTTTTAGTCTCTAAACTATTTAGCTAAAAAGTAATGCTAAAAGTCATGAATTCCTGTTAAGCATTGTTGAAGTAGTAAATTAAACAAGTTATAAGCAATCTCTAGAATGTCAATATTCTACATCGTCTTCATCATATATTTCAGTATCACTGTCTGCCATTGGTTTAGTGTTTTTGTTGGCTGTTCCAATGATTGGGAGGTAGAACTCTTTAACTATTTTTGATTGTGGATTGTCCATATTGACTCCCATTTTGCTAAGCAACATTTCGACATCCTTTGCTTTTCCTGGATTAACGCAACAATTCAGTGGAAGTGGGTCAGCTGACAAGTTTTTTATTTTGCTGCCACGTTTCACAATACTGTTACTGCAAAAGTCGCCCGAATACATGGTCGTTATGTTTATGTTACTTCTTGTTATTTCCACCACTCGAACTTTTGTCAAGTGAAATGGGAGCTTTTTTTTGCAGACTTTTGCAGTTGCAGACTTGTAGTTAAGCACCTGCCAGTCTCTTCCTATAACTCTGAGTGTGGCATATTGAGATGATTGGCTGGTGTACTTAGCAGCTTTTGGAACTAAGCTGGTTATGTATTTAACAGGTTTTGGAACTCACCTCAAAATTTATAGCACTATATTTTGGTACTTAGCAGGTTTTGAAGCCCACTTTAATGCCAAGCACATAGCCGACCCTTTGATGAGTCAGAACCATGCTTCACCTAAAGTTCGCCAAAAAATGTACTTAGCAGGTTTTGGAACTCACCCCTTCAATTTTCGGTTTGCCTAATCGCTATCAGATTCCTAACGCGGTCCTCCAATTCGCGTATTTTCCCGACCAACTCTAAATTAACTAAACATTTTTGGCAGGTGAAGCTATCTGCACTGTCGGCCGGAAAACCTGAGCTGTACATAATGCAGGACACACAACATATAAACGTGCCCTCGATGGGCAGAGAGCAGATAGAACTTACATTAAGTGTTGAAGTCATCTTTGCCGTTTTTATAGGTGCTTCAGCGCTTTCCGTGTTCAGCTGAATCACCGTTGCTTTAAGTTTCCACCACCCTTTGAGCGATCGACTTTAATTTCTCACTGCCGGTTATTTTTACTGGTCAGCTGCCGGCTTTACCTCAGGTGAACTTGCTCGGGTGTTTGCGAAGGGCCTGTGGGAGACGCCGCCGCTCTCTGCTTCTGCTCGCTGATCTGCTCTCTGTTTCCGCTCGCTGATTCGCTCTCTGCTTCCCAGTATCACTTTCTCCGATCAAAATATCCTTCTTTCCATATCTGTTACCAATTTGGGTGTTATAATGGACTCACAACTCACCTTTGACACCCACATCAAACACCTCTGTAAGTCATCTTTTTACCACCTCAAGAACATCATCAAACTATGCCCAACACTCATCCTGGTGGATGCAGAGAAGCTCGCCCATGCCTTTGTCTCTTCCAGGCTGGATTACTGTAATGTACTCCTCATCGGGATTCCCGGTAAGAGTATCCAGAGACTTCAGTATATTCAGAACAGCACTATCGGGAACCTGATGAGGGTGCGAAAGCAAGATCATATCACCCCCATCCTGAAAACTCTTCATTGGCTCCCTGTCCAGCTCAGAATAGAGTACATGGTCTCCCTTCTCACCCATTAGTGCAGTTATGGTCATGCCCCTCTTTACCTACAGGAACTTCTCACTCCTTATACTTCCTCACGTACCCTCCGCTCTGTACACATAAACACCCTCCAAGTCCCCAGAACTAAGCTCAGCAGCAAGGATGACAGGGCTTTTTCATCTGTGGCGCCGAAGCTTTGGAATGCCCTCCCTGATTACCTGAGAGCCCCACAGTCGACTGATGTTTTTAAATGAAACCTAAAAACTCATCTCTTTAGAAAGACTTTTTGTTAAAGTATTTTTATAGACTCTTATTTTTGACTCTGTAGCACTTTGAGATTGCTAAAATATAAAGTGCAATACAAATAAAATGTATTATTATTATTATTATACAAACTTATGCTTAAATTCAACACTCTACAAAATGGTCTTAATATAGAGAAGAGTATCATGAGCAGATATGTGGACTAACAGACTGATTGACCAGCTGACTCCATCAGAGGCCTATCTTACAGACAATGCACTTGAAAAAAACCCTTACAGGACTTTCTCTAGTGATGGTTATCTTATCTCTACATTTTATTAGTTCATTATTCTCTTCTTTCAGGGTTAATTCATCTCAGGTGTATTCATTTTGCTAACATTTGAACAAAAAGGTGATAAGATGAAAAAAAAAAATCACTTTGCTGTCCCAATATAAGCGAGAGTATTTTTCAGTTTCTTTGTTACATCTTGCCTGATGAAGGGGCCTTAGCTGCCTCGAAAGCTTGCATTTGTAATCCATTTAGTTGGGCAATAAAAGGTTTCATTTCACCTTACTTTCTCCTGTATCAATCTATGGCTAACATGGTACAACATTCTGCTGCTGTAGCTTTGTTAAAAAAGAGATACCTGTGTCCTGTTTTTAAATTTGGCCTTTGTCAGATTCAGGGCATTCTTTACATCATTATGCTATCACTGTTTTTATCACTGGTTTGTCATACAGTTGTTAAATTTTATTTCAAAATTTTTAATAGTGTTTTTTGAGTGCTGTACTAATTATGTTAGATGCACTCTAATTATTGTGCTGATTATAAAATAAACAGCTGTCATTGCTGGGTGCACTTGTACCGGTGTGTGGAGTCATTTGCCAACATATTATATTGTATGAAGAGGGACTTTATTTGTGCTACATGTAAACACATGTAAAAACACTTCTGGAAGAAATACAATCAATTAACTTTACTAATTTCAGGAACTTGACTTCTGCCTGTCCTTGGCTTTAATTTTTGCGTTGTCCTTATGTTTTAGATGTCAGATTGTTTGTTACAAACCTTGTTGCCTCAGACTATGATTATAACTAGTGTTTGGCTTCCACCTCTGCCACCTCTAAATTGTGAAATATTCTTTGTTCTGTTGAACATACAAATCTACTGGTCAGTTGTGTTTGGATAATAAAAATGGGGGGTACTTCACAGCACCTACGCCAGCAAAGATGTGCTTACATAGTGAGTTCAAGGAGACAATTTCTTATCTCATTTACTTGCTTCATTATAATTTCTTAGGAAGAGTGTGTGTGAAAAATATTTATGAAAAATGTGTGTGTGTGTTTGTGTGGAATAACACCAAAAGGATTTTGATATACATTGATTTGATTTCCATGGGGACCAGACAATAAAATAAGTTGTGAAAGAAAATCGTGTGAAGGGAGGCTAAGATGACTAACATCAGGTTTACACGTGGGGCAGGCTATGGCTTATTTCCTCCTTTGCAGTATAAGCTTTGGAGAAAACCAGACACAGGTAACTTTAACATCCTTTTTAAGCTTGTAAATCCCTAATGCGCTTTCTGCAGGTGTGGTGCCATCAATGCAATGCAACACATGCACACTCAACCTGGTTGCAGCATTACTGTTAAGTTTTGTTTTGGTTTTTTTTTGGCTGTACTTATGTTAATACAGATTTTATTGTTGCTTTCAATATTTATTACCCATTAGACTTGTTTTTACATTTTGTATGCTTTGTGGAAGCAGCCTCCCATATGCCACTCTTCCTTTGTCAGGACTGTTGCCATTTTTGTAAAAGAATGAAAATGGCATAGGTGCCAGAATTTAGTATGCACTATTCATTGTCTTACATCTTTGCTCAAAAATATTATAAAAAAAATGAACTCATGCAATATCTTTTGAAAATTCTACAAGGCAGGTGTTTAGGCAAGTTATGATGGTGATGAAATTTTGCTTTGATTGAAAATACATCAAAAAAAGAGGGAACCTGTGTCAACCTGCAGTTCAGAAAGATATAAAACTTACAAGGGAGACTTTTAACTGTTAAAAGGAAATGATAACAAATTACAGTATAAAGGAGCCCATTAAGTAATTCAAGGTGCCTTGGATAACTAATAGCTTGCTTGTACCTTTCGCGTAAAGAAATACTTCCTTATTTCAAACTTTAATGCATTTATCATTCTTTATCATTTATCACATTTATCACACTGCCTACCTGAGAAATTCACAATTTAATAGAAAGAGTTATTCTATATTAAGTTTATCAAAGTTTGTTGAGAATTCTGGATGACGTGGTGGTACCATAGTAGCATTGCTGCCTCACAGAAGGAGACCAGAGTTCTAATCCCGGGTCCTCCCTGTGTGGAGTTTGCATGTTCTCCCCATGTCTGTGTGGGTTTCTTCCAGATGCTCCAGTTTCTTCCCACTGTCCAAAGACATGCAAATCAGATGCATTGGTGGTCTTTAATTGGCCATAGTGTGTGTTTGGCATTGTGTGTGTGTGCTACAATGGACTGGTATCCTGTCTAGAGTTCGTTTCCTGCCTTGCACTCTATGCTAGCTGGGATAGGCACCAACAGACTCCTGCAACCCTGTTCAGGACAAAGTGGGTTAGAAAATGACTGACTGACTGTTGAAAATTTTCAAGAAATAGTGGGTAGCCTTAGAAGAATTGTTAAATTTTATTTTTATATGTTACTTACTATACTGACTCTGCAGAGACAGTAAATGAAAACAAACAAAAAGATTATGACCAGAAGATGCAGAAGGAGACCAGAGCACAATAAAGAAAAAAAAGAAGTCAAAGTTCAAAGCTAGGTTCCTTATACTGTCACCCAAAGAACGTCACCAATGACTGCATTATGGAAAATTCTGGGAATGGTTTCCAAGTCAAAAAAAAAAAAGACCAAAATATATTTCAGATTCAGAATCCTTGATATTCAAAAAAACCCACATTGTATATATAGGTTCATAATAATGTAATAATAAAAGTTACAAAAAAAGTATACAAATCATAACACTTATCTCATGTTCTTTGTAGTTTTGGCACTGAAAAATTTTAATCTCTCACTTTTCAAATCTATACTAATAAAAGGCAAAGCCCTCACTGACTGACTGACTGACTGACTGACTCACTCACTCACTCACTCACTCACTCACTCACTCACTCACTGACTCATCACTAATTCTCCAACTTCCCGTGTAGGTAGAAGGCTGAAATTTGGCAGGCTCATTCCTTACAGCTTACTTACAAAAGTTAGGCAGGTTTCATTTCGAAATTCTATGCGCAACGGTCATAACTGGAACCTACTTATGTACATATATACCGGCCATAGTCTGCAGCTCGGTCGCCGTGTGAGGCGGAGTTCCGTCTTTCATTGTCACGCCTCCCACGTAATTGAGTGCCTGCCCATATAAGGCCGTCCGTCAGCGACAATCCAATAGAAACACTCTGCCACTAAATATTCGCGGGTGAAGGACTGTGCTTATGCAGACGAAGATGAGATGGTCAGGGTGGTGTTTGGCACAAACTTAGCAAAACTGCGAGAGAAACTGTTAAGTGCCGGGTCTTAGCTAACATTAAATAAAACCATGGACATCGCACGAGATGGCACAAGCAGAGCTGGGAACCTTCGATGCATGTACTCCGAGTGGCTCATGTGAACTGACTGTGAACGCAGTACACAGAGAACAAGGAAGAGCTCCAAAGAAAGCTGAACAAAAAATGCATTGCACAATTGAAAAGGCAGCAAAAGAATATAACAATTTTTTAGCAAAAAAGCATGCGATTTAAACATTTTTGAGTATACAGCTGAATAACTGACATGAATTATGCAATATGAGTAACTTTTTTTTTTCATGGATGTTATTCACATCGATTGCTATTGTATAGCATTGGTCACTATTATGTCCTAAATCTTTTTATCCATTCAGCATAAAAACATGAGATTATGCATGTATATATATACGAGGGATGTTCAAAATGTATTCACACTTTTGTATTTTCATTGGAAACGTTGAAAGCAGGAGGAGTAATTGGGCATTAAAAAGTTTGGTAAGATCCTGGGAAAATTACATCGCAAACGAAGGTGACTAAAAAAGTAATGTCATTTGTTTTTGAAATTCTTAATGAATAAAGTTAAAAAAAGTTTAGAAACTTTATGAATGTCCCTGGTATGTATAGATAGATAGATAGATAGATAGATAGATAGATAGATAGATAGATAGATAGATAGATAGATAGATAGATAGATAGATAAACACTAAATTAATGAAGAAACTGCAAACAATTGTTTATTACAGTATATCAGATTGAATCCAGACTCACCTACGTCTTGTTAATTGTATAATTGTATTGTAATTGCAATTGTAATTGTATTATCAGATATCTAAATTTGAATATAAACAGTACATGGATTTTAATGTTGCATTGATAATTAATATCGAAAAACATAAGCATATTGCCAGCATGTTATTGTGTTAACATTATTTGCTTTCTTTTAATAGCAATTACTTTTTTCAAAGGTTAAACAGTAAGTTTTTTTTGTTTTATTTACCTATGTCTCGTTATTTATTTTCTTTGCCCTTTTTCTTTCTTATGAATAAAAATATTTAAAACAAAGCATTTCTTATTTTCTCTCTCTTTTGCCCAAAGGAGTTTATTGGTGTTTGAGGCTTGCCCTAATTTAGCCCCAAGGTCAGCCTTTGAAGTTGCCAACCCACCAAGCTTCTTCTAGCTTCATACTGTGAGTTCTTTGCACTAATTGCTCCCTGAGAAAGGACTGGGAACAAGAACTTGTTTTCTGATGTCTCTTTATTAGCATGGGAACAACATTTGCTTTCCACTTATCTGAAACTATGTTTGGCTAATTAAGAGCTTTTCTGAAATGATAACAATCGAAACGTGTACAATAATTGCAACTCTAAGTATGTGAATACAATGTAAACCTGCATAAATTAGCAAATGATCTTACTCAAGAAGCAGCTTTGATCCTTTTATGTTTCTAAATCTTTATGAATGTAGGGTTAAAGAGCTTTAATAAAGCAGCTTTAAGAACGTGGAACAGTGAAGAAATACTGATGCATTTACCAGTTTTTTATACACTGCCACATGGGCTTTTTGAAAAATGAAATCCCAGGATACCAACAGTATAAAAAGTAAAGTCTGATCTCTGAATAAACATCTGACAAAATTAAAATGAAATAGCAATTACAAGTAAATGAATCCATGGAAAGTCATTTGGGAAATCTGTTCTTGTTTTGGAAAATATTTATGCAGAGACAAATTCAGTGTGAGGTTTTCAACTAGAATGCATAAGATCTCATGGGATGAAAAAAAAGTGTCTGGGGTAAATGAAACGTTGTTAAAAATATGAAAAAAGAAACTCAAGATAATGTATTTTTAAAAGGGTATAATTTTGTACTTAATTTTTACAAATTTAAATAATCAGCTATGAAATGCTTTCAGCTCTTATAAGGTGCAGGTATTTTAATGTACTTGGTACTAAATTTAGGTTCTTGATTTATCATAGACCCATATGGTATACAGTAGACTTTGATAGTGGATGTATGGTGATGGCACATATTATAAAATCAAGGGTGCATGTCTGGGAAAGAAAGAAGGTGCTCACATTTGTGAAGAATGAAAACTCTTTTTCTTCAAATGGCGTACCATTTAGTAAACATCATAATTGCACAGGGTACTTTTCTCAGCTCTGTGACATCTGTACCCGATCCTCCAAGAAATATTCAGACCTGTCTGTCAATAAGAGGATAATCTAGAAATTGAAATGTGCCAGCTCTGTTCCTTGGTCTCTTTCTTAATATTTTGCGGCCAAAGAGTGTGGTATTACAAGACCTTGACCTGAACACTCGCTCACTTCACAAAGAATTTTATTCAAATTGGATCTGGGCTTGACTTTCTTTTAAATGTATGAACGTGAGAGCTGAAGAAGAGAGTGCCGGCAGGGTGGGCTGGGTAGAGAAGAGTGGCAGAAGTGATTTGTGATAAAAGAATACCTGCAAGAGTGAAATGGAAAGTCTATAAAACAGCATTGAGACCAGCTATGTTGTTTGGTTTAGAGACGACGGCACTGACACAAAAAAACAGGAAACAGGCTGGAAGTGGCAGAGTGGAAGATGCTATGGTTTTCACTGAGAGTAACAAGGGTAAACAGGATTAGGAATGAGTATAATAGAGGGACAACACAGGTACGACAGTTTTGTGACCAAGTGAGAGAGGATAGATTGAGATGGTTTGGGCATAGCAGAGATGAGGGGTACATTGGGAAAAGAGTGTTGAGGATGGAACCACCAGGCAAGATGAAAAGAGGAAGGCCAAAGAGCAGGTTTATGGATGTGATGAAGAAAGACATGAAGGTAGTTGGAGTGGCAGAAAATGATGTAAAAGACAGGGATAGATGGCGATGATCCACTGTGGTGACCCCTAAATGGGAAAACCTGAAAGAAGAAGAAGAATAAGATCTCCCACATGACCTTTACCTCCATCCTTGTTTATTTATTTTTTAATGTGATCTCCCCTTTGACTTACTGGGGCTCCTTTTATACTCCTGTGGGCGCTGTGATATAATTACAACCTGTGGAGACTCAATGAGTAAATTGAAATCAATTGTTCCCTCACATGCAAGCATGATTAGCCCCAATCTCCCCCTTAAACACACTAGGGCGGCATGACTACACACAACCATGGAGCCTCAGATTTTTTATTTAAAAACTCTCTACACCACAGAGCTCTATCATGCTGTTTTACACACCAAAGTACTTCAGTCTACTGCACAGTTTGGTATCTTATTCCATATCTCTGTAGGCCCCTGTTTAAAAAAATGTGTGTGAAAGTTACCCTTAACCACTTTCCATCTGTGTCTGTGTGGTGTAGAGGGACTGCAACTCAGCAAAAAGAGGCCAATATTAAATGAATAAATAATGGACATGCTCACACTAGGGGCTGAGCAAGTGCAACCCATCTGCAGAGAAGACAGCTCATCTTTGGGTTGGTGCGAGGCAGTCAGCCGTCCATGCACAGCATTGTTGGCCAGCACGTGTGGATGGTCTATCTCATTATCAGCCTGTGGTGTCAATCAGGCAACCGCTCCTCAGCATATAAAAGGGGAAAACAGCAGGTCCAGTTTATGTTCAGAACATCAACAACATTTATTCATATAGCACTTTTCATACAAATGATGTAGCTCAAAGTGCTTTACATGATGAAGAAAGCAAAAAAAAAGACAAAATAAATAAGAAAACAGAATTAGGGAACACTAATTAACATAGAACAAAAGTAAGGTCCAATGGCTAGGGAGGACAGAAAAAACAAAAAAAACTCCAGACAGCTGGAGAGAAAAAATAAAATCTGCAGGGGTTCCTAGGCCACAAGACCACCCAGCCCCCTCTAGGCATTCTACCTACCATAAATGAACTCACAATCAGTCCTCATTGTATTCAGGGTTCACATGGAAGAACTTGATGATGATGGTCATGTGGACTTCTGGCCTTTAATCCATCAGTGTAGATTCTAACATGCTGTTAGAAGTTTGTTCCATCCAGAGTTCCCTGGTTGAAGTCACCAGCATTCAGAATGACTCATCATTAGAGTATTGATAACAAGGTGAATTATTTCTGTTGCTGAGTCTAAATAAATATCAGCAAGATGATGCAACCCACCTACTAACCAAAAACATGGAGAAATTCAAACCACATTTCAAATTTTTAATATAAAAGGACAAAATGTTCTAGCTTCACGTCTACAGTGAGGTCTGAAAAATATTTGTCAAGGGTTTATTGATGTACCTAGTAACCTAATGGCATCTTGTTCCGACATTTTGTTTGAGTTTCAGTCTGTTTATTCTTTGCTGACTGCACCTGGTGCCATCAGCTTTTACGTGGAGACGAAATCAAGAGATATCACAAAAACTAAATAACCATTAAGCAGTCAAAATCAGGAAGACATAAAATCAGGCAAGCTAGCTCAGGCTAGAGGGAATTGAGAATCGAGTAAGTATTAACAGCCTACTTAATTATTATTGAATATGTGATGAATTAGGGTGCACAATGGAGCTTGCTCTAAACAAATTAAATACTAGAACAAAATTACCTTTCACTTGCACCACAAAGACAGTGAACCCAATCAAGGCTAAGATTTCCAGCTCCCATAACCTCCTTTAATACAATAATGTCTGACCTGAATGCTCATAGCTTTTTATTAGGAAATTCTAAAGAGAACTCTTCTTCTGGTATCTTTGCTTATCTGCTTATACGGTATTTTGTTAATACCCACCAGCTAGCTTGCTTCTCCACTCAAAATCCTGATGTTGACTTCCCAACTGCAGCGTAGATATGAGTTTCTTCGTCTGTTTGGGAATGGAACCCTAGAGATATTAAGAAAATGGGTATTTGAAACACAATAAAATGATCTGTTATTTTCCTTTAGCTTCCTTTTTAGGTGAATTCAGTGAGGTTTAATAATTTATTGTTAAGTAATAGGCTTTCAGAGGCTTGCCAGTTTACCATGAATTAAAGCTCCCCACAGTGTTTCAATCTTCTACATTTGTAATGGCTTTGATTAATTTTCTTCCTTTTAAGATTCCCAACTAAGGGCCACTTCTGAAAAACCCTTATTAAATCCTTTTGCACAAAAGCCAGAGTGGCAGCTCATTTTAACATAGGCCCCTTTTTCCTTTCTTTCATGCCTATATCCGGACCCCTCTGTGCAATACAGAGACATATGGGTGTATTCTGTAATAAGCATGCCGGAAAATTTCCTGCAAACCTTATTTCCTTAAAAATGTCTGCATTTAATCTTTCCAGTTAGCTGAAATTAAATGTTGCCTGCCATGTAACCATTTAAGAATTTAAAATGGTAAAGCTTCATTGAATTAAATTTGCCTCACAGTCCACACAATGTTTTTCATTGTGCAAATTCAAAAGCTACATGAATGGAAATAGTTGAATTAGCCACTGATAATAATGGAATGAAAGCAACTGAGAATTGCTTGAGAACATGCATATAAATGATCCTGTCTATTAACATTTGGTTTCTTAATGACTTATTCTATATTGATCAGCCTCTTATTGAGGAAAATTACAGTATTACACTGACAGAGGCGTGTACTTTACATTTTTAATATTCATTTATTTTTTTTATCATTTTGTGTATGCAAGTGTACTTCATTCTAGGTCCATGTGGAATGGCAAAGAAGCTGTTAAACATATCTGAAAGGAAGCAGAAAAGAAAAATCTATATGCACATCATGCAAGGCTTTGACTCAATTAAACCAAGACGTGATGAGATATATTTTTAAACTAACTGATGAGTGACTGTTGCTTTCAGTTGTTTCAGAATTAGATGGATATGGTCGGGCCCATCACAACTTTCTAATGAGGTTTTCTCTTGATATATTCACCTGAGATTGCTTCAGGTTTTAAAAAAGTTCATAGAGATTACCAGAACTAGAGATAAAGTTGGCTTAATGCTGGAAGCCCTACATTTACTGAATTAAAAAGTCTGATTTAGTTTTAAATCACTCACTCAATCAATGTTTACTTTTTCTGTTTTATAAAATGCTTCATAATTAATTTCTGGTCACAAGACAAAACTAATTGATCATGTGAAAACAGATGGAAGATGCACCAACTGAAAAAGATTTTAAACTAAATGTGTATGCTTTGTTTTCCAATATTTGTTTTGAGACATTCGTATTGTTTTGCATTCTTCATCCACCTTACTCACTGTACATCTGGCATGGCTGTATGGATCTACTGTACTTATTCCTTGGAGCCAGTTTCTACAGCTTTGGGCACAACTGTGGATGATGTCCCAAACAAACAGAAAATACACATTCATGCGTACAAATCTGCACTCGCTTTTATTGACCAGTTTGAGTATCCTGCTAACCTAAACTGTATATACTACCAGTAGGGAAAAAGTAAGGAATAGATGGAAAGAAAATGCAAGCTCCTCTGTGATAGCAGTCAGGCCAGGGAGTGACCCTCAGCTCCTAGTACTATGAGGTAACAATGTGAGACTGGAATGCTCAGTCTTCACTATGTTGATTGATTGATTGATTGTTCATTTCCTTTCATCACAGGAATTTCCTTCTTGAATTTCCTTCTAAAGGGTTAATTATTTTGTAAGTCTCAATAAATCTCTGTGATCTGCTGTATCTCCCACTATTTCTATTAGTGGACAGCGTCATTCCCCTGCTGTAGCATTTAAGATTCTACAGAGACTTCTGGGATATGTAGTGCTTTCCAGAGTGAGAATGATGGTGATCCAGAAATGCTTTCTGATGGGCTGATGCGACACCAGAACTACTCTTAAGAATAACTTTAAAAGGGTCTCCACCTCCTCCATAAGACTAGCTTGGAGTTGGGATCACAGTGGAAGCAACTACTTGCCTGGATGTCTTATTTAATATTTTCTGGTTCTTTCTTGGACTTTACACAAAAACTATTCATGTAAACCAGGGAATTCAGTTTTTTTTTAAATAACTCACATTCTCTCACAACACCGCTTAGATTTTTTATGGGTGCTGACATTTTTTTGTCCCATTGTCATGACTTGGATGCCAATGTTCAGGGGACATGTCCTGAAAGTTGCATCACATGATGTAACAAAATTTGAGCTGGCTCTGCCTCTGCTTTGAGGCAGTGGGTCCAAGAATGTGGAATCACACAAAACATTTGTCATTCTTTTCTTTGTTGGTTTTTAAAGTATGTTTTACAAATTATGCCTCTGTTTTGACTGTGATTAAAATATAATGTTTTGACTCTGGTTAAGTGTTCTCGACTTGTTACCCTGTTATTTGACTACAGAAATTGTTAGACATTGAGTTTGGACTATGAGTTTCTTGATTTCTTGGTTATGACTTTTAGCTTGCAATTTTGACTAAATTCCAGTTATAGTTTCCATTACAGTAATCCCTCGCTATATCGCGCTTCGACTTTCGCGGCTTCACTCTATCGCGGATTTTAAATGTAAGCACATCTAAATATATATCACGGATTTTTCGCTGGTTTGCCGCTTTCTGCGGACAATGGGTCTTTTAATTTAGGATACATGCTTCCTCAGTTTGATTGCCCAGTTGATTTCATACAAGGGACGCTATTGGGGGATGGCTTAGAAGCTACCCAATCAGAGCATGTATTACATATTAACTAAAACTCCTCAATGCTATAAGATATGCTTCTTGCTTCTCTCTATCTTTCTCACTCTCTCTGCCTGACGGAGGGGGTGTGAGCAGAGGGGCTGTTTGCACAGAGGACACGGACGCTCCTCTACAAAATGCCGCTTTATCGGGGTGCTTCTGTATACTTAAAAGCACGTATTGATTTTTTGATTGTTTGCTTTTCTTAGCGAGCGTTCTCTCTGACATTATCTGCTCTTCACGGTGCTTCTTTGAAAATAAGATATGTTTGCATTCTTTTAATTGTGAGAAAGAACTGCCATCTCTGTCTTGTAATAAATCACAGTTTAAACGTTTGACTAAAGGGTGTTATTTCATGTCTAGAGGGCTCTAATAATGTTAACAGTGTGGGAGAGTTTATAAGGGCTTAAAATATATAAAAATAACCATACAAACATATGGTTTCTACTTCGCGGATTTTCACCTATTGCGGGGGGGTCTGGAACGCAACCACCACGATCGAGGAGGGATTACTGTATTTAGAAGGTCGTAAACAGGTTTTCTATGCTCTAACTGCGAAAATATTCGATTTATAAATAAAGAATCCTACTTCGCGGAAATTCATTTATCGCGCCAGAGTCTGGAACGGATTAACCGCGATAAACGAGGGTTGACTGTATTACTACTGCCTTCCCTATGCTGTCAGCACTGTCAGGAGGTAGAGGTTACCAGTACTTTTGTGAAGTGGCATATAGGCAGGCAGAAAGATTTATTTTTTTATTATTTTTTAAATATAATTGAGCTTTGTTTTAATATTTTTCACATCTTCTGCCATTTTGTGGATTTTTCTTGCAGATGCTATCTTGATGTTTATACTTATGGTCTTTGTGACCTTTTGGCCTGTGATACAGCAGTCATCATTCAAGCATTTGATACAAATGCAAACTCATTTGGTGACATCTACAGTATTTGTATCATTCTAGTTAGGTAGAGGAATCTTTAGGTATTGTTTGGATATCTCTCTTTGTTATCCGACTATGCCTTCTGTTTCATGTTTTGTTGTTTTTGCCGATTAGTGTAACTTTTTTTGATATTTTTAAATGATCTATGCATTGCACTTTTGACTGTGCTTTCCTTGAAGCCCTTACTTACAGTATACCATCATTCTTTGTCTAATAACATTTGTTTTCTGAGTAGTATTAACCAAACAACATCTTGGTTGCAGGAAAATTAAGCATTAAAAGGGTAAAAAGAGACAACAGAGACTTTAATAATATGGCATTTACAGAGCAACCATATTTTTATAGCAACCAAAACTTAAAGGAAGAGGATACTGAAATATCATTAGAAGGCAGAGAACCCCGGCATTTTGCTAGGAACTTGAATTTTTGTTTACTGGCATGTGCTGAGGGTGAGAATGTCATCTGTTTTGGGAGCACACTACATTTGGACAAAAATCTTTGAACGCTTATCAAGACAGCCTTGGTGTCACAATCACTCATAACCCATTAACAGCTTTGTTTGGTGTACTCCCAGATAGGCGTAAAGTGGCGAAGGACAAATTGATTGTAAAAGCCTATACCATACTACTACCATGCCCATCTTTTATAAATCATTAGGTAACTGGGGTTATATATTATTTGAAATCCACATCTCTTCCTATCAGAGTTTCTACCAGTTTCCAAATTTCTTTGAATTGTGTAGGACACCATGCTCACTGACGCTGATTTTTTTGCAGTTTTTCTAAATGATAGGCCTATACTTCTAAGGGTAGTAATGCTCTGTGTCATTACATTTGTGAATTGCAATTATCACAGGAATGTATAACTTTGTAGGGTGTAGGGGGTGTAGTAACACAGTCTGTTCAAACTCTGCTTTAAGACACACACATAAGTAATCAACAGAAGTTGACACCTGTGCAAATTTGTAAAGCTTAATTTACTTTAATTGCTGCAGAACATCTGTAGGTTGTAGCCTATTAATTGTTCCCTGAAGAAGGCCCCTTTGTAATATCCTGAAGTTTACCTTTTTTCAGTTTTTGCTAACCTTACCTTTAAATGTAAACCTCTGGCAGTTTACTGCTTACCTTTTCACCATTTTAGGTCATTCATTTCATTTCAACTGATTCATCTGGTTTGACTACAAAAGAGATATAAAAAATCTAATCTTAATCTAATGACTCCTGATCATGGCATATCAGCAGAAGAAGCTCCCTCAAAACTTTGGAAAGCTGAGGAACACTCTGAGCCAAGGAGACAAGCAAATTTAATCTCAAGAAAACTGTATTGATTCCTTGATTGCAAAGTTGACTAAATTTGGGGACCGAAATTATAACAATAATGTGTGCATTATTATGATTAAAGGGAATCTGAAGGGTGGAAATATTACCCTGTTTGGCTTAAGCAGTGTCATGCTTCAAGGCCTGTCAACTTTAATGACCCAAAACAGACAATCAAGGCCTTTGGGACTCTTCAGCTTAGTTTCACCTTTGGTTTTATGATCCATTGCTGTCGTCTTCCTGGAAAAAAACTGTGCCTAACAATTTTTTCTCTCGGCATGCAGTTTTGAAATAGAGGATTGGTGTCTAGATTTCACCTTTTTAGTTTTTTGTGTGTTAATATCATGTTTGTTTGAGACATTTGGTTTCTCTATTTCTTTTAACATGTATACAGTATTTACGCAATAAGCTAATTTTAGAGAGATGATTATATTATGCCACCTTAACCATCTTCCCCCTTCTTTTTAGGATACATTGTGTCCAAGAGCTCATACATTTGGGTCATGCATGTGTAGACAACACACCAGCATCTGGTGCACCTAAGCTGTTGATGTTTTTTACTGTTGTTTTTTCACTTTTGCTGTTTGAAACAGCATTTTTATCAATGTGATATTTTCATGGAAATACTCAGTACTGTGTGTTAAACGTGTTTTTGGGGAATCGTCACAATGTTTTAATCTATTTATGTTTGTAAGCACTAATGTTCAAATATAATGTAGTTATTTCATTGTCTTACAGTGGATGGTGTGGGCAGCTCTGTTGCTTGAAGGTCATCTGGTAGTCTGCGGGACATTAGGTGTTTAGTAGGTTTGCTCTTCCGGTATTTTTGACTGTAAATAGGCTTATTGTATTTCTGGATATATTGTTTTCTTCTTTGTATTGTGTAGTCCTGGAAACAATGTAGCACACACCACACTTATTTCAAAGTATATGCAGGCTTTATTTGGGCAGTAGTTTAAGTGTGATTCTGGTCAGGTGTAAGAGGGTTTGAGTTGGATAGCATTATTGCATATTTGTGAGGATTAGTGAACTGGTGCAGGCATTGAGTGTGGGGAGGGGGTTAGCACTATTGGTTTGCCTTTGGAACACTGTTTTGGGATCTGTGTGAGAGAAATGCACAGACTGACATCAGCTCAGCTCTGTGTTCCTTTTTTTATTTCCTGTGTATATCGATTTTGTTTTTCCTCCTCTTCTTTGTCCCATTCACCTTTTCAGTTACACTCTCTGCCTTTTCTTCTACTTCACTTATATACTGTAGCTAACATTACTATAGCTACTTGGAATGTTGCCAGCATCCTTTTCTGATCCATAAGTGTGCTGTTTCCCAGATTAATTTTCCATTTTTGCTGTCTCATGCAGCTTGTGTTCAGTTCAATTCATCGCTTAATTCAATTCTGTGTTTTGCCTGAAGTTATCAAGTACACTGATGATCATTCAGGTCTGGATGGCAGTCAAGGGGGCAATCAGTAATTTTTCCATTAGTTGTTTCCAGCTGTAGGTGTAAGATTTCAGGGCTGGAGTCACAGTTCACTGCCGTTGAGGGCACACATTCCTGTGTTATTGATCCTGACTATGAGCTACTGATTTCTAACCTGAGAACAGAATTGAACTCAATTCTCTAACAGAGAGCTCAATCTGAGATTCATTACACACACCCCAGGCATTATATAGCCATAACTAGGTCCAGTAAAATACCTATTCTTAAATGCAATGGTTCGCTGCTCTCTCTTCTATTCATAAAGAAAAGGTGCTCATTACCAATAATCAAAATGAAATTGGTGTTATTTAAGCTCTATACTGAAATATTATCTGATCCTACCAACCCACCCTGTTGAATTTGCTTTTTATCCAATATGATCATGCATAGTCTTTGGAATGTGAAGCCTTAATTTTAGATGTCCTCATCACTGTTTTCAAACTCAAGGAGGCTTTAGAATCTATGTACTTCGGGAGATCTCCAAGCCCGAATGGGATGATGTCTGAAAGATTTTCCTCATTTTGGAAACAATTATCCATAAACTTTTTCTATGTATTGAGAGCAATCCTCTGTCTGTCTCGGATTGGGGGCAGTGTGGCCTATTATTTTCACAGCTCTGGGCTGAGAATGTTCCCCTCATTGATGTCCAGGTTTTCTATTTCATCCTCCTCCCTGTACTTCTATCTCCAGGTTAGGTCAGCTGATAGGTCCTGTAATATTCCTGACTTCCACACACTCTTCTCACCTTTTGTATGCTTTTCTAGTTGTTGTTCTCAATAACGAAATCTTTTACTGTAAATCATGCCATTTAAAGTACAAGCACCCATTAGGCATTGCTGACATGATCAGTTTGTAAATGTCATCATTAATCTCTTAATTCTCTTGATTAAGATATGATTTTCAAGAACATTATTTTTACATCGAAAACTTCTATAAATCAACACTCCCTATTTAAATATGTACATTGTTTGTATCTGATCTCCTTTAAATGTTTTGCTAGGAGTCTTTCAGATGATCCTTCTATGTTTCTCTGTTCCTTCAAGTCCTCAGGTACCTAACTTTTGACATATTTATTTGGTATCTTTCACGGTCTTGGCTTTTTAGCATGTTGCATCAGAGTTTCTTTCAGTTATCATTTCCTGTAAAATTCATTTTCTTCCTTAAGTTATTCTTCTTCTCGACCATTCTTCCTACTCTTTCTCTTTCCAGTAGTGACAGTTCTCTCTGGGCAAAAACCCCACAAAATTAGCCCTAGTCTCTTGCTGGAAATCCTCTGATACTCCATTGCTCAATATATGGAGATTTTCTTTCTTCACCCCTATATTACTGAAATTATATACTGCATGAATAAATACTCAGTCCTGCTCCTGTGTTTCAATATGGCAGCCCTATGTGTAACTGGTTCACAAATGTCTTGACCCCTGTAACTTTTTTGTATTCTTATGCTGTGGGGTGGCATTTCTTCCAGTGGGTTGTCCCAATCTCATTGTATTTTTTTTAACTACGTTAAGTACTTTTTGGTCACACAGAGCTGTGGGATGGGTGGTAGGAGATGGGTGCCATGAAGTAAGTATTCTTATCTTATGATATGTATATGGTTTGTAGGTTGTCACTACTTTGTATTGGCTTATGTTTAATAAAACTTTGATGGCACAAAAATAGTGATCAATACACATTAGCTTGTACATCATTTATAACTCTGTTTGGAATGAATAATACTTCATCCACCCTTATAGTGTTACCACCTGGTCTTGTGCTTTCATACAAATATGATGACATTCCTGACAGCTTTGTATGAAAAATGAAGGGAGAACTTTCAAAAGGAAACATTATTGAAAACAGAAATTTAACATAAAGATTATTATTTTAATTAAATGTACTATTTCTTAAATGAGGGCACATTTGGAATTTCATGGTTTGAAGAAAAGACTGCTGGCTTTGGGTCATATTGATTGCTATTGTAAATATAGATCAGAAAAGATGAGAGGAAACTTAGAGAATCAAATCTTGAATTGTACCTTTGGCTGAGTGACTTACCTAATACTACTCTGGTCATGTCTTGATTTACTACCTGTGGTACAACTTATGCAAGAGCAAGGAGGAGCTGTATATTCAAGAAGAAAAAGAAAAAAAATCAAGTAAACAAGAGTTTTCTGTATCTTGCTTTGGTTAACAAACAATTATGTTGTCCCAAAGAGCATATATTTGTAAATGTACAATATTATTTTGTGTTTGTAAAGAAGTAGTGTATATATAATTTGTGTAAATATACATATAATTCCATTGAAAATTCCATATCAGTCTTAGTGAAATTTACTCTATGCTTACAATGACAGCAGACGTGTGCTGCCCAGAATTATCAGCTATAGAGCTAGAGGTGTCCAACTGTCTCTGTTTGTTGTTCACTTATCCCATGTTCTTTGTAGTTTTGGCCCTGAAAAATTTTAATCTCTCACTTTTCAAATTGATAATATAACTCTTGACGAATAATTGAGAGACAGGTCTTCAATTTAAAAAATCTATCCCATGAGGCTTTAGTTTCATGTTTATGATTTTCACAGATTATGCCAGAAGTAACTAACAATTTTTTTAGCAAAAAAGCATGCAATCTGAACATTTTTGAGTATACAGCTGAATAACTGACATGAATTATGCAACATGAGTAAGATTTATTTTTCATTGATGTTTTTCCATCAATTGCCATTGCACAGCATTGGTCATTATTATGTCCTAAATCTTTTTATTCATTCAGCATGAAAACATGAGATTATCTATCTATCTATATATATATATATATATATATATATATATATATATATATATATATATATATATATATATATTTTTTTTTTTTTTTTTTTCAAGGAACGTTCAAAAAGTATCCGCACTTTCGTATTTTCATTGGAAACGGTTAAGGCAGGAGGAGTAGTAATTGGGCATTAAAAAGTTTGGTACGATGATGGGAAAATTACATCGCAAAGGAAGGTGACTATGTAGAAAAATTATGTCATTTGTTTTTGAAATTCTTAATAGATAAGAGTTAAAAAAAATTGTGGAAACTTTCTGTACGTCCCTCATGTATATTGATCGATTGATCAATCGATAGATAGATAGATAGATAGATAGATAGATAGATAGATAGATAGATAGATAGATAGATAGATAGATAGATAGATAGTTTATTTCCCACAAGGAGAAATTTAGCTTTTTAGAAGTAGTTATAGGAACAGTCTGTAGCCAATACTAAAGTCCTAGATAAAAGATCACATTACCTTTGGAAATGAGGTTATCCTATTCATACATTTATCTTACTAACCTGCTTATCCAGGGCAAGGTCACAGGACAGCTGGAGCCTGTCTGAACAACCACAGTGTACAAAGCATAAAGGACAACTAGACAGGATGCCACTATGAGTTTGTTCCATTATACATATTTGCAAGGTTATATACATTATTACACAGCTGAACATTTGTGATTTTCAAGAACCATCCTGAGCTATCTGTCAATTCACGAAACTGTGACATATTCTTAGTTTTTGAGTTGGAGAATTTTAGAGCAAAAAGTCACACAGACATTTATACTCCAACTCAAACAGTGTTCTGGTTCTATGAGGTAAGAGCACTGTATCATAGTGCTACCTTGCTACAATGACACCTACATTCTGTAATATCCAAATGATTAATAAGACTACATATATTTATTTTCTGAGTTGTTGTTATTGACCTTTTTACTCCTGATGGCTCACCACAGAACCGATGCAAAACTTTTCATTAACTTATGCAGTTGTGCCTTTTCAGCTGATGGACTTATTATGTCTTTAATGCACTCCATTTTTCTGCCCATTTATAAAATGTAGTCCATCATCTGTTACTGTTACATTTAACAGGTAAACAGTTACGATGTGGCGTAATGTTTATCTGAATTGCACTACAATTGGTGCAGTCCCTTCCACCTCCAATTCTCTGTGCAATTCTGAACAAGTATCATAACCCACATGTGCTTCAAATGGAAAAAAAAAATATTTGTAGTTTCTTTGGATGCTGTTCACTTATAGAAAGACACTATATAAAACAAAGCAGCAGGTGGAGGGTTACGTTTCCTTGAAATCGTAAAATGGAATAAAAGGCTCTGAAATGATTTTGCTTCACAAAGGATATTTAGTGAATTTTAAGCTTTGTGTAAGCCATTGAAAAGTGCAGCTTGGGTGCAGAGTATCTTAAGAATAAAATAAATTGAATTTGAGTTACTTTTTGTTTAAGGGATATCATAACTAGTAAAGAATATAGGTTAAATGTTAATTAGTAACCTGCAGCCATATAATGTATGAATGTGCCTGTGTCCACCTCAATAAGTGAATGGAGTAGACAAGGTCATGGATTGGCTTTCTAATCTGAAAACCCTTATTTATGGAGTTGTCGGCCAACAGTGGTTGCCATTTGAACAAAACAGAGGTATAGAGGATTTCACTGTTGAGTGTCTGTATAAGGAGTAGAAAATTTCATGTAAATGTATTTTTGTATATATCTCAGAGTAATTATTCTCCTAGTGTAGGCATATAGAGTACATACGGTATATTTAGATGCATATTTTAGGGTAGTTTTCTTCTGGTTTTGTTGCAATTGATTAGTGTTTGTATAATACATGCATACTTTATTTTACTTGTAAATATTTCTTTTCTTTTGAGGCCTATGATTCTGTTTGTGCATTTTTCATTATTTTTTTTTTCAGAGCATTTTACATATTGTAAATATATTCTATTTTCATTTTCTCCATTTGCCATTTATTTCTGTTTGTGTGTCATTGCTGAAGAACTGTGTGAAAAAGCCCGCAGTAAGACAAAGGATTGATTTTGTTGTACAGCAACAGAATAAATTAAGAAATTGCACCTTTGTTTTGCCAACATTTTTGCCTCATCTCTCCTCTGATCTTGTTTGGTCAATGAACTACAAGATATTTAAAGTGTAGTCTGGTACCCCATTCCCACTGCATGGGATATCACAATATGCATAATTATTTGATTTTCAAATCATTCTTAGATAAAAGCATTTACTTAAATAAGAATAATTTACATGAGTGCAAACAAAGTGGCTTTCCTCATCTAGTATGCCTGAAAATATACAAAAAATGATAAAATATTGTCCATCTATCCATCCATTTTCTTAACCCAGTTATCCAGGGCAGGGTCAAAGGACAACTGGATCCAATCCCTGCAACCATCGAGCACAAGGCAGGAACATCACCTGGACAGGGTGCCAGTCTACTGCATTATGTACCAGTAGGAAGATATGTGTATTTTATGACTAATTGTTGTTTTTGTTCATTTAAAGCTGTTATTTTTTATGTCTATGTTATTTTTGTTGGCTTCATTGATGTCAGTGTAATTGTGCTCTGTCCCTTTAAATGTGCTTATGTTCCTTGTTCCTTCTGGATGGAGCCCAAGGAAGCAGGGGCACCCTGACATTACCACTCCAACTCTTAAATTGGATGAGAAGGCACAAGAGTTGAAGTTCATTGATTTCTTCTGCTTTTTGGAGGTTGTGAATTTTGCTATTTAATGTGGTTGGATTTTCTTGTTTTTCTTGCTCACTTACAAGGATTGTGATTTTAGGACTGTATATTGGGGCTTGTTTGCTTAGAATTGTCTTTTAGGTAACTCCTTATTCTCCCCCTTTTGCTCTTTGAGCTTCTTCTTGTAATTTTCTGATGTTTTTATACAAGCTGAGGGTTTATGGGCATCCCTCCTTTTGTAGGACATTTGCTATATTTTTGTATTTTTTTAAGTTGTTTTTCAGGCTCCCATTTTCTGGGCTGCTGTAGCTGAAACCAACAGGTAGTATTAGGGACCTGGTTGAGTTCAGGTGTGCCTCTGCCACGCAAACCAGTTAGGATTCTGGCCTGCTCTCTTGCTTGTTTTTAAAGACCTTTTTGCCATTGTGGAACTTTCATACAGTCCAAAACAGGGTGAACAAACCCACACGCAAACACACTCTAGGGTCAAATTAGTAGCCTTAATTCACCTAACCTCTCTGAGTTTGGACTGCTTGAGGAAATCAGAGCACCTAGGATATGTCCGCACTAATATATTTTTGTTTAAACATGGACTTTATAAACAGTTTACAAAAGTATCCATGTCCACACTTAAATGCCCAAAAAAGAATATTATGCAGACCATTGCCTACACTGAGCATGGATACATCAGAGGAAACTCATTCATGGGACTGTGTACTGAAAAAGTTTGAACCAAGTGAAAATCCAATTCCTTTGTGTTTTATGCACGTTCAAAAGAATCGGCACATGCAGGACTCTGACAGAGTGTTCACAGCAAGGACAATGAAGACATTTTTTAAGGTGCCATAGCAAATTGCCCCTGTGGCACATTAATGTGCTGATCACAGTTGTAAAACTAACTCAACTTAGAAATTTAATAAATAAAATGTGCACCTGCTGTGTCTTCACATTACTGCATTGTGTTTTTTTGTCTCTATTCTAAAGTCTTGTGAGATCAACTGCATTCAACATCCATCCACTTAATCAAAAACCTTGTTGAATGGCAACATTACTTATTAAAAACAATAGCGGCCACTAAATTATTTATCTTTTGCACAGTTTTGCAACATTCAAATAGCATAAAACTCAATTTAGATGCATATGGGTAATAAGCTGTACAGGCACTATGGAAAGAAACTCTTCTATGGTCGCTAGGTCAGAGCATGTTTTCTTCTGTGAAGCGTGACCAGTCAGTGAATGAGATGTTGTAATGAGAAGGATCCGATCAGAAAGGGGCAATATAATAAGTACGAACCAACCCTAGCACGATAGGGTCTGTGTTTACATAAATCTTTTTCACGGACCCACACTGAAACGCCTCATGGTCCTTTTCAGAAGCCCCCAGCTCCGGAGGGCATTTTTAGAAGTATTCATTTTCAGCATTTGAAAACGGTGGGTTAGTGTGAGAGAATGGTGAAAACGAAGACAGATTTCTGTGTTTTTAAATGACAACTTGGTAGTGTGGATGGGACCCTAGAGGAAACCCAAACAGAGGACATATTGTATTGTGGAAAACTATTGTGTAAGACCCTTTTCTTATTGTATGTAAGACTGATTTGAATTATCAGTGGAGAGAGTGAATAGAACTACCTGTTAAAATAATCACTTCAAGCTAAAGCCTCATAAAAGTCTAAAAAGCAAGTGATTTGGGTGTGAAAAATGGTATTGAGCTTAAAGAATCTTAACACTTACACCTCATCAATTTTTAAAGATAAGACTAAAATAAAATGCATTTTGAAGCTTAAAAAGGTTTTAGAAGATTGACATAGTGTCATTCAGAAGTAGCAACCTAATTTAGGCATGGGATACATTCACTGACAAAAAGAACGTCAGGCTTTAGACACTATATTGTGTTTAAAGGGAAGGCAACATTTTTCAAACCTCAAATAAAATCCTATTCCTTGATGTTAAAAATTAAACATTTCTTTCTGGTTTTATATATTGTAGATTGTAAATTATTACCATTAATTCACTTCAGACCATGCATTATTAAGGTAACTTAATATTTAATGATACTGACGGCTGTGCTTGCTACCATAAAAATGACCCGCTTACAAAGGTGTATAATAAAATTTCTTCCACCAAATGTAGTTGCTTCATTCTTTTGTACCCTGAGGCCTGCTTTTCAGTTAAAGCCCCAATGGTGAAGTCCATAACAATTTTATCAAATTGCATATTGCAGTGATAAATGCTTGTGTTTCCATTTTACCTCCACATCATTGTTATTACATTATTAATATTTTTATAATTGTTATTTTTCTCATCTTAGTTTCACGCAGTGTCAGTGAAAACCCTGTGTATACATATTACATTTAGGGCTCTAAGATTACAGAAAACTCTGAATGCATCCTCCCAACAGCCCAACTTAGCACCTGCTATAAACTATTGGAAAGGATGACACATATGAAATATTTTGGAAGAAAAAGCAGTGGAACAGGTGGGCTTTAGGTTGAATCGAAACTGCATGGTGCAAGGTTTGTCAATTATCACACTCATGCTGAAGCTGGATTTCAAAGGCAAATAAAAAAGCCTGTAGTATATATCGATCTTACACCACCTACAAAAGTATTATCCACATATTTCTAAGAACAGTTCCCTGTGGCAAAATAGCCAAGTTAATTGACAACATGCTGAGTAACAAACTCATCCAGAGTGTTATAAGGAACAAAATAAGCAAGAAACAAAAACACAAAGTCTTCCTCAGGGCTTCGGCCTGGCTCTCCTACTCTATAATTTATCCATTTCTGACTTACTGGAGACATCTTCAGTTAAGTTTTTGTGTTCAGGCGATTTCACATTCTCCACCACACAAGATTGTCATTTTGGAAGAACTAAAACCTTGCTAACAATCTTCGATGATAGAAATGAGTTGTTTCCATTTGAAGAACAGACTGGCTGACAGAGAAGTGAGTGTTTTACAATAACACTCTCCTTCCCTACAACCCATTTCCAAAATATCTACTGTAGGTGTGATACTCAATAAATTTTTGCAGCATACACAAACATTTGTAATAACATCTTGCATAAACTATGTGGGACAATCTGGGGAGTAATAGCCACAACACTGTGACAATCAGTGCTTAGTCATAATACAAACACATAGCTATCCACAGTTTGTGCCTGTGGTAGAAATCGACGGCTTAGTTAAAGAAAGCAACTTATCCTCAACCAGATAAACAAGTAATCAGGCAGGAGAAAAGTTGCTCATTATATCTCTTAATTACTCCTTGGCAAAATGCCTTGAAGAGAGCATTCTTCAAAAGCAGTCTGTTACAGCATGGTCAGAAGGATTACAGAAACAAAGAATAGAAGTTCATTTTATAAACGATTGAATTTACATTTAGTGTCAATCAATACATACATTTTACTCTGGTTGGTTTGTTGGTTTACATCCAAATGACTTATATATAATAAATGTCTGTTATATTATATTCTGGTTCTTCTTATACCTTTGAGTTGAGCCACCACCCTTGAATTTTCTGCGCATATAACAACTGTCTATTCTGGTTGATTTACAGGGCATCTGCTGATTTCTTAGTCATCTTTCAGTACATTTTGTTGTTCACTTGACCTTTACCTGGTTTCTTGAAATGCCTGCAATGGTTTCTGACCTTTATCTTTTTCTTTAAGATAAATGCTATACTACCTTAAAAATATTCTTCCACATGCCTTGCTCCATGAGTCCAAGAAGGACTATCCCAAACTCCCTGGCTTCAGGTATATTTCGTTTCTAAATGACAGACTTAAATCAAGAAGATCTCCAATCTGGACTGCAAAAGACTTTAAACAAACATATTTTAATTGATTTGATTTGGGTAACACATACTGCCCCATACCACCCATACCTTCACAGCATTATGTTCTGATTTCATATTGACTCTGTGCTACAGTATGTGCATGCCATATGATAAATAAAATAAGAAACTACTCAAAATATTCTTTACTTAAGGAGTGCTCACACAGCCAGTGATTATGTTTTGCACAGCTCACCTTACTCTTTGGTCTTTACTGTTCTCCACTTGTTCTACACATTTAACCCCACTCTCCATCAAAGTTCCAATTAAATGTTTCATATATAAATTGTTTTGTATATAATTTATCCAGATAACCGTTACTTCTGGCATTAAAATGCATCTTTAATGTCATGCTTAACTATGTAGCACAGCACAATGCAGGTACAAAATTATAGTTAGAATGAAAACTGGCTGCTCGTAATGCTCAAGAACAAAAAGTGAAAAGATAGTGACATGCCACACTGCCATTAAGTGTTTTCTCATGATGCCCCAGATGTGACAAACTCATGAAGGAGTCAATAGCTCAATTCTACACATGCAGATCTCTTTTTAAGGCTGCACTGGTGGCAGGGCTGGACAACCAATGGCTTACCTACTTATTGGAAATAAAGAAATACAATTTAATGAAACTTTTGACACTGCATTTCCACAGAGTTTATTCATGTTTGGTGAGTAGTTGGAAGTCTTCATGTTTAAACATGATTCCAAGCTTATATCATTACGTTGACTTCTTAGCTTGCATTTGATATCATTTATGTTCAAGAACGTCTGCTCACAAGAATAAGTAGACCTAAAAATCATCAAAATTTCAAACACTACTATTTGAGTTGACAGTAATCGTCTGGAAGGCTTTTCCATGTTTCAAAAGTCAGTTGGTTGTCCTTTCGATAGTTAGAAAGATCCATCCATTTGTAAATCATAGCTAAAGTCATCTTTTCTCTTTTTCTTCTGTAAACAAATGTAGTTTTGTTTGAAGATGGTAACAAAGCCTTTATTTTTACCCGTCATTACTGCTCCTTCTGAAGAGATAGATACCAATTTATTGATGTCAATTTCTCTAACAAAATTCCGAAATTGCTGAGGTGAAATCTTCACCTCACGTTTGTAATTTAAGATGTATCAAAGACAGTAATTCTTAATGTATACTTTTATTGGAAAAATACTGTCTCGGAAGGCTAATTTATGTGGTTTTCTTCAGGTGATGACTCGTCACATGCCAAAGAAAATACAGATGCTGATTCTATCATTAATCTGTTGATCTGTCACATTGTTACCCATTGTAAAGATTCTGTCGTAAACAGTATTTTGCAGATAGTGGAGTGTCTTAATTTCTACATATCTTCTTTATTTTTGAATTCAGAGTAGAGATGTTTGGCTAAATAAAAAAAGCACATTTTTACATATTCTCCATATTTGAAAGGATTTCTATGCTTTGCAATCTCTGTTGCATGTTTTGCTTTAATTCAGTCAACGCTATTTTTCTTCCTTCTCTGAATGAATTTTTCTTTTTTTTGCAAATGCATCGCGCTTTGTTAAAGTGATGTTCGGGATTAGATTTTTTGTTATTAAATAACTTTTCATTGCAAACTGGACATGTTGGAAGACCCAGAGAGTTTTGCTTCTCAGTTTTAAATCACTCAGATGCGTAACTGCGCAAAGGTGACTAATATTACAACATTGTTCATTTCTGTAGTTATAGTCTTCATCCTCACCCAATTCCCAAATTAAGTTCATTCTACTTGGCAGTCATCTGCCCTTCACTCTCCACTTCACTACTTTAATTGCGCTGAGCAAGCAGTGCATAACGTATCCCCAACTCCAAACTCAGCTGACTATATTATGTAAATTGGAGAAAATGTAATAATGTTTACAAAGACATTGCATACAAACGTTTCCACATTCAAATCGTGATGTATAAAACCTTAACTTGGTGTAAAGCCATGCACATTTTCACGGTAGCTCCATCCCTGGCATATGCAAGTTCTCCGCTCGGTTTTGCAAACTGGCAGCACCCAGCATCAAAGCAGTGCTACTGTTCCAGTGTGGTTTCCCTTTCTTTTTTATATCCACATCCCTGACACGGCTTTATAAATACACTGAAATTAACCGCATACTGTTTATTAGTTTAATGCATCTGATTGTAATTAACCTGTAACAATATAATGGTCCACAGAATGGTCAAACTATTCCAAATACCATAGTTGCTTTAGCATTGTTACTCTCATTGCACTTTCTTCTTCTTTTAGCTGCTCCCGTTTTTCCATATTACTCTCACTGCACCACTCTGAGTAATTATATCACTGTTTCTGTGTGGGGAATCACAGCTCTACAGCAGCTGATTGGAAAGAGAATTATCAGCATACAGCATCAAGCACACGCTGCCTCAGCCATTCTGTCTATTGAACTGCTCTCATACGGCAAACGCTTCAGAACCTTTCCTGTACTGACCTCGCGGTTCAGAAACAGTTTCATCCCAAGAACTATAAACACACTCAATCAGTCCATCAAGTGCTCCTTGTAGAACGCTTTGTACTTATAAGTACAATTACCTCACTGTAAACTTGCGATACAGTTATAATATTGCACAATCTGAGCCACTTTATAAAGTGCGTGTTTACAAATGATGATGATATCATTTTTAAGATGAAATGCAGCAAAATATGTTTATTATACACTCACCTAAAGGATTATTAGGAACACCATACTAATATGGTGTTTGACCCCCTTTCCCCTTCAGAACTGCCTTAATTCTACGTGGCATTGATTCAACAAGGTGCTGAAAGCATTCATTAGAAATGTTGGCCCATATTGATAGGATAGCATCTTGCAGTTGATGGAGATTTGTGGGATGCACATCCAGGGCACGAAGCTCCCGTTCCACCACATCCCAAAGATGCTCTATTGGGTTGAGATCTGGTGACTTTGGGGGCCATTTTAGTACAGTGAACTCATTGTCATGTTCAGGAAACCAATTTGAAATGATTTGAGCTTTGTGAGATGGTGCATTATCCTGCTGGAAGTAGCCATCAGAGGATGGGTACATGGTGGTCATGAAGGGATGGACATGGTCAGAAACAATGCTCAGGTAGCCCGTGGCATTTAAACGATGCCCAATTGGCACTAAGGGGCCTAAAGTGTGCCAAGAAAACATCCCCCACACCATTACACCACCACCACCAGCCTGCACAGTGGTAACAAGGCATGATGGATCCATGTTCTCATTCTGTTTACGCCAAATTCTGACTCTACCATTTGAATGTCTCAACAGAAATCGAGAATCATCAGACCAGGCAACATTTTTCCAGTCTTCAACTGTCCAATTTTGGTGAGCTCGTGCAAATTGTAGCCTCTTTTTCCTATTTGTAGTTGAGATGAGTGGTACCCGGTGGGGTCTTCTGTTGTTGTAGCCCATCCGCCTCAAGGTTGTGCGTGTTGTGGCTTCACAAATGCTTTGCTGCATACCTCGGTTGTAACGAGTGGTTATTTCAGTCAAAGTTGCTCTTCTATCAGCTTGAATCAGTCGGCCCATTCTCCTCTGACCTCTAGCATCAACAAGGCATTTTTGCCCACAGGACTGCCACATACTGGATGTTTTTCCCTTTTCACACCATTATTTATAAACCCTAGAAATGGTTGTGCGTGAAAATCCCAGTAACTGAGCAGATTGTGAAATACTCAGACCGGCCCGTCTGGCACCAACAACCATGCCACGCTCAAAATTGCTTAAATCACCTTTCTTTCCCATTCTGACATTCAGTTTGGAGTTCAGGAGATTGTCTTGACCAGGACCACACCCCTAAATGCATTGAAGCAACTGCCATGTGATTGGTTGATTAGATAATTGCATTAATGAGAAATTGAACAGGTGTTCCTAATAATCCTTTAGGTGAGTGTATTATACAGATAAAACTTTAACTTCATTTAAATAATCTATAATGTTAATAATTAAATATGTGAGGAAACGGTGCTGCAGCGCTAGTGAAGAGCTGGAGCTCTGTTCACGGATTGTTCCTGCCTCACACTGTATTCTTGCTGGGGCTGGCACAACAAGCGAAGGATAGATGGATGGAATAATTAAACATTTACTATGAAGATATTTCAATGTTTCTTAAAAGCATTCTAAGCTTAAAGATGGCTTAACGTCTGTTACAGAGCTGATTGTGTGGCGATTGGTTACTTGGAGAAAGAAAAGGAAGGACAGGAATTGGAGGTTAGTACGTTTGAAAGAGACAGTACTGCTGCAATAAATTATTAAGTCACACACAGCGCAGCAAGCATCTTGCGTGAGGTATGAACAATCACTGCGCCACTGTGTTCCCATGTTTAATAACATGAATTAACTCCCATCATCATGAAAATTATGTCAAGTGTACATCTCAGTATTTTAATTATTCAGAGAGCTGTAATATCACGAATGTAATGGATTCTGTGTCCTGACGAAGGAAGACAAAGCCCGTTTATGAAGCACGTAGTGATTAACACACATAGAGCACATAGAAGATCAAATACAAAACAAAGCATTTAGCATGCTACTTTAGTTACGATGGGGTTTGAGAAACTAGTAAATTAAACGATTTTAAGACTAAGTTTATGATGTTCTACTTTAATGACAAAATAAACTACATGATTAAAGTGGAAATTTAGAGATTAAAGTTGACATTTCGTGCATTTTTCCCACTGTGTGTGTCTATTTTTTTTTTCTTTGTACCCTAATAAGCTTTCAAATGACACTTAGACTGTGGGCTATGACTCGCCTTTTCTCGGCGACTTTGATATCTGACAACTTCTCTTTTATTTTGGGCACTGTGCGACTTTGTGAACTTGAGCTTTGGAGCTTCTCTGACACTCTATGTCACTTGATTAACTTCCTTTTGTTGTTTATACTATTGTTTAAACCAACAAATAATAGGTTTTTCCTTGCCTCCACTTGGTATTCGCTGAATTTCTTTTATTTCCCCCCAATGCTTTTGCTATTGCCATTTCACAGGACGCTGAGCTTAAGGGCTATTTATATTGATTTGCATATTCAAAGTGGCATCATTCTGGGAGGAGTTGAGGTGGGACAGCAGGCGCGTGCACGTGCATTACTTTTCACGCTGACCGGGATTTATGTAGCGGAAGAACGTGGAAGTTGATGTTCGTGCAAATTTCTGCATCTTTTTTTTGTGCGTACGCACATTTCCGCTTTTGTCTGTATGCCATGTTATAGTGTGAATTCTTTGTATGGCATTGTGCATGAGGCCCCAGGTGATGATTTACCACAAAAAGTATATTGAAAGAAGCAAGAATCCCAATAAACGTTGAAGCATACATCCAATATTGGGTACTGAAGAAATCTCTGGAGATCATATGATTTGACCAAAGACATAATCTCATCCAACAGAATGATTTTGTGGAAGATGTAGATTATGCAGTTAAGAGGTTAAACACAACAGAGACATGCAATGGACTGCCTGATGTACATAGAGCTAAAGAAATATCTAAATGAAAAATAATAATATTAACCATTAAATAAAATATTTAACTTAACAAATGTGGTTTATCAAATAATATGTTAAGACATGAAAATGTGATTGCATCTATCATTATGGGAAGAGCTGTAGACATGCAAACAAAGAGCCACATGTTGCCGATCCCTGGCCTACACAAACAGCGCTAGTCTAGAGGTAGGGGCAACCATGCATATTTATTGGTTCAAAAAGGGTATCACACACATTAAAAACTAAAAATACATATTTCCTATTGGTTAAACTGTAAAACAATAAATATATCTCCTGTATTACTTTTATTTTACATGTTTGAGTACCAGTAAAGTGAAACTCAAACATAAATCCAGCCAATCATGCACTGAATTTTCTTTGTTTCACTGTAAAACAAATAATCAACAAAATTAAAGGTGTCAAGTAAATCAAGAGTAAATAGTACTTTCCAGCTGTTGACGATGCATAAAGTATATGGCAGCATTTCAAGTGTTCTAGTCATGTTCACTGTGGTAAGGCATACAGCTCACTGCAACTCTCTGTACTTTAGCTAAGACAACATACAATTATGCATTCATTCATGACCTGTTGAAGGGTGCTGAACAATTAGTCATTGAACTGTAGTCTTCCTTGACATTGTAATCTGCATTATTAGGATACAATAAGATATCACATACTGTTATGTAACAAGACACAAAGGATTCTTTGGTTTTGTGAATGTAAGAAGTATAAGTTGATAATGTACTTGAAAGCTTAAGGTTTTTATCATATGCAGACTAAAGGTGATCAGGTTCTGTATGGGAGGGACTCAGTGGTGTACGTGTTTGTTCCAAACAAATTATTTAATTAGAATACAATCCCTGCGGTGGGTTGGCACCCTGCCCAGGATTGGTTCCTGCCTTGTGCCCTGTGTTGGCTGGGATTGGCTCCAGCAGACCCCCGTGACCCTATTCGGATTCAGCGGGTTAGAAAATGGATGGATGGATAGAATACAATCCTTGCCAATTACATATTTTGTTATTTCATTTTATAGCATATCATGTCATTCTTATATCATAGATTGTTTGTTTTCACACAATACCATCCTAAAGAGTTGTGGATCAAAGTAGGTTGATATTCCTCAGTCATTTATTTTTGTTTCTCTTCCATTCCTTTTCAAATATTTTATAACAACACACTTCATGATGAACACACAGGTGTAAATCAATAGGTGATGAGCTGCTGGTCCCTTTGTGATTTGCATCTCATTGTTAATTATCATCTGGATACAAAAACAAGAGGCAATTAGAAGAGTGAATACAGCTGTTTAAGACTACTGTATAATATGAAATTAAGGATTCAGAACCTCCAAAAACAATTTAACTAAAATTAAGCAAAAACTTTTAACTTAGCAATAATTACTTTGGCAGCAATAATTTCTTCAAATTAAAAAATTGGGTTGGAAAAAAAATCTTCTGTTAAAGTGTCCCTCCACGACTGAGTTTAAGCACCCATGTTCCAGACTATTCAAAGGATTCCTGTAATTTACATTTAAGCATTTTTAGGATACTCCCATTATAAGTAAAAGGGAAGAGAAATCATATATTGAGCTTAGCTAGAAGAGCAGAAGATAGGCACCTCCCAGTCTCTTTCACAAGGACTGTCTACCACACTACTTGGTGACTTATTCCAAGTGTTTATGGTTTTCTGTATGAAGAAAAACTTTTTAATGGTTGTTTGTAATGTACCCTTAACAGGTTTCCAACTGTGTCCCTGTGTTCTTGTTGAACACTCCTGATCTATTGTACTAGTTCCCTTCATGATGTTATACAATCTTAATCTTCTTTTACTTAAACTGAAAACATTCAGCTCTTTTATTCCTTATTCATAAGTCGTCTTCAGTAGTTCTGGAATCAGACTTGTTACTCTTCTCTGCACTTTTCTTGCTATGTTTTTTTTTTTTTTTTTTTTGTAGTCTGGAGCAAGGTTATTATAGTTTTGCCTTTTTATATTAGTTTTTATTTCTATATTTTTTCTGACCTTACTTGGAAATTCAGTTTAGTTTTAGTTTTCCTTCTTCATGTATTTTTAGTTTTAGTTTAGTTTTTATTTCACAAAGACATTTCTATTTTATTTTTATATTTATTAGTTTCAGTTTAACTGTTAGTAATTATGGCATGGAGCTCCTACAAAGTTTAGTTTTGTGTCACAATCACATAGACTTGTACACTTAACAGATTTGGATAAGAGTTTAATGTTAGTGGAAGCTTACTACAGTACATGGTTTACTATCTGGTATTATTTTTGCCTGATAAAAACAAGCAGAATCAAAACTAGATACTGAATATAAACAATTTTACACAATTTTATAATTTTTAAAATATTTTCTCATGAAAATCACTTGAATAGCCCAACATAAAGGACAGTAAACCCATAATGAGCAGAGCAAGAGCAGGTAATAGGAGTACAGACAGGCATAACACGACAGAGACAGCATGTGAGATTAAGAACAAGATATACTGTACATTATCTAAACCTGTTTATCCAGAGCAGGATCACAGGAACCTGGAGCCTACTGCAGCAGGTTTGGATGTAAGGCAGGAAAAATCCCTGGTATGCAATATGTATGATAAGGACAAAAAGAATATGATATTTCAACTATCTATTTTGAGAGAGAGAGAAAAACATTGAAAAAAGGGAGACAACTATTTTAAAATATAATTCTGCTAATGGGTTACTTTCACAATATCAGGTATTTTGAGTTGTGAATATGAACTAAAAAGGATAAATTGATAAATATAGAATAAATACAAAAACCCATTAGTATGTTTAGTTTTTCATCACTTGGCAGACTCTCTTTGCCTGCCGACCTTTGTTTGTATCACTTCATTTTTAAACGATGTTTTTAAAGCAAAAGTGATTTGTCAGCAACAATATGTTGATCTTGTATGATGACCTAGTCAGACTTTTGATTACTGCCGTTTTATTTTCAAAAACCGGGAGTGGTCTCCCCCTGACTTTCTTGTATACTCGGATATGTGGATGGATATTTGAGGAGTAAACCACAAGACAATGATTATATTTTTACATTATGTACATTAAGGAACCATCAACAACAAATCAAATTAAATGAATAATATATTGAACATCCATCCATCCATTATCCAACCAGGTATATCCTAACTACAGGGTCACAGGGGTCTGCTGGAGCCAATCCCAGCCAACACAGGGCACAAGGCAGGAAACAAACCCCCGGAAAAAGGGCACCAGCCAACCACAGGGCACACACACACTAGGGACAATTTAGAATCGCCAATGCACCTAATCTGTATGTCTTTGGACTGTGGGAGGAAACAGGAGCACCCGGAGGAAACCCTGGCAGACACAGGGAGAACATGCAAACTCCACGCAGGGAGAACCTGGGAAGCGAACCTGGGTCTCCTAACTGCAAAGCAGCAGTGCTGCCCACTGCGCCACCGTGCTGTCCATATATTGAACAGTTATTATAAAAGTAAAGTTGAATAAATTGGACTCTGCAGCTGCATGAATAAAAAAAAAAATTGAGTATGTGTTTGGGTAAAGTACCACTTCCGGGTGATGGATTTGGCCCAAAAGTTAATACTAATACTACAATTGTGGTGTAATAACCAAATGCCAATTTTCACGCATCATATTGCGTATTTGAGTTATCGTGTTTTCACACACACAGACACACGCATACCCATATGCGCACACACACAATTCCAAAAAACTGTACTTTTGGACTCTGGGAGGTCTATAACGTCAAGATTCAGCAAAATATCGAGGTTGAATTTTTTCATGATTACTATACTTTCTCAATACTTTGTATATGAGAAAGTAAAAATGATTTCTACTGTGAAAAGTGGCAGATGAATTGCTGTCAAGAAAAAGCAGTCACCTAAGAAATAAACAGAAACGTTACTCACTTGTGATATTTCCATTCATACGGTAAAGGTTTTGTTGACCAGCACATTCTAATTTCAGCCGTTTGAATTACATCTTGATATACAACAAGCGCAAGGCGGCACGTAAATCGTTTTCTGTTTCGCACGCTTTATGCACCCGTATTCAGCTCGCTCAGTTCACAGGATGAATATGTGCGGTTGGCTCATGGTGGGTGACTTTCTGTTTTAGAGTTAAAACTTACAAGTGTTAAAGACTAACAGCAACAATATTTATTCAAAAATGAAAACTAAAAATATTTTAGTAAATTATTATTTTATTTCAGTTAGTCTTTCCAGCTACTTTAATAGTTTCGTTTAGTTTTAGTTTTTCATTTCATTTTTGTTAATTATTTTATTTCAGTTTACGAAAATGTTTTTTTTAATAATAGTTTCAGTTTTGATTTTAGTTTTCGTTAACTATAATAACCTTGGTCTGGAGACCAAACCGCACACAGTACTCCAGATGAGGCCTTACTAGTACATTATAAAACCTGAGTGTAACCTCTTTGGACATGTATTCTACACATTGCTCTATATTACCTTAAATTATGTAAGCCTTTTAAATGGCTTCTGAACACTACCTGGAAGTTGATAGCATAGAGTCCACTACAACTCCCAGATCCATCTTGTAAGCAGTACGATCAATTTTCAGACCTCCCATTGTGTATTCAAGTCTAACATTTTTACTTCGTACATGTAATATTTTACATTTACTGACATTAAACTTCATTTGCCACAAACCCTCCCAATCCTGTATGCTAACCAAATCCCTTTGTAATGATTTAATGGATTCCAGATTATCTAACAGTCCACCTACCTTGGTATCATCTGCAAACTTAACCATTTAAATCATTTTAAAATATTTTTAAAAATGGCTGGTCTTTAGGGAGGCAGCATTATAAAAGAGAGACATTGTGTTCATACCTTAACTATACTTGTGGCCAGGGGTAAGAAGCAACTCAAGCTAAAGTGAATAGTAAAAATGAGACTTTATGTTCTCCTTAAATGTTGTCTACTACTTCATTAAAAAAAGCCGGATGCTCCTTGATCCTTGGGGGACACCAGGAAGTGCTGACAGACCAGGGATGGTTTATGCCCGGAGTGTTTCCCAGTGCAAGGGCAGCACTTCTGACACACTGGGGAGTGCTGCCGGAAGTTAATCATCAGGCACCTGAAGCACATCTAAGATAAAAGGGGCCGCCTCACTCCATTTGGGGAGTGCAAGGCAGGGACCCGTCAGTAAATAATTCGTAAGAGTAGCCGGCACAGCAGCACGAGACGCACGTGGTTTCTGCACGGCGCAATGAATGCACGCTCCTGCAACATAGACGTTTGGGAAAGAAAAGCAGTCCTTTAGTTGGTCGCTTTAGGACCCTGGCACGTTTTTCTGGGTGCCTACCTCGTAGGGGGAACCATCTCTGGATGTTTTGCTGGCCGGAGGACTGATGGTGGGGCGAAGTCCGAGGAGGATTGGAGCCTGGTGTTGCGGAGAAGCTCCTGGTTTATTAAGGAGTGCCTGAAGTCCCTGCCCATGAGGAGTGGCCTGAGGGACCAGGCAGCAGTGAAGGGCCTGGAGGCCCATTACGTAGTGTAATGCGAGCAGGGGCGGTGAACCTTTTCCCCTTGTCAGGGCACTCGACTTGATTTGTGCAGGTAGCGCAGAGTCTGTGTGGCTCACAGCCGGCAGGTAAGGGCTAGAGGTATGTGAGTCCCCTGCCGGCTGACTTAATCTCTGTGTTTACGGCCGTACGAGAGCTGGAGGAGGTCCTTCAGCCCGTCCGGTCGTTTTGGCATGTGATCTGTGGCCTCCGTGAGACCATCCAGAAGCTGGAGGAGAAGGCGATCGAGCCTCTGAAAACACTGCAAGAGTGGGCAGAGCAGCACGACACTGAATTCTCCAGCCGGAGGGACGCAGTGGTTCAGGTAAGTGAGACCTGTACCATACATAAAAGAGGACAGCTGAGTGAAGTGGGGGGTATCATTTCGTTCCGGTCAACAAGTAGCCAAGCCTCCTACAGTGGAAGAGAGGTGAGTGACCAATCATGCCATAGTCCGATGCGGGGATGTGCGAGGAGCCGGCTGGTGAGTGCCGGTTGCCAAAGCATACCGCTCCAAATGCCGGAAGCAGCCTCGCTGAGGTCCACAGGGACGTAGACAGCGCAGGGTCTGTTTTTGTCTCATAAGGAGACCCAGACCGTTATTGCATCCCAGAGTAGAGGGAGGAGGAACCGGAGACAGCAGTCCGGAATCTCCTGCAGAGGGAAGCCCCGATCCTGTCTGGGGACCAGACGAAGCACAGAAACCCATCCAGTTCTTTAATAATTCTTTGCATTTATATAGCACTTTTCTCACTACTGAAAGTGCTCAGTAACCATAGTCACAGGTGGAGGTGCTGTCCGTATACACTTACGGATGACGCCATGGAGTGGTGTTGTTGACGCACCTCCCAGCCCTTGTTTTGCTTATCTTTTCTAGGGCGGAACTGTGACCCAGGACATGCCGGCGCCCCAACCTGTCAAAGGACAGCCTTTGTGGGATGGGCCGTTTTGCCCTACGGGCTTCAGCTAGGGGTGGGGCAGTGTGATAGACAACCAGGAACCCTGCCCTGCCGGGACACCTGGAGGAAGGAGGAATCAGGACAGCGCCACTTCTTTTCCCTGGGCAGCCAGATTGTCTTTGATCCCTGGGGAATAACGCTTCTGGGACACCAGGAGGTGCTGACAAACTAGGGATGGTTTATCCCCGGAGTGCTTCCAGGTACAAGGGCAGCACTTCCAACACATTGGGGAGTGCTGCCAGAAGTTCATCGTCAGGCACCTGGAGCACATCCGGGGCAAAATAAAAGGGGTCGCCTCACTCCATTCGGGGAGCCGCAGTCGGGTGGAAGAAGGACAGAGCTTGTGAGACAGGAGTGGAGGCGGCCGGAGGAACCAAGGACTGGACATTGTAAATAATGTGTAAATATTTGTGTAAATAAACGTGTGTGTTGTGGACACTGTGTTGTCGTGTCTGTCTGTGGCCGGTCAACCGCTTTCAATATATATATATATATACTAGCAAAATACCCGCGCTTTGCAGTGGCGAAGTAGTGTGTTAAAGAATTTATGAAAAAGAAAAGGAAACATTTTAAAAATAACGTAACATGATTGTCAATGTAATTGTTTTGTAACTGTTATGACTATTGCTGTCATCAAGGATTGGATTATCATTATTTCTTTCAATCAGGTTCGTATTTGGAGGATGTGTTGTGTTGAAGTTACATTCTGTGTTTGTCAACCATTGTAAAGATAACAGGTTTCATTCATCGAAGTGTTCACTACCCAAATCGGTAAACGTGAATCTAAGATGTTAACAGGAATTCCTGCAATTAAGTTGTGGATTTGCCTGCGAATATTTAGCGCCAGCGTGTCTATGAACTTAATTTAAACTTAAGCTTTACACCTTGCTTTCCTATTGATATGTCTACAAAAGCTTATTAAGCTTCAGAGGGTTGTTCCTTTCTTACTGCATCAATAAACAGCTCGTCTTCCATTTTATTTGAGACATCACGCACTGCATGCACGGGTTTACCTTTCCCAGTCCTGCAAACTTTAGCAAAGCGGTTCAATTTACCACATTTTTCACACTGTCTTCCTTTAGCTGGACATTGACTTTTTCCACCATGTGCTTTGTTTCCGCAGTAGCTGCACTTATGAATATGCTTGTATGAGTCACTGACTTCATATTCTTTTGCTCCCCTCTCAATTGTGTAATGCGTTTTTTGTTCAGCGCTCTTTGGAGCTCTTGCTTTTTGTCTGCGTACTGTGTTCACAGTCAGTTCACGTGAGCCGCTTGGAGTACATGCATCAAAGTTTCTCAGCTGTGCTTGTGCTATCTCGTGCGATCTTGCGATGTCCACGGCTTTATTTAATGTTAGCTCAGACTCTGCACTTAAAAGTTTCTCTCGCGCTTTCGCTGAGTTTGTGCCAAACACTATTCTATCCCTGACCATCTCATCTTCATTTGCATAAATACAGTCCTTCACCAGCAATTTTAACTCCGTTACAAAGTGATCAAAAGTCTCTTTTATACCCTGCGTCTTGTCATTAAACTTGTATCTCGTGAATATCTCGTGCAATCTTGCGATGTCCACGGCTTTATTTAATGTTAGCTCAGACCTGGCACTTAAAAGTTTCTCTCGCACTTTCGTTGAGTTTGTGCCAAACACTATTCTATCCCTGACCATCTCATCTTTGTTTGCATAAACACAGTCCTTCACCAGCAATTTTAACTCCGTTATAAAGTGATCAAAAGTCTCGTTTATACCCTGAGTCTTCTCATTAAACTTGTATCTCGCGAATATCGTATTCATCTTAGGCATGATAAACGCCTCGTAGCGGCAGAGTGTCTATTGGATTGCTGCTGACGGATGGCCTTCTATGGGTAGGCACTCAATTACATGGGAGGTGTGCATATGGGGGATGCAATATAGGCAGGCAGCCAAATACGTGGGAGGCGTGGTGATGGGTGACACAACTCCGCCTCACACAGCGACCGAGCTGCAGGCTATGGTCATATATATGTACATAAGTAGGATTCAGTTATGACCGTTACGCGTAGAATTTCGAATTGAAACCTGCTTAACTTCTGCAAGTAAGCTGTAAGGAATGAGCCTGCCAAATTTCAGCCTTCTACCTACACGGGAGGTTGGAGAATTAGTGATTAGTAAGTCAGTCAGTCAGTCAGTCAGTGAGGGCTTTGCCTTTTATTAGTATACTAGCAAAATACCCGCGGTTCGCAGCGGAGAAGTAGTGTGTTAAAGAAATAAAGAAAAAGAAAAGGAAACATTTTGAAAATAACGTAAAATGATTGTCAATGTAATTGTTTTGTCACTGTTATGAGTGTTGCTGTCATATATATATTGTAGCGACCTGGGGTCGAGTCTTGAAGTTTTTAAAGCCGATCGCTGCCGTGCACCTCTCCCAAGCTGTCGGCTAGCGGATTGCCAGCGTTATGCACGCAGCTTTACCCAGCTCTTCAAGTAGTGAGCACTCGTGTCCCATACACCGCACGACTACGAGTGTCTTGGCAGCACGCAGCTGTACCCAGCTTCTTAAGTAACGAGCACTCGTGTCCCATACACCGCACGACTCCGAGTGTCTCGGCATTAATTGCTCAGATAAAATCTTAGCAATGAATAACAGCTCTGTCCTGTTGTATCTCTTTATTCACAGATAGCCAGTAAACAAAGCTCGACATTATTGCACTGCCATGGTCAAGGTCATGCACGAAGACACATTTCACATAACCGTACTTTTACAAAATAAATAACCCCGGACGGCGAAGACCCAAACCCACCCAACTAATTGAACACAAACACAACAATTATTTACAAGTTAAGACATTAATAAATACAACAGGAAAACATTATAAAAAGCAGTGAACGTACAACCTTCCCACAATGCATCACTCCAGCAGCGCTGACTGCCGGGTCGCTACAATATATATATATATACAGTATATATATATATATATATATTTATATATATATATAGCAAAATACCCGCGCTTCGCAATGAAGTTGTGTGTTAAAGAAGTTATGAAAAAGAAAAGAAAACATTTTAAAAATAACGTAACATGATTGTCAAAGTAATTGTTTTGTGTATTTGGCGGTAGCGTCACAAAGTTGTTTTCGTCTAGCTGCATCAGAAAATGTACCACGACGTCTGACACGCCTCCTTTTTACTGTTTTCTCACAGCTTGGATTGCTGCTGTCATAATCGGTTTGAGTCTACATATATATATATACATACATATATACATATATATACATACATATATATATATATACACATACATATCTTCATATCTATATACATATATACGATATACACACATATATATATATACACATACCTATGTACATCATATATACACACACATACATACATACATACACACACACAAATTATATATATGTGTGTGTGTGTGTGTGTGTGTGTATGTATGTATTTATGTATGTGATGTATGTGTGTGTGTATATATATATATATATATATATATATATATATAATGTAGATTGGTGTGTGTGTGTGTGTATATATATATATACACATACATACAAACATACACACAGGTATATATATGTGTATATATATGTATGTGTCTATATGTGTGTGTATAGCTTTTGTCACTGGTTGCAAGGGAAAAATAATAAAATGTAGTCTATAAGTTAATAAACAGTAAAACATTAACGTTTTAAGAAGTAAAGCTACATTAAGCTCTACTGGAGTGGTTTCGGGTAAACCACATTTTAAAGACGGTGTAACACAACAGGTAAGTAGTACTAACAGCAGCTAAAATGTATATGGATCATCTCTCGGTAGTAGATCCCTTTTGAAAGGCGCTACACGACGGCTGTGGTATAGAAATTACATTTTCTATGTGAACGTCCAAATTTCTGCTTCTGGTAATGTGCCTTACCGGCATTACCAGCAATTAAAGAAAATGAGTGTCCTCTGCAGTGTTAAGAGAGAAAGGCTTTGGTTTGGGATAAAAGGAAAAAAGGTGTAAAGAAAGGAAAGTTGCCTTTTTCTTTTCTTTAGTGTAGAGAGACGTCTTCGCTTCGCTTACTTATCAATAGCACCTGATGACTCCGACTCTTTCGATACACTAACACAATGTCTTACTGGTATTTCTGAATGGATGAATGGTAATTTTCTCAAACTAAATAAAGAGAAAACTGAAATCTTAGTAATTGGCAATAATGGATTCAATGAGGTTATCAGAAATAAACTTGATGCATTAGGATTAAAAATTAAGATGGAAGTAAAAAACTTAGGGGTAACTGTTGACTGTAATCTGAATTTCAAATCGCATATTAATCAGACCACTAGGACAGCATTTTTTCACTTAAGAAACATAGCAAAAGTTAGACCTCTTATATCATTGAAAGATGCTGAGAAATTAATTCACGCGTTTGTTTTCAGTAGACTAGATTACTGTAACGCACTCCTCTCAGGACTACCCAAAAAAGACATAAATCATTTGCAACAAGTGCAGAATGCAGCTGCTAGAATCCTAACTGGGAAAAGAAAATCCGAACACATTTCTCCAGTTTTGATGTCACTACACTGGTTGCCTGTGTCATTCAGGATTGACTTTAAAATACTGCTTATGGTTTATAAAGCCTTAAATAATTGCGCTCCATCTTATATATCGGAATGCCTGACACATTATATTCCAAATCGTAACCTTAGATCTTCAAATGAGTGTCTCCTTATAATTCCAAAAGCTAAATTTAAAAGAAGTGGTGAGGCGGCCTTCTGCTGTTATGCACCTAAAATCTGGAATAGCCTGCCAATAGGAATTCGCCAGGCTAATACAGTAGATCACTTTAAAACACTGCTGAAAACATATTACTTTAACATGGCCTTTCTATAACTTCAATTTAACTTAATTTAACTTAATACTGATACTCTGTATGTTCAATTCTTCATAATAACTATTCATAGTGGGTCTAAAATCCGTACTGACCCCAACTCTCTTTTCTGTTTCTTTTTCCGGTTTCTTTGTGGTGGCGGCCTGCGCCACCACCACCTACTCAAAGCATCATGATGCACCAACATTGATGGACTAAAAGCCAGAAGTCTACATGACCATCATCATCAGGTCCTTCCATGAAAACCCTAAATACAAAGAGGACTGTTTGACTTATGTTAGGTAGATTGCCCAGAGGGGACTGGGCGGTCTCGTGGTCTGGAACCCCTACAGATTTTATTTTTTTTCTCCAGCTTTTGGAGTTTTTTTTTTGTTTTTTCTGTCCACCCTGGCCATTGGACCTTACTTATTTTATGTTAATTAATGTTGACTTGTCGTTTATTTTTTATTGTGTCTTCTATTTTTCTATTCATTTTGTAAAGCACTTTGAGCTACATTTTTTTGTATGAATATGTGCTATATAAATAAATGTTGATTGATTGATTGATTCGCTGACGATATGAGCGCCTTTTGGGGACAGACGCAGTGGGTCTTGTGTAGACTGGTGAGACGTCCCTGCCATTAATCGGCTATGATGGCACTGTTGGTCCTCCACTCCTGTGCGTGTGTTCATAATCCGAGGTGACGACCTCATAATCGTATACGTGCAAAAGAAAGTGAGAAGCACCTTAATATTAGTTTGCAGCGCTGTAGAAAAGGGATCCTGTGTTTGCACTTGTCTGGGCTATGGCTCAGGGGGAGGATGAAAAAAATTAAAAGTGCTCACTTTGACTTAAGGCAGATGTGCAGTCAGCGTCTCAAAGGCTGGCACAGCTATGCGTGCGCACCAGCTGCTCGAGTTTTGTAGGACAGGAGATGCCACTTTCTGCAGACACGTTCACGTGATCAAAAGTCTCAGCGCTCTTTGGAGGTCATTCATATATTATATATATAGCAAAATACCCACGCCTCGCAGCGGAGAAGTAGTGTGTTAAAGAAGTAATGAAAAAGAAAAGGAAACATTTTAATAATAACGTAACATGATTGACATTGTCATGAGTGTTGCTGTCATATATATGCCTGCCTAAATAAGTCACCTCGCGCTCTTACTTTTTTACCGTTCATTTAATCATGGCTAGTGGCGTAAAAATTATAAAATGGAAGGAGGATTACACTGAGTATGGCTTTACCAAAACAATTATTGATGGCGAATCGATTATTCATAAAGCTTGAATTGGTGATCTGTTTTTCTGTGTTAACCTCATATTTTTTCATACTTCTTCTCAAACTAAGGTGGTGCGAGGGTAAAATTAATCGGGATGCACTGATCAAAGTAATCGGTGTACCAGGAAATCATTCATTGACAAAAGTTCCCCTTTGCTTGTAATGCAAAGTATGATTAAATGCGTGATTTTTTAACGTGTTATGGAGCACATGCATCAAAGCTTCTCAGCTGTGCTTGTGCTAAGAAAAGGAAAGATTTTAAAAATAACGTAACACGATTGTCAATGTAACCTTTTGTTAGTAGTGCCTGGAGCATTCAGTGTGAAGAAACTCTAGAGACAGCGTGTGTATTAACTTGTGGATTTTTCTGTGCGTATTTGGTGGCAGCATGACGAAGTTCAGCTCAGAGCGAAATTAGGTAAATGGGAGGGGAGATGATGACGTGAGTCCCCCACCCGCCTTAACTGTCAATCCCCCACAAACACAGTCTTTCGGAATTTGCATAAGCACACCCCTTCACCAGTAATTTTACCTTAGTTACAAAGTGATCAAAACTTAGCCGTGGGCATGACAAACGCCAGCGGCAGCCTGTCTATGAACTTAATTTAAACTTTAGGTTTACACCGTGCTTTGTTTCCGAAGTAGCCACATTCATGAATATGGTTTTATATGTCACTTGCTCGGTTCTTATTGTTTCGCTGCCTTCTCAATTATATATTGCATGTTTTCTTCAGCGCTTTTCGGAGTTCTTCCTTGTTTTCTACGTATTGCGTTGACAGTCAGTTCACGTGATTACGTGGGAGGCATGATGATGTCACATGAAACTCCGCCCCCCACGGCCATCGAGCTCAATTCCATTACATTATATGGAGAAAAAAAGGTTCCAGTTATGACCATTATGCATAGAATTTCGAAATGAAACCTGCCCAACTTTTGTAAGTAAGCTGTAAGGAATGAGCCTGCCAAATTTCAGCCTTCTACCTACACGGGAAGTTGGAGAATTAGTGATGAGTCAGTCAGTCAGTGAGGGCTTTGCCTTTTATTAGTATATACAGTATATATATATATATATATATATATATATATATATATATATATATAATTATGCTGTATATTAGTGGAGGACAATTTTAGGTTCGATGTTGTTTACTATTTATATTGGTGTTTATATTGCTTTAGTGTATATATTTTGGACTGTGATTAAAAACCTTACATTAGGAAATTTTAGTGTTATACTTTTTTTATTTTTTGCAATTAACATGTTTGGCTGTTTGGCAACTCTAAAGTGTTCCATTTTAAGTGAGAGTGAATAAGTACTCTAAGACAGAGAAAGATGGCGTGGTCTGCACTGTCAAAACAGGACATAAACCTACTGTGTGAAAAGAAGAGTCACCAGAGGATGGAAAACTCTATAATTACAGTGGGTTTTCCTGAAGTAGTACTCGGATGTAATGCAGGTAGAGGCTAGATGACATAGCGTTGTCAAAGGCTTAATGACCTTCTGCTAAGGGAGAAAGCAAGGCCAAACATAACCAAAAAAGGTCAAAATGCCTCTGCATCAACAGGCGGCAACATGTGACCCTAAATTAAATTTCCTAAATTAGGAAAGCAAGGAGAGTATTTGGACAATATTACCCTGCAGCCTGTCAAGTGATGCCCAAAATCTCAGGCTGCTACAATAGCAGTCAAAGTGCATATACTTTGTACAAAAGTCAATTTTCAGTGCTACTTAAAAGTATTTTTTCATTTTTTACTTTCCAAAGAACCCGTGATAGAGAAGAATACTACAGGCAGAAATAGGTAACTTAGGAAATGGATAGGTCAGCACCTATGAAAATAAAGAAAATAAAAGAAAATATGCACAGGCTTTGTAACTGTCACCATTAAAGTGCTTGGATTTGGGCTCTTTTACGGGGCAAGAGGGAACAAGCTTCATGAGAGTACCTTGGAAGGTATAAATTTACAGGCACAGGAAAATTTACATGGGAGTCTGGAAGACCACCCAAGTGGGTAACCACTCCCTTCAGGAACATGTCAGGCTTTGCTGCTTATTATGGAATGTAGGATGATTTTTCAATGTAGATTCATGCTTTGTAGGTTTAAATTGTTTGGGTCCAACAGAAGGATCTCCACAGTATCTTTTGTGGGAATTTCTTACCTTGGAATTGCTTTCCAGATTAACCCCAGAAGGAACTCTGCAATGGAGCTCTGGAATGACCAGGCTTTGGATTTAAATCCAAGATTGATGAAACAACAGCACATACCCCTGTGATATCATGTCACCCTAAATTAATTTCGTGGTTTATAATTTAAAAACTTTTATTTATTTTATTTTTTTACATTTTTACAGTATTTTTTATTTATAGGTAAATATATATACATTCATTACCTTCCTGAACACTTCTGATGTTTTGCGTCATATCCATCTAAATGTTATATAGTACCCTGAATTGGTTTTCCACTTTAAATTCCTCAAAAACGCAGATATATTCGAATTATGGGTCTACCGAGGGTCTTGGAGCTGCATATATCTAATTTTCTCTTTCTTGTGGACACGGATAAGTCAAACAAATAGCTGCCTTTACCCATTGCTGTGGTGTCCATGCTAGCAAAGTAAAGGTGAGGCTAAAATGTTTTCAATAGATTTCTAAATAAGAAAAAAAGCAGTTAAAGTATGGTCCTTTGTTAATGGATACATTTCTATAGGCAGAGTATATCAGAATATAGAATACAAATAACACATTACAGATTCCTACAAACAGAAGTGATCTCTCCTAGCAGTCAAATCACGTACTTTCTCAACTGTCTTGATTTATGCAGTTTTAAAAACTGAGAAGCAAAATATGCAAAAGGTCAAAAGTTCAATCTAGTCAAGCGAAAATTTCTCAAAACAACTATCTTTTTTTGACAATAAAACATATTATGTAAATAGAAATTATCAATGGAACCCATTATTTCCTCAGCATTTATAAAACAGTGAAAAAGAAGTCTAAAAGGTGACCAAATAGTCAACTTAAAAAGTAAATACTATTAGACATGGAAGTTTAATTAAAATTTCTCATTGAATCCATCCGATTTCATACTTGTTTAATCCAACTCAGGGTCCCAGACAGCTAGAGACCATCCTATAAATATTGGGCACAAGACATGAGCCCACTCTAGGTGGGTGCCAGTCAAGTGCAGGAAGTCCTGATGCCTGCCCTCACACTTACTCACTCACAACAGGCCAGTTTACCTAACAATCATGTCTTTAGAAAGTGGAATTTAAACAAAAGTTTCTTGAATGAAACTCGTACAGAGAAGGATGCAGTGTGTAATCTCTACTCATAATGGTGCCTGGGTTATGATTCAAATCTAAATCTGTCTGTAGGGACTGAAAGGCAGTTGTACTAAGAAGTGTAATTCTGTAAATGAAAATAGACAGAGTACTATAAAGGGTTGGGGACTGGCTGGATATCCTGTTTAGTAATGAAAATGAAAATAACAGTGTTAAAAAATTGGAATAATAACACATTGTAAGCTTTGCGTTCTGTATAACTGGGTGGTGACTTTAGGTGCCACTGTTGTTTACCTGAAGGGCTGGGTCCTCTGGATGTGTACCAGAAATTATGTTATGGTCCGTTCCAGGACTCATCTTCTGGTTTCCAAGGAAGGTTAGCGATTACTTTCGACCCTGCATTGATCTTGCCTCTGTCAGACCATTTAGACACACCCCAAGTGCTTGCACACAAGATTAATTGTTGTATTTGTATTCTGTTTATCAATATATTGTATTGTCCTGTTTCCTGAATTGTGGTTCAGTTACTTTGATATAACTGTAATCCCCATTAATTGAGAACATTAAAGGGAAGTTAGGTGGAAGCCTTATTGAAATGTCTAAATAATGATTTGCATTGCCAAAAGTGAAGACAATAATTGATTGATTGATTACATCTCCTCTTCCATTACTCTTCTCTTCAACATTGTGTTTATACAAGTATTACATATGGCATAGTGGCTGTGGCTGGGTTTCTTTAATGTTTCCAAAATTTTGAAGCTACTGTAAAGGTTCAAGCATTGAGTATGATGCGCACAGTATGCAAGAAATTGCGCAGTAAAGGTATCTGTGTATTTAAAGTTTGAGTGAAGTTCAAAGTAAAAACAGTTGATCAAAAAAAAAATTGATCATATACAAAAAATAACTTTTGTATGATATCCATCCATCCATTATCCAACCTGCTTTATCCTAACTACAAGGTCATGGTGGTCTGCTGGAGCCAATCCCAGCCAACACAGGGCACAAGACAGGAAGCAAACCCTGGGCAGGACACCAGCCCACCACAGACTTTTGTATGATATTTCAGATTAAAATTTTAGGCTTATATATTTAGACAAGTTTCTTTAAGTTACTGTATTCCTTACAGTTTATGTTAAAACATGTTTCAATTTATATTATTATTAGCTTTTGAATCCCTGAGGATCCAAAAGTGGGATACTTCTACATGCTCCCCAAGATCCATAAAGATGGGAACCCAGGAAGGCCAGTAATCTCAGGAATTTTTCACACTGATGGATAATATTTTAGGATGGGTTGAAAGCATTTTCTGGCAAACCCCTTGCCAGAAACACACCCAGCTATGTAGAGGACACCATCCACGTCCTTAAAAAACTTGCTGCCCTAGACACCATTTCTGCGGGAGCCTTCCTTGTTACAATGGATGTGGAGGCATTATACACAAACATCCCCCATGATGATGGAACTATGGCCTGTCAGACGTACCTGCAACAACATGGCTTACAAAAAGAGCCAGTGATACAATTGATAAAATTCATATTAACTCATAATGTGTTTTCTTTTGGTCAGGACATTTACTTACATCTAATTGGAACTACAATGGGATGTCGTTTGGCACCCCACTATGCAAACTTATTAATGGCAAAATTAGAACAGGACTTGTCAACATGTGCGATAAAAACCAATGCTTTACCTTCGCTACATAGATGACATTCTTATAATGTGGACCGTAAGCGAAAAAGACCTTCTTTGCTTCCATATGAATTACAATTCATTCCACCCCAACATAAAACTTAAATTATTCACAAACAGAAATCAGCTTTCTGGACACTACCATTCGCATAAAGGACGGTACCCTTATGACCTCTATTTTTCACCAACCAACAGACATACAGACATATCTAACAAATGACAATTTTTATCCAAAGCATATACAGAATTCCATCATCTACAGCCAGGCAATACATTACAATCGTATTTGCTCAGACCCAATGGATTGGGACACACAACTGCAGAAGCTCAGGACAGACTGCATCAAACAAAGATACACTCCTAAATCAACAGACCTACAAATCAGGAGAGCTACGGCTATACCCAGAGAAAACCTTCTGGAATACAAAGGTGCAGAAACCAAGAACCGGGTCCCACTAGTTGTAACTTATCATCCACATCTGGAAACACTTCACAAATTACGAAAGAGCTTCAAACCATGGTACATAAAGACAATAAACTGAAGGAACCTCCCCTCCTTGCAAACCTCAAACAACTGATTGTCTGAAACTCTATGTGTGGCTCAGCAGCAAGTGACACATCGCCCTCCCTGCAGAACAGGTGTGGCACCTGTGCACATATCTACACGACAAATCAGGTAGTTATACCATATTGCCAGCAGGAGCATGAAATAAAGGGTTCGTTCACATGCAGATCTGCTAATGTGGTCTACCTAGTCATGGGCATAAGGTGCCCCAGCACTGGATTGTATGTAGGGTCAGACACTGCGCCAGCAAATTAACTCACATAGATTTTATATTAATCAGAACAGTGTTGATCTTCCGGTGGCAGCACACTTTAACGGTAATGGCTACAGCATAAAGGATCTGAGGGTCACTGTGCTTATGGGTAATTTGAAGACCCAACAGGTGCAGGGGGAATGGGAATACAAACTTTTGCTTAAATTCAATACTCTACAAAATGGTCTGAATAGAGACAAGACTGTTATGAACAGATATGTGGACGAACAGACTGATTGACCAGCTGACTACATCAGATGCCCATCTTACAGACAATGCACTTGAAAAAAAACCTTTCAGGACTTTCTCTAGTGATGGTAAGAGGTGGGTAGAGTAGCCAAAAATTGTACTCAAGTAAGAGTAGCATTACTTCAAAATAATATTACTCAAGTAAAAGTAAAAAGTAGTCATTCAAAAAATTACTCAAGTAAGAGTAAAAAAGTATTTGATGAAATGACTACCCAAGTACCGAGTAACCTGATCATAATAAATGATTTATTTTTTTAGAAGTGTTGTAATAAGACAGACAAAAATAAAAAATAATGTGCAAATTCTGCTGTTTTCAAATAATAAAGTAAAAAATTATTAAAAAAAAAAAAAAGCTTAAGCAGGAGTTGGCTCTCATTTTTCATGTATTGTTTCCTTCCCTGTCTGCTGTCTGTGAGGAGTTTGTGCCACTATTCCGCCACAGTTTGTGTGTGGTCATGTGACTGCATGGTTACGTCTGATTTGTGAAACGGAGCCATGCGATTATTGTTGCTATGTCTGATTGGTGAAATGAAGTCTTGTGATTATTGTTGCTACGTCTGATTGGTGAAACCTAGTCTTGTCATTATTGTTGCTATATCTGATTGGTGAAACATTCATGCAGTAGACCCACTGGTGGCTTCTCTCTGGCAAAAATATAGAGTATCTAATGGAAAAAAGTTACGATTCGAGTGCTGTCCCATGTAGCGGAGTAAGGGTAGCGTTTCTTCTTTAGAAATGCACTCAAGTAAAAGTAAAAAGTATGGTGCAGTAAAACTACTCTTTGAAGTACAATTTTTTTAAAAAGTTACTCAAGTAAATGTAACGGAGTAAATGTAATTCATTACTACCCACCACTGGAGATGGTTATCTTATTTCAACATTTTACTAGTTCATTGTTCTCTTCTTTCAGGGTTAATTCATCTAAGGTTTATACATTTTGCTAACATTTGAACAAAAAGATTGTTAAGATGAAAGAAAAAAATCACTTTGCTGTCCCAATATAAGCTAGAGTATTTTTCAGCTTCTTTGTTACACCTTGCCTGATGAAGGGGGCTTAGCTGCCTCAAAAGCTTGCATTTGCAATCTATTTAGTTAGCCAATAAAAGGTGTCATTTCACCCTACGTTCTCATTAAATCAGTCATATGCACAGTACTGTCCAACTTCTATCTGTGGACATGATACTACGGTGTTTGGATGCACAAAATACCTCGTAAAGCATTTTTATCAGCTTATACAGAATAAAAAACACAGCTAGTTTTCCTGGAGGAAACCTGTATTGGTTTTCCAAATGTTTTACTGAAACACGATCAACTCAGGTGTGATGTCTTTCCCAGACATCTGACTTCCAAGTTAAATGCAACACAGCATTATTGTACTGTGTGGACTATGCCCGGCAGTTTATCCCGGCCAAGTCCCCCAAGCCACCAGATGGAGCCCTCCCTGCAATGTGGAGATGCCCCGAATTCCAGCAGGGCATCATGGACTTTGGAGTTGTAGTGCACAGCCCTGCTGGATAACGTCGGGGTCGTCAGGGGACGCTGCAGGGAGACACAGAGACATTGGCTTTTCCTACAGCCCGGAAGTACTTGCCAGTCATGAGGACGGAAGGAATAAAGTGCTTCCGGGCTGACAAAGAAAGAAGAGTTTTGATTTGACCCGGAAGTGCTAGGAAGTCACATGGACTGCAGGTCAAGGAGCACTTCCGGGTCGTGGACTATAAAAAGGACAATGAAACACCAGAGCATTGAGCTGAGCTGGGTGGTAGGAGGGCAACGCGTCTGGGAGTGGAGGATTGTTTATTGTAGTTATTGTGTTTATTTGAGAGTATAGTGTGGAGTGGAGGGTGCTTAGTGCACATAATTATTATAATAAAAGAATTATCGCACTTTTACCTGGTGTTTGGCATGGTACCTGAGGGTTCAAGGGAGCACTAGCACCCCCTACTGTCACAACTGTTACATCAGAATTTTGGCACTAAGGCAGGAATATTCCATTTACATGTTAACTTAAAATGGATAGGACAGGATCTTCTATTATTTATGTAGTTATGTAAAGCTATTATTCTACTGTACTATAGATAAGCAAATACATATGTACAATAATATCAACTTAGGAGGACTGGCTCTTACAGGGTCAAAATGACTTGAACTCTGATCCAGCGTTCCAGTCTGCTTTGTTCCAAAAGTCATCTTTATATTTAGATGGTCTGTTACCAACTTTAAATTTTGCATTTGAGTTCTTTTTTTGAGGATGTAGAAATCATGTCTTGAACTCTTATTTAGATAGAGGTTTCAAAAGAAGATGTGAAAGAAGGAATTAGGGCAGAAATTAGACGATTCTGGATAATGAGCTTGACTACTGTATAAGATTCATCCTGCTCTTTACATTTCAGGGTCGTTGGGAACATCGGCATATTCCATTAGGATTGATGTGAGTCTGGGATTACCCGTGAATGAAACACAATTATATTAGAAGCGTATTTAAATAAAGAAGTGCAGTGCATGAAAATTGGGGAGGATTGCACTGGCAGTCACACCACAGTAAGGGTCATTTAGATCACACATCTTGCCCATTCTTGTGTTTGGTCAAACAACAACTAAACCTCTTGAATATGCCTGTATGTTATATAGATTGAGTTGCCGCCACATGATGATGTTTGGAGGAACAGGGTATTTGTGTTAATGAACAGGTGTGCCTAATACAGTGGCCACTGAGTGTTCATTTCATTGGAAGATTTTTTTTTTTGTTTTGTTTTTTTTTTTTTGTTTTTTGCAGCAGCAGCAGTCTGAAAAAAAACAGCTACTTTTTTGAAAAATAATAGCTTCTCCTGAGATTTATGTAATTTCATTGCACAGTATGTTTCTGATTTATAAAATCTGTTTGTTTGAACAACTTTCTTGTCCCGGGGTTACTAGATGTATAATTACTAATCGCATCCCATCAAACTATCTTGTACTGTATCGAGGCAAGCTTGGAATTATTAGTGTATCCACCTAGAGATACTTAGCCTGTGGAGAATTGGGAAATTGACTTTTTGACTCATATCAAAATTTCAATTAAAAACCAATCTTTTTTTTTCTAATTCTCATTACTACTTTCATAAATCATTACTGTTTGCCCTGCTTCAGGCTTCCAATGTGTACAGCAGCAATTTAAAGTTCCCCTTTGTAGTAGGCGTTTGTTTTCCCCTTCTTGAAATTTATTGTTATTTTGAAATTTATAACCTTTATTATTTTGAGGAGTTTACCTTACCGCTGGCTAAATTCTTGCCTGACGCAAAGATTTTTTCTTTTGGTTTGCAGAACCAAATACTAATTAACTACCTCTTAGGATTTTTATAACAGCATGGAATGTCATTATGGGCATAATGAAAACAAAATGGTTGAAATTTGAAATAATGGACGTGTAAGACATGAATACGCTAAGAGCTAAATGACATAACATTATTGAAAAAAAGATCTTGTACTGAATAACTGCAAAGATCAAATTTATATCTAGTTAATATGTAAAGCCAGTAATAGGCACAGTTAAACTGACAAAAACAATAAGATGAAGGTAAAAATAAAACAGTGTATATGACAAAGACAAAACACTTAATTCAAAATTGACAGGATTGTGCCTTTGTATTATTATATGTTTTCAGTTTTGAAAAACCCTAACCCCTACTATCATCTTCATTCACAATTAATGTTCTTTACATTTTTTGTTATTCTAGTTACTACAATCACTTTTAATATAATGAGGCCTATTAAAATCACTTGTTAATCTCAGTTTAGTGCTGAGGCATTAGCTATCCCTGCTCTTTCAATTCTCCTTCAAGTTATCAGAGTTTATGCATTTATTTATTGATTTATTTATTTGACATTTTGTTCATCCCTCTCTCTTTTTCCTTCTCTGGTCCCTGGTGTTGTTGTGATGCAGCAACACAAAATAGTAAATAAAGGGGTGAAAAAGTCCTCAAAATGAACAAAACTCAGTCCTGAACTTCACTGGTCAGCCTCAGAAGCAGGCTTCAGCCCAGGCAGCCAGACCCCAAAACTCAAAAGGCAGTCTCTCAGGCCTGCATAGACCCAAAATTGGGCTCTGGCTTTAAAAGTTGAAAAATATCTTTAAATACCCCAAAACACACAAAAATGCCATTTTTTGGGGAAGTGGAAACTGTAAACTCTGTGGGCTCAGAAAGGCAAGACCAATTAAAAAATGTATAAATAAACAAAATAATGCAAACATAAGCTAAAGGGGGATATATGAAAAGACAATCAAATGCAAATGGGTGCAATCCTTGATACAGAATTCAGAAAATACAGAATACAAAAAAACAAAAAACAGAAGCAAAAGTCCAGAAAATAAAATTTGTACAATGCAGTACTCAAAGATGTGTACTCCTCAACGGTCAATCAAACAGTGCCAGGACCATCTCTGCAAGCTCAATATAAAGGCTAAGGGTCGTCACGCCTCTTAGGTTCCATCCACAAAACACAACAGACCTGTCAGACAACGTAAGTACACAATACATGTATACTAAGTCCTAAGTAACTGCAATAATATTAACACAAATTTCTTAACATAATGTGTTTCAACTTTTTTGGATTTGCAGATTTGGTTTTGTTTATTAATAACTAGTGACTGGGAACCCGATCGAATCAGGCTACAAATTCTATGTTTCTGAAATCCATACTTTCTCTGCAAAGAATTATTTGTTTTTTTTAAGTCTTTGAAATGATTCTGTTATCATGGCACTGATTTCTGCTTAAAATAGACCTTTTCGGCTGATGTAATGAAGCGCTACACTTCAAAAAATGAAATCTAAGCAAAGTGAAAAGTACTTATATCATTATGTTAAATCTTTTTTTTCTTATTGTAAGAATTATTGACTTGTCAAAAAACTCGTATTTACAATTATTAAGCATGTTTTGAGAAATCTTGTCAAGTAAATTTTGCTTACCCCATTGGCAGATTTTTTTGCTAAATAAAAGCAAAACAACTCTCATTTAAAGTTTTTTTTGTCTAGTTTTTGCATATGCATTTTTTGCAGTGTACCTGTTTAAACAGGGCTGCGAAACGTGAACTCAGCTCTTCGGCGTACCTCATTTGATTTTTTCTGGCCTACAAATTTTCAAAACAAACTGTATTTTACTACTCTAATCAGAGTCGGATTAATTATGTTGGCGTGGTCATTTTAGATCTGAGATCGGCTAAAATTTAAACAATGTCCGTTGTTAATACCCAGCCATCATTACTCAGTTTGCCAATAGATGTCAGAAGGACGGATACCAAAACCGAACTGCCCAAAGATAGATTTCAACATACCAAGTAAATGGCTAAATGTTCTAAATTACTTACGGTTCCGGAGTTGTCGAAGGGTTTAAGTCAGTCGATGATGTTAGTCCTGGAAAATACACTACACCAAACCAATGTTCCAAAAACCAACCGAACTTACTGTTATCTGCTCGAACCAACACCGACTTACTATACTCGGCCGTCCAGCAGCGTCACTGAAGCATTCGAACATTCTTAGCCAGAGGCAGAGTCCCATTGCATGGTTCTAACTTGTACTGAGTCGAGGTATTGACGCGAACGCCATACATACAGGGTATTGACATGAACACCATACATATGGATAGTATCAATTTATATATAAGGATAGCATTATGTTTTTTAGAGGAGGTGGTGCACTGCTACAAGTTCTTGAGGATCTACATCAGTGACAGTCTAAACTGGTCTCGTTACACAGAGGAACTATACAAGAAAGGGCAGAGTGGACTTATTTTTCTTATGAAACTGTGTTCCTTTAATGTGGGCAGCAACATCCTTCCCTTTTTCTATAACTCTTTGATGACCTGTCCAATTTTCTGGGTTATGGGGTGTTGGACAGATAACACCACATCTATCTATCTATCTATCTATCTATCTATCTATCTATCTATCTATCTATCTATCTATCTATCTATCTATCTATCTATCTATCTATCTACAGAACTGAATATTCTGAAAGCTATGAGGTGTAACATTTGAAAACAATTTGTGTAGCAATCAGAGATTAACAGAAACCTAACGGTATTCTTAGACCCTTACATCCACTACAGTATCACATTCTGCAGCATGCAGATCTAGACAGAAACCGAACATGGACAGAATACTAGTTGTTACAAGAGTATATTCCAATATGTATTTCTACAGGGCCAATTTGGAGATGTCTATAATCCTAATACATGTGTCCTTGGAAATTGTGGAGTGTGGTGTGTGTGAGTGTGTGAGTGAGAGAGAATGGACCCTGTGATTGACTAGCCTGTCCAGGCCTTGCTGAACTAAGTCTATTGAGAGGTACAGTACCTGCACATTCCTTGAACATACCTGAATGTTATGCCATGCATGCATTTTCTTGAGATTGTGAGTCAAGCCCAAACCTCTGGGGGCATGATGTTCATGTTAGAGAAGTTGGTCTTGTGGGTATGCAAGTGAGGGTGTGTCCAAGATTGTGCCATGTCATATAGACTGTTACCCTACCCAATGTTAGCTTAAACTTTACACACCCGTAAGGGTAGCAGAGGTTCCTCCTTCCTGTGATTCTAAACTATCAGGTATGGAAAATGGAAGCATGAACAGAAGGTAATCAATAAGTCTTTAAATGTATATTCATCCATTGACTGAGATGAGCCTTAGCAGAGGAATATTACTGTTGGCTTCAGTTGTATAAAGTTATTTGATATGCATGTCTCATAGCAAGGAACATTTTCAACCTTCCTTGCTTCATCTAAAATTGGAAGATGAGTTGTCTATCCCCATGCTAATTATATGTCACAAATTGCAGTTAGACTCAAGAAACAACAAAGGCAACATTCTTTCTTAGAAAAATGGAAAAATATGTGTTTCATTGATATCCTTTCAAAAGAAATGTCAGTGTGCACAAAAGCAATGACAAAAAAGATATGCCTTCTTTGATTTAATCTGAGGCATTACAGCAACTCAACAAAAATGAACATATATTAAAGAATTAAAAAGATAGAAAGAATATAGAATCAATCAATAAAACTGAGTGCAAAAAATGCTGATACCCACTATAAACCACTAAGAGATGGAATAAGTGTACATAAAAATAAAACTAGAAATGCAAGTGTACCAGCAAGAAGTAATACAGTATAAACACAGTATGTTAATGCTGTGTTCAGAAGTTAAAAGAGGGTGACTTGTTGTACATACTGTTAATACAAAGTAGATGAGGATAGCAGGCATAAAGCAGGACAGAGTTACACACCTTGACAGCCACTGAGAGGAAGGACTTTGAAAAGTTCCCTTGAGTATTGTCCCGGGATCAGTCTGATATTAAAGTGTCCTATAGTCTAATAACAGTGTTGTGTAGTGGATGAGAGACATTGTTCATGATGGCTATGAGCCTGGCCAGCCTTCTCCTCTTTGCTAGTACTACAGACTAAGTCCAAAGATAGAGCCAGCCTTGTTAATTGGTTTATTTGAGTCTATTCATATCCCTTGTTAGATGTCATTTGCAAACACTAAATTAGCCTTTATTTGTATGATGATGACATCCAGCTGTATTTAAAATTTAAATGAAATAATTCAATTACAGCATTAATTAACTGACTTATTGATGTAGAAACATGGATGAGTGGTAACAATATTACAATCAGTTTGACAGAATTTGGCTATTAGCATGATGGCCCTGCATATTTGCAGCCTCAGTTCGGTGCTCTCTAGTATTTTTCTTGCTTGTTTGATTCTTTATTTGTTTTTTATTTGTCCCGTCATTCAATGTTCAACTACAGTCAAATAAACCCGGAAACAACTGTTTAATATTTGCTTCATGTGATTTGATATTGGATTTTTCCAATGTTTTCTAGATATCATAATTGAAGGAGCAGCAGTTATCTCTGAAATGTTTCTTACTAGCTGCTATTTGATGTTACAGCATAAAAATCTATCTATCTATATTTTCTTAATACACTTTAATTTTAATTTCACTGTCCTTGTGATGCTGAAATAGAAAGCAACCGTCTTGTCGTTGACATTTACTGCTATGTTCTCCTTTAGTTGACTTGTAGTGTTTTTAAGTTCTTGTGAACTTGTCAGTCTTTAAACTCACCTTACTCTTTGACAGCCGCTGCTGACAGCAAAATGGATGCCCAGTACAAGTGAGTCCAAAGCTTGGGTAAGGGATGTGCAAGTAAGCCACACCTCTCCAAACCTGCTCTTCTCTATCATGGTCCAAAGCAGCCAACAATTTTACCGTTCCAAAAAATACATCTTTCAAAAATGTTATGTTTAAGAAATTTGAACAATTAGTCACAGATCCTCGACAACCATTGGCACATTTAGTCCACTTGAATTGCAATCTGCTGTCGTTTAGAACTATTGAGCCGCCGCAAACCTACACTGTGTTTTAACTACATAATATTGTAAGTGCTGTTAAAAAGTGTATATTTAATGTACTCCACTAAGTAAGGTATGTAATTCCATTCTATCACCACTGCTATTTTTGTATATGACTCACTGTTACAAAATCATTTGATAAACAAAAATGTGATAATTGAGTCTTTAATGAAGTAGCTATAAAAATTTTAAATGCTCCAACTTTCAAATCTGTTAATTAAGTCCCAGAATGCACCCAAATGTTACACTATATGTATGTACATATACATTTTCTAACTTGTTTAAAGTTAAATTTCACAGTTCTAGTTTTTCTTATATAGATTATGCTAAAATCCTAACAGTTCAGTAACCTTTACATTTTATATTCTGTGTTAATAATTACAGAACATAAAATCCAGATAAGCTTCCCCTCTCCTTAGTGTTTTAATGTCAATAGTGAACCTCTTCCTGTGCTATGCTACTTGAGAGTTTCCCTGATTATATGGGGGTATTTTTCATAACATCCTCATCTAATTAAGTTTTTTAGGTCTTGTTATAAGTTGTAATTGGACAATTGTTCATCATTAAATTGGATCATTTTTCATTTCTGAAAACAAATTCTTTAGTGGGTAGTAACAGACTGAATAGTAACAAGACCACCAAAAACTCTTCACTGAAAGCACTTGAATTTTTGTTTTGCTTGAATGTATTAGAAATTAGGTGTTATTTTTGGCGTGCTTTATCCTTCACTCAAGACATTTGTCTGTTCTAAAATATGCTTTCTTCAGCTTAGACATACTGCAAAACAGAGTTGCATATAATACAAAAAGCATCTATAAGGATTGCCACATCTGTCTGTCTGCATTAAACAGCTTGGTTCCCGGTGGACTGCGTTTGTTGAAATTTTAACACACTGATTCTTTAAAGAAACCTGCCATGAAAGTAATAACATATTTTTAATAAGTTGTGCTGTAAAAATGTTGAAATTTCCAAACTTCATTGGCCTAACTTAAAGCAAATAAACATTCAGTATGACTTCAATTATGTACTACAACAACAACAACATTTATTTATATATATATATTTATATCCACTGCATCCATTTAACAGTGTCATTTCCAGGCAGAGGAGTAGCTTCAGTGACAGACTTTTGGCACTGTCCTGCTCCACTGACAGACTGAGGAGATCGTTCCTCCCCCACACTATGCGACTCTTCAATTCCACCCGGGGGAGTAAATGCTAACATTAATTTTATTTTAATTTTTTTCATTATTATTACTATTTAATTTAATATTGTTTCTTTGTATCAGTATACTGCTGCTGGATTATGTGAATTTCCTCTTGGGATTAATAAAGTATCTATCTATCTATCTATCTATCTATCTATCTATCTATCTATCTATCTATCTATCTATCTATCTATCTATCTATCTATCTATCTATCTAGCACATTTTCATACAAACAGTACCTCAAAGTGCTTTACATAATAAAGAATAGAAAAATAAAAGACACAATAAGAAAACAAAATTAATCAAGATTAATTAACATTGAATAAGAGTAAGGTTCAATGGCCAGGGGGGACAGAAAAAACAAAAAAACTCCAGATGGCTGGAGAAAAAATAAAATCTGTAGGGATTCCAGACCATGAGACCGTTCAGTCCCCTCTGGGCATTTTACCTAACATAAATGAAACAGTCCTCTTTGGATTTAGGATTCTCACGGAAGGGCTTGATGAATATGATGGTCACGTAGACTTCTGCCTTTAAATCCATCCATCGTGGTTGGAGCATCATGAAGCTTTGAGTAGGTGGAGGTGGCGCAGGCCACCACCGCAAAGAAACCGGAAAAAGAAACGGAAAAGAGAGTAGGGGTCAGTACGGATTTTAGAGCCACAATGAATAGTTATTATGAGGAAATTGAACATATAGAGTGTCAGGAGTAAGTTAAATTAAGCTAAATTGAAGTTATAGAAAGGCCATGTTAAAGTAATGTGTTTTCAGCAGTGTTTTAAAGTGCTCTACTGTATCAGCCTGGCGAATTCCTATTGGCAGGCTATTCCAGATTTTAGGTGCATAGCAGCAGAAGGCCCCCTCACCACTTCTTTTAAGTTTTGTTCTTGGAATTCTAAGGAGACACTCATTTTAGGATCTGAGGTTACGATTTGGAATATAACGTGTCAGACATTCCGATATATAAGATGGGGCCAGATTATTTATTAGTTTATTGTTTCAAATTTACCCAGAGAGCTGTTACTTTAACATGAATATTTTCAGATTTTACTTGTCTGATGGCCACTGTTGATGCCAAAACAGATCCCTAATATGAACCAGTCTAACACCTAAACAGACATTTTTGTTAATCTTCAGTCATCCAGTGTTGATTATTAACACCCATTGATGTCATATCTTTATGTTTTTAGCTGACAGGAGTGATATGTAGCACAGTCCTGTTTCTGTATCGTAACCATTCCCTAAGCCCAAAGTATTTAGAGATGCCCTTTTGTACACTACTGCTGTAAAGAGCTGTTATTTGAGTTTTTGTGGCCATCCTTCCTTATTAGAATGCCATGTCACCCAGAGAATGGCCGCTCACTGGATATTTATTTATTTATCACATTATGTATCATTTTTTTTTTGTAAACTCCAGAGAATGTATTGCTTTGAAATCTTGGGAGGGATGCTGCCTCTGAGATGCCACAACCTATACAACTGGCTAAAATAAACATACAACAGTCAAAGTCAATTAGATCACGCTTCCTGTTCATTCTAATGTTTGGTCAGACATAAACTAAACCCCTTAACCACATCAACCTGTATTAAGCCACATTGGTCAATTGTTTTTGTGAAAGGGCTATTTTTGGTAAAGAGCAGGTGTACTAACTTTATGTATATATGTGCTAGATCTTTCTTTTAATATACAGCATTGCATAATGTTTATTCTTCAGTATTGTCATTGATGTTTATGCTTTATTTCATTTAGTTATGCAATAGTTGTAATTATTGTACAATATTGTGGCCTGTTCAGGCTACACATTTTTATTTTTTTCCTGTGGGAAACGTGTTCCCCTGTTTCCCACATGTACAGCTCAGTTAAGCACACCAAACACTTCTCTTCTTCTTTTCCTTCCTTCCTCTCTCTTATTTTTTTTTTGCTTACACTCCTCCTCCAGCAAGCTTCATCCTCTTCCACCTTAGCAGTGGCTGCTGGCTCCTTTTATAAGGGACCTGGAAGTGCTCCAGGTGCTTGTTGGTCTAATTTGCAGCACTCAATCAAGGGCTCAGCAGCAGCTGCAGCAACCCCTGGTGTCTCCCAAGGAACCCAACATGGCTGCACCAAACTCCAGCTCTCATGGAGCCCTGTGGGAATCTGAGGCACCATTGCAGCCCAGAGGGGCTGCCACCTGTGGGGAAGGTAATGTTCAGGACACACTCCCTCCCATGGTCCTTCAAGTGTAAAGGTGTCCTGACCGGGCAAGGGCAGTAGACCACAGTATTCAAGACTGTTAAGTAGAAGTATGTAAATAAGAATAAACTGAAATAAATGAAATGCCCCTGAAAATGTCTAAGAAGGGCCTATTGTGCCTAGCTTAGCAGAATCTTTTGGTGCAAGAATTACACATTTCAGGTCCTGACACAACTTCCTATTGGGCAAGTCTAGAAACATAAATGTCATTTTCGTCATTAACTCTGATTAAAACTTTCTTGTATGTCCTAAGTTTTTGTTCTTTGCCATACACTCATAAAAATAATGGTTCCTTAATGGCATTTTATGGTTCTTTATTGGGTTGTGAGGTTCCTCTTAGAACCATTGTATGAAAAAGCACCATTCCATTCTGGGAAGGGTTCTTTGCATGTGAAGTTGGTTCTGTGTGCTTTGAAAAAATTCCTAATACATATTAAAAAAAGCCCTAAAATCCTTGATATATAGTAGGCTACCTGACAGGACACCAACAGATTAGGAACACTGGGACCTATTTTATTGTAAAAAGCAAGAGCTCTTTTAAAATTATCACCCATTGGTATTTCACAAATCTGGTACCATCTTCAAATAAATAAAGGAACCTTCTTATGGATTGGTCTTTTGGGAAACAAAATGGTTCCCCGATGGCACTGCACTGAAACATTTTTAAGAGTGTATGACCCAAAAACACTTCACCTTCACCTTCAAGGACTGCTGGCCTCCCTTTTCTTCTGAAGAGACCTGAGATGCACAGGAGGATCTATTGTTCCTTCAGTGTTGGCAAAGATGTGTCTTGTCAATTTGATTATACATATATTGGTACGGCTAATCTCGATCAGACTGATTTTTAACCTATGCGTTCAAACAGGAAAACCAGTTATTCCAGTAAATGGATTGAAATCACAAGGGGTTATCAAATATTGGGTTTTTTTTCTACAAACAACTACAGCCTAAAAGTGGTCTGATTTAATTTACTGTGAAAACCAAACAATAATGCACAATAGATAGATAGATAGATAGATAGATAGATAGATAGATAGATAGATAAAGTTCCCAGTTACTATAAATTATGTATGTTTCATCCATTTATCTTGACCTAGTTATAGCTAAGAATGTTTCAGAAATCACATGCAATTAAAATTCTTTTGCTCAAAGGCTTTATTTTTGTATACTGTATAATCAGCAGCCTTACAGTAAGTACTGATGTCATCTGCAATTTGGCCCCAAAAGATCCTTGTATTAAAAACTAAGTAAGCAGTAAGGGGTAATAAAAAAATAATAAGAATAATCAATCTGACATTTCGCTGGCATGTGAGGAATTTATCCACTGTGAGATGTTCTCTGTGTTAATCTTGTCAACTAGAAATCTGTCAAAGATTTATTTTTAAATCCCCATGTAAAGTGCCTTACAGCAGTGAGCTGGATCTGTTTTAGGGTCCTACTATGCTATTTATCTCCATCAGACAACACTTCACTCTTGCTTTTGGAACTAAATATTTTCAGAATAGTATAAATAATTCTGGTGTTTTATTGTATTTAAATTAAAAATATTATTTATTAATAATATTTTTATAAAAATTAAATTTTAAATTAAAATTAAAATTTATAAATTAGTTTACATTATATCTTTATCTCCTCTAATGTTTTTGGACTAATGTCATTGTACATTTAGACCTGATACTTACAGATACATATCATCGTTTCCTGTAAATTATTACTGCTGTTTTCAAAATGCAAGTAAAATACTTCTTTTTAATTGTATCTGTAAATTGGTAATCTTCTGAAGCATCTGTATTTTTGCAGAAATTTAATAACATATGGGTAAAAGATTCTTGACTTTTAAAATCCCTTCCAAGCAATTCTGCTCTTGAAATATTCACTTTATCTTCTGCTTTGTGTAACTTAAAAAAAGTAAACTTATAGAAACAGCTGCTGTCAAGGGACTTTCCTAAAATCATTTTCACCTCCACACCAAACAGAGTGGCTATTACTATTGTTATTCTTAATTAGCTGGAGCTTAATTCCTACTAATATTCAATATATTTGACTGGAATAATGGACAGTGGTTTGGACTTTGAGATGGTTGCACTTTATCTTAAATACCTGATACATCCTTCTAATTGTTCATTCATTTTTGAACACTGTCTTTCTGTTAAACATTGACAACTTGATTAAATAGGATTTGAGAATGTTATGTCATATTAAGGTACAAAACCTAAATTCCTATGACTTAGTTAGATCAGGATGAGGAGCATGCACTGGTACAACACGTTGCCGCACCCACCACATGACAAAACAGCTCTGGATCCTGGTTGGCAACCCCCCAGGCACACATGTGGTCCAGTCCCACCATCTAGAAATGACCATCTATCTGCCAGAGCCAGGTATTACATGGACATCCCCTTGGCCTGATCCAGCCACTTGGGTCCTCAACAATGAGGATCCTGCAAGCCAGGTCACCCTCAAGGAATTGTGCCACGTGGCCATAATGCCGTAGCTGACACTCCCTCACAATGCAGGTAATGTGCCTCAGTCACAGCTCTGTGAGCAACTGCTCATTCAACACAAAGTCAAACACCAGGACTCTAAAGACTTGGACCTTCCTCCTTTTGCATAGACATTGGGAGTGCCACACACCCCTTTCCAGCAACTTCATGACCCCCCCCCCATGCTCTCCCAATCTGTCTACTGACTTTGTAGGAAGAGTCACCAGAGACATGAATGTCACTGCCAAGGTAAGTAAACCTCTCAATGAGGTAAGCAATCACTCCGCAGACACAGCACTGCCACTGTTGACACATTCTACCCCTGGTATTGTATGATTTCTTTAAATTATTCAATGGACAACAAGAAAATGTGGTATCCATCCTTCCATTTTCCATTGCTTATCCTAAGCTGAGTCACATGGGTAACAGTTGTAGCAGTGACGCCCAAAGGTCCTCATCCCCAGTCACACTTGTAAGTTCATACTGTGGGATCCCAAGGTGTTCCTAGACCATCTGGGAGATAAAATCCTCCCAGTGAGCCCTGGATCTTCCCTAAGGTCTCGTTCCAGGTGGTCAAGCCCGTAAAACCTCCAAACGAGGCGTACCAGGAGGCACCTGTGTGAGAAGCACCTCAACTGGCTCCTCTCAATGTGAAGGATCAATGGCTCTACTCTAAATCTCTCCTGGATGTCTGCTCTTCTCGCCCCATCTCTAAGAGAGAGTTCAGCCACCCTGTGGAGAAATCTCATTTTGGCAGCTTGCACCTATAATCTCATTCTTTCAGTCATCACCCAAAGCCATCATCATGACTATAGATAAGGGTAGGGTCACAGATCATTTAGAAAATTGAGAGCTTTGCTGTGACTCAGCTCCTTCTTCACCACTACAGATCAGCCACCCCAATCCATTTCCATTATCTTTTTTCCCATCATTTATGAGCAAAATCCCATATTACTTAAACTCCTCCACTTGAAGCAGTAACTCACCTCCCATTTGGAGATGATAGTCCACCTTTTTCTTACTGATGACCATGGCCTCAGATTTGAAGGTGCTGATCCTAACCATGAGTGGTGCAGTGGGTAGCGCTGCCTCCTCACAGTTAGGAGACCCGGGTTCACTTCCCGGGTCCTCCCTGTGTGGAGTTTGCATGTTCTCCCTGTGTCTGTGTGGGTGTACTCCGGTTTCCTCCCACAGTCCAAAGACATGTTGGTTAGGTGCATTGACAGTTCTAAATTGTCTCTAGTGTGTGCTGAGTGTGTGCACACCTTGCGGTGGGCTGACGCCCTGCCCAGGGTTTGTTTCCTGCCTTACGCCCTGTGTTGGCTGGGATTGGCTTCAGCAGACCCCTATGACCCTGTAGTTAAGATATAGCGGGTTGGATAATGGATGGATGGATGGATCCTAACCATTGCCTCTTCGCACTCGATCACAAACTGTTCCAATTCACAGATCAATGAAGCCAACAGGACTGCGTCATCTGCAAAAAAGCAGTGACGCTATTCTAAGACCACTGAGCTAGACCCCTCCTCTTACTGGCTGCACCTTTATATCCTGTCCCTGAAAATCACAAACAAGATTCGAGACAAAGCACAGCCTTGGCGGAGTCCAACACCCATTAGAGAAGATGTTGAACTTTTTCTGATTATGCGGACACAGCTCTCACTGTGATTATACTGGTACCAAATAGCCCGCATTAGGGGCCCCGAAACTCTCCAAATTCCTTCCATATCCAGGGTTTTGCTTCCCTGACCACTAAGGGTGTCGGTCCCTCTCTGCTGCTTAAGGAACCTCACGTGCTAACCATACATGCAAAGCCTCCTTTCCAGCCTGATGGCATCCTACATCTATAGTATCCACCATTGGATCCTTGGGTGACCGTGTCAAGAGGCGCCTATGGCCTTTAGGCTGCAGCTCTTTGCAGCTACTTCCACAATGGAGGCTTTGAACAAGGCCCATTCAGAGTCTATGTCCCCAGCCTCCCCCAGCATATGGGAAAAGCTCTTTTGAAGATTGGAGTTGAAAGTTTTATTGACAGGGGCCTCCACCAGATGTTTCCAGTTCACCCTCTCTACTTGCTTGTGCTTTCCAGGTCTGTCCAGCTACCTTCCAGGTGGTGATCAGTTGACAGCTCTGCCTCATAATCTGATGATACGATTATGAAATTGATCACAGATCTTTGGCCTGATGTTTTTTATATCACCTTTATCTATATATAAATGAAGATCAAATCTTGATATGTCCATGTATGTTAAGAAAGATAAAAAAAACATTTCATGGGGTATACGTACTTTTTCAAGTGACTGTAATTTATTTGATAGGCAATTTATTGCAAAAGGGTCCTAGGTGTTGTGTCATGCTATGCGTAATATACATGACATTCCAACAGATGGTGCTGTAATAAACAGCTGGCTTTGGGAAGTTATGATGCTCTGCTTGAGTAGGGTGGTAAGAAGAAGGGTCAGAGAAGTGAGTTTTAAACACATAAACAGAACTACGTATATTTTACTGCTCTCTTACTGAACAGAATCCACAGCACATAACACTGGGAGACGATCAAAATGAAACTTCACCATCATGACTAATATTAAAACTGTGCTTTTTGGTTTGGAGTCATGGCTTGTTAAGCTCCCTCTAGTGACTACAAATTCAATCCAGATACATATGAATTATACTTGTACCATCAATGAACTCATCTGCATTATTCCTTGTCTGTAATACTACCATAACCTGATATAGATTTTTGAAAAAGAAGACACCAGGCTGTGAGACATTTTAATAAAGCTAATTCAAAAAGAAAAATAAGAAAAAGTTGGAAAGAAGTCTAACTAGGAAACACATGGGAACATAAAGCTGATACTCCCTGATTGGTTTATTCTGGCAAGAATAGGGTGGTAACAGGGACTGGATTTGATCAATCAATCAATCAATCAACATTTATTTATATAGCACATATTCATACAAAAAAATGTAGCTCAAAGTGCTTTACAAAATGAATAGAAAAATAGAAGACACAATAAAAAATAAACATAAGTCAACATTAATTAACATAAAATAAGAGTAAGGTCCGGTGGCCAGGGTGGACAGAAAAAACAAAAAAAACTCCAAAGGCTGGAGAAAAAATAAAATCTGTAGGGGTTCCAGACCAAGAGACCGCCCAGTCCCCTCTGGGCAATCTACCTAACATAAGTCAAACAGTCCTCTTTGTATTTAGGGTTTTCATGGAAGGACCTGATGATGATGGCTTTCAGTCCATCAATGTTGGTGCATCATGATGCTTTGAGTAGGTGGTGGTGGCGCAGGCCGTCACCACAAAGAAACCGAAAAAGAAACAGAAGAGAGAGTTGGGGTCAGTATGGATTTTGGAGCCACTGTTAGCCACTCATAGTTATTATGAAGAATTGAACATACAGAGTATCAGTATTAAATTAAAGTGAAGTTATAAAAAGGCCATGTTAAAGTAATGTGTTTTCAGCAGTGTTTTAAAGTGCTCCACTGTATCAGCCTGGCGAATTCCTATTGGCAGGCTATTCCAGATTTTAGGTGCATAACAGCAGAAGGCCGCCTCACCACTTCTTTTAAGTTTAGCTTTTGGAATTATAAGGAGACACTCATTTGAAGATCTAAGGTTACGATTTGGAATATAACGTGTCAGGCATTCCGATATATAAGATGAAAAAATAGGTGAGTCAGAGCATCATAAAAATAGGGAATGGATGGACTGATTGGTGAAATAGAAAAAATAAAACGCTGGAAAGTTCACATCAATGGAAAGTACAGGCTGGACACTGAAAGTTTGCTTTCAAAGAGAAAGTGGCTAGAGATGGTGAAAAACAGTAGGTTGGCCATTTAGTGAATATAGCAAAAGAAACAGAAGAGTTCTGCAGAAGATGCAAAGAGACAAGCAAAGATGAGGAGACCTGGCACAAGGTAGCTGAAGGTGTGACTAAAGGTGTTCACTCAAAAGTCCAGTGACGGAAAGAGAGAAGGACAGATAAAGACTTACCGGTTTGAGAACAGAGTGTTCCATGATTTGAAGGTGACACCATGAGTTTAGGTGTACAAAGGAGCTACTTGTGGTAGAGGTCAGATAGATGGGTAAACCAGGTTGGAGCCATTAAAAATAAGTTTGTTTTGCTTTTTTCTTTTCTTTTCTGTTACCTGACTTGAGGATACACAAGTGAAGGGGCCAGTTCAGTTTTCTTTAAAAGGCCTAGCAACGATCGGGGCCTCTGTGTAAAAGTCTGTACGCGAGTTCAACTGACGTCTGTAATAAGTCTGGGTGAGCTTAATGCATAAATATATGTGACTGTAAATATTTTATTTCTCATTGTTTTATTAATTCTATACAAATTTGCATTTCTGAAATGTAACATATAAGTAAGGTTAATAGTTAAATAGTTAATCTTCTTAATTTTTTGTTCTTAAACCTTTGACTGCATTGGCGTTGTGTTTGTTGTAGAGATCAAATAATAGAATTAATTTAAGAAATGGAAGTGAATTTAAAGACACGAGGCATGGGAATAATTTAGAAAGAATTAAAGAATTCAGGACCCTGCCTACAGGGGATCTCAAAAGGGGACAGGGGTTACATTATGATATATCACTTTCTTATAATCCATGTACCATGCTTAAGACACTACATTATTAAATCTCAGAAAATATATGTATACATTAATTTTTTATATTGTAATTATTATTACTGGTCTGGTTTATGTCACTTTATTAAATAATTGCCAGGCAAAGATTGATTTGTGTTTAATTACTAATAAATTATTTAAATAGTTGTAAAAACATTATTTATTGAAGGTATTACTGAGTAAATATTGCTATTAATAAAATATTAAAAAGTAACAGTAATGGCAGTTACATTGTGGCGTTGCACAGTATAAACTGGAGACAATATTGCTGTATTACACTTTTGCACTGGCAGATGCACTTTTGAGTGCAGCTCCTGTCACGCCATTAAGTTTGGTTGTTTAGCTTTTCTGTGTTCTGAGAACTGCAGCCACAATTGCCTCTTACTAATATTCTTTGAAGGCCTGAGTAAGGAGGCAAATAATGTCTCACACATGAGGAGAATGTTTGCCCCATTAGTTACTGAGATTGTTGTGCCGCTGCTTGCCTTTCTGGTGGAAAATAAAGCTGTATAAAAGACATCCACATGCTCTTTGCTATCCAGCCAGGTATATAATTTAAATCTCCCTAGCAGTTGGTTATAGAAGGCAGTGCAAAACATTTTTGTTTGGCTTCTGTTTACATTTATTCTGATCAGCAGCCATTTAGTTGATTTCATTTCACCTAACTCTGATTGACTGTTTTCTAATTATTGGGGTCATTTAAGACAGACTGGACACTTATATTTGCAGCTTGTTAGTGGGTATTTGGAGGATGCACACAGCAGCTAACCCCCTTCGGTGCTTCTCTAATTGAATAATCAATCTCCCGTCAATTGCCAGAGCCCGGGGCCGCTTGGTGCTTTATCAATGACAGAAGAAGCAGCTCTCCCCCATCTACCATTTCCTCCCACAAACACAAGCTTTGGTGTCTGGGTCAGAGGGCTGGTGGGAGAATTTATCTCTTGTGCATCTCAGATGCTCAGAAAACCAGCAGCGGAGACAGTAACAAATAGGTTCTAGCAGTCTGTCTATTTATATCTTTATAAAATTAGTTGATGACAAAATCGGCCATACAAATGTCACCTCTAACCCATTCTCCTGGCAAAGGTTACACTGTTAAGTGTCTTAAGAGAGATGCCATATCAAAGATCTAGAGAAGCACAGATGTCAAAGAAATGTGCAGCTGTTACTCTGCAAAACAGTCACTAAAGGATGTGTTTATCTGGGTAGCCCTTCAACCAATACATGATTTAATTTGTTGTCTAAAAAATGACAAACAGGTATTTTATCAAAATAAGTGAGCAGAGGAGAAAATGTACACGTTTTGTGATATAATGAAAGAAATGTCACTTGCAGTCTTTTATGTGATTGAGTTTTTGCAATTTATATGGTATGTCTCTGAAACCAACACAATTGCAAGACTCTAAATTCATAATTGGAAATCAATGTCTATTCTTTGTTGTGGTTCATGAAGTTACATACCCAAAAAGTTGCTTAAATGAGATAATAAATTATGTACAAATTATAAACAAAGGTAGATCAAGAACTTAAATGTTTAGTCTGCTTCCTAGTCTCCTTTTCATGTTTGGACCCCCAGCCCTTAAAGTGATATATGGCTTTATGATATAAAACATTAAATTGAGCAAACATCTTACCATAGGCTAGATACATTCCTCACACAGCTCGTCAAAGTTAGATAGATAGATAGATAGATAGATAGATAGATAGATAGATAGATAGATAGATAGATAGATAGATCTAGCTTTTTACAGAAACTCAGGAAAATAAATAAAACAACATCATTATAATAAGACAAACAGCAAAGCACATCTCAAGTACACTCCAAAATGATTAAAAAGAAAGAAAACTTTTAATTTGGTGAAATATAAAGAGACAGTCACAGTGAGGCATTATAAAACACAGAGCCAGACATACAGTGGGATGCAAAAGTTTGGGCAACCTTGTTAATAGTCATTATTTTCCTGTATAAATCGTTGGTTGTTACGATAAAAAATGTCAGTTAAATATATCATATAGGAGACACACACAATGATATTTGAGAAGTGAAATGAAGTTTATTGGATTTACAGAAAGTGTGCAATAATTGTTCAAACAAAATCAGGCAGGTGCATAAATTTGGGCACCGTTGTCATTTTATTGATTCCAAAACTTTTAGAACTAATTATTGGAACTCAAATTGGCTTGGTAAGCTCAGTGACCCCTGACCTACATACACAGGTGAATCCTATAATGAGAAAGAGTATTTAAGGGGGTCAATTGTAAGTTTCCCTCCTCCTTTAATTTTCTCTGAAGAGTAGCAACATGAGGGTCACAAAACAACTCTCAAATGACCTGAAGACAAAGATTGTTCACCATCATGGTTTAGGGAAGGATACAGAAAGCTGTCCCAGAGATTTAAGCTGTCTGTTTCCGCAGTTAGGAACATATTGATGAAATGGAAGACCACAGGCTCAGTTCAAGTTAAGGCTCGAAGTGGCAGACCAAGAAAGATTTCGGATAGACAGAAGTGACGAATGGTGAGAACAGTCAGAGTCAACCCACAGACCAGCACCAAAGACCTACAACATCATCTTGCAGCAGATGGAGTCACTGTGCATCGTTCAACCATTTGGCGACTTTACACAAGGAGATGCTGTATGCGAGAGTGATGCAGAGGAAGCCTTTTCTCCATCCACAGCACAAACAGAGCCGCTTGAGGTATGCTCAAGCACATTTGGACAAGCCAGCTTCATTTTGGAATAAGGTGCTGTGGACTGATGAAACTAAAATTGAGTTATTTGGGCATAACAAGGGCGTTATGCATGGAGTAAAAAGAACACAGCATTCCAAGAAAAACACCTGCTACCTACAGTAAAATATGGTGGTAGTTCCATCATGCTGTGGGCTGTGTGGCCAGTGCAGGGACTGGGAATCTTGTCAAAGTTGAGGGACGCATGGATTCCACTCAGTATCAGCAGATTCTGGAGACCAATGTCCAGGAATCAGTGACAAAGCTGAAGCTGCGCCGGGCTGGATCTTTCAACAAGACAACGACCAAACACTGCTCAAAATCCACTAAGGCATTCATGCAGAGGAACAAGTACAACGTTCTGGAATGGCCATCTCAGTCCCCAGACCTGAATATAATTGAAAATCTGTGGTGTGAGTTAAAGAGAGCTGTCCATGCTCGGAAGCCATCAAACCTGAATGAACTAGAGATGTTTTGTAAAGAGGAATGGTCCAAAATACCTTCAACCACAATCCAGACTCTCATTGGAACCTACAGGAAGCGTTTAGAGGCTGTAATTTCTGCAAAAGGCGGATCTACTAAATATTGATTTCATTTCTTTTTTGTGGTGCCCAAATTTATGCACCTGCCTGATTTTGTTTGAACAATTATTGCACACTTTCTGTAAATCCAATAAACTTCATTTCACTTCTCAAATATATCACTGTGTGTGTCTCCTATATGATATATTTAACTGACATTTTTTATCGTAACAACCAGCGATTTATACAGGAAAATAATGACTATTAACAAGGTTGCCCAAACTTTTGCATCCCACTGTATAATATATACATCTGAAGACAACCATGAGTAAATTGTGCTAAAAGGTGGGTGGAAACAATTAGACGGCTCGCAAAGTGTCACGTTTCTAAACCAATCCAATCATTATCCAACTCACTATATCCTAACACAGGGTCACGGGGGTCTGCTGGAGACAATCCCAGCCAGCACAGGACACAAGGCAGGAACAAACCCGGGCAGGGCGCTAGCTCACCGTAGGACACACCCACATACCAAGCACACACTAGGGACAATTTAGGATCTTCAATGCACCTAATCAGCATGTCTTTGGACTGTGGGAGGAAACCAAAGCACCCAGAGGAAACCCACGCAGACACAGGGAGAACATGCAAACTCCACGCAGGGAGGACCCGGGAAGTGAACCCAAGTCTCCTAACTGCAAGGCAGCAGCGTTACCACTGTGCCACCATGCCGCCCACCACATGAAGTCAATGCTCAAAATAGTGGCAGTGATTTTGAATTGCAAAGAGTAATGGTGTTGTTAATGCTATTCGACAGAATGCTAACTTCTGATTATGATAAACTGTGGGCGGCCGAAAAGTCTCCTAAACAGAACCCTATTAAAAATATGAACAATGTTGTACATCCTCTCACTGACACACTAAGTACTTTCAGTTAATGAATTATTTAGTATAAGTGTGTCAAGAAACACTATTGGGGTTCCTTTATTCCAACAGCAATACACCTGCATAATGCCTCACCATGACTGTGACTGTCAAGTGAGAAATTTTCTTTCTTTTTAATCTTACTTTCATTTTAGTCATTCCGGTGTGTGTGTATATATATAAAGGAACACTTTTTAATCAGAGTATAGCATAAAGTCAATGAAACTTATGGGATATTAATCTGGTCAGTTAAGTAGCAGAGGGGGTTGTTAATCAGTTTCAGCTGCTGTGGTGTTAATGAAATTAACAACAGATGCACTAGAGGGGCAACAATGAGATGACCCCCAAAACAGGAATGGTTTAACAGGTGGAGGCAACTGACATTTTTCCCTCCTCATCTTTTCTGACTGTTTCTTCACTAGTTTTGCATTTGGCTACAGTCAGTGTCACTACTGGTAGCATGAGGCGATACCTGGACCCTACAGAGGTTGCACAGGTAGTCCAACTTCTCCAGGATGGCACATCAATACGTGTCATTGCCAGAAGGTTTGCTGTGTCTCCCTGCACAGTCTCAAGGGCATGGAGGAGATTCTAGGAGACAAGCAGTTACTCTAGGAGAGTTGGAGAGGGCCATAGAAGGTCCATAACCCATCTGCTGGGCAAGGAGGAACAGGATGAGCACTGCCAGAGCCCTACAAAATGACCTCCAGCAGGCCACTGGTGTGAATGTCTCTGACCAAACAACCAGAAAGACTTCATGAGGGTGACCCAAGGGCCCCATGTCCTCTAATGGGCCCTGAGCTCACTGCCCAGCAGCATGCAGCTCGATTGGCATTCGCCATAGAATACCAGAATTGGCAGATGCACCAGTGGTGCCCTGTGCTTTTTACAGATGAGAGCAGGTTCACCCTGAGCACGTGACAGAAGTGAAAGGGTCTGGAGAAGCCATGGAGAACATTATGCTGCCTGTAACATCATTCAGCATGAGCAGTATGGTGGTGGGTTAATGATTGTCTGGGGAGGCATATCCATGGAGGGTCACACAGACCGCTACAGGCTTGACAAAGGCACCTTGGCTGCCATTAGGTATCAGGATGAAATCCTTGGACCCATTGTCAGACCTTATGCTGGTACGGTGGCTCCTGGTGCACGACAATTCCTGGCCTCATGTGGTGAGAGTATGCAGGCAGTTCCTGGAGGATGAAGGAATTGATACCATTGACTGGCCACCACACTTTCCTGACCTAAATCCAATAGAACACCTCTGGGACATTATGTTTTGGTCCATCCAATGCCACCAGGTTGCACCTCAGACTGTCCAGGAGCTCAGTGATGCCCTGGTCCAGATCTGGGAAGAGATCCCCCACAACACCATCTGTCATCTCATTAGAAGCATGCACCGATGTTGTCAGGCATGTATACAAGAACACAGGGGCCATACAAAGTGCTGCATACAATTTTGAGTTGCTGCAATTACATTTTGGGCAAAATGGACTAGCCTGCCACATCATTTTTCACTCTGATTTTTGGGGCGTCTTTGAATTCAGGGCTCTGTAGGTTGATCATTTTCATTTCCATCAAACGATGTGGCATCCTTTCGTTCCTAACACATTACCCAGTCTATATCAGTATAGATATCCAAGAGGATTTCGTTTTCCCATTGAGATCTGATGTGTTTTCAAAGTGTTCCTTTAATTTTTTTGAGCAGTTTATATATATATATATATATATATATATATATATATATATATATATATATATATATATATATATATATATAACCGGATTCCAAAAAAGTTGGGACACTAAACAAATTGTGAATAAAAACTGAATGCAATGATGTGGAGATGGCAAATGTCAATATTTTATTTGTAATAGAACGTAGATGACAGATCAAATGTTTAATCCGAGTAAATGTATCATTTTAAAGGAAAAATATGTTGATTCAAAATTTCACGGTGTCAACAAATCCCAAAAAGTTGGGACAAGTAGCAATAAGAGGCTGGAAAAAGTAAATTTGAGCATAACGAAGAGCTGGAAGACCAATAAACACTAATTAGGTCAATTGGCAACATGATTGGGTATAAAAGAGCTTCTCAGAGTGGCAGTGTCTCTCAGAAGCCAAGATGGGTAGAGGATCACCAATTCCCACAATGTTGCGCAGAAAGATAGTGGAGCAATATCAGAAAGGTGTTACCCAGCGAAAAATTGCAAAGACTTTGCATCTATCATCATCAACTGTGCATAACATCATCCGAAGATTCAGAGAATCTGGAACAATCTCTGTGCGTAAGGGTCAAGGCCGTAAAACCATACTGGATGCCCGTGATCTCCGGCCCTTAAACGACACTGCACCACAAACAGGAATGCTACTGTAAAGGAAATCACAGAATGGGCTCAGGAATACTTCCAGAAACCATTGTCAGTGAACACAATCCACCGTGCCATCCGCCGTTGCCAGCTGAAACTCTACAGTGCAAAGAAGAAGCCATTTCTAAGCAAGATCCACAAGCTCAGGCGTTGTCACTGGGCCAGGGATCATTTAAAATGGAGTGTGGCAAAATGGAAGACTGTTCTGTGGTCAGACGAGTCACGATTCAAGTTCTTTTGGAAATCTGGGACGCCATGTCATCCGGACCAAAGAGGACAAGGACAACCCAAGTTGTTATCAACGCTCAGTTCAGAAGCCTGCATCTCTGATGGTATGGGGTTGCATGAGTGCGTGTGGCATGGGCAGCTTGCATGTCTGGAAAGGCACCATCAATGCAGAAAAATATATTCAGGTTCTAGAACAACATATGCTCCCATCCAGACGTCATCTCTTTCAGGGAAGACCCTGCATTTTTCAACAAGATAATGCCAGACCACATTCTGCATCAATCACAACATCATGGCTGCGTGGGAGAAGGATCCGGTACTGAAATGGCCAGTCTGCAGTCCAGATCTTTCACCTATAGAGAACATTTGGCACATCATAAAGAGGAAGGTACGACAAAGAAGGCCCAAGACGATTGAACAGTTAGAGGCCTGTATTAGACAAGAATGGGAGAGCATTCCTATTTCTAAACTTGAGAAACTGGTCTCCTCGGTCCCCAGACGTCTGTTGAGTGTTGTAAGAAGGGGAGATGCCACACAGTGGTGAAAATGGCCTTGTCCCAACTTTTTTGGGATTTGTTGACACCATGAAATTCTGAATCAACATATTTTTCCCTTAAAATGATACATTTTCTCAGTTTAAACTTTTGTTCCGTGATTTATGTTCTATTCTGAATAAAATATTAGAAGTTGGCACCTCCACATCATTGCATTCAGTTTTTATTCATGATTTGTATTGTGTCCCAACTTTTTTGGAATCCGGTTTGTATTTCTTCTATATATATATATTTATTTATTCAAAAAATAGCTGTATAAAGCCAAATAAAGTTCTATCTATCTATCTATCTATCTATCTATCTATCTATCTATCTATCTATCTATCTATCTATCTATCATGCATTAAAATAAACATAACTGGTTGTAGGGAAAAAAACTTTCTGTAACATCAGATTATACTTTGGGATTTGACTGTGTCGGCTCTCTGTTAATCATTGATGATGATACTGTCAGAGCACATATGAGACTGAAAGAATTTGCATCTAAATTTGTGAAAATATGAATTGCAAATTATGCATTTGAAGTAAATGAGGTGTGGTGGTGAAAAGGACTGTCGTTAACAGAGATGATAACAAAGCACAACAGGAGATGTAGATTTTTTTGGTACTCAGTGCAGCCAAACCAGTGCCTTATGACAACATCACTCCAGCTGTGCATGGACAAGGCTGCACAGTGTCTGACTGTATTTCTGAACACATAACTAAAGTGGAAATGCAAACCTGCCATGACAGACAATCACCATGGCTTTTTAATACATAGTATGTACACAGACCACAAATCTTACCTAAACTCCGTTTGCTGTTTTTATGCCAGATAGTGGCACAGCAGTCAAAATTACAGAAGATATCATAATCGACAGAAGCTCTGTTGAAACTCCTGGAGTAGTCTTTATCTGCAGCAGTCTGTGTGTGTGTGTGTGTGTGTTTCTGTTCTTTTCAATTAATATAATATCCAAATAATCATTGACCTTCAGCTACCTTGTGCTACTGATCTCCTGAATTGATAACAGCCATTTTAACTTTTTTTCTCCTCAGTTGTTCAGTTTCTTTTGTGGTCTCTCTGTCTTTTTGTAGTTTATTTTGTGCATTTTTACATTTTTTTAATACATGAAGAAAAATGAGACTCTGAAATCCAGAATGTTTAAAATGCACAGACTGGAAGTAATTGGAAGTGTGTCAATAACCTTTCTCCTCTTGATTCATATACTCTGTGTCATCCCATTTGTAAATACACTCCATTAGTGTAGGGTCACCGGAGAATTTCTGCAAGTAACATGTCCTGGTGTTATATTTGCAGTCTGAGTTGTACAGAGCAAAGAGAAAAGGAGACAGGACTGTTCCTTGTAGTGCTCCAGTGTTGCTCCACATTAGAGACACAGCCCTTGAGCCTCTCAAAGCGCAGTCTACAGGATAGATAGTCCATTACCCAGAACATCATATGTTCATCCACCCTCTCATCCAAGAGCTTATCACTTCGCTGGGATGGTTGGTGATTATTGAAGGCAATGAGAAAATTCAGGTGGAGATATGTCTTGTGGAGCAGATAGATATTTGCATCTTCCACTCCAATCTTTATCCAATAGGCAGATGGTCTTTCACAAGAGGACTCATATAGTCTAACACTAGTCTTGTTGATGTACGGCGTAAGTGCAACTGGTCTAAAGTCATTAGGTGAAGAACCTCCTTTGGAACCAGAAAAATACAGGACGTTTTTTATTTTTGCAGCCTTTAAGACAGACAAAACAGGTGACAGAGGACACCACAAAGATGATCAACACAGGACTTAAGGACTCAAGGACTAACACCATCAGTGTTTCTTTTGTGTTACCTTCTCAATTGTTAGTCATTAGTTATGGATCAGGTGGACTCAGCACTGGCAATTCCAGAATTTTCCATTTTGATAACCACATAGCGTTTTCATTATCTGAACTGTAGGAACTAAACAATTAATCAGTCACCCAATACTTTGTATCAAAATCAGAAAAGTGTTTACAAATGTGTTGGAGTCCATGTGGTGTGGTAGTGAGGTTAAACTACTTTTGTCATACAAAACATTTGAAGGAGAACTTTTACTGCTGCTTAACACCATAAAATACAAATGGTATTTAAATTATACATTTAACACAGACCCTGATGTTTGTTTCTGATTATCAATTCATTTCCAGAACCCGCATAATCTAATTTAAAATCAATTAATTGTGGTGAGCCTAACTCAGCAGCACCAGGTACAGGGCAAATAACAGCTGTGAACAAGAAATGCTTTTTGTTTTAAATCAGACTGAACCAAATCAAACCTACTCATGATGGACATGTTTAAGGTCATCACTTAATCTAACCGGCATGTCTTAGGGATGTATGTCTAATACTGCAATATTCACAGAAAAGAAAAACAACAACAAGATGAATGTGAAAAATCAAAAAAGAGAATGATCAGGCTAGAGTGTGAATCCAGCTCTCAGTAAGAAAGATAATTATAGCATCTCTGTGCCACTTAACAATATTTGTGATTTCAGGCTTGATGATTTGTTTGGTGAAGTTTCAATGAAGTATTCATGATTGTACACAAAATAATTAAAAATACAGGAATGTTACAGATCTTTTCCACTGTAGCATGGTCAGTATTAGGATATCACTAATTTAAAAAGTCCACATCAAACACATATTTATATTGCTTTCTTAAGTAATTTTGAGGAGTAATTTGGAACAAACATTCACTAAGGGTCCATAGAGACCTCTCACTTAAACCAGATGCTCTGTTTTATTGTCAGACCTATTTAATACTTTTAAATCTTAAGGCCTATGAGTCCAGGAATTATTTCATGATAACCCCCACCTTTAGAAATGCAATCTTTCACTGTATATCAGGTATTAGCAGCAGCTAAATCTGGTACTTCTACAAATTTCCCTGCCTCATCACAAATACATGCATGTTTGGTTGTTTCATGACTCTGATCCGCCCTAGTATGAATGGGTGTTTATGTCTGTGCTGAACTCTTGCCCTATTGTTTTGATTTTCTTAAAATTTTCCTCAGCCATTGGATTTTTTTCTTTGCTTAATGACACTTATCAATGCAATGTTTAGCACCTCTACTTCAAAGCTCAGGAACCTCCTATTCAAATCAACCTAATTTTTTGTCCAGTTTTAATCCTCTCCTGTGAGATGGTCCAGGTTGCTCCACACTCCTTTTGACTCCTCTAGGAGCCATTTGAACCTGTACCCTCCGATAACATACCCAAGGATGAGCCAGGCAAATGAGGAGACACACAGTCAGCAAGGGTTGGTGCAAGTGCTTAGTGCTTTTATTTAAAAACAAAACAAACACGGTGCAAAGGTGCAGTGCTTCAGTTCTCCAATAAATAAATAAATAATCCATACAAAATTAACGTGCATGTGGAAGTTGAAATGTTCAGTAAATAAATCCAACAAAATTAGATTAAAATCAAGGCATTCATCCTTATTTTACAACCCCAAAGCAGAAAAAGCTGGGACAGTGTGGAAATTGTGAATAAAAAAAGAAAAAAGCAAGTTATAAATTCTCCTCAAATTTTATTTCATTGCAGACAGTATGAACACAAAGTAATTCATGTTTTTTTTTTGTCAACATCATTTGATTTGTAAATAAATATCCATTCTTGCCATTCAGGCCTGCAACACATTCCAAAAAAAGTTGGGACAGTACAGCATTTACCACTTTGTACAGTTTCCCTGTCTTTTAACAAAACTTAAAAGACGTTTAGGCATTGAAGAAATCAAGTGACTAAGTGTTGCAGGTGTTAGTTTGTCCCATTCTTCCTGCAAACAACGTTTTAGGTGCGCAGCAGCACGGGGTCTTCGTTGACACATTTTTCGTTTCAAAAATGCGCCAAACATTCTCTATAGGAGACAAATCAGGGCTGCAGGCAGGCCAGTCAAGCATCCGCACCCTCTTCTTACTCAGCCATGTCTTTGTCATGCGCGCAGTATGTAGTTTGGCATTGGCATCCCTGGAAAAAACGTCATCTTGAAGGTAGCATTTGTTCCTCCAAAACTGAGATATACTTCTCAGCATTGATGGTGCCATCGCAGAAGTGCAAGTTACCTTTGCCGTAGGCACTGACACAACCCCATACCATGACAGACCCTGGCTTTTGGACTTGTATCTGGTAACTGTCTGGATGGTCCTTTTCCTCTTTGGTCAGCAGCACACAACGTCCATTTCTTCCAAAAAAGATGTGAAAAACCAATTCGTCTGACCACAATACACGTTTCCACTGCACAATGGACCATCCCAGATGCCTCCGAGCCCAGAGAAGTCGACCGCGCTTCTGGACACAATTTATGTAGGGCTTTCTTTTGGCACAGTACAGTTTTAGCTGGCATTTCCTAATGTAACTACGTACTGTAGTGCTTGAGAGTGACTTCCTGAAGTAGTCCTGAGCCCACGCAGTTATATCATTTATTGATGAATGACGGTTTTTAATGCAGTGCCGTCTGAGGGCTCGGAGATCACAGCCATTCAGTTTAGGCTTGTGCCCTTGGCCTTTGCGCACGGTAATTTCTCCGGATTCCCTAATTCTTTTCATTATGTTATGCACAGTAGAGGGAGAAATGCCCAGATCTCTTCCTATCTGTCTTTGAGAAACGTTTTTCTTCATCATTTCAAAGATTTTTGCCCGCACTTGGTAGCAAACTGGCGATCCTCTGCCCATCTTTGCTCTTAAAGCAGTAGGCCTTTTCTCAATGCTGCTTTTGTACCGAATCATGATTGCAATCACCTGTTAACATCACCAGTTTCAAATTACATCATTATTTATTTATTATACCTCATTACTACACCTGAATTGCCCTCATCCCAACTTTTTTTGGAATGTGTTGCAAGCCTGAATGGCAAGAATGGATGTTTATTTACAAATCAAATGATGTTGACCAAAAAAAACATGAATTATCTTCTGTTCATACTATCTGCAATGAAATAAAAGTTAAGGGAAATTTGTAAATTACTGCTTTATTTTTTTATTCACATTTTCCACACTGTCCCAACTTTTTCTGATTTGGGGTTGTAAAACAATCATGAGCCTCCATACTTCTTCCAAACTCTGGTATCCCCTTAGCTCATCATAATCGGTATCCTCAGCTAGAGGAGATATCCATCAACAGGTGCAGTCGACCTTTAATCCTTCAGCTTGGAATCCTCTACCATTTTATGTAGGGTGCCACACTGAGCTACTTGCATTTCCTCCATTGCCAGTCCATCAGCTCCTGCAGGAGACACCACATGACAGACTGCTCACACTCCCCCAAGTATACCAGCAGGAGCTCTCTTCTTCTGCCCTTTACGAGCGCAAGCCTCATGCTTATCCTCCAGGCTTCTACTCCCAACCACCTGCCTCCTCTCAGTACACCTCATGGGCTCCATACAAACCCCTGCTTTTCATGCTCATCTTCTCTCTTATCCTCCATTCTCTTCTTCTTCCAATCCTCTCACCTTCCTCTCATTCTTTAGCTCCATTTTATAATATTGAGAGATGCAGGGGCAGCAAACATAGCTCAAGCACTAATGAGGGAACAGAACATTCCTGCATGTGCATGCACTATTGCCTACTCCCACATCTGCCTCTGGAGCCACTTCACCACACTATCTACATTGCAACAAAAAATGCAACCATATTATTTATTTATCTAAAATACATATGACACAGATCCACTATATTACATTCTGGTAATTAAAAAAAATTCTAAAAGCTAATAAAATGACTAGAAAAGAGAGTGCTAATGTCCTAGATAATATGCCAACTGGTAACGCAATTCTCTTATTCCACCTAACTTGACAACTGCAAAGTTTTACTCAGTATACATTATAGAGACAAGTGTTCTGCATGTAAAGATTACATAAAATGACATGAGAAGCCAAACAAAAGGACACCTTTATTGGCTAACTAAAAATATTACAATAGGCAAGCTTTCAAGGCCACTAAGGCCCCTTCTTCAGACAAGGTGTAATCATCTTACATCTTGCCTGAACAAGGGGCCTGAAGTGCCTCGAAAGCTTGCCTATTGTAATTGTTTTAGGTAGCCAATAAAGGTGTCCTTTTGCTAGACTTCTCACTACATCAATAATGGCTAACATGGTACAACACCCTAGTACTAAAAAATGACTTTAACTTCCATGAAATTGTATCAGTGGGGCTACACTTCTTCCCCGGGTCATCAATGTAAGAACATCCAGCCATTTCCATGGTACCCAAAGAATGGGAAAGTACGCCAATGTGAACTTGTGCTCACCTTTATCTGGCTGAGCTGTTCTTCTGCGTTATGAATCACAAAATCCTTGCCATCTACTCGATGGACAAGAACTTGACATACTTTTCCACTGTGGTGATGATGGTAAATCTCAATGCTCCCTAACTGTCATTTTGTGAATACCAATTTATAGAACAAACGAATTAAAAATATCCCCAGATGTCGCTTGCAGCCATTTGTGCAATTCACCCTTCCGATTTGTCAGTCAACATGGGTTTGGGACCATTACTCTGTCCAATTTCAATAAACACATGGAATTGTTCTATCTTATAGGTTTCACCTTTGCTATTCTGCTGTCTCAATCAGGAAATTCTAATATTAAATCATGGAAACCATTTCTTTAAGCAGATAGCCATCCATGTCATGGGTCAGCTGTCAAATGATAACAAACTTTGTGTGCCTAGCCTTGTTTTCTGGACTACGCTGAGGCTAACTGAACTGTAAAAAAGAAGAGAGGTGCAAAACACCCCTCAAGTTAATAGAAGGATAAAAAAAGTAACGAAAATAAGGTTGAAAAGCAAAGCATTATTATTTCATCTGAACAAACACTAATTCTTTAAGGTACATTTTTATTTCACCACATATTGCCAAGTTCGAGGAATCCTGTGTGGAAAAAACAAGTTAAGAAAATGTATACATATGAAAAAAGGCAATTTTGTTTTTCACTGAAAAGTAATTTTCCAAAGAGGTCAGTTTATATTAAGCAGTCTGTTTTGAAACTGTGACACACACAAAGAGGAGTGAAAATAATAATAGAGCCACTGATTTTTAAAATGCACCCTCACTCGCCCAACGGCAATTTTACATGCACATCTAGAAGACCTCGAGTAAATGAATGAATGAATCAGCCACTGTCTTTCCTTGATTACAAGCGTGTAAACTCTGCCAAAGGCACAATTCAACAATGCTTTTCTGTGCAGTCTGTTTTGAAAATAAAAAGCAGAATAATTAAAGAAATAAATGCCAGTGCAGTCTTGCTTGTATTGAAATAAAGGCTCAAATAGACTGATATTGAGTCACTTCAATAACAGAATGTTAAAGTCGTAATATGTGCATGTGAAGTGCAAGGCATTTCATTTTCCTACATGTTTTATGGGAGATATTTTAACCTTTGCATTTGACAGATTTCAGGTAAATGGGTCAAGCTGAACCAATGTGAAGAGAGAAAGCTGAGAGGCACAGCAGGACCTTAAAATGTTTTGTATAGCCAGATTGATTGCAGCTGTTGATATTTATGGGAATCAACCTTGAGCTTATCTGATACCTCTCCTGGGTATGTTTTTGAGAAACTGTAAAAGTGTTAGCTGTTTTGCTAGTGGACAGTACGCAAGGTGTGTGAGGTTAATTTAGGGGAGAATGGGGGGAAGAGTGGCTGCCTTTTATTAAGTTTTTTTCCAGATAGAGTTCAGTTTTTGCAGTTGAGTTTTCAGTTGCTTTTAGTTTTGTTCAGTTGATGTTTTGTTGTCTTTTGGGCAATTTGAGAGAAGCCTTGGACATTTAAATGGAACCTGCTATCTGCTTAACTGCTGGGCACCTGCAAAGGAGCTCTATCTCCAGCAAGAAATCTTTCTTTTTACTTTCTGAGAAAGGATATCTAATCTGTAATCTAAGGAACTGGATCATCGAATGAAGAATATATGAACCCACCCAGAGGATATAATTCTTTGCATTACTTATATTTGCTATTACACAAATAAATATTATTTTTAAGTAATAAACTTAAGCACAATATCTCTGTTTGGTTATTGATTACTTGCATTTCCGAGAGGCTACAATTGCTCATTTCCTGTCCAGTTGTTGCCTCTTAAGAGGACGCTTTGTGAAGTCCTCTGTTGCTGGTAAACTGGGTTGTAGTAAAATGAAAATAAAAGATAGACTGAGTCAGCGAGCACCCTGCCATTAGAGGTCCCTAGGGTTGAGTATGTGGGGTACAATAAAGGCAGTGAGACAAGTTAAGAGGTACATAGCTGGTTTTGACGTTGCTTTTTTATCCACCATTAGGGAAGAACATAAGAGGTTATACTTATATATATGCTAAGAGGTGACTTTTGGGTTAGGTGCCCAACGTAGGTGATCAAATAACACGATAAAACACTGGGGAGCACCACATAAAACACACTCCTTAGCACAGTTGGTGGATCAGAGTAAAACACTTCTTCAAAGGAAATAATAAAATGAGATTTAACCACAGCAGCTTTCTAGGAATATGGGAAAATGACAATATCTAACAAAAATGTAGATATTTCTATCATATTGTTGATTATAACATCAGAAATCTATTTGACAAAGCCATTTGGGACTGGATTAAGGAGGCAAGTTATCAATTTAAGTTTAGTAATTATTTTATGAAGTTGAGGTAAACCTATTTTACAATACAAGTTTAATTTACAGTATTGTGCATAATGAGGTTCAACAAAATTTGTTTTTTAGATGTCTGTATTATATCAGATATGGCACAAGACTGTCACAGTTAGCTTCTGACTCTTTCATAATCCATCCATTAATGAAGTTAGGTTTAATAGATGATCAGGAGTTGTAGATTTGCTGTGAACAATTTTAAAAATGTAAGACTGTCTCTCAAGTCAAACAACTGTGTTGTATTTAGTCATATGAGCCCTTCATAGCGAACTGTTACTTTAGTTTTCTTCTATTTTTGATCAGCCTTATAGCACTCTCATATAAGTTTTTAGGCTGCTTAATTTTTCAAGGCACTTTAAGAGTACAAGGGACATTCGAAAAGGTTTCCGCACTTTTTTTAACTCTATTTATTTAGAATTTCAAAAACAAATAACATCTCTTTTATTTCTTCGTTTGCAAAGCAATTTTCCCAGCGTCGTTCCAACTTTTTAATGCTCAATTACTACTCTTCCCGTATTTCACCACCTCTTTGAACATCCCTTGTAGAAATTTTCTTAATCATTTTTTCAGGGGCTGCAATGTTGACCATGGCCCTCTGTACCACATTACATTTTTTCATTTTACTATTTACATTGCTAACTATATTAGAATAAGTACAGATTCAAACTGACAAATAAGAATATTTGCAATGCTCTAAACAGCTGTGGCATCAAAATAATGTCTTTTAATAACATGCTGCTTTTCAGTTCTAATCAAAGAAAAGGCAGCAATGGTCTGATTTGCCAGTGTCCAGGACTTGTGTCAAATAAGTTTTAGGTGTATTTGAAACAACTGAATTCAATATGTGACCTTTCTTGTGTGGTTTCAGTGAGACATTTTGACAGAGATCAGAAGAAGGCAAAGGTTGATAAACTTTTTTGCGATGGTGTTATCTACATGAAAATTGAGAACTTAAATGTACCTACTTATCTGAAGTCTTCTCTACATCATCTTCTGCTATATATCCTTCACCTTTAAGTTCCCTTGAATGTAACTATTTTCTTCTTACTCCATTTTGATTTATTCTACATGTCCATCACAGCATTTACATCTTTTAAAGTTCTATATACTAGATGACCTATTGTGACATTTAGGACTTTGGATAGACAGATCCTGGAGTTCCCTGCACAACAGTCTAAAAGAAGGTCCCTCTAGAACTTGAATCAACAGTACATCTTCAACTCCACAGCGTGTCCTGTGGACCACAAACCTGAGTCACCTTAACCCCTACTTCTGTTGATGACAGAGTATGGGACTATCAGCATCACAAGACGAGGCCCATGCCTATGTTACTGCAACCTCATAAATTGAAGGCTGGCTTTATGACAGGCAGCCACTTTGAGCTTCTCCATTCCCTTGTCCACATTATCAGAGACTTGATTGTTTACAATTTAAACTTTCTGCCATCTAGCAGCAAAATCTTTATGCCCTGCATCCGTGCTACCTACGTTCTGGACATCAAAAGAACAAACCCATCGGGTCTTTCAAAAGCACAAAAACAGCACTTTTGGGATCATAGTGCACAATGCTGGGGTAAATGAGATTTACTGCTGCCAGTCAGAGGTAATATAGATGCAGTTCTCATTATTTGTTCAAACTGTCAAGAAACAGATGCTTGAGGCACAAATTGTCATTTCCTGACCCCTTCCAAAGTTGAGATGATTGGACCAAGCCTATACCAGATACCTAGTTCTGCAGAACTGTCTGACCCAAGTAGAATTGCCACCAGTCTCCTTTGAAAAAATTTCACTATTCATCCCAATCTAACTTTAAAATTAGTTTAACTTTTAACACGCAATGGGTTTATCTTTTTAACATCTTTTACCGTCCAATTTTATCTATTTAAAGTATAGGAAAAATACACTACTGCAATGTATTATTTACAGTTAGTTCAAATGTTTCTGTTTGCCTCTTTCAGTTAATTCCTAGTTCTCAAGAACTAGGAAACTCCAACACTTACTTCAGGTTAAGTTTAGGGTTGATCTAATAATCCTCCCTCTGAGATATACACAATTTAATGCAATGGCCCAATTTATTTAAAAGAACTCATCAATACATACTTACTAGAGTGTAAGAACAAATTAAATTGATATGAAAGGTCAGACCTTTAGCAAAAAGTTTCTAAAGCTGTGGAATGATCTATCTACTCAGTAAAGGATGTCTCTTTGGTCTCAGTAGCTCAATCCAGACTGAAGATTCACTACCAGTCATTTGCCCAAAATAAAAAAACCACAAAATATACGTTTTTGCAGTATTCAGTATAGAAATTGACACCAGAGATATTGGGAACATTGGAAGTTAATAGCAAACTGCTTCTTATCAGATGGTTTCATCATTTCCTTTCGATATCTTTTAATGCTAACAAGGGGAGGGTGGCCAGTTGGCACAGGTCATAGACCTGTATCTTGTTTGCTATAACTCACCATGAACACTCCAGAGTTTTATTTTTTCCAGGAATACTGTTAAGTGAAGTTTAATTTTCCTCTGTCATCAACTGTCAATTTAAATGTTAATGGACTTTATATTCCTTAGCTTTGTTTATGTTAATCGTTGAGCTTATTGTGTGTCACTGGATATTTAAATTTGTGTGTTGTGGAAAAATAAAATATGACAGCCAGTCAGACAAAGTTTTTGGGGAACCGCCCCGTATAATGTCCAACGGACAAGACATTATATGGGGCAGTTCCCCAAAAACTTTATCTGACTGGCTGTCATATTTTATTTTTCCACAGATTGGTGTATTCGGCAGGATTATTGTGCCAGTACCATGTCGGAGGAACAAGACCTGAATACTGTCCTGGGTACAATTATGGCGGAACTCGGGACTGTCAAGTTACAGCTGGGAGAAACTAGCACCCAGCTAGCGGAAGCAGAGGCTCGCGGAGTGGTTGCGGTAAGGTTGGAGACAGGCGTGGTCTCTAACCCCATCAATTAACCTATCTCACGGAGGGGGACAATGTGGAATCTTATTTTCTTATTTTTGAGCGCACAGCCCGGCACAATGCATGGCCAAGGTTGGAGTGGGCGTACATACTAGCGCCGTATTTGAAAAAGGAGGTGCAGCGGGCCTATTACAACCTGATTGAGGAGCACGCCACTGAGTACACCACCCTCAAGTTAGAGGTGTTCAAGCGCTACGGCGTATTGGCGGCTCAGCAGGCAAGGGACTGGTCTGAGTGGCAGTTTGACCCTGAGAGGGCTATAAGAACACAGGCCTTCAACGTCTGGAGTAAGCTGGGGTGCTGGCTTTGGCCAGATGTCAATTCTGCACAGAAAGTGGTTGAGCAGCTGGCCTGTGAGACCTTTGTAACTGCCCTCCCAGATAATCTCGTCCAGAAGGTTTGTCGGCAGAACTACACTACCATGGACACCCTGATTGTAGTGGAAAGGCACTGGGCGGTCTGTAAGTCGGGAGGGTTGGATGGGTCTTTGCACCAACCTAGACAGGTACGTGCTGCAGCCCCTGAGCCCCTCCGACAAACCACAATGGCATTCCAGATTGGACTCTCCTCCTGGTTCAAGGCGGGGACCTGTCGATTTAAATAATTTTGTGGACGGCCCGGTGCAGCAGGTGAGCCCACACACATACTGTGGGAGCATTATACACACAACCCCGTGGGAGCGACCCTATGGACCGCCATCGGTTTGCAGAAGGGCCATTCCCACCTGGTGCGGGCAGATAACAATGGATGTAGTAGGAGTGTACTGGGCTCCTACGAGCGCGCCGTCGCTGAGGATGCCCGGGACAGCATTGCGTATACTAAGGCCATGCCGAGGAAGTTGCCTAGGACAGACGGGACCCGGGAGATAAGTTCCCTGCCCAACGGCAGTCAGCCCTGGAGGGCTGGACTTGAGTTTTCTATTTCAGACAGGGATTTCCCGGATCCACGCCGGTGGCAGACGCGTGCCGATCTGCGAGGCTCCGTCAGCAAGGCGGCAGCAGGACGAGCTATTGAAGAGGAGTTGCTGCAGCTCAGATGGCCACGGCAGCTGAGGAGCAGCCTGGGGGCTTAGCACTGCACCAGGTGCATGGGAAGCAAGATGGCTGAGGACTGGAAGTCCCTCCCAGAGACAGGCAAGGGATTGGATGGTGTGTGTTGCATGCCTGCCGATGATTGGTCAAAGGCAGGACCAACGAATGTCCATCCCGAGCTGGGGAAGGACCCAATTGGGCCACGGAGGAGGCCCCACAACTGAGCGACAGGTAAGTCCACCGCCGGCTGACGGACTGTGCTTGCTGGTGGCTCTGCGTGAGCTGGAGGAGTGCCTTCAGCCTGCAGAGTCGCTTTATCAGTTGATACGCACTCTCCGAAATGGATTAAAGGAGCTGGAGGGGAAAGCGGCTGAGTCTGTGAATACGCTGAGACAGTGGGTGGAACGGCGCGATGCTGGAATCTTCGGCCAGAGCAGTGCGGTAGTGCAGGTGAATAATACCAGCACTGTAAAGGAAAAACAAGACCCCAGCGAAAATAACCGTGATATTTCTGACCGGATTAAAGTAGCAGGGGCTCAGACAGTGGATGTGGCAACAGTGATCGATCACGTGATGAGGTGGGAGAGAGGGGGTAGCGCTGCCTGTATGTGAGACAGAGAGACGCTGAGTGGCGGTGTCAAGGCAACGTCTCCGCCCCTTGTTCCAATTTATTTTTTGCAGAACCGGGCCCTGGACTGGAGTGTGTCGGCTCCCCGGCATGGGAGACCTGCCCAAGCGGGATGGACCGCTGGCCCCTATGTGTCTCAGCTGGTGATGGGGCACTGTGGCAAGCAGCTGGGGGGTGGTACGTCCAGAAGGGCCAAATGAGGGATTACGCCTCCTCTGGACTACGAGGGGGCAACCACCCTGGTGGCTATGGGGACCACAGGAAAGGAGCATGCGAGCTCAACCCTATAGGGGCCTGTGGTTACCGCCAGGGGGCGCCCAGATGCCTGAAGAGCCCTGGTCCTCAGCATTTCCATCACACCTGGAAGTGCTGGGGGTGGCGAAGACCAGGGACACCCGGCATGCTTTCGGGTGCACGGCCGGCACTTCCACCACACCAGGGAGTGCCGGCAGAAGCTCATTGGGTGGCACCTGGAGCACGTCTGTGTGAGGAAAAAAGGGGCCGCCTCCCTCAATTTGGCAGCTGGAGTCGGGTGGAAGAGGATGAAGCCTGGAGGAGAGGAGTGGAGGCGGTCAGGAGAAGAGGCATTGAAGAGAGAGGACTGGACTAAAAGGTGATTGGTGCAGGGGCACTGGGTTGTGTGTGGTTTACTTTGTTGTAAATAATATTGTAAATAAACGTGTGTGATGAGTTTAATGATGTCTACCTTTCTGTGTCCAGACCAGTTTCCACAGGGTTTATATAAATATTGTATGGTTTAACAATTTACTGTTGGCACATTAAAGCTATAAATATCTTTAAGTGCTCTGAGGTTGTGTTCATGGAAGAGCACCATAAAAAGTAAATTGAATTTCATAACAGAATTCATTGGATAGTAGATAATAAAGCATTTGGATGCTTCCAACACAATTATTGTGATGCTCTAGAGCACAGAGAAAAAAACAGAGAGTGTGAAGTTGATATTAAAACTTCAAATTAAAGGAGTTAAAATGAATAAAAATAATGTTTGAGAGGAATTGCAAAAGAAAAGAAACATAAACCTTAAAAATAAAATCTGCTTGGGCATGGAACCCAATATACTGTGTTGAACAAGATTTTCACCTGATTGTTACAACCCATTTAAAAAAAGTTGGAGCAGAACGTAAAATGCAAATCAAAATAGAATGCAGTGATTTTTAAAGGCTTTTTTTACCCATATTTAATTGAAAAATGTACAATCAGTATTAGTTGAAGCCCATTTGGAGCCCTAGGTGGTACTCATGAACATCACCGCTTGGTGTCCATAGCACGCAATCGGTATTATTAGACTTCGACAACCTGTGTCCACCTTGGTGTTCTGAGCAAACATTTCTTCTATAGCAGAAATGGTGCCCCTGTGTGCATAAAGTTAAAGGAGTGTGTGCACCTTGGTGTATGGAGTGAACGTACAAGGGTATCAGTATCATCAGAGGGCAAAAACCTTCCCCCTCGGGTTTATTTTCATTAACAGTGCCTATTATTATCAGTCACAGTTTGAGGGCCAGTTGTGGCAAAGTCTCCCTTGGTGTCCAGAGCTTACATGCCTTTGCATATGGGGAAGCGGATGTACAATTTAAATAGATTGTTATTTTCATGGGAATTGTTATATATGCATAATAGAACTAACTATTTTACATTACAGCGAGTAATTAAACATAGTAAAAAATAGTAAAACGTAATAAATTGAAAGAAAATCATGTTTCATGTTGCGTTAGAGGTATTCGTTGCATTATATGTTTTTATTCTGTTTTGCATTGAAATTAACACGCAAATACTTTTTAAAGTTACACTTTTACTGTAAAACTTCAGTAAAAACAATTTTTTAAGTAACTTTTCGTCAACATTCAATATTGCATTGTATTTTGGAGTTACATTGTGACATTGCAACGTATAACTGCCCATGAGTGAATATAGTTTCTTTCTCTCTAATATATAAACCAACTTTTTCGAATGTTTGTCCCTGTGATTTGTTAATTATCATAGCAAAAGCTATTTCAACAGGAAACTGTAAACATTTTAATACAAATGGCATGTCAAGATCTCATTTGGTGTCTAATGTTATCCACGGAAGATGTACTACATTACCTCTGTTGTCACGTTTTTTGCATTAATTCATTTTGCCTGTGTATTCATTTCTTCTGTTGATAACCCATCGGAGGATGAAATTCTCCAGCAAGATTTGGACATAATAATTTTTCTTTTATTGGGAAATTAAAGTAAGAAAAATGTAAAAATTTATAGGAGCTGAGAGTGCAGGAACTGTGTCTGACAAAAGCATTCACACGAATGAAAGGTGAGAGGACTGTGGGCGTGGTTGAAAATGGTTGATAGAAAGGCGGGACTTGAAAATATCTCTTGGCAATAGTCTTGTCTCAAGATTTTCTTTTAAAATAGAGAGATATAAACTCACTCTTTACTTGATGCCTACAACACGTTCCTAAAAAGGTATCTGTTTACCACTATACTAAGCCACATTTCCTTTTAATTAGCATTCGATAATCATTTGAGGACTAATGACCCTAAATGCTGTAATGTTTAACAGTCCTGGATCTCCATTGGCATATTTTGCCTCTCATAATATGCCACACGTAATCAATGGGAGACAGGTCTGCACTTCAGGCAGGTCAACCTGTCACCTGAACTCTCCAATTGTGAAAACACACTTTTGTAATACACGGTGAATGTGGCTTAGCATTGTCTTGCTGAAATAAGCAAGGTGGTCCCTAAAAAAGATCAGTGATCATCTAGATGGTAGCATAAGCCACTCCAAAATGTGTATGTACCCTTCAGCATTAATGGAGCCTTCACAGATAATGCAAGTTTTCCATGTTATAGGCACCAACACAGCCATATACTATGTCAGAATTTGGCTGTTGAACTTAGTGTTGGTAACAAAAGATGCTCCTTCCCTTCTTTTGTTCAGAGAACACAATGTTAATTTTCTCAAAAAACAAGTTGAAAGATAGTCTCATCAGACCAAAGCACACATTAACATTTTGCATCAGTCCATCTGAGATGAGTGTTAGCCCAAAAAATTATTGATGGTTCTGGATGTTGTAGTGGTATGGTTTCCACTTTGTGTAGTATAGCTTTAGCTTTCATTTATAGATGCTGCAGTGAAATTTGTTTATCCACAAAATTTCTGGAAGTATTCCTGAGTCCACGTGATTACCTTAAGTGTAGCAGAATGTTGGTTTTTAATGAAGTGCTGTGTGAGGGTGTGAAATTAAATACTGGCTTGCAACCTTGCCCTATACACACCAGTTTCCCCAGATTCCTTCTCTTTTAATGATGTAATAGATATTGTTTCAACAATTAGCTCATAAAGCTTATCACAAAGTGTCAAGCGTCAACCCATTCATGCTTGTAAATAACAGAGGATTTTACTGATGCTCCTTTTATATACAATCATGATAGTGTCACCTGTTACCATTTCACTTATTTATCTGTGTATATTTGCAATCAGGTTTTTTGACACATTTCACAGGTAACTAGGCACCCATCGTAACTTTTGTGGAATCTATAGCAAGCATTAAAATTGGAATTAGCATTGTCATGTATGTGTGTCTGGGCATCCCCTGATAAGTTTGACTGAGATAAGCACTACTACTCCAGGGTGAAAGGGAGTGTTGTCGCTAACAGTATCCTCTTCTTTTTCTACTGCCCAGGGTAAAACCCTGCTTAAGGGAATGTGCATCTGGCCATGATATCACAAATTCTTCCATAAAAAGCACAGATCCAGAATGGTACCATTTTCGACCCAATTGGGAGCTAAGCACGGTGTGCCTGTCAGAGCAAGATAGGATAAGAAACCAATAAGAGGTTGATGTAGTTTGAGTGTGTTATGCATGTTGATAGATAGATAGATAGATAGATAGATAGATAGATAGATAGATAGATAGATAGATAGATAGATAGATAGATAGATAGATCGACACTTTATTAATCCCCAAGGGGAAATTCACATACTCCAACAGCAGCATACTGATAAAAACAATATTAATTAAATAGTGATAAAAACATAGTGCAAGTTAAAAAATACAAGGTGGAGAGTGCAAGGCAGGTATAACAGACAATCATCTTGTATAGTATTACTGTTTACCCCCCAGGGTGGAATTGAAGAGTTGCATAGTGTGGGGGAGGAATGAACTCCTCAGTCTGTCAGTGGAGCAGGGCAGTGATAGCAGTCTGTTGCTGACGCTGCTCCTCTGTCTGGAGATGATACTCTTCAGTGGATGCAGTGGATTCTCCATGATTGACAGGAGCCTGCTCAGCACCCATCGCTCTGCCACGGATGTCAAACTGTCCAGATCCATGCCTACAATAGAGCGAGTTTCTCCAGGCATGAGGCATCCTTCTTCTTTATGCTGCTCCCCAGCACACCACCGCGTAGAAGAGGGCACTCGCGCAACCGTCTGATAGAACATCTGCAGCATCTTATTGCAGATGTTAAAGGACGCCAGCCTTCTAAGGAAGTATAGTCGGCTTTGTCCTCTCTTGCACAGAGCACCAATATTGGTAGTCCAGTCCAATTTGTCATCCAGCTGCACTCTCAGGTATTTATAGGTCTGTACTCTCTGTACACAGTCACTTCTGATGATCATGGGGTCCATGAGGGTCCTGGGCCTCCAAAATCCACCACCAGCTCCTTGGTTTTGCTGGTGTTCAGTTGTAGGTGGTTTGAATTGCACCATTTAACAAAATCCTTGATTAGGTTCCAATACTCCTCCGCCTGCCCATTCTTGATGCAGCCCACGATAGCAGTGTCATCAGCGAACTTTTGCACGTGGCAGGACTCTGAGTTGTATTGGAAATCCGATGTATATAGGCTGAACAGGACCGGAGAAAGTACAGTCCCCTGCGGTGCTCCTGTGTTGCTGACTACAATGTCAGACCTGCAGTTCCTGAGACACACACTGCGGTCTTTCTGTAAGATAGTACACGATCCATGCCACTAGGTATGAATCTACTCCCATCTCTGTCAGCTTGTCCCTAATGAGCAAAGGTTGGATGGTGTAGAACAGAGGTCACTAACAGGCGGACCTCGGTCCGCATCCGGACCGCAAAGCTGTCTCATATGGACGTTGTTTTACGAATCCATGTACGCAAACAGAGGAGGGATTTTTCAGAGATACGGTCGAAAAGAAGAAAGATAGTGAAACGTGTGTTAGAGGCAAGGTCAGGAACCGAAACGTTCGAAAGAAATGTAGCGATAAAAATAAAGACTACTGAGAGATACTGTGAAACTGTGCTGGATAAAGAAGAGACGAGTGACACGGCGAAAGGGACAGAAATTTCCCAGCAGTGCAGGAACAGGTGCAGGGGCAGAGAGATGTGTCTTCTTTTGTTAACTTTATTAATAAGCTGATTGTTAACTTCAGCAACCGTTTTGACCACTTCCGCTTTGGACAGCAGCTCACCATGTTCATTCAGAGCCCATTTCTCATCACAGATGTCAGGAGGTTCTCAAAGGAAGTCACGGAGCACTTTAAATGGGTAAATGCTGGGCCTCTTCAGATGCAACTGGTTGATCTCCAAGCAGATGTGGCTCTGAAAGAGCAGTGTGGAAGAATTGATCCTTCCACTTTCTGGCTCCAAATGGTCCCTGAGACAGCTTTCTCAGTTCTGAGGAAGGTAGCCTTGTACATATTGACTATGTTTGGCTCCACACACAACTGTGAGGCAGCTTTCTCCACAATGAACATAATAAAAACTAAATATCGTTCCAGGCTCAACAATGAACACCTCCACATGTCTATGAGAATGGCTCTGACTCCATTCAAGCCCAGGTTTAAAACCCTGGCAGGACAAGCTAGAGCTCAATTCTCTCACTGAGCAAAAAAGTGTGGCAATGAATATAAGAGGGAAGAAAATGGGCATTTAAACCTGTTACATTGTTAAGATGTGTTGAGATTTGTTATCTGTGAAATTGGTTGAGACTTGAGTCAAAATGTGAAACAGAAAAGGGGAAATGTTAAGCTTTTTCTCCATTCCTTTTGTATTCTTCTGAAGTTTAGCACTTTATTTAAGCATGCACAGTTTTCATAATTTATTTTTGTCTTATTTTGAAGTGCAGCCCTACTTTTGTTTATTAAATTAAAGAAGAAATTATACACTGACAGAACAAAAAAGTACATATTTGCAGTCATACATAAATGTTCAGTTCTGTGTTTGAAAATAAATATTGTCAAAAGGATTATGAATTGTACTAAACTAATTTGATTTGAAAGTCTAGTATTAATTACATGCAGATGTTGATACAACTACTAGGCTACTTAAATAGACATGATACTAAATAGTTAGACAACATGATCTTCAGACGGACCGGACCTTTGCTTCAAGAAATTTTCTCTGACTAGACCTCGATAGATTTTAGTTGAAGACCCCTGGTGTAGAAGGAGCTAGAGAAGTCCAGAAACATAATTCTTACAGCACCACTGCCTCTGTCCAAGTGGAAGAGGGATCGGTGTAGCATATAGATGATGGTGTCCTCCGCTCCCACCTTCTCCTGGTATGCAAACTGCAGAGGGTCGAGGGCGTGCCGGACCTGTGGCCACAGGTGGTGAAGCAGCAGCCACTATATGGTCTTCATTACATGTGACGTCAGAGTGACAGGCCGGAAGTCATTCAGCTCACTAGGATAGGATATCTTTAAGACTGAGGTGATGTAAGATGTTTTTCCAAAGCCTTGGGACTCTCCCCTGTTCCAGGCTCTGGTTGAAAATGCACTATAGAGGACTCCCCAGCTTCAACGCACAGGCCTTCAGCAGTCATGGTGATACTCCATCTGAACCCACTGCTTTGCTGGCACGAAGTCTCCTCAGCGCTCTGCTTACCTGGACTGCTGTAATTGTGGGTGGGGGGAAACTCTCTCCTATGCTAGTATCAGCAGAAGGATGGGTGGAGGGTGCAGTACTCCGAGGTGAGAGTGGGTTAAGGTGGTCAAACCTGTTAAAGAAGTTATTCATCTGGTTTGCTCACTCCACGTCTCTCTCAATGGTGGCACCCCGCTTTGAGCTGCAGCCAGAGATGATCTTCATCCCATCCCACACTTCTTTCATGCTGTTATTCTGCAATTTCTGCTCCAGCTTTCTCCTGTACTGCTCCTTTGCCACCCTGAGCTGGACTCTGAGTTCCTTCTGCACACGACTGAGCTCATGCTGATCACTGCCTTTAAAAGCCCTTTTCTTCTGGTTCAAAAGTAACCCTTGATGTCACTTGTAATCCATGGCTTGTTATTAGCATAGCAGCATACTGTTCTTAATGGAACTACAATGTCCATACAGAAGTTGATGTAGTCAGTAGTGCAGTCAACAATCTCCTCAATGTTCTCATTATGTGACCCCTGCAGGATATCCCAGTCTGTAGTTCCAAAGCAGTCTCTCAGAACCTGCTCTGCCTCAGGGGACCACTTCCTGAATGAGCGTGTGGTTGTAGGTAGCTCCCTGACTCTTGGTTTGTAGTGAGACTGAAGCGGAACAAGGTTATGATCTGCTTTCCCAAGCGCAGGCAGCGGGGTGGTGCTGTATGCGTCTTTAAAGTTTGCATACAGTAGGTCAATAGTCCTATTTCCCCGGGTGTTACAGTCCACATACTGGGAGAAGGCAGGTAATGTTTTGTCCAGCTAACTACATCAGATTGACTGCCAAGGTGGTAAAAGGAGTGGACTTTAGCAAAAAGCAGAAAATTGAGGATGGGAAAAAGTAAGAGTTATTCTTAATAAGAGATGAAAAATCACATCAATAGTCTGTCTTACTTTAAGCATGGCACAGAAGCAACAAGAGGCCTCAGCCGTCTCATACCTGAGCACTTAGTAATGTTTGATAAGCAAACAAAGAAGCTGGGAAGCTCTAAAACACTTTTTTCAGTCTTTTAAGAGTTATCTTTTCCATAACATGTATATTCATTGTAAACATGCACTTTATCCAGATTTGTAATATCTAAATTATAAATAATTTATACAGTACATTATTTATTCATTACTATTGTGCAAAGCTGGTAACCCTACTGATTTATTTCCTTGCACTTAAAAATGAATGAACATATTACTGCTGTACTTAAGTTGGTTTGACTTAAAGCTAAGTTTTGGAATGATTTATAAATCTGCCTTCAAACCCATAAAGCTCAGATTGCTTTAGCACCTTCTAATCTTATACAGCAAGAAGAGAATCCAACACAGTGCATTTGTTTGTCATCAGGGTGAAGAGACAAGGTAGTGTATGTCTGAAAAGATTACTAATATCTAGTATTTACGTGACTCAAGTTTGTTACTTAATACTTTTAGTTTGTTTTGAATTTTTAAATAAATAAAAACAAACTACATTTTCCCATTTTAATGTTAATGTATCTGATAAATCATTTACTTTGATTAGTAATATTATACTATTTGCAAGAACTGAAGATTTGTTTACAGCTTATGCACAATTATTTATAAATAAAGAGATATTTAATTTGATTAAATTAATTGCGTACTTATTGATCACCCTAAAAACTCATAAACTGGTTAATGCATGACAGCATTACTAAAATACAACACATTATATAATATACACTAATGTCCTCACACATATCTATACATATGAGTATTAATGAATAAAGTTCGGCAGGGATTCAGTGCTTCAAATGGTAGAAAAGTTAAATACAGTAAGTGTAGTTAGCAATGGATGCAAAGAAAGCAAAATGTTCAACTGATAGAGTTCCTTTAACAGTCATTGGAAAACCAGAGTCACCCTTTCCTATATGCAGATCGTGCATTGTGTGTTGGGCCTGTCAATGGTGGACAGATATGGGGAGGTGCCTTTTGGGGGTTCAGGGGCTCCGCTGGAGATCCAATTGGGTTGCACGTTTTTGACACTTGGTTTACTAGACGTGAGTCAGATAACTCCTCCCACAACCCTAATCATAACCATAGTGTAACCGGGCATAAAGCATAACATCACTGACATATATTGCAAATCGACAACCTTCTCAATGGAGCAGAGCTCTGGTGGTCTGCAGCTTGACTCTATTGGAATTACTGCTGTTTCACGAAGTGACACTGTTGACAGTTAGCTGTTGTGATTATTATCCATTAACCAGCAGAGAGATGTCTAAAGGCAACACCAGTCAGGAACACAAATCAGAAAAAAAACAAAAGCATGAAGAAGCTCATGCTGCAGGTCTGCTTTGGAAATCTTTCCAATTTCCAAGGAGTAATGGAGTACCATTATGTGTAATAGTTTTTATATTGAGTGTTTATGTGGTACAGGATTATTTATTATCGTCATATAGACCTCAGGACTTCTACATGTTATTAAAGGCTGGTACCGTTAGTCAACACATGAAATGCTCTCAGTGTTGTTGCATTGAGGGTACGTTGGTAAATTTCACTGTCACACAGGCTCTCATGCTTACTAGTTAGTCATTGGCTGAACTGTGTAAAAACATATTAATTTCATTTTTTAAATATTCAGCTTCATTATGACCCTGTATTTACTGCATTAAGTTTATTAACCACATTCAGCAGTAGTATTAGTAGCTTTTATTTTATTATTATTATTATTAGTAGTAGTAGTAGTAGTAGTAATTATATTTCATATATTGAATTTCTTCTTCTTATTATTATTATTAGCATTAGTAGTAATAGTAGTGGTACTAGTAATGTTAAAATTTTTTTGTTGATGTTCACATATCACAAGTGATACCCATGAAAACAACAACTGTTGGCTATATCAAGTAACAAAGAGTAACAGCACATTGATACCCTGGACCATTATTAATATTATGACTAGTACCAATTAGGCCTTCCTTTATAAAGGAGACAGATCAATTGGTATATTATTGCCATTAAATATCATTGAAGCCTAAATGTATGGGATGCCCTCCAGATTAAAGCAACCCTTCCAATTACTGTACCAGTTTTTCAAACTTAAGCTCATCAAGACATACTTGACGTCATCCATTGCACAATGACACATAAGTAGTTTGGCTGTTTCAGCATCAACTCTGACCTTGCACAGAAGCTGTCATGTGATGACTTCATAGATGAATTTTCCTTCAGAAAATGTAGATGGGTGCTGTGTTGATATGCAACAAAGAGACTGAATAAACCCCTAAACATTCACTTTCAGGTTTTGATTATTTTAAAAAAAAGTATTTGTATTTGACATTAAAGTTATAGTCAAGTTCTGCGGTGGGTTGGCACCCTGCCCGGGATTGGTTCCTGCCTTGTGCCCTGTGTTGGCTGGGATTGGCTCTGGCAGGCCCCCGTGACCCTGTTTTCGGATTCAGCAGGTTGGAAGATGGATGGATAGGTTATAGTCAAGTTTGTGATGGGTGCTTCTTTGTTTATTTATTATTTATTTATATATATTTCTACAAATTAAAGCTGTTATAAGAAATTTTAATGTAGTGGATTTAAGGAAGGGCAGGGTGGGATATGGGGGGACCCAAGAAGATTATGCTTAGGGATCCTTTTTGGCTAGGGTTGGCACTGGTTAAAACTGACCTAGTCCAACTTGTCAAACCATTATGTTATACAACAGTGTACAGTAGCAATAGTAGTAATGATAGTAGTATGGTGGCCACATGTCTAGAATACATTGAAATTCCTTTTTTCATGTCTGAGCAACATGCAATACATCACCATGCTATTGACCATGGCCATTAGATAATCGAGTAGAATTTGTCACTATTCCTACTGTTTGGCATCCATCTCCAGTTTCTTTCCCAAGGTCAGAAGGGGTAATCTGATCAAATAATCAGTGCTATCAAACTGTAGAAAACAGACATACTCTAAAAAAGATGCATACAGTACTAGAGCAATATGAATAGCTATGCAAGCAAGCAATATATACCGAGACTGGGACATTCAGAGTTTAAGAGTTTTGGGTTATGTATCTACATTAGATTAATAGTAGTTTCAGGCTTTGTTAGGAAGAAATGCAGAACTGATTCATGTACTGGATGTACTGGATACAAATTCAGTCTCTGTTTCAAGGTTACCAATGTGTATTTTTATATATTTTGGGACAATTAAAAGGCTTGTTTGGGCCTTTATAAGTCGAAACATGCTTGTGGAGTTTGGGGTCAGGTTGCCTGGGATTAGGTAAATTTCTAAATAGGTGAGTGAATATTCTGTCCCAGTTTCTAGAGGCAACACTCTTCTGTCTATTACAAGTGCACTTAAATCATACCATACATGCACACTCAAAGATTTAAGAAGTGCTGATCCACATGCCGTTTATAATTAAACAGTGAAGCACCCACATCTGAAACTACTCGAAGGGAACTCCTGGGATACTCTGAGAATCTCTTCTAGTAAAGGTAACACTCTATGAAACTAATTCTTCCAGAACAAGATAATTTTGCATCCATTAGCCCTGATTAGAATTAAAGAGCCACTTAAAGGGGGCTGAAGCACTGCCCATTCTCCATTCCTTCCTGTTCCACCCTGGAGCCCTCTGTTGCCAGATGAAGGATTTAGGGGAACTCTCCCAACATTGTGTTCTCTCTATTAGTTCATTGCCCAAATAATATTGTTCTTCCATGACCATTTGCCCTTTCGCCCACACTGCCACATTGAAGGGATGTCCTGTTTTGATGTAGGGACACTGTTTTGCCTAGTGACAGTTCTGGGCAGCCTATGACAGTATACGGCAGTAATGTATTCTGATCTTGTTCAGGGTAAGGTATGTGCTAAATATATAATGTATATAGCAAAGTGGCAGCACTTTTAATGAATGCTATTTTTTTTTCAATAAAGCTGTGTTGTAACTCTTCTTTAACAGGGCAAGAAACAGATTAAAGCTGAAGGGTGAATTAAGGTTGCTTCTCCTGTTTTATTTTCACTTTCTGTAAAACAATAAAACTCTTTTCTTTGGAGACTTGTCTGAACATCATTTCCCCAGCGGTGAAGGCAAATAAGGCTCCACATTCTGATGGAAATAGAGATGTTGATTAGGTTAGGGGCGAGAGGTGCATCATTTTCTTCACTAAAAATAAAAACACCTCAATTACAGATTCAGTAAGTATAAACCCCATTAATAATTCACCAGTTTATGTATACACATGTAGAAATGGTGAGTCATTCTATCATGTTAATGTGATTCTAATTAAAAAAGAACTCATTGATACAGTTGCCCATTTTTAGGATTTTTGTTTTCTTTATTATTCTCTCATTTTTAGGTATCTGGGTCATCCATGCACAGCAATCAACTTCATACTGAGAAACCATCTTTCAGGCTAAACAGCAAATTCATTAACATCCATAGGCACACACCTGTAAATGTCAAGCTGTTCTCTGGCTCTCATTAATAATAAAAAAGAACATTATTTGAATCCCTCAGCTCATGTGGAATTTCAGCAATCAAAGGATGAACTGTTCTAATTTGCAATGCTGCCCTTCAGGGCCCAATATGCATACAATGAATATTTTAAACTGCAGCCATATTATGGCACATGTAGTGAAGAGGTAATAACAGATAGACAATACATTACTTTGACCAGTATACTTACAAAATATACATTTTTAGATAAAATGAACTCAGTCTATCAATAAATAACTACATAACTGGAGGATCTGCCATTATCAGTATCATTCTAGCAGGCTATTAAAGATCTGAAACTAAGCACAACTTCTCATCTAATAAGATATGTTTGCGAATTCCATCCTTCACTTTGTCACACGTGCAGAAATATTTATGTTGTAGTGCAGCAGCACAGAATAGCAAAAAATGAAATTCCACTGGTGCCAACCACTATAAGCATTATTTTTTAACTGAACAGTCAAGGTGCAAGGACAACAAAAAAATACAAAGTACAGTGGCATGGAATTAAATACAAGGATCCCTAGTATAATATAAATTATTTCAAACCATTTTTGTGTGCTGAATTGCGTTATTGAATATTCATTATTGAATATATGGTATGAAGTAAGATTACTTCAAATAAAATGAATTACATTTCTGTAATTATATTAAGTAAAGGAGAAAAAAATCCAAACTTACAAACCCAAAGAAACCAAGCCTATCACTGAAACCTTAAGTGAAATTAAAGTGCCAGCCATGGATGGGAAACTACTGCATTACCTGATGGATCCATACACAAACCCTTACTCAGCCAACCTAGAGTTATCAGTTAATGTTATCTGCATGTCTTGGGCATATGGGAGGGCACTAAAGAAACTCAATACGGACATGAAGAAAACATGCACACTCTGGCAAGCAGAGGTCAGGCCTGGCATGAAATCCTGGACACTAGAGCCATGTGCCATCAATTGGTGCTGCTGACGTATACTTTATATATTTATGTATTGTAAAGAATTTTATTTATTTTTTAGTTTTATTTCACATGTTTATGCCAGGCATACCTAAGGTTTAGGTTTATGCCACTGCATGTTTTTGTCAACAGAAGTTCTGCTCATGCATTATCAAAACTTTCTTAATGGAATTTCTGGGAAGAAATCAGTAATAGATTAGATTGTAGTTTATAACAGGGCATATTTTAGATAGATACTGTAGACAGATAAATCTTTATTGTCATTGTCACTTTTACAAAAGAACAATGAAATTGAAGCTGCTGTCGACTCAGTGTGAGGCGTAAGAGTTAGAAAAAAACAAGAAAAGGAATAGTAATAAAAGTATATTACAAATATATACAAATTATCCTTGTCATATATTGTATACAAATTGCACTGGTTGACTTAAGGTCTATATTGCACATTTAGAGAATGATATGGAGCAGTTTTATTTGAGTTCAGGACCATGATTGCTTTTGGATAAAAACTGTTTTTAAGGCGGTTTGTCCTGGTTTTCATTGCTCGGTATCCCTTGGCCGATGGCAAAAGCTGGAAAAGGCAATGACCAGGATGGGATGAATCCTGTGAAATGTCTATTGCTTTTTTGCGGCATCAGGAGGTGTAGATGTGTTCCAGAGTGGGTAGGGTACAACCAATTGTTCTCTCCGCTGTCCTGACGACCCTGTGGAGCGCCTTCCTTTCTGAGTAAGTGCAGCTGCCGGACCACACACAGAGCCCGTACGTGAGCACAGTCTCGATGGAACAGTGATAAAAGGCAAGGAGCAGATTTTTGGGGAGATGGTTCTTTCTGAGGATTCTCAGAAAATACAGACTCTGTTGCGCCTTCTTCAGCAGCTCCTTGGTGTTGATGCTCCAGGTCAGGTCATCCTCCAGCTCAATACCCAGAAACCTTAACAACAGTACCCTCTCCACACAGGCCCTGCAAATGATGAGTTCTTGGATGTCAGTTTTGTTTTTTCTAAAGTTAATAACAAGTGTTTCTGCTCACATGGCAAATTTACATGCATCAATGAATATAATACCTTTGTGTTTTGGAGTTAAAACCCATTCAGAAATGAGAATTTACAAAATCCTTAAGAACCAAATCTATCGATCTATCTATCTGAACATTCTTAATCATTATCTCAGAAATATTTAATATTTCCTGTGAAAACAGCTGTAGGAAAAACGTGGGCACTGCATATTTTGTATGGCTTGTCACAAGACCTGTTAAAACAGAAGATTTAACAGATATGCAGAAATCCAGCGCAACTTCCACCTGCATTCCAGAATGAACATTAAATTGAATGGCGGAACTGTAGTTTTACCAATACTTTGGTCAGCTTTGTACTTCATCTGACAAAAAGGAAAACACCAAGCTGAGCTGACACCTCTGCAGAGACTCGTTCAGATTAAAAGGCACTCAAAAGGATACTTTTTTGGAGGTGACAATTCTCAGTTCACTCTGTTTTGGGGAGCTGAAAGCTGTTGATCTGCTGTTTTAGGAATAAGAAGTCACCCACTCTCTGCAAAGCAAAACATTTTCTTTGCCTGAAGGCTGCTGTCCTTAGAGCCTTGGATAAGCATGACTCAACACTGACAGGATGGGAACACCTAATAAAGGAGGAGCAGGAGGTTAGGAGAACGCACTGATACAGCGCATTGCTGCACCCATCACACGACAAACCAACTCAGGATCCAGATTAGGACCCGAGTGCAGCCATGCAACGGGTGACACCTAAGCACCACATTAGTTCAGATGGAAAGAAACAGTGTGAGGTAGAGAGGAGACATAAACCAGACCATAACCTAGATTTGTGGGTCTTTTTTTCCTTTCTGAAAATGACACAAGCTGCTGTGAGTGTGCATCTCAAGAGGCTGTGTAACTAAGAAATGTGCTGCCTGGACAGAGAATGAAGACCATCTTAAAACTGCTAATCTACAAGAGTACAGGTTGTATACTTTATGTAGTGCATTTGCCCGTGCTTTCGCTTACGGTATTACACTATATATTGAATAGAAGAGCAGTTTGCCTTCACTGTTATTCTGCCCTGTGGTTCCAAGCAGTTAATTCCAGACTAGTAGAGGTGAATGGAAACGTTCTCAATGAAGTCTGGGTACAGTGTAGTCTTGGATGAAAAAGCACTATAGGCAAGGATGCACCTTAGTGGCTGAAGTCCAACTGCCTAGTAGACACGCCATGGATGACAATACTATCTTGGTGAAAGTGTTGCACATTACTACCATTTGGAGAATATGCTCCCACACAGCAAAGAACCTATAGGTCAGGGTGAAATTCAAACCATTTCCATGATATTTATTACATGTGGCAGTTTTGAGGTGAAGGCTGTTAAACGGATCTGTTCTGAGTTTATTGCTTGACATAATAGTGATAAATGTGGTGATTGGAGGTGTGTGAAGGACTGACATGGAAGCTCTTATATGCTGATTATCTTCTTTTGATGGCAAAAAGGTGGAAATGAAGGAGAAGATACTGAAAGGAAAGCTGGCTTGGCACTTAATTGTCTCAGGGTAAATGAAGGAAAGACCAAGGTGGTGGTTGGAAGTGATGGGGCAGGATGCGTGAAAACCGGTTTAAACAATGATGATCATGTATTTTCTCAAAATATTGTATTAATATGCTTCATATTGTATTATACCTTTACAAAGCTGTGTTTCATTGTTTATATTTTGTTATAAATATTTTTACTTTTTTATTTGATTTACTATTTTATTTGTAATTGGTTGGACTGTTGGACTTAGATATAGTGTTCCATAACAGCCATATGCCAACCCTGTCAATGTATGCATTAATTATTAGAAAATGAAATTACAAATGAATTTTGGACAGTAAACAAACATAAAAGCAGACGAAAATGACACAGTATCTTATTTATTTGTAGTTTGGATTAGTTCAGTTAGTGTTTGTATGAAAATATATTCAACCATTCATGTTAATAAAAGAGTAGTTACGTATTCTTTGAATGGAGCACTCCAACAGAAAACCTTTCAGAGTAATAGTAGCATTTACCATCTCAAATGCACTGTTTCAGAAAAAAGGTAAAGAAAAATGAAAAAGGCTCATGCGGGGGGACTTTGAAGGCAGCACACTGCATACAGTGACTGTCATTTCCATATGTCTTAAAATATCAGAATAAGCATCCATTAGGATGTGCTGCCAACTGCAGTAAATGAGTTGTGTTGACACTGTGTTTCACAGTTTGTTTTCTGTCTGTCAGTAATTTTCTTTATGGACTGCATCTGAATCACAAGATATGTACTCATTTATTGAAATGCATGCCTCCAAGAATAGTTAGCAATACAATTCATCACTAAGACTGTCAACTCCCATCACGGTTTTAACTGTGATTTAATGGTAATTATAGTTGAGCAATGTGAGAGCTTAGCCGTACGTAGAGATTAAAAGTATACAGTCGAGGAATTGTTAAAATGAGGAAAGGAGAAGAAACTTAAAGAATGTCATGAAGAAGAGCTAAAAATAAGGAGTAAAATGCCTAAGAAAAAATAATAACAGCGTTTGATTTCTCTCAATTTTGCTACCTTAGCTTCTGTGTTATTTTCTAACTACTTATAGACTTGAACTAATGCAGAATATTCCCTCTCATATGCACCTTATAACCAATTTTTCTATCTGCTGAAGAGTGCTTAATCATGCCCCCATCTCCAGTCTCAATAGGCAACTAGAAGTTGGCACCTTATATACCCTTTTTGACAGGACTGCATGAATAAGGAACCAGGCTTAAAGTCACTGCCAGCTCAATTCAACAACATGTACCAGCTTGTCTTCTCCTATCATGTATCCTTAGTTAACTAAAGACACTCTGACAAGAAACAATAGCACTGAGATCTCAAATGACTGTTTCTGCTTATTTTACTCATTTATTTTATTCATTTAAGGTACTCTGAAAAAAACTAGAATTCATATAAGACTGCTACAAGAAAATGGATCTTGCAAAACATGGTCTATGCCATCTCTGTCATCCACATGCACCTTTAATGAAAGTGCATCTGTGTGCCTGTCCATTGCAGAGGATAGGAAGAAAAATAGGCTAAACATGTAAAAGAAGAGAGAGAGAGAGAGAGAGAGAGAGAGAAAGAGTGAGATTGGGAGTATACACTGATACTGTCTGTTTGATGCACACAGAACTCAACAAACCACCTCTGGATCCCAGATAAGGACCCGAGGGCAGCCGTGCAATGGGTGACACCTCAGCACCACACTAGTTTGAATGGAGTGAGGGGTAAGAAAAAATTTAAATGATAATAAAAATACCAAATGAGGGTTTTAAAAAAATCTAATTGGTTTTATTGACCTATGATTATATGCTAGTAACAGTGTAAGCAATTTTCTTGAACCCCCTCAGGCCATTTGAATGAGGTTTATAGCTCAAATACTATTGACTGATAACTTTGCATGGTGGGCAATGGATGAGAAAATATAATTATATATTGACATCCACATTAGAGACACTAAACCAGGCCAATGGGTGTTTCCAGAGAAACACTTCAACTATAAGAATAGTCAGTTCGATGAACAATGCTGAGAAGAAAGAGCAAAAATGTACAACACTATACAAAGAGGAAAAGATCACATTGAATGAAAGGGATTGGGTTTATTATACTAGACCAAATGGACAACCCATGTATCAATTAAAAAACATGATATTGATTACTTAGATTTTCACCCATTTTATATGAGTAACACAACTAGTAGCATATAATTGTCGTGGCGAAAAATTCATCATCAGAAGGCCTTTTACCTAAAAATAAAGGCTATTAGGACTCGAGATAGACAGACAGAGTTTTAAGGCTTTATTGCAATAAATCAACCACACGGACTCAACCCAATTCGGCCGAATGAGATTGAGCCCTGATCATTACAACAATTGAAGTTTTTATAACAATTTCTTATCATTTTTACCTCATTCCATTAGCTCATTCTGCACCTGTCTTTACTGTCCATTATTCCTCTTGGTGTCTGTTCGGCTTATTTTGATTGGTCTAAGACTGGGTGGATGACTTCCTCTCACCATCTTTGGGCTTTTCTATGTAATTTCCTATCTTTTCTGACCTCGCTCGAATAAGCTCCCTCATCCACCTTCTCTGACTCCCTTCTACTCCTGTCCGACCGAACCTTGAGTTTCCATGGGAACCCTTATTATCTCCTTACTTTTCCTATTACTGGCCCCCTTATGGAATTTGTTATTTTTCTATGCTGTTCCCATTTTCTCTAACTGGCCAAGGCTTCAGTTCCATATATGGGTTTCCTCTCATCGTTTTTTCTCTTAAGCCTTCCAAACTTTTTAAAATAGTGACCTTAAGCTTTAATTATAAAGAAGTATAGTATGTGCTTTCATTTGATCATTGCTTGGCATGCTTGATTTGTCTTAATTTCTACACGAAAGTTAATTGCTAATATATTCTTCTAGTATTTTTGCTAATGCCTGAATTTACTAAGATTTTCTCTTCATGCATTATGTCAGCGTGACCCTGCTTACAGCAAAAGCCTTTTGTTACCTTTCTGCTGATTCATCAGCCCAGCTGCTTTCAGAGGCATCTTCTCTGTGCTATCGCTTCCTAGCCTTGAATCACAGTTGTTCTCAAACTCTTATCCTGTCCAAAACTAGTCTCGGTGTATCAATTAGCTGTTCTTTTCTTACTTTGGAAATTTTAATGTAAGCCTAAAAAATAATGCAATATAACTGATTTTTTAGTTAACTATTTTCTAGACCTATCTTATTTGCTTAATCATTCTAATCTATGCTTAATCTTAATATTTTAGAAGCTTTTAATTACTTTTTATGGCTTTATATGTTAATTTGCTATTATAAAAATTTTTCCTTCTACATAATCCTCTATATGGGTTTCCAGTTGATTTATTGGGGAGCTACATTATGGAATCCTTATATGGGCTCAGGATTACTTAATTTCTACTAGGTCCAGCAAAATTAAATAAGGTAATCTTATTATGATTAAGAAGGAGGAAAGAACTTTTGTTAAGAATTACTTTTTAGTCTCTAGACCACTAATTAATTATTGACTTGAAAATTTCAGATAATGTGTCCACCATTAATCTGCAATGCAGATAATTCTACGGAAATCAAATTATAAAATTAGGACAGTCAATTCCTTCACATGATTAATTCAGGTAGCCGTCCATTGGGAAGCAAGAAACAGTATAGCAGCTACTGTGATCAGGGCAAAGGCGCATTAAGGGTATTTTCATGTACTTAAATTAATGAATAGGATTTCTTAAAGAATAATGTTTTTAAAGATGGTGTCTCAGGAGAAAGGTAAAGATAAGAACCAAGAACCATGGAGAGATAAGGGGAAGGGGGATTTGAAAAGACTCGCATAACAATGAGTAGAGAACTGAAACTGGATTTCTAATAGGACCAAAGTACTAGGGTCTTGTACTGTGTTAGCCATTATGAATGTAGTGAAAAATCAAGAAAAATTACACCTTTTATTGGCTAACTAAAAAGATTATAATATGCAGGCTTTCGAGGCAACTCAGGCCCCTTCTTCAAGCAAGATGTAATCAAAGGAATTTGCAAGGGTAAAAAAAGACATAATTTTGGGAGAGTTTTGGTGTTGAGTATAGTTGCAGAAAAAGGAAAAAGCAATGCCAAAGCAATACTGAATAGTTTAAAATGATTCAAGGCCAATGATTTTGAAAATTTCACCAACCAATGTACTGTTTGCCAAGTTGCTGTCAGGCAGGCAGGATTCTGTGGCAACCAGATATCATCAAGGCTGTTATGATTATGCATAATTCAGAAGGGCCAAAACTACAAAACCCCTGCAACATCAAGAATTATACATAATATTAAATTAAATTATTGGGTAATGAAAACACTAAAGACTTATCAAATAAATGTATGAACAATGGGAAAGGGAAAAGCTACAGGGATAAGCTTTACAAAAAAAAAGAACTGCAACAATGCTGGTTAAAAGAGTAAGGAGAACAAATAACATCAAATTTACAGAAAGAAGAAAAGAAAGAACAGAATGAGGGGAATTAAATAAACTTAAATAAACCCATAATTATCTAAAAACTCTGTCATGTTTCAACCAGTGAACCCCACTCACCCCCATCTGATTTGGGTTCAGATTGTTTTTAAAAGTGTTTTTTGTTCATTTTGTTTAAAGTAATATTGTGGTTCATGTCTATTGTTTGTATAATTATGTAGTCTTTGTCAGAATTGTTGATCATTTAGTTTCTTCTTAATATGGGTTTTGTTAAGGGACTGTCCTCAGCCCTATAAATGCTGAGAAAACAAGCAGTCCCCTGTGGTTCATTAGAATGTGCTTGGTGATTATTCCTGAGTTATAGAGATTTATTATGCCTTTTTGTGATTTTCTTGATTTCTGACCTTAACATTCTATGTTTTAAACACTTTGGCTGGATTTGTGTTTTTGAACCTGTTTACTTTGGTATTCCCTTTCAGCCAATTCCTGCAGTGTCATTTGTTTTTCTTGGAGCTTCTTGTCTAGAAGAGCAAATACTTAAAAATATATATTTTTATTTATTAAGAATCTTCATATACCCTTTATGTATATAAGCTGAAGGTTGACAGATCTTTCCTCTGGTGGGGTTTTTTGCTAGTTTGTTGGTATTCTGTGCTACAGTGATCTAAAGCTCAAAACAAAGCCTAGACCAGATCCAAAATCCAAAACACAGAGCAATAGATTGAAGCACAAACCCAAAAATTACAAAATTAACCACAAAACATGATAAAACCTTTAAGGAAAATCCAAAAGATTATGAGCCAAAGAACGTAGCAGCTATGTTTTCTTCATCAGTGTCTAATGGCTGGCAGCTTTATTATATAAACATGTCAGGTAACTGCAGTCTCAATGACCATAGCACCTGAGAGTTACAGTCTATAATGAATCAGGGCCCTTGAAACACAATGGAGACACAATGGAGGGTAATGAACCAGGACAAAATAGGTCACAGGTAAATAATATATTGTGTAAGAGCCAATCTTAGAAAGTTAAAGTTTTGAGTTAAACTAATATTAATGTTTGCTTAATTTGAATAAAATATAAATTTCATTCATAGTAATAACTTATGGTATAGTCTTTTCCCCCTATAAGTCAGCAAGAGATAGAACTTTCTTACTGTAACTGAGAAACAGTGTGATAATAAGCTCAGTTGTTGTTTAGAACTGGTTCCAGTTCATAGGGACTTAAAAGACCCATTTTAAACTTAGAAATGGGATAAGCATACAGTTTTCTGACCGTTTTGAAATGGTTCAGAAATGTTAAGTAAATAGTAACGATTTGAGATGTAACAAGTTTAAGCATAGAACTGAACTTTTCTTAACATTATTTTTTCCTTTTTTGCTATTTTAATTTTCTTTTTGTGTGAACTGTTCTACTTTAAAAGTTAACTAAACTTTCAAAAATGAAGATATTTTGTTTGTGGAATCATTTCTGCGCATCATGCTTTTGTTGAATTCCATTTTTTCAGTTGAAGCTGCTGAACATTGGTAATTTTGGGAAAATACAGCTACATTTTCGTCAGAAAACTTGCTATCTAAGGCCTGGAATTTGGACTGGAATCTACCATCCGAATACGGAGGACACTTCTGCTCCAGAACTGGTCAACGAAGAAAAATAACTGAATCGTTCAGAGGTACTGTGCTCTTATCTATTACCTACGCATGATGGTAAATGAAAGCAAGGTCGCCGTACCTTGAGAAGCTCTAAGAGACTGTGATATTATAAAAAAGACATTTTGGACGATCGGATTTGCTTTTGCCTGAGTCATTGAAGCCTTGTTTCAAAGAAGTTACCTGCTTTTTTGGAACGTCCCGATTGTGACGAAATTGCTGTCAGGAAACGTGCTGTCAACTGCAGTCATGGCAATATCTAAGCATAACTCAAGTGAAGTCGGCAGTGATCTAAGTACAGACTCGAAGTCAGAAAATATAATTAGAGATCTTAAAGATCACATAAGTCAGAGGAAAGATAAGCTTTCCGTGTTCATAACTGAAATCGAAAGTCTTAAAGACATTCCAGGAAATCGTTTAATAGTAGCAAAAAGATTTGAAAATTTTTGTGTGACGCACTGAGAGATAGAGGAGTTACATGAACGGCTACTATCTATGTTAAGTAAGGTGGGAGCGATTAAGAAACAGAAAATGACATTCGCCGAAAGCTCTAAGAAATGGCATGAATTTATTGTCGCTACAGCGGCATGGCTGAAAGACGCAGATAGACTGTTAACACACACATCTGATGAACAGCTAGTTAATCAATTTGAAGAGATGCAATTACAAGAACAGGATCGCTCAAAGTCAAAAACACGAAAGCCGTCTCCTCAGTTAAAGCACGTTCTTGATATTAAACTTGATTCTTTAGCTTAGAAAACTGCAGCTGCATCATCACCCTCTACAGCAATGTTGATTGAACAATCGACACTTGATAGAATCCTAAAAAGGTTAGATGAACTAGAGTCCGAAAGGCAGGTATGGTCACTAACTGCCTCAGGACAGCCACTGTTGTACAGACACGGTCTTACTGACATATTAGTGCATAATCAAGCTGAATGCCAAAGGATAACACCTGCTCCAGCACCTCAGACACCTCCAGCACCTCATGGTGAAGTGCCTCACAGGCAGGTCCCTTTATTCTCAGGTGACCCATTAGCTTATGCAGATTTTATTAGGGCCTTTGATAACGCTGTTGGAGATGTGTTAGAAAACCCTCAAGATAAATTTGATTATTTGATCCAATTCACAAGAGGTCCTGCTCAGGATTTAGTTAAAGGCTGTGTGTGACTGCCATCAAGTCAAGGTTATCAAAAGGCCAGAGAGCAACTTGAAATTTACTTTAGTGCATACATAGAAAAGATAGATAGATAGATAGATAGATAGATAGATAGATAGATAGATAGATAGATAGATAGATAGATAGATAGATAGATGCTTTATTAATCCCAAGGGGAAATTCACACCTCAAATAAAACAAAATGATAACGCAGCTCTGAGAGAATATGCCTCCTTTCTTGATAGCTGTAAAGATGCAATGGCAAGTGCAGGAAGTCGAGATGCATTTAATAACAGAGAGGAAAAGGAAAAGACTGACAAAAGTAGGTCTTCTCTGAAGTACGGACAGAGATCGACAGGTGTTTTTACTACAAGTATTTCTGATAATGATGAAAAAGAGACTAGAGAAATCTCTGTCAAAAAGACTGATGAAGATATCTGTGCTTTTAAAAAGCCTTGTGTATTCTGCAATGGCCAGCATATTCTTGCTGAATGTAATAAAATCAAAGAACTGCCACATAAAGAAAGAATTGACTTTTTAAAATCTAAAGGTTTATGTTTTCGCTGTCTCAAACAGGGACACTTTGGTAAGAACTGTATAGATAGTATGAAATGTCAGACATGTTCTTTTCAGCACCCAGACATCCTGCACACTAAAAGGGACAGTAGAGCAGCATCTAAAGCTACGGCTAGTGTAGCAACATCTACTGAAAGGGAAACGGAGACTGGAACTTGTACCTTTACTGGGGCCAGAGAATAATGCGCACTTCAAGTAGTTCCTGCTAAGGTAAAATCCAAAAAGGAACGAAAGGTATGTAGAAACATATTCCTTTATACGCCTCGGCAGTACAGTAACAATTTGCACTGAATGGCTCCAGAGACAATTAAGCCTTCAAGGGAGAAGGACACAAGTATTTCTCAAAACTATGAGTAATTATGACGATGATTCAAACATGCTAACCCAGTGTTCTGTCTTATCAGATTTACAAGTCTGTGGTCTCAATGATGTTGAATATATTGATTTGCCAAATGTCTTGACACAGGTCTCCATTCCACTGAATATTCCACTACATGAAGATATAGATAAGTGGGCATGTCTTAAAGAGGTACGTCTATCTCATATTGACTCTGAAGTTGATCTTTTAATAGGAATCAAATACCCAGAAATCTTCGAGCAGTCACGAATCATACCTAGCTAAGGAGGTGGACCTCATGCTAAGACTGTACTTGGATGGGTAGTTGGTGGACCATACAAAGAGGTAGATGACCTCATAAAACAAAGTGGTAAGCTGCCCAAACATTCAATCAATCGTGTGTCAATAACAGAGATTGAAGATATGTTTCTGCAACAGTATAACACAGATTTTCCAGAGCGCAGCTGTGAAGAAAAGGAGGAAATGTCACAGGAGGACATCAAGTTCATGCGCATAGCCTCAGAATCTGCGAGACTGGTAGGTGGCCACTATTGTTTAAATTTGCCTTTGAAGGATGAAACACTTAAAATGCTGAATAACCGCTGTATTGCTGAACAGCGTGCTATTGGACTCAAAATAAAATTGAGCAAAAATTCAGGTTTCCACAAAGACTATAAAGCTTTCATGAAAGACATTATAGACAATAGTTATGCTGTTAAGGTACCCAAAGAAAGCTTGAATTGTGGTGCACAGAAACTGACAGTTTCAAATTTCAGATTAAGTTGCAAAACAAGCCCGCTACAAGGCGTGGTATTCTGTCTGTTGTTAGCTCAGTTTATGATCCACTTGGTTTTCTAGCACCTGCCTTACTGCCAGCAAAGCTTATTCTAAGAGACGTATGCAAAGAGAAATTTGGGTGAGATGAAGAAGGCCAAACACATTCAGAAATGGAAAAAATGGATAAGTGATTTGCAGTTACTTACAGACTATAAAGTGAACAGATGCTTCAAACCTACAGTGTTTGGAGCCATAAAGACAGCACAAATGCACCATTTTGCAGATGCTAGTGAAGATGGATATGGCACTGTCACTTATCTTGTCTTAACCAATGAAGAGGGCAATAAGCATTGTTCATTAATGATAGGCAAGTCAAGAGTTGCACTATTGAAGCAGGTCACGATTCCAAGAATGGAGCTGACAGCAGCCGTTGTGGCAGTAAAAATGGACAAAATGCTTAAAGGTGAGCTTCAAATGCCCTTACAAGAATCTACATTTTGGACTGACAGCACCACGGTGCTAAATACATCTCAAATGAAAGCACTCGATTCAAGACTTTTGTTGCCAACAGAATCTCCGTGATCAGAGACTATTCACAACCTTCGCAGTGGAGGTATGTCACATCTACCCTTAATGATGCTGATCAAGCATCTAGAGGGCTAAGCATAGAAAACTTTCTCAAAAGCACCATATGGTCACATGGTCCAAGTTTCTTGTTGAAGTCAGAACGTGAGTGGCCAAAAAAACCAGATCAACTGAACGATTCACTCTTTGAAGTTGATTCAGAAGTTAAAATTTGTATAGTTAACACGACAAAAATAGAAGAGGCAACTGAACCCATCAACAAACTAATCACTTACTTTTCAGATTGACATCACTTGAAGAAAGCAGTGGCTTGGTTCCTCAAGTTTAAAGACATACTGTTGCACTTAAGAAATGAAAGAAAAACAATCAAACTAGAAGTCAGTCAGACTAAAAGTAATCCAGAAGAACAAAAATCACTCATCACAAAGCATATGAAAAGATACAAACAGATTTTAAAACCAAGTCCAATTTCTCTAGATGACTTAGTTAAAGCTGAAATAGAGCTTATCCGCTTCAGTCAACAGCAAGAATTTCCAGAAGAATTAAAGGCTCTAAAAAAAAAGATTTGTGTTAAAAAGAACAGTCAAATCTATAAACTTGACCCGATCATGCAAGATGGAATACTGAGAGTTGAAGGAAGACTCTGCAAAGCTGCAATGCCTGAAGAAGCTAAACATCCTGCAATCCTTCACAAGCATTCACATGTTGCTTCTCTCATATTAGAGCACATTCATAAACAAATCGGACATTGTGGGCACAACTATGGACTGGATACCTCAAGTGAATTCAGCTATCAGAAAAATAATTTCAAAGTGCACAACGTGTAGAAGATACAATGTGAAAGTAAGTGAGCAAAAAATGGCAGATTTGCCAATAGATTGCCTAACACCAAACCAACCACCATTCACAAATGTTGGAGTCGATTAATTTGGCCCCTTTCTAGTCAAAAGAGAACGAAGTCTAGTCAAGAGGTACAGAGTAATCTTCACATGTTTAACAACCAGAGCTGCGCACACAGAGATCACACATATCTTAGACACTGATTCTTGTATCCAAGCCATACTCTGATTTACAGATAGAAGAGGACAAGTTAAAATCATGCGCTCAGACAATGGAACAAATTTTATTGGAGCAGAAAAAGAGATACGAGAAGCTATTAAAAAATTAGAACACAAAAAAATCAGCGACGCTGTGATGCAAGAACAAATCAAATGGATTTTCAATCCACCATCAGCCTCTCATCAAGGTGGAGTGTGGGAAAGACAAATCAGAAGCATAAGAAAGATCTTAAATTCAACACTAAACCAACAAACACTCGATGATGAAAACCTTCCTACAATGATGTGTAGAGTGGAATCAATACTCAATAACAGACCCCTTACAAAGACATCAGATGACCCAAATGATTTGGAACCACTCACTCCCAATCACTTGTTATTATTGAAGACAAAACCTGAAATACCATTTAAACTCATTTCAGAAAATGAACCATACCCAAGAAGACGCTGGACACAAATTCAATACATGGCTGATTTGTTTTAGAAAAGATGGACAAAAGAGTATCTGCCAATACTTCAAGAACGTCAAAAATGGCTTGCACCAAGAAGAAATTTTGAACCAGGGGATGTTGTTCTAATTGTAGATAAAGCTACACCTCGCAATTCCTGGGTAATGGGTCGAGTCATCAAGACAATGCCAGATGTCAAAGGCACAGTCAGAAGAATTTGTGTGCAGACCAAAACCAGCACACTGGACAGACCCGTGAATAAACTGTGCCTCCTTGTAGAAACAACCAACGTTTGAAATATGAAAATTTTTAAATGTTTGTTTGCAGTGTTATTGGTAATGATTTGAAAAGAATAGTTAATATAAAGGTAATTGGCTCATATTGAAGTAAAGTATAGTAATTGTCTCCGCTCCTGCATAGCCAATTAGGGGCTGGAAATGTAAGAGCCAATCTTAGAAAGTTAAAGTTTTGAGTTAAACTCATATTAATGTTTGCTTAATTTGAATAGAATATAAATTTCTTTCATAGTCATAACTTATGGTATAGCTTTTCCCCCTATAAGTTAGCAAGAGACAGAACCTTCTTACTGTAACTGAGAAACAGTGTGATAATAAACTCAGTTGTTGCTTAGAACAGGTCCCAGTAAATAGTAACGATTTGAGATGTAACAAGTTTAAGCTTAGAACTGAACTTTTCTTAACATTAATTTTTCCTTTTTTGCTATTTTAATTTTCTTTTTTTTGTGTGAACTTTTTTACTTTAAAACTCAACTAAACTTTCAAAAATGAAGATATTTTGTCTATGGAATCATTTCTGTGCATCAGGCTTTTGTTAAATCCCATTTTTTGAGTTGAAGCTGTTGAACTTTGGTAATTTTGGGAAAACGCAGCTACACATAGAGAAGAGAAAAGAAAGGAAGAGGATAAAAATGACAAATATAAGAAGAAATGAAAAAAGAGGTTAATAATTTCTATAAATAAAGGCATAATAGTGAGTAATATGGGTGACTAAAGAGGCCACTTATTTTCAACTGCCTTTCTGTGGTGCAACAAATCGGGATGGCATATACCTACGTAGTGGCCAAACCATGTTGGTGGGATAGGTGGGATTATTCAGATCCAGACTAGACACAACACATCAGAGTGATGAATCAGTTTTAAATCTAGAAGTGAGACTCCTCCATCACACTTATTGTGGATTAGAACAGAGTGTTTCCGTGTAGGTCTCGTTTCATTTCAAAAATGAGAGCAAAGACTAAACTTTTCACCAGTAAGAAGGAGATGAAATGTAAAAATTCTAAAGACTGACAGAAAAAGACTCTTTAAATATAAATCACAAAATAATTGGGTCACCATAAGTATTCACACACTTCCAAGTCAGTATACACCTTTGGCAGCTGTGACAGCCTTGAGTCTGTGTGCACAGGTATCTATCAGCAAAATGATTAATTTCATAGACATTCACCCCCTTAAATATGACACATCTAAATCAACTCTGGTGCACCAATGGGTTTTAAAAATCAAATAATTAGTACAATGGAGATCATCTGTCTGGGGTTTCAATTAATTGGAGTATAACTGCACCTTTTCTGGAAGGTCCACCTTGTCCTGAGTCAATATGGTGGCCGCAACTACACAATGAAGACCAAAGAACACTCCAAGCAACTCAAAAGTACAAACCAGGGAATGGAGACAAGAAATTATCTAAGTCACTGACTACCACTGGGGGCCACAATTCCCCACAGGGAACAAATAAAGTTCTACCTAATAAATCTGTCATTAAGAAATGGAAAGAATCTTGCACCTCCAAAAATCTGCCTAGAGCAGTTTGTGCACAAAACCTAAGTGATTGTCCAAGGAGAAGACTAGTGTGGGAGGCCACCAAGAGACTTGAGAACTCTGAAGGAGTTACACGCAATTGTGAATAAGATTGGTGAGACTGTGCAGACAACAAATGTTGCCTGAGTGTTTCACCAGTTGCAGCTTTAAGGGAGATTGGCACAGAGACAACCACTGTTAAAAATCGCACATGACATTCCAGCTAGGGTTTGCAAAAAGGCATATGGGAGACTTTGAGATTAGATGGAAGGAGGTTACATGGTCTGATGAGTCAAAAATTGAGCTTTTTGGCTATTAGACTAAATGCAATGATTATTGAAGGCCAAACTGCACATTATGAAAAATTCACTATCCCATCATTAAGCATGGTGGTGGCATCATCATGCTGTGAAGATGCTCCGCTGCAACAGACCCTGAAAGGCGTGTGATGGTAGAGGGTACAATAATTACAGCATACAGCAAGTACAGGGAGATCCTGGAGGAAAACCTGATTCAGTCTGCAAGAAACCTGTGATCCAAAGAAGATTTGTTTTCCAGCAAGACATCAACCCCAAGGATAAAGCCAAAGCTACACAGGCATGGTTTAGAAAAAAAATATTAATGTGTTGGAGTGGCCAAGTCACAGCCCAGATCTAAATCCAATTGAAAATTTGTTGTTGGACTTGAAAAAGACATGCAACCCTATATAGTTTGGGCAGTTCTGCTAATAGATTTTCAGTGTCCAGACTTGCAAACAGAGACCAATGCACAATGACTCGGGCCTGTCAAAGGTGCATTTACTAAATACTGACTTGAAGAGGGTGTATACTAATGTGTTCAATTATTTTGTGTTTTATATTTGTAATTAGTTCAGATCAGATTTTATACAGTCTTTCTCTGTTGATCAGTGTCAAAAGAGCCAAATTAAACCCTCTGTTGTATAAGAATAAAGGGATTAAGTACTTTTACAGGCACTGTACCCAAGCTGTCAATCACAAACCCACTGACCACTCAGTCAGAAGCAACACTACGTGCAGTGTGCCGCTCTGTAGGCAAAACCAAATAATGGCACAGATCTGGGCAAGCTTTCAAAGAAGCAAACATATTAATGTAACAGACATTTTAAGCAAGGATGCCCAAACTTTTGCATGCCACCATATAACATTCTTTTTATTAAGTCGAAAATAGAAAAACAAAACCAGGAAATTCAAGCAGGATGCCATATACCCAAGTTGTAAAAAAAATGACAGGTATTTTCTATAAACACAAAACAAAAGGAAAAATCCTATGTAAATAAGGTCAAAAACAGGAATCTAAATTGTCAAAATTCTTTAACTCCATATCAAAAAAAACCAACTGAAGTTCAACACGGCAACACACTTGACAAGATCACTTTGACATTGGCAGATCTAGAAAGTGGATATATAAAAGCAGTAACGCAAATGCCTTAGCACCCCACTGTTTAAGGTACCCTTTTAATGTCACCAAGTCCTACATCATGTGACTTGTTCCATAAAGTGTTTCCATGACAGAGTTGGAGGAACCGCAGGTATAAGGCAAATAAAAAGAAGTTCTAGTTGGCCAAGCCCTAGCCCATTCCTGAAGTACACACAGATTCCCTCTGGGGATTTTGCTTTGTCTTTAAGTCCATTTGACATCTCAAAAATTGCTCCAAATAAATAATCCTAGTTGTATGTAGCAATGTCTCAGGCAACAGAGTGGTGTATGTGTTTATTTTGGCATGACCTATTCTTTATATATCTGTAGTCTGCCTTATCCTTCCTGCTTTGCTTTGAAGAAAAAGTATAGAAGTTGAATTGTTCCTGTGCAATGATCCTATTAAACACAAGCACTCAATCATATTAACTCTTAACTGAAGTTCTCTCGAAATAGGTGACAAGAAAGGTAGATAAAGAGATTGAAGTTGTATTTAATGTCAGCATTTTGACCAGATCATTAAAGTTGTATGAACACACTAGTCCAGAAAGGGGCTTAACCTGTGCTAGAATGGCTATTTGACTATACATCAGTGTCTGTGGGATTAGCAAGATATAGTTATTCAAAATCTTACAATCTGTGATTAAAGAAATTATCTGAAAAAGAAAAGCCAATGATTATATTTTAACAATTATGAGAGAAAAAAAGCTGTCAGTGGAAGAACAGATGCATTAAACAAATCATTCCTAAAATTCTGTTCTTACTGTAATATACACTTCTGTCTTTTATGAACTGTTGCCATGATTGTGTTCTTGGAATAAAAGATCTATGGCTAAAAATCATGTTCATATTCACAAGCTTTCAAATACCTGAAGTCATCTGTGATGGCCTTTACAAATACCTAGGACTAGTAATCAGATCAAAGGATCCAAGCCGTACAAGGTATGTGACAGTGCTCTAAAGTTTTAAACAGTGTAGTCAATTGAAAGTGTTTGAGTCATTTGAAGACATGTCTATGTTAATTTAGTTTAATCACGTGTTTATTGTTATTTTATTAGCATAATTCATTTGTGAGTGTTTATCAAAATATAAAAACATTGCAAGATAAAAAAGCCATCAAGTAAAATTATTACTAATGATACTTTCATATATCTGTAATTTGCAGTTAACTTAGAATATATTTATTTTATTTGTTTTATCAATAAAGGAATCTGAAGGTATCATTAGGCTCATGTGACAGGTGTCTGGTCACACTTACAGGTAATCTAACTTAGACACCATCCAAATATCCGACTACGCCACCAGTTTTATCAAGAGACTGGGAACTCCTGAAATGTACCAATATTAGCACACAAGTTTCTTTAAATTGGGAGGTGAGTAAACACACAATGAAAGACACAACAGTAATTTCAGGAAAAGCAACAGTAACTTCTATTACACAAGACAATAATAAGTACATTAAAAAGATAAATGAACATAAACAAAATCTAACAATATCAAGAACGAATTTCCTTTTTTTAAAAGGAAAACACACAGTTCACACTCTAAAGTCCATCAAAAACAGAATTGGAGGATACAACCTTTAGTGGTGCAGAGTCCAGTTTACGCACTGTGTTATCCCAACACTTAATCATTCAACTGTCCACGGATGCACTCTGTTCACCAGACACTCGTTACCCAACAGAAGTTGTGTCAAATCATTGAATCCCTGTCAGCGTCTCTTCATCATTCCTTTTTATTCCACTCTGGTCTTCTTGTGTTGTTGTGATCTAGGCACGCCTCATTTCTCGTCTGCCAGCTTTGCTTGTTCCTTTCATGCGTCTTCCCACTCTTGCTGGACCCACAACTGGTGTCTCCTTGTGGAGCTGTCTCTTCCTCCCTGGAAGTAAGTGTTGCCGTCCTTGTGCCTCACGTCATGCCAGTCAGGTACCCTCGTCTGCCTACGAGCCCCTGTGCTCTGTCCGAGTGTCTTGGCAGTGTTCTCAGTGGACCGTTCCTCTTCTTGCCTTCTGCTGCCCAGAAGCTTAAATCTCCTTCAGTCCCTGCAATTATCAGTTCTGGACAATCAGATTAAACAATGGCACATCTACATTTCCTGGGTTTAACAATTAATGAAAACACACGTTAACAAAATGTATTGTTACCAATAATGAATATGTACAGATATGCTGATTAGAAACCAATAGCGTCAGACATGTAATCTCCAAGTCAGGTAAATACACATGCGAGACCTCCAAGGAAGGAGCAGGTCTGTTATCACAACTTGGTATTGTTTGTATACTCAACCAGCCAGACTTCAAAGTGGTGACTCCTTTGCCAGACAGCAATACCTACATCCTGCAGACAACCCTGACACAATCAGTAACTGGATTATCCAGGAAATCGAAAAACAAGGTCCCCTTCTGACACTCACACCAAAAGCCAACTAAGTTCACAGATTTGCACTGTGGTAAATGCCGGTGGTCAGCCAGGAACCTGTGATGCCTGGATAGCAAGTCTCTCTACAGCTGTCATTACAGGAGAACTCCGGTTATGACGTTAGCTGAACTGTCAACTCAGCCCCCACTGCGCAATACCACCTCATCACTCCATCTGTCGACAGCACAAATCCTGAGAGGTAATCCAAATGTATAACCATTGCCTCAAACCACAAAAACTCTAAGTTCATAGATTTGCAAGGTGGTAACTGCAGGTGGTCAGCCATGAACCTGTGATATCTAGATTGCAAGGGCCCTTAGAAGCAGTTTACTCATAGCTTTAGCTAAAGGAGTACTCCTGGCCTCGGCCAGGCAACTACTGCATTTCTGAACAATTCAAGAATAGCTCTTCCTTTTGATGTTTGCTGAGCTATCTACTCAGTTCCCAGTGCTATGCAACAACGCCTCAACACTCCACCCATCCACAGTACAAATCATGCCAAGTACTCCAAGTGTACTGCCTTTTGACTCTCACCGAGCAAGATTTCAGTTCATAGACTTCCACTGTGGGGTGGTCAGACATGAACCTGTGATATTCTGGATTGCAAGTTTCTATACAGCTTCAGCTAAAGGAGAAATTTTTGGTCTCATCTGTGCAGATACAGGTTTTTATAAACTCCGCAAAGCAGAGTACTCCTGGTAAAATCAACAGAGTTGTCTACTCAGTCCCCTCCATACAGCATGACAATGACTCCATGCTCATCGAGGATTTGTGCTTGAATGTCTCCTAGAATGGAGTGATGTTCTATTCAGGGCCCAAGTCATCCCCTGAGCCCAATATTTGTGGAATAGGCTCTAGTTCTTTACAGCCCTAAAATGGAAATATCAGATTTGTAGAGAGGTGGTTTATTTCTTAGACTCATAAAGTAAATTTATATTGGAATAGAGGCAAACTTCAAAAATAAGGAGAATATTTTTTAAGACTACATTAATAAGCCAAACCAGTTCAATGGAATTAAGTTTAAAAGCTGTCAGCAAAAAGGGCAATAAAATCAAAAGCACTCCAAAAATAATAAGGGATCTGTTCTTTCTTAATTTTGTACAAAGCCTCCACAAATATGAAAGTTTGATTTCAATACAGTACAAGCAGCTAGGAAATATGCAATTCTCCTGTGTACCAGAGATTGTATCTTCTACTTACTAAACTGATTAATAAAATAATTTTCTGAAAATGAATGACTTGTGAAACACACAAGCCTAATTACTGCATAATGAAGGCCTGTAGATTTTGGCGGTTTGAAGGTTATGGTGCATTGGACACTAATGAACAATAAAACAAATGATGTAACAGCTATAATTTGAGCACACTGCATTTTAAACACCGCAGAGTTCACTTTAATTCACAAGAGCTTCTCAAAACCAAATCTCTCTCACAGGGAATATCATATCTACAAGAAAGCTTACTCTCCATGAATAATAACAGCACAAAAGCAATCAGCTGTACATTAAGCCTCTATTATAAAACAACATAAAGTCTTATAATTTACTTTTGTCTTTATCCATCAGAACTATTTGTATGTTAATGCAGTTTGCAGTGTAGTACAATAATAAAAACATTTTTATTTAAAAAGATCTAGCAAGAATTAAACAGTCTACACAAAAATGTGGAGATGTAATGTTTAGTAATGGATGGACAGAAAGAAAATTATCTGAGGGCACCAGTTTAAAGGACATCATAAGCTATTTGATTTCTTAGGAGGAGTATTGAAACTAAAGAGAAAATTTGTACTTCTCATTTTGTGAATAGGATTTTCATTTTTTCCTTTGTGAACTTCAGACTGATTGGTTTTGAATAATGCTGAGCGATGAAATTTGGCAAAGCTGGTGAACTTATTCACCAGATATTTCCCTGGAAATCTGCCACATACCTAGCTTATGCATACATTTTTTTCTAAGCAACCCATGACGCTTTATGAGGTCAACGTGATATTACAGAGCTGTAGCAGTGAACTTACATTGAAATTCTTACCCAAACTAGCATAGCTGATGTAATCCTGGAATCTGTTTACATACCTTCTGGCCAAGCATGTGTTCTGGCTTTAATACCTGATATCTAGACGTGATGTCTAGACCTTACATCTGATACCTATTCATATTAGAGAATAATATGGCTTATGGTCAGTAGTTGTTGACTCTTAGCCTCCCCTTGTTATAAAAATGGGCAAGTTGCAGCACGTAAAAAGTGAGACTTTGTGAGAGACAGTCCATGGCATTAGGCAGTGTGCGGAGCTCTAATCAGGTATGGGTGTGTGCAGGCAGTCTGGGATACACATGTAGCACGGGCGGATTGGTCGGGCACCTGAATTGTGCCTCGGAGGAACTGGCTTGTTGCACCTGTGCCTAATTGGAAAGGGGAGATAAAAGGATTGTGCACGTGTCAAAAGGAGTCAGATAAAAGATAGGCAGAAAGAAGATGGAGGTTAAGGAAATAAGAGAAGCAGGCAGGAAAGAGAGCAGGCAAGTGACAGAGAGAGAGAGAAAGAGAGAGAAGGAAAGAAGGCAGACAGCCAGGAGGAGAGTTCCTTGGGGACGTTGAGGCCGGGCTGCTGGAGGTCACCCCAGATTAGTGGCTCAACTTGCCGCATAAATCTGGAGAGAAGCAACAGGTAATGCAGGGTTAACAAAAGGTTTGGTGTGGTTTCCTGAGGGAGAGCCATGTTCTGCAGGGACAGCCAGGATTTGATGGTGGACTGTACCTGTCGGTGGGCATCTCCTCCTTCTGCAAGGTCCAAACAGGATAAGGGGAGGAATCACCATGTTTAAAAGGGCAGCATTGGGGTTCATAGTTTTGTGTACTGTCTCTTTGATTTTTTTTTAACCTTGTTGTTTTTAATGGAATATATTTATTACTGCTTTTAATATTCACTCACCTTCACACTGTTTTTATGGATTATTTCTTTACTGAAGAGTTGGCGCAATGCACTCATTGACATCATAGTGGGGGAAAAAGGGCAATGATTACCCAGGGCTCATTTTGGGGCCCTTGAACCCTGGAATGAAAAGTTTGTTTTTTAGATGAAGTGGCTCACAGAGACGGCTTATGTATAAGGGCCCAGAGTTCTGTGCTACATTCCTGTCTGTACTATTCATGCTTTTTACTATATCGTATACAAAGTATAGGGAAAGTATTGGAATCCTCCAAAAATTCCATTTCGAAATTTTGATGAATGTTGACGTTGTAGACCTCACTGAGTCCAAAAATACTGTTTTTGCAATTATGTCAGTGTGTCTGTCTGTGGGTGTGTGTGTGTATGTAAACACGATAATTTGAGCACACTTTCACTTAGGTCAACCAAATTTTGCATACAAGAATTAGGTACTAAACGTACATTTTGATCAACTTTTGGGCTATTTCCGCTAACCGGAAGTTTTTGTACTTTACCTTTTATTTATGCAGCTGCAGAGTCCGATTTATTTAACTTTACCTTTATAATAATTGTTTAATATATTATTAATTTGACTTGATTTGTTGTTGATAGTTCTTTAATGTACATAATATAAAAATATAATAATTGTCTTGCGGTTTACTCCAGAAATATCCATCACCATATCTAAGTATACAAGAAAGTCAAGGGGAGACCCCTCCTGATTTTTTGGAATCATTTTAAATATAAACACTGACTTTTGCACCTACCCCTTGGTTGGATGTGTGTGTCTTCAGTTGCCCAGCTCATCTTGATTACGCTATCTACAATGGTGGCGGGTTCAAGAGGCTCCCTGAAAGTACAGGGAGTGCGGAGCTAACCCGCACCATCACAGGCTTGTGTTAAGGCAACATTTCTCAACTTTTAAGTATTTGCGACCCGAGTTTTCATAACAGTTTTAATCGTGGCATCCCTAACAATTTTTTTGAAAGGAGCTCACTAATACCAATTTGTTCTTTTTTAATTAATGATATATCATAGATGTATATTTTATTATACCTACTTAACTTTTATCGACATTTATCTAACTCTATATTTATTTTTCTAGTATCAGAATGCAGTTTAAGTTCATTTGTTTTGGTTTCAATAGATGTATTTTTCATATTTTTGATTCTTGTTTTCTTTTTTTCACATATTTGTGCCCCCCTTTTTGTTACTTCTCCTAGGCCCACCCACAGTTAGAGAACTACTGTGTTAAAGGGTTTGAGGTGGCAGTGGTTCTAAGTATTTCTCATGCATTGTGTCATATAGCTGGAGTATTGTGTTAGACCACTTGCATTTCTGGTTATTTATTTTTGCTAGTTTGTTCTTTCATTACATTAAAGCTTTGTTTAAGTCAATTGTATGTGTTTTCCTTACTCTATTAGTCTAACAAATAGATTGCCTTATTTTATTCTCATTATTGTATGACCACTTATTCTGGTCCAGTATTGAAATAAGTTAATCCATACTATTATCAATCCTTTCTTTGTCTGATTACTAAACTTTGTGATTTCTCTTACTGCTTGGGAACTAAGTTTGAATTAAGAATTATTGATTATGTTATTGGACTGCTTAGCTCTGCTAGTTTAATATTAATGCTATAAGGTTATGAATAATCTTTATGGTCTCCCTGCTTAATTATCCAATTTGGCTAATTAACTCAAACCATTGTTCATTCTGAAGATACCTTTGCTTTATTCACATTTACTCTTTAGTGCAGTGCAGTTTTTCTTAATTTAGAAGGTTTTGTAAAATGTATTTGTCTTTATTAAATTATGCCTAAAAACAGAAAAACAAATAAACTATTTCATTAGACTTGCCTTGCTAATGCTTCTCAGGATAAAAAGTGAAACTTTCCTGATCCTAGTAGTGGAATATGATTAACTGTCATAGTGAAGAGTTAAAGTCCAGCAGACATTTTAAGAAGTTCCCAATCAGCATACAGTAACTTGTGTTCATTTAGAGGTGCTTGATCAACGAATTACTTTTTTTCTGTAGAAACAAAGTAGCGCAAGTTGCATGGGGGTCAAGTGCAATAAGAGTAAGATCCCCAAGAGGGTATTAACAGGGGCCATGGCAGTGCAAGTAACAGCAACCACCATGAAAAATATCAGGTAGAAGCCAAGACTAGTTTTATAATGCTGGATGTTCATTTGCAGCATGTGTTTTGTGTAGTTGAAGAATATTTGTAATAAAAAATACAATTTGTAACCAAAAAATATTAAGGAAACAAAGCATCTTCTCGAATTATTACGCGACCGACTCTGAAGTTTGGCCCAGACACTGTTTGTGTAGAGTTTGTTTGTTCCCCCATTTCAGAAAAAAATTTTCTTCATGATTTTCTTTACAGTTACAAAAATAATGAACACTATAGTTAGGTTCACACTACAACATTTTCATTTAAAAGCAGCACTCATAATCAAAATACATCTCTGCCCACACTGGTGTTTTTGCATCACTTATCAAAGTATTGTCACAAAAGCAGACCACAGACATCAAAAAGGTTTGGGGCAGCCACCCATATATTGTGCCTTGGCTGCAAATGGGTTGAATTGGTTATGATGTTCACAGGTTTGTGTCCAAAACAGAACTGGTTTCAAAATGAAAAGATGGTGGCTTTAAAGCCCGAAAACAGGAAGTGACGTTATCAGGACTGAAACCGGAAGTGACATTATCTGGATCAGAAGTGACATCATCACTGGCGCCAGAACCAGAAGTGATTTCTTTGGGGCTGGAAGTGACATCATCCATGGTGCTGGTGCCAAAAGTGACATCATCCATGGCACCAGCACCAGAAGTGACGTCATCGCTGGCGCCGGGACTTAATGAGATTCCCCGTGGATGGTCTTAAGAAGATTGAGAAAGAGAGTTACTGCAGCTTGCCACCCCCTGTTCTGGTGTGGTAGTACTATTCTTAAGGCCTTTCAGCTGTTTCTCAATCGCCGTTGTGTGACAATATCCATATTCATACTGAAATGCATGATGATGTAGACCTTTGCTTATACTGGGCATGCACATAACAGTGGCAAACACTGTGGAGTGACTGCTGTGTAGTGAAAAAAACTCAGAGCCCCTTGAAAATCTGATTCCCTTGTGCTTGGCGCACTTTCAAAATTGCTATTATGTGCAGGATTCTGAGTGCATTCATAGCATGGAAGGCAAAGGAGCCACACTGATTTGCCCCTGTGTAAGATTAATGCATTGATCACAGTTAATAAAGAAAATAAATAAATAAATGCATTTCCATGTGTATCTATATCTTGCTTTACTGCATTGTGCTTTCGTACCTCTGTCCTGTATTCTTATGAGTGTGGATGCATTCTACACCCGTCTACTTTATTAAGCACCTTGATTTTAATTTTGCTCCAGAAAGCACCCCATCTTATTGAACGGCAATGGGACTTATCGCAAAGCTTTTGCGACCTGTAAATTATCTGTGATTTGTGCATTTATACAGCATTGTACAAAACACAGTTTAGATGCATATAGGTAATAAACTCTACAAGCACCGTGGAAAGCAGCTCTTCTGTGTTTGCTGTGTTGAAGTTGTTTCTTCTGTAAAGGGTGATCAGGTAAGGAATGAGAAAATATAATGACAAGGATCCAATTAGGGAAGGGCCATCTACTAAACATGAATCAACCAGACCACCACTATTGGATCAGCGTTTACAAAAACCTTCCTTTTCCTCCATCCACACTGAAACAATGCACCTTCATTTTCAGAAGTCTGAGGCTCTAGAGAGCATTTGTAAAAGTATTCATTTTCTAGGGTTAAAACAACTAACGTAGTAAGAACGAATTATGAACATGTAGAAAAATGTCTGCGTTTTTAAATGAAAATTAAGTAGTGTAGTTGGAGTGTAAGTCCTTCTAGGGAAGCATGGTATTTAAGTGATTAGCTCTGCTGTTGCACAGCTCCAGGCATCTAAGTCCAGGTTCTCCTCTTGATCCTTCTCTACAGTATGTGGTTTCGTCTTCCTCCGGAAGGAATTAAACTGATGTCTTTAAATTGTCCCTTTGTGCCTTGAGGTGGGCTAATGAATCCCACCCAGGGTTGGTGTTATTATAAATATGCACATTATATTTAACATAACAAGGGAAAAAGTGTGTACAAAATTTTAAAATTACAAAAGCATATTAAAAAACACTGACTATAAATTACCAAAATTACTGCTAAATTCCTTTTAAAAGTAAAACAAGCCCTGCTGGGTATGTCTTTAGCGACTTAATACATGTAGACACACAGAAACAACTTGTTTAATTAAGATAAGAATTAATTGCCTCTAGCTGAGAATAGACTTAGGAAAGCCACCTTTTAAGAGCTCTTGGGAATATCTCTGTTTTATTCTGACTCTCTGTCTCTGGTTGGCCCTGATGACCTGGTGATGACGAGGAAGAAGTATGTTTTTGTTGCATATGTTGTTTTACAGTTATTATAGAATGCAGTTCAGAAATTGGGGAGAATGGAGTTTTATTATTTAATTAATTGCTGGGATCAGTTTCAATTAAACCAATAATTAATGAGACTTTTTGATAAGGCACCTCCAGTATTTTCCTTTATTTTCTCTGTGGACTGTTTGACTAACTAAGCCACACTAATTTCAAGATACAGAAGTTGCTGTTTAACTCAAGAATTATAGAAATAAGTTAATTGCTTATGTGTACACCTGAAGGTTTGGATGCAAGACAGCCAACTGAAAACAAAAATATAATGTGGTTTTGACTCAAAGGTTTGTCCAGAAGAGCACAGATTTAGTTTTTAGTTGATTTCATAATTTGTACATGGGCATGTTTTTGGTTTGTAATTTTTACATGAAGTTGCAGACAAATTAACATACTATTTTTGCTTGCTCTCAAACACTTCCTTGATTAATAAAGTACTATACTGCACAAAAAAAAGTATCTTATCTTTTATAAAATTTTTTTTCTCAAATCCTGTTTAGTATCATTGATTCTTCTTTGATATTAAAGTTCAAAAAGCAACAGTTATTGGTACCACAGCTTTCAAAATAATTTCTGACATGTTGTGGACACCAGCCTAATTGATTTTTTTTTTCTAAAGATGGATCTGCATGTTGGAATACAAGCATTTTATCTTGAACCAAAGCTATTGGCAGTTGGCATAAATTAATTGTGCTTGGTGATATGATCTGTCTGTCTTTACTTTGGCTTGTGGGCTTCTTGCCTTCTGTCATGTATCTTTTTTAGTAAGGCTAGCCTTTAGAGAACCCTGGCAGAGCTCGGTAGTGGGTTCATTTTTAGCTCATAATTCCAATCAGATAAGATTATTATGGAGTAAAGGTAGCCAAAATGAAGTGAGGACAAATGCACAAATATAAAATGACACACACTGCAGGTTCCTAGAACCGATCAATACAATTCAATACAATTTATTTTTGTATAGTCCAAAATCACACAAGAAGTGCCGCAATGAGCTTTAACAGGTGCTGCCTCTTGACAGCCCCCCAGCCTTGACTCTGTATGAAGACAAGGAAAAACTCCTAAAAAAACCATTGGAGGGAAATAATGGAAGAAACCTTGGGAAAGGCAGTTCAAAGAGAGACCCCTTTCCAGGTAGGTTGGGCGTGCAGTGGGTGTCAAAAAGAAGGAGGTCAATACAATACAGTACAATGCACAGAACAGAACACAAGTAATCCTCAATGCAGTGTAAAAATAACAATATTACAAGAATGGAGCAGAATTTAACAGTAGATGATATCCCATAATATAACTTAAAGTTGTTTAGAGTCCTGGGGACCTCAGCCAACAAACTGCCTCTCCCTATTGGCCATTCCACAGCTGAGACAGCGCTTGGCCAACCAATCCAATGAAAGAACCCATCTACCCGACGATTCCTGCGGTCCTCCATCAAGGATGACTTTACCTTTGGCAGACAAAGCAACTTGGCATGTGGGCAGTGGCACCAAGTGCCACATTTGACTACCGAGAAGAAAAACAAAATAGGTGAGGGTTACTAACAAATTATAACTATCTTAGCTATCATAGTTCAAAGCTTATCTTTTTGTCCTTAAATGCCTGAACATGCCCATTAGAGTGGGCATGGTGGTCAGTTGCTGTTCACAACACCAGCCAACTTTTCCTAGCACAAAAAGAAGCAGGTTCCACATTTTTGACATCATGGACTCTAACTACTTGTTGAGCATAAAAGTCCTTAAATAAAATGTTGCCCAAAGCAATAGAAATCCCCATTATTTTCAACTGTTGATAAAGAGCTAATGTTCATGAGATGAATACATGATCATCTCAATAGATACAATCATTGAAAAAGAAATAGAAACAAATAGTTTAAGGGTTGTGTAAAAATTATTTCATCCTCTAAACTTGTGTCTTAAAGACACAAAATGGATTATGTATTAAGATTTGCTTTGAAGGGGAATATGTGAAAAGAAAGAGGTCGAGAGTGCAATCGGGCCTTGTTAACACCCTCTGAAATACCAATTTCCCTTTACTTTCCTGTACATAAAAATTTTGACATCTGAGAAGGACTTTTAATGGAAGAAGAACCCAAAACAGGAGAGGGGGAATGAGCCAGTATGGTTATGGAGCAGGTGTGGAGGTGGCAATCTGGTAGATTTGTTAAATTATGTTAGGAAAGTCAAAGTAAACAAGGACCCCAGACCAATATGGCTTCTGAAAGAAGACACACTGAATTGGTAATTCAAAGATATTCAAGTATACTGTATGTTATATATGCATATCACCCAACATATCAACCCAATGTATCTGAACCAAAGTATGTATTTATAAACCATCCATCTCTGCAGTTACTTTGTTTATTTGTTTCACGGGGATAGATTTTTACAGATGCCCAACAGATATAACTAACAACAACAACCTCCTAATTTAGAATTTGAGCATGGATGTGAGTGTGCACATGAATGGGCTCTGAGATGGACTAGTGACCGATCAAACACTGACCACTATTTGTGCCCATTGTTGCTCGGATAGGTTCTGTCCCCCTGTGGCCCTGAATTGCATTAAGCAGATATGAGACTGTTATGCTGTAATCCATCCATAAATCCATTTTCTAAATAGGCTCATCTCAAACAGGTTCACAAGGAAGTGAAGAGCCTATTCCAGCAAGCACTGAGGTAAGGCAGGAAACAGCCCTTGCATAGTGGGCCAGCCCATTGTAGTGTGAACACACACACCGACTGAGGGTCAATTTAGTAATGCTAATCCACATAACGTGCATGTCTTTGAATTGTGAGAGGAAAACAAAGCAACTGGAGAACACCAATGTGGACAAAGGCAGAACATTTAAACTCCAGCATCTGAGATTTGAACCCCCATTTCCTTGATGCAAGACAGTATCGCTACCACTGCACCACACCACCATGCTGCCCCATTTTGTTATAATAAAGTAAGAAGAATCTAAATTTTGTAGTAAGGCAGATCTGGTACATGTTCAATATACACTCAGAGTTCAGAAAAGGAAGTGCTTATTTTTTGTTTACTGGTGATTAATAGTGTGGTTTACGTGTTGGGAGGCAGTCCCTTTAAGAGACTTTCTGCAGCAGCCACATTGAACGTTATTAAGTACATATTCTAGATAGCTTGCTAAAAAAAAAGTTCCCGACGAGACAATAAAATTAATAGTCATCTGTGCTACACTAAATTAATCTTAAAGCCTTTGTCTGTATTAAATGCAGACTCAACAAAGAGGTCTAAGCTGCAGCTAAGCACAGCAAATATTCCATCTTGAATCCTACACTTATACTTTGTTCATTTGCCATTTATAACATTCCTGCAGAAATATTTCCAAATGTTTTTACTGTCCTTTAAACCGCATTATTAATTTTTTATTAAGTCTAAAAAATGAACTTTCAATGGAAAAAAGTCAATATTTGAATGTATAATCTGTGGTTTTCTAAGGTATTATATCCCCTTTTAAAGAAAATAAGCAAGCTTTCAGACATTCCCTGGTTTGCAGGCACAAGAGTCAGCAATTAGAGTTCACTGCTGAAAAAACATTTCCTTGTCTGATTTTATTCTGCCGGAGTTTATCCCCAGCACTCCACAAAAAAATGCATTTTTTCATAAATTATTTCATTATTTCACAAAGATATTACCTATTCGCATTCAGGATAGCATACCATAAAATGACAAGACCTAAGCAGATGTTTTAGGCAAAAACATTTATTTCTTCATGTGTAGAGAAGTCATTTTGGTGATTATGCCAGCAGCAGTGGGCATAAAGTAAGAAGGAAATATGGTGGATGAACACCCAAGCTGAAAAGAGTGTCCTGCATGCAAGTCAGTAACAGAAACCTATAAATATGTAATCAGTTTATTTTTATCCATTTATTTACCATATATACAATTTTGAAAACGAGTGTCCTGGTGGCTACTGTTTAGACCTCACATTTTTAGGGGCTTAGGTTTAACTCTATCCTTGTAACAGTCGGTGTGTTTATGTGAATCATTTGCAATATGTGAATATGTCCAATGAAACCCTGGGGCACCTCCTGGGATGATTTTTTTTCACAGGACCTCTGTGCAAACAGACTTGCTTTCATGTGTGCAAGTGGTATGTGAACTTCTGCCTTATGTGAAAACATACAACAATTTATCACATATGTAGTAGTAAGGCATTCGCAATAAAGAGACAGAACATTGTTAGAATCGTACTCGCATTTTGCTAATTATATTAATGATGTGAGGTGTTGTAGTAGTGCTAAAGAAGCGTATTAGGGCCAAGGAGAAGAAGAAAAAAAATTCGGAAACAGTGAAAATAAAAAAAAAATTGCGTATGTTGAGAATAAAATCAACATGTCGACTTTATTCTTGACATTTCCACTTAACACTAGATTTACCAGAGCCTACGAAAAAAAACTCATGGATCTGTCCCACCTTAAATTGCTTCGCACCTCTCCATCAGCGTCTTTTGTCCTTTAAATGTGTTGATAAGCAGCAAGCAGTCTGCTATCACATCCCCCACCCCGCACAGTTTTCTCAGCTCAAGTCTGTTTACCTGCGTGTCAGTTGCTTAGAGTTGTATAGAGTGAGAAGTCAAGCAAAATCATACCTTTTATAAATACTATATTGTTATTTGGAACACATGAATTTCATGTGTGTTCCGTGTCTACAGCAATCTATGTACAGTAAACACATCGTTAAAACAGAAACGTTTTTCATGTTTTAGTAATAATTGACAAAATTTAGACATGAAGTGTATAATTTGTTAAGCCTCTCCTTATGTTGAGAGAGCAGTAATATCATGAAGTGAATGACTTCTGTGTTGCAATCGCTGCCTGAGGCTCCTCTCCATGCAAGAGGAAGTCAGTTTAAGAAGCACGTGTTCAAAATAACGCTTCTCACTCTATACAACTCAAAGCATTAACAACTGGGTAGGGGAACACTTAATATGAAGCAAATAATGTGCTACATTAGTTATAACGGGGTTTGAGAAAATCTAGTAAATTAAACATTGATTGTAAGATGAAGATGAAGTTTACGACATGGCAAAGTTAAACTAGAGAGAGAAAAAACAAGGGTTTAAAGAGATTAAAGTGGAAATGTTGACTTTAATCTTGGCATAAATGGCGAGAAGTGGTGGAAATGTTGAGAATAAAGTGGGAAATCTTGACTTTAATCTCGACATAAACAGTGAGATTAAAGTGGAAATGCTGAGAATAAAGTTGACATGTCAACTTTTTTCTCGACATACACTTTTTTTTCCTTCACTGAGTATGTATTTTTTTTTCTCCATGGCCCTAATACCCTTCCGTATAACGCAAATTAGAACATTTGATAAATTTAGATGAGAACAGGCCATTCAGCCCAACTAAGCTTGCCAGTCTTAGCCACATAATTCTTTTAAAACAATATCAATTTTGAGGGTCTTTAAAGTCCTACTGTCTACCACACTTCTTGGTAACTTATTCCATGTGTCAATTGGTCCTCTGTATAAAGATAAACATCTTAATGTTTGTTTGAAATGTACACTTTCAAACTGTGCTCTGGTGTTGCAGTTGAGCTCATTTTAAAGTAACAGTCTTTATTCACTATACTAATTTCATTTTTAATTTTAAACACTTCAAACATACCTCCTCTTAATCTCTTTTTGCTTAAACTGAAAAGGCTCATCTCCTTTAATCTTTCCTCATATCGTATCCCCTGAAGTCCTGAAATCAGCTAATTTTCTCTTCTCTGGATGTTTTGCAGTGCTTTTTGTTTCCTGGAGACCAAAACTTCACACAGTACTCCATCCAGATGAGGGATCACCAGTGTGTTATAAAGCTTGAGCATGACCTTCTTGAACGTGTACTCCACACACTGTGCAAAATAACTTAAATTTCTGTTTGCCTTCTTAATTGCTTCTGAACACTGTCTGGAAGTTCAAGCCCATTACGACTCCTAAATCCCTCTTGTAAGGTGTACATTCCATTTACAGACCTTCCATTGTGTTTTCAAATATAATATTCTTCTTCCAAAATGTAATACTTTAAATTCACTTACATTGAGCTTCATCTGCCACAAATCTGCCAAAACCTGTGTGCTGCAGAAGTCCCTCTACAATGATTTACTAGATTTAAGATTATCTGGTAATCCACCTATCTTGGTGTCATCTGCAAACTTAACCAGCTTGTTACTTATATTCCTATCCAAATCATTTATATTTATTAAAAATAGAAGCAGCCCTACCACTATCCCCTGTATAACACCACTCTTAACATCAGCCAGTTCTGATAAGATTCCTCGCATCACCACTCTCTGCTTCCTGTGTCTGTGCCAATTCTGCACACATTTACACACAACATCCTGAACTCATACTTCTATTAGTTTGATACCCTACTCCTCATATGGCACCTTACTGTATTCTTTTTGAAAGTCCAGATAAAAAATATCATATGCTCCACTCTGATCATATCCTTTTGTTGCTTCCTCACTGAATTCCAGCACATTAGTAAAATATGATCACCTCCCTCTGAACCCATGCTGACTGGTCAGTAAAACTCCTGTGCTTGCCAAGTTCTTAATAATTCTTTCCATTAACTTAACCTGTGCACGTTAAGCTTACTGACCTATAGCTACTTGGGTGTGCCTGATCACCCTTTATAAATAACAGGATAATAGATAGATAGATAGATAGATAGATAGATAGATAGATAGATAGATAGATAGATAGATAGATAGATATTTGCCATTTTCCAGTCCTTCAGAATTGCACAGTGACTTCCTAACAATATGGTGATTTCCAAATCCTCAGTACCTCCAGAGTAGTTCCTTTAACCGCTGGGAGGTTATGACTTCCTCATGTTTGAAGACTAAGGAAAACTGCAAGTTTAGAGCATTCATTATTTGACTGTGTATTTTAATTTGCTCTTACTATTCTTCATACACAACTGTATAGTATAATATGTAAACAGGCTTGCTTGCTGTAAGGCATTATATATATAAATATACTGTATGTACGTATATATATTTGTTTGATTTTATTTGGTGTGATTTCAGCCTTTTAAAACTACTCTTCATGTCTGTGCATGTGTTTCTCCAGCTTTCTTCAAACTACGAATGTTGAGCATGAGTGGTAAAGATCTGGATTAACCATTAATAGTATAATCCCTGAAGCCAATGAAAAAAACTCATAATGCCAGGCCACCTTAAATTCTCTCACACCTTTCCATTAGTGTCTTTTGTTTTGTAAATGTGTCGATCAGCACAATCAGCAACAGCCTGCTATCCCATCCCCCCACTGCACAGCTCAACTCCGGCAAAAGGTTCTCCCAGGTCAGGTCTGCTTTTCTGGGAGTGAGGTGCCTGGAGTTGTATAGGGTAAATAATATATCATTATTTGGAACACATGCATTTAATGGGTATTATGTGTCTACGGCCATCTATGTAAATGTAGGATGACAGGAAATGCAAGAAATGTTGAACACATACTTATAACAGAAACCTTTTTCATGTTATAGTATTAATGATAAAGTTTTGACATGAAATGTATAATGTGTGGAGACTGAAGTCTAAATATCAAATAAACACTTTCACAAAAGGTACACGTTTAACAAAACAAGTGCGCTTTTATTCAAGATTATAACCGAAGAAAAAGAAACTGGGTTAGGGTACGACACTGACATGACCGATTGAGTGGTGCAGCGGTAAGAACTGCTGACTCATAATCAAGAGCTCACACATCCAATTACGGTAGTTTCCCAGAATTATTGTTTTGAGTAGTGAGCTGCTCTTATTGTTACTATCCATCCATCTTCCAAACACAGGGTCACGGGGGTCTGCTGGAGCCAATCCCAGCCAACACAGGGCACAAGGCAGGAACCAATCCTGGGCAGGGTGCCAACCCACACACAAACACACGAAGCACACGCTAGGGCCAATTTAGAATCGCCAATCCACCAAACCTGCATGTCTTTGGATTGTGGGAGGAAACCGGAGCGCCCAGAGGAAACCCACGCAGACACGGGGAGAACATGCAAACTCCACACAGGGAGGAGGACCCAGGAAGCAAACCCGGGTCCCCTAACTGCGAGGCAGCAGCACTACCACTGCGCCACCGTGCCGCCTTTATTGATACTATAATACAATAAAAGCATTCATTTCATCTGAGTCTGTAAAAACTGCAACCTGCATGGATTTTTCTACTTATTTTTACCATTGCAACTTTTCTCTAAAGATACTTCCTCAGGATTGCACCATCACAGATGGAGCAAGAATCAGGAAAATGAGCTCCAATATCAGGTAGTGACATATGGCTTCAAAAATTTGAATATGTTGTTTTGATTCCTGGCCACCTGCAGTGTGCACGGCTAACTGCGTTGTGCAATATTTTTAAAATTAAGATATCTCTCACAATTGGGGAAATTTTGGCTCTGAACTGACTCCACCATTTCAGTGATTGTGGATAAGTGTGTAAATGTGATTTCTGATGATTCCTGGCAGGCATATTGTGTTGTAAAGAGCAGGCTGTGGCACTTACTTTGGATTAACAAGGTACAGTATGTGATGCACAGATATATATTAAATAAAATAAAAAGGAAATACACAGTAAGGTGAAAAGAAAAACTATTATTTATATATCTAGTTTGATTCTAACTCTAAAAATGTAAGTGATAATATAGAAAGATCTTTACATGTAACCAGTATTAAACTTCACAGAGTTTTTAAAAAATAGTTAATTGTTAGCATCTCAGTAGTATAAATGATCCTTCCTTACATAATGTCACCTATAATATTTGGCTATTGCTCTGCACTGACTACCCTCTGCATGTATGTCTACATTTTACATTGTTTTGAGGGCCTTTATGTGATCCACACTTAGCCTGTCAGTTCAACATGATTTCTTACATTAGTTAAACCCTCATGTTGCAGGACAGTAGAGGAGGAATCCACAGTGGCTGTCACGCAACTAATGATTAAAAATGCATTGAAGTCTGTTTATAATAAAGAAAAGAGTAACCCCTTGGGTATGATTATTTGGTGTGGCCTGACAGGGTTTGGATTCCACAGTGCAACTTTCGGCAGTGAGCCTGCTGTTCAATTTTTTCCTAGAAATTCTTCCTTTCTCCGAGTCAATTTTTTTTAAGAAAAAAGTTTGGATGACACACATCAGAAGGACCACTCATATACTGTATGCATATACATCTGCCAGTTCAGAGCTGCACATTAACCAAAACTGCAATTCTTTGGGAGTGTTGAAAACTTTTTTTCTGTCTAATTTAAATGCAGAAGATGTACTTATAGAGGGCCATTATTGTCAAGTATATGTAGTATAATATAATGATAAATATGTTATTTATTTTAGGTAATAAAAACACACTCTAAAATATAACCAAAAACAAGAAATTGATGTCTTGCCTTAAATCTGTATTTATTTACAAGTTCTTTCTGTGGTCTTTTTGAAGATTCAGTGATTCATCTGTGTGCTCAAAGATGAATTAATTTATTATTTAAAGTAATATTTTGAAAATGGAAAGTATACATAAAATGTTTCTGACATCTGAGGTCTGGATACTGTCTAGGAACAAGAGGAAAACAAGAGGTGACTGTACAGTGTAATAAAATAAATTCACTTGGAATACTCTACAAAGAGTTGGGGAATTGCCCCATATAATGTCTGTCAAGTGTGGTGAAGCTTTGAGTAAGAAATTATCAAAAAACCAAAGCATTTGGCAAAGTACAGAGTTGAAATGTGGATTTATATACTAAATGGCTAGAGGAAATGAGTTGGCAGGAAATGACACCAATATAAAGAGATGGAAGTGATGTCCTCATGGTGGAACCAGAAGTGAGGTCATCAGTATGCAACCGGAAGTGACGTCATCATGGCAGAGCCGGAAGTGACATCATCCATGGGAGCCAGAAGTGATGTCATCCTTAGTAGCCGGAAGTGGAGTGGCCATTTTGTGAAATCTAAGTATTGAAGGTAAGTGTGTGAGATTGTTATTTTTCTTCTTTTGCTGTGTTGGAAGAGAGAGAGCGGGATTAGTACTCAAAATCAACCCTTCATCTCGTGGTATATCACTCACCTTAGGGCTTGTTGGCTGCTTCCTAAGCGCACATATGTGACAACAGTATATTTCAATTTTGCTCAATTATATTGCAATTTGTTGTAATTTTATAAGAGATAAAAACATTAATCTGATAGCCCCATTGGTTTTCGTTTATACTTAAATTTCGATTTAATTTTAATTTACAAAAAAAATGTACATACACACTAAATAATACATAAATGTGTAAACATATAAAATGATATGAAGAGTTAATAATATATGAAGAGTTTTTTGCAAAAGACTTTATATACATTTAAGTCAAAGACCTTTTTTAATGTGAACAAATTCAATGTGGGAATATTAGCAAAATAAAGTTTTACAGATATACAACATCTATATTGAAACGCTTCTTTGCAAAAAATAAACCTAAGAAATGTCTCACTTTTCAGACAGATTTTTTATGTTATCAACAAAATGCAATATATCTTTTCTAATTTCAAAATATGATAAAGTAAACAAAATACATTTAAAAAAGGAAATTCGAAAATAAAATGCCTATGAAAACATATAGATTGCACCTGTTACACCAAAGTGAAAAGAAAATAGAAATAGACCAATTAAAATTTATAAACAATCAGGTAAAGATTATGCCAGGATAATGTCCAAATATATATTGTTATAGTATTTCAAATTAGATATGGTCAAAAGTATTATTCTAAAGAATTTTAAAATAATTAAAAATGGTACAGAAATTTTTTAAAAACTACTTTTGCAGTAGCTCAGCAAAAGTAAAAAATGTCATGTAGTGAAGGAATAGAAATAGCAGTGACAGACACAAAAGTAGAAAGACAAACACAATTTTTATATAGCAATTTTGACAAAGGTCTAGGTCAAGTCACTGCACAGAACAAATGTAAAAACAAAATAATGTGGTAGGTGAAGGAATAAAAATCAATAAAGAAGTAGAAAATCAAGAATAATTGGACATCAATCTGTGAATTTAGCCTGGCAATATATAGCAGTGTCATAAAGGAGAAGTACAGTGTTTTTTAATCTTTAATAATAATGATAATAACTTTTATAAAAGATAATGAAGGTCTTCATTTAGTACAGGAGTGGAAAACTCACTCCTGAAGAATCACAGTGGCAAAGTTGTTTTTTGTTTCCAATATGGTCATTAGAACCTAAATTATTCATATAGCTTAAGTGTTTTTTTTTTTTTTGACTAATATCTAAAATTAGTAGATAATTATCATGATGTTGAGATCAATGTTCTCTATTTACTCTCCTCACATTGAGTCAAACCATTTTTCTAATAGATTCTTGTAAGTTACCAAAATTTCTGATGAGCAGACATAAATATGTATAGTAAAGTATTCATTAATCATTTGGGATATGTCCTGCCGACTACACCAAATGTCGAGGTTTACTAATAATGGGGTGCAAATGTTTTTAGCCTGTTTATGACTTGATGAAAAAATCTAGGTGAAAAGTGGTTCACAGTAAAATTAATTTTCTTTTGGCAAAGAAAAGATAAATGCATAACACAGCAAGCTCACTTTGATGGTTAACACATTGATTTTTACATGCTGAACTAATATTACTTGACTGGCTAAATAATGGATCAATAACCAATCACTAAACAGACCTAATCCTAAGCATCTGCAATTCCTAAGTGTTATGAATTGATTTCTGTTTATTACTTTTTACTGTCCTTTCTAGACCAATTTCAGTGATCTGAGTCTCATTTTGTTTTGTTTTGTTTTGTTTTTTTTCATAGATTATGATGCTAACGTTTATCTGTGAATTCTCTGTTTACTCTAAGTTTTTATTATTTGGATGTGTTTCTGCTGCCATTTTGTTTTTCGTGGTTGTCACCATTTTTGGACTCCTGTCATTAGGGCTGGTGACTGTGTTACAATGCAGTGGGTTAAATAAATGATTGACCAAAAATGAACTTCCTCAACTGAGCTATGGAAGACAAACCTATTCCAAACTACTCACATTGATCTTTAATTGATTTAAAATGTTCTGCTGGCTTTAAATTTTGGCCCTGTTACTTTAGATTTTTGTGTGTCTTTTTGAGTTTGACAAACATTTTTCCAGTTTTGACCCTTTTTCTTTCCTGGCTGCCTCGCAAATCCTCTTGCACTAAGTGTCAGGACATCACTGGGGCTGAGTGTGTGCTTTTTGTTTTATTTCGCTTTTAATGATTACTGTGTGTTTCTTGTTTTTTGCAAATTGTGACTTGTTGCTATATGGGGTTTTTTACTTTTGTGAAATATATTTATGATCATCTTTTTGTTCTTAATTATATTGTATTTTTGTTTATTTTATAATAGTTCTTTTTGTACCTGCCTTGTCTTTTAATTGTGGAGCCTAGGGTGGTTGGCCCCCCAAAAGTCTTGCTGTACACTGCTGTTAGGATGGCACCTGGGGCCCAGTTATATAACAAGGCTTTGCACACCACTCTAATTGCTAGGGCATTGCATTTGTTGTTCTGTCTTTCCCTTCTTTGAGCTTCTCCCCTGACTAACGAACATATTTATGGATACATATTATTGTTAGCCTGTCTCCTTTGATTTACTGGTAACACTTTACATTAACTGTCCATAATTACACTGTAACTACTATGTAATTACCTGTATAAGTACAGTGTAACTATGAGTTATTACTCTGTACTTACTGTAATACAAAATAATGCTATAGTTAATTACTCAGTTGTCATTGTTATTCCACAATGTATATAATTATAATATAACAATTTATCACTGATCCAAAAACAAGTGTACTTACATAGTTACATTGTATCTGTACTTTCAAAATGTAATAAAAATATCAGGGTATGTAACTACAGCTATGTAACATATGTTCCATGGTCTTGACAATTTTAATGGAGAATTGCAATGATAACTGCATAGGTTTTCGATGATATTTCAAGATCTGTTTGAAATGGTGAAAACATATTTGTAAAATGGTTAATGCTTTTGCCTCACAGATCCATTATCCTGAGATGGAATTCTGTCTGGAGATATGTGTGTGAAGTTTGTATGTTCTACCCATGTCTCTTTCATGGGTTTTACTCCCATATCCCAGGGACATGTAGGTTGGGTTATGTGGCCACATGTGTCAGAGTGTGACTGTTGGTGTGTTTGTCAGTGGGCCTTGCAATGGGATGGCTCCCCATCCTGGGCTATTTCCTGCCTTGTGCCTGGTGATGCTTGGAATGGCTCTGTGCCCCTGTATACCTTGAGTGAATGATGCAAGTTTGGCAGTATTATGTTAGGGATAGGTATAATAATAGCAAAAAAAATTCAACAATAAATAGTGTAACACAACTACAAGAATGTGACAAATGCTTGTTTAAGCAAAACATGTCAAGGAGGTGCCCCTCTAGTTTTGGGAAAAAGTGTTAACCATGCTGCAAAGATGTTTTCACCATCTAAAAAAGATCTTGAAATATCATCAAAAACCTATGTAGTTATCACTGCAATTTTCCATTAAAATTGCCCAGACCATGGAACATCTGTCACATAGTTGTAGTTACATGTCCTAATGTTTTTATTACATTTTGAAAGTACAGATATAATGTAACTATGTAATTAACTATAATGTTACTTTGTATTACACAGTAAGTATGGAGTAATAACTCATAGTTACACTGTACTTATACAGGTAATTACATAGTAGTTACAGTGTAATTATTAACACTTAATGTAAAGTGTTTCCGATTTATTTTTTGAATTAAAGAAATTTTTATTCAGGTAATCTTCAGACTCTTTTGTAGTGGACTTTCCCTTTAATCCATATATTTAGATATTATTATTTATGTAACAGAAATTAAGATGGACGTTTGTTTCATTTTTTGTTCTGTCCTGTTCTGTAATTTCTAACAGAGGTACAACTAAAGTGGAAGAGATATCTAGTAAAGTACAGGAAAGAAGGTAGTAGTGGTATGAACATGTGATGAGGAGAGACAATGAATGTGTGACAAAAGAGGAATGGGAATACAGGGGAAGAGAAAGCGAGGGAGGCCAAAGTGGAGGAAGATGGATAAAGAACATCATAAGGAAAAGGGTTTGGCTGGGGAGGAGTGCAGGACCGAGCTGTTTGGGGATGGTTGATTAAGTACATCAGTTCCACAAAGAACTTGACAAAGATGAAGAGGAAGTAGAAATTATTACTGAAATCCGTTGTTAGAAGTGAATAAATTGCTATTGTAGTAATTTGAGCTTGCAATTTAAGCTTTGTTCCTTTCCCCTTTTTCTGGAGGTAAAGAGTGATTGTAGCTTTCCAAAGCCATTTCTTTGTTTTTGTTACTGCTACTCATTCTGGAACATGTGTTACATTAAGCATTTAGTTAAGTTAAGCAAACTTAATTAAAAATTCTTGATCACTAAGTTTCAATAAGTGCTTAACACTAGAATTACCAGAGCCTACGAAAAAACTCGTAATTCCGTCCCACCTTAAACTGCTTCTTAAATCCCTTCACACCTCTCCGCCAGCGCCCTTTGTCTTCTAAATGTGCTGATAAAGAGCAGGTAGAAGCAGCCGGCTATTCTATCCCCCCACCAATTTAGAACTTGCACGAACTTCTCTCAGCTCATGCCTTGATTGAGTATCTGGGAGTGAAGTGGAATTTTAGAGAGGAAATAATAGATCGTTATTTGGAACACACGCATTTCATGTCTGTTCCATTTCTACAGTAATCTGTGTCAACACATTGTTAAAACAGAAATGTTTTTTATATTCTAGTAGTAGATGACAAAATGTAGGCATAAACTATATAATGTATGAAGCTTGAAGTTCAAATAGCAAAGAAACATTTTCACAAGAATAACACAATTGCGCTTTTATTCAAAAATATAACTGCAGAAACAAAAGCCGCCTTTAACATGCGACATTGACACAGTTTATTATAACTGCTCCGTGGTTCAATAGATCACCCCGCTTGGGAATCAAAGGTCACGAGTTCGATCCTGCGCCCTCCGTTTTGAGAAGTAAACTGCTCTTAGTCTTACTGTTTTAGAATAAAAGCATACATTTGATTTCAGTCTGTAACAGCCGGTGCAATTTATGATCCTTGTAAAGGTTAGCTTTTTTTTAAATTTACTTTTCATTCTCTCAGTCGCTCAGAATCAATCCATACAACCCTATCTGACACGGCTGTTTTCACTAAAGACGCGCTATAGCTCTGCAGTGTACCACGATGCATACTAACGCCCCCCCCCCGACCCACCAACCGGGTTCTGACACACAAACGCTGGCGAAGCTGCCTTCTTCGTATCTCACCGTCACTTGCTTTTCTTTTTATTCAGTTTTATTGAGTGTTCCTGCCAGTCCCCGCATGTTGCTGTTTCTTTTGTACTCCAGGACATGCCGAGGAAAGAATGGTAAAGACCAGTAACTTCGGCGCTATATGCAATCATCAGACACTCCCCATCTGCCCGTGTCGCTCAAACACAGGAACATATATTGGTGTAAAAGTATAACAAAAGTGCACTTTTATTCAAGTGCACTTTTTCCATCGCCTTTTCCTGTAAGAAGCAATGTACACACTTCTCTCTATGCTGTGGTTTCTATTACACACCTGAAAGAAAGAGACAATACATGTGAAAATATCCAGCATACAGCAACATGCGGGACTGGCAGGAACACTCAATAAAACTGAATAAAAAGAAAATCAAGTGACGGTGAGATACGAAGAATGCAGCTTCGCCAGCGTCTGTGTGTCAGAACCCTTTTTTGGTGCGTTAGTACGCATCGTGGTACAGAGCTATAGCGCCTGTATTCTGTTTCTTTTGTACTCCAGGGCATGCAGAGGAGAGAATAGTAAAGAGCAGTAAGTTCGGCGCTATATGCAATCATCAGACACTCCCCATCTGCCCGTTGTTTTGTTATACTTTTCAATACTTTTATACTGCTCAAACGGGCATGCTCAAAAATACACGTAATGCCACGAAAAGTGCACGCAGACACTTCATTTCGCAAACAAAACAAGTGCACTTTTATTCAAAACTACCTGTATAACCAAGAAAAAGAAAGCAAGTTACAGTAGGCGATTGATATGACAGCTTGCATGGTGCAATGCTAAGAAGTGCTGATTTTCATTCCGTGCTATATAAAATCATCACATTCAAATATTAACAGTTCCCACACACCCAAGGACCGTCCTTCCTACATTTACGACGTGTACTTGTTGCGTGTACACACCTCTCTGTGCTATGGTTTCTATTACACTGAATGAGCACCTGACACTGTACTTTCTTCCCTGGGGGAAGGTCCCGCATCAGAGAATTTCCAGTTCCTGCATAAATTCACACCCGATCTGACGCTGTTCGTTTTCAAATAATATTGCATTAGTGCGATTATATTTTCACATATATTGTCTCTTTCTTTCAGGTGTGTAATAGAAACCACAGCATAGAGAGAAGTGTGTACATTGCTTCTTACAGGAAAAGGCGATGGAAAAAGTGCACTTGAATAAAAGTGCACTTTTGTTATACTTTTACACCAATATATGTTCCTGTGTTTGAACGACACGGGCAGATGGGGAGTGTCTGATGATTGCATATAGCGCCGAAGTTACTGGTCTTTACCATTCTTTCCTCTGCATGTCCTGGAGTACAAAAGAAACAGCATACAGCAACATGCAGGGACTGGCAGGAACACTCAATAAAAAGAAAAGCAAGTGACGGTGAGATACGAAGAAGGCAGCTTCGCCAGCGTTTGTGTGTCAGAACCCGGGGGTGGGCGTTAGTATGCATCGTGGTACACTGCAGAGCTATAGCGTCTTTAGTGAAAACAGCCGTGTCAGATGGGGTTGTATGGATTGATTCTGAACGCGACTGAGAGAAAAAGTGAATTAAAAAAAAAGCTAACCTTTACAAGGATCATAAATTGCACCGGCTGTTACAGACTGAAATCAAATGTATGCTTTTATTCTAAAACAGTAAGACTAAGAGCAGTTTACTTCTCAAAACGGAGAGGTGCAGGATCGAACTCGTGACCTTTGATTCCAAGCGGGCTGATTCTATTGAACCACGGAGCAGTTATAATAAACTGGTGTCAATGTCGCATGTTAAGGCGCTTTTTGTTTCTGCAGTTATATTTTGAATAAAAGCGCAATTGTGTTATTCTTGTAAAAATGTTTCTTTGCTATTTGGACTTCAAGCTTCATACATTATATAGTTTATGCCTACATTTTGTCATCTACTACTAGAATATAAAAACGTTTCTGTTTTAACAATGTGTTTACACAGATTACTGTAGAAACGGAACAGACATGAAATGCGTGTGTTCCAAACAACGATCTATTATTTCCACTCTAAAACTCCACTTCACTCCCAGATACTCAATCAAGGCATGAGCTGAGAGAAGTTCGTGCACGTTCTAAATTGGTGGGGGATGGAATAGCCGGCTGCTCCTAGCTTCTCTTTATCAGAACATTTAGAGGACAAAGGACGCTGGCGGAGAGGTGTGAAGGGATTTAAGAAGCAGTTTAAGGTTGGACGGAATTATGAGTTTTTTCGTAGACTCTGGTAATTCTAGTGTTAAAGGTGTCAGGTCATATTCCATTTCTCTTATTTACAATCATAGCAGTAAGCATGTACTGCCATACTTCTGTTCATGCCAAGCCTTGGCATTTCTAAGCTGTGTTTCCTTCATTCCTCTCTTGTTCAATGGATTTTATATTTTTCATATAAATTATTGAAAACGTAACATGAAGAAGATTAATGTGCAAGTTTGTATGTCAGTTTATTGAGATCATTGTGCAGAGATTTAATTCTTTTAATTTAAGCCATTTTACCACCAATAAAGGGCTCTGTCATGTCTTTAAGGGATCACAGTTAGACAAAGAATGACAATCTAAAGTGCTCAGTGACACTAATTAACAGTCAGACAGAGTCAAGGCTTTTAAACTTTTTTTCTTGAAATTTAGATTTATTAACATCAAAACCATTAACCATTCAACCTGGGTCTATCCATTCACTCCAAGTAGCAGTAACAAGATACAGACAACCATTCCATTCCCTAATGGCTTCTTTAGTTGTTATGTGTTCACAAGCAACAAGGAAGAAATGGCAAGACATAGAGAGCAGAGAGAGAGGGCTTCTTTCTTTTTGAAAAGTGGCTTCTGTTTAAGAATAAAAAATAAAAAAAAAACTTGCATTAGCTTTTCTTCTTTTTTACCCAAAAATGAGCAAGCACACAAAATACCTGGTGTACTGTTTGCCATCTGTATTAACTGGGCATGTTGAATATCTATCTATCTTTTTTTGTAGTTTCCTCCAGAACAGGAAATGTTATGGGTAATGTTATATGTTCTTTGAGATTCAAAGCCAAGTATACAAAAAGTGTAGTTCCATCTTCCCCAACATGCACTGCACTTTTGTTCATCTTAGGTTTCAAATTAGAATCAAAATGTCTCATGCCTGAGCAGTTTAAAATATCTCCAATACAGATATGGGGGAACATATTATTAGTATTGTAGTGTTTGTTGATTTGTTGTCATGTACACTACATAAACCAGAAGTAGATGACTCTGCAAGACTTTTTCAATCAATACAACAAATATCATAGCAGTAAGAAGAACTTTGACTCACAGCCATGAAAATCTATTGTGCTAACAATCAAATAGGACTGTTTTTTAAAATCCTTTCATCGGGAGTGATTTGCCATGGGTAGCAATAATTTAATCTCTATTGTCAAAAAAAGTACCTTTCAAATCTGGTTTCCTGTAACATCATTTACGGTAAGAATTTTCTGGAATGTGCACAAACCATTTATATTTTGGAATCTTTGTGACAGAGTACTATTATGACCTTTTCTGGTGTTGTTGGGTGATGGAAGGAAAAGTATAGTGTTTTAATGTTGGCCTAACTCCATCTGTCTCTCTTTATTGAAGTGTAGAAACTCAAGCAGTATGTATATTGGTTTGTGACCTCATCACCCCTTAAAAATTTGAAGTTTACCATTGATTCATGTCCCATATCCATTTGTTCTAATACAAGTCCACTACAGGTTAAGGCTATTTCTCAGTAGTCTCCAAAATGGTGAAGGTTCATTGACCTTGTTATTTCACTCCCTTTCTTGACCAGTACAATAGATTTAACCTAACCCAGAATAGTGGCCTGGCTGACTGGTTACTCAAAAGCATAACTATATAATAAAATAAAAATATTCCTAAATAAAAGTAAAGTAGTATCCAAAACTGAATTAATTATTATTAATCAGAACCCAAATAAAACAATAATAATAATAATACATTTTATTTATATAGCGCCTTTCCCATGCTCAAGGCACTTACAGAATATAAGAAAGAATGGCAGGGTATACAGTATATAGTATTGTACAAACCAAATAAATAAATAAAGAAGATTAAGACAGTAAATTCAGAGAAAGTCTAACAGACAACAGAATTGATGGTCTATCACACACACACAGGTTACATGAGCATCTTGACAGAGAGGTAAACTGAGAGAAGGGGAATGAAGTCAAGTAGAGCTAAAAGCCTTCCTGAACAGATGAGTTTTGAGTTGTTTTTGAAAAGAATTCATGGAGTCAGCTGATCTGATTAATTTCGGCAGAGTCTGGGCGCTATTCAGCTGAAGGCCCAGTCACCCATGGAGTGTAGATTAGTGAGAGGCACAACAAGATTACCAGAATTGGAGGACCTTAGTGAGCGAGCAGGCACATGGAGTGATGGAGAAGGTCACTGATGTAGTTTGACGCGAGGTTATTTAAGGCTTTGTAGGTTATTAGTAGGATTTTATATTCGATTCTGTAAGACACAGGGAGCCAGTGAAGACGGAGCAGGATGGGTGTGATGTGCTCGCTGCTGCTGGTTTGAGTAAGGACTCCTGCAGCTGACTTTTGAATAGGCTGGAGCTGAGATATAAGATTAGAAGGGGCACCTGCCAGCAGCGAGTTACAATAATCTATGCGGGATGTGATAAAAGCATGGACAAGTTTCACAGCATTAGAAAAGGAGAGGAAGGAGTGAACATGGAATATGTTACAGAGGTGAAAGTAAGAAAGTTTCTTAATGTGATTTATGTGGGTGGAGTAAGAAAGGGAGGAATCAAAAATGACACCAAGATTCTTTCCAGTAGAGGCAGGTCTGATGAGATCACCACCAAGATGGACTGGGAAGGAGCTCATTTTATTAAGTTGCAATTTAGCCCCAATTTGCAGGAGTTCCGTTTTGTTGGAGTTTAATTTTAAAGAGTTCTGCTCCATCCAGGTTTTAATTTCACTAAGGCAGGTTGTGAGCTGAGAAAGCTCTAATGAAGTTTTACTTTTAACATTGTAGTAGAGTTGAGTTTCATCTGCATAAAAATGATAGTCCAGTCCATAGCTACAAATAATATGGCCAAGGGGAAGCATATAAATACAGAAGAGAAGAGGGCTGAGGACAGAGCCCTGAGGAACTCCTTGTGTGACTGGCGCCGAGCTGGATCTGCTGTTGCCAAGACTAACAAACTGTTGCCTATCAGTCAGATAGGACTTGAACCACTGGAGGGCAGTGCCAGAGATACCCAGCATGTTCTCCATTCTGGACAGGAGAATGTCATGTCTGACAGTGTCAAATGCTGCACTGAGGTCTAACAGAATTAATATGCTGGTTTGTCCAGAGTCTGCTGCCATAAGCAAATCATTGGTTACCCGTAGCAGAGCAGTTTCACAGCTGTGCTGCACTCTGAAACCAGACTGAAAGGGTTCCATCAAGTTATTAGTGGTTAAGTAATTGGTGAGCTGGGAGGCTACAACACACTCAAGAGTTTTTGACAGGAAAGGTAAGTGGGAAATAGGCCGGAAATTGTTAAGATTGTCAGCAAAACTAGTTCCAGCCTCACTAGGTCACATGTTCTGGGCCTGCACCAAATTAACATTATTCTGGACAAAAATTTTTAATTACCTTTCAGATAGCCTTGGATTCACAATCCCTCCTAACCCATTAACAGCTGTGTTTGGGGTTCTTCCAGAGGGGCTTAAAGTGGAGAAGGACAAACTAATTGTGATTGCATTCACTACACTTTTGGCACGCAGACTTATTCGGATAAACTGGAAGAATCCAAACTCTCCTCTTTTAAGTCAGTGGGAAACTGATGTGTTATATTATTTGAAATTGGAAAAAATCAAATACTCGGTTAGAGGATCCGTACAGACGTTTTTCAAAACATGGCAGGATCTAATCAGTAATATTTAAAAATAAGTTCATGAAGCATAGAGAATTTATTAATTTAGGTATGTTTAAAAGCTGTAAAATTTTTATGCCGTTTGGCTTGCTCTCTCTCTCAAGGGTGGGGATCGATCTGTTCTTAACTCTATTTTTTTTTTTTTTGTAAAAACTTGATTGCTTTGTATGGAGTGCAATAAAATTAATAAAAATTAAAAAAAAAAAAAAAAGATTGTCAGCATCAAGACCAGACTTTTTTAACATTGGGGTTACAGAAGCGATTTTAAAAGTGATCGGCACAGAGCCAGTGTCAAGGGATGAGTTTATTATTGTTGTAACAGTCGGGATTATGGCATGAAGGCAGGATGTAAGTAGTGTGCCTGGGATGGGGTCCAGTACACAAGTAATCGGCATTATCTTACAAAGCAGGTTATTAACAAATGCAGATGTGACTGGTGAGAACTTAGAGAAGGAGCTGGATGAAGTGGGAAAACAGGGAGAGATATAAACAGATGATGTATTTATGTTAGTTGAATTATTTAGATCTTTAATTTTGTTACAGAAAAAGTGGAGGAAATCCTCACAGACTTCAGTAGAAGAGATAGTTGGGCCAGATGTGGGTTCGAGTAGTTTACTAACTACAGAAAACAAAGCCCTTGGGTTATTGAGGCCACTTTCTATTATTCTGCCATAGTGGGTGTTCTTAGCAGCAGTTAGTGCTTCTCTGTAAGCTCTTTGGTGGTCAGAGAAAGCCTGGATGTGCAGGGTGAGGCCAGTCTTACGTGAAATTCTCTCAAGGCGTCGGCCAGCTGCTTTCATAGATCGCAATTCTGAGTTATACCTATGAGCTGAACGTTTAAAGGAAACCACCTTATGTTTTAAAGGAGCTGTTTTATCTAATGTTGAATGAAGAGCTGAGTTATAGTTGTCAACAAGACTATCTAGTGTTGACGGAAAAGGTGCAGACAGTAAAAGATCAGAAATGGATCCAGAAAGGATAGAGGGACAGATATTTTTAAGGTTTTTGTAAGAAATTTGTCATTTACAGGTAAGAGGAGGTAAAGGCAATGAGACAGTGAAAAAATACTGTTTTATGGTCAGAGAGTCCCAAATCCATCCATCCATCCATTTTCTAACCCGCTGAATCCGAATAGGGTCACGGGGGTCTGCTGGACCCAATCCCAGCCAACACAGGGCACAAGGCAGGAACCAATCCTGGGCAGGGTGCCAACGCACCGCAGGACACACACAAACACACCAACACACCAAGCACACACTAGGGCCAATTTAGAATCGCCAATCCACCTAACCTGCATGTCTTTGGACTGTGGGAGGAAACCGGAGTGCCCGGAGGAAACCCACGCAGACATGGGGAGAACATGCAAACTCCACGCAGGGAGGACCTGGGAAGTGAACCCGGGTCTCCTAACTGCGAGGCAGAGTCCCAAATCAGTGCTGTAAATATTGGCAACAGATAGTTCAGAAGTGCAGATCAGATCCAGTATATGACCACCAGAGTGGGTGGGAAAATCAACATGTTGTGTCAAGTCAAAATAGTCCAGTAAGGATAGGCATTCATTTCTCAGTTTAGATGTAGTAGTGTCAATATGGATGTTGAAATCACCAAGAAGGATAATTCTCTGAGAATAAGAGCTTAGGTGGGTTAAAAGTTCAATCAGATCAGATAAGAAGGATGCATTGTACTGTATTTTGGGGGACGATAAAGAACAATGAGTGAGACAGGACCTGTTTCCGTTATTATTAATATTATTATTATTTCCGTTAAGAGCCAGGCACTCAAAAGACAGTGGACAGTCAATTGTAATGCGTTTGATATTTAAGTCTGCTCTGATAATTACTGCTAGCCCACCTCCTTGTCTAGAGCTGCGAGGTTCTTCATGGAAAGTGAAACCAGGTGGAGTCGCCTCTGTGAGAGACATCAGTTCGTTTGGTTTTTGCCAAGTCTCCGTTAAACAGGAGACTGAATCAGGTTTGGTGTCAGTGATGAGTTCTGACAGCACCAATGCTTTGCCATTAAGGGATCTCGAGCAATATAAGTTAATGAGGCATCTTTTTGCACAGAGCCGTTATCAGGGTTTATTTCCACACAATGTAAATTTGGCACACTGACACTTGTATTTCCAGGGCCATGAGAAGGAAGGCTTATTCCTGAGCAAATGCTGCCGGTTGTCTTTTCATTCGCAGCCCGGCAGTGTCGGCGACCTGACCCGCGATGTATATATTTCGGGTGCTGCAAAATACCGGCGTCTTTTAGGATGTTCCAGTCAGACCATTTGCTCTGGACAAACTGTTTAATAAGAAGGAGTTTGTCATGAGAGTATTTTAGCATGATACTTGGCAACACTTATCTGAAAATCAGTGGAGAAGCAGCACAGCATAGCGGAACCATTTGGAGTAGATGAGATGAACGGCGATAGCAAAGCAGCAGAAAGCATAGCAGGAGGAGGTAGCAGGATTTGAAGGTTCCAATACACTGCCACAAACAAGAACGCTTGGTAATTTCATGTGTGATTAAATTAAATACAATTAAATATAAACAAAAAAATATTGAACCAAGGGGGGAAAATCTGTTTTGCTTCCCCATCCTCAAAAATGTTGGGCTGACTGTTGATTCCGACTTGGGCCAGGTGGGAATGTGAGTGGTAATTCGTCTACCAGGCAATACTACTTTCAAGGAAAGAAATTCCAGGAATAGGGCAAAGTCAAGTTTTGTCGCAAATTGAAAAGTGCAGGCTGCGCTTTTGTGGTCATTTTAACTTTGTCTTAGGCAGGTTCATGCAGCGGCATGCTAGCAACGGGTCAGACTGTCTCTGGTTCAGGCCTGCTGGAGGATGCTGTGCATACCCTATCATAAAGACGGCTATCTCTATAGCCCTGCCATTGGCAAAGAAAAAGGTGTGAAGCGTTTTAGTTAAGAACGTGTATGCATACATTAGTGTTTTGTAGTGTGTATCGGCTCTTCTGAGGCAAACCATTTTAACATTTTTAATATTTCGAATAATCCACTTGACAGAAAGACCATCACATTTGTGTTGTGTGTGCCTTATGTTTATATGCAGGCTGAATTATTTTCTGATATGCAGTTTTAGAATACACCATAAACCATATGTCTGGTTTTATGAACCTCTAGAAGTTCTAAAATGAATTTGCAGAGTTTTTTTATAACCAGTGCAAAGAACACACTGCTGCTTTTCAGTTATAAAGTTTGTGTTTTAGCCATTCAATCAAGCTACTATACAAACAGATCATTGTTTTATGTAGTTTCTAATGGTATACTAAAAACCTTTACCATTTACCAGTATTTACTAAACAGAGGTACATTTGTAAGCTTTTAAAATAGTTCTCAGCATGAGTTCATTGTAATTTGTACTTGTGTATAAACTTTTTTTTACCTTGGACTATTATCACAATAATCACACATACTACAGCATATTGTATTATGTGTGTGTGTGTATATATATATATATATTGTATATATATATATATATATATATGTATATATATATATATATTGTCGCAGTAGGGGCGCTAGTGCTCCCTTGAACCCTCAGGTACCATGACAAAACACTAGGTAAAAGTATAATAATTCTTTTATTATAATAATTATGTGCACTAAGCAGCCTCCACTCCACACTATACTCACAAATAAACACAATAACTACAATGATAAATCAACAATCCTCCACTCCCAGACGCGTTGCCCTCCTACCACCCAGCTCAGCTCGCCGTCTGGGAGCTCCCACAGTCTTTTTATAGTCCCTGACCTGGAAGTGTTCCTGGCCAACAGTCCACAAGTCCTTATTCCTTCCAGGTCAGGGTAAATAGTGCTTTTGCTTTACCCCGGAAGCCCGTCGCTCTTCATGTGACAAACTTGTGGGTCATAGTGCACAAATGAGTCTACTGGCCTCCCGACAGCGACTCCGAGTGGTCTCTAAGATATCCAGCAGGGCTGTGCATAAAAACTACATAGTCCATGAGGCCCTGCTGGAACTCGGGACCCGTCCATGCTCTCGGAGAGCTCCTCCTGGCGGCCTGGGGGTGAGGGTCGGAATATGAAGCCGGCCATCCATCACAATATATATATATATATATATATATATGTAGCCCGTCTACTCTAACAGTGTGTAGAAAGGGGCCCCGAGTTCTTTACTCCAATGCCTAAATTAGTATAATTTTAATTACTTTAATATTTTGAGTCTCGGGTCACTATGAACAAAACATTATTAATTAAGTATAGCAATACACTGGTCAGGTAATAAATAAATAAAGGTAGATTAAGTTACCTGTTACATTTGTTCCCAACTCAATGGTTTATACTAAACAAACTTATAGAAAAACCCCAAGAAACTGGGTTATAAAACAATGGTAAACTCCCTTTTAATTATAAACCAACAAAACACAAGTAATAAACTGGAAATAATCAAAACTATATTACACTATTAATAATAAAAACACATTCACTCTTATCACATTATTTAAAACAAAACGTTGCAGGCCTGATTCAGTAGCTTGTGAGCGTTGCGACCAAAAACTTATCGGTCCCTTCACTCCACCAGGAGCAACAAAATAAAATAAAAAGTACCCTACTTGGCAATGTGGTTATCAGTCCATCAAATCCTTTCGACCTCTCCGCCTCTATCCACGAGCAGGGAACCGCTGCTGAGCTAATCCTGGAAGCGTCTCCAAATAAACGAACGTCCACCAAGAGCGTGTTGAGCTGCGTTAGCTACTGCCTCTTCACCTTGCTACTTCTCCTCGCTGAGTTAACGAGTGGTTCATTGCCGGATAAACACTGCTAACGCCTAATCGAAATTCTCCGCTTATATCAGCAGTTCATATTCCAGCAAATTATCGTGCTGATAATTTGTCTCCCCAAACTTTCTGCTACACCAACTCGGCGTCCTGCTCTCTCCTTCTTTTTTCTTTTCTCTCTCTCGCGGTTCTCCCACCACCTTCCCTTTTTTCTACCCATCCGGTTATCAAAATAAAAGTCTGCATAACCAGGTAACGAACTGCTACACTAAAACGAACAGTTTAAAACATAACATTTACATTTTTTACATCAGTAACTTATTTACATAAATCAGTTAGTTAGTTAAGCACATTTTAACCTGGGCTACATATATATATATATATATATATATATATATATATATATATATATATATATATATATATTGTCACACACGTGCGAATAGGAGGCAGCTGAAGGGCTTAAAGACTAATGGTAACACATCTACCTAAGGGGCGACGGGGTGCACTAACTCTCTTTCAAAGTCGCCTGCAGACCTTTCCCGGGAAATCCCACCAGGAACCGCTGCCTCACTTCTGGTCCCTGCCCCGAGGACGACGTCACTTCCGGTCCCAGCCCCGAGGATGTCATCACTTCCTCAGGACTTCATATGAAGCCTCACTCCCTTCCTTTGGAATTCAATTCTGTTTTGGGCTCAGTCTTATAAAAACTACTTTTGCTTACATTTCTCTAACTTTGCAGCCAGTAACAGATTATACGGGTGGCTTCCCAAACCTTTCCCATGTCTGAAGTCTCATGTTTTCACAGTGGCGTAGTTGGCAGGATGGCATCTCAGGAGAAACTGAGACAGAATCCAAAGTTAAACCAGGTGAGAAAGTACCGGGGCCGAGTTTCTGGGCAGGGAGTGTGTCCGAGGGTCAGGAGTAACACGGTGCAGGCTCCGCTCCAAAAAGGAAAATCCAGGCTTGCGTCTTACCTAACGGAGAATGTAGACGGGCTGGTTTCTGGGGAAGAAATGAAAGGGGCTTATTACGCTCTCTCAGATGAGAGAGCTGAGCCACCCATCTGGACCAAGGTTCTGGTTAATGGTGAGCTACGCCCAGGCCAGCATGTAAAGCACTGGGTTTTTGATCCAGAGTGGTCAATCCCAGAGCAAGCTATGGCCCTTTGGGAACAGGTAGTGTGGTGGCTACGGCCGTTGGAACTCACCGCCTACCAATTGGTGGAGCAGGTAGCCTGCTTCATATTTATGCAACATCTCCTCGACAATTTTGCCCTGCCAGCCTGGGGAGTCCTTCACTTGATAAGCGAGCTCTTACTGCTCGTAAAAAAAAAAAACCCACACCGGCCTCACAATCTGGGAGGGCAGAATGGTCCTCTGGTGGACTCCCTAGAGAATACGTCCCACCAAAATAAGTTTCGTCCACATAAACCGGAGCCTGTTCCGAAGTCCCCAGGCCACTTGGTGTGCAACCTGTCCGGAAGCGAGGCAGATTACATGTGGATGCGGGAATGTGTTTTGTGCGCCCTTGCCAACCCCCTGATGTCTTCACATACCGGAGATGTACTGGTTAACGGACATAAGGTCACTGCTTTGTTTGACACTGGCAGTAACGTTACCGTCGTTACTCACTGATATCTCTTACCGTGACAGCTTACTAAACCAGTGACCAGTCTTAAGTGCATACACGGAGGAGTCTGAACATATAAATCCGCCCTGTGTTACATCTGTCAGTGAGAGACACTGAAAGGATACCCCATAGCAGTCCTTGCCAACCCACCTTTTCCTGTGATACTAGGGCAGGACTGGTCTGATAGCAAATGCGGTAGACTATTGAGTACTCTTGTCGGACTTTGGGCCTAGTGGTAGGTGAGAAAGACTCTTCTTAAGCTGCTTCCACACAATGTAACCAGCCGGCACAGAGTGACCACCAGAGTGAGACAGAGGGCCAAGAGGGTGACGCTGAAACTCCGGGTCCGTCGAGGGCCGCTACATCATCTACCCATGCCTCGACAGCTCGGGAGGAATCTCTGCCCCTTGTGGTCAGACCGGACGCACTCTCTGAGTTGCACTTTCAGTTTTAAGTGACACCGGCTTCTTTCAAGAGAGAACTATGGAATGACGACTCTCTGAAATGTGCAAAGAATGCAGTGGCTCTCGTCAATGGCCAACACACGCATCGGCCCATGCCACAGGGACCTCGCTTCGTTATTGAAAATGACCTATTATATCGGGTTGCGGAGCATGAGGGGAAGGATCAGAAGTTGCTACCAATCACACAAAAATACCGGCGGCAGGTCTGTGAGTTGGCGCACACCCACCTCCTTGGAGGCCATCTCGGCCCTGAAAAAACAATACAGCGAATCAAGCTCCAGTTTTTCTGGCCAGGAATTAATGAGGAGGTTTGACGTTTTTGCATTTCCTGTCTGGAGTGTGAACTATAGCAATTTCCCAGGAGGGACCACACTCCTCTTGTTTCCCTTCCCATGATTGATGTTCCTTTTGACTGAATTGAGTTTGATATACTAGGACCTTTAGAACCCTCAGCCCAAGAACATAAATATATTCTACTCCTCGTGGATTATGCGAACTGATAAACAGAGGCCTTTCTCTTGTGCTCGGCTACTTCTAAAGCAATTGCACAGGAACTGGTAGGCAGCATCCCTAGAGAAGTCCTAATGGACCAAGGGACACCTTTTACCTCAGAAACGTTCAAGGAGACGGCCAAGTTACTGAAGATAAAGCACCTAAGAACCGCGGTGTATCATCCTCAAACCAACAGTTTATTAGAGAGGTTCAATCAGACTGTCAAGCAGATGCTTTGTAAGGTGGTCAGCGAGGATTGGAGGAATTGGGATCAACTCCTCCCCCTTGTTCTCTTTGCATATTGGGAAGTCCCCCAAGCTATGGGCGTCTCACCTTTTGAATTGTTATATAGACGACAGCCCCAGGGTATATTGGATATCTTAAAGGAAGGCTGGGAAGGCTGGAAAGGAGAGGCTCTTCCCTCGACAAATATCCTTCTGTATAAAAGGGGTCGGGATTGTCCTTCCATTCCGTGAGTGCTACGCAGGTGCGGAGTTTCACACACGCCCCGTCCATTTTGCAATGCACGATGGGATTTGTAGTTTCGTTTTTCCAGGTAAAAGATGATTTTCTACTCCAGAGTGTGCAATATTTTCTTCTTCTTTCTTACTATATAAAAGCGGTCGGGATTGTCCTTCCGTCCCGTGAGTGGAAAGCGTAGCGGTATTCCACTTATCACAGACTTACTATTTGCAGCTTGCGGTATGAAGCAACATGATGTGAGCAGCGTTCTGGTGCTCCCATCGTTCCCTTGCTTTTGCGATGCGATGTCTCTGGAAATAATTAATGTTGATGGAGTACAAATGCCTCACCGCGTAGTAAATATCAGGGGGGTTCAAAAGGGCGACCTCAATATAGAAAAAAAGTTTAAATTTCATCACAAAAATAACAGAAACTACGAGTATTAAAGTAATACCGCTCAAATGCAATATAAGCAAATTAATGAGTTTGTATAAAATATCAAATTGATCTACATATTGAATTGCCTTAAGAAGTGGTCAACTTAAAAGTCGGTCGCCTTAAAAGGCGGGTCAGCCTAGTACTAGAATATATTGCACACTTATGCAATAGATTTGAAAAAGTTAGATTCTAAAAAGTCATATGGAGGAGTCGCAAGCAGCACAGGTCTGCCTGTATGACAATATTATGACTTTCAAGGAGTTCTGTCCGGGGGATCGAGTCATGGTATTGGTTCCCACCTCTCACTCCAAATTACTCGGCCACTGTAAAGGTCCTTACAAAATTAAGGAGAGGAAAGGACTGGTGGACTATTTAGTGAAACATCCTAATCGTCGGCCAAGCGAGTATCATGCGTATCATGTGAACTTATTGAAACCATGGAAGGAGAGGGATTCTGAGCCCTCCTCCGGTCAGCCCCGCTCACTTTTTGCTCGAACAGATTCCCTTCATTTCGGCGAGAAATTATCTTCTAGACAAAGGCAGGAGCTGGAATCAGCTATCTGCTCCATCCCAGAGGTGGTGAGTGAAAAAACCTTGTCGGACATCTCTGGTTGCGCATGACATAGTGATTGAGCCGGGGGTTATCGTCTGAGAGTGGCCCTATAGACTTCCGGAGGCAAAGAAAGCTGAGGTGGAACTGAATATCAAGTGAATGCTGGAACTAGGAGTGATTGAGGAAAGTTTTAGTCCCTAGTCCAGCCCCATCGTCCTCATCGCTAAGCCCAACGGCAGTTGCAGGTTTTGCAATGACTTCTGTCGGCTTAACCAGGTTTCCCAGTATGATGCTTATCCCATGTCACACGTGGATGACCTCCTCGAGAGGCTGGCACCAGCTAGATTCCAGACCACACTTTGCGTGACAAAAGGGTACTGGCTGGTTCCTTTAACGGAATCCGCGAAGACCAAGTCCGCGTTTAGCACCCCTAACGGACACTGGTAGTATCGTGTCCTTCCATTCGAGTTACACGGGGTGCCTGCAACTTTCCAGAGTCTGGTGGACAAAGTGCTCTGACCTCATAATGCGTATAGTGCTGCCTACCTAGATGACATCGTCATCTATTCCAGCATGGAAACACATGTACAGCAGGTCACAGCGGTATTGTGGGCACTAGGAGAGGCCAGGCTTCGGATCAATCCCATGAAATGTTTCTTTGGACTGGGAGAAGCTAAATATTTGGGCTACCTGTACTGTGAAGCCACAGTGTTCAAAATTAAATGCCATTCTGACATGGCCCCGTCCATGAAACAAGCGGGCACTGATCATTTCTCGGTTTCGCTAGGTACTACCGCCATTGTACTTCGGTACTCCGAGAGAGCTGCGCCCTTGACCGAGTTAATGAAGAAAAGAGCTCCCAACCAAGTGGCACCAAGACGGAAGCTGCATTCGGTGACTTGAAACAGACTCTGACTTCAGCACCTATATTAATAGCCCCTAACTTTTTTTTTCCGTTTGTCCTCCCCGTCATGTATCTGAGCCGGAAACTGTTGGATCCGGGGACCAGGTACGCAGCGGTGCAGAAGGAAGCCTTGGCGATTACGTGGGCGATTACACAGTTGCGGTACTACCTCTTGGACTGGGAGTTAACTCTGGTGACGGACCTTAACAAGGAATCGAATCCGTTGGTCACTAAGTGGTTTCTTGACCTGCAAAAATAGAAGTTCTCGCGTGTTCATTGGCAGGGGTCTCTTCATACCAACGCTGACACCCTCTCTTGGGCTCATGACCTCTCAGTGCAGGCTGCCCGACACAACGGGTCTGGGCTGAAGGGGAAGTCTTGTCACACGCATGCGAAATAGAGGCAGCTGAAGGGCTTAAAGACTAATGGTAACACATCTGACCAGGGGGCGGCAGGGTGCACTAAGACTCTTTCTAAATCGCTTGCAGACCTTTCCTGGGAAATCCCACCCGGAACTGCTTCCTCACTTCCGGTCTCGGCCCCAAGGATGGCATCACTTCCTCTGGACTTCCTATAAAGCCTCACTCCCTTCTTCTGGAATTCAGTTCTTGTTTAGTCTTGTAAATTACTTTTGCTTACATTTCTCTAACTTTTCAGCCAGGAACAGATTATACGGATGGCTGCCCCAAACCTTTCCCATGTCTGAAGTGTCATGCTTTCACTATATATATACAGTATATATATATATATATATATATATATATACAGTATACACACACACACACACACACACACATACAGGAAATTGTCTTTCCACAAAATCAAGCATATTCCTCTTATTGACATTTTCAGTGACTCCAATAATTCTGTTATCTCACCTAGCTTTATCCTCTTGCTCAGCGAGTTTCTACTCGAGAGTATGATTTTCCCCAAACTTGGAGCAGAACTTGATGTCATGCGGCTCCATTTGAACCTGCATAAAAATGGCCAAGAGTTTCTGTTGTTCATTTCTCATTCAGAGCTCCTGAGAGACTGAGCAAGGAGTCTGAGTTTCTGGGGTATGCGAGTATTTTGGATGAAAACCAAGATCCAGGCCTTTAATGACACTTTGGGCACAGCCATCAGCAGTGTGTCTGTCTGTGGAGAGAATGCTGACCTCATTGAGAGGTTTACTTATCTTAGCAGTGACATTCATGTCACTGGTAACTCTTTCTATGAAGTCAGTAGATGGATTGGGAGAGCATGGCGGATCACAAGGTTGCTGGAAAGGGATGTGTAACAAGGTTGCTGGAAAGGGATGTGTATCTTTACACTCCTGGTGCTCCTGGCTTTTCTATATGATTGTGAGACATGGATGCTTTTCAGTGACCTGAGATGAAGACTAGATTCCTTCAGTGCTGTGTCTTTTCGAAGAACCCTTGGGTACTGTTGATTTGATTTTGTGTTGAATGAGCGGTTGATCACAGAGTCCCGAATAATGCACATTACCTGCATTGTGAGGGAATGTCACTTATTGCGCTATGGTCATGTGAACTGGCTCACTGGATCCTTATCATTGAAGACCCGAGCGGCTGGACCATGCCAAGGTGATGGCCATGTAGTACCTAGCAGATAGATGATCATTTCTGGGGGGTGGGACTGAACCACGTGTCTGTCTGGGAGACTGCCAACTGGGACCCCGAGCTGTCTCATAGTGTGGTGGATGTGCAAAGTGCTGTATCAGTGTATGCTCCCCAACTTGACACAACCTGATCTTTTTAGTGCTGCTGTCTCAACGCTGCAGAGTCCTCGGTTTGATTACTATTATGGACACTGCATGCGTGAAGTTTGGAATGATGGACTGGTGCCCCACCTAGGGTTGGTTCTCACCTTGCACCCAGTGCTGTCGGTTCCTGGTGACATATAACTAGATAAGTTTTCAAGTGTGAATTGCATTATACATCAACTCTATTTCAGATTTAAGTATGGAACTGTAGACACAAGGATTATGTTTAGATTATGAGGCACTGAGGCAGGACATGAAACAAGTATTGTCACCATGTCTTGAGAGAAGCCAGGGCATTATGGCTTTACAAATAACAAAAGAATGTGGTGGTATTTTTTACTTACAACAAGATTATTGTAAGCAACACAGGGGTTATAAACAGTATTATTATTCTGTTTAAAACATTTGACCTATAGTAAATCATTTAAGAAGTCATATTTCTGTTAGGAGTACACATAAGCAGTGCCTTCAGTTCATAGGTAACATGCTGTGATGTCACCTTGAGCTGAGCTGTAAACAGAAATATGAGCTGCTGCCCCTTCTGCTGTGAATTTAGCAGAGGAGAAATATGATAACAAGCCAAAGTTTTCCTGTTGCTAGCTAATAAAACACAAGGCATTAGAAAAGTGTTGACTACTTGCTGGTTCTTGCACAAGACTGATGACAACAAATTAATTATGTGGCTTGGAGTGAGCAAAGATTAAAACATTTTGTGCCCTTGAAAATTAATAAGCAATTGCCATTTTTAATCCAGTTTATTGTGTTTTTTTGTTTTCAAACATCCCATTAATTCTTTGCTTCCATAATACGTATGTCTCTAAATAAATATAATTATTTTGAATCTTTAAACAATAATTGACCTGAGCAATTACTAATAAAAGCTTAGCATAAGCAAAACCAGGCCAAATCCCCAACATTTCCTACATCTAAGCAACGGACACTTACATTGCAGGGATGCATTAACACCTCCAACAATAACTACACATTATTATATTAGAAGATGAAATCTTAAAAAAGAGCTAAAATAATATAAGTAGTATCCAAAGATAGCTACTATGCTCTAGGCTACATGAGCTACAGGATCTTAGCATTTATGGTTTATATTACGTTACCTTTTTTAGAACCAAGTGAAAATGAATGACGAAAAGCACATCAAATATTGTGCTATCATTAAATTTCTAAAAGTGAGCACTTCATCTTTAAAATACTCATTGTCACCTGCTCATTAATTACCAGGATCAGTGCTGTTGCATACTACAGTCAAGAGACAGACTGCAGAATTCCATTGTGGCGGACTGTCTTGAAGATGACCCAAGGTCTGTCTGATCTGTACAGATTAATTGTGAAGAACTGATGAGTGATAGTACATGAAATAGCAGGCACTATATGGATTAGTTCTAGGCCCATTATTCAAGAACAGTTAAACATGGGCAAAGTCTCTGCTCATTGAGTACTCAGAATATTGGTTCTTTAGATGTAATCACCACATTCAGTTGTTAGGTTATAGCCAGCATCTCAACCATCTTAAGTGAATTTTCTTGTTTTATGATGTTTGGCTTTCGTTTGAATGTTAGCCAGTATTTGATGTTATAAGGTATATTTTTGATATTTCTATATTTTTTTTATTTATATGTGATATGTTCTGGATGAGGGTTAATTTTCTTCTAGTAATTGTTGTGGAATTAGGATCAATTTTGTAAGTATTGTTTGAATATTCTGCTTATTTTCTGTTTAATTTTTTGTGTTTTTTTTTCACGTGTTACCAGTTTTGTTCATCTTTTTTGCCATTTAATAAATTCTTGAAACATACGAGTAACATAATCTTGTTTTTTCTCTATAGACCAAAAGCTACACAGCTACACACTCTTCTATGTGATATTTTCTGAGTATTTTTGAGGTTTCTGAGCCCAATTTTCAGCCTGTACAGGCTAGAAAGATTGATTTTTCAGTTAGGGGCTATACTGCCTGGGGTGAGGCTTGCTGCTGCTTGCAGCAACAATCTCAAATTAACAACTTCATAACAAGGAATGAAACTTGCATACATCATTATACACAATACCCATCACGATACCAATGTTCCAACAACAATCTCAAGAAATAACATTGGCATACATCATTATAACGCAGAGTCTAACCAACAATTGAAATAGTGACAACTTAGGGATTCTCAAGCAACAAGAAATTCAAAGTCCAATTCAGTGCCAACAACATCACAAATGCATTATTTTTAATGTTGAGTGTGTAGTCGTTATCGATTAAATGCTACAAAAGCATTATATAAGCCGTCAAATCTACACTGACATTCTTTTTGCTTGATTCAGTAATTAAGGGAAAATTAGTAAGTAAAGCTGTCCACCATTCCAATTCTGCTTCAAAACAAAGTCCCGGCTCAGACTTGTTTAGATCCTGAGCCTAATGTGACGACCAGGTTATCCTTCTTCTTTTCTTAGGCATAGTGGTGTGAGATCTGGGGCAGTGGCATTCTGTCCATGTCAAGACCACAAGGTCTCAATGTTTCAATCAGAACGGGTGGAGAAATGAAATCCAATGTTTATGGTGTTTATATTTGACATGGTCTACGTGTGTTTGCATACACGATTTGCTTATATGGAATGTATGTGCTACACATCTATTGTGAGTTATTGTTCTGTCTTAAAGACAGTTAAGGGATTTTTCTGTTTTGTAAAGGACTGGGAGAAAGCTGTAAACCTTAAACATGCAAAGAACAAAAATTAGAAAACAATCCAAACTTTGTCAGAACAATTATGAAATAAGAATCATAGTCGATAGTTCAGAAAAATAGGTCTTAAACCAGAAAAGCACTAAAGAAACAATCACAATTATTTTAACAAAGTTTATCCAATATTGGATAAAACTTACAGAATGTGCTGATATTTATATTGTCACGTTGGTGACATTACACTTAGGTGCAACTGCTGAGAATTCTGGGACTGATCACCATCACTGCCATTGTCAGAATAAGGCAACATCCACAAAACAAAATCAAAATGGCGCTGCAGCATAATGATAACAACAAATAGCTTTCTTGGGAAGATGTAGATCCCAAAATAAATTTCAAAAATGACTTCCTCTTGTTTGAAAATCCCATAAACAATATATAAATTGACCCAAAGATTTTAAGGAGGTGTTAGAATATTTAAATAAAAAAAAAATATGAAAACACTTACAATGCAGATAAGGTGCAAACATTGAACCCTGTATGCTTTTACTGCTGATGGTTATCATTTTTCTATGTTTTAGAAGTAGAACTTGTTTTCTAAATATAAAGCATCACTGCGGATGCCATTGTATGATTATTTCCCCTCTCTCCATTCAGAGAAAATTAGTGAAGAGAAGTAAAGACATCCAGGTTGTTTTCATTCTTTGTACCATTATATATTTTCTGTTAATGATTTTGATGCAGCATTGCTATTGAGTGCTCGACTGATCATTCCTTGCCTAGCTATGATCCCTTAAGGGTTCAAAAAGGAAACATTTGTGAAACTCTCTAATAATGGTAAACTGGATTGAAGTAAAAGAGTGAAAGTAAAAGACAATTTCAGTCTATTAAGCGCCCTGCTGATAGAGGTCCCTAGAGATGAATATGCAAGGTACAGTATGGACAGTGAGACCGGTAAGAGGTTACCGAAAAAGAACATTGCTGGTTTTGACATTTCTATCCATTCACCATCTAGTAAAGAGCCTAGGAGGTTGATGGCACTGTATCTTTTGTATTAGATGATTTGATTATATGATAAAACAACATTAAATGTGTTTAACAGTAAACTGTGTGGTTTTGATTCTCGTGTACCCCTCATATTCTACACATTATCTCTCTACAGTGCCATTTACTATCTCATGTCATAAAATGAGAGATCTACCTTTACTTTAAACAGAAAGGAATGATGGTGTGGTATTTTTTGTATTTTTTAACTATATCATTTACTACATGTAATTACTTAATATATAATCATTATACTATATTTTATGCAATAAACTATATATAGTGCAAAATATCCAGATGTAGTTGGAGAAACCAAACTTGATCCTCAGACATTAAACTTGCTCTTGTTCCTGCAATGGAAGAGAATCTTATTTGGTGAGGCTGATGTGGTACGTGTCATTGTTTTTCGGTTGCTATTAGACAAGATAAATGATCCTCCCTGTCATGAAATGCCTGCTTACTGCAAAACACAAAAATAATAATAAAAAGCAAATTTGGATGAGAGCATCATAGTGATGGGGAAAGTTGAGAGCCTAATAAGTAATCAGAAGAACTGGAATTTACAGAAGTAATGAATGACAGCTTTACTTTGGCTGACAAAGTATTAACAAGAGAAGAAGCCTTTGTTGACTTGAAATTGCGACTCTGATTTAATTATTGTTCTTTGGTTGCCAGGTTTTTAACTGCAGTTCTTGTTTTGTCCATTTTCTGATATTTCTTTTTTCTTTCTTGCCTCTCCTTTCAAGGCATAACATAGAGATAGAGAGATGCTTGAGATGATATAAATGTTTAAAATTGTGAAGGGGATTTTTATAATGGATGACAACATTTAGTTAAAAAAACATTGACAACATGGAAAAGAATAGATATATAAAGCTGGTTAAGTGTGTTTAAGTGTAAATGAAATATTAGAAAATATCCAATCATATAGTGAGCTGCACATACATGAATCAAGAACCATTACTCATAGTAGTGTATTCTAAGACATTCCACATTGTGCCAGTGTTCCAACAGACACCATTCTTAAAGCCTCTTAAAGCCTTCTTATCCCATTTCAGGGTCCATGGTGAGAGTGTAAATGGGGTTGTCCAGGTCATTGACCACAAAGCATAAAAAACAAGGTTGGACGGAGATTCGGGGCATAAACATGCACAATGGGGACAATTTTGAGGTGCTAATTACCTAACTTGAGTGTCTTTAAAAAAACATGCAAACTCAATACAGACAATGACCAGGTGCGCGATTCAAAATCAGGGCTCTGGACCTGAGAAGCAGTGGCAATAACCACTGTGCCCTCTTTCTTTTTTTTCTAGTCAAATTTATTACTTCCATTTTTTCATGACATGCTTTTGTTTAAAATAATCACTATTAGTTAACAACATAATAAATGTTGAAACCATTAAAGCAAGTGATACCAGCCCTATATTTTAAAATGTTTTCTTTGTGAGACAGATATCAGTTTCGGCATCATTTTAAAATTTAAGTTGACAGTTTTCTGGGAATGCTGGGTATGCCCATAGGTGCTTACTCTTCAAGAAAGCAGTGCATTCTGACTTTCATTACTCCATTACTGTATATAATTTAAAATCTGGTAGCAATATGCATGCAAATCAAAGAGAGAAACAGCTAGTTAATATATAAAATAATTACATATTGGCTGGGGACTTTCTGTAGATATGTGGTGTGTCTGAATCAGATGCTCCTTGAGTAAAGTAAATAATTGAAAAATTCAGTGATGCTTACTTTCATGTTTGTCAGGGGAGAACAGTACATATCAACTACTCAAAATTGAATGAATTCATTTTGAAAATAGTTATCATGTTGCCTAAATTACAGGAAAATGGAAATGGGGTGCAAAATAATGTAAGAAAGAATTCCTTTCATGAAGTACATAAGAAAAATGAGAATATAATACCTTAAGATCCTAGGAACTGCACCATATAGCTTACAGTTAATTCAGACATTCGTTCATATTACACCTTTAAAGGTAAAAGACCAGCTGAAAGAAGATAACGAAATGGATAGATACTCATTAATGTTGATATGAATTCTTTTGCCTTGAGCAGAGGTGAGAAATGTAGTTTGGTTCACTTAAATTAAAGTCACACATGTAACCTGTGAACTTGTGGTTGCAGGTTCTGCTCATTAACCACTAAGTGACATTGCCAGGCCTGATCAGTCACAGATGGTAGAGTCCTTGATCAGATCCTTCTGAGTTTCAAATTACTTCATTATTTTTCTTTCATTAATGCACCTCTTAAAAGGATACACCAGCATTAAAACAGCTTTAATCTCAAACACATTTGAACATAATGCTCATTTTAAATAAAACTGTTCATTGAAAGCACTGCTGCAGTACTTTACAAAGCAAATGATACAAATATTTCAAGATAGATTTCAACTCAAGTTAATTGCAGGGAAATATTTATGATATTAATATATCACACTGAACAGCAAGGAACTGTAGCCTAATCAAGGAATGGAGTCTGCAATTTAATCAGGTCAGGACTCCTCAGCCCTGAGTTTGGAAAGGGAGGCAGAAAAACATGTAATAGATAAATGCGTTATCATTTGTTACTTATTTAGCAAACAGTAGGAATTTCCTTAGAAAAGTGGAAAAAGGTGTGTTTTGTTTTCATGCCAGTTCTTAATACAGAATAAACACCAAAGGCCTCATGTATAGTGGCGTGCATAGAATTCACAATAAAACATGGTATACAGACAAAAGTGGAAATGTGCGTAAGCACAAACAAATCTGGATGCATAAATCTGTGCAAACACCAAGTTCCACACACGTACCCTTTACAAATCCTAATGAATGTGAAATTTAACACACATGCATAACACCTACAGCCCCACTCCAACTCATCTCAGAATTTTGCATATTTTAATATGCTAATCAATATAGATATCACCATCATCATCCATTCAGTGTTTGGTAAAAGACAATGGAAAAAGCACTTGAAAAAAAGAATCTCAGTGAATGTGAATTAAAGGCTGATACAGAGTGAGGACACACTCGAAAGTTTACTACTTAAGCCATACAGAAGAAAACAACTGGTCAGTCGCTGTGAAAAGGCGAGTCATAGCTCATTGACAGAGTGTCATACGGAAGCATATTAGGGTACAGAGAAAAGAAAAAAAAAGGTTGAAATGTCAACTTTAATCTCGAAATTTCCACTTTAATCATGTAGTTTATTTTGTTTTTAAAGTAGAATGCCGTAAACTTCATCCTAAAATCAATGTTTGACTTTCTAGAGTTTTTCAGCTCCCATCGTAACTAAAGCAACACGTTAAATGCTGATGTGTTCTCTGTGTGAATCACAATGTGCTTCGTGTGAATCGCAATGTGCTTCTTAAACGGGCTTTCTCTTATGCCGACAGGAGCGTGCAGGCACTGATCTCCACACAGAATACATTTTGTTCATGATATTACAGCTTACTGAACAATTTAAATACTAAGATGTATACTTGATATCATTTTCATTATGAAATGCTTTAAAGCATGTATTAAACATGGGGGCACGGCACTCTGTCCAGGGATTATTCCTGCCTCTTGCAAGATGCTTGCTGGGATGTGTGCGATCCTCGATGAAATAATTTATTGCAGCATTGCTGTCCCTTTCAAATGTACCAACCCCCAGCACCTGTCCTTCCTTTTCCTTCTCCGCATAAACAATTGCCATGAAGTAAGCATCTGTAATAAATGTCAAACTAGCAGTAAGGTTAGAATAAATTTTCTTCAAAACTTTTAAGGAGCATTGAAAAATCTTTGTAATACATGTTTAATTATTTATTATAGAATCCATCCAGATTCACGCCAGTCCCAGCAAGCATACAGCGTGAGGCAGGAGCAATCCCTGGACAGGGTGTCAGTTCATTGCTACCGCTGCACCACTGTGCCCACACATTTTTAATTATTAACAGTATACATTATTTAAATGAACTTAAAAATGTATTTGTATAATGTAATATACATACTTTAATGCATTTCATCTTAAAAATGATATCAACTATACATCCTAATATTCTAACAGCACACAGCTCCAAGAGGATAAATAGCTCTTGGAAATCTAAGTCGACTTAGAAGCCAGTCATCATCATCTGTAAATACGCGCTGTCTTCTGTTGAATTGAATTCCTTAAACTTATTTTCCTATAAAATGATAAAATAATAATAATATGATAAAAATAATGCAAAATATACAGTATGAAAGCATAAGTACTAGTCATGTGACATTCATATTTCAGAACCTTCATAAGATTTTCCCTTTAACTGCTCAAAGTTTGAATGCTGTTTAATGCATTTGAGCATCTTATATATATATCATGGTCACTATGATATTACAATTCCCATGGCATGTACATTAATAACAAAACACATGAAATAAGAAACAGAAAATGTTACCTAAATAACATTATACTGTAACAAAGGTAAGGTCGAATGGCCAGGAGGACAGAAAAAGAAAAATCTCCAGTTAGGCTGGAGAAAAAAAAAAAAAACAAGGTTTGCAGGGATTCCAAGGCATTCTACCTAACATAAATGGTCTAAATCAGTCCTCATGGTTTACAGGCTTCGCAATGAAGAATCTGATAATGATGGTCATGTGGACAACTGGGACACCCACCATTCAATCCATAAATGCAGGGGGCAGCATGGTACCTTGTTCAGGTGATAGTGGTGCAGATTGCCACCACAGAAGAACCAGAACAGACAGCAGAGAATAGTACCTGATTAGTATGGAAATGCAGAACCCAGCAGAAAATGATAATTCAGTGCCCATATACACTAATAGGGATAAAACTAAAATGTAGCTACAAGAAAGCCATTTTAAAATAATGAGTTTTTGGCAGTGTTTTAAAATGTTCTACAGTATTAGCCTGGCGAATTTCTATTGGTAAAGTATTCCATATTTTAGGTGAATAACAGCTAAAAGCACCTCACAACTTCTTTTCAGGTTGGCTCATGGAAGTATAAGCAGGTCTTCATTTGAAGATCTGAAGTTACATCTTGGAGTATAAGGGGACAGACATTCCAAAATATAAGGCGGGGTGAGATTATTTAAGTCTATATAAACCATTAGTAGTATTTTAAAGTGAATACTAAATGACACGGATAACCAATGCAATGACGCTAAAACTAGTGAAATGTGCTCAAGGGCCCATACCATGAGTGCACCCACTTCTTTGAGCAGCACATACAACAACAACATTTATTTCTATAGCACATTTTCATACAAATACTGCAGCTCAAAGTGCTTTACACGATGAAGAAAGAGGAAAAAAAAGACAAAATAAGAATTAAAATAAGAGAACACTATTTAACATAGAATAAAAGTAAGGTCCGATGGCCAGGCAGGACAGAAAAAACAAAAAATAAAAACCCCAGACAGCTGGAGAAAAAATAAAATCTGCAGGGGTTCTGAGGCCACAAGACTGCCCAGCCCCCTCTTGGCATTCTACCTAACATACAGTAAATGACCACAGCCATTCCTCATTGTATTCAGGGTTCTCATGGAAGGACTTGATGATGACGGTCATGTGGACTTCTGGTCATTAATCCATCACTATACATACATCACAGTGCTTTGATTAGGTTGTGGTGGCACAGAAAACTGGAGAAAGAACAGAAGAGAGAGTAAGGGTTAGTACGGATTTTAGAGCCACCATGAATGATAATGATAATTAATTGAATATACAGAGCATCAAGAATTAACTAAGATGAAGCTATGAGAAAGCCATGTTAAAGTAATGTGTTTTCAGCAGTGTTTTAAAGTGCTCCACTGTATTAGCCTGGCGAATTCCTATTGGCAAGCTATTCCAGATTTTAGGTGCATAACAGCTTAAGGCCGCCTCACCACTTTTTTAAAGTTTAGCTCTTGTAATTCTAAGCAGACACTCATTTGAAAATCTAAGGTTACTATTTGGAGTGTAAGGTGTCAGACATTCCGAAATATAAGATGGAGCAAGATTATTTAAGGCTTTATAAACCATAAGCAGTATTTTAAAGTCAATTCTGAATGACACAGGTAACCAATGTAGTGACATCAAAACTGGAGAAATGTGCTCGAATTTTCTTTTCCTAGCAGCTGCATTCAGCACTAGTTGCAATCGATTTATGTTTTTTTGGGTAGTCCTGAGAGGAGTTTTTTACGGTAATCTAGTCACAAAAAAAAATCAAAAAATCTTTCAATGACATAAGAGGTCTAACTTTTGCTATATTTCTTAAGTGAAAAAATGCTGTCCTAGTGATCTGATTAATATGTGATATAAAATTCAGGTCACAGTCAACAGTTACCCCTAAATTCTTTACCTACGTCTTGACTTTTAATCCTAATGCATCAAGTTTATTTCTAATAATCTCATTATATCCATTATTGCCAATCACTAAAATTTCTGTTTTCTCTTTATTTAGTTTGAGAAAATTACTACTCATCCACTCAGAAACACAAGTAAGACATTGTGTCAGTGAATCAACAGAGTTGGGGTCATCAGGTGCTATTGATAAGTACAGCTGTGTGTCATCAGCATAGCTGTGGTAGCTCACGTTATGCCCCGAGATAATCTGACTTAACAGAAGCATGTAAATCAAAAAGAGCAGCGGACCCAGGATAGAGTCTTGTGGAACACCATATAGAATATCATGGGTCTTTGAAATATAATTACCACAACTAACAAAGAATTTTCTACCTGCCAGGTAGGATTCAAACCAATTTAAGACACTGCCAGAGAGGCCCACCCACTGACTAAGGCGATTTCTAAGAATATTGTGATCAATGGTATCAAATGCGGCACTCAGATCTTAGAGGATGAGAATAGATAAACGGCCTCTGTCTGCATTTACCCACAATTCATTTACTACTTTAACAAGTGCAGTTTCTGTACTGTGATTTGTTCTGAAATCCGACTGAAACTTATCAAGCATAGCATGTTTATTGAGGTGGTTATTAAGCTGCATAATGACTGCTTTCTCTAGAATTTTACTTAAGAAAGGCAGGCTAGAGAAGTCTAAAATTTTAAAAGCAGAGGAGTCAAGATTATTTTTCTTGAGTAGGGGTTTAAATACAGCAGTCTTAAGACAGTCTGGGAAGACCCCCGTATCTAATGACAAGTTTACTATGTCAAGAATACTTTCAATTAGCACGCAGGATACTTCCTTTAAAACACTTGTTGGTATTGGGTCAAGAACGCAGGTGGAGGGTCTCAGTTGAGACATTATTTTATATAAACCAGGTAAATCTATCCTGGTGAAAGAATTTAATTTGTTTATAATGGAGTACTGGGGCTTTAGAGGATCAGTGTTGGGGAGATGTACTATATTGTTTTTAATATCATAAATTTTTTGATTAAAAAAATACAGCAATAGCTTCACAAGGTGTTAAACAACAACTTTCTCTTGCTGCCTCTAGAGAATCCAGGCTAGTGCTTAGAGCAGAGCTCTTATTAATTCTGTTGTCCTTTTCTCATATTACTATCTTCAAATACCTCTCCAAAAATACACACTGTATGTATTGATTTTTTTGTGTGAAATACATTCATAAGCTACATAATATACTGTGATAGACAGCCCAAGCACAGATAGACAGACACTGGATGTCAATGGCACACACGTTTATTAAACTATGTGGCACATGTAAACAGTCCTGCACCACACACAGTGCTCCAGCACCAAACACCCTTACATACGGGCCTGTAAATGTCCATGGGTCGCCTTTCCTCCTCCTGTCACTGGAGCTTCGTCCTGCCCCAGCTCCCGGCTCTAACTCCCTGACTGTAGGAAGACAGCCCCTTTTATATTCACCCGGATGTGCTCCAGGTGCTTGTTGACGATCTCCCGGTGGCACTTCCTGGTGTGGAGGAAGTGCCACACTAGCACACGGAAGCACTCCGGGTATCCCTGGTCTTCTTCCCTCCAGCACTTCCAGGTGTGGCGGAAGTGCTGATGACCAGGGCTGTCCAGGCATTTGGGTGCCCCCTGGCGGTGACCACGGGCCCCTATAAGGTTGAGCCTCCATGATCCTTTCCCGTGGTCCCAATAGCCACCAGGGTGGTTGCCCCCTCGTGGTCCGGAGGAGAAGTAATCCCTCCTCTGGTCCTTCCGGGTGTCCCGGCTGGGTACTGCCTCCAGCCACTCGCCCCATATATATATATATATATATATATATATATATATATATATATATATACTGTATTTGTATATCCTACAGTATGTATATAATGTATATTTGTTTGTTGCCAAGGGCAATACAGAAGTGAAGAGATCCCTAAATCAATTTTTTTTATAATGACAACATATGCAGTACTTGGACAGAGAATGCTGATTTTATTGTGTCAGCTATTTTATAATCCTCCTAATATATATTTAGATAGATAGATACTTTATTAATCCCAATTCACATAATCCAGCAGCAGTATACTGATACAAAGAAACAATATTAAATTAAATGAAATAGTAAAAAAAAAAAATGACGTTAGCATTTACTCCTCCAGATGGAATTGAAGAGTCGCATAGTGTGGGGGAGGAACGATCTCCTCAGTCTGTCAGTGGAGCAGGGCAGTGACAAAAGTCTGTCACTAAAGCTACTCCTCTGCCTGGAAATGACACTCTTCAGTGGATGCAGTGGATTATTCATGATTGACAGGAGTTTGCTTAATGCCCGTCGCTCTGCCACAGATGTTATTTAGGATAACACAAATTACTGACAGCTTTGAATTTGTGTGTTGAAGGTGACTGTTTCCTTATTATAATACGAGTCTCATGCTTCTTTTTCCTAGCACTATTCAGTTAGTGTTCTACTTGCATTAGAAACCTTTTAAAAGGATTTAATTTTATAAGTACATCTGTTCAACATGTTCAGAGAGCAATTGGAAGGGGGGGTTCAGTATAAGAAAAGATCCTCTAGTAATAAACCCGAAGCTTTGACTGGATACAGAAAATAATATGCTGTATTTACCTCTTCTTCAGATAAATCTGTCATTTTATGTTTTTTTAGTTTCTGTTTTCAGAAATTCACATATGCATCCAAGCAGTAAATGATCAATTTATGTATGCTCAATGAAAACAGTGACTTTAAAAAAGCAAGCAAATCGGACACTGCAAGCCAGGCCTTCCCATCCAACATCAGTGCCTGACCTCACAAATACTCTCCTGGAAGAATGGTCAAAAATTCCCATAAACACACTCCTAAACCTTGTGGAAAGCCTTCCCAAAAGAGTTGACGCTGTTATAGCTGCAAAGGGTGGGCCAACTCCATATTAAAGACTATGTATTAAGAGTGGCATGTCATTAAAGTTCATGTGTGTGTAAAGGCAGGCGTCCCAATACAGTACTTTTGGCAATATCGTGTATATACATACCATAAACATGTTTTGGTTGAAAAGTAACCATTGCAACGACCCAACTACCCACCTTCAGTCCCAATAAATAGTAATAACCACTAAATTTTAGATGATTTTTATTGATTGATGTTTAACTATGCTATAATAACTTATGCTTAAACAAAGCTGAATATAATCTTTGAAATGAAAACAAAAACTTTAAAACTTGCAAAATACATCCATTTTTTAAGCCAAGAAAGTCATTAATTATTGATTCAAAACAGTGTATCCATATTTTTTTAAATGCAAAAAAAAAAAAAAGATTCAGCCATTTTAAGAGAAGATCAGCTCTACACTTCACCTCACTGCTTATCTCCCACCACGGCTAATTTTCAACCCCCAGGAGCATTGTTTCCTCGTTTTTTTTTGTAAATGCCACACATGTCATTTTAAGTTTGAGGATGATTGATTCCTTACAGGTAAAGTTTCTTTCAGGATTTAGACAAGTAAAATGTTGTGATGAGGATGGATAAGATTAGAAATGAGTACATTTGAGGGTCAGTTCAAGCTGGACGGTTGGGAGACGAAGTCAGAGAGGCGAAATTGCATTGGTTTGGACATGTGCAGAGGAGAGATGCTGAGTATATTGGGAAAAGGATGTTAAAGGTAGAGCTGCTAGGCAAGAGGAAAAGAGGAAGGCCAAAGAGGAGGTTTATGGATATGGTGAGAGAGGACATGCAGGTGATGGTTGTAACAGAACAAGATACAGAAGACAGAAAGATATGGATGAAGATGATCTGCTGTGGCGACCCCTAGTGGGAGCAGCCAAAAGAAAAAGAAGAATATATCACACTATAAAGATGAGGGTACATTTAGCAAAGTAGTGGAATTGTATTTGTATGAGCCAACATTTACTGATGAGGACCTCCAACAAATGGAAGAAAGAAGAAAAAAACCCATAAAATTGGAGACGAAAAAGAAGGAAAATGTGCAGCCTTAAGCTATGGAGAGGGAATGGTAAAGTTACAATTGGTGTTACAGATGTGAAAAATGTATTTTACTTGGCTGATGCCACTCTCCACGGTGACTTACAACACCTACAATGGCCACCAAATGAGAAGTGATGGATGCTGAGGACAAGTGTCTCTGCTGCAGTGAGTTGGACAAGCTGCTTCCAGAGCTGTAAAACTTAAGATGTGTCAGAGGACAAGGCCACTTTGGTCGATGAGCCAATCAAAGCCTGAAGGACCAAATGTGTAGCTTCCATTAGAGCAAGTTTGCTTTCTGATCTTAATTTTTTTGGAGTGTTCTACAGCTTGCTTAGTGTTGATTTGTGGGGGATCTAAGTGACTGTATGAAGATTGCATGTGTTGATGTGTTGCATGTTGCAAGGTGTGCATGCATATATAGTGTGGCCCATTTGATTTAACAGGACATATTCTGATGTTTTAGAATTCAAAGCTATACTGTGCTTATCAGGTAATTCTGGAGTGGGCCCAAAATGTGAACAACTCGGCCAGGAGAGAGAAATTATTTTGCCAAGGTGTACTGTGTCCATCATCCACAACAAACAGCCTTTCCCAACTGGTGTTTATGTTGCATTCAAAGAAGCAGAAGAGGTTTTTCAGAGTGATCTGATGAGACCAGTTCTGCTAGTTTTATGTAAATGGTTCTTCTAGGAAGGAAAAAATATTGTAGAATTTTTTTTACTGATGCCAATCAAATACCATGCCACCATATATTAAGAGCTATTCATGGTCAGATTTTTTAAACAACTGCACTAAAGAGAAAACATCCATAACCACACAGATAAAAAAGAACACTATTAAAATGGTTCTTGTAATGCATGGATTGATCCTACAATGAAAGGCCATGTAATTATTGGACCATAAGCCAAACTGTTAATACTTAGTTTTCATACTTTGGACTAACATCTCCTCTAGTGTTGTGTCCGATGCTACCAGGCCTCCAGCATAAGTTTCCTGCGACAATGTAATAAAATAAACAAGCTGGGAAAATTAATGAATGGATGTACTGTATATATTTAACCTTGGTTGCAAGGCACCATTTTGGATGTCTTCTAATATCTGTTTACCTGTTTTCCATTCTTTCTTACATTTCCTTTCTTACATTTTCAGGTTTGTTTCTATGTGAATTCCATTATCTTTCACAGTATAAAGTTCTCCTTTTTGGGTTATTTGCTAACTCGAAGATGAGACTGTATCATTAAGATTTGTGGGGGTGACCTATTATTGTGTGATAAGTATGATTGATTCTGGTTCTCTAGAAAGATAAGCCATGCCGTCCCTCATTACGTTTGTACATACTCTTTTGTATTCTGTGGCTTCACTTAACTGAACTGTCATACATTTGGAAGACACCTACCAGATAATGTGGTCCTCCTCTGTTATACGTTTAGAAGACACCTAACTAGATAATGTGGTCCTCCTCTCCTCTTCTTTGTCCCAAAGTGTTTCATCTTACACAATTTAAATCACGTTTTGACTTGATCTCTATGCTACACTGAGATTAATTATAAATATTTCATCAATGCGTTGCTGCACATCTTCCCTGTAATGAAGGAAGAGTGTTAAAATATTGCAGATATTTTTAATTTGCAGAATACTTTCCGTGGTGAGAAGCTACATGGTTGCATACTAGTTATGTATGCAAGCATTTTTCATTACAACATATGTGTAGTTTTGTTGATTGTCAAGCATGCGCATCAGGGGGTCGCCTTCCAGGGTCAACTAAATTCCACTCTGAAATGAGAAGAGGTGTTGCTGCTTAACTTTGTCACTTGTTTCTACCATCACAGCTCCAATAAGTTGTCCAGTGAGAACAACTGACCCCACCCCTCCCAGACCAAATCCTTTAAAGCCAGGCACCATGTGAAGGAAGCGTCTTACTTTGGGTTTTGTCTCTACAGAGAGTTCCTGGCTTTGGTTGAGCCAAACCAAAGGCAGGAACTCTCTGTAGAGACAAAACCCACTCAGCCGAGCAGCATCTTTCCGTTAAAAGGAGACTACGGCCCTGTTTAAGTTTATCACCATCGTTGCACATTTCTTATTGTTCTTTTTGGTAATAGAATTAAATGTTTGCAACCTGATTGGTGTCCCAATCCCAACATTTCTTTTGTACCTGGGCTTTTCTAGTGACCGACCACAAGATATACATTTACTTTTATATTAGGAAAAAAGTTACACCAATAAAGATTTGTGTTTCATAGGTACTAGTAAATAAAATATTTGTTTTAAAACTGAAATCATTTTAAAATATTACAAATATACAGTATTAAAAACAGGCTTTATTCAAAAAAGATGAGAAACATATGAGGGGCAGAATTTATAATGCACTATGTAGAATTTTAAATCTAATAATGTATGCATTGTCTTGCCATTTATTCAAAGTAAACAGAGCAAGGCTATAGGTGGATGTGTAGACAAATAGATAGGAAGTGATAATGTGTATGTTGAGTGCATATTGAAAGCAGCTGGTGTTCTCTGACAGTCACCATTATCAGGATTGCCCAGATGAAAGTATTAAAGTGTTTACGTTTGAAAACGAGTATATGCAGTACTTCAAAGTTATTCTTTTAATATAATACTGCCAATGACAGCTGCCTGTGTCTATATTTTACAATAAGAGAAAGCTGTCATTTTCATGAATACTGCAGGTTTGTTTTCAGGCAGCTGTGTTTCCTAACTTGTCTGCAGAGATCCCGAGCAAATGTCTGTTTATACATTGAACATGTTGGTGTTCTCATATTAAAATGTCTTTTTAAATTCTGATCACAAAATGTTTTGTCTTTTTATGCACCTTTTATAAGGCATTCCAATATTCTCTACAGAAGTCACTGTGCTATTACACACACTTATGAGAATACTACACACATTTCCCACAACTGTATACACAGAAACCATTATTAAAACCTTAAACACGCAAAGAAGAAGTCAAGTAGCTGAAAAAGCCCACAGCAAATAATTCAGTAAGAACCACACACTCATACACAGCATACATGTACCAGTCAACTGAAAAAGACCCTGTGTCGCAAAACACAAGACTTCTTCAACAAAATTCTTTTAGGAAATAAGAATATGACAAAAACAACCAATAAAGAACAACTTCATGTTATTTACACTATTCACATAATGAAATTAGACCCAGTTTCGTCACCACTTCAAAAAAATTACAACAACTGCATACATTTTCAGTATACAGGATAGTTGAAAAGTACTGTAATACTGCAGGGCAAATGTTGCCCTACTGATCATGTGTCTGCGTCCTAAAAAGTGTGTTCTTTGGCTAAAGAGAGGGGAAAGATACACAAAAGAATACACAAAGTTGTAGAATGAAGGAACATTCATGACAAGCTCCTGAAGTGATACCATCCCAGCTTGCATGCACCTCATCAAGAAAACCCATTTGTCTGTAGAGGTTTTAATAAAATGGGAAAAGGAAGATCATTTGGATGTACGAGATGTGAACCATTTCTGGATGACGTCTGCTTGGTGGAAGCTGAAGTAATCCCGTATAACACAGATATTGTGTTTAAAACAAACTTAAAAACAATACCTGTACAGTTAGTTTCATCTATTGTTTTAGGTTAATGCTTGATGTACCGTAGATAGCACTCCATCTACAGTAGTGCTGTTTTTTGTTTTCATTTTTTTATTTACGTCATTACACAAAATGCATATTATGTAAAAACCAGAGAGAAATAATTAAAAGAAAAGAAAAAAACACTTTAAAGAGTGAGAAAAAAATAAAGTCAAAGCCATTGACACAACGTGGTCACACAAGGAAATCAATTTAACCCCACTTCACCCATGTACTACAGCGATGGGGAGTTCCTGGCTTACACAAGTAAGAATGTAAGTAAATACAGATTGTGGGCTCATGACATTTATTATTATAATATAATATATATATATATATATATATATATATGCCGTTATATATATTTCTATATATATAGCTATATGTTAAAAACAAAACACTGCTAGTATTAATCACATTAAAAATGAAAGAACTGCAGAGCATTCACAAGGCTATCTCTTTCACTTTCCTTTTGACAAATCTTTTTAATGACCTGATGTCTAATATTAACTTCAGAAAGCTCATTCACAGTCTTTCTATCAGTCCTTACTAGAGCCTGTTCATATTCTAAAAATAATGGGATTAACATTTCTAATTCTTCTTCTGTTTCCCCTCAGGAGTTGCAAATGTAGATGGCAATATTATTAAACACTTTTAGCCTGGCTGGGAACAAATGTTCTTATAAAATGTCCACTGAGCATAAGCACTAACTTAATGTGAAAAAGCAGCTCTCTTTTTTGCCATTGAGAAGTACAAAAAGATGTGAATCCAGCTGTTTGCTAGGAAAATGTTTTCCTTCTCTCTAATGCAGAATAGCAGAGTTTCACTTTCCCAGAGTTTATCCAATCTGACAGTGAAGGCCCTTAGGGAATATTTACCAAGTAAATGATACACACTTTCAGGTTCTGGATTTTCTATAATTACATTACTGAGAATTTTGCCAAAAAGCATCAAATCCTTTGTAGCCTCAACCCTTTTTCTTAGAAGCACAATCCTAACGTCTTTTCTTCATCTTATAATAATCATTTTTATATTTCCTTTAAAAGCAATATTTCTCTTACCAACAGCAGATGCCATTTGTTCAAACACTTCAGTGCTGGCAGCCAGCATGTGATTTGACCTTGAATTCTATTTTATTCTCCAACTTTTGCTAACTTTTTTTTTCAGTGTTATCTAAAAGCACGTACCCAGACAATAGAGAGATAGAGCATTATTTGCCCACCGGTGGAAATGTGGCTTATATATATATATATATATATAGATATAGATATAGATATAGATATATATATATATAGAGATATAGATATAGATATATATAGATATATATAGATATATATATTGTGGAAGCTGTATCCAATGCCTCTCTCTTCAGGTCCGCCTCCACTCCTGTCCTCCGAGCTTCGTCCTTCTTCCACTCGACTCCAGCCATCGAATGGAGAGAGGCGGCCCCTTTTAAAATCACCCGGACGTGCTCCAGGTGCCACCCAATGATCTTGTGCCGGCCCTCCCTGGTGTGGCAGAAGTGCTGGCCGTGCACCCAGAAGCACTCCGGGTGTCCCTGGTCTTCTTCACCCCAGTACTTCTAGGTGTGGCGGAAGTGCTGAGGGCCAGGGCTCCTCAGGCATCTGGACGCCCCCTGGCAGTGAGCACAGGCCCCTATAATGTTGAGCTTCTAAGCTCTGTTCCCGTGGTCCCCAAAGCCACCAGGGTGGTCGCCTCCTCGTGGTCTGGAGAAGGCATAAGCCCTCCTCCGGTCCTTAGGGGCATCCCGGCTAGGTATTATTAAGATTGCATTTTTCCATTTAAGGAACATTGCAAAAGTTATACCACTTATAACATAGCAAGATGCTGAAAAATTATAATTTATTCTTTTGTTGTTTTTAGTCAGTTAGATTACTGTAATGCACTCCTAACTGGCCTACCTAAGAAAGACATCAATTGGTTGCAGTTGATCCAAAGTGCAAAGAATTAGAAAATCTGAGAACGTCTCACCAGTGTTAGCATTGTTACATTGGCTACACGTCTTCTAGAACTGACTTTAAATACTACTAATGGTATACAATGCTTTAAATAAGCTTGCTCTTTTCTATATTTTGTAATGCCTATCCCCTTACCTTCCAGGTTGTAAACTTAGGTCTTCTAATAGCAGTCTGCTTATTATTCAAAGAGTCAAGCATTAAAGGAGTGGTGATGTTATGCACCAGAATTATTTACCAAAAGAGATTTGCCAGACTAACAGACAAAAATTTAGTTATATCCTTAATAAACTAGATATGCATACTAGATTATCGTGCTCTTCAATGAATCTGCAGTCTTTACTAATCTTTACTTTTCTTTTTTAGGTTTTTCTGTGGTGGTGTTCTTAACTACCACCACCTGATCAGTCCTGTGCAGTGACCTGTGGTGTTTGAATGTTTAAATAAAAGCAGATACCCCAAACTGCTGCGAGATCCACTGTGTCATATCCTGTAAGCCTTATTTAAAAAAAAAGGAAACAATAAAGAACAACTTGAGAACCTTTCGTAATCATGACCAATCAACTGAATTGACCACAGGTGGATTCCAAACAAGGTGCAGAAACATCTCAGCAGTGATCAAATGAAAGGGATGCACCCAATTCAAATTTCAAGTGTCATAGAAAAGTGTCTCAATACTTGTGTCAATGTGTTATTTCTTGTTTTTTAATTATTGGGAAATTTGCTTTGACATTATTGTGTATTACTTGTTGCTTGATGTAGGAAACATTAATTTGAAACATTTTAGCATTAAGTTGCGACATAATAAAATGCAAAAATGTGAAGGGATCTGAATATTTTCCGAATGCACTGTATATTGTTTTTAAATTGAATGTATTAGCTATGCACAGAATGGAAATATCCAGACTATATTTAAAGATCATTGGTACTTTGCTTTTCTTCACACTACTAGATGGTTAACTTCATATTATAGATAAATGGTATGTTAATGATTTATTAATGAAAGGAAGTATTTTCTATCTTGGAAAAACACTTTAAAATAGCAGCTGAAAGCAAATATATTTTTTACACTCTGTTGTTTAATTAGCTTATGCGTGTATTTTTCACTAAATATTAACAGACAATGGCATTGATTATTATAGTGGAAATGCAAAACAATTTGTCTTGCCTAGCTAAGGGAGACATTGTACAGATGGAGTTTAATACACAATATCTGGCTGCATCTGGATTGTAACTGCTTTTGTCATTAGTGTTGTTTCAAAGTTGAGCATAAAAATTATAAAAGCATAAAAGGCTTTATGAATGTATAGCAAGGTTTACTCATGGGAAATAGAAACATTAAAATGTTCTGCATGCAGAGAAATGTGCCAAATGTAAAACCACCTGTTTGCATACAGGTACAGGATGTGCCAATGCTGTCAAGAGTAAATAATCTATGTAAATTTATAATCATTATCATAATAAATTGTTTACCTCTTTGTAGGAGTAACAGTATGTTCCAGTAGGCATTCTCATTTTTTTTACTTAAGTGGTGTTTTCTTCAGTACTACACTATTTGGATGCTGACACAATGACATTATTTTAGAGATGGTTTCATTGCAGAGTAAAACCTGTTAACATCATGTAGTTCCGTGAGCTCGGTCAACTTAAGACAGACGTAAGAAGCTGAAATTCTTTTGCTTGTTTTCTTGATTAGAAAAAGACTAGTAAAGAACTCATTTCCATCTACAAAAAATTAAGAGTTCTTGTGGAAATTTTTGGAAAAAGCATTAAGGACTGAAACCCAGAAACACTTTCTCACATAAAGGTTTATGGGAAACAGAAATAATCTTTTCTGTGATGACTTGTAATAAACAGCTAGATGACATATTAGGACACTTAGGAATTAAAGCAAACACGATGGACTGAACAGTTTGTTGCTTTTGACATTGCTTTTGACTTTAATCTCTTCTTTTAGAAAAAAAATTTGAGATTGAACATGTAATTAAACTATCCATACATTTTACAAATATTTTACATATTTGCCAGGATTATAATGGTATAATTATTTCATTGCAGAAATCAGGGCTGTGGCAAAACAAAAATGAACTGGTCATAGTCTCTATTTTTCTACAAGAGCTCAAAAAGCATGGGCCCCATCAGCTTTGCTGATGCGTGCTGGGATAGTATTCAGCTTCTCTGTACCCCTAATCTGGATAAGAGAGAGAGAGGTTAGGAGCACGCACTGATACAGCACATTGCCACATCCACCACATGACAAACCAACTCAGAATCCCAGAATAGGTGACACCTCAGCACCACACAAGTTCAGATGGAGTGGAACAGTGTTAGGTTTCTTATGATGGCTGGAGTGGCAATTCTGACACCAACTGCAGGTTGGAGGGCCTACATGCAGGGATGGGTGCAGATTAACATCATACCCAGGACGAAGCAGTTGTAGGTTATGGGCCAACAAAGTAGAGTCACTTTTGGCATTTATGGGATTCGAACCAGCAACCTTCCAATTGCCAGTGCAAAGCCCTAGCCTCAGAGCCACCACTACACCCCTGGATAAGCAGGTTAGAAAACAACATATTTCAACTAAAACGCAAAACATTTCAGTTATTTTATTATGTTTTTCCGTTGCTCCATTTCCTATCCTGCGTATCTACTTGTTCAGCATTATAAGGAGCTAATTCTCATCTTCTCGGAATTAGAAAATGGATGGATGGATATTAACAAAAAATCTATAAAAACATAACACATGAAAAATAATAATAAAAGCGAAAATAAAAAACATAAACCAAAGGAATAACGCTAGTAAAGTGTATTTCAGCCATGTTTGCCACCTGTGTCACAAGTTACTACTGTTTATAACAGGAATTGCAAGTGGGTTACGGTGAGTCACTGATCTGACAGTAGAGCTCAAATCTGCAAGGAGTACCCTGGTGGGTTGTGAAAAAACTAACAAAAGAAAAACATGGATTGCAACACCTGAAAGAAATTGGTTCTCAGCAGTAACACTGCCCTAGTAGTTAGTAACATAACAAATATCATTCTTGCATATCACAACTAAAGCTAGTTTAATACCATGTAAGATGGCATTTCAGGCACTTCACCAAGTTCATTAATATTTGGTAGAGGAATATATAAAGAAAAGGACTTTATTGGAAGAGAACACATCCGTTTATAATAAATTGTTGCTTCATTCATGTTGTTCAGTAAATGCTCTTTAGTTTAAACTTCACTATGTGACAGTCCTTAGCTTTATGTGGACTTTTACAATCCCCATTTGACAGAATATGCAGTAGTTAACAGGATTGGTCAATAATATGTCACATCCACACTTTTCAATGACATATTTTTCTTTATCTGTCTCTATCATTTGAGCAGTTGCGTGTAGTAAAATACAATAAAAGTACAATAAAATGTAGTAAAGTACAATAAAAGATATCCGACATCTTTGGAAAGAAAAAATCCATACAGTATTGATGAATTTTGTACTGAAATGTTTATATTTATTTTGAAATTAAGTAACTCAAGTTGGTCATTTCAATTCCTTCTAGGTACTATTTTCACAACATTGTGTTTTCTTGTATATTTTTATTTTTAAGAGTGAAATAACACCAAAACAATTTTTTCATGAATATCTCTTCTTTAATTGGGTTATACCTCTGTAGAAATTCCTTAGCAACATTAAAGTGAGTCCTCAAATAATCAGTCAATTAAATCATTCTAGCTATCTGTAAAAGTATAAGTTTTTAAAGCAATATATTTCACATAACCTTTAGGGTGCACCTTACAGCCAATAATATTTAAGTGTAGTTAAGTTTAATATTACTGATGATGAAAGCTGTATGTTTTTGTTGGCTTGTGAGCTATGGAAGTTCAGATGGTAGCCTAGGTGTGGTCTCACTAGTGCTTCAGAGCATCCAAACATAATGCCCCATTATGTAAATTTAACAATTTATATCACCTAATATTTGATTTTTATTTTTATTTGTTTCTTCACATTACCATGAAAGTGAGAATATTTTGTCAATGTGTCTTAGCTCTTTGTTAATGTGTCTCATCTCCCATCTCCCAGTTTCGGAGATTGTTCAGGTGTTTAGGAATTGTTTTTGCAGCTTGTTCAGTTTTGGTGCCATCTGTTAATTTTACAAGTTTACTAAATACATCAAAATCAAAGTCATTAACTCCACTCAAGAGATCACACTATGTTGAGCAGTGTCATCTTCACCTTCCTCTTAATCCAGTTCTACTAGTTATTTCCATTGTCCATACCTACCTTCAGAAGTAATCTTTGGTGATTAACTATATCAAATGACTTTTTGAAAGCTAATTATTTTAGATTACAATTTAAATATTTGTCTTTATTTATAATAATTTACTTATCGTGGCCTTGGTGTACAACAGCATTTCTCAACTTTTAAGTATTTGCGACCCGAGTTTTCATAACAGTTTTAATCGCCCCAACATTTTTTTGAAATGTAGATGCATATTTTATTATACCTACTTAACTTTTATCGACATTTATCTAACTCTATATTTGTTGTTCTAGTATCAGAATGTAGTTTAAGTTAATTTGTTTTGGTTTCAACAGATGTTTTTTTCATATTTTTGATTCTTGTTTTCTTTTTTCACATCTTTGCCCCTTTTGTTACTTCTCGCCCCCCTAGGGGGGCCCGCCCACAGGTTGAGAACCACTGGTGTACAATAGGCTTGTATGCCTCAAAGATCCTTAGAACTATGTTTCCTGGAGATGTATGCACATGATGGAGTTACACCCAGGAGACTGGTCTAAAGTGAGGGGCCAGGCAAAGCAATCCATTAATAATACTCACACCAGTCTCAAATAAAGAAAAGAGAGCATAGCTTGGAAGATATATAATTGAGTCCAATCCAAGAAAAATCTAAGAAAAGCCAAATGGAGCAAGAGGAAGGATGATAGTTGGGTAAAATTCCAGCTGACTGGGATGGACCCAGCCATGTCAATGCTCACCAATGGACACTGGTTCTTGAGATGAAGAGCGTAACTTCCATGGCAGCACTGTAAAAAAAAAAAAGTTACATTTACAGTAAAGTGCTGGCAGCTGGGTTGGCAGAATTTTACCGTAAAAAAAAAAGGTGACAATATTTTTAGGTCTATAAAAATTTTATTTTTATGATAAAAAACTGGCAGCTGGGTTGCCAGAATTTTACTATAATAAAAAAGGGGAAATAATTTTTAGGTCTAAGTTTGTAGAAAATAACATTTTTCTTTACAACACATTCTAAAAGAAGGGAATGTTCAACCATACCCATAAATTCATGCACTGTAATAAATATGCCGATCAATAAACCATTAGAAAGTATTGACAGGATAAAAACCCAGTACATATTTTGCATCAGTAAAGAAACAACAACCACTAGCAAACTTGTAGTATTTATACACATTGAAAACAATTCAATGTTTAAGGAAGTTACAGCACATTGTCTGGTGAAGAAGTAACGTTTGCTTTTGTGGTGTATGATGTCCTACAGGTGTGGCAGCTTATCGAATACAATCCTAAATCACACTATAAATCAGCTTCCATAACCTCAAAAAAGCCTTCAGCATGCAGGGAAAAATAAATCTGCTAAAGTTTTTTTCCCTCCTGTGCAAAGGTATGCAGTTCACTAGGAACAATAAGATAAAAGGGGGCGTTTCCTTATGCAAATATCGTAATTTTGGCGTTCCTGAAACAGCGCTTTACCGTTTTACATTTTACAGCTGTTTACTTTTGCTATTTAACAGTTTTACACTGTAAAATGAACAGAGATTTCTTTCAGTGTAACTGTAATGTTATCAGTAAACGGTATGTAGTATATTTTGAAGGTAGAAAAATATTGAATTTACAGAACTTGGCTGTAAAAAATAATCAAATGTATTGTTTAAGATATACAGGTAATTTTCAGTAGAACATAAGGTAATTTTCCTTTTTTTCAGAAAAGGTATTTAACTTTCACCATTTACAGTATTTTTACTGTTAAATTTACTGATTTTTTTTCAGTGTGGGAAGGAGCCAGTGGTTATGCAAAAGTTTAAAAATGTCACCAAGATTCCACCTGGAGTCAAATTCAACTATATGCTCAGTACTGGCTCTGGAACCAGACATTTTATTTAAGGATGTTCTCCCTCCTACTCTAGAGATGCCTCATGGGAAAGGCCGTAAGTGGTGGTGAGACACTCAGAAGCTCCCAGCTGGCCCTGTATTTGGAGTTTGATCTGGTGAATGAGAGTGTCACCTCAGTGTAACATTAAGTTACAGTGTAGAAAACTTTGTTATTTGTATGTATGCAACAAACAACTATTCAGAGTATTCAGTCGGAATCATCTACTGACTCTCACTTGGAGATTGATGCAGATAACTGGCGGTGCTGATTGTGAGTGAATAATTCTCTCAATTAACTGTTATTGGATTTCTGTGCTAGCCATGAATCATGGAGAGCCCATAATGAATACATTGTTCAAATTAGGGCTGTCCTTTTGTGTACTGCATTTATTTCTTGGACACTGTGTTATGAAAAGTTAATATTACCAAGAATAGTATTTTTTTGTAAAGCATTCTGTGAAGTAAAGTGCATCTTTGACACTGGAGAGCAAGGGTTTTGCTTCCTGAAACCTTTTAGATGTATCTCATGTAGCTTGATTTCACCAGCTGATCACATTACCTTTACATTTTCCTATCACATATTATTTTATTGGAATTGCCTGTTTTTGTAATTTTCTCTCATATTATAAGTATACATATAAAGTATAATGACTACAACTGGAAGATCTGTGGTGCTCTAAAGGTATTTGTGCTGCTAGTAGTAATGGAGCTCAGATATACCAAGTATTGTTGTTTTATTTACAAATGGGACCGCCATGCTACAGATTCCCATTACATTAAAAAATACTGGCCACTCTATAAGCATTTGGCTTCAAGACAGAAATGTCTTTCATATAAACCCAACAAAGATATTTTTGCCTCCTCTTCATATAAAAGTTGGACTGATGAAAAATCAAAGGTGAAGGATTTCAATATTTGAGACAGATGTTTTCCTCAATATCTGATGCCAAGATTAAGGAAGGTATTTTAGTTGGTCCACAAATCAGAGTTGTCATCAATGACAAGCGGTTCAAAGATCTGCTAGTGGAGCTGGAGGAAATCATCAAGGATGATGTTGAGAATTTTCTTGGCAATTGCAGAGCTACAAAACTACATCCAGATGGTTGACAACATGCGTCAAACATTCAAATCCATGAAGTGCAACGTGATGCTAAAGATTTTTTTCTGTTTTCATGCTTACCTATTAATCTTGGTGTGGTCAACGTGGTGAAAGGTTTCACTAGGATATTGCAGTGATGGAAAAGTGATCTCAGGGCAGGTGGAGTCATCAGTGCAGGCCAACAATTGTTAAACACTGAAAGAAGAATCATCAGATTCTGAGTACAAATGAAAATTAGCAGCAAAACATTTTAGCTCAATTGAACTAATGCAATGTGTTCACAATTAAACTTCAAAAAGTTAATTTCATGTTTCTCAAAATTCCTATGTGATACAATCAGAAATTATATTTCTGATTATATTTGTATTCTGCTTGAAGCTGTCTTATCATAATTACCAACATGTTTTCATCAATATTTGTTTTTCAGTTTTATTAGTAATTCCAAAACTGAAATAAATATGTTAAGTTTCATTTTTTCAGGTTGTATTTTATGTGATCTTTAAATAACATGGGTAAAACATAAATTGGAGGATTCAGGGAACACATGTATGAACAAAATGTTATTTATATTAAATCCTAACAATCACAGTAGTACTAATGTAACCTTTTTAATAAGGGGATAAAAACTAACAAAATGGGATCATAGAGTAAGTTTTAATAATATAAATAAAAGATAATAGGTGGCTAGAAGTATTCCTTTGGCAATACAAATAACTAAACAACAAACAAAACACCTGTGAAAGATGAACTTTCTGTCAAAGATGACTTCAAAAGTATTAACTGAAGATGGGTATCAGCTTAAACTGTCTGACATTTAAGTTTAAAAAGAGTTACACTTCCAACAGTAGTTAGAAGTTCAGTGCCATTAACAACATACTCCTTCACAAGATGTTTTATCGAAAAAGCCAGGTTACTAAAAGGAAAAAGGGCAATGTATCAAATCTTCTGTCAGACTAATAAAACTGTAAGAAAAAACTGAAAATACATGGAGCTTCATGGATTGATTTAGAAAGAGTGGATACCTTGAACACTGATTTTATTCATTAAGAGGATTTGTGATTCTGAGAAACCTTCCTCCAGAAGATGTGGGGTGTGGACACATACCATGGGGGAAATTTAAGTCAAAGTTTATTCTGCAAAAACAGATTCATGTTAACAATAGTTAATGGTACAGAGAGCGCAGATGCTGTCGCTGTCACTGAGAAGTCTTTTCTTTCTCAGTATGGAAAGTGAAGCATGAAGATGAAGATCAAAATGATGCTCTGCAACACTTGGCTGGCAGTGTGAACCAAAGTGGGAGTGTAGCTATAACATATGGAGAAAAGCCGTTGCAGCCAGATGCTAAAGAGCTGACATTTATATTTAATCCACAATTCAAAATGGGTATGCCAAGAGACAAGGTACACCAAATCAGTTCGGGATGGCAGGTACAAACAACAAAAAGGATTAAAAACTGCAAAGAACATAAGTAAAAAAAAAACTAAAAAACACTAGATATTAGAATCAGCTAAGTGCCTTCATAAAGGCTAGAGAGAATAATGTTAAAACACTTAGCTGACTCACTTCATGAGACTGCTATGCAGTTGTTGCCAAAAGCAAACTGCACATTGTTGTATTACAGCCAGCGTATCATCCTGGCTTGTATTTTTATTGTATGTTTTATGGTTGTATTTTTTCATTTTAAATTACTGTTTTTCTTGCTTTTGTGTTAGATTTATTCATAATTTTTAATGATGTATTGCCTCTTTAAATCTGATGCCACTTTCAGCACTTTGTGGGTGGAGCCCTAGGAGGCAGGGCCACCCTTATATCACTGCTTCCTGCGTTTTATGGGAACCAGAAAAAGAAACTCAGCAGTGGAGCATTGAGTTTGTACTAGAGCTAAAGTGAATATTGGTATTTTTGATTTAGTATTAGTTTCTAGATTTTCATGCTTATTATATTTGTGTTTTTGGACTTTTTTGTATTTGCATTTCTATTGTAGGTCTCCAGTAAAGGTCTTGGCTTGCTTTATGGGTCACTTGGATGCCCCACACACCCTTTCACCATGTCTGGAACTGTAATTCCCAACAAACATGATCTGAGAAGCTCATATGGAGACTAGGCCAAATCTTGCCATGTAGACATACTGTATCCTTTTGTGGTCTTTTGAGCATTTGTGTTATTTTTTTCTATATTTTGTTGATAAGTTTTAATTTATAAAGATTTCTACAATCCAGACTTTTTATGTTTTTTCACAATTGTGAGGCATTTTGGGTATATCTTGCATTTTTGAACTTTAGAAACCAGCTACTCATTGTAAGGCCTGTACAGGACAAAACCTACAGGTGGTTCCTTCACCATGTCTGGAACTCCAGTCTACAACACACATGAAATGAATAGCTCATATAGAGACTAGGCCAAATATTGAGAAAGGATAATATGATTGTTGATTTTGGTCCTGACCGGGATTAAACGTATGTCAAAGGGTGGTTTTCTTTTTCTCTTAGGCAAAAAAACAGATAATAAACATAAAAACCCAAAAGGTAAAGGGGCAATAGGCACCCTTTGTTGAGACCGGAGTGATAAGTGAAAAGGCAAATCTCTAGAACAATTGTGGCTACAGATTATTTTTGATGTCTGTGTGCAAGACATACTAGAGACATTTTTCCTGTCTTGCAAAAGAGTCTTCTGTTTTGAAGATTAAACTGCTTTGTATCTCATCATAATATAAGGTTGCGATAACAGAACTGCCTGCTTCCTTGGAAAATGTTTGCATTTACCTGGTTTGAAACTTAACGTTGTTCTGGGAACATTGGTTTCTAATCAGAATATAGTGGTATATGTACTGTACTTCTTGATAACTGACAACAATACTTTTTTTAACCAATGAAAATGTGTTTACACTATCGATGACATAAGGAAATCGGTATGTACTATTGTTTAACTGATCATCATGTTGATCCAGGCAGAGACTGAAGCAGTTACATACTTCTGGGCAGTGGGTAATGGGGGAGATGCTCCACCAAAAACACTGTCAAGATCACTGAGTACAAAGATTCGCAGGTAGATGAGATAATGTGGCTTATAGGACGCAAGACAAACGGACGTTGACTCCTACCTCCAGGGAGAAGGGGACATTTTCACCAGGGAGGTGCCGGGTCCAGCAAGAGCACCGAGTGAAAGCGGTGGAGAACAAGCAAGACTTCTGTTGGAAAACAAGCATTCGACAAACGGACTTCACACCACCAAAGGTTGTATCTTCTGTTCTTATGGTTTAACGGAATTTTGGAGCGTGGACTGTGTGCTTTCTTTTTAAAATGTTTTGGCTCCTGATATTTTTAGACTCCTACCTACTTTTATATTGTTGGTGTATTCTATATTATCTTGTGTAATACAAGTTACTGTTGTTTCTCTTGAAATTTCTGCCATGTCTTTCATTGTGTGTTTAATCACCGTCCAAGTTAAAGAAACCTGTGTGTTGTTATCTTTAAATTTCAAGATTTCCCAGACTCTTAATAAAACTGGGTGGTTGGATATCTTAACTGTGTTTAGGTTAGATTACCTATTAGTGTGACCTTACACCCGTCACAAGTAGCTGATCCTGTACTGATCCTGTTGTAACCTGTTGAAATATCAGTCAAGAAAACTATTAGAAAAAAGAAACTCAGTTTTCAATTTGTGTAGCAATGGAAGCATTGACCAAGATTTCAGCATTTAAGAATAAGTGATGATGTCACAGAATATTATCTGAAATATCTGCATGTGCTTTTGCAATAACTCAGTCCTGCATAACACCCAGACAGCAACTTCATTTGGCTTGTAGGCGCTGGTTATTAGAATGCCCGTCAACTGGACTTGTGGCATAGTGGTTAAGGCTTTGGACTTTAGACTTCAGATCCTGAGATTGTGGGTTCAAATCCTGCTACTGACGCCATATGTCCACGACAAAGTCATTTCTCCTGCCTGTGCTCTAACTGGAAAGCAAAGTCACCAATTGTATCTCTCAGATATTTTAAGTTGCCTTTGATAACGGTGCCAGCCAAATAATAAGTAATAATACCAATAACTGGAAACACTTACTGATCCTTTCACAAACTGATTGATATTCTGTGCTCTACCCCTCAGCACAATGGGTATCTAATTTGTGAAATATATAAGGTAAATCAACAGTTCCTGTCTAAGAATTTGATGTGTAACTAGTCACTTTCCTTTTCAGTTCATTTTGGTTTGTATATTTATTTCAAAGATTATTTCGTGAATGGTGGGCAAACTAATAACACACAACCCAGAAGACTGTGATGTTCCCATGTATAACAAATAAGCCAGCCCAATTGTAAGATTAGACTACAGTGAACTTGTAATTCATGAGTGTTTATGTTTACCAAATGTACATTCTGAATAAAAACAACAGATTTAAAATCAAGAAAGCAGATTTCTAATTTCAGGTTTTGCATTATTTTGCATCATGGGGAAGGCTAAAACCCATGTAAGATATGACTGTTTGACCTTTTGTTGTTAACTCAAGCAGGTATTTACAGGTAGCATATAAGTTTCAAATTTAATAGGTACAGTATAATAAAGTATGTTTGGGGCCCATATTACTAACAGAATAATGTGACTTACCAACTACAAATAGTGCATTGTGTCCCACTTACAAGCTAATATTGCTTCTGGTGCTTAACTGTGAATTTCTGGCAATTGCGATTTGAGAGAGGAAATTAAATGTAACATATCTGAGCTTGAGAAATGCTGAAATCTATTTTATTTAGGCACTGGTTTGTACTTTTTTTTTATCCATGACTAATTGCTCCATTGCCTGGCTAGTTTGTTCCACACAGTGTGCGAGGAACACATGTGAGGAAGGCAGACATCTGCTCCTTCGGCTGCATGACAGAACCTGATAATGATTATTAATCCACCAGAGGAGGTGATGTATTGCTCAAAGAGGAAAAACCAAATCCTCTGAGGATACTGAAATAGAGATAGGCAATCCAATCTGCAGAGACACCAAAGCAAAGAAAAACAGGCTCTTAGAATAGCTATGGCGTTTTAAACACTAATTCCAAATACTGGTTTAAACTCCAGTGCAGTACAATGCAATTAAAAATTGACGTGTTGCAAAAAGGTGTGTTGATTGCTTATAATAAATAATGAATTTAAAACTGTTTCAGTTTTATGGAAATGTTGGAATATGTTTTTATGAAAGTAGTGATAGATATAAAACTATATGACACAAATAAATACAAATATAGTGTACATGAAACTGTGACAGGCTATAGACAGAAGTATTTCCACTGGCATAATAAATTCTGTTATGTGGACAATCTTAAAAACATTCTCACCAAAGATTCTTAATGTCTACATACTGTAAATAACACAATATAACAATTCATTCATCATTCATGCATCTGTTCTTTGATTATTGCAAACTACCCCAACTATTTCCTTTACTGAGTCATATGAACCTCACGCAAACCCTGGCAGCATCAAGGACAAGGTAACAATTAACCTCAAATGTGGCACTCTACAAATATTTGATAAGTTTAATTGAAATTAGAATGTTAATCACACAGCTACACAAACATGATGTCAAAGTGCATAAATTGTAAGTGCAGAACTGTGTACAAGACTAAGACCTTAGGGAGGGAACTGTGTATGTGAGGAATGCTATCTAGCAATGAACCCAAGTTAAAATAAATAAATAAAGGGACAATTTTGATGAGAATAGGCCAGTAAACTCTGTAGCTGTGTTTCTTTGAAGGTTCCAAAGCTCAGCCGCTGCTGAAAAGGTTCAAGCATTGAGTATGACGCATACACAAGAAATAAGGCATCTTTGGTGTTGTACAATATGCTATATGCCTCTACACCTCTTCTTTTATAAGCAAGTTATCTAAGCTTATCTTGCTATTACATCAGAAATACTGTATGACATGGTGTCAGGAATGCTATATTGAAATGTTTGCTTATATGGTACAAACCTGGACCTTCTATTATCTATTTACATGTTCTATGTATTAATTCAAAGCTACACATTTTATTTTAACTAAATCAATATTTATATGAATTTTACATTTACATTAACTCATAAGGATTTGGTTTGATAACACAATATAGTATTACAATCTCTTTTCACCTTACATACATACATTCTCAAACTACTAAATTATAATTCAGGGTTGAGGGTTGAAGCTCATCCCATCAATACCGGACACAAGACCGGAAATAAACATGGTGCCATTCACACAACACCCAGAGATCAATTAGAAATTGTTAATCAACATAGTCTTTGGGGATCTGGCAGGAAAACTGGAGCACCTGATGCAAAATCCACATAGATAGAGGGGCAATAAGTAACCATCATATAGACAATGACCATGTGCAGGATTTGAATCCAGGACACTGAATGTGTAAAGCAGCACTACTAACCATTATGCTTTCCTCTCCTCACCTAAAGTTTGGAAAAAATCAACTAAAGATTTAAATGCAGAAAATGTAAAAGTGTGAAAAAATATTCCTTAAATTTATGATTCTCTACACAAAGAAAAATTTTTCTGCAACATTTACTCATAACCATCTTCACTCTGTGCCACCATTTTCTAGCCAAAGATCTAATTTTACCCCTGCACATTATTTGAGAATGATTCCTCGAAAACCTCAGTGGTAGGTGATTTAGTAGTCTGACATGTTTCTGTGGCAGTGCCTACTGGTAATGCTGTTCAGAAATCACTTTAGTGCCACGTTTTTATACAGTAAAATAATTCATTTGTTGGCAAAATATCCAGAACCAAATGGTCCCCCATAGAGTCAAGTACAGAGCCTATTTCGAAGACCCACATCTGATCTAAACTTATGACTGCTTACCCAACTAAATTTACTTCAATAAAGTAAATACCTTTTTTTTTATTTTTCAATCTTCTGTGGGTGGATCATTCGAGCCATTCTCCCATCAAACCATCTACTTTGTAAACCTACTGCATATTTTCCATTGTACAGTCATAAGGAAACAAAGCCGGCATCAAGAGCAAAAACAGGACACCACTGGAAATGGGATGCCAAAGGGAGCACTCACACACATCATCTCTGAGGCTGGGACCATTAAGACACACCAATCAAAGCAATAGTCTCCTCAGAAGAAGGCCAGAGTCCTCAGAAAAAAAAACAAGTATGGGAGAACCTGCAAAAGACATACTAGTTGCAAGTCAAACCAGAACTGAGGCAATGCTGTGGAGCTTACATTCTTTCCAATGTGCTACAGGAATATTAGACATTTTTCAGTCAAAGCAGTTTCCAGGAATACCCTAACTTAACATTACATCCTTTTATATCAATTTGCAGTTTCAAAAAACATCTATTCTTAATAATCAGACTGCTGTGGAGATTCATCACTGTCATGAAGTATTTGTTCTGCCCTATTGTTAAATTTTGATTAGCTTGCTACTTGACCATAAATATGTGCATTTACTCAAAAAAGATACAGAGTTTTAATCACATAACAGCGAGTCACAATGCTCAGTACAGCTCTTGACAGTTAATTACTGTCTTATTGTTTTAGAATTCAGTTCCATTCTGAAGCAGCCAGAACAGCTTAAGGGCATCATTATTGCTTACCTATAGCACATGATCTAGAGCATGTGGCCCAGGTAAAATCATAATTATTGTATTGTATTTAGAAAGGTGATACTCAGAAAACATGGAATAGAAAAATAACAACCTACTCTAATCACAGATCAGGAATAGTAGTCAATAATTTCATGCAATTTGCTTTTATTCTTTTGTTGAACAGAATAAAAGATACTTGCAAAATAACAAGCTTAGCCTTACAATTATACCATAAAAAGTTTTTTATATTAAGACGACATACCCAATTGGGAGAGCTGTATGAGAAGAGTCACTCATAATTCTTAATTCTTTGGATTTTTGTTTATCATTGGCTGTGCTTTCAAAGTAGCAACTTCCTTTTAATATATAACATGCCTTATGGAAACAGCAGTATTTCAGCAGTGACATTATCGGATTAACAGAACATATGCAATATGTATCATAACAAAATTAGACAGGTGCATAAATTTGCGCACCCCAACAGAGATATTACACCAATAATTAGCTGAGCCTCCTTTTGCAAATATAACAGCCTCTGGACACCTCCTATAGCCTTTGATGAGTGTCTGGATTCTGGATGGAGGTATTTTTGACCATTCTTCCATACAAAATATCTCCAGTTCAGTTAAATGTGATGGCTGCTGAGCATGGACAGCCTGCTTCAAACCATTCCATAGATTTTCGATGATATTCAAGTCAGGTGACTGTGACGGCCATTGCAGAACATTGTACTTCTCCCTCTGCATGAATGCCTTTGTAGATTTCGAACTGTGTTTTGGGCCATTGTCTTGCTGGAATATTCAACCCCTGCATAATTTCGACTTTGTGAGTGATGCTTGAATATCATCCTGAAGAATTAGTTGATATTGGGTTGAATTCATCTGACTTTAACAAGGGCCCCAGTCCCTGAACTAGCCACACAGCCCCACAGCATGATGGAACCTCCACCAAATTTGACAGTAGGTAGCAGATGTTTTTTTTGGAATGTGGCATTCTTCTTCCGCCAAATAACGAAATTTTTGTCTCATCAGTCCAAAGCACTTTGTTCCAAAATGAATCTGGCTTGTCTAAATGAGCATTTGCATACAACAAGCGACTCTGTTTGTGAGTGCAGAAAGGGCTTCTTTCTCATTACCCTGCCATACAGATGTTCTTTTTGCAAATTGCGCTGAATTGTAGAACGAGGTACAGATACACTATCTGCAGCAAGATGTTCTTGCAAGTCTTTGAAGGGGATCTGTGGGTTGTCTGTAACCATTCTCACAATCCTACCCATATGCCGCTCCTGTATTTTTCTTGGACTGCCAGACCTTTGTTTAACAGCAACTGTGCCTGTAGCCTTAAATTTCCTGATTCCATTCCTTACAGTTGAAACTGACAGTTTAAACCTCTGAGATAGCTTTTTGTAACCTTCCTCTAAGCCATGATACTGAACAATCTTTGTTTTCAGATCTTTTGAGAGTTGCTTTGAGAATCCCATGCTGTCACTCTTCAGAGGAGAGTGAAAGGGAAGCACAACTTGCAACTGACCACCTCAAATACCTTTTCTCATGATTGGACAAACCTGTCTATGAAGTTCAAGGCTTAACAGGCTAATCCAACCAATTTGGTGTTGCAAGTAATCAGTATTGAGCAGTTACATGCATTCAAATCAGCAGAATTACAAGGGGACCCAAATTTTTGCAAAGCCAGTTTTTCACATTTGATTTAATTTCATACAACTAAATACTGCTTCATTAAAAATCTTTGTTCGGAAAACAGCCCGGTACTCAGATGTTCCTAGGAAATGAAAGACATACAACTGTTATCTTTTTTTGTTGAAAACAGAGTAAATTATTTTGCAGGCTGAGAGGGGTTCCCAAACTTTTTCATATGACTGTGTATATATATATATATATACACACATACACATATATATGCATATATATGTATATTTATATATATACAGTGCATCCAGAAAGTATTCACAGCACATCACTTTTTCCACATTTTGTTATGTTACAGCCTTATTCCAAAATGGATTAAATTAATTTTTCCTCAGAATTCTACACACAACACCCCATAATGACAATGTGAAAAAGGTTTACTTGAGGTTTTTGCAAATTTATTAAAAATAAAAAAAATGAGAAATCCCATGTACTTAAGTATTTACAGCCTTTGCTCAATACTTTGTCGATGCCCATTTGGCAGCAATTACAGCCTCAAGTCTTTTTGAATGTGATGCCACAAGCTTGGCACACCTATCCTTGTCCAGTTTCGCCCATTCCTCTATGCAGCACCTCTCAAGCTCCATCAGGTTGGATGGGAAGCGTCGGTGCACAGCCATTTTAAGATCTCTCCAGAGATGTTCAATCCGATTCAAGTCTGGGCTCTGGCTGGGCCACTCAAGGACATTCACAGAGTTGTCCTGAAGCCACTCCTTTGATATCTTGGCTGTGTGCTTAGGGTTGTTGTCCTGCTGAAAGATGAACCGTCGCCCCAGTCTGAGGTCAAGAGCGCTCTGGAGCAGGTTTTCATCCAGGATGTCTCTGTACATTGCTGCAGTCATCTTTCCCTTTATCCTGAATAGTCTCCCAGTCCCTGCCACTGAAAAACATCCCCACAGGGATGATATTGGCCTGGTAATGAGCGGTGCCTGGTTTCCTCCAAACGTGACGCCTGGCATTCAGAATTCAGTCATTGTCTCATCAGACCAGAGAATTTTCTTTCTCATCAACAACAACAACATTTATTTATATAGCACATTTTCATACAAATAGTAGCTCAAAGTGCTTTACATAATGAAGAATAGAAAAATAAAAGACACAGTGAGAAAATAAAATAAGTCAACATTAATTAACATAGAATAAGAGTAAGGTCCAATGGCCAGGGTAGACAGAAAAAACATTAAAAAATCTCCAGACGGCTGGAGAAAAAAATAAAATCTGTAGGGATTCCAGACCATTAGACTGCCCAGTCCCCTCTGGTCTGAGAGTCCTTCAGGTGCCTTTTGGCAACTCCTGCCATGTTCCTTTTACTAAGGAGTGGCTTCCGTCTGGCCACTTTACCATACAGGCCTGATTGGTGGATTGCTGCAGAGATGGTTGTCCTTCTGGAAGGTTCTCCTCTCTCCACAGAGGACCTCTGGAGCTCTGACAGAGTGACCATCGGGTTCTTGGTCACCTCTCTGACTAAGGCCCTTCTCCCTCGATCGCTCAGTTTAGATGGCTGGCCAGCTCTAGGAAGAGTCCTGGTGGTTTCAAACTTCTTCCACTTACGGATGATGGAAGCCACTGTGCTCATTGGGACCTTCAAAGCAGCAGAAATTTTTCTGTTATATTTCCCAGATTTCTGCCTCGAGACAATCCTGTCTCGGAGGTCTACAGACAATTTCTTTGACTTCATGCTTGGTTTGTGCTCTGACATGAACTGTCAACTGTGGGACCTTATACAGACAGGTGTGTGCCTTTCCAAATCATGTCCAATCAACTGAATTTACCACAGGTGGACTCCAATTAAGCTGCAGAAACATCTCAAGGATGATCAGGGGAAACAGGATGGACCTGAGCTCAATTTTAAGCTTCATGGCAAAGGCTGTGAATACTTATGTACATGTGCTTTCTCAGTTTATTTATTTTTAATAAATTTGTAAAAATCTCAAGTAAAATTTTTTTATGTTGTCATTATGGGGTATTGTATGTAGAATTCTGAGTAAAAAAATGAATTTAATCCATTTTGGAATAAGGCTGTAATATAACAAAATGTGGAAAAAGTGATGCGCTGTGAATACTTTCCGGATGCACTGTACATACACAGGGGAGGGCAAAAGGGGGTTTACAATATTGTAAGTACGTGAAAGACAGAATTTATTATTGTATTATTATTTTTGAATTATTTTATTATTTATTTGTATTATTTGGCTTCTTCTTGTTATTATTGCTATTAGCAAGTAGACTGCAGTAATGTGTAAATAATGAGGGCCGACAATTTGAGCACTTACAAGATTGTACGTAAGTGTACTGTGTCATTGTGACATTCTTTTGAGTTAATAAAGTTAATAAAACTATTGTAATAATCACAATCTTCCTGTCTTTTTCCATACAAACAACTATATAAGTCTGATCTCAATCTGATTATTTGGCTGGTCACTTACAAGGTAACGCTTGTGGTTGGCCGGCCAATCGGCAAACATCCGCCAGGCCCTCTCATTCTCTCAGTTGCAAGAAATAGATGTGAGAAGCAGATCATCGACATGTTCTAGAGTACCTGCCAAATAATACAAAGAGTGCACAACACGTGTTTCACCCTAATTGGGGCTCATCGGGTATATGCACCCTTGCTTTCTCTTTCAGGGTTGAACCTTGAATGTCAGCACCTGAGGCAAAGCCTCAGACATTGCATCACAGCTGCTGGTTCACTTATAGGTATTCACTTATATTCACTTGACAGGGTGTAGATTGGAGTATTATATCCTTAGGTCTGATTGCAATCTGATTATTTGGGTGGTCACCTACCAGGTAACAATTGTGGTTGACTGGATAGTCGGCAAACATCCGCCAAGCCCTCTCAGTTGCAAGAAACAGATCATACTGCGTATATAAACTACAAAAAGGCCCAATTACCTGCTGTGCTTAAAAAAATTGCATTAATGATTTTTTGCCAAATTGTAAAAAGAAATATTGAACCATTCCTCACAAAGAGAATTGTACTTTTTCCTGCTTAAGATGTAATAAAACATGATTTTTTCATTAAGTTATGATGGCCAAGTTTGGATTCTCCTGTTAACGTAAAAAAAAAAGTCTTTGGGCAACCCATGCAGTATAGAGTGCCCCAATAGATTTTTGACTGCACAATTTTACTGGAATGGTGTTCTTCTTAATATTACTGTTAAAGGCTTAGGAATGACTTTAGCTTTGAGGCAATCAGTGATATATGCAATTTTCTTTTCTGAGAGATATGCTGTTTTAAACCAAAACAATCTGAGTGTAGAGCAGTCCCAAAACATAATACCCAGAGAGACGGGCACTTGATACCAGTCATGATTTGGATCCTGTCCTACACCAATTTATTTGACAGTTTTACCTGAGATATATATGTGTATGATCTACAATTTTTAGCTGAATAATGCCATATTTTTCACAGATTGTATATGAATGCATTTTACGGATGGACAAATTCCATTTTTTACTTGTAACTGTAAATGAAAAATCCCATTCCCATCATCATTTGAGATAATCTAGTGTTAAATTGCTAAAGATTTCTTGATAGTATACAAGTACCTCATTAAAACTAGTCAGTGTTGTTTCAGAAGTACATGTTCATGGAAGGTGAGAGAGGATAGGCAAGTTACCTTTGAATAACCTAAACAGCTTGTATATAGAAATAAAACAGTGTCTTGCTGGAAAATTAAATTTATGATATATCAGTTCCAATGACACATACACATTATATATAGAGGGAGACATCACTAAAGAGATGTATACCTACTAATTTCCTTAACTGAATAATGGATCATTTAAATAAGGCTAAAATATATGATTATCACACAGGGAGGCAGCTGGTAATAGTACCCCTGCTTTAAAGTATGTCCTACCATATCTTAAGTGAGTGCTGAACCACTGGGTTACTAGTAAATTAACATACTTAGTGTTGATTAGAGCACAAAGCAAAGCATACAGAGAGGTTTTTTAGCAAAATGTATCCTCTAAAGTCTCAATCTAACAATATTTGTAGTCAGTAATAGAACATAAAGTTACAGTGGACTGAGAAAGTTATCAGACTCCTTCACTTTATGCTTACTTTTTAGTGTTATACATTAAATTTTAAATTAATACATTTTTCATTTTTGCCCATCAATCTGCACTTAGTTACCCATAATAACAATGTGAAAACTTTTTTTGAGTAACATATTGAAATTTATTAGAAAATATGAAACTAAAAGCTTTGCAGACCTGGATTTGGGAGGTTTATCCCATTCTTTCTAGCAGATCCTCTCAGGCAGTGTTAGATTTGATGGAAAGTATCTTTAAACTGCCATCGTCAGGTCTCTCCATAGATATTCTATGAGGTTCAAGTCTGGGTTTTGGCTGGGCTACTCAAGGACAGCCAAAAACTTGTCCTGGAACCCACCTATTTTCCTTCATGTGCTCAGAGTTCTTTCAATACTGTTATATGCCTTTTACTTAAGAATGGCTTCCATCTAGCCCCACTACCAATACATCTTATTGATGGAGTGCTGCTAAGATGGTTGTTCTTTCAACAGCTTCTCCCAACTCAGCCAAGAACTATTGAAGCTCTGTTAGAGTGACTATTGGATTCTTGGTCATCTCCCTGGCCAAGGACCTTCTTGACTGCTTATGCAGTTTGGTCAACACAAAGAAGAGTCCTTGTGGTGGCAAACTCCATTTATTTCACAATTATTGAAGCCACTTTGCTCTGGGAACACTCAACGCTTTAGAAATGGTTTAATCCACTTGCCCTGATCTATTTTTTACCACAAATTTATGGTGGAGGTCTACAGAGAATTCCTTGAACCAAATTGCTTAGTTTTTGAAATGACCTGTAGTTTGAATTGTGGGACCTTTTATAGGCAGATGTGCTGCCTTTCTAAACAAAGTCCAAACAATTCAGTACAATACAGGTGGACTCCAATCAAGTTCTAGACACATTTCAAGGATAATAAAAGCAAAGAGGATGCACCTGATCAACATTAGAAGTGCCACAGCAAAGGGTCTGAATACTTATATGAATGAGAGATTTCAGGTTTTGATTTTAAATACATTTGTAAACATTTCTGATAACAAATTTTCATTATGTCATTAAGGGATATTGAGTGTAGGCCAATGGGAAAAACGGCAAATTTATTCATTTAAATAAAATCTACAGCACAATAATGTGTTCAGAAAGTGAAAGGATCCAAATACTTTTGGAATCCACTGTAGATAGCACCATGCCACCATCCTTAGATTTCTTTACAGTCCTCTTTTTCAATGTGTGGTAATTTCCAATTCCAAATAGGAAAATGTTGACTTGAATTTAACTTTTAAAGAAAATTATCTGGTTATATATATATATATATATATATATATATATATATATATATATATATATATATATATATATATATATATTTATATATATATATATATATATATAGTGGAAATCGTACCCCAGACACAGACAGACGGACACCAGGATGTATAAAACACACTCCTTTATTTTCCTTTGAGCTCCACAATGCCTTCTCTCACCAACTCTCTTGCTTTCTTCCTCTTTCTCTTCTTCTTTCTCTCTTTCTTTCTCTCTCTTTCTCTTTGACCTCTTTCCTCCTCCTCACAAGCTTCGTCTCCTTCCTCCCAACTCTGGCTTGTCTGCTAGAAGGAGGTGGCCCCTTTTATCATGGCCCGGATGAGCCCCAGGTGCTCTCCTTGACGTCACTTCCTGGTGTGGCGGAAGTGTCAGGAAAGCACCTGGAAGCATTCCGGGTCTTCTTGGAAGTATTTCCGGCAGCACTTCCTGGTGTGGCGGAAGTGCTGCCATCCAGGATTCCCTTACTGTGCGGGCGCCCCCTGGCGGTGGCCACGTCCTCTCAGGAACGTCCCAGGTCCCTCCTTGTGACCGCCAGATAGGCCCGGGCGGCTGCCCTCTCGTGGCCGAGGAGTAATACTGTCCATGTCGGGGACTATCCAGGCGTCCCGGCCGGGCAGTGTCCCCAGACATCCGTGACAATATATATATATTTATATATATATATATATATATATTTATATATATATATATATATATATATATATATATATATATATATATATATTGTCACACATGTGCACATGGGAGGCAGCTAAAGGGCTCAGGTAAGGACTCCAACCAATGGCTGAAGACCTCAATGAGCCCGACCCTATGATCTCACTTCCTGTCTTCCCCTTTAAAAACCTCCTCCTTTTCCCTATGCCCTCAGTTCTGTATTGGAATCGGTTTTGTGCACAGCAGTGCTATCATTTGAAAAGAACACTTTGCAGCCAGGAAAACAAATTATACAGGTGGCTGCCCCAAACCTTGCTTTGTCTCATCGTGGCTTTTGTGACAATATATATATACGCTCCCCCTCCCGATCTGTACGCCGCTCCATACGTATCTTCCATTGATTGAAAAAGTACTGCAAGGCTTCTTACTTGAGGCTCTTCAACAGGCTTGCTGTTTCTGTCTTCACTTTATCAACTGAAGAAAAATGTGTTCCTTTCAGGTCACTTTTGAACAAGTAAAAATCAAAGGGAGCTAAATTGGGCGAAGAGGGAGGATGATCAAGGACAGGAATGTTTTTATCAGTCAAACATTGCTTTATGGAAAAAGAGAAAATTCGCAAGAAATTTGATGTTGATTCGCTGTTCAATTTTTTTTACCCAACATTGTCCCGGCAACTCATGCAGCGATTATTGTTCAAATACTGACTGGGCTATTCACAGGATATACCTAGCCAGTCTGTGTTTTGAGAGGGCGTGTAGGAGGGGATACTGTACTATGATTCATGTCCGGCTGACCTCCAGATGGTTTTCCAGGAAAGCCCCAAGCTTTTTGTGTCTCACCTCGTATATATATATATATATATATATATATATATATATATATATATATATATATATATATATATATATATATATATATATATATATATATATATATATATATATATATATATATATATATATATATATATATATATATATATATATCCATCCATTATCCAACCTGCTATATCCTAACTACAGGGTCATGGGGGTCTGCTGGAGCTGATCCCAGCCAACACAGGGCGCAAGGCAGGAAACAAACCCAGGGCATGGCACCAGCCCACCGCAGGGCGCGCACACACACACACACACACCCACACACCAAGCATATACTAGGGACAATTTAGAATCGCCAATCCACCTAACCTGCATGTCTTTGGACTGTGGGAGGAAACCCACGCAGGCACGGGGAGAACATGCAAACCATGCAGGGAGGACCCGGGAAGCGAACCCGGGTCTCCTAACTGTAAGGCAGCAGCATGTTTGTTCTTAAATTAATGCTAATGTTATAATGAATCTTACTGCCTTATTTTCAGAAAATACTGTACATCTATAAATATACATATTAATGAAGCAAACATCAGGTGTGCTTTCTCAGTGGTAAAACTGGGAGCTTTGTGTGGTGCAAAGTGTCAGTCTGTTTCCTCCTATATCTGTGTTTCTTAGGAACAAATGGAACTGGTGTCAGTTATTCTGAAGATTGTATAGCCACAAATTGTCCTATTTTAATGAGCATTCATCGTTTATTGGTTTCAGGTTCTGTGTGTACTAAAAAGGCTTACAACAATGGATTTACAAGAGGAACATAAATTATTCTGTCTGTAGAAATTCATGTCTGTGCATTTTCATTTCACATTTTTAATACTTTCAGTTCTGTCACTATATATAATTTTAAGTTTGCTATTAATAAATTGTCATATGTTGTACTGTTTATTTGCTTTATTATTTGCTTTTTAAATCATTGTAATTAATACTGAAAAGGTATAGCTTTTTCTGTGGACACATGCTGAAACTCAAGCTCTGAGGACTACAGACTAAATCTTAATATTTGGTGTATTTAATAAATTAATAAACTTTGAATTAAATGTAACACATGTTAAATTAAGCTGCCTAGCCTCTGATGTTTTATTCTGGAACACATGCTAAAAAAAGATGCTTCGCTTCTAAGGCTGCATATGAAATACTATTTATGCAACACATGCTAAGAAAGCTGCTTAGTCCCTGAGGTTTTTTATAAAATACACACTAGTTAAACAGCACGTAATCCCTAAGGTTATGGTTTAAAAAGTGACTATTAACCATAGTCATGTTGCTTTCTAGGGGTATATAACCTAAAGCTTTACAAACACTAACAAATCAGGCTAAATCGAATATTACAGTATCTTATAACTAATTTGTCTCAGAAAGACAAAATTAGTCTTTTAAACTAAAAGCAGTAAACAGGAGACAGACAGATGGTCAACACACCTATTCTGTCATTGGTTAGTAGATGTGAAGCTGTAGCGAAACCTGGGTGAGTCAAAACTTAACATCTGTCTGAACTCATGATCAAATAAAATGCCACCACTATCCTGCATCAGGCAAGTACAAGGGTGTCCCAATGATCACTGCTGGTTCCCTCATCTTTTCCTTGTACACCACCTCACTGATCTTGATGATTCAGGCCCATTGATTCTCATATCGGTGCAATGCCAATGATACTCAGCTGTACCTTTTGTTCACTCCAAAGGATGACATGGTCTCCACCTGTCTCACTGATGTTTCATCTTGCATGAAGGAACACCATCTGCAGCTCAAAATGGCAAAAGCGGAGCTCCTTATTATTCCCATCCAGGCTGCCTACTTAACACTCTATGTCTGTAAAGCTTGGCTCATTATCACTAAAACCTAGTAAGTCAGTACACAACTTTGAATTAATGATCAATGACCGGCTCTCTGTCACTGATCACAGTACAGATGTCTCTCATTCATGCAGATTTGCTTTGTACAACATGCCTAAGATCAGGCTGTACCTGACAAAGTGTGTAGCACAACCTCTGGATTAGGGATTAGTCCTGTCACATCTGGATGACTGCAGCTCTTTACTATCTGTGCTACCAAGTCACTGAAGATAATTTCAAATTCCTGCAGCAGAAAACATTACATTGAAATCCTTACCTACAGAATAGTTGATGGATGGATGGATCAGCAGTCATGTATGTGGAAGCACTCATGAGGTCCTATGCTCCATCTTGTCCACTGTGGTCTCCCAGTGAATGGCCTCTGGGGATATCACTCTACTTGGCATCATATCTCAATCCAGTGTCTTTCCATGTGTAGCACCTGGTGGAACAAACTGCCTGAACTGCTGACTCTTGTTCTGTGACTGTCTTTCAAATTGATAATTGTATTGTTGTGAGGTTTTTAGTAGCTAAGATAAGAGTACTTATGTATTGTTGCTTTGTTTAGTTTAAATCTCTTTACTTGTGATGATCAATTTTGTATCCTTTTCCTGTAGCACTTGTTTCAAAACAGTGCCCCAGACTGATGTTTACTCAATTGTGTTGACCTCTTTTGTAAGTCGCTAAGGGAATAACTGTAAATATAAGCTTTTTTTGTGGCATTCACTCCTAGATATTTGAAATGTTATTCTTAACTTGGTAACATTGGCTTTTAAGAATGAGTACAGTGGTACATGTTTGATCCTATTTAAAACATCATCCAGTTGGCGGTCTTTGCTATGGTGAAGGGCAGGCATGCTGTTTCAAAATAGCTCAGTGGGAGCTGCACTTCAGTTTATTGTATAGTACAGTAGTAAAGAATATCATTTAGTTTAGAGTAGTTACTGGGGCTATTGTGATTGTAAGACCTGCCAAGGCCAGGAAAAATATATATTTGGCATTTTTATTAGTAGACAATTCAGGCTTTGTTAAGCTGAGTTTCAATTCAGACAATTCTTTTTGCGTACAGATTACAGTGCCTTAGAGCACTCCCTGCATTTAAGGCCACGGTTAAACAATTATTAAACAGTTATGCTTCAGGACATTTAAGAGCAATAAATAACTAATCAGAATAACCGAATAGCTAATTGCAGATCAAAGAACCAGTTTTAACCAATTTTCAAGCACAAAGCAAGTGAGTAGTAGAAGATAAAAATGAGAAAAGAAGCCTTACTTTTTATTTTTGTTTATTTATTTAAATTTGGATTGTATTGATTTTATTAAAATCAAATAACATTCCATACAAATAAGTCAAGTTTTACAAAACTAGGTTTGAAACAAATCAACCCCCACCCATGAGAAAGAGAGCTACGCCAGCAAAGTAAAACTTTAAACTAGTGAAAATAAGTAAAGAGATAAATTAATAAAATAATACAAATAAACAGAGTTAAAAAAGAGGAGAGAGAATCTGGTTCCTCAATTAAAATGCTTATTTTAAAATGTTATTGATTAGATCCTGCCAGGTTTTGAAAACGTTTGTACAGATCCTCTGAGTAAGTATTTGATTTTTTCCAAGTTCAAATAATATATAACATCAGTTATCCACCGACTAAAAAGAGGTGACTTAGGATTCTTCCAGTTGGGCAAGATAAGTCTGCATGCCAATAGTGTAGTAAAGGCGATCACAGTTTGTTTGTCCTTCTCCAGTTTAAGCCCATCTGGGATTCCACTAAACACAGCTGTTAGTGGATTATTAGGGATTGTGACACCAAGGCTGTCTGATAGGCATTTAAAGATTTTGGTCCAGAATGATGTTAATTTGGTGCAGGACCAAAACATGTGACCCAGTGAGGCTGGAGCTTGATTGCAATGTTCGCAGGTTGGATCTTGCCCTGGAATGTGCTCGATATATATAATTTTAAGTTGAATAATTTTATGCTTTCTGCATATGGTGCTCAAGTGAATTCGAAAAGAAGCCTTACTAAACAGATCATTTACTTCACCTTCTTTGCTAAGAGTTAATTATCTAAAAATATTCTTAAAGTTAACCTATAGCCTTGTAAATACTATGAATTACTCAGACCAATCTCCAGACCCATTACATTTTGGCAGTAAGGATGGTAGAAAGGTCTAGAGAATTTACTGGTGTACAGATTATAGTGCCTTAGAGCACTCCCTGCATTTAAGGCCATGGTTAAACAATTATTACTATATCCTAACTACAGGGTCACGGGGGTCTGCTGGAGCCAATCCCAGCCAACACAGGGCACAAGGCAGGAAACAAACCCTGGAAAGGGTGCCAGCTCACCACAGAGCACACACACACACACACCCACACACCAAGCACACACTAGGGACAATTTAGGATCGCCAATGCACCTAATCTGCTTGTCTTTGGACTGTGGGAGGAACCGTAGCACTGGGAGGAAATCCACGCAGATATGGGGAGAACATGCAAACTCCACGCAGGGAGGTCCCGGGAAGCGAACCCAAGTACTGCAATAAACACATATGCAAAAACTAGACAAAAAAGACTTTTAATGAGATGGGTTGTTTTTCTTTTATTTAGCAAAATAAAGCTGCCAATAGGGTAAGCAAAAATTACTTGACAAGATTTCTTAAAGTAAGCAAAATAATCAGAAATACAATTTTTTTAGAAAATTATTACAATAAGGAAAAGAAGATTTAATGTCATGATATGAATACTTTTCACTTTTTTAGATTTCATTTTTTGTAATGCAGAAAAAGAATTCTTTATTAAATTCAGAAAGTGCAGCATAATAGCAACATTTAGTCAAAAGTCAGTTCTTGCCACAGCAATATTCCCTCTGGTTGGTAGTGTTTCTTCTTTTTCCTATCACATGAAAGAGTGTATTAATGAGTGCTGAATTAGTGGGACCATTGGAGCTGTCTGAGGAGCTTGTGCTGCCCTGTGTAGCTAGTCTGGGCAAATCAGATGAAGTGATCCCCTATTTTTATGCTCTCTGCTTTATATTTAGAAATACAGTATATATTTTATTGCTAAGTGGTAATATTCAGATGGGACCTCTTTTGGTATGCTTGTAGTTTCACACTTTAGGTTAAATTCTTTTCAGAAGCTGAAAAAACCTCAATTCATGCTAACACAGCAAACTTGCTAATGGCACTTCACAAGGTGAAGTAGTTCAGAGAAGCGTAGAAAGAAGGGTTCTCCTAATGAGCATAACCAAAAGAGCTAGAAATCTGTGTGCTGTACTACTCAGCTACTTCAGGCAAACTAGCAGTGTTTGTCCTTTTGATGTCAATAGACAAGTAAATGTGTTGCTGTATATATATACAAATTTATTTGTAAGACATTTATATATCTTGAGGCTTATAGCATTTCCAATGACTTCAATAACTGAAGAGTTTTCAAAGAGAGACAACTATTGTGACTTTATTATGATGACTTGAATTCCATTTAATGCACTTTGCATTTACTGTTTTATCCCTTCTGCATCTTATGAGTCTTTTATAAATTAGTATCTCAGGTTAAAAGCCTAAATAAGTAAACATCAGAACTTAAGAAAAACAAAACATTTCAAAGTTTATTTCGCCAAACTTGACAGCACCAGGCTTTCTTGGCTCCTGAAAGAAAGAAGGATGAATCTCTGTTCAGATACCAGAAGCACAAACCTTAATGTGGGAGAAAGAATGTTTAGAATATTCTGTTAGACAACATATACTTTATTATAAAATAATTCAGGTTTATGCCATCTCCCAGGTGAAGTAGTTCAGAGAAGCCTAGAAAGAAGGGTTCTCCTAATGAGCATAACCAAAAGAGGCAAGACAAAATAGAACTGAGTGGGCCAGTAATCAGAAAAAAAACAGATATTTTTAAAAACATTCGCCACTGTTTTTTTTGGTTTGTTTGTGATCAGTTCATTATTAATACCGTAATACATTGCCTTTCATGGGGGTTAGGTGCACAGACCCTCAGTGAATGTGAAAATCCGTGAACATGTTTTGGGCCCATGATGTATATTCTTATTTTATTCCTTTAAAATAAGAAACAAGATCTTGTGTGAAACGTGAGACAGAACTATCACACGTGTTAAGAACAGGCTACTGACATAAAGATGAGTAGTGTCCCCCAGGCAAAAGTGTGTAGTTCAGCAGTTCTTTGGTAAAATGTAAATTCTAATAAATTTTGACATATGCAGTAATTATGGCAGTTCATGACAATAACGATTAATATTACAGATATTAAAAAAATCCAACAAAACACTAAGCACAAAACAATAAACATTCACGACACAGTTTTGCGGCTGCAGATGAAGGTGGTGCAGCTATGAAATGAAATCCCCTGTGAACAGCCTCCTGAATGTTATGTAAAGTTTTATCCTACCATGATGCTGATGTATGTGAAGATTTGTAGAAGAAACAAAAATGCACCACTGCCTGTGGTTTTTATGGCTCACGTTTAAAGCTATTACTCTCATCCTTCACCCAGCAGCCCTTGCAGCGCAGCATCCGCTGAAGCAGTCCAATGACACGATACTTTTGGGGTTTCTGGAATTTTTCTGTCCATTTAAATGGGAGCCTGCAGTGTCATCTGCAGTTGTCCGCAATAGGTTGCAAAATAATTTCCATGTACCATATATACTCGCTGATAAGTTCTCCCGCAGATAAGTCAGGACTTGATTTTACCATATAATTTCTGGTATTTTATAATGTCGGTCGTATAAGTTGAATGTGGAAAACTCACGCTATTGGTCCAAGGGATTATGATATAGATAGATAGATAGATAGATAGATTGATAGATTGATAGATAGATACTTTATTAATCCCAAGGGAAAATTCACATAATCCAGCAGCAGTATACTGATACAAAGAAACAATATTAAATTAAATAGTTATGCTAACGCCCACTTGAGAGAGTAACCATGGAGCATAAGGCCTTTTTTTCCTATGTGGGTGCAGCAATGCACTGTATGAGCGCGTGCTCCTAACCTCGCTCTCTCTCTATATTGTGCCTACGTGAACAGACAGTAATAGCTGAACTATTCTGAAGCAACGTTTGCACTGATTTGTGTTTTTTGTATCTCACACCCTCATACACCTTTATCGTAAAAGCATCACTTACCTACGATGGAGTGTTCAATCAGAAAAAAAAATATGAAGCTGGCTTTAAGTTAAACGTCATTGCGTCTGAGAAACTGATGTGAGATTGGAGGAGCCAAAAAGATGTAAAAAAAAAAATTGAAGTGTCGTATTTTTGAACTGGTGTATGTTAGGGTCTGATTTTATTCTATTTTTATTTTTCGGGTTTCAAGACCAAACTTATATGTGAGCATATACGGTAATGATTGATAACAAACCCGCAAATAAGCGGAACCGTGAATCATAAGCCCACAAATTACAAGAGCTGACCTGTAAAATCTTAAGTAAATCAACAAGCCAAAACAAGAAGCAGTCAATATATGAAATATACTCAAATAGTACCCCTCTGCAACCCCCTACCTTGTCCCATCTTCTGCGCAATATCACCAGGCATTCAACTGTTCGGTGAAAAGCAGTGTGCTGCACTGCTCAGCTACTTCAGGCAAACAGAGCTGTGTTTGTCCTTTTGGTGGCAATAGACAACTAAATGTGTACTGTATATAATGTGTGTGTGTATATATATTGTCACACACGTGCGATTAGGAGGAAGCTAAAGTGCTTGAGTAACTGTAATACTACATCAGACCTTGGGGTGGCAGAGTGTGCTGACTGTCTCTCTCAGTCTCTTGCAGAGCATTCCCGGGAAATCCCGCCAGATTCCAATGCCACTGATGATGTCACTTCCAGCCCTGATGCATCTGGTGATGGCACTTCCGGTCCGCTGCACCTTTGAAGACGTCACTTCCAGTTCTGGCATGGATAACATCATTTTCTCTTCTAGCCTTTAAAACCGCCATCTTACCTCCACTTAATCAGTTCTGCTTTGGACTATGTCTTGTAAACAACTCACTTTTTCAAACCTTTTTCAGCCAGAATCATATTATACGGGTGGCTGCCCCAAACCTTTGTGACTGTCTGAAGTCAATTTGTTACAATATAAATATCTTGAGACTTATAGCATTTCCATTGACTTTCCTATAACTTTCTCAAGTACAGGGCTGAAGAGTTTTCAAAGAGAGATGACTATTGTGACTTTATATGACTTGACTCCCACTTGATGCACTTTACTGTACTGTTTTATCCCCTCTACATCTTATGAGTCTTTTATAAATGAACCTCTTGGGTTAAAAAGCCTAAATAAGTAAACATCAAAACTTAAGAAAAACAAAACATTTCAAAGTTTATTTCGCTCAACTTGACAACGGCAAACTTTCTTGGCTCCTGAGAGAAAGAAGGATTAATCTCTGTTCAAATACAGGAAGCACACACCTTAATGTGGGAGAAAGAATGTTTAGTTGTTAGACAAAATATACTTTTTAAAATAATTCAGGTTTATGCCTAATTGGGCTGTCGCATGATAAGGTCCTTTCAGGTTTAGGTTCTGTCATACAAAAAATAAATAACAGTACAATATTCTGCTCCAGAACTGTCCTGAGGAGTGATGTCAAGGTTGATACATGTTAATTTATAATATAAACAGAAATATTCTAATGGAGAATCACTTGAGCTGAAACTAAGCTAGATTCCACATGTTGATCATTTAAGAGTGAATAGATAGTGTCTGGACATCATTATGAGATATAATAAAAAAGTAAACCATTTTATTGAGACTGAGTATTGTTCACTGTGTGTCTGTAATATAATATCTGAGTGAGCAACAGAATTTTGCAATGAAAGGCATTTTAATTCTGAAATTTCCATTTGAATTTCTTTTAATTACCAATACCATATTCAAAGGTCTCACACTGTGGGCTGAAATCACATTTTGTCTACAAAACAGCCTCTCTTATGTGCTAGTGGGTGCCAGATGTTTACAGTTCATTTCATTATGCATCCCCCATAAACACTGAGTGTGTGTTAACATTTCATTAAACAATGCATCAACATTTTATTAACATATTTCAATGACTTTGGGTAAATCTCTGATTAAATTTCCCAAGCTGCACTGCACTTAAAAGAAAGCAGGAGCTAAAATATGCATTCTGTCTTTAATTACAGCTGCTGTTTAATTATATCTTGGCGTCCAATTACCTTAACCTTGAAATACCTACTCCCTATGTTTAATTTCATGCTGACAGTCTAATCTAATATTCAATAGGAAAATAATATTGAAGGAGTTTTTGCTGCTTCTGTTTTCCCAAAGAGACTATGAGACAACCCCATTGAGCCAATCGCTACTTCTGCTTAACTACATAATATGAGCAGACAAATCAATCTCAAGGATAATGTGGTCTTTTGACTCAGACACTGGACTTTACATCACAACATGATGTGATGGGCGGCCTGGTAGAAGAGGACTACATTCAGAGAGGTGAATCAGAGGATAGGGGTAAGGCTCACCAAGGCCTTCAAGAAGAGGGAGAAGGAGAGATTGGCAGTGACAAATGTCAGGAGGAAGGGCACCAACAGGGGTGGTTAGCTTTATCACTGTCCTGGGAGGAATTTATTTCATAGATGTTTTGGTCTAATGAGTTTGATTGGAAGACTGTGGCTCAGCAGGGATAGAATATGAGCAAAACATCTGCTGCCAACAAAGGGCAACAAAGATGTCAAATAGTTAGTGTACTGCCTTAGAGACACAACCTGTTTAAGGGAACTAAAGGCTGTGGCAATCAGGAATGTCAGCTGCTGCAAGAAGGACCTGTAAACTTATGTCCCTGTTGCAAAAGAAGTGCACACCCTAACCATGGAACCGATTTCTGAGCTTGGCTAGTAATGAACCCAGGATTTGTTCAGCACACACACACACAGACACACAAACACACGCAGATATTGCCTCATTGAGCGTTAAAGTTGAGAGGTGAGTTTGAAGAAGGGCTCAACTGGCAGGAGGAAGAAGGAACCCCAGTGTGACAGAGAGAGATGGTGATACTAGTAACTCTTTGAGCTGGGTAAGTGGAGAAGAACACCTAGAAGAAAGGAACCTGAACCTGTAGCAGTAGGTTCTGCACAGATCAGCTACAGGGTTATGCTATTATCCTGCTTATTTTGTCATATTTATGTACAATTAATATGTTCAGTTACTTATTTAATGTATTCAATAATAGGGAATCCTTAGAGTCATTTGTGGAATAGAATTGTCCCCTCCTATGTACAGTACAGTAGACAATTCAATGTGTGACTGAGAACAAGAAATGTAACCCATCTGTGTCACAAGTTAAATAAATAAATAAATCTTTACAATAGCAACATACCTCTGTTATTGTAAAGCAATTTGAAGGGGTACAGCTATGGCTAATCACTATGGCAAAATGTCATAGCATTACTACCTTACAATAAGGAAACCAGGGTTCATATCCCAGCACTTCCCTGTGTGGAGTTTATATGTTCTCCCCGTGTCTGTGTGGGTTTATCTGGGGTGCTCCTGTTTCTTTGCACTATCCAAAGAAATACAGGTTAGATGTATTGGCAATAGTAAATTGGACCAGGTGTGTCTTTGGTGTGTGGGTGTGTGTGTGTTTGCCCTGCGATAGTGCCCTATTCTAGCTATGATAGACTCCAGCCCCCATTGGTCTATATATATCCATCCATTTTCCAACCCACTGGATCCAAACACAGGGTCATGGGGGTCTGCTGGAGCCAATCCCAGCCAACACAGGGCACAAGGCAGGAACAAATCTCAGACAGGGTCCCAACCCACCACAGGACACACACAAACACACCCATACCCCAAGCACACACTAGCTCCAATTTAGAATCACCAATCCACCAAGTCTTTGGACTGTGGGAGGAAACCAGAGCGCCCGGAGAAAACCCATGCAGACAAGGGGAGGACCCTGGAAGCAAACCTGGGTCTCCTAACTGCGAGGCAGCAGCGCTACCACTGTGCCACCGTGCCGCCCATATACAGTATGTATGTGTATATATATATATCTATATATATATATCCATCCATCCATCCATCCATTTTCTAACCCGCTGAATCCGAATACAGGGTCACGGGGGTCTGCTGGAGCCAATCCCAGCCAACACAGGGCACAAGGCAGGAACCAATCCTGGGCAGGGTGCCAACCCACTGCAGGACACACACAAACACACCAAGCACACACTAGGGCCAATTTAGAATCACCAATCCACCTAACCTGCATGTCTTTGGATTGTGGGAGGAAACCGAGCGCCGGAGGAAACCCACGCAGACACGGGGAGAACATGCAAACTCCACGCAGGGAGGACCTGGGAAGCTAACCCAGGTCTCCTAACTGCGAGGCAGCAGCGCTACCACTGCGCCACCGTGCGCATTATATATATATATATATATATATATATATATATATATATATATATATATATATATATATATATATATATATATATATATATATATATATTAGCCTGAATTATATGTACACACACATGTGCAATTCCTCATGTTATGTGTAGTCTTATTACATCAGTAGAGCCCTCTCTTAAACAATCTTTAAGATCTATTTCAACTACTATGATAAACATTAACACTTTTGGTTTACTCTGTCTGTTTTATCATTGTGAAATAATAAAATAACTACATTTTATTTATATAGTGCTGAAAAGTATTCCCTTCACCATGCCTTACCATCTAACGTCTTGGTTTTAATCATTTCTGACGAAATTCAGATATAAACACAATTTCATTTCACATTTCATCTGCTGAGCGTTTATGGATACTAACAAGGTAATCTCCAATCGACTTCTTTTTAATGCAATCAATTTATGCTCATGGCCTTTCATTCACACATATCAAAACAGTTCTTGATTTTCTTTAGAAGCATAGCAAGCCATTACAAGAGGGGTGCTCACTGAGTATAATTGTGGCTGCCTTATTCTAAAGATTTTCCAGAAAAGAGTAAATGATAAATGGATTTATCGATCAGTTGTAGTAGAGTAGTATTGTCATGCAAACAGAGTACAGTACAATTCGTCCTTAACACATCTGACCAATATGCAGCACATCACCACTTTGTAGCATCATAATATACAAAAATGTATTAAAGTACATAACTTTCCGTAAAAGCAGTTAACATTTATGAATTTTACCAATTATATTTGAGTTTTCCAGAAGATTATTTTCCACATGTTTTCAACAACTGGAAGAAGCATAAGTGCTAAGGCAACAGAGACAAGAAGTACATCAAGTAAGCTGATTTGTGTTGGCTGCATATTAAGGGCTCAGTGTCATTGAGTTAGTAAATGCTAGGTCCTGCTGTATGGCTCCAGAGGTGGAATTTGTGGGTTATTTCATATTTGAACTGATATCATCTTGGTGCTATCGTAGTCCACCTATTTTGTAAACAATTGCTGAAACGTCAGGGTTATTTAATCAAATTCAGTTTTTAAGCTACCTAGCTTAGATAGCACTCAGAAGTCTTCTTGCCAGACATTTTAAACTCAGAATTACTCATATTGTAAGATTTGAATTTTTTGGGTAGCATGCTGGTCTTTACATGAAAATTATTAATGTCATTAGTTTCTGAGATGTGTCAAAAGTTGGAGATGCTAAATTAAATTATAAACAAAAAGACAGACAAGGGTTGATTGATAACACAAAATATTTAAAGTAACAGAAGTATATGCAAAGTCACGAAGTACAGCAATTGCCGGAAATTGGTAGAAATCCTGTTCATTACATGAGTGAAGACAATTCTTATCGTAAATCAAATTCATTATTCAGACAGGGTAACATCAGCTAGCTCTCTCTCTTAACTATCTGACAACCGCCATGCCACCAATTAGAGCATGCGCTGCCGCAATGCCACAACAGGAAAGTGTCTCTGGAAGGCAGCATGAAGTTAAATGTGCCAAAACCACAATAATAATGTTAAAATAAACAGAAAAAGAAATTAGGAGGAATCTAAACTTGAGAAAATGTTTTCAACAAGCAAAAAGGGCAATAAATGTCTGTCGATCCTAATGCATTTATCAATGTATATATTCTGTAGTGTTTTCTTTACTGTAAATTTACTTATAAATGTGGTCATTTATATTAAAGTGAGCTTGCCTTTTGAAATAATTGCCTTTAAAAAGATTAAATAAATATTGAGGTACCTGTAGTACGATAAAAACATGGAGTTTTTTTGTGTTTGAAAGTGTATGCTGAAAATAGAGAAGAAAACAGAGAATACAGAGATCTGCTTACAGATCTAAACGTGCAGAGGCAATAGCTCACCATCAGAACCTGTCAAACTAGAGGGCTTTTACAGCTCAGAATAAAAGCTGAATCTCAGTGCTGACAACTCATCTATCCACACCAACCTAAATTCTGTTTTTTGTTTTTTTTAAATTCCCTATTGATTATTTATAGCAATGAAACAAAATCACGTACATGAAATAATGAGAATTTGTAATTTGCCCAAAATGTTTTTAATTTTTATCACAGTACATTTAATTATTATACTTCTTTTTTTGCAATGTTGTCATTAATCAGAGAATTCAGAAAGTGTGGAATGAATCATTTGTTTATCTGGCTTGTGCACTGGCTGAGCTGAGTTCTCAGAAAAACAGAGGTTTATTGAATATTAATAGCCCCAGTGGACATTAAACCATGCAGGCTGAAAAGTTCTCTATTGTCTTCCATATCTAATTAAGTTATCCAATCACACCACCATTATACTGACATATTACACTCTAGTGGGCATGGAATCCTTTGCACTCAATGTGATCTCCATTAGATTAATGATTTATGGTACTGATGAAACAAAAAGCCGAAAAGGCTGCTTGGTTTATCGTTGGTCTTTGTTTTGTTTATTTAGTGCAAAAAAAAAAAAAACTCATCCGGGATATCTTACAAGAAGAGTACTACAGAGAATTATTAACACTGTTCCTGCTGCGAGTCTGACTCTGTTCTGCATTGCTTATGATATGTTACTGTATCTCACTTTTCATAATGTTAAAGAGCACTCTGACAATCAATTTATTTTTAAATAGCACACTTCAATTGCACATGTGCAAATACAGTATACTGTATTTAAAACACAAAATAGCATATATTGAGGCACAAAAGAATGTACAATATGAATAGGAGGAGGAGGTTAGCAGCACGCGCTGATACAGCGCATTGCCACACCCACCACACGACAAACCAACTCAGAATCCAGATCAAGACCCGAGTGCAGCCATCCAACAGGTGACACCTCTGTTGATATATAAATCTCTAGAGATAAATCTATATACTAGAGAACAACTCAAGTTCTCAGTGTTCTTGCAAATAATAATAAAAAAAGGCAAATCAGAAAATATGAATATATTATAGTAAGGCAACCTTGCAAAATAATAAATCACACATATCATTTGTTATATTATTACATAGTAACCTTATTTCTTAAAATAAAATTGATTTTATATGCAACATAATCAATGTACAGTAATTAGATATACAATATTAATCATATGATTCTTTCTTATTTGAGTTAATGTTGTGAATTGAAATCGACCCTCTGAAATGTAAAGAGCATTGATCTCATTGCTGCTACAGTATAATTGTTACCTCCTTAGTAGAAACACAGAAACAAAGGCTTTCATGTGCATGTTTTTTTTTCTTTTGTACTGCAGTTATTATAATTATATTTTCTAGTTTTGGTATTATTTATCTCTTATTCTTTTGCAAAACATGAAAGACTAAACTTCACTGAAATTAACTGAAATGATTAATGTACATATTAGTAAATACTCACCAGCATCAGGTTCTACAAATTTAAACAGTCCAGTAAAATTATGAATTGTATAATATTTGGCTGTTACCTTTATCTAATTAATTGATTTATCATAACTGTGGATTGACTTGTATCACATACTATAGCATCACATATCATATATATCTGAGGATTGTAATAAGTGACAAAAACCCAGCCACAGGGGATGCACAAGCCAGTGTGTTTCTTTGTGCTAGTCTCAAACCCCGATAAATGGGGAGGGTTACGTCAGGAAGGGTGTCCAGTGTAAAATTTTGCCAAATCAATATGCTGACAATAAAAATTTCCATACCGGATCGGTCAAGCCCCAGGTTAACAATGACCGCCACCAGTACTGTTAGTCAACTGGGTGCTGGCAGAAATTGGGCTACTGTTAGCCGAAGAAGAAGGAGAAGAAGAGGGGGGAGATGTCTCCGGAAGCAGGAGGAGAGGAGGAAGGTAAAGAGAGTGGAACTGAGGGTAGGAACTTTGAATGTGGGCAATATGACTGGTAAGAAGAGAGAGTTAGCAGATATGATGGAGAGAAGGAAGGTTGATATATTGTGCGTGCAAGAGACTAAATGGAAGGGGAGAAAGGCCAGGTGGATCGGAGATGGATTCAAATTGTTCTATCATGGTATGGATGGGAGGAGAAATGGAGTAGGGGTTATTCTGAAGGAACAGTATGTCAAGAGTGTTTTGGAGGTGAAAAGAGTGTCAGACAGAGTAATGATTATGAAGCTGAAAATTGAAGGTGTGATGATGAATGTTGTTAGTGAATATGCCCCACAAGTTGGGTGTGCGATGGAGGAGAAAGAAGATTTTTGGAGTGAGTTGGATGAAGTGATGAACAGTGTACCCAAGAGACAGAAAGTGGTGATTGGAGCGGATTTCAATGGGCATGTTGGTAAAGGGAACAGTGGTGACAAGGAGGTGATGGGTAGGTATGGTGTCAAGGAGTGGAATGAAGAAGGTCAGAGGATAGTGGATTTTGCCAAAAGGATGGACATGGCTGTGGTGAATACGTATTTTAAGAAGAGGGAGGAACATAAGGTGGCGTACAAGAGTGGAGGAAGATGCACTCATGTAGATTATATCCTATGCAGAAGAGTCAATCTGAAGGAGACTGAAGACTGCAAGGTCGTGGCAGCGGAAAGTGTAGTTAAGCAGCATAGGATGGTGGTCTGTAGGATGACGTTGGAGATCAAGAAGAGGAAGAGAGTGAGGGCAGAGCCAAGGATCAAATGATGGAAGTTCAAAAAGGAAGACTGCAAGGTTGAGTTTAGGAAGGAGGTGAGACTGGGTGGCAGTGAAGAGTTACCAGACAGCTGGGAAACTACTGCAGATGTAGTAAGGGTGACAACAAGAAGGGTGCTTGGCGTGACATCTGGAAAAAGGAAGGAGGAAAAGGAAACCTGGTGGTGGAATAAGGAAATACAGGAGAGTATACAGAGGAAGAGGATGGCAAAGAAGAAGTGGGATAGTCAGAGAGATGCAGAAAGTAGACAAGAGTACAAAGAGATAAGGTGCAAGGTGAAGAGAGAGGTGGCAAAGGCTAAAGAAAAGGCGTATGATGAGTTGTATGAGAGGTTGGACACTAAGGAGGGAGAAAAGGACCTGTACTGATTGGCTAGACAGAGGGACCAAGCTGGGAAATATGTGCAGCAGGTTAGGGTGATAAAGGATAAAGATGGAAATGTACTCACAAGCGAGGAGAGTGTGTTGAGCAGTATTATGAGAGGCTGATGAATGAAGAGAATGAGAGAGAGAAGAGGTTGAATGATGTGGAGATATTGAATCAGGAAGTGCAATGGATTAGCAAGGAGGAAGTAAGGACAGCTATGAAGAAGATGAAAAATGGAAAGGCCAGATGACATACCTGTGGAAGCAGTGAGGTGTTTAGGAGAAATCGAATCGGTGACACTGTCTCCAGCACCATCAGGCTGAGTACCGGAGCTCCTCAGGGCTGCGTTCTCAGTCCACTTTTGTTTACACTCCTGACTCACGACTGCACTGCCCTGCACAGCTCAAACCACATCATCAAATTCGCCGACGACACGACCGTGGTGGGGCTCATCAAAAACAACGATGAATCTGCATACAGAGATGAGGTGAAGCAGCTGGCTGCCTGGTGCAGTGACAACAACCTGTCGCTGAATGTGGACAAAACTAAAGAAATGGTCATTGACTTCAGGAAAGCTCGCTCCACCCACACACCACTTAGCATTCACGGTTCCACGGTTGAGACTGTAAAAAACACCAAGTTCCTGGGAGTTCACATCTCAGATGATCTCACCTGGACCACCAACACCACCTCCATCACCAAAAAGGCCCAGCAGCGTCTACACTTTCTGAGACGACTGAAGCGAGCCAACCTGCCCCCTCCCACCCTCACCATGTTCTACAGGGGCACTATAGAGAGCGTCCTAACCAGTTGCATCTCCACCTGGTTCGGAAACAGTACTGTTGCTGATATCAGGCGGATTGAAAGGATCATCAAAGCAGCTGGAAACATCATTGGAACGTCTCTTCCGCCACTGCAGGACATCTTCCACAGACGCTGCATCAAAAGGGCCTCCTGCATCGTGCTCGACCCCTCTCATCCTTCACACGGACTTTTCACGCTCCTTCCTTCTGGCAGACGCTTCCGCAGCATCAGGTCTCGGTCTTCCAGGATGCGTGATAGCTTCTTCCCACAAGCCATAAGACTCATGAACTCACTCCCAGCCATCACACTTCCTCTTCCTACCTCTTCGTCTTTTTCTAGTTCTAACTTTATTTAAAAACTCTTAAACTTTATTTAAATGCATATTGCACATTCTCTAGTTTAAAATGTGTCACTTATTTATTGTCTATTTCATATGCCTATTTATTCTATATCCTCTGTTATGCTGTTCTATGTTTGTCTATACTGGAAACCTGGAGCCACGTCGTCTCGTCTCTCTATGTACCTGTACAGTGTATAGCAGAGATGACAATAAAGTTGACTTTGACTTTGACTTGACTTTGAAATGGCAGTGGAGCTTTTAACCAGATTGTTTAATGGAATCTTGGAAAGTGAGAGGATGCCTGAGTAGTGGAGAAGTGGTGTACTGGTGCCGATATTTAAGAGTAAGGGGGATGTGCAGAACTGCAGTAACTATAGGGGAATAAAATGGATGAGCCACAGCATGAAGTTATGGGAAAGAGTAGTGGAAGCTAGGTTAAGAAGTGAGGTGATGATTAGTGAGCAACAGTATGGTTTCATGCCAAGAAAGAGCACCACAGATGCAATGTTTGCTCTGAAGATGTTGATGAGGAAGTTTAGAGAAGGCCAGAAGGAGTTGTATTGTGTCTTTGTGGACCTGGAGAAAGCATATGACAGGGTGCCTCGAGAGGAGCTATGGTATTATATGAGGAAGTGGCAGAGAAGTATGTAAGAGTTGTAAAGGATATGTACGAGGGAAGTGTGACAGTGGTGATATCTGCAGTAGGAGTAACGGATGCATTCAAGTTGGAGGTGAAATTACATCAGGGATAAGTTCTGAGCCCTTTCTTATTTGCAATAGTGATGGACAGGCTGACAGACGAGATTAGACAGGAGTCCCTCAGGACTATGATGTTTGCTGATGACATTGTGATCTGTAGCGATAGTAGGGAGCAGGTTGAGGAGACCCTGGAGAGGTGGAGATATGCTCTGGAGAGGAGTGAAGGTCAGTAGGAACAAGACAGAATACATGTGTGTAAATGAGAGGGAGGTCAGTGGAATGGTGAGATTTGCATTGGGTGTGACGAGGATGGACAGGATTAGAAATGAGTACATTAGAGGGTCAGCTCAAGTTGGACGGTTGGGAGACAAAGTCCGAGAGGCGAGATTGCGTTGGTTTGGACATGTACAGAGGAGAGATTCTGGGTATATTGGGAGAAGGATGCTAAGGATAGAGCTGCCAGGGAAGAGGAAAAGTGTAAGGCCTAAGCGAAGGTTTATGGATGTGGTGAGAAAGAACATGCAGGTGATGGGTGTAACAGAACAAGATGCAGAGGACAGAAAGATATGGAAGAAGATGATCCGCTGTGGCAACCCCTAATGGGAGCAGCCGAAATAAGAAGAAGTAATGAGTGAGAAAAAGACTAGGAGATGATACAAAGACGTGATCAGGGAAAGTAAAGGGTCAAAACTTTGAGATCATAAGTAGTCAGGTATACAAAAATCATCAGAGGCAAATCAACAGTCCAAACCAGAATCGATCAATGTGAATGCAAGAGGCAATGTAATTAAAAAGCTAACTGCACTAAAGAGAGCATTGGATGTAAGAGTATCCACCAAGGGATAATGCATAATAATATAAACGGTCATGTATTTATAGTGTCACACTACCCATGGCATCAGCAGCACAATGACTGCAGTCATGTGGTGCTTCCAGATGATGTTGCCTGAACAAAGAAAATCAAGATGGATATATATTAAAATGTATGTTGAAATGAAAAATAAACCTCAGAAACTAAATTCTTATGTTAAAAACCCATTGGATATTCAAGAACAGTCCTGGAAAGGGTGCAAGTCCATCTCAAGACCCACATATCCACATTACCACTATGTAATTACAAACTAGCCTTACATGAACATTATTGCGGATATCAGAGTAAAACTCAGCTTACATAGAGGAGAACCCATGCAGGCATGTGGAAAATGTGTAAATTCACACAAGCAGGACCTGTTTGGTGTGATTTGTGGACCTATTATCAAAATAGAATTCATTACATTTATATAGTGCTTTTCTCACTACTCAAAGTGCTTAGTTACAGAGGATCCACTTCAAACATGACCAAAGTGTAGCACCCACCTGGATGATGCGAGGGAAGCCATTTTTTGTAGCAGTACACTCACCATGCATTAGGTGAAGAGATAGCCAATTAGAGACAGGGGATGATTAGGGTTTTGATGGCCACTTTAGCCTGGACATCATGATTAACCGTACTATTTTTGAAAGATACCCAGGGATCTATAAATACCACAGAGAGTCAGGACCTCAATTTCATATCTCTTCATGAAGGATGGCGTCATATTTACAGCACAGTGTCACCATCATTGCACTGGGAAATTGGGATTCACATTCAGACCACAGGGTAAGAACCCCCTGCTGGTCTCACCAACACTTCTTCCAGCTGCAGCTCAAGTTATTCCTAAATGACCGCCCATCCATGTACTGGTTAGTTGAATGAGTTTAAGAGATTATCAGAAATAAAACTTAGATTTTATTTTTTTTTCTTACAGAACTCAAGGTCAAAACTGTGAGATCATAAGTAGTCAGGTAACCAAAAGTCATCGAAGGCAAAACCACAGTCCAAACCAGAATCGATCAATTTGAATGTGGACCTATACCCCTTGATTATCTGGGGACCTTTATTACAATTACTTCCTTTAGATCAATGTTAGAATGTTTCATACTGATAAAGTCTTCTATAATAGACATTGCCTTTTAAAGTGAAGGAAACCACATATTTGCAGCATTTGAGGGGTTGTTAATTTTAAGTGCCCATTTTTATTCTGATTTGAATGGTTAGGAATATTGGAATTGCTAGTCTGGTTAACATTGTCCAACTGAATGCACTGTTTCAAAGTGAGAAGGGAACATTATAAAACTGTAACATCTCCAAGGCTATAGCAAAATTACATCCAATTTAATTAAAATACACACTCTTGCCTGTCAAATGAGCTGCTTGAAATGTAGATCAAGCATGTCTAAATTTAAATTAAATTCTTAATATATGATAATTATTCAAGCTCTATAATAATGTTAACTTCTATAAAGTATGCAACTTTTGTGCTTCTGTGACCCTAATGCATGATGAATAAAAATAAGCTTTTCTCTATGATTTACTGTGTTTTCTTGTCAAGGAAACATTGTTTTGTCACAACTACAGTAATGAATAGTGTATTTCCTTATTTGCAATAAACATGAAAAAGATAATCTCACTCACTCAGTTCATGCATGTGAGTGTGTGTTTCTGCATAACCGGGCTTCATAATGGACTGGTGCCTTGTCCAGGTCTGTTTCCTATTTTGTGTTCATTGCTGCTAAGACAGGCTTGAGCTCAGACAGCCCTGAATTGGATTAAATGGGCTTGAGAAAGAGATGACTTAAAATGAATTGACAGATGTATAAAATCATTCAAATACAACAAAATAACAAATCTGCTTAAAATATTGCAGAGACCAACTGCATTGTATAAAGTACAATCACTAAGTAAATGAGAAACAAATGAACAGAAATTAATGTCATTGTATTGTCTGTATCTGCATTTCCAATTTATGAATATGCTGAACCTAATCCTAACCATAGGGTGGCACAGTGGCACAGTGGTAATGCTGCTGCCTCACAGTAAGGAGACCTGGGTTCACTTCCCGGGTTCCTCCCTGTGTGGAGTTTGCATGTTCTCCCCATGTCTGCGTGGGATACCTCTGGGTGCTGAATCTTACCAGTTCCATAACTCGGTCCAGACTGACGGCCTTCAAGATCCTCTAGAATCTGACCTCCGGTATTTTAGTATACGACCCGATTACAGTCTCTGGTCAAGTGACTTCGAGCCGGATTGCGGATTCCATTCTCCAGGTCCAGGATGGTCTTCCGCCGTCTCCGTTGATGATCAGACGGATAACCCTATCTCCACCAATGGTGCTCAGACGGATAGCACTGTCTCCGATAAGGGTACTCAGATGGACATCTCTTACCTAGCTACAGAAAAACCGTGGGTGATCAGACAAGGTTCGGAGGAACCGATGTCGATCGACCTGTCTGAGACAGGTATGGATTTCCTGGATGGTGTGCTGCCTGAAAACTGGAAAAAGGCTTAGCAAATTGTTAAAGGTCTGATGACGTGTCTGCTGGATATCATCATCTACTACGACCAGAAAAAAGAATGTCAAGGCTGCGAGATAGCCCATCCCAGCCAGAGAGGACATACCTGCCTCTTTGAACCTGAAACCACCTACCGTCAAGGACGCTTTCAGAGGATTCTGAAGATTTTTCGCAAGTCTAGATTTAAGCGAACTCTAAAGACCAAAATGTGGCATTATTTCAGCTCCCGGAATACCCCCGCCGAGGTGAATAGTTCCAATTCTTGGAAAGTCTTTAAAACCTTTAATGGCCTAACTAAACCACAAAGAAACCTAATATGTAAGTTCAAAGTTGGTGATATGGGGAAAGTGTCGAAATCCCAGAAACATTTTAATAAAGGATACGAACAAACCTTTTCAGACGAGGTATTTACTGTTTCTGAACTAGATTATGATGGCGAAGACATTATAGGCTCCTTTTACGACGCGGAGTTACAAAAGATTTGAGGGCCGGACGTCTTCAGGATTGAGAAGATTCTGGCGAAAAAAAATATCCGTAGAAAAAAACATATTTTAATGAAATGGCTCGGATGGCCCGAAAAGTTTAACAGTTGGATCCCTGAAAGCTACACGCAAGACATTAAATACTGAGAATGAAAAATATTATTTCATTCACAGGGTTTTCACAATGGAGAGAAAAAGCTTTTACGTCATTCTCCCCAGCAATTCTTCCCGGGATGTTTTCCCTAATAACACCATCGCCGAATTTACCGTCAAATTAGCCGCCCCCATCGAACTACAGGGCCCCTGGGAAGTTGCATTGGCCGAAATTCAGTATCCGCACACCTGGAATAGCCTAGATAAACCAGATAATAATGTTATTGTGGTGTCCCCGGGAATAGTTAAATATTATACTATTCCATCGGGGTATTACGCTAGCCTCGAGAAAGTGACCTCCAAGATGAATGAAGCGTTGGCGAAAGAACCCCAAGCCATCGAGGGCGGTTCAGCCAGCACTTCAATACCTGAAAACACCATGAGATTCCGTTAGAGCGCTATCGAGCGAAGATTCTACGTCGTAAGCACAGTGAAGGATGAATCGTTGCATGTCAAGGGACAGCTGGTGAGGCTTTTAGGTGCTTTTAGGGGACATGAGCGTAGGTCTGGTGAATGAAGCTCCATACCCCGCGGATATCAGAGCAGGGTTTTATACCTTGTACGTCAGCGTACGACAGCAACTTTGTGTCTCACCAAAGAGTCGGAGACAGCTACGTCCCTCTCTTGAGATGCGTACATATTGAGGATGAGATGAATAAGATTACCACAATCACCTACGACAGGCCGCACTACGCTCTGGTCAGCAAGAGTCAGTTTGATACTTTGACCGTTGAAATAAAGACGGATCAGAACAAACCGGTTCCATTTCAGTTTGGTAAAGTCATTGTCAAGTTACAGTTCAGACCCAGTAAAAGTTGTATACACGACTAATACAGAGATGAGATCTTACCTGGACCCTAGCCCCTATGTGCATTATTATGAAGCCCAAGCGGGCAACGGTCTCCCCGGGTTTTCTGGGGCCCCCGTGATGTACGGTTCTGGGATCGGTGGAATATTTTGCGGATTGTTTAGATGGGCTTTGCCTCTCTTAAAAAGAGGTTTCGAAAATGTCAAACCCCACATTAAATCAGCCGCTAAGAATATTGTCAAAGACGTGGTGGCAGGGGCCATGTCGGGAGCGATGACTCGAGAAAGCGAAGAAAATCAATTTGGGTATCGGGTCTGATGGTGAATAGGAAAACTAAGCGTAAGAGACCGCCCGGATCACGAGCCGGACCTGTCCACAAAAAGACGCGCCATTCGGCTTTTACATCATTTTCTTCTCTCCGCCATAAGGATGAGTCCCGCAGAAAAAAGAAATCGAAAAACATTTTTTAGCTCAAGATGTCTTTCGTTCATCGAATGTCTCAAGAGTGTGTGAAATCCAAACTAGACTTGTTTACGGTACCTTATACTCAGACTAGCATAGAAAAAAGCATCTACGTCGAGGTCCACCCTCTCTCAGCTCTATCGGAAGTCGCCCCGTTGGAGTTTCTGATTACTGGGAACGGGGAAGACTTGGACCTGAATAATACGCTTCTACACGTCCGATGCAAAGTCGTCAATGCCGACGGAACTAATCCGGGGCAAGGGGCCCGGGTAGCCTTGGTTAATTATCCGATAGCCGCTTTATTTTCACAAGTGGATGTCACCTTGGGAGATCGCTTAATATCCCAGAGTTCCAGCCTTTACCCGTACAGGGCCCTTTTTGAGGAACTGTTAAATTACAGCAATGAAACTCTCAAGTTCCAATTTGCTTCGGATCTTTTTTGCAAAGACACGGCCAACGAACATGAAAACACCGCATTGGACGGACCGAATGAGGGTTTCTAAAAAAGAAACGGATATACGGCCCAGGGTAAAACAGTAGAACTCCTCGGGCCTATTTATTCTGACCTATTTTTTCAAGAAAAATTAATTCTAAACTGGGTGGATGTCAGAATAAAAATGGTACGGAGCAAAAATGAATTCTGTCGGATGTCCAGAGATGCCGAGCGTTAACAAAGTAAACATTTTATCAGCCGCTCTTTTTGTCAAGAAGGTTAAAGTTTTGTCGGCGGTGAAAATAGGGCAACCCAAGCTCTAACCACTGCCAATGCCAAGTACCCCGTGGAAAGAGTGAATATGAAAGTTCTCAATATGCCAGCCGGGATACGAGTGAGCAATCAGGAGAACCTGTTCTTGGGACAGGTACCCAAGTACGTGGTCCTAGGCCTGGTGGATAATGATGCCTTTTCGGGGGATTACGCCTGAAACCCCTTCAATTTCAAGCATAACCAGGTGGAGTTCCTGGCCTTGTATTTGGACGGAGAGCAGATTCCAGCCAAACCATTTCAACCTGATTTTGCGAATGACATCACAGCTAGAGAATATTACAACCTCGTGTTGGCCTCCGGAAAGCATTTGAAAGACCAGCCTCTAGCCATCAGTCGTTCTGACTTCTCCCGGGGATACACCCTGTTTGCCTTTGATTTGACGCCTGATCAAGAATGCAGAGACCATTTCTCTTTGGTGAAAACCGGGAACATGAGAATTGAAATCCGCTTTTGACAGCCCCTACCCAAAACTGTCAATCTAATGGTGTATGCCGTCTTTGACAACATTATTGAAATAAACCAGAGAAGAAACATCCTTTATGATTACTAAAAAAGCATGAACACCCTGCAGATTGAGGAACTCCTGGCAAGTAATCCGTATACAGGAAATCTATTTTACGGAGTGTTGGCGTGCGACGAACTGCCGGAAAAAATACTTATGGATCTCCCGGCCATGATCATCGTCAATACTCACCTTCAAAACCAACCCGGAGAGCACTGGTTGGCGATACATCTCAGAGAAGACGGAATTGGTGAATTTTTTGACTCTTATGGCTGCCCGCCAGACTTTATCTATTTTCCTGAGGAAATATACCGCTTTTTAAACAGAAACTGTAAAGAAATTATTCACCATACCCGATAGCTTCAAAGCTGGTTTTCCAGCGTCTGCGGGCAACACTGTATTTTTTTCCTGCATCACAGAGGAGAAGGACGTTCTTATCAAGAGGTTATGAACCTGTATTTTAATAAAGTCACCAAGAACGATGATATGGTTCAAAAATTTATCAACACTTTGTCTAAGAACACTTCCAGAGGTTTTCAGGATCCCTGCATGCAAAGTTCTATGCCATGTCATTATCTTAATAAAGAATAGACAGTCTGTTTAATCAAATGTAATATTTTGTTAAACAAAAATATAATTACATTTCAATAAGGAATCCATTCATTCTTTTTGCGAGATTTGGTTTTCTTGCCCACAGGTGTAGCGGAAGCAGCAGGGACCGTGGCAGCAGAGGCAGAACTCCCGTCCGGGGTAGAAGTTTTGAAACTCTCTAGAAGTTCTCTCGTGTCGATGTTCGGCACGGCAGAGGTCGGAATGTTCAAACCAGCAAGGGCCTTAATAAATTCTGTCCAACCCCTGGGTCTCTGATAGGACGGTATGTTGTGACGGGCGGTTAAGTTTCATATTAGATTGACCATATTCGTGCCGGGTAAAGGTTCTCTATGAAACACAAACTCTCCCAAGCCATTCCAGTAGGTTGTATTGGGGTGATGCAACATTTTCTGTAAAATAATTTCAGTATATTTCTTTGATTTATCCGGAGCACTTTTCAAAATCTCGTCGTACACCTTTTCTTCTGGGGTACTAGGAGCCTGTTTGAGAACTCCCGACGGTTCCTCCTGGCTCTCGTCATGCAGTAATAACGTCAGAGAACCAAATTGTTTATCCGCTTTTTTCACAAAGGTCAGGTATCTTTGCAAGACAGTCGTATAAAGTTTTACTTTTGCATCGGCGCTCAAGTCACCACGTTCAAGTATGAGTTTCATTTGTTCAGTTCACTTTCCGTAGCGCTTAAAAGGTCGGTGGAATTTGTTACTTTCTGACACCATTGAGCCATTTGTTGTTGAGGGACCAGGTACATCTTGCGCGTGTATTCCATATTTATGTTCTCGACCCTATTAAACTAGTAATGAAAGGAATGGCGGCGCTTAATAGGGCACCGAGAAACCCCCCTTTTTGATTTAAAAGGGCTTTTTTCTTTTTAACGGTGAGTTTTTTATCGCCGAGTTTTTTAACGGAGCAATGATCCTTCTTCAACAACTTGAACTGTCTGAACGTCAGGGGGACGCGGCCTTTTAAAGTATTGAGAGCTATTTCTGACAGAGCGTAAATTAAATCGTCCGGAGCCTCACTCAGCACTGCTTTTCTTCGACGACAGGAGCCCCTGTGTAGGGTCTTGAGCAGAGGGAGATTTCTTTTTATTCTGCACGACATGTTGGCTCTTTTTCAAATACTCTGAAAATTGCCCGTCTTTATCTTTTCACGACGTACACCGCGGGCCAGTGGAGAGGAAACAATCCGGTACGTAAACGAAATTCGTCAGGCGTAGAGGCTTTCAGATCCACCAACAGATAACCGTAAGGTTGTCTTGTAGCATCCTCAAAGGCCTCCAAGAAAAATTTTACCCTCCCAGGGTACATTTGACGCGCTAAATTGGTAATTTGCAGTTTATCTCAAGGGTTTTAAAAGAGGGTAATGTAATTGGCATTCAGATTTATCGTTCTACTTTTCTTGCCTTGAAAAATAAATTTTGGACCAAGTAAATGATGGACAGATTCCTATGGTGAGTATATTTTGTGAAGGCCCTCTCTATCTTTTCGCTATGACTCGCCTGTTCCATCAAATTGTTGACGATCACCAGGTTAACGCGGTCAGGGGGCAGTAGTTCGTCATCGCTTAAGGAGACGGGTAGCCCCTCCAAAAATTTGGTTTTGGGAAATCGAGCTAGTAGCTCATCGTACAGAGGCTGCCAGCAGCTGTAAAACCAGACTATATTATCGGGGCGACGAGAAAGCACATGGTCCACGTGCTCCAAGAGCTTTTTCACATAATGCGATTTGCCAGAACACCCGCAATTTGTCCCGAGACTATTTTCGAGAACGGATGTTGAAGTCTAACGTCAAAATCCTCTTTAGTATCCATAGGGGAGATTGGTGAAATTGGGCAACAGAACCCTTTTGTTTTACACCACTCTGAATCTTTTTCTGATTGGACGAGTTTGTAACGTCAGGTTCTTTTTGTTCCTATGAATCTGCGTGCCCTCAACCGTTATTTCTTTCGCGAGATCGTGTTCCACAAAACTTTGTACTAAATCCATTAGCGAGTATAGGTTTACCGCTTGAGCTGTTTCATGAGTAATGCCCTTTACCTTCATGCTGACCTTGCCTTTGAACGTTCTGTACGCGTACGTTTTCGGACCCTTAGAAACAAACTCTTCTATGAAATCATCAGGATCTAGTTCACTGGTGAGTTCCCCTAAATAGTCAACGAGCGGCGGGGTGTACTGCCCGGGCGAGGATGTGAAAATAAAAAAAAAATATTATTTTCATAAAAAATAATATAAAGCGGCTCCTTTATTTATGGGTTAGATGGATGTAAAAGGCATTCATATGCATCAAGTCTAAACACATTTCGGGTGTGGAGTTGTACACAGGAGCCTCCAATTCTACAAATTCTACCAGTAATTGGCGAAGCCGCGCTGTCAGCCGCTCCAGTCTTTGACGATGTCTCCGTTGGTGTTCAGGACGGAGGGAATAACGGTTTATAGGCCGATATCCGTGTTCAGAGTGAAGCGGCGCTGACAAAGGCGACCACCTGTTAGAAAAAGAGGGCGGCGGAGAATACTGAACACAGCTCCCAGAAGGCGGCGGAGAATGCTGAACACCGATCTCAGAGAGAGGAGGATTTTGTAGATTTTGCCAGTTACGATACAGGTTTAGATTTTCTGAACCGTCCAGCACTTGCGTTAGAATACCCGGGGGACTCGGGTCTGTAAATAAAACGTATGAACTTTTTTAGTAAAAGGCCTCATTTCACATTGTATGCCTTCGATAAACTGAAATGATACTTATTGCGATTGGTCAACCCTGAGGAAGCCCTTTGAGAAACTTCTTCACTCTATAAAGGACTAGCTTCTAAAAACAAAAACAAAAAGTCTTAAGCTTCCAAGGTTTGCCTTGGTTCATTAAAAAACATGCATGCTCTCTCTTTAAATCAATCCATCCAGACATGCAACCACAGCTCATGCGTTATCACCCTGCAGACTCTATTCCGCTAGATGCTTGTCCATATAAAAAATTCTATTTTACGTTAGCTAGACAGAATCTCGAACTAAATAGGTTTATTTTGTAACTACCTGAAACATCAATCCCTACATCAAGATAAAAACTTTATCAAAACAGACACCTCCTATTAATTTACACATGAACAATACACTGGAGATGTTTACAAGTCGCCCGGACTTTGGAAATCTAGAAGGTATTGGAAGGAAAATGTCCTCCATGTTCGTGGCTTGCCAAAGCGTCTTTTCCTTTTCCCAGAATGACTGCACGTTGAAGGCAATCTAACTTTTATACCTATAAATGTCTAAAAAAAAAAATCTATGTGTGGGGAAATACTTTTTATACACCGAGGATAGCTTTTTTTAAAATACGCCATTTAAAAAGGGTGCTGTTGCCTATTATTTAACTGTGTGATTTTTACAAGGCTTTTATATCAATATATTTAAAAAGGGATGAAAAAAGGTTTTAGACCAATTTTATTTTAATCTTTATAGAGCGGTATTTTGGATGTGCTTTCTGATAACAAATGTTTGCCAATCATTTGAACCGGACACAAGCAATGCTAAATTAACAATTGTCACTTGAGTATATGAAATATTTCTTGAAATGACAAAAAACAAATATACAGTATACATGTTCCAGTTTAATTTTGCACCCACTGTGCTGAAAATTATAAATTTGAATCATTGAGAAGCCTGTATTAAATTAGGAAGCCTGTTTTTAACACTAGAATTACCAAAGCTTACGAAAAAATTCATAAATCCGGCCCACTTTAAATCTGCTTGCACCTCTCCATTTAGCCTCCTTTCTGTTGTAAATGTGTCGATAAGCCCAAGCAGCAAGCAGCCTGCTATTCCATACCCCTCACCGCTTTAGAAACGACAAAAACCTCTCCCAACTGAAGCCTTGTTTATCAGGGAGTCCTAGAGCTGTATAGGCTAAAAAATATATCGTTATTTGGAACACATGCATTTCATGTGTGTTCCGTGTCTACAGACTGAAGTCCAAATATCGAATAAGCACTTTCACAAAAGGTACAAGTATAACGAAACAAGTGCGCTTTTATCTATATATATAAAAGTCAATGTGTGTGTCAATGCCAATCAGTCTGCCCCACACCTGTCCTTCAAAGAAACAGCACGGCTTACAGAGCTCGCTAACATATCATGCAAACTCCTGTTTGTGATTATGTTTTGTGATGGTCTTTACATAAGAAACATTTATATGTTACTTATATAAAAGACAAATCAAATGTTATTTACCTTGATTTATTTACTTATTTTCTTACAGCGTAAAGTCAAAAGTGGACTGCAGAGCTTCTTCTGTTTGATCGACAAGAGCATACTCAAAAATTACATTTGTAATGCCACGAAAAAATGGCAACTCTCCATGCTAGTGTTTAGATGTGGATGATGTATGTGCCCAAAAAGAAGTCTAACTACATTCTCATACCATTGCTCGCATACTAAAGTGTCAGCTGGCATTTTTTGTGGCAGCCTTTGAAGGACAGGTGTGGGGCAGACTGATTGGCAGGATGATGCCAGACCTCGTCCTGCATCGAAACGGTGCCATCTTCCACTTTCTTGCGGGGAGGGCTTCTGTTCTCTTTCTCCGATCCGAGTTCACCTCTGTTATAGGACGTCTTTATTTGAAAACAGCCGTGTCAGATTAGGGTGAGCTTGAACGCGACTGAGTGTATAAAACTAAATAAAAAAAAATGCTAACCTTTACAAGTACCATACATTTACACCGGCTGTTACAGACTCTAATCAAACGTATGTTTTTATTGTATAATAGTAACAATAAGAGCAGCTCACTACTCAAAATGTTTATTTTAGGACATATTAAGACTCGAACACGGGACCTTCTGAATGGGAGTCAGCAGCTCTTACCACTATACTACCAAAGAAATCAAGATAAAAAGCCACACTAACCCGATTTCTTTTTCTTCAATTATAGTCTTCAATAAAAGCGTACTTGCTTTGTTATACTTGTACCTTTTGTGAAAGTGCTTGTTTGATATTTGGACTTCAGTCTTCACACATTATACACTTCATGTCAAAATTTTATCGTTATTACTAAAACATGGAAAAAAGTTTGTCTTTTTGGTATGTGTTCAACATTTCTGTCATCCTACACTTACATAGACAGTAGATCTTTGTAGACACGGAACACACATGAAATTCATGTGTTCCAAATAACGATATATTTTTTAGCCTATACAGCTTTAGGACTCCCTGAAAAACAAGGCTTCAGTTGAGAGAGGTGTTTGTCGTTTCTAAAATGGTGAGGGGTATGGAATAGCAGGCTGCTTGCTGCTTGGGCTTATTAACACATTTACAACACAAAGGAGGCTAAATGGAGAGGTGCAAGCGTATTTAAGGTGGGCCGGATTTACGAGTTTTTTTCATAAGCTTTGGTAATTCTAGTGTTAAATACAGGCTTCCCAATTTAATACAGGCTTCCCAATGATTCCAATTTATTGTTTTCAGCACATGTGGGCACAAAATGGATCTGGAACATGTATACTGTATATTTGTTTTTTGTCATTTCAAGAAACATTTCATATACTCAAGTGACAATTGTTAATTGAAATTTCTACATACAATATATAGTAAAACTAGAATTTACACTGTATTTAAAAGTATATTGAAATGTATGTGTTTTTGATATATATATTGAATATATTGATATATGTATTTTTATATTTTGGAAAATGAATTGAAAAAATCACAATAATTTACATAGTGTACAATGTATGTCAGTATACTGCAAGATCTTGGATATATTTATTCTTGCAGTATATTGTAAAATATTTTAAAATATATTCATATTGGTATCACTACATTTTAAAAAATATATATTTTACATATATGTTATTTTAGGAAGGGTAGGGTCCGCGTTAAGAACTTTGCTTGGGGAAGAGTGTTTTCATTTATCTTTGCCATCTAGTCCTTTCTTCATATCATAGATCTAATCTTCATGAGATTGCTTTGAATAGTAGTGTGAGGATTTCCCTAGCATCTTCCTTATCACCTTTATCATCTAATAAACTTTGCAATGCTGCCTGAACATCTGCCTCCAGATGTTCAATGATGGTATAAGTTTGATAAGAATATTAGTTGTACTCATCCATTTTGATAATAGACATTAATTCAATCAATATCTTTCCAGCCATTATCTATTTGTTTAGGAGAGGGTTGTTACTGTACCTGCATTTCTGCTAAAGCAGGCTCTGCTTCGTATCCGTGTTGTTTTATTTCACACTAAATCTTCCCATTTCTTGTCTCTTTGCTGTCCAGAAGTGGTTAATATTGCTTTCTTTATCAAGTTCTGTCTCCAAACCTTAGAACATACCTGTACATTTATAATGGAGAACTTTGTCATTTTCCTACAAAATCATTTCCCTGTAACAGTAAAGAGAATGCCAAAAGCAAACTGAGTCAGTTGGTGCCAGTTGGAATTTTGTTTTTCTCTTCTCAGTTGCCAGCCTACCCTGAATTAGTATATTCATATTTTTTTATTTACATATAAATATTTATCATTTTTGGAAACACAACTAAAACGGAAATACTGTGGATTGATGCATAATGCACAATGCCACATAGGATTGTGTTTTGTGTGTTCTTGCATTAATTGCAATATACAATGTTATATATACAGTATTGTACAGTACAATGTTGTTTATGTTGTATTTTAGCTTAAAATACACTTGCAAATGTGTACAGCTGACTGGGTTTATGAAATAGAAATATGCCCCTTTTAAAAAAAATAGTTGAAATTAATTATTTACAGCACTGTTCTGAAAATAAAATAAATGGTATCTTATCAAAAATTAATGATGTCTGTATCAAAACTTACCATCACTAAATTGACCAGAAAATAAATTTTAAGTGACTAACATGTTTATATCCATGCATGCATCTCGTTTCTGATTACATTTATATCTCCACATGGCTACAAGGACTAAAACTAAGGAACAAGTAACTGGGATCTAAACATGTTACTTGGGGTGTTCCTTTTAAAGAAATGTGTAAATCTTTGTATCCTAAAGTAACTAATGGTGAAGCCAGGAGGATAAAACATAAGGCAAGAATCAGTCCTAGATGGTGGTCCAACTCACATGCAGCCCCACAGTTTACAAATGGCAGTCAACCTTATGTGAAATTATTTGCAATGTGGGAGTAAAAACAGATTACCTGGAGAGAAATGCGGGCTGGCACATGGTGAACGTGCCCAGTCCATACACTTGGGATTTGAAAACGGGATGCTGAATTTATGAGGCTGGAGTGCTAGCCACGGTGAACAATTGGATCATTGTTAAAAACATGTTGCACTGGATGAAAGCGACAGGCAGCAATGAAAAAATATGAAATGGAAAATATTTGAACTCTACATACCTTTATGATAACTGATAATTAAATCATTATTTATGGCTTTTCCTAAAGTATGTGTTCATATTTTGTTACTTGCCATTAATATGCATTTTATGTTTTAAAATACAGTATATGGTGTAGGTCTCTTTTGCTTAATATATTTGTGTGTGTGTGAACAGCATATATTTTCATACACAGGCATATAATGACATATGGAGTCTTACAGCCCCAGGAATTTGGAATTTAATCCTGGCCTTTTCACTCCCTGTGTGGACATTGTAGGCCTTCCCAGTGCTTATTGGTTTTCAAACAGTACTCCTGTTTTCTCCAGTACCCCAAAGACATGCTGCTAACCCAGCACTGAATCACTAGTCACTAGTAATCTGAAGATGATAGCAGTCTTCATGTTAGGAAATAAGATGTGCACAGAAAGAGATGAAAGTTCAGGCAGGCTACACAAAAGGTGGAGGACAGGCTAGATTTGAGAACTTTGTAGGAAGTGTGAAAGGGTCAGAAAAACATCACTGGCAATGAGCAGTTTACCTATTCTATTCAACATGACAGTAACAGGGCAAATTAATGTGTTTAATCGTTCTCCAACAAGTTTGTGCAAAGTGCCTCCTGTGCATACCCCACCTCAGTATTACCTGTTTAGAGCCCTGGACATCACCAGCATACCCCCATTATGGGCATCAAACCACTCTGCCATCACTCCATAGAGAGTCTATTCTGGGCTCACCACTGACCTCTGATGAGGTCAGTGCTAGGCACCCTGTAGGTTCTGGACCATTAGCACACTGGAGTAGAAAATACTGTCATTTACCTGCCGAATAGACCAGGAAACACTATGAGGAGCGTACTGGTTGAATTCTCCACTGCATTTAACACCATAAATTTTATATTGGTGGAGGAAGCTACATATAATGGCAAGTAGTTTCATCCATAGTATCCAGGATTATAGAGTACCTGACTGGCAGACCACTGTTTGAACAATTACAGAGCTTTAGGTCAGTCAAGGTTATAGGCCGCACAGCAGTCCTGTGCTAAAATGAGTAATCTACTGAAATTCTATGATCGTAAAGCAATAGTAGGTGTTATTAGAAGGATGAATACAGTAGTTTGGGTGACTTTGCTGAGTCCTGCAAAACAGAGCCATCTCCAGATCAATATTGGAGCAACAAAGTATTTCAGTAGACACAAGGCCACTCCATCTTTTGTGTCTATTGATGAAGAAGCTGTAACACTGGGGAAAGAACCAACAGGTACCTATGGTAGCATTGTGTCATGAGTGAAATGGTTTGCACAAAACTGAATTTGAAGTTAAATATGAAAAAATGTACAAAGCAGGGTTCACCGCAAGGGAAATTCATGCCATCATCACATATATTTTCATCTGCAAATTTATTCTCCACGTGCAAGGGCTTAACAAAGTGTAAAGTGGAGCTTGTCTAGAGAGCGCCTGACTGAAAACATTTGGGAGGTGCTGCAAAAATCCATTGCTATAGGAGTATGGCAGCTATCGAGCCTCTGAAAGGATCCTGGCTGGGATCAGCTTATGGAGTTGAGAAAATTGAGTGCAGATGGTGTTACTTCTGATACCAAATCAAGGATCAGTAATCAAGGATCTTTTATTGTCATTCCAATATCCATGTGCAGAAACGAAATTCAGTACTCAGGTCCCGGTAATTAAACAATGCCCACGATAACCCTTATAAAAAAAAATAATAATAACAATAAAAAGTAATCAGTTCACCCCGTAGACTTTGTGATAAAGATATCACAGATAAACAGCAAATAGAAAGAAATAACATTAATATATGAATATACTATGATAACTATGGCTAAAATATATACATGGAAGGAGCTTTGGAACATCGGGCTGTGGAATGCCTCATTTTTCCACCCCAAAAAAATTTTAAAAACCCTCAACACCTAATTTTATGTAGATCTGCATTTTACAGTTGTTCAATCACTTTCAAAATTAATTTTAGGGGCAATTTTACAAAACTATATGAAGCAAAACTCTGCTCGTTCACTCATCAGTAGTCCCCTTACTGCCAGGGTGCTATCAATCTCTTCCTCTCTTGTTGCTTCACTTTATATTGAACCACACTTTTAATTGTAATGTTCTTTATTCTATAAGTAATGCTTTAACATTTTGCATTTTCCTTCAGGATCAATGAATCGTCTATTTATCTGTTTATCTGTCTTTCTGGTGAGTCTGAATTAACCTTGGACTGATACCCCCACAAGTCTGTTTTTGCATTACACTTGATTCTGTTTAGATGGGCTTTCACTCCCCATTACCCTAAATTTGGAAATAGTATGTTCAGTTAATAGGGGGGATGATTAGGGTCTGTGTATAAGGTGTATGTATATGTGTTCAAGTTCAAAGTTTTATTGTTATGTGCACATTAAGGAAACACGTTTCCCTGTACAATGAAATTCTTTCTTTGCTGTCCACACCAAATGCAATGATTAACAAACCAACATATAAAGACAAACATAAATAATAAGTAGTGAAAATAATACATAAGTAAGAAACATTGAAGTTTATGAAGGGGTTTTATAAAAATGAAGATGGTCAGAAAAGCAATGTTGTAATAGTAAAAGATCATATTGCCCAGTTCTTTTTACAATTTATCATCTAACCATGCTAACTAGATAAAAATTAATCTAAATAAGACTTTCTGTTGACATTTTGACAAATCCTGGTTTTATTCTGACATTAGCATGAATAGCTTCCCTATGAGAGAAAGTAGTCATGATAGGAATATAGTCTCTGCAACGTTTAACTAGAGTCCTGCAGAAGTATTTGCACTTTGACAGTCTAGAGTTATATCAGAAACAATGGAATAAAATTTAAAAAATTGGTTGAGACATTACAAACTAAAGCATTTCGAGTGATTCACCTTTGTAGCATCTTGTAGTTACAATATGTCCTGTTATATTTTACGTAAAACATCAAGACTGGTGAAAAAGAAATTGATTTAGTGACACAATAAAATAGGAAGCTTTGGTCTCTTTGATTGTACAGTATACTCTTTGTAACCTGAAGCTATACCTTATAATTTCATCAAAAATTACCATCTTTCATCATATTCACATAATAGGTACATGTTTGATTCATAGAACAATAATAAGTGTTATTTTACTGGTAATGGTGAGACTGGCTTCTATAGCAAATTGATGTGCTATAATATCGCTTAATAGCAAAGAGATTTGCAGTTCTGACAGGAGTATGTATGGCAAGCTACAATAGGCTTTAGAAATATATATATATACAGTAAAAGAACTTTATGATATCTTGAAATGTGTTTATTATAGATACCTAATAATACATCCATTTGAAGAGATCAAAAATTCATTTTGTATTTTGAAACAAAGAGGAAGCCTTTTAGAAAAAAACAGGACATTTTTTAGAAATACCTCCAAATGAATTTCAGATACCTTTAAATGCATGTATCTGAGATACCTTGACATGAGCTTCAGAATACTGAAAAGCTAAGTACATTTATAGATATGTGGTCATTAGCTCGAAATGTTAATTTGGTTTACCTCATGCTTTTCTGTCAATTTCATAATCACAGGCTAATTCCAGTCTCCGTATATGAAATATATGGATACTTACATTTGATTTGAGTCAGTTTTCAAATGTGTATTTTACTTTTCTTAGAAATAATGACATATGCATTCTGATTATACCTGTTGTGACCCACATGTGCTTATTAAGTGGCTTCATTGAAAGAACTTTGTTCTCTTTATTTATCCTTTAATTTAGTAGCGCTCATTAATAATCAGTGACTGTGAGGAGCAGCTGCAGTAATGCTAAATTATTTTCATCGCAGCATTTATTGTTTGGTGTTTATATCATAGAGTTTCAGAAAGAAACAACAAATGGTAGTAATTACAAGTATGGTCTAAAAACTAATATATTCCTGTCTAAAATGCATATTCATTTCTGGAGACAAGTAAAATGTGCTCTATAGATTACTCTTGTAATGACAAACTAATTATAGAAAGAGAGAATCAACATAATTTAATTAATATTTGACATAAACTCAGGCAAGAATTTGCATCTCATTAAGAAATTGATTGGAATGAAAATTAGAGATGACGTTTTCAGCCCACCACTGTACACTGTAAAGTACAACATTAGCACACCTCTGTGGTTTTCTGAAAGATTATTCATGTTTTGGAGTAAATGTTATCATAACCTAAACTAAAATATGATCTAAAAAGGACCAGGAAAGCAAATAGCATAGAATGTTGCTTTCTTCTTTTTTATTCAACAACTTTAACAATAGAATTCAACTTAAATAGTGTCTCACATCCCAGCATACTAGAATGACTTACAGAAAAAAAATATGTTTTTTGTCCACAACTGAAAAAATAACCAAATAATTGGTAATACCACCTTTAGAAGATATAGCTGAAAAGAGATATTTGAAGTTATTAATTACAGAAATATAAGCACATTTTAGCAACACTTCTACCCACGACTATGTCAAGAACGGGAGACAATAATCAAATGACTGGTGCCACGCAGGAGAAGGACTACAATGGTAACACTTTATAATAGCTTATATTAATAAATCATTAACAAACATTACTTACTGCTTACCAGATCATTATCCTGAAATAGGTGAACTTGTCACATGGCCATTTGTGCACCAATCAGAGCTCTCAAGCTTTGGATTCTCCACACCAGCATCCTGACAATCATCACACTGGGCTCCGCTTGGCCACTATAGAGGTTGTTTGCTTCCTACAGAGCAAAATATTAAGAAAAGGAGAGAATAATGGCCAGGAAACCAAAGCAGCTATTTGTAATGCTCAGTGCTGTGGTCTGGCGGACTAAGCACCTACAGATGACGTAAAAACAATACAACAGAATACAAAAAATTTTTTGTGTAGAAGTCTTCACTGAGTGCAGGTGTAGAGCACTGTGAACAATTCTCAGTTAAAGTACAAGTACAGATTATACAATTTACTAAATACAGAACTTGTACACATATAAATGCAGATGTGTTAAAATACACAAAGAACAACTTTAAAAGAAGAACTGATTAAACATACATTGAAACCAACAGTATCTGTCTATTAATTGCTAAACTTTGGCCAGATGACAATGACGGGGATTAAAATCATAAAAGAGAAAATCAAAAATAAAGTCACAGTTCTGGCTGCCTACCTGGTCCTGGGCTTTCTATAGCAAAGCCTGTGTTGGCAGTCCAGTTTAATGACAGTATCTTTTCCATCCAATAATTCCAATACACCTTTATCTGAGATGACAAAAATGTATGAGAGGCCAAGCATGTGCCAGAAGTCTGGAGCCATGAGATCCCATAATCTGGAGAAAACAAAATCACAAGCAGTTGGTCATTCATGAGCTGTTCAAAAGACTGTAAGCACAGTCTTTTAAGTGTTCTCACGAGGGAAAAAGGCTCAGCTCCAGTGCCTCTGATTTTCAGCCATCTGAGTTCAAGGACTCCAAATCTACATCAAATATGTACAGTATTCTTAATTTTTTATAATGTTTAAAAAAACAAAGTTCATTACACAAACTTTATTTAAACTTTCATTGGATGGTGTAGTACTAGGGTGTTGTACCATGTTAGCCATTATGAATGTAGAGAAAAGCAAAGCAAAATGACACCTTTTATTGGCTAACTAAAAAGATTACGATATGCAAGCTTTCAAAGCAACTCAGGCCCCTTCTTCAGGCAAAATGTAATGCAGAAACTGGAGTTCCCTGTGTTTACACACACTCTAGGACAAGAGACAACAATGGTAAATCTTTAAATGAAAAATCTTAAATATAAAAAATGAATAGATTCATTCAGGCTAAGATTGATTTAATGAGAGAGAAGAGCAATGTATGGTCAAGATCTTTGGGTAAGATAACTGTCCAAAAAAGTCTTTTGAAGTTTCTAATGAGTTTTTCAAAGCAATGTGGGTCTGTAGACAGGTTATCTGTGTCAGTCTGAGAGATGCAAACAGTCCTCATACCTGGCTATAAAACACTTGTCTTTATTCAAGCCATGTTGTAATGTATTAAATTTTAACATGAGTTTAACTTCCCATTCTTTTCGCTGTGTTTTGAAGTTGCCCATAAGCACTGTGACTTTAAAGTCCTTCTCACTGTGTCCATGGCTGTTGAAGTGGGCTGCTGCAGGAACATCTGTGTTGCAACGTTTAATGTGTAATCTGTGTAAATTCATTTTCTGGCAGAGTGCTTGTCCAGTTTCTCCCACACAGAGTGCAGTGTCAGGACATTTTATGCAGAGAATTAGGTAGACAACATTGAATGGTGTGAAAGAGAAAAAAGTGCACCAAAAACATTGGAAGCCACATAAATTGAAATAAACTGCCAGGTCAGAATAGTTGAAAAAAAAATCTACTTCTGGTACATCAAGTGTGGATGCTAACATGGAAGTTGGAATGCGAGTGATTTGATGGGGATGAAGAAGCATCATACTTGGTTAGGGAGAGCGAAAACTTCCAAATGAGTGTTCTTTACCAAGTGTTAGTAGTGAAATCATTTAAGATTGCAAGACATCCAAGTGAAACAATAATTATTGCATGTGAGAATACATGTAAACAGTACAGATTTAATGTATTTATTAGGTTGATGATGTAATTCAACATTAACAGCACTGTGCTCCACTGCCCAGTGTGCCATTGCTAGTGCACCTCATTCTACCTGAAGTGGTAAGGCAGAGAGCTAAGAAGGTGCTTGGTGTGACATCTGGCCATAGGAAAGGAGACAAAGAGACTTGGTGGTGGAATGAGGAAGTACAGGAAAGCATAAAAAGGAAGAGGTTAGCAAAAAAGAATTGGGATAACCAGAGAAATGACAACAGCAAACAGGTGTGCAAAGAGATGTGGCGCAAGGTGAAGAGAGAGGTGGCATATGTCGAGCTATATGATAAGCTGGACACAAAGGAAGTCGAATAGCACTTGTACCAATTGGCCAGGCAGAGGGGCCGAGCGGGAAAGAACAATTTGCAGGTTAGGGTGATAAATGATGTAGATGGAAATTTGCTGACAAGTGAGGAGAGTGTGTTGAAAAGGTGGAAGGAGTACTTTGAAGAACTTATGAATATAAAAAATGAGAGAGAGTGTAGGTTAGATGAAGTGGAGACTGTAAATCACAAAGTACCAGAGATCAGCAAGGCTGAAGTGATGGAATCTATAAGGAGGATGATAACTGGAAAAGCAATTGGCCCCGATGATACTGTATGCCAGTGGAGGCATGAAGATGTGTAGGTGAGATGGCAGTAGAGTTTCTAACTAGATTGCTTAACAAAATCTTGAAAAGTGAGAAAATGCTCGAACAGTGGAGAAGAGCATATTAGTACCAATTTTCAAGAATAAGGGAGATGTGCAGAGCTGTAGTAACTACTTGAGTATTAAGTTGATCAGCCACACAATGAAGATATGCGAAGGAGTGATGGATGCTAGACTCAGAGGAGAGATGGCGATCAGTGAGCAGCAATATGTTTTCATGCCAGGAAAGATTACTAAAGATGCTTTAAGAGTATTGATAGAGAAGTACAGTGAAAGTCAGAAGGAAATTCATTGCATGTTTGTGGGGTAAGAGAAAGAATATTCCAAGGGGCCAAGACATGAGTTATGGTGCTGTATGAGGAAATCGGACCTAGAAAAAAGTATATAAGGGTGGTAAAGGATATTTATGAGGGCAGTATGACTGTGGTGAGGTGTGTGGTAGGAATGAAATCCTGGTTCAAGGTGGGAGTAGGATTACATCAAGGATCGCCTCTGAGCCCTTTCTTGTTTGAAATGGTGATGGACAGGTTGACCAATGAGGTCAAACTGGAGTCTCTGTGGACTATGATGTTTGCAGATGGCACAGAGATCTGTATAGAGAGTAGACATTGGGTTGACACAAACCAGGAGAGGTGGAGGTACACACTGAAGAGAAGGGGAATGAAAGCCAGTAGGAGTAAGATGGAGTACATGTGAGTGAATGAGAGGGGTGATGGAAGGGTGTGACTGCAAGGAGCAGAGGTGATGAAGGCAGAAGAATTTAAATACTTGAGTATAACAGTCCAAAGCAATGGGGAGTGAGGCAGAGAATTGAAGAAGAAAGTACATGTAGGGTGGACTGGGTGGAGAAGAGTGGCGGGAGTGATTTGTCATAGAAGAATACCTGCAAGAGTGAATTGAAGGTCTATGGTGTATCGTTTGGAGATGGTGGCAATGGCAAAAACACAGGAGGCAGAGCTGGAAGTGGCAGAGTTAAGATGCTATGATATACCCTCGGAGTAACAAGGGTACAGGATTAGGAAAGGGACAACACAGGTACAACAGTTTGGTGACCAAGTGAGAGAGGGTAGATTGAGATGGTCGGGGCACATGCAGAGGAGAGATGAGGGGTACATCTGAAAAGCAATGTTGTGGATGGAACCACCAGGCAAGGTGAAAAGAGGAAGGCCAATGTGGCTTATGGATGTGGTGAGGGAGGACATAAAGACAGTGGGTGTGGCAGAAAATGATGTAAAAGATGGATACAGATCATCCACTGTGGAGACCCCTAAATGGGAGTAGCTGAAAGAAGAAGATGTTATACATACTGTATATTAAAGCATGTAAAGCCAGCAGTGGCTAAAATGTTGATCCAAGACAAGTCATGGAGACAACTAAAGCTTCTGTTGTAGAAACATATTAACAATTTACATTAACTCATAAATCACTTTATGCATAAATACTTGTTAATGAAAGCATCATGATAAAACGCATCAGTCAGTGTGCTATTAAGTGTAAGCCAAAAGAATTGTTTATTTTAAACAAAGAACATCTAATGACAGTTACTGAAATACTGTCTGCCATATTACAGATAGTGAGAAGATCATTACTTAAAAATTTTAAGTACATTCTATGAATAACTACACTTTAGGCAGCACCCACATCATCAAGTTCCTGAAGTCCTGTGATATTTTCTAAATATTTTATTTACCAGTCTTGGCTGTCACTTTAAATTTAAAATATGAATTGATATGGTAAAACATAAGCTACTGTTCTAAAGATAGTAAACATCATTAAGATACATCATTTGAAATCACGTATTCTAATTCTGAGTCGGGGGAGAGAGTGACTGAGCAGCTTAAGGAGCAAGGGGCTTCATTCATGCACAGGGCACGATCTCTCTCTCTCTCACACACAGATACACACGGACATAGACTACACAAAGAAAACCCATAAAGTGACTGTGCAAAATGTACACGAGCAGTGACTGAGCTCATGTACAGGTACAGCATGGCCTCAGGTAGCTCTGCTAAATGCTGCTCTGCCATGCTGCCATAAATACAAGCTAAAACTTATTTCTTTAACTTTAAATAAACAAATGTAAAAATGATCTAAAATTCTTTAAGTAACTCCGTAAATCTTGTTTCCAGACAACCTGTCTAGAATATTAGGAAATAATGCAGATGCAGAAGAAATGGTCTAATTAAAATGCAATTGAATTGTGGCTAGAAAGGACGAGATTCCAGCTCAGCTTCCAAATCACTATGTGACCTTCAGCAAGTCAGTTAATCTTCTTCTGCTCTATTCTTTGCATAAGACATGAAAACATGTGGCATCTCTCTCCCCCCGCGGTTAGATACATATTGTGCAAATTAAATTTCAGCAGATTTAGCACTGGAGATGCTGCTCTAGGGCTGCAAATTGATGGATTGAGGTTGGCATGCTATCTAATAAGACAATCACAAAGTGGAAGATAACACATTTTGAAATTAATCCACAAAGATGTTTATTCAAAACAAAACCAAAGATATGAAGTACGGAATCATTTTCAAATTAATTGATTGCCTGTAAGAGAAAAAAAGTGAATATTACATTTCCAGAGCTAGAGTCGGAATACTGAAAAATATTAAAGCCATATGGTTTGCATTCATATTACAAGGGTGTCTTTGTATGAGGTAGTATTCCCCTTAAGGAAAAACAAACAAACTAAAAGAGTTTTTCATTGGTGGCTGGTTAAGTCCAAAGATGTAAGTTTAAAAATATCAGATGTTTGACTTTCAAGTCTTATTTTTGCTAACCTCAAAGATTTTGGAAATATAGCAAATTCTGATATTAAAAGACATTTGAATAATTTTCAACATGTTATATACTTTTCAATGTTATGTTAACTATTTTTCCATGATATCAGCAAAATGTGAGGAGACATATTGGTGCAGTGGTGAGCATTCGTGCTTCATAGCTCCAGAGTCCTGGGTTCAAATCCTTGCCAGTGTACTGTCTGTATTCAATTTACTCCCAGTCCGGTTTTCCTCCCATATCCTAAGTATGTACATGTTGGGTGTTTTGGCAACTCTAAACTGGTCTCCTGTGAGAGAGTGCGGATGTATGCATGAGATGAGTGTGCCCTGAGACAGAATGAAGACCCTATCCAAGGTCTGTCACTGCCTTGCATCTGTAGTTAGAGTAAGTTCTAGGGAATCAGAATCGGACGTGATGTCAGCCTGGGTGCCGGAACCAGAAGTGATTTTGAATCAGGCAGGTTTTCCCATATTTGGGAAATAACAGAGGTAGGTTTAGTGCACCCTGCCACCCGAGGGCCTGGCAGGTAATTACCTCCACTTGGTCCAATCAGCTCCCTCCTTATAACAATATACAGTATATACATATAAAATGCTAAGTGTTGTGTCCATCTATCATGCAATTGCTCATGAACCACTGGGGCCAGACTCTTATGACATGGTATGCACTGGTGAGGCAAAAACTGAATGTGACAGCAACCTCTTCAAAGTTATCATGGTTTGTGTTTCCTTGAGTGGTTGACAGAAAGGAAAACAAAAAAAAAAAACAGTAGCAACATCTGCTAAGTGGGAGGCGAATTACTGAGGCTGCTCATATGAAGAAGAAGAAAAACTGCAGCATGAGAATATCAGGTACAGGAAACAGAATGCAGACATGACAAAGACTGACAAAAGCCTGCATAATCTTGCCAGTCCTCCTGTCTAAACACCACAGTGATCATTATAATCACAAAATACAGTGCTACAAACCGTGATGGCGTGAAAAAGAACTATGGGGTGACCTCTCCTGAGCATCAAGTTAAACACAGGAGGCGCTAAGTGATGCAGGATGACAAGAGGTAAACCAGTATAGCCATTAAGCAGCTGGCTAGTACCATGTCTCATTCACTTGCCATCCATACTCCAAGATACAGAAAGAAAAAGTGAAAAACGAAAGAAAAATGCTCATAAGCAAACAATGATTTTACATCTTACATTGGTGTGTGGCTGAGGAGCACTACTTTCGCTAGTTAGGTCTGTAATGTGCTCTGTGTAGGGCAATATTTTTCCATACTGAAAACAAAACAATGAGTGGTTAAAATGGAAATGTGCAGCTTGTTTTAATTTCAAATATAAGATCTCCTGTTCAACATTTTTGTCTCTTTTTTCATTTTTTTTTATAGCAGGTTGTTGAAGAAAGATGTTAAGACTTGTCATGTGTATTAAGCACTTTATCACTTTTCTGGCAGATTCCAGTCATAGTCTTTAATTACATAATCTTAGTTGTGGACAACCATGGCATGTGGGTCATCTAGTGTGACATCCCCAGTAACTCAGTCATAACACTCTACAATTCACCATGAAAAATAATCAAATGGGCTTGAAGGAAAGTGAATGCTTTGGACCGTGCAAACAGAAGAAAGGCCTGTCTCTCCAATCTCTGATGTTTGTCACAGCACAAGAAATTATGAAAAGGAAAAAGAGTCAAGATTGTGACTACCTGGGAAACAGCCACAGGGCTGACAGGCAGGATGCTAATTGACTGAAAATGTTCATAATACTTCAGCAGTGCAGTATGAAATTTGAAACTTTACTGGAAAGTCGAGAGGGATTCATGTGATCCAGCATTCCTTGCAGTTCCTAGTGGTGTTTACATTTACATTTATTTGCTTGGCAGATGCTGTTATCCAAAGTGACTTACAACAGAGTTAATCATAATCGAGTAACATTTGCCTGGGCCTGTCTGTTCAGCAAGTGTAGTAGGACAGGTAAAAATGTCCTTTTTTGTGGCAAAAAGGTGATTGCCACAAGTGAAAAAGAATAACTAAAAAATTTTTAATCACGGATTACAATCAATAAAGCAATTAAACTTAGTCTAACAACAATCCAGCAATATAAAATATCACAGAGCAAAGGATTTTTTTTTTCTATCAATTAGACAGATATTCACAGGATAGGTGGGTTTGCAATTGCTTTTTAAATACAGAGGGAGGGAGTCAGTAGTACAGATGGAGGTGGGCAGCTTATTCCACCAACGTGTTCTCTGACATGTTGAGGGTAACGAGATCCTGCAACTACAGTCAACAAGTGTGACATGCTTTCCAACTCAAAGTTTTATAGAGTAATGCTACCCCAATTGTATGTCACACACAGACTTGTGACAGTACCAAGAACACACAACAAATACAACACCACATATTAAAAACAACATCTGAAAATATATATAGGATAGGGTGATGGGATTCTCCTTGAATAATGCTGTATACAAACAAGTTTACACTGCACTTACACACAAAAGCTCTGAAAAGTTATCATGGTTTGTGTCTCCTTGAGTGGTTAACAGAAAGGAAAAAAAAAGCAGCAACGACATCTGCTAAGCAGAAGGCGCATTGCTGAGGCAGCTCATATGAAGCCATATGACTGTTAAATCAAAACATGCCATCTCATCCATGACCCTCCACATAGACTGGACTGTAAGTTGTACTTTGCCGTCTACCCTTACCTTGTTTTGGAATTTGTCTGTCATTTAAATATGCACCTGTCTAACTTTGGTTTTGCACAATAATCACTGCACTATTGCACCTTAACACTTAATTCTACTTTATTCACATAATTTTATTTATTTATTATGTTCTACTATACTATTGTCTTTCAATCTATGACTTTTTGTTAATCTATCATATATACTCGAGTATAAGCTGACCTGAATATAAGCTGAGGTACCTAATTTTACCTTTAAAAGCTGGAAAAACTTATTGAATCGAGTATAAGCCTAGGGAGGGAAATGCAGAAGCTACTGGTAAGTGTCAATAATCAAAATAAATACCAATAAAATTACCATACATTAATTGAGGCATCAGCTCATTAATTGAGCACACAGCCCGGAATGAGTCTCACAGAGGTTGCACAGCACCACACAAAGCCCGCAGCAGTTCTTCGACCAAACCAGGTACAGTACTGTACACTCCAGTTTCTGTCGGGTTGGCGAGGGCAGCAGGACCTGACTCAAATATAAGCCTAGGGTGACTTTTTCAGCACATTTATATTCGAGTACATACGGTAACTATTCTTCTAACTTTGCACAGTTTTTGATAAGTGGACCAGGATGCATTTCACTGCGTGTTGTCCTGTATAACTATGCATGTGACAAATAAAGAATCTTAAATCTTGAAAGAAAAACAGCAGCACGAGAATATCAGGTATGGGAAATAGAATATAGACATGACAAAGACTGACAAAAGCCTGCATAATCTTGCCAGTGTTCCTGTCTAAACACCACTGTGATCATTATAATCACAAAATACAGTGCTAAGGAATCAAACCAAACTAAAACATCTTTCAAAGCCTTCCGTATAATAAGGTCATTTATTTCTTGGGTACTTTTCACACCATTTCCTGCACTTGATAGCCGTATCGCAGTCTACAACCTAAGACCCTAGATCCGAATGTAAAAAACCTACAACCTTCTACTTCAGGTACCTCTGGGGCAAGTAGTTCCCCACTTTGACATCACCCTGTCAGCAAAGCGTTAGTTAATACAACCTTCTACCTTGCAGCAGCACTCGCCTGCTGATGATTTAACAAGGTCGTATACTTCCAAAGCAGACTCTCCACACCCCTCTACCTCGCATCAGCACGCGCCTGCTGATGTTGTAACAGGGTTGGATACTTCCGAAACGGACTCTCCACAGCCATCTACTTTGCATCAGCACACGCCTGCTGATGCTTTAACAGGGTCGGATTCTTCAAATCCTCAGACAGGCTCCGGAGTGACTAAGCCGTCCGGGGTAATCTCGAGTCTTGGCTCTCCACAACCCTCTACTTCACATACGGACAATCCTTCTTTTCCATACCCGTCAGTAAACTCCCCGCAGCCCTCTACTTCGCATACGGACAATCCTTCCTCTCCAGACCCACATCCGTCCACTTCTATAACGGAGCGTCCAAAATTTAACAATACCGAGATTAGACACCGTTTCAATTTTTCTGAGGCCTACACAATCGATTCATTCGCCGAGGTTTTTAATCATATACACGAGACCGTTCAACAAATATTAGACAGTTTTACGAGCAGTTTGGATCCTAGGGATCTAGTGCAGTTAGAATTACAGGCTGAATCACTCAATCCCAGTGTTTTTTCCCTAACCCCCGCGGGTATGCTTTCTGTGGAGGATTTTGTTAATCAAATTGAATTACTTCTCCAGAGTCACGCTACTATTTTAGCCGATTCCAGTCTGACGCTAATCGTTCAGGTAGTAAGGGTTCCATCTGGGGGATCTAGGCGTAAAGCCCGTACCCTTTTCAAAGATGTAATCGTTCAAAAGAAATGGAAACACCTATGGATCTCCTTCAACCAGGATGATCAGTGTTGTTTTGCCAGATGTTTTCTGGCTTTATTAAATGCTAGATTCAGAAACAATCAGAAATTGTGTGAACAAGAGGCTTGTCGATTGCACGTCAGGGTCGGATTATCAACGGATCAGAAAGTAACGTTTTCAGATATTGAAAAGTTTCAGAGTTTAATGGGAATTAAAATTATTGTCTGGTACCGTGAACCGAGCACTAGCAGACTATTAAAATTTGAAGCGTCAGGGGCCAGAGATACAAAGAAGGCTTTCCTGTTTTTGCATCACGAGCATTATTACGGTATTTTGAATCTAAAAGGCTTTCTGGGTTTTTCCTACATCTGCGATTTTTGCTACACGGGGTATTCTAACCCTTCATGACATCGTTGTGAGCAGCACTGTGACGTCTGTTTATCTACAGACTGTCGCTGGGTTGATGGAGAGGCTTTCCGATGTTCCGACTGCCATTGTTTCTGTCGATTAAGGCTTTGCTTCGAAATCCATAAAACGCCCAAAGTCTGCCCCCTCTGCAAACTGAGATACACCTCGAAAGACAATTCAAAACCTCACAAGCGTCGAACCAAACACTGTCGCGTTTGTAGAATGGTCCTGAAAAAATCAGATGAAAATCATCAGTGTTTTATTCAAAGTTAACCGCTAAGACCGCTCCAGGAAAAGTACGTGTTCTATGATTTTGAGTACCGTCAAGATGACGGCATCCACTTCCCCAATTACATCCACTACATGCATTGGAACGGTCAATCGTGGAGTTGGGCTGGGGAGGACTGTGTCGCAGAGTTCTTCCACAGATATCGATGTCCGTAATACCAAGAGTACACGTTCATAGCTCATAATTCTACTGAATTATCATAATAACTACTGAAATATCTCGTCAAGAGCGGGCAAACTCTGACGGTTACAGCTCAGGGTTGTAAACTAATTTGTTTTATAGAAGAAGATTATGAATTGAGATTTATTGACTCGTTGAGCTTCTTACCCATGAAATTGAGCAGGATGCCCAAGGCCCTGGGATTCCAGGCTCAGAAAGGATACTTTCCCCATTTCTTTAACACCGTTGAAAATCAAAATTACATCGGACCGTACCCCGAGCCTAAATATTACGGCATTCAATACATGATGAGTCGGGAAAGAGAGGAATTTCTGTCTTGGTACGAATCGATTAAAAGGTACCTTCAACTTTAGACGAGAAATGGCTTTCTACTGTAGAAACGATGTGGTTATTTTGAGAACGGCGTGCATGAAATTTAGAGAGGAAGTGCTCAGGATCGGTAATATCGATCCTTTTCAGTGTATGACCCTAGCTTCTCTCTGCCTGCCCATGTACAGACAAAATTGCATGCCTGATAACACGATTGGAATCATTCCGAGCGATCATTACAAAAGCACTCACAAAGCTTATTCTAATGCTTCTAATCAATGGCTGATGTTTCTTTCCGAGAAGGAAAATGTAAACATTTGACACGCCCTAAATCACAGTGAAGTAAAGATGGGGTCCTTTTATCTAGACAGTTACGCCGAAGTTCAGGGCGTCCTGACGGCCTTTGAGTTTGCCGGATGCTTTTATCATGGCTGCCCCATATGCTACGATGCGCGAGCTAAACATCCTCTCACGGGGATGCATTTTGCCGAATTGTTTAAGACGTTTGACGACAAGATGAAGGAATTGCGTGAAAAATTTAATCTGATGGTTATAGTTCTCTGGGAACATCAATGGGAAAGCATGAAAAAAGAGGACTCGGAGCTTCAGGATTTCTTAAGACGCTTTGAGTGTCCTGAACCTATCAACCCCCGTGATGCCCTGTATGGAGGGCGCACCAACGCTATCAAATTATATCATAAGGGTCAAGGCGCCGAGCAAATGCATTATTACGATTATACAAGTCTATACCCTTACGTCAACAAAACAAAAACCTACCCAATCGGCCACCCGACCTTTGTTTTTGAGGACTTGTTTCGTTAAAATCACCGTGCTAGCCCCTCGTAATCTGTATTTTCCGGTCCTCCCTTTAAGAATTTGCAGTAAATTGATGTTCACTCTGTGTCGTACGTGTGCAGAAACCCAAACAACTAACAGCCTTTGCCGTCACAATGATCGGGAAAAGTCTTTAACAGGAACCTGGTGCATCGTCGAATTACTAAAAGCCTTAGATAAAGGGTATAGAGTTTTAAAAATACACGAGATATGGCACTACGAAAAGAGCACATCCGATTTATTTGCCAATTACATCAAAATTCATCTGAAAGGCAAACAGGAAGCCTCCGGGTGGCCCTCGTGGGCCCAGGACGGGCCTCCCCGGCGCTATGTTGACGACTATTTCATAAAAAAAGGCGTCTTATTGGAGAGTAAAAACATCACCTCCAACCCCGCTAAGAGACAAATTTCCAAGTTATTTCTGAATTCTCTTTGGGGAAAATTCGGTCAAAAGCCTAATCAACACACCACAACATTTGTTAAACACAGCCAAGAGATCTTTGATTACCTGTTCTCAGACATGTACAGGGTGTCCTATTTTGGTTTTGTCAGCGACGAAATCGCTCAAGTGCACTGGAGGTATGCGGATGACAGATACGTTGTACCCGGCCCCGTCAATGTGGTGATTGCCGCTTTTACCACGGCCTATGCCCGCCTAGAATTGTACGGTTTGCTGGAACTTTTAGGGTCGAGGATTCTGTATCATGATACAGATTTCGTTATTTTCACAGCCTTGCCCGGGCAGTACACTCCGTCGTTCGGGGACTATTTAGGAGAAATCACCAGCGAACTAGATCCTGATGATTTCATAGAAGAGTTTGTTTCTGGGGGTCCAAAAACGTACGCGTACAGAACATTCAAAGGCAAGGTCTGCATGAAGGTAAAGGGCATTACTCTCAATCACGAAACAGCTCAAGCGGTAAACCTATACTCGCTTATGGATTTAGTACAAAGTTTTGTGGAACACGATCTCATAAAAGAAATAATGGTTGAGGGAACGCAGATTCATAGGAACAAAAAGAACCTGACGTTACAAACTCGTCCACTCAGAAAAAGATTCAGAGTGGTGTACAACAAAAGGGTTCTATTGCCCGATTTCACCACTCTCCCCTATATATACTAAAGAGGGTTTTGACGTTAGACTTCAACATCCGTTCTCGAAAATAGTCTCGGGACCCTCTTGTTCGGGCAAATCGCATTATGTGAAAAAGCTCTTGGAGCACGTGGACTATGTGCTTTCTCGCCGTCCTGACAATATAGTATGGCTTTACAGCTGCTGGCAGCCTCTGTACGACAAGCTACTAGCTCGATTTCCCAAAACCAAATTTTTGGAGGGGCTACCCGTCTCCTTAAGAGATGACGAACTACTGTCCCCTGACCGCGTTAACCTGGTGATCGTCGACGATTTAATGGAACAGGCGAGTCATAGCGAAGAGATAGAGAGGGCCTTCACCAAATATACTCACCATAGGAATCTGTCCATCATTTACTTGGTCCAAAACTTATTTTTTCAAGGCAAGAAAAGTAGAACGATAAATCTGAATGCCAATTACATTACCCTCTTTAAAAACCCTCGAGATAAACTGCAAATTACCAATTTAGCGCGTCAAATGTACCCTGGGAGGGTTACATTTTTCTTGGAGACCTTTGAGGACACTACAAGACAACCTTACGGTTATCTGTTGGTGGATCTAAAAGCCCCTACGCCTGACGAATTTCGTTTACGTACCGGATTGTTTACTCCCGACTAGCCCGTGGTGTACGACGTGAAAAGATAAAGACGGGCAATTTTCCGAGTATTTGAGAAAGAGCCGACATGTCGTGCAGAATAAAAAGAAATCTCCCTCTGCTCAAGACCCTACACAGGGGCTCCTGTCTTCGAAGAAAAGCATTGCTGAGTGAGGCTCTGGATGATTTAATTTATGCTCTGTCAGAAATAGCTCTCAATACTTTAAAAGGCTGCGTCCCCCTGACGTCCAGACAGTTCAAGTTGTTGAAGAAGCATCGTTGCTCCGTTAAAAAACTCGGCGATAAAAAACTCACCGTTAAAAAGAAAAAAGCCCTTTTAAATCAGAAAGGGGGGTTTCTCAGTGCCCTATTAAGCGCCGCCATTCTTTTCATTACTAGTTTAATAGGGTCGAGAGTATAAATATGGAATACACGCGCAAGATGTACCTGGTCCCTCAACAACAAATGGATCAATGGCGTCAGAAAGCCCCAAATTCCACCGGCCTTTTAAGCACTACGGAAAGTGAACTGGATAAGCAAATGAAACTCATACTTGAACGCGGTGATTTGAGCGCCGATGAAAAAGTAAAACTTTATACGATCGTCTTGCAAAGATACCTGACCTTTGTGAAAAAAGTGGATAAACAATCTCTGACGTTATTGCTGCCTGACGAGAGTCAGGAGGAACCGTCGGGAGGTCTCAAACAGGCTCCTAGTACCCCAGAAGAAAGGGTGTATGACGAGATTTTGAAAAGTGCTCCGGATAAATCAAAGAAATATACCAAAATTATTTTACAGAAAATGTTGCATCACCCTAATACAACCTACTGGAATGGCTTGGGAGAGTTGGTGTTTCGCAGAGAACCTTTACCCGGTACGAATATGGTCGATCTAATGCAAAACTTAACAGCCCGTCACAACATACCGTCCTATCGAAGACCCAGGGGGTGGAAAGAATTTATTAAGGCCCTTGCTGGTTTGAACATTCCGACCTCTGCCGTGCCGAACATCGACACGAGAGAACTTCTAGAGAGTTTCAAAACTTCTACCCGGGAGTTCTGCATCTGCGGCCTCGGTCCCTGCTGCTTCCACTACACCTGTGGGCAAGAAAACCAAATCTCGCAAAAAGAATGAATGGATTCCTTATTGAAATGTAATTATATTTTTGTTTAATAAAATATTACATTTGATTATACAGACTGTCTATTCTTTATTAAGATAATGACAGGGCATAGAACTTTGCATGCAGGGAAGATCCTGAAAACCTCTGGAAGTGTTCTTAGACAAAGTGTTGATAAATTTTTGAACCATATCATCGTTCTTGGTGACTTCATTAAAATACAGGTTCACAACCTCTTGATAAGAATGTCCTTTTCCTCTGTGATGCAGGAAAAAAATACAGTGTTGCCTGCAGACGCTGGAAAAGCGGCTTTGAAGCTGTCGGGTATGGTGAATAATTTCTTTACAATTTCTGTTTAAAAAGCGGTATATTTCCTCACGAAAATAGATAAAGTCTGGCGGGCAGCCGTAAGAGTCAAAAAATTCACCAATTCCGTCTTCTCTGAGATGTATTACCAACCAGTGCTCTCCGGGTTGGTTTTGACGGTGAGTATTGACGATGATCATGGCCGGGAGATCCGTAAGTATTTTTTCCGGCGGTTCGTCGCACACCAACACTCCGTAAAATAGATTTCCTATGTACGGATTACCGGCCAGGAGTTCCTCGAACTGCAGGGTGTTCATGCTTTTTAGTAATCATAAAGGATGTTTCTTCTCTGGTTTATTTCAATAATGTTGTCAAAGACGGCGTACACTATTAGATTGACAGTATGGAGTAGGGGCTGTCGAAAGCGGATTTAATTTCTCTATTCACGGTTTTCACCAAGGAGAAATGATCTCCGCATTCTTGATCGGGCGTCAAATCAAAGGCAAACAGGGTGTATCCCCGGGAGAAGTCAGAACGACTGATGGCTAGAGGCTTGTCTTTCAAATGCTTTCCGGAGGCCAACACGAGGTTGTAATATTCTCTAGCTGTGATGTCATTCGCAAAATCAGGTTGAAATGGTTTGGCTGGAATCTGCTCTCCGTCCAAATACAAGACCAGGAACTCCACCTGGTTATGCTTGAAATTGAAGGAGTTTCTGTCGTAATCCCCTGAAAAGGCATCATTATCCACCAGGCCTAGTACCACGTACTTGGGTATCTGTCCCAAGAACAGGTTCTCCTGATTGCTCACTCGTATCCCGGCTGGCATACTGAGAACTTTCATATTCACTCTTTCCACGGGGTACTTGGCATTGGCGGTGGTGAGAGCTTGGGCGTGCCCTATTTTCACCGCCGACGAAACTTTAACTTTCTTGACAAAAAGAGCGGCGGATAAAATGTTTACTTTGTAACGCTCGGCATCTCCGGACATCAGACAGAATTCATTTTTGCTCCGTACCATTTTTATTCTGACATCCACCCCGTTTAGAATTAATTTTTCTTGAAAAAAATAGGTCGGAATGAATAGGCCCGAGGAGTTCTGCTGTTTTACCCTGGGCCGTATATCCGTTTCTTTTTTTGAAACCCTCATTCAGTCCATCCAAGGCGGTGTTTTCATGTTCGTTGGCCGTGTCTTGTAAAAGCAAATTGGAACTTGAGAGTTTCATTGCTGTAATTTAACAGTTCCTTAAAAAAGGGCCCTGTACGGGTAAAGGCTGGAACTCTGGGATATTAAGAGATCTCCCATAGTGACATCAACTTTTAAAAATAAAGTGGCTATCGGATAATTAACCAAGGCTACCCGGACCCCTTGGCCCCGATTAGTTCCGTCGGCATTGACGATTTTGCATCGGACGTGTAGAAGTGTATTATTCAGGTCCAAGTAGTCTTCCCCGTTCCCGGTAATCAGAAATTCCAACGGGGCGACTTCCGATAGAGCCGAGAGAGAGGGGACCTCGACGTAGATGTTTTTTTCTATGCTAGTCTGAGTATAAAGTACCATAAACAAGTCCAGTTCAGATTTCACACACTCTTGAGACATTTGATGAACAAAAGACATCTTGAACAAAAAAATTTTTTTCTATTTCTTTTTTCTGCGGGACTTATCCTTATGACGGAGAGAAGAAAATGATGTAAAAGCCGAACGGCGCGTCTTTTTGAGGACGGGTCCGGCTCATGATCCGGACGGTCTCTTACGCTTAGTTTTCCTCATCACCATCAGACCCGACCCCGATTGATTTTCTTTGCTTCCTCGAGTCATTGCTTCTGACATGGCCCCTGCTACCACATCTTTGACAATATTCTTAGCGGCTGATTTAATGTGGGGTTTGACAATTTCGAATCCTCTTTTTAAGAGAGGCAAAGCCCGTCTAAACAATCCGCAAAATATTCCACCGATCCCAGAACCGTACATCACGGGGGCCCCAGAAAACCCGGGGAGACCATTGCCCGCTTTGGCTTAATAATAATGCACGTAGGGGCTAGGGTCCAGGTAAGATCTCATCTCTGTATTAGTCGTGTATACAACTTTTACTGGGTCTGAAATGTAACTTGACAATGACTTTACCAAACTGAAATGGAACCGGTTTGTTCTGATCCATCTTTATTTCAACGGTCAAAGTATCAAACTGACTCTTGCTGACCAGTGAGTAGTGCGGCCTGTCGTAGGTGATTGTGGTAATCTTATTCATCTCATCCTCAATATATACGCATCTCAAAAGAGGGACGTAGCTGTCTCTGACTCTTTGGTGAGACACAATGTCGCTGTAGACGTACAAGGTATAAAATTCCACTCTGATATCCGCGGGGTATGGAGCTTCATTCACCAGACCTATGCTCACGTCCCCATGAGCTCCTAAAAGCCTTGCCAACTGTCCCTTGACATGCAAAGATTTATCCCTCAAGCTGCTTAAGACGTAGAATCTTCGCTCGATAGCGCTGTAGCGGAATGTCATGGTGTTTTCAGGTATTGGAGTGTTGGCTGAACCGCCCTCGACAGCTTGGGGTTCTTTCGCCAACGCTTCATTCATCTTGGAAGTCACTTTCTCGAGGCTAGTGTAATACCCCAACAGAATAGTATAATATTTAACTATTCGCGGGGACACCACAATAAAATTATAATCCGGTTTATCTAGGGTATTCCAGGTGTGCGGATACTGAATTTCGGCCAGGGGCCCTGTAGTTCGTTGGGGGCGGCTAATTTGATGGTAAATTCAGTGATGGTGTTATTAGGAAAAACATCCCGGGAAGAATTGCTGGGGAGAATGACATAAAAGCTTTTTCTCTCCATCGTGAAAACCCTGTGAATGAAATACTATTTTTCATTCTCAGTATTTAACATCTTGCGCGTAGCTTTCAGGGATCCAATTGTTAAACTTTTCGGGCCATCTGAGCCATTTCACCAAAATATGCTTTTTTCTACGGATATTTTTTTTCGCCAGAATCTTTTCAATCCTGAAGACGTCCAGCCCTCGAATCTTTTGTAACTCCGCATTGTAAAAGGATGTCGTAAAATGTCTTCGCCGTCATAATCTTTGAGCCTGTAGACAGGCGGCTCCCTCGGGACTAGTACAGAAACGGTAAATACCTCGTCTGAAAAGGTTTGTTCGTATCCTATAGTAAAAGGATTCCGGGATTTCAAAACTCTCACCGAATCACCGACTTTGAACTTATATTTTTGGTTTCTTTGGGGTTTAGTTAGACCATATAAGGTTTTAAAGACTTTCCAAGAATTGGAACTATTCACCTCGGCGGGGGCCATTTTTATACCTCGGTGATGACTCAGATTATAAGATTTCACCAAGTCCTGTAACCCTTGCAGATAGGACCGGGTATTCCGGGAGCTGAAATAATGCCACATTTTAGTCTTTAGAGTTCAGTTAAATCTCTCCACCACCGAAGCCTTTAATTCACTAGCAGTGGTAAAATGTTTAACTCCGTGTTTCTTGAGCAGGCTTTGAAATTCCCGATTGAGAAACTCTTTACCGCTATCGGTCTGAAGTTTGATGGGAACTCTACCTTGCTCCAAAATTTCTCGAAAAGCCCTCGTTACTTCTTTACCCGTTTTGTTTTTCAGTACCCTGACCCAGGCATATTTAGAAAGAATATCTATACAAGTCAGCAGATACTTGTAACCCTGGTTATAGTCGGCCAGGTTTGTCATATCCACCAGATCGATCTGCCATTGCCCATCTATATTGGAAACGTACACCTTATTCCTTTTAAAGTGGACTCTGGCCGGTTTATGGATCGTGTAGGTGTATTGCGCCGATAACCAATCAGATACCTCTCGGTCCCCAATATGGTGCACTGCATGCCAGAGAGCTCTTTTCGAAGAATCTTTACCCCCCAAGCCCCCGCCGTTCTCAGAGTTATAATATGTTTTTTCCAAGACCTGCTCCATCGCCGGTGATAAAATAGACACTGACAACACTTAACACTATAGAAAACATTTATTTACGAGTCTGAATTGTTCACACAGCTTCAGGTACAGAATTACCACTCAGTTCTATCATATCATCAAATTCCAGCTCATATTTAGTCCACACGTTCATATGACCCTCATGATTAAGATTCCGCTTACAAAACTCATTTGCCACACGGCGGGCTACAGAGTAAGAGTATTCATCCATATCATAAAATGACTGCATTACAGTATCATGAATAGAGTTGGTATTATCAAACTCACCCACAGTCTTTTCAGCCACAGCGTGTATTTTGTGTATCGGCAGTAGAATATTAAAATAACCTAGAATTTTCACCGCCAGTCCTTTCAGCCAAGACTTGCGAAAAATCTTCAGAATCCTCTGAAAGCGTCCTTGACGGTAGGTGGTTTCAGGTTCAAAGAGGCAGGTATGTCTTCTCTGGCTGGGATGGGCTATCTCGCAGCCTTGACATTTTTTTTTCTGATCATAGTAGACAATGATATCCAGCAGACTCGTGATCAGCCCTTTAACTATTTGCTGAGCCTTTTTCCAGGTTTCAGGCAGCACACCATCCGGGCAATCCATAGCCATTTCAGATGGGTCGATCGACATCGGTTCCTCCGGTTCTCCTGGAGCTAGGTAACAGATGTCCGTTTGAGTACCCTTATCGGAGACGGTGCTATCCGTCTGAGCAACATTGGCGGAGACGGGGTTATCTGTCTGATCATCAGCGGAGACGGCGGAAGGCCATCCAGGACCTGGAGAATGGAATTCGCAATCCGGCTCGAGGTCTCTTGACCAGAGACTGTAATCGGGTCTAAAAGGGGTGTACGGCAGGGTCTGGATAGAAACAGGTCTGTAACTGGCCAGGATTTGTCAGGACATGCCCCGGGCTTGCCCGTTCAAGGAGGGGGGCTGCTCTTGACAGTTTGTTTAATTAAGCGGGTGGCTGTGGGATGAGTTCAAACAGGGGTCAAACATCTATCAAACTGCCTTTGACAGTTTCCTGAACCAATCATGTGCCGGGGCGGTTTCAAGGAGGGACAGACATCCATCAAAAGGCCCTTGACAGTTTCCTGAACCAATCAGGTGCCGGGGTGGGTTCAAGGAGGGACAGACATCCATCAAAAGACCCTTGACAGTTTCCTGAACCAATGACGTGCCAGAGGGCGGGGGCTGGGTCACGTGGGGGAAGGCGTGATGTGAGCAGGGGCGAGACTTCCGGTATTGCATCAGCAGGGCAGGACTTCCGGTCTTGCATCATAGGGGCGGGGCTTAAGGGACATAGATCATAGGGCGGGACTTCCGGTATGATGTCATAGGGACGGGGCTTGAGGGTCATAAATCATTGTGACAGAATGTGCATGCATATAACTACTCTTGTTATACTGTGTTGGACTGCCTTTTATGGTACAATTATAAAATAAACATTATATTTTACTCTTGAAAGTGTTCAGCTGAGCTCTGTCTGGTGGTTGGGATTCTGAAGTACCCTCCACACTTCACCATGCCAATAAACGCACTAATTTTGTATGCTATACTGTATGCAGGTGGAAGAATTCTAATGTACCTCCATAACTCTCTTTTTGAAATACTGATTGTATTTTTGATTTCACTATGTTTAATATATTCTATACTAGCAGACCTGGCGCACTTCGCTTCACGTTTAACCGGCTAGTTTCGTCAGCAGATTGTGGTTTTTCCAATCTAGATGTCCTGTCTTTTTCAGATTCTTTTAACCACCTGCTTTCGGCAGCCAGTCGTCCTTTTCCCAATCTAGAAGTCCTTTCCTCTTGAAATTTGTTTAAACACCTGGTTTGGGCAGCTGTTCTTGCTTTTTCCAATCTAGAAATCCTGTCTTCTTTAGATTCGTTTAACCACCTGATTTTGGCAGTGAATCGTTTTTTTTTCTAACGTAGAAGTAATTTCTTGTTGAGATTCATTTAATCGCCTGGTTTTGGCAGCCAAGCGCTTTTTTTCCAACCTAGAAGACCTCTCTTGAGATCTGTTTAATGGCCTCATTGATTGCATGTCTTCCAAGGTAGTTTCAATACCCATTTCTTGCACGGAGTCATCTCCCCTTTTATGAGTGACTGTGTAAGCACCGCGTGTACTAAACAATAAATTAGTAAAGGAGAAAGGACTAAAAACTAAGGAAAAAGAATGGCAAGACCGCATCAGCTGCGGAGCTCAGCTCGAGGCGAATTGAAGTGAATGAAATGAGGTGAATAGGAGGGGAGATGATCACATGACTCCTACACCCACATTAACTCTCCATCCCTCCACAAACACAGTCTCTCGGATCCCAACTCTCCTTTATATATATAGATTGTAAACTTAGGAAAATGTTAAACAGTCAACTTGTACACTTCATATTTCATAAATACTATCAATTCAAATATTTATTCAGCATTTATTATTCTCTTTGCTTTTGATGAAAATTGGATTTGATTTTAGAATGGAATATTTCATTAGCTACTAAATAATTGATTTAAAGAAATCCATTTAAAACCTCATGTTATTCTTTTTAAGGATATATCAGACTGACTTCATAATTATTAGCAGCAGCACATAACTCGCTACTGTGGAAAATCAGAAAGAAGGATGAGTAGAAGAGTTAGTTTGGTGTAGGTTCATTAATTGGCACCACATTATTATTAATTAAGATACTTGTCAATTAATAAGTACTACTAACACAGGTAGTAAATAGTTGTTTGTTTGGTACTATATATGATATTTTTTTTTGTTATTGTTGCATATAATTTTGTGGTGATATAGGGTAATGGTTGGACATTTTATTGGGTTATTGTCTTATTATGGCTTTCGTGATAGCAATTACCCTCTGGACCAGAGGTTGACACTGCATACTAATGCCTTCTCTTCTCCTTACTCTAGAGAACAGAAGATTGACAGCCGCTCCATTGCTCCATGTTCATTCTCCTGGACCCTCCCCTTCCTGCCACTTGAACTCATAACCCTGAAATCGGCCATCTTTGTTTCGGTCCTATTCAGAAGTCCTGTCTGAAAATACTCCTCCGCATTTACTGTGTGTTTTCTTTATTTTTGCAAACCTAATTATATGCCATCACCAAGGTAGTGCCCCGAATCTTTATCTTTAGTTGTGTCCTATTTTATCGGCTGTAACACCAATATAAATTTGAACAACTTAGCTGTTTAGTAACGTGTTTTCTAATAAACTGAATTCTGTTGATCAGAAACTCAAATTTTCCATATTTTAACACTGAAATTTCAAATATTGACACTATTTTTAAATATGTATGATTTGGAATAACTTAACTTATCAACATTAAATGAATTTGAAGACTGTTTTCCAATGGCATTCTCTGATTAGAGCTGGTGCTTCTTTTTCCTTTCTTTTTAAAAGCTTCGGTTATCATTTTGATTGCCAGTGTTTGGTAGTGTTTAATGGTGTTATCAGTTTGAACAAAAAGCTCTACTGATTTTATAAAAGTAACTCCATGTGAAAGGGAAAAAATACAGAAATGAATAAAAGATTAATCTTTAGACCTTCTTATTCCTTCAAAAGTAATCAACAGCACACATTTACTCATGCTATTATGTGGAGACTTAAAAACCTCATATAAACACATTTAACCAAGTATATACTGTATAAAAATTGTAAATGATTGCTTGCCTACCTTCCAAATCGTAGTGATACCAAAGAGGCCAAAATATTCAAAATAAACATAAAAACCTGCAGCCTCTCTGGACGTAGCTCTCCAGGCTTCTGTCCCCATCCACCAGGTTGAATGTTGTGATATGAACTGTTTGTAGTTCAGGTTCGCTGTCATGTGTACACAGTACAATGAAAATATCACTTGAATGTCTCCTCAAAACAATGACAATAATGGCAGTAATAGCACACAAGATATGGTATCTCTCTATTTAAAAAAAAACCTTGGAAGGCTTGGAAGGAGACGATACATGATTTTCTTGGAGACACTTTAACGACATGATAGATAATTCAGTAAGACAAAAGGAAAGGCTTTTAAATGATCGACACGCAGCTCTGCAGCAGCTAGCAGCAAGACAGCAGCTGATCTGACCTCATCTCCTTACCGTGCGTTCAGCAATTCACAACAATGAGCGGAACTGTTAACATTTGAATGTGATGATTGTATATAGCGTGGAACTGACCTCTCTGTACTATTCTGTTCTCTGCATTTCCTGGAGTTCAAAAGAAATACCACCATGCAGCAACATGTGGACACGATCGGAAAAAAAACAAAAAAACAAACACGGTCACTTGAATGTGAGTGAAAGACTAAAACTGAAAAAAAAACACTAACTTTGACAAGTACTATAAATTTACAGACGCAAATCAAATGTATGTTTTTATTGTATGATATAAATAATAACAGCAGCTCACTACTCAAAATGGTAAATTTGGGAAGCAGCTGATATTGAAACCACAACCTCTTGATTGTAAGGCAGCAGTTCTTAGCATTGCACTACGCAAGCTGCTGTATCAACCGCCTACCATAACCTGCTTTGTTTTTTCTTTGGTTAAATTCTTGAATAAAAGTGCACTTGTTTTGTTATACTTGTACCTTTTGTGAAAGTGTTTATTTCATATTTGTATTTCAGGCTTCACACATTATACATGTCATGTCTACATTTTGTCAATTATTACTAAAACATGAAAAACTTTTCTGTGTTTTACATAGATTGTTGATGACACTGAACACACATGAAATGTATATATTCCAAATGACGGTGTAGATTTTTACCCTATAAAGCTCCAGCACTTCACTCAAAGATAAACACTGAGCACTGAGAAACTTCTTTGCGAATTGAACTGTGGCAGTGGGACAGTATAGCAGGCTGCTTGCTGCTTATCGACACATTTACAGGACAAAAGACGCTGACAAAGAGGTGAGAAAGGATTTAAGGTGGGCCGGATTTACGAGTTTTCTCGTAGGCTCTAGGTAATTCTAGCGTTAATAAAATTATCATCTGTAGATATAAACTACCCTTGAATCTATTGATAAGAATGGCATTGGCCTTGCACCATTTCCCCTAAGAAAGGAATGACAAAATTGAGTGTGCAGGATTTCTGAGGTCTTTAATTACCCTGTTTGTCTTTCCAAGACAGTGAGCAGAAGGTAGCTGGGTACCAATGACATGTGTCACCCTATTCTTCCTCCACTCTCTGCAATTTTTTACGTTCTTGAGTCTACAGCAGGTGCCATACCAGGATTTGTTTCAGGCAGTATGGATGGCCTCCAATATACACCTTTAGACGTTTGTTAGGACAGATGGTGAAATATAAGCTTTCTTCACACATCTGAGGAAGTATGGGTGTTATTAAGCCTTTTTGACAATAACCAAAATGTGTTGTGCCCATTTCAGTTCTTCAGTGATTGTCACTCTAAGAACTTTAAAGCTTTTCACCTTTTCAACATCTTTTCCACTGATGCAGATGACCGTGTCCTGATGTCTGTGGCCAGCACCTTGGTTTTGTCAACATTACAGGTGAAACTGTGTTTCTGGCACCAATTTGCCAGCAGGTAAACCTCTGATCTCTGTAAGCTGTCTCATGAATGTTTATGATCAGGGTGTTGGTGTCATCAGTCTCAGCTGTGTCTGGCCAGACAGTCAGTGGCGAACAAAGAGTACAAATAAGGACTCAACACACTACCTTATGGGGTGCCCTTGCTAAGGGTCAAAACTGAGGATGCAGTGCTGCAAAACAATTCATGCTGGGGTTTATTGGTTAATAAAGTCTAAAATACAACTGCAGAAGGTATCTCTAAACTGAAATGTTTGATGGTCATCTTGATGGTACAACAGTGTTATAAACTGAGCTGTGGTCTATAAATAGAACTCTGGCATAACCGGTTTTATTATGCAGATATGCCAGGATGGTATGAAGTCCTGGGATATGTCACCCTCTATGGATCCATTGTGATGATACACAAACTGGAGGTGATCATGACTATCTGGAGTATTTTGTTTAAAATGTCTCTCCATCATTCTCTCAAAGCATCACAACTGGAGTGAGTACCCCTGGTTCATAGTCACTCATGCAGTCTGCTCTTGTTTCCTAGACCCAGAGATCATTTTTGTCCTTCTGAAGTAGGAAGGGACCACAGGTTCTGTCAGAGAAATATTAAAGATGGCACTGAAGAAGTCAGCTAATTGGTCACTATAGTTTTATAAAACACTGCC